>NC_072387.2:31313204-32563204 GCF_028885625.2 Pongo pygmaeus
GTGGCACTACCTTGGCTCACGGCAACCTCCACCTCCCAGATTCAAGCGGTTCTTGTGCCTCAGCCTCCCAAGTAGCTGGGATTACGGGTGCCCGCTACCATGCCTGGCTAATTTTTGTCTTTTTAGTAGAGATGGGGTTTCACCATGTTGGCCCCTTTGGTCTTGAACTCCTGACCTCAAGTGATCCACCTGCCTCAGCCTCCCAAAGTGCTGGGATTACAGGCATGAGCCACCACACCTGGCCTGAAATAATATCTTTCAAATTCTTTGCAGAATTTGTTCTTTTCTGATTTCTGCACATAGGATAAAAAACAAAACATGTACTAGGATTTCGAGAGAAGCATGGGTAATCTAAAAAGATGAAAGAGCAACCACATCTATCCCACAGTTACTGCTAGATTTCATAGGAAAGGTAGCTGGCCCAGTTTGGAGCTAGGAGGAATGTCAAACACATGAAGAAATGAGAAGCAAGGAAATGCCATCATGCATGAATGCTTCATGGCACCCATGATGTCCCTGCTTAGGAGGTAGTGGTATAGATGACTAGATGATAAGGACAAAGATGAGAAGGTGTGAAGTTGTCCAAGTCCAACAGCTCAACTGAACTTTCCTAAATGGAATTTTTTTAAAGTGGTAAATTTAAAAACTTCCCCCAGCTCACGTGGTGGTTCACGCTTGTAATCCCAGCACTTTGGGAGGCTGAGGCGGGCGGATCATTTGAGGTCGTGTTTTGAGACTAGCCTGGCCAACATGGTAAAACCCCGACTCTACTAAAAATACAAAAATTAGCTGGGCATGGTGGTGGGCACCTGTAATCCCAGCTACTTGAGAGGCTGAGGCAGGGGAATCACTTGAAGCCAGGAGGTGGAGGTTGCAGTGAGCCAAGATCACACCATTATACTCCAGCCTGGGCAACACAGGGAGACTCGTCTTGGGGCTGGGAAAAAAAAAAAAAATCTTCCTCCAATTTATACCAAAAATTCCCTCTTCAGGACTAAGTGGCATAGAGAATGTTAAACGTTCCTCGATATCTTCATAACTCATATATTTTCTGTTTTCTACATATCTTGAAAGGCAGTGCCAAATGACGTGTAATTATCTAGGTGGTAAAACTGAAACATACTTCCTCTTCCCTTGAATATAAAAAAGCATTGTGGTATTAGTTCTTTTATCTTGGATCATTGTTCAGAAGGAGGTTCAGCCCCCAGACAACCACATTTTTACTGCCATGAATGGCAAGAGAAAATGTAGAGCTCAACTTACCCAACAGAAAAAAGGCTCAAAAGACAAATTATGGCACAACTTAGCAGCCAAATTCTTACCAAGTACAGACTTTTGACATACTGATCTCTCTCCAGTTGCAACTGGGAACATGCACCTTGAATGATGTCATTCAAAGTTACCCTGCCCAGACACACTTTTCATTGATTCTCTGGAGGGCAGTTCTAAGAGATTCTCTGGGGCTTTCTCTGCATCATGAGATGCAGTGCAGTTCTGCCCTTCACCTTCTGGCAGTTTGTCACCTCATCCCTATGACCTCAGAGGAACTTGGTCTCAGGCCAATTGTTTGTTCCTTGAGCTCTTCCATTTCCCCTAAAAATCATTTGCTGCCCCTCTAAATGGCCTACATCTCCATCTATCTCCCTCTTCCCTCAGAAGAGGGTGCTCTTTAAGCATCAACCATCCAGCCCTTCTAGCAGTCTCATTTTTCAGCTGGTTCCCATGTTTATGCCTGTTCTATGTTTTTCTTCTCCTGTTAAGCTGTCTGTTGTCAGCTCATTTCTGCAGTGAATCTTCAGAGAGGAGACTGGAAGCTTTCCTTCCACCCTTATGGTAGAACTATAGAGCGGAAGAGTTTAGAAAGAATTTCCTATTTAAGTGATGAAACCTCATACTCCATTTCTGATAAATAACACTAAGGTTAAAAAAAGTTATTTTTGACCAAAAGCTCTGTTGACATTTTATTAAACAAACACCAACCTATTTAATTTTCATAATGTAAATGGCAGATATTTTCATAATTCTTATGCTAATAAATCATTTCCCTGATTTTTTGGGTAAAACCACATATTCAGAATGAAGTCCAGAAACGTGAATTGTTTTAAATAATTTCTTCTTATTTTTGATTACAAGTATACCTCTACAGAAAGTTAGTATACTCACACAAAGGCTAGTTTTCCAGAGGAAAATAGCAAGTGTAGAAATTCCCAGAAACACAATAATGATAACTATCCAAGGAATTCCACAAAAGTCAGTCCCAGGATGAAAATGATCAGGTGGAGAATTGATAACCTGGAATAATAATAGTTGAAATAATGAAAAGGTCAATGACACTGACAATATTTCACTCAGAAAGAATCATCCTTAGAAACCGTCAACCTCCTCCAAAAGGTAACCACATCCCTCAGATATCACCGTGGGATTCCATTGCTACAAAAAAGAACAGAAGTTAGAAGTCTCGTGTTTTTCAGATGGCTGGTAGTGTTTTTAGGCATTGCAAATGTTGGGTGTCATCTTTCTTGGTATAAAGCAGGGATATCCAATCTTTTGGCTTCCCTGGCTATATTAAAAGAAGCAAAGTTGTCTTGAGCCACACATAACATACTAACATACACTAACACTAACAATAGCTGATGATCTAAAAAAATCTCCCTTTTTTTTTTTTTTTTTTTGGAGACAGTGTTCCGCTCCGCTCAGTCGTCCAGGCTGGAGTGCAGTGGTGCAATCTCGGCTCACTGCAACCTCCAGCTCCTGGGCTCAAGCCATTCTCCTCCCTCAGCCTCCCGAGTAGCTGAGATTACAGGTCTCTGCCACCATGCCCGACTAATTTTTGTATTTTTAGTAGAGATGAGGTTTCACCATGTTGGCCAGGCTGGTCTCAAACTCCTGACAGGTGATCTGCCTGCCTCAGCCTCCCAAACTGCTGGAGGGAATACAGGTGTGAGCCACCGTGCCCAGCCATTTTTTTGCTTTTGTTTTTGTTTGTTGTTTGTTTTTGAGATGGGGTCTCACTCTGTCACCCAGGCTGGAGTGCAGTGGTGTGCTCTCGGCTCATTGCAACCTCTGCCTCTCAGGTTCAAGTGATTCTCCTGCCTCAGCCTCCTGAGTAGCTGGGAGTACAGGTGTCTGACAGTGCACTCAGCAAATTTTTGTATTTTTTGTGGAGATGGGGTTTTGCCATGTTGGCCAGGGTGGTCTCAAACTCCTGACCTCAGGTAATCTGCCCGCCTCAGCCTCCCAAAGTGCTGGGATTACAGGCAAGAGCCACTGCGCCTGGCCAAAATCTCATAATGTTTTAAGAAAGTTTACAAATTTGTGTTGAACTGCATTCAAAACTGTCCTGGGCCACATGCAGCCCATCACTCATGGGTAAGACAAGCTAAGTATAAAGTAATTATCTTATCTTTTCTTTTCTGTTTTGAGACAAAGTCTTGCTCTGTTACCCAGGCTAGATTGCAGTGGCATGATCTCAGGTCACTGCAACCTCTGCCTCCTGGGTTCAAGCGATTCTCCTGCCTCAGCCTACTGAGTAACTGGGATTACAGTTGCCTGCCACCGTGCTTGGCTAATTTTTGTATTTTTAGTAGAGACAGGGTTTCACCATCTTGGCCAGGCTGGTCTCCAACTCCTGACCTCTTGATCTACCTGCCTGGGCCTCCCAAAGTGCTGGGAATACAGGTGTGAGCCACTGGGCCTGGCCAGTAGTTATCTTTTCTTTAAAGTTATTTACTTGTTTTTTAAATTGATGTGTAACATTGGATGCATTTATTATATATCACATGATAAAAGAATCCCTCTAAATAATACTTCCCTCTTGGATTATGTGAATCTTTGTCATTTAAAGCTCAGCATAACTAAAAAAAAAAAAAGAAAAAAAAATGAAGGGATTACTTCATTCACAAATAAGTATCAAATTTTAGTGCTTAAAAATTAACAAGGTGGGCCAGGCGCAGTGGCTCATGCTTGTAATCCCAGCAATTTGGGAAGCCGAGGTGGGTGGATCATGAGATCAGGAGATTGAGACCATCCTGGCTAACACGGTGAAACCCCATCTCTACTAAAAATACAAAAAATTAGCAGGGCCTGGTGGCACGTGCCTATAGTTCTAGCTATTCAGGAGGCTGAGGCAGAAGAATCACTTGAACCGGGGAGGCAGAGGTTGCAGTGAGCCGAGATCACACCACTGCACTTCAGCCTGGGTGACAGAGTGAGACTCCATCTCAAAAAAAAAAAAAAAAAATTACCATGGAGATCATGAAAATGGCACGAATAGTGTGGGATTTCTCTAAGATTGTTGATATTAATTCCATTAGACTCTTATGTGAGTGAAGACGAAGACTTCCCCTGAATAAGTTCAGACAGTTTGTGATAGCGTTTCTACATCGATTCCTCAGGATTTAAATATATATTTTTGAAAACATCTCAATTTTAAATGTTTCTTTCAAGATGGTGAATTAAACAGAGATAGCCCTTCAACAGGTTGAACTCAGCATATGCTGAGTGTGAAATGCAAGTGATGGAGTTAGAGAACCATACAACAATGGTAATGATTCAGAAACATGGTGTTGAGCAGAATAAGGCAGACACAAAAGAGTACCTATGGCATGGCATGCATCTGTATACGCGAAATTCCAGAATAAACAAGCTAACCCATGATAAGAAAGAGACTGGCCGGGAAGAGTGAGAGTTCACTTTCTGGGGTGACATAATAGTTAGATCTTGGCTGGGCACGGTGGTTTACGCCTGTAATCCCAACGCTTTGGGAGGCGGAGGCGGGCAGATCACCTGAGGTCAGGAGTTCAAAACCAGCCTGACCAACATGGAGAAACCCTATCTCTACTAAAAATACAAAATTAGCTGGGCGTGGTGGCACACGGCTGTAATCCCAGCCACTCGGGAGGCTGAGGCAGGAGAATTACTCGAACCTGGGAAGCAGAGGTTGCGGTGACCTGATATTGTGCCACTGCACTCCAATGGGCAACAAGGGATATTGTGCCATTGCACTCCAGCCTGGGCAACAAGGGAGAAACTCTGTCTCAAAAATAATAATAAAATAAAAATAAAAATAAAAATAATAAAAGTAAAATAATGTAGATCTTGAACGGGGGTTGGTTTATGCTGGGGTATGTATTTCCAAAGTTAGTAAACTTACACTTAAGGTTATATATTTTGGCCGGGAGCGGTGGCTCACGCCTGTAATCCCACCACTTTGGGAGACTGAGGCAGGCGGATCACGAGGTCGAGAGATGGAGACTATCCTGGCGAACATGGTGAAACCCCGTCTATACTAAAACTACAAAAATTAGCCAGGCGTGGTGGTCTGCGCTTGTAATCCCAGCTACTCAGGAGGCTGAGGCAGGACAATTGCTTGAACCCTGGAAGCAGAGGTTGCAGTGAGCCGAGATCCTGCCACTGCACTCCAGCCTGGGTGACAGAGTGAGACTCTGTCTTAAAAAAAAAAAAAAAAAAAAAAAAAAAAAGTCAAACCAGATGACACAAATCAAATGATATTTCACTTTGTTTTGGTCCATTTTGTTTTTTTGAGACAAGAGTGCAGCGGGGCCATCTCAGCTAACTGCAACTGCCAGCTCTTAGGCCCAAGCGATCCTCCCACCTCAGCCTCTCCGGTAACTGGGATAACAGGTACGCACCACCAGGCCCGACTAATCTTTTTTGGAATTTTTTGTAGAGATGGGGTTTTGCTATGATGCCCTGGCTAGTCTTCAACTCCTGGACTCAAGTGATCTGCCCACCTCGGCCCCCTAAAGTGCTGGGATTACAGGCCTGAGCTGTGTAATTTCATGCCACGTGACACAGCCCGGTAACAAGGAAGAAACCCCGCGGGTCCAGCGTCTACTCTCGTAGGTGGGGTGATGGCTGATAAATCCCAGCAGGAGGAGCCAAAAGAGCAGCCACCACACCGGCATGTCCTGGTCCTCTCAGGGCGCCCTGAGGCGGCCAGGACAGAGGCGGGGGTGGCTTAGGGCGGGGGGAGGGAAGGGGATGGGGACGGGGAGGTGGAGGGAAGGGGGAGGGGAGGGAAGGGAAGGGAAAGGAGGAGAAGGGGGCTGTTGGGCACCTGGAGGTGGAAGAGGAGGAGGAGGAGGAGGAGAAAGGGGTCTGGGAAAGGATCCGGTTCAAATTAAGTTCTCAAGCGCTGGTGGAAGGTTTAGCTACAGGTCACGGAGAAAGTCAATCAGGGAAGCAACAGGACGCACAGGGCAAGGGAGCATGAGGCTTAGGAGCAGTTAGTTGGAGACCAAGGTTCTGCTTTCCACCAAACCTTCTTTGGTCTGGGCCCTCTCTTAGCAACCCTGGGATTTTATACTCCCTCTCCACCAATCCCTGATGCCGGTGGTGCGGCCTCACAATGGACATTCCATGAGTGCCCCACCATGCCAATGCCCCCTCCCCCATCTCAGCCCCCAACACTCCTCCCAAGGACAGGTCCTCTCTGGAACCTTCACAAACCTGATTTCTGGTCCTCCCCAACCAGCTCCCAGTCCCTGCTTCTGGGCACTGCTTCCTTCCTGAGCTCAAAGGGTTCCTCAAGGTCAAACATGGAGAAACCCTATCTCTACTAAAAATACAAAATTAACTGGGCGTGGTGGCACATGGCTGTAATCCCAGCCACTCAGGAGGCTGAGGCAGGAGAATTGCTTGAACCTGTGAAGCAGAGGTTGCGGTGACCTGATATTGTGCCACTGCACTCCAATGGGCAACAAGGGATATTTTGCCATTGCACTCCAGCCTGGGCAACAAGGGAGAAACTCTGTCTAAAAAATAATAATAATAATAAAATAAAAATAAAATAATGTAGATCTTGAACGGGGGTTGGGTTATGCTGGGGTATGTACTTTCCAAAGTTAGTAAACTTACACTTAAGGTTATATATTTTGGCCGGGAGCGGTGGCTCATGCCTGTAATCCCAGGACTTTGGGAGACTGAGGCAGGCGGATCACGAGGTCAAGAGATGGAGACTATCCTGGCGAACATGGTGAAACCCCGTCTATACTAAAAATACAAAAATTAGCCAGGCGTGGTGGTCTGCGCTTGTAATCCCAGCTACTCAGGAGGCTGAGGCAGGACAATTGCTTGAACCCCGGAAGCAGAGGTTGCAGTGAGCCGAGATCCTGCCACTGCACTCCAGCCTGGGTGACAGAGTGAGACTGTCTTAAAAAAAAAAAAAAAAAAAAGTCGTCAAACCAGATGACACAAATCAAATGATATTTCACTTTGTTTTGGTCCATTTTGTTTTTTTGAGACAAGAGTGCAGCGGGGCCATCTCAGCTAACTGCAACTGCCAGCTCTTAGGCCCAAGCGATCCTCCCACCTCAGCCTCTCCAGCAACTGGGATAACAGGTACGCACCACTAGGCCCTACTAATCTTTTTTGGAATTTTTTGTAGAGATGGGGTTTCGCTATGATGCCCTGGCTAGTCTTCAACTCCTGGACTCAAGTGATCTGCCCACCTCGGCCCCCTAAAGTGCTGGGATTACAGGCCTGAGCTGTGTAATTTCATGCCGCGTGACACAGCCCGGTGACAAGGAAGAAATCCCGCGGGTCCAGCGTCTACTCACATAGGTGGGGTGATGGCTGATAAATCCCAGCAGGAGGAGCCAAAAGAGCAGCCACCACACCGGCATGTCCTGGTCCTCTCAGGGCGCCCTGAGGCGGCCAGGACAGAGGCGGGGGTGGCTTAGGGCGGGGGGAGGGAAGGGGATGGGGACGGGGAGGTGGAGGGAAGGGGGAGGGGAGGGAAGGGAAGGGAAGGGAAGGGAAAGGAGGAGAAGGGGGCTGTTGGGCACCTGGAGGTGGAAGAGGAGGAGGAGGAGGAGGAGAAAGGGGTCTGGGAAAGGATCCGGTTCAAATTAAGTTCTCAAGCGCTGGTGGAAGGTTTAGCTACAGGTCACAGAGAAAGTCAATCAGGGAAGCAACAGAACGCGCAGGGCAAGGGAGCGTGAGGCTTAGGAGCAGTTAGTTGGAGACCAAGGTTCTGCTTTCCACCAAACCTTCTTTGGTCTGGGCCCTCTCTTAGCAACCCTGGGATTTTATACTCCCTCTCCACCAATCCCTGATGCCGGTGGTGCGGCCTCACAATGGACATTCCATGAGTGCCCCACCATGCCAATGCCCCCTCCCCCATCTCAGCCCCCAACACTCCTCCCAAGGACAGGTCCTCTCTGGAACCTTCACAAACCTGATTTCTGGTCCTCCCCAACCAGCTCCCAGTCCCTGCTTCTGGGCACTCCTTCCTTCCTGAGCTCACAGGGTTCCTCAAGGTCAAACATGGAGAAACCCTATCTCTACTAAAAATACAAAATTAACTGGGCGTGGTGGCACATGGCTGTAATCCCAGCCACTTGGGAGGCTGAGGCAGGAGAATTGCTTGAACCTGTGAAGCAGAGGTTGCGGTGACCTGATATTGTGCCACTGCACTCCAATGGGCAACAAGGGATATTTTGCCATTGCACTCCAGCCTGGGCAACAAGGGAGAAACTCTGTCTCAAAAATAATAATAATAAAATAAAAATAAAATAATGTAGATCTTGAACGGTGGTTGGGTTATCCTGGGGTATGTACTTTCCAAAGTTAGTAAACTTACACTTAAGGTTATATATTTTGGCCGGGAGCGGTGGCTCATGCCTGTAATCCCAGGACTTTGGGAGACTGAGGCAGGCGGATCACGAGGTCAAGAGATGGAGACTATCCTGGCGAACATGGTGAAACCCCGTCTATACTAAAACTACAAAAATTAGCCAGGCGTGGTGGTCTGCGCTTGTAATCCCAGCTACTCAGGAGGCTGAGGCAGGACAATTGCTTGAACCCCGGAAGCAGAGGTTGCAGTGAGCCGAGATCCTGCCACTGCACTCCAGCCTGGGTGACAGAGTGAGACTCTGTCTTAAAAAAAAAAAAAAAAAAGTCGTCAAACCAGATGACACAAATCAAATGATATTTCACTTTGTTTTGGTCCATTTTGTTTTTTTGAGACAAGAGTGCAGCGGGGCCATCTCGGCTAACTGCAACTTCCAGCTCTTAGGCCCAAGTGATCCTCCCACCTCAGCCTCTCCAGTAACTGGGATAACAGGTACGCACCACCAGGCCCGACTAATCTTTTTTGGAATTTTTTGTAGAGATGGGGTTTCGCTATGATGCCCTGGCTAGTCTTCAACTCCTGGACTCAAGTGATCTGCCCACCTCGGCCCCCTAAAGTGCTGGGATTACAGGCCTGAGCTGTGTAATTTCATGCCGCGTGACACAGCCCGGTGACAAGGAAGAAACCCCGCGGGTCCAGCGTCTACTCACATAGGTGGGGTGATGGCTGATAAATCCCAGCAGGAGGAGCCAAAAGAGCAGCCACCACACCGGCATGTCCTGGTCCTCTCAGGGCGCCCTGAGGCGGCCAGGACAGAGGCGGGGGTGGCTTAGGGCGGGGGGAGGGAAGTGGATGGGGACGGGGAGGTGGAGGGAAGTGGGAGGGGAGGGAAGGGAAGGGAAGGGAAGGGAAAGGAGGAGAAGGGGGCTGTTGGGCACCTGGAGGTGGAAGAGGAGGAGGAGGAGGAGGAGAAAGGGGTCTGGGAAAGGATCCGGTTCAAATTAAGTTCTCAAGCGCTGGTGGAAGGTTTAGCTACAGGTCACGGAGAAAGTCAATCAGGGAAGCAACAGGACACGCAGGGCAAAGGAGTGTGAGGCTTAGGAGCAGTTAGTTGGAGACCAAGGTTCTGCTTTCCACCAAACCTTCTTCGGTCTGGGCCCTCTCTTAGCAACCCCAGGATTTTGTACTCCCTCTCCACCAATGCCTGATGCCGGTGGTGCGGCCTCACAATGGACATCCCATGAGTGCCCCAACATGCCAATGCCCCCTCCCCCATCTCAGCCCCCCACGCTCCTCCCAAGGACAGGTCCTCTCTGGAACCTTCACAAACCTGATTTCTGGTCCTCCCCAACCAGCTCCCTGTCCCTGCTTCTGGGCACTCCTTCCTTCCTGAGCTCCCAGGATTCCTCAAGGTCACTCTTGGCGACAAAACATAAAAAACAAATGATGGCAGGATGGCAGGAAGAACCTCATACCCAAGCAGAGTGCTAGGTTTTACAGCTCCCACTCAGCCATTCATATCCTAAGCAACAAAACATCAGCAGGATGTGGAAGGTCCCAATAGTAAACCATCTCCATCACATCCATGTAGCCATCAGGCCATCAACCTGTATCTCAGGGACAAATGTTGTAGATACACTCATTTTAAGCATGCATGGTACATTTACAAAAATTAACCTGACTTATTTTGTTCCAGCAAATCTCAATATATTTTAGAGCGATTAAATCACACAGCATGTTTCTGATCATATAACTGTGCTAGAAGTCAATGATTAAAAGCTAACTCAAATTTATTATTTGCTTGGAAATTCAAAGTGCCCTTATAAGATATAAATATAAGAAAGAATCCAAAATGAAACAAGATTGCCTTTAAACTCAATGATAAGATCATAACATGGCAAGAAAATGTCTCCCTCTGGCCTGGGAATTCCACTTTGTGGCACAAGGTTGTATGATCTCACATCACCCCTAACCCACCTAGACATGTTAACATCTGAAACAGAGTGATGATGTCACTTATCTATATCATCTTACTGCCTGTGTGCATGGACTTTAAATTCTGAACCCAAATGAGGGGGAGAAAACCAAGTTGACTTTCATGATTGACCTTTCATGGATGTCCAAGAAATCTGCATTTCAAGAAACAAAGTTCATCAGCTTCTCTCCTAGAGTATTTGGCCACAATACCCAGAGGGCTTCGCAGCATCATGAGTGATGGGTGGGTAGCACCAAGCAGGTGGGCAGGACCCAGGGCCTGGTGACCAGGACAGACCCCCACTATCCATCACCTTTGCAGGCCCTGTCCTCAGCTAAACTTCCCAAAGGCCTTCTTCTGCCCAATCACACAGAGTGTGCCCAAACTCACTCAGGCCTCTGGCAGTTGGACACAATGGCTCATGCCTGTAATCACAGCACTTTGAGAGGCCAAGGCGGGTGGATTATGAGGTCAGGAGTTCAAGACCAGCCTGGCCAAGATGGTGAAACCCCATCTCTACTAAAAATGCAAAATTAGCCAGCGTAGTGGCGGACGCCTGTAATTGCAGCTACTCAGGAGGCTGAGACAGAGAATTACTTGAACCCAGAAGGCAAAGGTTTCAGTGAGCTGAGATCGTGCCACTACAATCCAGTCTGGGTGACAGAGCAAAATTCAAAAAAATAAATAAATAAAATAAGGGGCCGGGCACCATGACTCATGCCTATAATCCCAGCAATTTGGGAAGCTGTAGTAGGTGGATCATCTGAGGTCAGGAGTTGGAGACCAGCCTGAGCAACAGGGTGAAACCCCGTCTCTACTAAAAAGACGAAAAATAAATCAGGCGTGGTGGTGCACACCTGTAATCCCAGCTACTCGTGAGGCTGAGGCAGGAGAAGCGCTTGAACCTGGGAGGCGGAGGTTGCAGTGAGCTGAGATCGCACCATTGCACTTCAGCCTGGGCAACAAGAGCGATCACTTTGGGATTGTGATTTTTGAGATTTTAGATGTGAGGGATTTTGATCTTTCAGGATTTAACCTATTTTACAGTTGAGCAGACTGAGCCACAGAGAGGGGATGTGAACTGCCCAAGGTCTCACAGGTGGTGAATGTTTGTAGCTGGAACCTGAACTAAGGAAGGAGACCACTACTACTGCTGCCCTCCTTCCACCATCTTGCCTAGTTCACAAGACAGGAGGAAAGAGAGAAAGCAAAAATTTAGAAACAAAAGTGAGATAAACAGCCAGACAACCTTGGCACCACCACCTGCCAGAGGAGTTAAAAATAATAATAATGACATCAACCCCTGACCTAAACTACTTGTGTTATCTGTAAATTCCAGACATTGTATGAAAAAGCATTGCAAAACTTTCTGTTCTGTTAGCTGATGCATGTAGCCCCCAGTCATGTTCCCCATGCTTGCTCAATTTATCACGACCCTTTCACGTGGATCCTTTAAAGTTGTAAGCCTTTAAAAAGGCCAAGAATTTCTTTTTCAGGGAGCTTGGCTCTTAAGACACAAATCTGCCAGTGCTCCCGGACAAATAAGCCTTTTGCTTCTTTAATCCGGTGTCTGAGGAGATTTGTCTGTGGCTCGTCCTGCTACAGAACCAGGGTCTACCTTGGCAAGGGATTCCACACTGAGTCTCCTCCTGAGAAGCCTGCTCTCAGGGGTTTTGAGGAAATTCATGGTCAGTAAACTGTGTCTCAGGAAATTGTTCCTCTCATGCCATTAGTACCTCTAATGCATCAGTCAGGATAAACAAGATTATGATGCAATAACAAGCAACCTCCATTCTCCCTCTCTTTGTTTTGTTTTGTTTTTTGGAGATAAGAATCTTGCTCTGTTGCCCAGGCAGGAGGGCAGTGGTGTGACCTTGGCTCACTACAACCTCTGCCTCTTGGTTCAAGCAATTTTCCTGCCTCAGCCTCCTGAGTAGCTGGGATTACAGGCATGCCCCACCACACCTGGCTAATTTTTGTATTTTTAGTAGAGACGGGGTTTCACTATGTTAGCCAGGCTGGTCTTGAACTCCTGGCCTGAAGTGATCCACCAGCCTTGGGCTCCCAAAGTGCTGGAATTACAGGCATGAGTCATTCTGCCTGGTGCACCCCCCGTTCTCCATAGAGAAATCAACACAACGCATCCACAACAGCCTTGGATTAGTCTGCACTGGAAACATCCAGAGTCCTGTGGCACAAAGAAAAGAGACATGCCCGGCCACTTACTGACTCTGAAAGTTTCTGCTAAATAATGACACGGGTTCAGGCTGGTCGTGGTGGCTCACGCCTGTAATCCCAGCACTTTGGGAGGCCGAGGTGGAGAGATCACGAGGTCAGGAGATCGAGATCATCCTGGCTAACACAGTGAAACCCCGTCTCTACGAAAAATACAAAAAATTAGCCAGGCGCGGTGGCAGATGCCTGTAGTCCCAGCTACTCAGGAGGCTGAGGCAGGAGAATGGCATGAACCTGGGAGGTAGAGCTTGCAGTGAGCTGAGATCGCGCCACTGCACTCCAGCCTGGGTGACAGAGCAAGACTCCCGTCTCCGAAAAAACAAAAACAAAAATTAGCCGGGCGTGTTGGCATGTGCCTGTAGTCCCAGCTACTCGAGAGGCTGAGGCAAGAGAATCGCTTGAACCAGGGGGACGGAGGTTGCGGTGAGCTGAGACTGCGCTACTGCACTTCAGCCTGGGAGGCAGAATGAGACTCCATCTCAGAAAAAATGCTTTCTTCCAACTTACACAAGCCGGAAGAAGAAAATGTCATTTATTTTCATGGTAGGAGATTTATGCCAAGATTTTACACCAGGTGGAGACCTGTACCAGCTCCCTCTGCTCCCATCTCCCAGAGTTCTAGGAATTTACTCTTGCACACTGGCTCTTTCATGTCTCTTGGACTTTGCCTACGGAGGTCTCTCTGCCTAGCACGCCTTCTCTCCATGTCTCACTGTTATCCTCCCGCTTTATTTATTTATTTACTTATTTATTTTTATTGTTTGAGAAAGTGTCTGACTTTGCCACCCAGGCTGGAGTGCAGTGGCGTGGTCACTGTTGAGTGCAGCCTCAAATTCCTGGGCTCAAGAAATCCTCCCGTCTCAGCCTCCCAAGTAGGTATGCGTCACCACACCCAACTAGTTTTTTAATTTGTGTGTGTGTGTTTGGTAGAGATGGTAGAGATGTTGCCCAGGCTGGTCTCAAACTCCTGGGCTCCACTGATCCTCCCACCTAAGCCTCCCAAAGTGCAGAGATTACAGGTATGAGCCACCACACACACCCAGCCTCTCCATCTATTTTATTTATTTATTTATTTCTGAGACACAGTCTCCCTCTGTGCCCCACACTGGTGTGCAGTGGCGCAATCTTGGGTTCACCGCAACCTTTGACTCCTGGGTTCAAGTGATTCTCCTGCCTCAGCTTCCAGAGTAGCTGAGATTACAGGCGTGCACCATCACGCCCAGCTAATTTTTGTATTTTTAGTAGCGATGGGGTTTTGCCATATTGGCCAGGCTGGTCTCAAACTCCTGACCTCAAGGGATGCACCTGCCTCAGCCTCCCAAAGTGCTGAGATTACAGGCCTGAGCCACCATGCCCTGCTACTGCACCCAGCTACTCAAGGCAAATATGGAGCCAACATACTTGACTATCTGCAGGGGTCCACCCAGGGTAGGGGAGATGTGAGCACTGGCATCGGAGGGAGCCCAGCTTATTGGCCCAACTCAGAGATAGACCCATTTCCTGGTGGGCATAGCACTCCAAGGCTTGTCACTCACAGCCTCTGCAACTCCAAGTCTTGGTATGCCTGAAACCCATACTCCACAAGAGCAAGCCTTCACTGAGCACCTAGGGTGGGACAGATAGGCCAGGGCTGAGCACGCAAGAGGAAGGAGACCCAGACTTTGCCTTGAGGAGATCACATTCAGCCAGGGACAGAATTACTCCAGAGTGTCGCAGACAAAGGGACCAAAGCCTCTGATTTTCTTTTCTTTTGTTTTTCTAATTTTTTTGAGGTGGAGTTTCACTCTTGTTTCCCAGGCTGGAGTGCAATGGCATGATCTCAGCTCACTGCAACCTCTGCCTCCTGGATTCAAGTGATTCTCCTGCCTCAGCCTCCCATGTAGCTGGGATTACAGGCACCCGCCACCACACTCAGCTAATTTTTTGTATTTTGAGTAGAGACAGGGTTTCACCATATTGCCCAGGCTGGTCTCAAACTCCTGACCTCAGGTGATCCACCCACCTAGGCCTCCTAAAGTGCTGGGATCACAGGTGTGAGCCACCGTGCCTAGCCGTCTCCAATAGAAGGAGGCAGAGAGAGGTTTGGCACCCAACAGAAATGAGTTTAAATCTTGGTTCCCCTGGTTCTTGGCTCAAGCTTCTTTGGTGCCCAGTGTCTTCCTATGAAAGGGAATGAGAGGGGTCTGGGGTTGTGACAAAATCATGTTTCTAGTGCTGGGCAAGGTGATATGCACCTGTAATATCAGCAACTCAGGAGCCTGAGGAGGGAGGATTGCTTGAGGTCAGAAATTCCAGCCCAGGCCGGGCGCAGTGGCACACGACTGTAATCCTAGCACTTTGGGAGGCTGAGGTGGGCAGATCACCTAAGGTCAGGAGTTTGAGACCAGCCTGGCCAACGTGGTGAAATTCCGGCTCTACTAAACATACTAAAAGTAGCTGCGCATAGTGGCGGGCAGCTGTAGTCCCAGCTACTCCCAACCTGGGAGGCAGAGGTTGCAGTGAGCCGAGATCATGCCACTGCACTGCAGCCTGGGCGACAAGAGCAAAACTCCATCTCAAAAAATAAAAAAAATAAATAAAATAAATGAAAAAATAAAATAAAAATAAAAATAAAAATAAATTCAAGCTTAGCCTGGGCAACATAGGGAGACCCCATCTCAAAAAAAAAAAAAAGGCCAGGCACGGTGGCTCACACCTGTAATCCCAGCACTTTGGGAAGCCAAGGCGGGTGGATCACCTGAGGTCAGGAGTTCGAGACGAGCCTGGCCAACATGGTAAAATCCTATCTCTACTAAAAATACAAAAACTGGCTGGACGTGGTGGCACATGCCTGTAGTCCCAGCTACTTGGGAGGCTGAGGCAGGAGAATTGCTTGAACCTGGAGGCAGAGGTTGCAATGAGCTGAGATCACACCACTGCACTCCAGCCTGGGCATCAGAGTGAGACTCTTATCTCCAAAAAAAAAAAAAGTAGTCAGGAAGAGACATCAACAAAAATTGGTGATGAATGGGGTAGCAGTGGCACTGGGGAACAAAAGGGAACAGATATTTTGCACTGCAATTGTCATCTCATTTCTTTTCTTTTTTTTTTTTTTGAGATGGAGTCTCCTTCTGTTGCCAGGCTGGAATACAGTGGTGTGATCTCGGCTCACTGCAACCTCTGCCTCCCGGGTTCAAGCGATTCTCCTGCCTTAGCCTCCCAAATAGCTGACACTACAAGCACATGCCACCATGTCCAGCTAATTTTTTTATTTTTAGTAGACACAGGGTTTCACCATTTCAGTTAGGATTGTCTTGATCTCTTGACCTTCTGATCTGCCCACTTCATCCTCCCAAAGTGCTGGGATTACAGGTGTGAGCCATCATGCCTGGCCAATTGTCATCTCTTTTCAATATTGAGCACATATGGGTATGCTGTAAAGGAAATTTTAAAATCTCAGGATCCCAGCCCCCCATCTTCTTATGCAAAAGAGAAAGTCATTGCAACACCCTTTTCCAAATGAATAGCTGTTCCTAAGATCATGTAACAGCCAGATAGATGTCTACTCAGCAAGAAAAGGCCTCAGGCATCTGGGAAGGGCTGCACCCCATAGATCATTCATAAGTAAATTATGTGCTGGCCTCCTATAATCAAGGACATGACAATGTTAATGTTAGGTCTACAAACTTTTTTTTTCTTTCAGATGGAGTCTCCCTCTGTCACCCAGGCTGGAGTGTAGTTGCGCAATCTGGGCTCACTGCAAACTCTGCCTCTCAGGCTCAAGCAATTCTCTTGCCTCAGCCACCCGAGTAGCTGGGATTATGGGCGTGTGCCTCCACACTGGGCTAATTTTTGTATTTTTAGTACAGATGGGGTTTTGCCATGTTGGCCAGGCTGTTTTTGAACTCCTGACCTCAGGTGATCCACCCGCCTTGGCCTCCCAAAGTGCTGCAATTACAGGTGTGAGCCACTGCACCCAGCTGAGTAAATTTCTTGATTGCACAGAATGTATGGTGATATTGGTGGACTTAAGGACATTGAATTGTTTATCAGGAATAAAGTATTATTGTGTTTTCTGGGGTCCTGGATAATGCTGTAGCATTCAGGGTAGATTGAGTAAAAAAAATGTAGAGATGGTTTCCTAGTTACTTGTTTTTGCTTCTAATTTTCATTCGTTTGCTATTTATTCTCTTCTGGCTTTGCTTGTGTATGCATATATATAAAATCATTATGATTATTATTATTTTTAGTTTCTAGTGGAAGGCTTTTATTTGGTTCTGTGAACAGTCATTTTATTTCCTATGTATTTCTAGCAAGTTGTATTCATTCCATTGATCTAGAATTCCTAGGCTGCCTTTGTTGGGCCTGCAGGAATTAATGGAGCATAGCAGCTTTTTATTTTTTATATTTATTTTTTGAGACAGAGTCTCACTCTGCCGCCCAGGCTGGAGTGCAATGGTGCGATCTCAGCTCACTGCAGCCTCTGCCTCAGAGGTTCAAGTGATTCTCTTGCCTCAGCCTCTGGAACAGCTGGGACTACAGGTGCCCACTACCACACCTGGCTAACTTTTTGTATTTTTAGTGGAGATGGGGTTTCATCATGTTGGCCAAGCTGGTCTCAAACTCCTGACCTCAGGTGATCCATCTGCCTTGGCCTCCCAAAGTGCTGGGAGTACAGGCATGAGCCACCCCATCCAGCAAGTATACTTTCATAAATAGAATTTGAGTCATATTTCTGTCTCTGCCTAATTTCTCCAAAATTTGTAAACTATTTGTGAATATTCTTAATTCATGACAATGTGTTTGTTGGCATACAGTTGAACAGGGTCCCCAGGGCCGATCAGGGAGAGAGAGCCCAGAAACTTGACATGTTAGCACTACTGTAACTGCTCAAGGGGTTGACATTGCCCACTGCCTAGACAGAGCCGATTCATGAAGACAGGTGAATTGTAATTGACCAACATGGTGAAATCCTGTCTCTACTAAAAAAATACAAAATTAGCTGAGCATGGTGGCGGGCACCTCTAATCCCAGCTACTTGGGAGCCTGAGGCAGGAGAACCAGTTGAACTCGGGAGGCGGAGATTGCAGTGAGCCAGGATCGTGCCATTGCACTTCAGCCTGGGTGACAGAAAGAAATAAAGAAAGAAAGAAAGAAGAAAGGAAGGAAGGAAGGGGAGAAAGAGAGAAAGAAAGAAAAGTATCAGTGCTAACCCAAGCGGGACAAAAAATTAATTGAATACCAAAAAAATACTTTGCTAAATTTTTATGTTAAAACAGCTGATACCGAAATTGTTTAGATAAACAGTTCGGTTTTTGTTGTTGTTGTTTGTTTTTGTTATTTGCTTATTGCTTTTTTGAGACGGAGTCTCAATCTGTCACCCAGGCTGGAGTGCAATGGCGTGATTTTGGCTCACTGCAACCTCTGCCTCCCGGGTTCAAGTGATTCTCGTACCTCAGCCTTCTAAGTAGCTGGGATTACAGGCACCCACCACTATGCCTGGCTAATTTTTTTGAATTTTTAGTAGAGACGGGGTTTCTCCATGTTGGTAAGGCTGTTCTTGAACTCCCAACCTCAGGTGATCCACCTGCCTCAGCCTCCCAAAGTGCTGGGATTACAGGCATGAGCCACCATTCCCTGCTAATTTTGTATTTTTTAGTAGAGACAGGGTTTCTCCATGTTGGTCAGGCTGCTCTGGAAATCCCCACCTCAGTTGATCTGCCAGCCTCGGCCTCCCAAAGTGCTGGGATTACAGGCATGAGCCACCACGCCTTTTTTGTTGTTTTTGAAACAGGGTCTCACTCTGTCGCCCAGGCTGGAGTGCAGTGGAGCAATCTCCCCTCACTGCAACCTCCTCCTCCTGGGTTCAAGGGATTCTCCCATCTCCTCCCAAGTAACTGGGATTGCAGGCTTGTGCCACAATGCCCAGCTAATTTTTTGTGGGCTCGCCCAGCCTAGATATACAATTTGAATGAACTCCAAGGTCTAAGTCAAATTACCTATGATTACCCATTAGGTATCAGTGCTATGTACGTAAACTGGAGAAACAACTGATATTCAAGAGCACGTAAGTCCGATGTTAACCATGGACTCATGGAGAATCAAGATGGTCACCTTGTCCTTCCTGACTCCTTAAAGTGTTTGTTATTAAAGGTTCTGCAGTTGGGCGTGATGGCTCACACCTGTAATCCCAGCACTTTGGGAAGCCGAGGCGGGTGAATCACCTGAGGTCGGGAGTTCGATATCAGCCTCACCAACATGGAGAAACCCCATCTCTACTAAAAATACAAAAAATTAGCCGGGTGTGGTGGCTCATGCCTGTAATCCCAGCTACTCGGGAGCCTGAAGCAGGAGAGTCGCTTGAACCCAGGAGGCGGAGGTTGTGGTGAGCCGAGATAGCATCATTGCACTCCAACCTGGGCAACAAGAATGAAACTCTGTCTAAAAACAAAAAACAAAGGGCTCTGCCTTCCATGACTCATCATGGAAAAGATAAAATGATCTAAATTAAGTATGTATTGGTGTGCTGACTTATAAATTGCTAAAATAGTTCACAACCAATGTTTCGTTTGTCAAATCCATGTTCCTGGGAAGACAATCAAAGCTTCAGGTGCATTTGGCTACCTCATGGGCCGTTTGAACATTTCAGTTGTCAATTGTCATTTTCGATGCATGTTTTCTGGTTGCTTTCCCATGCAGGAGGGCTGATATTACAACAGTAGATCATTATGGTACAGAGTATTTTCACCAGGTACTGAAAGCTTTTTATGGCTCACTGACTGGGGACAATCAATTCCTTCACAATCTAGAACCTGAAGATTGGATCTTCTGAGAACATCAGAGAAAGAATGTCCTTGCCATCCACACTACAGCAAAACTTTAGGACCTTGAACTTTGGGTTCATAATCTCACAAAAGGGAAGTTTTTCACCGGAAGAAGATGGCATCCTTGATGTGAGCAGCTTTTCCCAAGATCACAGATCAAGACTTCTCGTTTTTTTTTTTTTTTGAGACAGAGTCTTTTTTTTTGAGACAGAGTCTCGGTCTTGTTGCTCAGGTTGGAGTGGAATAGCGCGATCTTGGCTCAATGCAACCTCCACCTCCTGGGTTCAAATAATTCTGCTGACTCAGCCTCCTGAGTAGCTGGGATTACAGGTGCCCACCACCATGCCCGGCTAATTTTTTTGTATTTTTAGTGGAGACAGTGTTTCACCATGTTGGCCAGGCTGGTTTCGAACTCCTGACCTCAGGTGATCCACCTACCTCGGCCTCCCAAATCGCTAGGATTACAGGCATGCGTCACCGTGCCCGGCCTTGTGATAGTGTCTTACTCTGTCACCCAGGCTGGAGTGCAGTGGTGCAATCTTGGCTCACTGCAACCTTCGCCTCCCAGATTCAAGCGATTCTTGTACCTCAGCCTCCTGAGCCGCTGAGACTACAGGCACGTGCCACCGTGCCTGGTTAATTTTGTGTGTGTGTGTGTGTGTGTATGTGTTTGTGTGTGATGGAGTTTCGCTCTTGTTGCCCAGGCTGGAGTGCAGTGGTGCAATCTTCGCTCACTGCAACATCTGCCTCCTGGGTTCAAGCGATTCTCCTGCCTCGGGCTCCTGAGTAGTTGGGATTATAGGCACCCAACACCATACCCGGGGAATTTTTTGTATTTTTAGTAGAGACGGAGTTTCATCATGTTGGCCAGGCTGGTCTCGAACTCCTGACCTCAGGTGATCCACCCGCCTCGGTGTCCCAAAGTGCTGGGATTACAGGCGTGAGACCTGTGCCCAGCCTCTGTCTCTCTCTCTCTCTCTCTCGACTAGAGAGACTGACCGGGGACAATCAACCCTCTCCAGACTGACAGAGAGAGAGAGGGAGAGAGAGAGAGAGCGAGAAAGAGACAGAGTCTGGCTCTCACCCAGGCTGGAATGCAGTGGTGTGATCTTGGCTCACTGCAACCTCCGCCTTCCGTGTTCAAGCGATTCCTGTGTCTCAGCCTCCCAAGTAGCTGGGATTGTAGGTCCGCACCACCATGCCCGGCTAATTTTTGTATTTTTAGTAGAGAGGGCTTTGCCATATTGGCCAGGCTGGTTTTGAACTCCTGACCTCAGGTGATCCGCCAGCCTGCGCCTTCCAAAGTGCTGGGATTACAGGCGTGAGTCACCGCGCCCGGCCAAATAAAATAAAATGTTAAAGTAAATTCAGGACTACCCCTCCTCCAAGTCTTCTGTCCCCTTTGGGCGCCCACGTGAGCGGGGGAGGGGCTGGGGGAATAATAACATCAAAAGAGCGCCTTTTCCTCCCTTATTCCGAGGAGACTTCCCTGGGCCTGACTCCCGGTCCTGTCCTCAGCGCCCCGCGGCCTCTCCAGCCCCTTCAGTGGCCAAGATGCAGAGATCAGGACGCCTTTGCGCCGCCCCAGGTGCCCGCCCCTAGCTGCCTCCGCCTGGGCCCCGACGGAAGGTGAGGTCAGGGGCCGGGCCGGGGCGTGGCAGCCGGGGTGTGTGTACCCTGGGCTTGGTGCCTCCGGTGGCCCGGCAGCACCGTCCCACCTCTGCCACCCTCCGATGGGTCCACTACCTGTGTGCCTGCCAATCATGCTGCTCCTGCTGCTGCCGTCGCTGCTGCTGCTGCTGCTTCGACCTGGCCCCCGGTCCGGCGAGGGTGAGTGAGGAAGGGGCTTTCCCGGAACTCAGGCGTTCCGGGATTCCTCCAGCCCTTCCTAGGGACCCAGCAGCCCTGCCTCCCATCCCTCTCCAAGTTCCTAGTTGCCCTAGAGCCCCCAGCTCGCTCTTCTAATGCTCACCCACACTGTGCGCCCCAGCCTTCTGCAGGGCGCCCCACTCACTCCTCCCAGGGACCCAGAACTAGCCCAGTCCTTCCCCAGGGGTGCAGAGTCCTCTCCTGGCTCCCTCCCCTAACCGGCTGTGACCCTTTCCGGCAGCCCGGGACCCTCCCGGTTGTCCTGATCTGGGGTCCGCGAACTTATCCTTCATTTCACCTGTCCCTGAGATGTGAGACACCAGAGGGTGGGAGGAGCAGGGGCAGAAAGGCCCGGCTTGGTGGTGGGAGAAGAATATATCGTGCCCCTGTACAAGAAACCCCTGTGACAAAAAAAAAAAAAAAAAAAAATAGAACATACTGCCCCTATCTCACTATCCATCCTTTGGGGTCACTGTAGAGAGGTCCCCTGGGTGACTGCCTATTTCTGGGGTGCACAGATACATGTACCTGCAGAGTACTATGCAGACACTGCCAGCACACAGATGCGGAGGCACAGCACCAGCCCCAGACTCACCTGGCCCTCAGGTGTGCAGCTCGCCGTGTGCGGCTCCCACAGGCAAAAATACTGAGATACCGCTAGGGGGACACAAGCACACACAGCTCAAGGATACCCGGGACCGCACTCAGGACAATTCAGATGAGCCGTGTACACACACACACACACACACACACAGAGCCGCACAGACACACATATGTGCACATAGACCCAGGGGCTCACAGGATGCACAGACAACCCTGGCCCTCCCTGAGGAGGCTGCAGCGGGCAGACAGGGCAAACAGACCCTAGCGTGACCTGCCCCACCTATGTTGGCACAAAGGGAGTGTTTGGCTTGGTTATAAGCACAGTGCTGGATGCCCGCCCCGTGCCTAGAACCCTCCCTCTATAGGGCTGTTGCTAGGGCTCTGAGATACCAGAGAGTGGTCAGGGAGGGTGGCAGGGGAACCTTTGGGGACAGCTTCAGGGTATGGTGTTGGGACTGGGACATTGTCAGGGTGCTCAGAGAGGGTGTGTTCCCTGGGTCTTGATGGATTTAGAGGTCAAGGGACCATTTCTGGAAGCTCACTGTGTGCCAGGGCAGCTTATATCAGAGCTCAGCATTTTTTTTTTTTTTTTTTTTTTGAGACAGAGTCTCACTCTTGCCCAGGCTGGAGTGCAGTGGCACGATTTCGGCTCACTGCAACCTCCACCTCCCGGGTTCAAGAGATTCTCCTGCCTCAGCCTCCTGAGTAGCTGGGACTACAGGCATGCGCCACCACACCTGGCTAATTTTTGTATTTTTAGTAGAGACAGGGTTTCACCATGTTAGCAAGGCTGGTCTCGAACTCCTGACCTCAGGTGATCCACCTGCCTTGGCCTCCGATTGTGCTGAGATTACAGGCATGAGCCACTGCGCTTGGCCAGAGATCTGCTCTGGAAGACACCCCATGCCGGAGGGCACTGCCACAAGCAGACAGTATGGCGAGGGTCCCTATGGCCACCTGGCAGGCAAGGTGGATTCTGAAGGGAGGTGGCCTGGGAGCAGGCTGAGGATGGGGTGAGGGCATTTGAGCAGCAGAGTGTCTGCGTGAGGGGGCATAACTGGAGGAAGAGTAAATGACTCTTGTGTGAGAGGATGAGGGAGGGGTGAGAGGGGCTGACTACCCCCAGGACTTGGGGTGCATTGAGACTCCTTAGCTTTATCCAGACTCGTGGGAGCCATGGAGGTTTGAGGCAGAGGCGTGGGCTGCTGGGAGAGTGACGATCCAGAGAGGAAGGCAAAGCTTTCAACTGCAAATGCCATTTTATTTTCATGTGTTTTTTTTGTTTTTGTTTTTGTTTTTTGAGACGGAGTTTCACTCTTGTTGCCCAGGCTGGAGTGCAACGGCACCATCTCGGCTCACTGCAACCTCTGCCTCCCGGGTTCAAGCGAGTCTCCTGCCTCAGCCTCCCAAGTAGCTGGGATTACAGGCATGCACCACCGTGCCCAGCTAATTTTGTATTTTTAGTAGAAAAAGGTTTCTCCATGTTGGTCAGGTTGGTCTGGAACTGCTCACTTCAGGTGATCTGCCTGCCTCGGCCTCCCAAAGTGCTGGGATTAGAGGCATGAGCCACCGCGCCTGGCCCCAAATGTGTTTTACATTTTCTTCCTCTTTGATTCATCTTTGTCCTCCAACATAAATATGCCACTTTTTCCACTGATTAAAAAACAAAATGGAATTTAAATCTGGCCTGGACTTCTCAAAAAAGTCAGTGTGATGAAAACTGTTCAAGATAAAACAGAAATGAGACTGGGCATGGTGGTTCATGCCTAGAATCCCAGCACCTTGGGAGGCCAAGGCAGGAGAATCACTTGAGGCCAGGAGTTTGTGAACAGCCTGGGCAACATAGTGAGACCCCGTATCTACTAAAAATTTAAAAATTAGCTGGGCATGGTGGTGCATGCCCGTATGTCTGGAGGCTGAGGCAGGAGGATCGCTTGAGCCCAGGATTTGGAGGCTGCAGTGAACTATGATTGTGCCACGGCCCTCCAGTGTTGGTGACAAAGTAAGACCCTGTCTCTAAAAAAAAAGAGAGACAAGATGATCAGGATGAGCGTAGAGGCTCATGCCTATAATCCTAGCACTTTGGGAGGCCAAAGCAGGTGGATCATATGAGGTCAGGAGTTTGAGACCAGCCTGGTCAAGATGGTGAAACCCCGTTTCTACTAAAAATACAAAAATTAGCTGGGCGTGGTAGTGCACGCCTGTGATCCCAGCTACTTGGGAGGCTAAGGCAGGAGAATTGCTTGAACCTGGGAGGCAGAAGTTGCTGCGAGCAAGATTACACCACTATGCTCCAGCCTGGGCAACAAGAATGAGACTCTGCCTAAAAAAAAAAAAAAAAAAAAAAAAAGATCAAACACAATGCATCAACTTCCCGGAGCCGTATAAACCCTAACCCTAACCCAGGAAGCAGGCAAGCCTGTGTGTGAGTGTTTCCACTCTATTGCTGGTACCACTCGGCTCTGGCAACCCCGAAGGCCACCTTCCCCTAATGTTACTGTGTAAGGAGGAAGAAGCACTGGTTTGCAAGTCAGAAGCCTGGGTTGAAGCCTCTGCTTGAGATCCTGCTGGCTGTGGGAATGTGGGGTTACATTTCCCGGCTGGCCTCCTTTCCTACATGTCCAGTGCAGGGGTTCCAGTCACATGCATTAGGCACCATTACATGTCCGAGCTGTGCCAAGATCTAGAAAAATGGCTGGGCTCAGGCCAAGGGGCCTTCTTGTCTGGCAGCGAAAATAAGAGGAGATACCAAGGGCCCTGAGCCTGAGTCTGGAGGGGAAGTCATGAGCACAGGGCAGTGCCAGGGCCCGGGAGCTGCCACAGAGGAGCCCACCTTGGTGACAGACACCTGTAGGGTCATCCGTGATGCCCAGTGCCCAACACAGGGAACTGGACAAACGTTTCATGCATGATTCTTTTTTCCCCTCTTGGCTACCTTGAGGACGTTGATTATAATAGTTAGCCTTTTTTTTTTTTCTTTTTTTGAAAGTCTTGCTCTGTCGCCCAGGTTGGAATGCAGTGGCAAAATCTTGGCTCACTGCAACCTTCCCCTCTCAGGTTCAAGTGACTCTTCTTCCTCAGCCTCCCTAGTAGCTGGGATTACAGGAGTGCACCACTATGCTCGGCTAATTTTTGTATTTTTACTACAGGCGGGGTTTCACCATGTTGGCCAGGCTGATCTTGAACTCCTGACCTCAGGTGATCTGCCCGCCTGGGCCTCCCAAAATGTTGGGATTACAGGTGTGAGCCACTGAGCCCAGCTGGATTATAATAGCCTTTTCATGCACCAGGGGCTTTATACTCAATTATCTCATTTCGTTCATATGAGTTGAAGTCAGCTTATCTGCCATTTCACAGGTGAGGAAACCAAGGCCCAGAGAGGTTAGGAATTTGTCCAAGGTCACACAGCTAGGAAGTAGGATTCAAACCCAGACAGCCAGGCTGTAACACCTAGGCTCTTCTCAGGCTAATGCCCTTCCCAGGGGTCTGGGAAGCCCTGACCTGCAGCCTGTCACCTTTGTTTACCCCCCAGCCTCCAGGACATTACATGTGTACCGGCGTGGGATCCTGGAACTGGCAGGAACTGTGGGTTGTGTTGGTCCCCGAACCCCCATCGCCTATATGAAATATGGTTGCTTTTGTGGCTTGGGAGGCCATGGCCAGCCCCGTGATGCCATTGACTGGTGAGTGCATGCCTGGGACCAGGCCACAAAATCCCTCACACTCTGGGGTAGTCAACGCTTATGAGGAAGTACCCAAAACTGAAGCTGGGATTTGGTCCAGGGAGATCCCAGTGTGCAGTACTACTTTGCAGGCAGGCAGAGGCCTCTTGGATAACATGGCCAATGAGGCCAGATCTTGGTACCAGCTGCCCCTTGCCCTGGACTTGGGCTGATTACATTGCCTTAAAAAATTGGCCAGGAGCGGTGGCTTACTCCTCTAATCCCAGCACTTCAGGAGGCCGAGGCGGGCAGATCACTTGAGGTCAGGAGTTCAAGACCAGCCTGGCCAATATGGTGAAACCCCATCTCTACTAAAAATGCAAAAATTAGCTGTGTGTGGTGGCAGGCATCTGTAATCCCAGCTACTCGGGAGACTGAGGCAGGAGAATTGCTTGAACCCAGGAGGCGGAGTTTGCAGTGAGTTGAGATTGCACCACTGCATTCCAACCTGGGCGACAGTGCGAGACCCTGTCTCAAAAGAAAAAAATAATAATAATATAAAGTGACCAGGTGTGGTGACTCACACCTGTAATGCCACCACTTTGGGCCGAAGCAGGAGGATCACTGGAGACCAGGAGTTTGAAACCAGCCTAGGCAACATAGTGAGACCCTGTCTCTATATTAAACACACACACAAACACACACACAAAGGCAGCCAAACTATGCACTAGGAACTGCCCTGGGAATCCCTTTGCATTCTCACAAGAATCCCATTTCGCAGATGAAGAAACCAAGGCACAGAAATATTAAGTAATGTGTCCAGGTGTGGGGGCTCACGCCTGTAATCCCAGTACTTTGGGAGGCTGAGGCAGGCAGATCATGAGGTCAGGAGTTCGAGACCATCCTGGCCAACATGGTGAAACCCTGTCTCTACCAAAAATACAAAAATTAGCTGGGTGTGGTGGCAGGCACCTGTAGTCCCAGCTACTCAGGAAGCTGAGGCAGGAGAATCGCTTGAACCTGGGAGGCGGAGGTTGCAGTAACCTGAAATCACGCCACTGCACTCTAGCCTGGGGTCTCACTTTTGCCCAGGTTAGAGTGCAGTGGCATAATCATAGTGGCTCACTGCAGCCTCAAATTCTTGGGCTGAAGGGAATCCTCCCACCTCAGCCTCCCAAGTAGCTAGGACTATAGGCATGTGCCATCATGGTGAGCTAATTTTTTGTGTGTTTTTATTTTCTCGAGACAGAGTCTTGCTCTGTTGCTCAGGCTGGAGTGCAATGGCACAAACTTGGCTCACTGCAACCTCCATCTCCTGGGTTCAAGTGATTCTCCTGCCTCAGCCTCCCAAGTAGCTGGGATTACAGGCATGCACCACCATGCCTGGCTAATTTTGTATTTTTAGTAGAGACAGGGTTTTGCTGTGTTGGCCAGGCTGTTCTCGAACTCCTGACCTTGTGATCCACCTGCCTCGGCCTCTCAAAGTGTTGGGATTACAGGCATGAGCCACTGAGCCTGGCCTGGTGAGCTAATTTTTAAATTTGTTATAGAGACAAGAGAGACAAGAGTCTCCTTATGTTGCCCAGGCTGGTCTCGACCCCCTGGCCTCAAGTGATCATCCACCTCAGCCTCCCAAAGTGCTGGGATTACAGATGGGTGTCACCGCACCTGGCCTTTAAGGAGGGTTTCATTATAAACCTACCCTGAAGGGAGGGAATCTGATTTTACGAGAGGGTATAGCCTGGTGAGGCCTGGATGACCTCTGGAGGTAGGGGCTTGTGCCTGGGCTGAGACCTAAGGGACAAAGGGCAGACATGAAGTTGCCCCAGGCAGAGGGCACAGTGTGGGCAAAGTCAGGAAGTGGCAGGGCTTGGATCACTCCGGGAAGAGAGAGGAGTCGTGTCATAGGAGCTCGAGACCCAGACAGTGAGGCAGGCAGGCAGGGACCAAGTTTGGGCACAGCCAGGGAGGCAGGACAGGGCATGGTGGGGCCAATGGAATCATTACCCAAGACGGGGATTTTCAGGGAAACAGCTTAGATAAGGCCAGGCGTACAGTAGCTCCCACCTGTAATCCCAGCATTTGGGGAGGCTGAGGTAGGAGGACTGCTTGAGCCTGGGAGTTCAAGACCAGCCTAGGCAACATAGTGAGACCCCATATCTACAAAAACTTTAAAAAAGGAGTTTGTGTTCCTGTAGTAGCATACTTGGGAGGTTGAGGTGGCAGTATCATTTGAGCCCGGGAGTTCAAGGCTAAAGTGAGATGATTGAGCCATTGCACTCCAGCCTGAGTGGCAGAGAGATATGCTGTCTCAAAGGAAATATAAATTAAAAATCCAGCTGGGCTTGCTGGAGTGTGCCTGTAGTCTCAGCTACTTGGGACACTGAGGTGGGAGGATCGCTTGAGCCCAGGATTTCAAGGCTGCCGTGAGCTATGAATGTGCCACTGTACTCCAACCTGGGTGGCAAAGAAAGACCCTGTCCCTTAAATAAAAAAAAAAGAAAAAAAGCTTAGATAAGAGGGTGCTGTGCCTCCCCGGGGGTCTTCAGTCACCCATGGTCCTGGCAAGAGAGGAGGGCCAGGAGAGAGCTTCACCCACCTGCTGTCCTGCCCATGTGACATCCGCAGGTGCTGCCATCGCCACGACTGTTGTTACACTCGAGCTGAGGAGGCCGGCTGCAGCCCCAAGACAGAGAGCTACTCCTGGCAGTGCGTCAATCAGAGCGTCCTGTGTGGTGAGTCCCCAGCACCACCATGCCACACACCCCGAGTATCCCCTGGGCATCCTGGCATAGCCAGATGATTTCTGTGCCCCCGTTGCAATAACCACTGCTTCCAACTCTCTATAGACCACCCCTTGGGTATATCTAATGTAAGTGACATTTATTTTATTTATTTTTTGAGTCAGAGTCTCGCTCTGTCACCCAGGTTAGAGTGTGGTGGTGTGATCTTGGCTCACTACAACCTCTGCCTCCTGGGTTCAAGCGATTCTCATGCCTCAGCCTCCCAAGTGGCTGGGACTACAGGCATGCACCACCACGCCCAGATAATTTTTGTGTTTTTTTCAGTAGATGTGGGGTTTCACCAAGTTGGCCAGGCTGATCTCAAACTCCCCACCTCAAGTGCTCTGCCCGCCTCGGCCTCCCAAAGTGCTGGGATTACAGGCATGAGGCATGGTGTCCGGCCCTATTGTGAGTGATCTTTAACACTGAGCACCTGAAAAAGAAAACCCTAAAGAAACCTAATTCTTTGATGTCTGGATGACAAGGAAGAAGACAGAAACGGCATCAGATAATAAACAATGTAAATGTTTATCAGAAAGGGGCTGGGGGTGGGGACCAGAAGGAGGATCGCTTGAGGCCAGGAGTGCATCTCTACAAAGAAGTTAAAGGATTTTTTAACTTTGGCCAGGCGTGGTGGCACACATCTGTGATCTCAGCTACTTGGGAGGCTGAGATGGGAGGATCGCTTGAAGCCCAGGAGGTTGAGGCTGCAGTGAGCTGTGATCGAGCCACAGCACTCCAGCCTGTGTAACAGGGCAAAACCAGTCTCAAAAAAAAAAAAAAAAAAAAAAAATTTTACCTAACCAACCACTTCTAAAGATATTAAAAAAAAACCCTGCAATTAAAAACCTCAGGTCCCTCAGGGCAATCTTACCAGATTTTGAAACAAAGCAATAACATAAGGACTGTAGTGTTTTATGTTCATATTATTTATTTATTGTTTGTTTGTTTTTGGAGTGTGGGTTTTTTTGTTTGTTTTTTGATATTTTTGTTTGTTTTTTTTTGAGACAGAGTTTTACTCCTATTGCCCAGGCTGGAGTGCAATGGCGTGTTCTTGGCTTACTGCAACCTCCGCCTCGGGTTCAAGTGATTCTCCTGTCTCAGCCTCCTGAGTAGCTGAGATTACAGGTGCCCGCCACTACACCTGGCTAATATTTTTGTATTTTTAGTAGAGATGAGGTTTCGCCATGTTGGCCAGGCTGGTCTTGTACTCCTGACCTCAAGCAATCCACCTGCCTCAGCCTCTCAAAGTGCTGGAATTACAGGCGTGAGCCACTGCATCTGGCCGTGGTATTTATTTTTAAGATTCCATTTTGGGCCGGGTGCTGTGGCTCACATCTACAGTTCCAGCACTTTGGGAGGCCAAGGCAGATGGATCACTTGAGGCCAGGAGTTTGAGAGCAGCCTCAATGGTGAAACCCCACCTCTACTAAAAATACAAAATTACCCTGGTATGTTGGTGCATGCTTGTAATCCCAGCTACTCGAGAGTCTGATGCAGGAGAATCACTTGAATCCAAGAGGCACAGGTTGCAGTGAGCCGAGATCGCACCACTGTACTCCAGCCTGGGCAACAGAGTGAGACTCTATCTCAAACAATAACAAAAAGAAATAGATTCCATTCTGATGTATGGCATTTTCCATTTATAGTTTCCCTTCAAATAAATAAGAAAGCTAAAACAATGAAAACAACTAGGAAGTGAGTAATGGTACAGGGAGAATGTAGATAAGGCTTGAGTTTCGGCAGCGAGACTCAAAAGTTATCTGAAGAGCTAGTCGTGATCCAGACCACTAGTTCCATCCCTTTTTTTCTATTTTCTGTTACTTGAAAATAGACATAACAGGCTCGGTGCTGTGGCTCACTCCTGTAATCTCAAGACGGACAGATGGCTTGAGCCTAGGAATTCAAGACCAGCCTGGGCAACATGGTGAAACCCTATCTCTACAAATAATACGAAAACTAGCACGGTGTGGTGGTTTGCACCTGCAGTCTCAGCTACTTGGAAGGCTGAGGTAGGAGGATCACCTGAGCCCAGGGAGGCTGAGGCTGTAGTGAGCCAAGATTGCACCACTGCACTTCAGCCTGGGCAACAGAGTGAGATCCTGTCTCAAAAAAAAAAAAAAAAAAGAGTAAAGAAAAAAAGAGGCTGGGCGTGGTGGCTCACACCAGTAATCCAACACTTTGGGAGGCTGAGGTGGGTGGATCACGAGGTCAGGAGTTCCAGACCAGCCTGGCCAACATGGTGAAACCATGTCTCTACTAAAATACAGGTGGGTGCTTTTAATCCCAGCTACTCAGAAGGCTGAGGCAGGAGAATTGCTTGAATCCAGGAGGTGGAGGTTGCAGTGAGCCGAGACTGCACCAATGCACTCCAGCCTGGGCGACAGATTGGGACTCTGTCTCAAAAACAACAACAACAACAAAAAAGAAAATAGACATAACATAAAATTAACTATGTTAAAGTGTATAATTCAGTGATACTTAGTATATTCACAATGTCATCCAACCACCACCTAAACATTTTCATCACTCCGCCTCGAAAAATCCCTTTCCCCCTAAGCAATCTGTTCCCATTCCTGCCTACCACCAACACCTGGTAAACTTACCAGGTTACCAGTTTTCTATCTCTGGATTTACCCTGTCTAGATATTTCATATAAATAGAATCATACACTGTGCTTCTGGCTTCTTCACTTAGTATAATGTTTTTGAGGTTTGCTCATTTTCTTTCGTTCTTTATTTTTGACATGAAATCTCACTCTGTCACCCAGGCTGGAGTGCAGTGGTGCCATCTCGGCTTACTGCAACCTCCGCCTCCCGGGTTCAAGCGATTCTCCTGCCTCAGCCTCCTGAGTAGCTGGGATTACAGATGTGCACCATCATGCCTGGGTAATTTTGGTATTTTTAGCAGAGATGGAGTTTTACCATGTTGGCCAGGCTGGTCTTGAACTCCTGACCTCAAGTGATCTGCCTGCCTCAGCCTCCCAAAGTGCTGCAATTACAGGCGTGAGCCACCACACCCATCCTGTTCATGTTGTATTAATAGCATGTGTCAGTACGTCATTCCTTTTATGGCTGAATAACATCTGCTGCATGGATAGATCACATTTCGTTTATCCATTCATTCAATGATGGGCATTTGGGTTGTTTCCACCTTTTGGCTTATGTGAATAGTGCTGCTGTGAACATTCATGAACAAATACTTATTTGAGTACCTGGTTTCAATATTTTGGAGTATATACCTAGGAGTGGAATTGCTGGGTCATACGGTAATCCTGATTTACTTCTCTTGTTGAGACAGGGTCTCGCTCTGTCACCCAGGCTGGAGTACAGTGGCATGATCATGGCTCACTGCAGCCTCAAACTCCTGGGCTCAAACTATCCTCTTGGCTCACCCTCCTGAGTAGCTGGGACTATAGGTGTGTGGCACGATGCTGGGGTAATTTTTTTGAGACAAAGTCTCACTTTGTCACCCAGGCTGGAGTGCAGTGGCACGATCACGGCTCACTACAACCTCTGCCTCCCAGGTTTTAGCGAATCTCCTGCCTCAGCCTCCTGAGTAGCTGGGATTACAGGTGCCCGCTACCACGCCCAGCTAATTTTTGTATTTTTAGTAGAGACTGGGTTTCAACCGGTTGGTCAGGCTGGTCTCAAATTCCTGACCTCAAGCAATCCACCCACCATGGCCTCCCAAAGTGCTGGCATTACAGGCATGAGCCACTGTGCCTGGCCAAGTGCCCAGCTAATTTTTAGCCTTTTTTTTTTTTTTTTTTTTTTTGAGATGGAGTCTCACTCTTTTTGTCCAGTCTGGAGTGCAATGGCGTGATCTCAGCTCACTTCAGCCTCCGCCTCCTGAATTCAAGCGATTCTCCTGTCTCAGGCATGTGCCACCACGCCCGGCTAATTTTTATATATTTTTTAGTAGAGATGGGGTTTCACCATGTTTGCCAGGCTGGTCTCGAACTGCTGACCTCATGATCCATCTGCCTTGGCCTCCCAAAGTGCTGGGATTACAGGTGTGAGCCACCATGCCTGGCCATTTCTAAACTTTTTGTAGAGATAAGGTCTCCCTATGTTGCCCAGGCTGGTCTCAAAATCTTGGCTTCAAGCAATCCTTCTGCCTCTCTGCCTCTGAAAGTGCTGGGATTACAGGCATGAATCACCATGCCCAGTTAAGAGTTCTTTATATATTGTGGATACTGACTCTTACCAGATATGTGATTTGCAAATACTTTCTCCCATTATGTAAGTTGTCTTTTCTCTTCCTTGATAATGTCTTTGCACAAAAGTGTTTAAGTTTGATGAAGTTCAATTAATCTGTTGTCTTTTGTTGCTCATGTTTTTGGTGTCCTTAGAATCCGCTGCCAAATCCAAAGTTATAAATATTTACCCTTAAGTTTTCTTCTAATAGGTTTATCATATTTAACTCTAATATTTAGGTCATTGATCCATTTTGAGTTAATTTTTGTCTACGGAGTGAGGTAGGGGGTTGAACTTTATTGTTTTGCATGTTGTTATCCAGTTATCTCAGCCCTCTTGGTTGAAGAGACTCTTCCCCATTGAATCATCCTGCTACCTTTGCTGAAAATCACAGCCAGGAGTGGTGTCTCACACCTGTAATCCTAGCATTTTGAGAGGCTGAGGCAGAGGGATTGCCTGAACTCGGGAGTTCAGGACTAGCCAGGGCAGCATGGTGAAACCCCATCTCTACAAAATACAAAAAAAAATTAGCCGGGTGTGGCAGCGTGCACCTGTAGTCCCAGCTACTCGGGAGGCTGAGGCAGGAGAATTGCTTGAACCTGGGAGGTGGAGATTGCAGTGGGCAGAGATTGCACCACTGCACTCCAGCCTGGGCAACACAGCAAGACTCCATCTCAAAAAAAAAAAAAAAAAAAGAAAGAAAGAAAGAAAGAAAAAGAAAATCACTTGGCTCTAGATGGAGGAGGGTTTCATCACTTTGAGCTAATAACTTGACTTCTCTTAACCTCAGCTTCCTTACCTGTAAGATAGGTGTTGTGAAGATGAGAAAAGGTTTGTAAGATGAGAAACAGATTTTGTTTTTGTTTTCAGATGGAGTCATGCTCTGTTGCCCAGGCTGAAGTGCAGTGGCGCGATCTCTGCCCACTGCAAACTCTGCCTCCTGGGTTCAAGTGATTATCTTGCCTCAGCCTCCCGAGTAGCTGGGATTACAGGCCCCTGCCACCGCACCCAGTTGATTTTGGTATTTTTAGTAGAGATGGGGTTTCACCATGTTAGCCTGGCTGGTCTCAAACTCTTAACCTCAGGTGATCTGCCCACCTCGGCCTCCCAAAGTGCTGGGATTACAGGCATGAGCCACCGTGTCCAGCTGAGAAACAGATTAGATGGGAATTTTTCTTCTATCTCTTCCTCTCATCCTTATCTGAACTTCTCTCTGACCCCTGCTAACTCCTAGAGAGAATCAAAGATCTGTTCCAACTCTTGATTAAAACTCCAGGTTCTGCTGACTTGGTCTGCTCTGGTGGCAAAGAGGCTATTGTAAGCGTTATTAGATGTATGTTTTTATTTTTATTTATTTTTTGAGACAGAGTCTTACTCTGTAGCCCAGGCAGGAATACAGTGGAATGATCTCAACTCACTGCAACCTCTGCCTCCCGGGTTCAAGTGATTCTCATGCCTCAGTCTCCTGAGTAGCTGGGACTAGAGGTGCGCGCCACCATGCCCGGCTAATTTTTTTGTATTTTTAGTAGAGACAGGGTTTCACCATGTTAGCCAGGCTGGTCTTGAACTCCTGATCCATCCTCCTCGGCCTCCCAAAGTTTTGGGATTACAGGCATGAGCCACCGTGCCCAGCCTACTTGAAGTATGTTTTTTTAGATCTTCAGCTATATCTTCTTACTACGGATTAGAACTTGGCATAAGATCAAAGCTGAATTAATATGATGATATAATCAATTTTTAGGCCTGAACATGCCCCAGGTATCATCTCATCCAACCCTCTCATTTAGAGTTGGGGAAAACTTGTAATTATGGGTTGAGCAATGTGGATTTTCAAAGCCAAATCAATTATTTGCAAACCTTATATTTTTGGAAACGGTACTTCAAGTATAGAAAACTATTAGCTTATGATCCCACCTTTTCCTCACTAACCTAAAATCTCAATTAAAATAAATCCTGTTGTTATGATTCTATTAATCTGAAATTCTATTAACTGTGACTCTAAAACTTTAACCATAGCAAGATAACAAAAAATAATCCCATATATGTATAGGATATTTTGACATTTACTGTTTTACATATTCCTTAATATAACCTTTATGAACTAGAAATGATTTTGTTTCCATTTTATAGATGAAGAAAATTAGGCCCAAAAAAGTTAAATGAATTGACAAAGGTCAAAGAGCAACCCAGTAAGTGACAGTACTTCTTTAAGTGTTGCCAGATATTAATGTGCTGACTAAATACTAATACAGATTTAATAATAAAAGCATTTAGTTGTCTTATCAGGAGATGATTCATATTATTAAGTCATATAGCTTCCATTAGCCACACATTTTGACAATTCCATTCTTCAACCTTGGTAGTTTATAGAGAATATATTATAAGTCTTCTAAGTAATGTGGCTTAGCATATCAGGATTACAAGGACTTTAACACACGAAAAAGCCAATCCTAAGTGCCAATACTCTTTAAAACAGAAACATGGCTACCAAGAATTTAAGGAAGAATCAACAACAACCCCTCGCGAACTATCCCAAACATTTAAAGAGGAAGGAGCACTTCCAAACTCATTTTATGAGACAAGCATTATCTCATTCCTAAGTTAGATAAGGGTACTACAAAAAAAGAAAGAAAATTACAGACCAGTATTTTTTTTTCCCATCTTACAATATATTCTGATCATCTTTCCAGGTAATCAAATATCCTGCAACATCATTTTAATGGTTGTTTGGCATCATTAGGGCATGAATTAATTGCCAGGCATATACACAGTGCCATTCATTTCATTAGAAAGAGAAGTGTCTCTATTTTTTTTTAAATTTTATTATTATTATACTTTAAGTTTTAGGGTACATGTGCACAATGTACAGGCTAGTTACATATGTATACATGAGCCATGTTGGTGTGCTGCACCCATTAACTCGTCATTTAGCATTAGGTATATCTCCTAATGCTATCCCTCGCCCCTCCCCCCACCCCACAATAGTCCCCAGAGTGTGATGTTCCCCTTCCTGTGTCCATGTGTTCTCATTGTTCAATTCCCATCTATGAGTGAGAACATGCGGTGTTTGGTTTTTTCTCCTTGTGATAGTTTGCTGAGAATGATGGTTTCCAGTTTCATCCATGTCCCTACAAAGGACGTGAACTCATCATTTTTTTATGGCTGCATAGTATTCCATGGTGTCTATGTGCCACATTTTCTTAATCCAGTCTATCATTGTTGGACATTTGGGTTGGTTCCAAGTCTTTGCTATTGTGAATAGTGCCGCAATAAACATACGTGTTCATGTGTCTTTATAGCAGCATGATTTATAGTCCTTTGGGTATATACCCAGTAATGGGATGGCTGGGTCAAATGGTATTTCTAGTTCTAGATCCCTGAGGAATCGCCACACTGACTTTCACAATGGTTGAACTAGTTTACAGTCCCACCAACAGTATAAAAGTGTTCCTATTTCTCCACATCCTCTCCAGCACCTGTTGTTTCCTGACTTTTGAATGATTGCTATTCTAACTGGTGTGAGACAGTATCTCATTGTGGTTTTGATTTGTATTTCTCTGATGGCCAGTGACAATGAGCATTTTTTTCATGTGTTTTTTGGCTGCATAAATGTCTTCTTTTGAGAAGTGTCTGTTCATATCCTTTGACCACTTTTTGATGGGGTTGTTTGTTTTTTTCTTGTAAATTTGTTGGAGTTCATTGTAGATTCTTGATATTAGCCCTTTGCCCTTTATCAGATGAGTAGGTTGCAAAAATTTTCCCCCATTTTGTAGGTTGCCTGTTCACTCTGATGGTAGTTTCTTTTGCTGTGCAGAAGCTCTTTAGTTTAATTAGATCCCATTTGTCAATTTTGGCTTTTGTTGCCATTGCTTTTGGTGTTTTAGACATGAAGTCCTTGCCCATGCCTATGTCCTGAATGGTAATGCCTAGGTTTTCTTCTAGGGTTTTTATGGTTTTAGGTCTAACATTTAAGTCTTTAATCCATCTTGAATTGATTTTTGTATAAGGTGTAAGGAAGGGATCCAGTTTCAGCTGTCTACATATGGCTATCCAGTTTTCCCAGCACCATTGATTAAATAGGGAATCCTTTCCCCATTTCTTGTTTTTGTCAGGTTTGTCAAAGATCAGATGGTTGTAGATATGTGGCATTACTTCTGAGGGCTCTGTTCTGTTCCATTGATCTATATCTCTGTTTTGGTACCAGTACCATGCTCTTTTGGTTACTGTAGCCTTGTAGTATATTTTGAAGTCAGGTAGCGTGATGCCTCCAGCTTTGTTCTTTTGGCTTAGGATTGACTTGGCGATGTGGGCTCTTTTTTGGGTCCATATGAACTTTAAAGTAGTTTTTTCCAATACAGGCCAGTATTTCTAATGAACATGATGCCAACATTCTCAGCAAAATACTAGTGAACTGAATTCAGTTGCACATTAAAAAGATCATACACCACGATGATGTGGAATTTCTCCCTGGGATGCAAGAATTGTTTAACATGCACAAATAAATAAATGTGATTCACCACATTAACAGAATGAAGAATAAAAATCATACAATCATCTCAAAAGATGTAGAAAAAGGATTTGACAAAATGCAACTCTTTCATGATAAAAATGCTCAATAAATTAAACACAATAAAAGCCATATATGACAAGCCCATGGTAAACATCACACTCAAAGTTGAAAGGCTGAAAGCTTTTCCTCTAAGATTAAGGAAAAGATAAAGTTGCCTACTCTTGCCACTTCTATCTGACATAGTACTAGAGGGGCTAGCCAGAACAATTAAGCAGGAAAAAGAAGTAAAATGCATCCAAATATGGCAGGAAGATAAATTGTCTGTTTGAAGATAATGTGATCTTACTTATAGAAAACTCTAAAGATCCCACCAAATATCTGTTAGAACTAATAGACAAATTCAGTATAGTTGCAGGAAACAAAAATCAACAAACATCAGTTGTGTTTCTATACACTAATAATAAACTACCTAAAAAAAATCATTATGGAAAATAGTATGGCGGTTCCTCTGTAAATTGAAAACAGAAGTACCATATGATCTAGCAATATCGCTTCTAGGTATGTATTCAAAGGAAATGAAATCAGTATTTAGAAGAGAGATCTGTACCCCATGTTCATTGCAGGATTACTTATACTAGCTAATATATTGAAACAGCCTAAGTGTCATTGATGAACGAATAAAGAAATTGACATATATGTATGTGTATATAAGTGTGTGTATGTAAATAAAAGTAAATATGTGTGTATATATTCTACATATAATGGATTATGATATTGAAATATTATATGTATAATGGAATATTATACATATAATATATTGGAATATTATTCAGCCACAGAAAGGAAGGAAATCCTTCCATTTGTGAAAACATAGATGAACTTGGAAGACATTATGCTAAGTGAAATAAGCCAGACATTTAAAGACAAATACTACATGATCTCATTTATATGTGAAATCTTTAAAAAGTCGAACTAATTGAAGCAAAGAGTAGAAAGGTGGTTGCCAGGGGCTAGGGGTGGGGGAATGGGGAGGTGTTGGTCAAAGGGCACAAACTTCTAGTTATAAGATTAATAAGTTCTGGGGATCAAATATACAGTATGGTGACTATAGTTAATAATACCGTATTGTTTACTTGAAATCTGATGAGAGTACACTTTAATTGTCCTTACTATTACACACTCACACACACTCAAAAATGATAACTGAGTGGTGATGGATATGTTAATTAATTTGATTGTAGTAATCATTACACAAGGTATGCAGACATCACATCATCCCATTGTATACCTTGAATATATAAATGTTTGTCAATTAAATCTTTTAAAATAAAAACCAGTAAAACAGAAATATGAAGATTTTTACTTTTAGTCTACAGAAAAGTAAATATTTACTTTCCCCACATAATTCTGCTTTCTTTTCATATATACCTTACATATATGAATCTTAAAGACCTTTAGCACCCTGTTTTGGTATGAAAAAGAATATGGGAAGAAGGATACTACAATTAAAAAAAATGCATTTTTCTTCTCTATGCTGCCTCTTGTCATTCAGTTTCTGTGTAACCTAATTCTTATTCTGATCAGAGAAGAAGGAACTGAAAATCAGGATTTTACTAACACCATCGATATCTCCCCACTCTCCGGCAAATGCACAAACACAGTCCTCTGGTTCCTAACGATGCATTTCACAGATGAGTTTCCCTGGCTGCTCTCCATGCAGATGATGAATAAAGTAGCTTTTGTTTTGAGAGATTTATTTGGAAGACCTCTTCATTAAACGCTATTTGGGGGCAGATGCGTATCTATGGAAGGTGAAGAAAAACATGCTGATAAAATAGCCATCAAGGAAATGTGCCACTGACAAAATCTAACATGGTCTGTCTTCAAAGAACACATTTAAAATACAGAAACACACACACATGCACAGGCACACATGGGAAGGAGAGAGGGAAGAGGGGAGAGAAAAAGACAGAGGAAGGCTGGAAAGAGGAATTAATTTTAAAAAGACCTTTGAAACCACATTTAAAATATATGAAATTCCTAACCAGAGTAATCATCACTTCAAATATGGCTGAGTGTTGAAAAGTCAAACCAAGAGGTCTGCCTGTTTGTTCTGATGGTGGGATGCTGGGGTGGGGAAGAGATGATGATGTTGCAAAAATTACCCAATTCTTTAAGGGGGTCTAGTAATTTTGCTTTTTTTAATCTTACAGCTTGGATGAATGGGTTTATAAAATGAAAAGGAAGAAAGTAGAATTCTGACAGGCAGTGGGAAGGGGCTGACTCTACTCCAACTTCTTATGTTGTCAGGCAGGAACTCACAGCCCACAGGGTCCTCATCGGAACAGTCAAGGGGTGTGTGTGTGTGCATGAGAGAGACAGAGAATGTCGGGTGGAGCTAGCTAAGGGGAGAAACTAGAACTAATGGCTATTCCATTACAGAAACAGAGATACCTCCTGGAAAAATCCTTCCTTCTGTTTTTGAATCCATCACAAATTGGATAAAAAAGGCTATTGAACCTTTAAGAAACAGCAATAGTCTCCTCAGGAAATAAGTGAAAAATGCATCATATTTAGGGACACAAAGAAGGACTCTTCCAAAACGGACTTCCACAGTGAGAATAGCCACTTGCCTGTGCCCGGGATGGAACAGACTGCAGGGTTATCACATTCAGGAAGGGTATGAACCAGACTGCCTGGGTTTAACCTGGCTTCCTCACTTACTTTCAGAGTCCTGTGGCCTTAGGCCTGTTATCTAACCTTTCCAGGTCTCAGCTTCCTCACCTGTAAAATGTGAACAGTAACAATATCTATGTAACAGGATTTTAAAACATATGTAAAATGCTTAAAACAGTACCTGGAAGTAAGGCTTAAGGATCTGTTAAACAAACAAACCACTCTAATTGTAAACATAGACAGGTTGACTGAGCTGGTTTCTGTTACGGAACAATTTGATTTATTAATCATGTAAATGGCAGCCATGTTTCTCTGGAAGATTTTAAGCTGCCATACAAATGAAATCTCTTGGAAGTAGAGCTGTCTTTATTCATTTCATAAATAGGGAGACTGGGACACAGTAGGGAACACTTATGTATGAATCTTCCACAAATTCTGCAGAATGCTTCTCACCTGGCTGCAGGTGCTCAATAAACACTGGTGGACTGAGCTGAATTTCCAGAGGTCCAAGACCCATCTGCCCATGCAACCAAGATAGAAATGTTCTTCTTTATTCTAATTTCACTCATTTTACAGATTCTAATTGCTAAGGAAGAACAGTGATGTATTAGGCATACTGACCATTTTGTTTTTACAATTAGTTTTTAAGGATGAGAATTATGTATTGGACACAGGGAGCACTCATCCATCGACTGGTAAGATGTTTGTTTAGAGAATGTCACTGGTCTAACAATGAATGAATGAGGGCTGGAAATCACCAGACACACCGCCACAGCACATTTATTTCTTACAGCCCATTAGGCCTTGGCTCCATTTTAATACAACTCAGATGTCTCTATGTGAGCGTCACAGCTCACCCTGCGGGCAGGGCAACACACTCAAGCAGTCAAAAATCAACCATCATGGAATCTGCAAGTTCAACACTGTTGCAACCACAATGATATCATAAACTTTAGTATTCCATGTCTCAGAGTTTAACATAAAGAGCTATTTTGCTGAAAGTGCAGACAAAATTTTTTTAACTTTGTAGAAGGTTAGTTTTTTAATTTGGTGAAATCTGACTAAAAGTTACCCCAGCCATGGAGAGTTTTACATTGATATTTACACACAAACTTAGAGTTATCTGGTAGCAATGGCTCTGCCAGAAATTGTCAGCATAAAGTACATGAAATTTTTAATAAGTGACTGGTTTTTGATACCTAAAAAAGCAATTTCATATGGGCCACCTGATAGTTGTGTAACGTAGGACAGATTTCAAAATTCTCTAAATATCAGTTTCCTCACCTGCAAAATGGGACACTCTTAGTACATTCTTTATGGTGTTATTGTAAAGATTCTAAGAAATACATGAAAAGTTTAGCGTAGTCACTTTGGGTCCATAAGTACTAAGTCATTATTTGTAGTCGTAATATTAGCATCTGGTTCTGATGCTAAACTGAAAGTATGTTAATGTGACCATTTTTAAAAGTGCATCAGGAATTAAGGGCCTGGCTCCTCAGAAAGAACCACTCCATGCCCCAACCTGCAGAGGCAGGACACCTCACGATGCCCTTCTTTCTTTTCACTCCCTCTTCAGCATTTACAGTAGTTTCAACAAAGCAGCTGCCAGCTGGAGGGGGGTGCCAGGGCTCAGAGCAAACAAGCATATGCAGCAACTGGCACACACCTGGCTGGAAACTGCCTGTGTGAGATGCTGAGGGTTCTGCTGCCCTCTGGGATGATGTTGAGCTTCTTCAGCAGCAGCACTAGCTGACATATGACAGATTTTGTTTTTTTAAGAAAAAGCAAAATATAACTCATCTAAAGGCTTTCTGAAATCCCCTTTCTGCCCACTATGGCCGACCCTCATTTCTCTATGTGTGTGCGTGGGTTTTGTTTTTAACTTCTTTTTGTATTCCTAGTCAAGAGAGCACTAAATGTTCTGAAACTGTTTCTTAGGTGTTGCTTTTCTCTCCTCAGCTGCACTTGGTGCTAAGGCAGGAGCCATCCCCGGTGCTGGGCACATACCCGGCTCTCAGTAAACAGATGGTGCAAATCCAGTTGTGAAAATGGCTTCCTGTCCTCTGTAATTTTGCACGCCTTTAAGGCTGCAAGCCTTCAAAACAACAATCATGGGCGTTTTCAGCTTCCTGTAAACTCTGTCATGCTGCTGTGAATTCCAAATTCTTAATTTTATGCACACAGAGGGAAAACTTTCCAGAACCAATGAATAGACAACTTTCCCAAAGGTTCTGTTTATCTTTCATACTGAACAAATATGGTTTTTGGCAACCTATGTCTTCCACTAATTGTACATATTGACAGATAGATATTTATATCCACAGATAGTAACAGAGGACAGGAATCAGTATCCAATATGGATGTGAAGAGGGCTGCCTGGACTGGGAAGGGTGAGGCCTCTGCCTGAGAATGGTTTCCCAACTTTCATCTCATGAATGGCGGTGTCCAGAGCATGACGATCAATCACATCTTCCTAGCACTGTCTAGCACTACCCCTTCACACAAAGCCATCTCTCAGGCAAGGTCTCAGTTACCCTTGTGATATGAGTGAGGGAGGCATTATACCCACTTTACAGAGAGAAACTGAGGCAAATGTGGCTGCAGAGACATATAGGGGCTACTGCTGCTGGCCATGTGGGTATCTGGGTTTTAGGTGGGTGCAGCTGTTAGGACAGGGGCACCTTGTTTCTGTGTGGTTGTTTTTCTGGTTGACCAGACTACAGTATAATAAATATGCCCCAGAGTGCCTCCATTTCTTCAAATGAAAAATGAGAGTAACACAATCTAGAGAATCAAACCATCTTAAACTCTACCCTTTCTTTCTTTCCTTTTTTTTTTTCTTGAGATGGAGTCTTGCTCTGTTGCCCAGGCTGGAGTGCAGTGGCATGCTCTCGGCTCACTGCAACCTCCACCTCCTGGGTTCAAATGATTCTCCTGCCTCAGTCTCCTGAGTAGCTGGTATTACAGGCACACGCTACCATGCCTGGCTAATTTTCGTATTTTTAGTAGAGACGGGGTTTCACCATGTTGATCAGGCTGCTCTCGAACTCTTGACCTTGTGATCCACCTGCCTAGGCCTCCCAAAGTTCTGGGGTTACAGGCCCGAGCCACCGCACCTGGCCTACGCTTTCTTTCTATAGGCCCTATGTTCTGACAAAGCAAAAGCAGGCAAAACTAAAGGCAGAAAACAACAACAACAACAAACAAACAAACAAAACACAAGATAGGATGAGTAATTGATACAAATGTGAGGGCATTATTTTTTAAAGCTATTTTATTTTTAAGTAGATTTGCAGAGATGCGTAAAGTCTTAATTGCATCATTAATAAGTGACAGCATTGCCATGGTGATTACTTATTTTCAGAAAAGAAATAACCATTGAGAAATCATTAATAACTCAACAAGATACAAGGCACTGGTCAGGGACTGTCAGGCTCACACATCCCTCCACATGCAGTATAAAGCATGTTCTAATGGACAAAGAAAAATCCTGGTTTTGGGGGAAAATAACTTGGTCCTTCTGCTAAACCCAGAGAATAGGCATTACAACCTCGTAACAGTCTGGGCACAGTGTCTCATGCCTATAATCCCAGCGCTTTGGGAGGCTGAGGCAGGCAGATCACCTGAGGTCAAGAGGTCAAGACCAGCCTGGCCAACACGGTGAACTCCCATCTCTACTAAAAATACAAAAATTAGTTGGGCATGGTGGTGTGCACCTGTAATCCCAGCTAGCTGGTGTGGTGGTGGGCGCCTGTAATCCCAGCTACTTGGGAGGCTGAGGCAGGAGAATTGCTTAAACCCAGGAGGCAGAGGTTGCAGTGAGCCGAGATCGCACCACTGCACTCCAGCCTGGGTGACAGAGCAAGACTCCATCTAAAAAAAAAAAAAAAGAAAAAGAAAAAGATAGGCAAAATCATTGGTAAAATGTAAGAGCAGTGAAAAACATGTTTTGAAACATTTATTTACACCTTTAAGTACATACAGCAACTCCTAGCAAGGCAAGAAGAAGTTTATACACAAGCCCTAATATACTCATTTAAATACATGTAAAGCATTTATTTAATACACTAACATGGACATTTATAGCTATAATAGTTAAGGCAATGTTTTCTTTTCTTTTTTTTTTTTTTTAACGGAGTTTCGCTTTTGTTGCCCAGGCTGGAGTGCAATGGCACAATCTCGGCTCACCGCAACCTCCGCCTCCCAGGTTCAAGCGATTCTCCTGCCTCAGCCTCGGGCATATGCCACCACGCCCGGCTAATTTTTGTATTTTTCAGTAGAGACAGGGTTTCTCCATGTTGGCCAGGCTGATCTTGAATTCTTGACCTCAGGTGATCCGCCCACCTCAGCCTCTCAAAGTGCTGGGATTACAGGCGTGAGCCACCGCGCCCGGCTTAAGGCAATGTTTTCTATATGTCAGGTACTGTGCTAAGAATTTTGTGTGTACTGAAACTCATTAATCTTCACAAAACGTTATCCTCCACATAAGCATTAATATTATTCCCATTTTAAAAATGAGAAAACAGGCCAGAGAAATATCATAAGGCAGTGGAGTTGGGACGTGAATTCAGGCAGTCTGGCTCTAGAGCTCATGTCTTGCCACTATTTTCTTTTTGCTTAGTTGTCTTTTTATTGGAAAATAACTTTCTAATACAATTTGAAAAGGTACTAATTCCACCTTCCAGCCCCCACCCCATGAATCCAGGCTTTTTCATGGCCAGTCACACATGGAGCGAGACACAAGCTGGGTACCGTGAAGAGGAGTTTGGTTGAGTATAACCTCTGCGCAGCCCAGAGTTCACTCCCTGCCCAGTGAGAAGGAGCCACTGTCTGAGCTGCTATGGGGGGTGGTTAGGGAGCAGTGGCTGGGGGCCCTGGCTGATAACTCCCTTTTGGACACCAGCACCAAACAGGTGCTGAGGAAGAAGGTATTGGGGCAGACCCAAGAGGACTTAACTATTATTCATTATTATCCAAATGAAATGGAAGTATTATCATATTTCAGGAAACATTAAGATTAATATTTGCAAGAGAACACAATAAAAGATACAACGGCAATCTAATTACTTTTTGGTCCAAAGCTACCGTTAGATATTGGTATATCCTACTTTCTGCCACCGCGCCCTGTCACTTAGTTCTTGAAATTGTGTAATGCGGCGGCAGGGAGGCAGGCGGGGCAGGCTGCAGGCGGGGTCCGGCTCTGGGGCCAGTCTGGGCCACGGTCGGGACCCAGTCGAGGGCCGGACTGGTCAGGGTTCAGGCGGGATCCGGCGTCCGAGTCCTGGTGGGCTGGCCTGGGGCAGGATCTGGCTCTGGCTGCGGGTCCTGGCCCGGGTCAGGGTTGGGCCTCCGATCCAGCCCGCCCCTGGGCAGGGTTCAATCCCGCCCTTGCCGAAGTCCGTGGGGCTGGCCTTGGTGGAAGACGCGGAGGGCTCTGTGTCAGGGAAGGGGCTCTGAAGACCACGTGGGGGCGCTCGAAGGGGCCTGGGGCCACCCTCCTCTCTGGGTCAAAGGTCATCGCAACGGCGGGGAGAACTTCCTCTTCCTTGGCTCCTCCCACTCACTTCCTGATAACCCGGTAGCGTCTCCCGCTGGCGTCGGGGCTGGGGGGAGGCCTAGCAACCTTAGGCAACTTCCCAAAGATGTGCGCAGGTTCGGGGCGGGGTGCGGCGCCCCGGAGGTGGCGGTCTCTGCGACAGCGGAAGTGTAAGAGTGGACCTGCAGGCCGGTCGCGAGGAGGTGGAGCGGGCGGCCCCCGCCGTGTGCCTGGGATCGGCATGCTGTGGCAGGAGGGCAGCCGCGTGTCAGGTGACCAGCGCCATGTCCAGCCGGGTTTTGGGCATTGAGCCTCTGTACGTCATGGCAGAGCCGGCCAGGCCTGACAGTCCAGAGGGTTCCTCGGAGACGGAGACCCGAGCCTCCTGTGACCCTGGCCCCTGGTCCAGCTCCCACCCACTGCCTCCCAGGCCACAAGGAAGAGGAGGATGGGGAGGGGGCTGGGCCTGGCGAGCAGGGCGGTGGGAAGCTGGTGCTCAGCTCCCTGCCCAAGCGCCTCTGCCTGGTCTGTGGGGATGTGGCCTCCGGCTATCACAACGGTGTGTCATCCTGTGAGGACTGCAAAGCCTTCTTCAAGAGGACCATCCAGGGAAGCATCAAGTACAGCTGTCCGGCCTCCAACGAGTGTGAGATCACCAAGCGGAGACGCAAGGCCTGTCAGGCCTGCCGCTTCACCAAGAGCCTGCGGGAGTGCGCCTGGACCGCGCCCCGGGTGCGCGGCAAAAATACAAGCGGTGCCAGAGGTGGACCCGCTGCCCTTCCCGTGCCCCTTCCTAGCTGGGCCCCTGGCAGTCGCTGGAGGCCCCCGGAAGACAGGCCCAGTGAATGCACTGGTGTCTCATCTGCTGGTGGTTGAGCCTGAGAAGCTCTATGCCATGCCCGACCTCGTGGGCCCTGATGGGCACCTTACAGCCGTGGCTACCCTCTGTGACCTCTTTGACTGAGAGATCGTGGTCACCATCAGCTGGGCCAAGAGCATCCCAGGCTTCTCATCGCTGTCGCTGTCTGACCAGATGTCAGTACTGCAGAGCGTGTGGATGGAGGTGCTGGTGCCGGCCTTGGCCCAGCGCTCACTGCCACTGCAGGATGAGCTGGCCTTCGCTGAGGACTGAGTCCTGGATGAAGAGGGGGCACAGGCAGCCGGCCTAGGGGAACGGGGGTTTGCCCTGCTGCAACTGGTGCGGCGGCTGCAGGCCCTGCGGCTGGAGCGAGGGGAGTACGTTCTACTGAAGGCCCTGGCCCTTGCCGATTCAGACTCTGTGCACATCGAAGATGCCGAGGCTGTGGAGCAGCTGCCAGAAGCTCCGCACGAGGCCCTGCTGGAGTACGAAGCTGGCTGGGCTGGCACCGGAGGGGGTACTGAGCGGCGGCGACCAGGCAGGCTGCTGCTCACGCTACCGCTCCTCCTCCAGACAGCGGGCAAAGTGCTGGCCCATTTCTATGGGGTGAAGCTGGAGGGCAAGGTGCCCATGCACAAGCTGTTCTTGGAGATGCTCGAGGCCATGATGGACTGAGGCAAGGGGTGGGACTGGTGGGGGTTCTGGCAGGACCTGCCTAGCATGGGGTCAGCCCCAAGGGCTGGGGTGGATTTAGGGTCTGGGCAGTGCCACAGCCTGCTGGCAGGGCCAGGGCAATGCCATCAGCCCCTGGGAGCAGGCCCCATACCCTCCCCTCCCTCCTCCTAGGGGGTTTCAGAAGCTGGGAACGTGTGTCCAGGCTCTGGGCACAGTGCTGCCCCTTGCAAGCCATAGCGTGCCCCCAGAGTGTAGGGGGCCTTGCGGAAGCCATAGGGGGCTGCAGGGGATGTGTGGGAGGCAGAAGCCTATCTCAGGGAGGGAAGGAGATGCAGGCCACAGTCTCCCAGTGGGTGATGCTTTTGCTGCTGCTTAATCCTACCCCCTCTTCAGAGCAGAGTGGGACTTGGAGAGCAAAGGCCCATGCCCCCTTTGCTCCTCCTCTCATCATTTGCATTGGGCATTAGTGCCCCCCCTTGAAGCAATAACTCCAAGCAGGCTCCAGCTCCTGGACCCCTGGGGTGGCCAGGGCTTCCCCATCAGCTCCCACCCAGCCTCCTCGGGGGTAGGAGAGCACTGCCTCTATGCCCTGCAGAGCAGTAACACTATATTTTTGGGTTTGGCCAGGGAGGTGCAGGGATATGGGGCAGCCAGAGCCCAGAGCCCTTGGCTGTACAGAGACTCTATTTTAATGTATATTTGCTGCAAAGAGAAACCGCTTTTGGTTTTGAACCTTTAATGAGAAAAAATATATATACTATCAAGCTCAAAAAAAAAAAAATGTGGAATGCATGATTGACAATATATTTTTTGTTTTTATTTTTTCAAGTAATACCAGTATTGTTTAACTATAGCCAGCACTGACTAAAATTTTTATATTTTCAGAGTTGAAGTCGGTGAAGACATTCATGATTTAAACACCAGATCCTGAAAGGCATTAAATCTACTTTGAAATGAATCTGCAATCAGTATTTCAAAGCTTTTCTGGTAATTTTAGTGATCTTATTTGACTAGACTTTTTCAGAAGTGCTAAATAAGGAATTTTAACAGGTTTTTATTAATGCACAGATAAATAGAAGTATAGTGAGGTCTTTAGCCATTTTATTAAAATAGCTTAAAAGTTTGTAAAAAAAATGAATCTTTGTAATTACTTAATATGTTAGTTAAGAACCCATCAAGCTTATATTTGTTGGACTTACAACTTATTTTAAATGCATTTATCTTTTTTGACACTATTCAGTGGGAATGTGTAAGCTAGCTAATTCTTGTTTTCTGATTTAAAGCACTTTTAAATCTTATCCTGCTCCCTAAAAACAAAAGGTTTTGATCACAAGGGGAAATGTAAGAATGTTAACCCTGTTTTTCAGAAGGGCTACTGTTAATTGCACATAAACATGAAATGTGTTTTCCCACTGTCTCACGGAATGCAATATTTCATGGGAGAAACCTGACCAAAATTAGCAATATCGACAACTCTAACAGATTCCAGACAAAATTCAAACTCAATAGTGGTAAAGAAACAGGTTGTTCACTTGTCGTGGTGCAACAATTCTTAAGACTTCTGTTTGAAATTGCTCAATGACTAGAAAAAGACGTAGTAGTTTACCAAAATTGTTCTTCCACCATATGAAAGTAAACAATTCATGCCTTTATAGGGTCAGGCCCACAGTGAATAGGTATGGCGGTTCACAGAATTTTAAAAATAGAGTGAAAGGGAAGTGGTGTACATTCTGGGGGCATTAGGGTAGGGAGATGAATCAAAAAATGCCCTTAGTAATACTTTATATTTAATACTGCAGAAGCTTTACAAATAGAAACCATGTAGTTACCTACCTTAGTTCTTTTGTCATAAAAACAATCACTTGGTTGGTTGGATTGTAGCTATTACTTATACAGCAACACTTCTTCAATTAGCAGTCTAGACATTTTATAAACAGAAATCTTGGACCAACTGAAAATATTTCTGACTGTATTAATATTTTAGTGCTATAAAATACTATGTGAATCTCTTAAAAATCTGACATTTTACAGTCTGTATTAGACACACTGTTTTTATAGTGTTTTACTTCTGCCTTAAGATTTAGGTTTTTTAAGTGTATTTTTGCCCTGAATTAAGTGTTAATTTGGTAGAAACTCTGCTTTTAAAAATCATCATTTACTGGGTTCTAATAAATTAAAAATTAAACTTGAAAAAAGAAAGAATAACACTATTTCTCAGGTGGAGAAACATTCCATCTTTCCAAGATGTCCTTCCTTAGTGTTCTGACAGTATAATAGTTGAATATTTTAATATTCCAGCATGTCATTGGCCTGGATCCTGCTTACGAATGTGGTGGTTGGGACTGTAACATCCCCCCAAACTGGGAAGGCATCGAGAGACCAAAGAATAATTTGGGCAAGTCCAACTTGATGAATATATGAGTTTACTAGGACTTACATACTGGACATTCCTGAGCAGCTCTAGAGTCACCCTGCCTCCCATCTCTAAGCTGCCTTTCAGCTAATGTTCTGACTGTTTGCTTACTCTGTGTGCACGATGACAGTGTTTTCTTTGACATGTTCTCAGGTATGCCCTGGGATGTTTGGGTTCTCAGGGATCCCTGCTCCTCAGCTGGGCACCAGGGCCTTGGCTCCCTGCCTAGCCTTCAGGATCCAAGCAACACACATACACTCTTAAGTAACCTGGTGGGGGACACATCACACTACAGTTGTCAATATTGCTAGTTTTGGTCAGGTTTCCCCCATGAAGTTTTGCATTCTGTGAGACAGTGGGAGGTAAGTACTACCAATTACCGAATCCAGAGGTTCAGATTAGCTACTAATTTGGGTTAGAACATTAATAATCAACTACCATTTACAGTGTATCTCTATGCTATTACATAAAGATATACTGGTTCCTGCCCTTAGGCAGCTTACTGCCTAGAAGAGGAGATAGCATTTATAAAAAAAACTTACTGAAGTGACTTAGTGGTTGTTCAGTAGATGGGAAGAACATTCAAGGAATATATTTAACAGACTTGTAGTGTTTTCTTTGGGTAAGAAATTTGCCATTTTAAGTCTAAAAGAGAAATAAGAGTGTCCTCTTGCTTGACATTAAATTTGGTTTACTAGTAAAATCAATGAAGAAACTCAATACAAATTGTCTCCAGCATATAAGTGATGAACATTTCTAAAGAATAGAAGTTAGTTTTTTGGATCTTGTAGAAATAATGTTGTGTATGGACTTGGGAGGCTGAGACAACAGGATGGCTTGTGACTAGGAGTTCAAGACCAGCCTGAGCAACATAGTGAGCCCCTTTCTCTAAAAAGTAGAAAAAAATTATCCAGGCATGGTGGTACATGCCTGTAATCCTAGCGACTTGGGAGGTTGAGGTGGCAGGATCACTGGAGCCCAGAATTTGAGGCTGCAGTGAGCCACGATTATGCCATAACACTCCATCCTTAGCAACAGAGTGAGATTCCAACTCAAAGTGGGGGGGGGGGAAAGAATGTTGTACATGATAGATAAGTTCCTAGGCTGGCCTCCAAGGGCTCATTTAATCTTTCTACCAGTTACTTATACAAACTTTTGATTTTCCCCCTATTTAATATACCATTAGGGGCTGTATCTCATTCATGTAGCACCTACTCATGTGGCTTACAGATCATAGGAACTAGTTATCTTAAATCTTAAATTCTTTTTTTGAACAAATTGTACTATAAAATATACATCTATAGAGGAAAGAAGTTAATTCAGTGTTTGTTCATTTCAACTGAAAGTGAAGCTGAAAGAACAACCCCCTTCTTGTTACGAAGGGAATGCGAAAACTGCATTCTCTTGCGTATGATAAAAAGGAAGTAAGTGCAAAATGCATAGGGACAATGACTCGCCTCTCCCCAGCTCAAATGGTTAAGCATGCATCGGAAAGGAGTTTGTTGGCTGGGCGCAGTGGTTCACGCCTGTATTCCCAGCACTTTGGGAGGCTGAGGTAGGTGGATTACCTGAGGTCAGGAGTTCAAGACCAGCTTGACCAACATGGTGAAACCCCGTCTCTATTAAAAATACAAAAATTCGCTGTGCATAGTGGCGGGCGCCTGTAGCCTCCCAGCTACTTGAGAGGCTGAGGCAGGAGAATCACTTGAACCTGGGAGGTGGAGGTTGCAGTGAGCCAAAATTGCACCATTACACTCCAGCCTGGGCAACCAGCAAAACTCCGTCCCGCCCCACAAAAAAAAAAAAAAAAGAAAGAAATTTGTTGTTGTCAGGGCAGCTGCTGTTGTCCAGCCAAAAGAGATGCTTGAAGATTCTTGAGATTCTTGAAGGAGCCAGCTTACTTTTTAAAATAAAAAAATCTTATTTCTAAAACTGAAGTTAGTTGGCAAGGAAGCACTGAAGTTTTATGTATTCTATCAAACAGTATCAAATGATTATACTCTAGTATTTCCTCTAGTGAGGAAAATAGCACACAAGTTTATGTAATAATTTACTCTAATGAAGGTACTGTTTGAATATGCTATACTTGCATGAGTCTAAAGAATGGTTTTTGTTCCCAATTAAGTACAAGAATAGCAAAATGTGGAAATGTAAATTTAGCAATTGTTCACTGTTGTTTTCTCACCACATCAAATAATGCTGGAAATATAGTTGGCATTCAGTAATTTTTTTTAATTGACTGATTGAGTGAGTTATTCTGTTCCATGATTCCCATGTCTTGTTCCACACTAAGTTCTTACCACTGCTACAGAGGATATAGTCATAGGCCCTACTGGTTATCCTAGAGTCGACAGGCAGTATAGCTTAATAGAAAGAGTGTTGGTGTTGTGTAGAACTGGATTCAAATTCAGGTTCTGCCACACTAACCTTTCCCCACCTATAAAATGAGGGCTAGTACATACATCTCAAGGATTAAATGAGGTAATCTGAGAAAGTGTCAGGCATAGTGCTTGGAACATAGTATATATTTAATAAATGCTTGAGGTGCCTGGAACATAGTACATATTTAATAAATGCTTGCAACTATTAGCAAGTGTAAAAATATAGTGATGATCCTAATGATGGTGGAAAAGGCATAGATCAGTCAGTGACCACCAAGTAAAAGATAACTGAGACAATTAAGTTTTTTTAGTGGTGTGATTGCTCTGTAAATGTGGCTAGTTAAGGCTAACAACTGATTGTTTCCCAGTATCAGATGATCTAGGCCAAAATACTTAAAATCTAGCAGTCAGTGTGTGGTTAGACACATTTCTGCACATGAAGGCTCAGAAACAGATTCAGAAAAGCAAAACAGATAAAATAAGGCTTACACAGTTAGAAGAGTAAATGAGCTACTTGTTGATATGCTTTAGTGGGCTTGGCAAGAGTGAGTAAAGAGGTAAGCTGGAGGATAGATCATATGAATCTATGCCTCTAACCCAGAAATTGTGTTCCTAGGAATTTGTTCTAAGGACATATTACAGATAGGCACAAAAGTGTAACTACAAGGTTATTTGTCATTATAGTATTTAAAAGAGAAAATATAAATGATCAAAATATTCAACAGTAGGGGATTGTGAGATATATATATATATATAAAATGGGATACTGATGCAAGCATTCAGTGAAAAAAGTATATTACCAAACCATACAATCCTCATTTATTTTATTTTATTTTATTTATTTATTTATTTATTTATTTATTTATTTATTTATTTTTTGAGACAGAATCTTGCTCTGTCGCCTAGGTTGGAGTGCAGTGGCGTGATCTTGGCTCACTGCAAGCTCCGCCTCCTGGGTTCATGCCATTCTCCTGCCTCAGCCTCCCGAGTAGCTGGGACTACAGGCCCCCGCCACAACACCCAGCTAATTTTTTGTATTTTTAGTAGAGACGAGGTTTCACTGTGTTAGCCAGGATGGTCTCGATCTCCTGACCTTGTGATCCACCTGCCTCAGCCTCCCAAAGTGCTGGGATTACAGGCGTGAGCCACCACGCCCGGCCGATCCTCATTTATTTTAAAAAGTGAGATCACACAGAAAAAAATAAGAAAGATCAAAAATGTTGGTAAAAATAACTAAAGAATAAAAATATAGGGAAAAAGGTAGCCAAGGGATAGATATTGTTATTCATTTTCTTTTTACAACTTTATTAAGGTATAATTTGTGTGCAACAAACTGCACATATTTAAAGTATATAACTTGACTAGTTTTGACAAATATATACACCCATGATACTGCCAGTTATAATTTTGAACATTTTCATGACCTTCCAAAGTTTTCTTGTGTCCATTTGCAATACACACACACACACACACACACACAGTATGCAGGCAACCATTGATCTACTGTTACAGTAGATTAGTTTGTATCTTTTAGAATTGCATGTAACTGAAATCACACAGTATGTACTACTCCTTTGCATCTGGCTTCTTTCACTCAGCATAATGATTTGAGATTCATCCATGCTGTTACATGTACTAGTAACACATTTTATTACTGAGTAGTATACAATTGTATGAATGTATCACATTTTTGTACTTATTCACCTGTTAGTGGACATTTGGGTTGTTTCCCAGATTACAATCCACATTTGGCTATTACAAAGAAAGCTGCCATTAACTTTTGTGTACAAATCTTTGTGTGGGCATGTATTATCTCTTGAGTGAGTATCCAGGAATGAAATGCCTATGTTGAATAATAGATATATTTTTAACTTTTTAAGAAGCCACCAAACTGTTTTCCAAGGTGATTGTACCATTTTACATTCCCAGCAGCAGTAACTGGTGGGAATATGGCTCATTCTCCAAAGATGATCTGAAGTTTCAAAAGTAAATAAGTTATTGAAACATGTAATATGATGGTGGTAATTAGCCAACATGATAATACGTTACTCATAGGGTTGGTTGTGAGGATGACATGCACTAATGCATAAAAAGCATTTAAGCACAGAGGAAGTACTCAGTATTCATTAGCAGTTTTATCGTCATTCTGTTAATTTAACTTTTTTGGTTGTTAACAGTAGTACATTAGTGACTAATTTTGATAGACTAAAAATAAGATAAACAGGCTAGACTTTAAAAACCAGAGTCACATATTGTACAACAAACATTCACATTCATAAAAATACCCTGAAACAAAATACAAATTTATTTTTTTGTTTCCAGTAGGGGGGGCAGTGATTACCTGGCATTGTTGTAAAACAAAAGTTAAGCTTGCCATTATTGTAGTTACAATTTTTAATATAATTTTTGCAGTTATCTCTTAGTAACTTTTTATTATATACTATTTAATTATGAGTGTCAAGGTCTGAAAAATACATGATCAATTCAGGATTGGTTATAACTTTTTTAAGAAAGATATTTACATTGAGTTGTTCTTACTTAAAATGTCTTTGTTATACAGACACATCACCTTCACTTTGGGATGTGGAATTTGCTAAGCAGTTAGCCACAGTCAATGAACAACCCCTTCAGAATGGGTTTGAAGAGCTGATCCCGTGGACAAAAGAGGGGAAACTGTGGGAGTCCCCCGTTAACAATGAAGCAGGTAAGTGTTAATTTCAGGGGGTTATAAAATTTATTGATTGAAATTATTTCTGCCAGATATTCAGTTTCAGAGTGTAGATACTTACATGAATTTCAAAACACTTTGTAGATATCTTCATGGTGTCCTAAAAGAAATCTGACAAGATTTTTTAAAAAGATGTTAGAATTTCACTTATTTTTAGATGCTTGATAAGGAAAATGAAGAAGTAAAACTATATGGCAAAAATGCGTCATGAATTTCTATGACATAAAAGGACTGAGAACTGCAAATGATTGCAGTTTTCTAATCGCTCAACAGGATATTACTTGGTGAATCTTCTATATATTAAATAAGGGGTATGAGATTATACTTCAATTTTGGAGAACATTACAACTCCTAAAGTCTCATGCTGGTGTCCTTTAGTCATAAAACCAGTGCATTAATGAGGTGCAGGGAACTTGTATGAGCCACTCAAAGCAAAAACATTAGTAGGCTTTGGAAATCTTTGCCAGCATAATATAGATGCTTTGAACTGGCAACAGAATAGCATCTACTTCACTGGGTAGTTGGTGGAGATGTTACCTCTTCCTAAATCAAAAGGAAAACAGTATTACTATGCTATTTATTTTTTATGATACCCATGTTGTCATCAGTTAAACATTTTAATTGAATTTATAGAAGTATTTTGAATTAGAAAAGATTGATTTACTTTTAGGGTAAGATTAGCTAGAAGTTGGAAGAGCCTGAATAAGTCTTAGGAAAATGTAGTCCATATTTTAACCTTCATAATGTTGTGGTTTCATTGTAATATCTTAATTTTTGATAATCTTTAATTTGTTGGATTAATAGGTGGAACAGAAGCTTAAATATCAGAAATATTTAGTCTTATATGTAAATAATATAATTAATATAAAGTGTTGCTTTTTATAGGAAAACTTTAGAAACTTACAGATTCTTTTAGCAAATTCTTAATGTTTTGTATATTCATATTTTTGTTTTTGTTTTTTGAGAGGGATTCTCTCTCTGTCGCCCAGGCTGGAGTGCAGTGGCGCGATCTCGGCTCACTGCAATCTCTACCTCCCGGGTTCAAGCAATTCTCATCCCCCAGCCGAGTAGCTGGGATCACAGGCGTGCGTCACCACACCCAGCTAATTTTTGTATTTTTAGTAGAGATGGGGTTTCGCAGTGTTGGCCAGGCTGGTCTCAAATTCCTGACCTCAGGTAATCCGCCTGCCTTGGCCTCCCAAAGTGCTGGGATTACAGGCGTGAACCACCATACCCGGCCTGTATATTCATATTGTACCTGCAATAATACAGCATACCGTGTTTCATGTATTACATAACGTATGTATTGCTTAAAGGATGGTTCTGTGTTCTGGAAGTTACCAGGGTAAGGTAAAAAGACCAACGCCTTTTTAAGTTGTACCAACCTGAGTACCAGTTCTGTCCATTATTGGCCGTTTGCCTTTGAGGAAATTATTTAAGCACCTGGGCCTTAGTTTCCTCTTCTGTAAAATAATATCCAATATTAAGGAAAGATTTGGTCTACTCTTACAACATGTTTGGATTTCATTATTTGAAGAAACTTGGATGTTCCAAGTCCTCATGGTTAAAAACTTGATTTGAAAACCCAGTATTAGGCCGGGCACGGTGGCTCGTGCCTGTAATCCTAGTTACTTGGGAGGCTGAGGCAGGAGAATCACTTGAACCCAGGAGGCAGAGGTTGCAGCCAAGATTGCGCCACTGCACTCTAGCCAGGGCGACAGAGTGAAACTCCGTCTCAAGAAAAAAATAAATAAATAAATAAAAAAGGAAGAAAGAAAAAAAAACAGTATTGAGGTATAATAATGTGACTTTACTCAGGAGAGTCAGTGAAGCATAGTGGTTAGAAGTTGAAGATCCTGAGTGAGTTACAGAATTGATCTCTCCAAGCCTCACTTCCTTCATCTCTAAAATGATGGGAATAATAATAATAGGACTTATTGTATGAGATTGGTGTCAGGAGTAAGTGAGGTTAACCAGTAAAGCATCATCACCATCATCATCCCTGTTTCTACAGCAACAACATTGTGAGGGGGTTTGCTTCTGTAACTATTTTCTGTTGTATACAGTAAAATTTTATTTTTCAAAATTTTACTTTATACTGGAACATTTTAAATCTTAGAATATTAACAAGGATAGTATGTATTATCCGGGAACCACCAAACAGGGTGCTGGGAAAGCACAAACTCCTCGTATATTGTCATCAGCAGTGAAACACTTAAGAGCATCAAAATCATGGGTGATCAAACTCCAATGGAATTTATCTTAAATTTGACCTGGTTTCTGAGAAAATTTAATTTCTAAATAGCTAAATTTTCACTTTTTAATTTATGTCTTCTTTTTAAAACTCTCATTTATTTGTGTCTCTAATTTTTGTTTTCTTCCTTTTTTTTATTTCTGACTTTTAGGTTCAGGGGTACATGTGCAAGTTTGTTACATGGGTAACTTGAGTGTCATGGGAGTTTGGTGTACAGATAATTTTGTCACCCAGGTAATCAGCATAATACCTGATAGGTAGTTTCCCAATATTCATTCTCCTCCCACCCTCCACCCTCAAATAGGCCCCAGTGCCTGTTGTTCCCTTCTTTGTGTCTGTATATACTCCGTGTTTAGCTCCCACTTATAAGTGAGGACATGCAGTATTTGGTTTTCTGTTTCTGCATTAATTCACTTAAGATAATGGCCTCCAGCTCCATCCCTGTTGCAGCAAAGGCCATTATCTCATTATTTTTGTAGCTGCATAGTATTCCATGGTGTATATGTCCCCCATTTTCCTTATCCAATCCACCATTCATGGGCACCTAGATTGATTCCATGTCTTTGTGATTGTGAATAGTGCTGCAGTGAACATACATATGCATGTATCTTTATGATAGAATAATTTATATTCATGTGGGCATATACCCAGTAATGGGGTTGCTGGGTCAAATGGTAGTCCTGTTTTAAGTTCTTTGAGAAATCTCCAGACTGCTTTCCACAGTGGCTGAACTGATTTACATTTCCACCAACAGTGTGTAAGCATTCCCCTTCTTCTGCAACCTCACCAGCATCTGTTGTTTTCGATTTTTTAATAATAGTCATTCAGACTGGTGTGAGGTGGTATCTCATTGTGGTTTTGATTTGTATTTCCCAGATGATTCATGACATTGAGCATTTTTCATATGTTTGCGGGCCATGTGTATGTCTTCTTTTGAGAAGCATCTGTTCATGTCCTTTGCCCATTTTTTAATAGGGTTGATTGTTTTTGCTTCTTCAGTTGTTTGAGTTATAGATTCTGGATATTAGACCTTTGTTGGTTGCATAGTTTGCAGATATTTTCTCTCATTCTGTAGGTTGTCTGTTTATTGAAATTTCTTTTGTTGTGCAGAAGCTCATTAGTTTTATTAGATCGCACTTGTCAATTTTTATTTTTATTACAGTTGCTTTTTTTTTTTTTTTTGAGACAGAGTTTTTGCTCTTTTTGTAGAGGGGAGTGCAGTGGGGCGATCTCAGCTCACTGAAACCTCTGCCTCCTGGGCTTAAGTGATTCTCCTGCCTCAGCCTCCCAAGTAGCTGGGATACAGGTGCCCGCCACCATGCCCAGCTAATTTTTTTTGTATTTTTCATATAGACAGGGTTTTGCCATGTTGGCCAGGCTGGTCTTGAACTCCTGATCTCAGGTGATTTGCCTGCCTTGGCCTCCCAAAGTGCTGGGATTACAGGAGTAAGTCACCGCACCTGGCCTACAGTTGCATTTTGACTTTGTCATGAAGTCTTTGCCTGGGCTGTTGTCTAGAATGGTATTTCCTAGATCTTCTTCAGGGTTTTTATAGTTTTAGGTTTCACATTTAACCCTTTAATCCATCTTGAGTTGATTTTTGTATATGGTCAAAGGTGGGGGTCCAATTTCAATCTTCTGCATATGGCTAGTCTAAGGCTATTTTTGATATGCTTTCCTAGAGTAACTCTCAATTTAGAGGCTTCAGTGGCAAAAGAAGGTCAGGATGGTGTTAATCACACTTTTGTTTCTATTCTTTAGTTGGTTTAAACCTTTTCACTTCTTACATATCCTCTATGATATCTGGAATATATGCTGTAATATGAGGCAAGAAGAACAGTGAGATAAGTTCAAGTTACCATAAAACCCTAAAGAAGGGCTCTGTTATTTGGGCAAGTATAGTGTGGAGAAAATTAGGGGAAGTGTAAAGATTATTAGGCATGTGCTAACTGAAAGGTAGCAGGATCTGTTTGCTGTTTTAGATGAGATTATGGCCTGTGAACAAGAGCCTTAAAGTACTGACAGAAAAAGAATAATAGTTTTGATAATACATAGAAGTGGAAACAACAATTCAAAGTGAAAATGACTGAATTTGGTTCAGTGCTCTACTATGCCCTTCTCAAAAAGAACTGGTCATTGCTATTAACTGCAATTCACCCTTTATTTGTTGTACCATATTTTAAAAGTATTCAATATTTAAAGCAGAATTAGACATAATTAACCTGTCACCTTATTTGATTGTGCATCATATAGAATTTCCTTCTTATGTTTAATGTTTTACTATCTCTTATGTTTTCTTTACTGTATTGTGCTTCTTTGGTTTATTAAACATATTTTAAATTATATAAATAATAATGAAAGTTTACTTGCAAAAAAGTCAAATGGTGTAAAAGAATATCATACTTTACCCCTCATTTCTCTTCTTTTTTTCTGAAATAACCATTGTTGATAGTTTGATATATGTTCTCTCAATCCACATTAAATGGCAGTTACACATTTATCTGCTGTTTTATTTGACTTCCATGGGACCATACTATACGTATATTGTCCTGCAGTGTGAGTATATATATATATATATATATATATATATATGTATATATACGTATATTTATTACTTATCAGTATGTCTTGAAAGCATTTCCTTGTCAGTACATAGAGATAGACCTTATTCATTTTATAGTTCTATATGTCCCATTGTTATGAACACAGACCATAATTTCTTTTAATTTACACATGTTCTTGTGTACATGTTTGAATAGTTTCAATTCCTAGAAGGGTCAAAGAATAGGTGTATTTTAAATTGCCATAAATACTTACAAATTCTCTTCTGAAATGATAGCCAGTTGACCCACTCCAACCAATTATGTAAAAATCCTGTTTCTTCACAGTCTAATACTGGATATTGTTAATCTTTCAATGTTCTGGATAAAAACTGATATCAATGGTGTTTTCATTTGCATTTTGCTGATTGATAACCAGATTACACGTCTTTTCATATGTTTATTGGCTATTTGTACTTCCTCTTTGACTTATCTTTTTATGTCCTTTGACTTTCTGTTGGGATCTTTGTTATGTGTTTGCAGGAACTCAATATATTATAGGCTTTAATTCTTAAACTCTTACATGTGTTGGAAATATGTTTCCCAGTCTGTCTCTTTGCCTTCTTTTAAAATAATTTGACTTTAAAAATCATAGTAAGCATTTGGTTTAATATAAAAGGTGATAATATAAAGCACAAGGCTTATGAAGCAGTTCTTTTTATCACCTATTAGGCCTGTTCTCAGAGCCAACGTCTTTTAATCTTTTAGATGTATTTTACTTTTTATATTTCTAAATTATATGCTTCTATCTATTTTAGATATCATCTAGTGTGTATATCTTCTCCTCATCCTTCCAATATAGATACATCACAATTTTTTGTTAGACCTGTATTCATTGTTTATACTAATATGACTATGGACAAATGTGTGGGTGTTTTTTTGTTTTGTTTTTTGGTGTTTTTTGAGACAGAGTCTCACTCTGTCACCTGGGCTGGAGTGCAGTGGCAGGATCATGGCTCACTGCAGCCTTGAATTCCTGGGCTCAAGTGCTCTTCCCATGTCATCCTTTCTAGTAAGGAGGACCACAGGCACGTTTTTTTTTTTCTTTCTTTCTTTTTTTTTTTTTTTTTTTTTTTGGAGACGAGGTGTCACTATGTTGCCCAGGCTGGCCTCAAACTTCTGGGCTCAAATGATCTTCCCACCTTGGCCTCCCAAAGTGCTGGGATTACAGGTGTGAGCCAGTGTGCCCAGCCTGCAAAATTGTTTAATGGTAAGACAAAAAATATTCTATGAGTATATATTCTTTTTTTCTTTCTTTTCTTTTCTTTTTTTTCTTTTTTTTTTTTTTTTTTTTGAGACAGAGTCTGCTCTGTCACCCAGGCTAGAGTGTAGTGGCACGATCTTGGCTCACTGCAACCTCCACCTCCCAGGTTCAAGCAATTCTCCTGCCTCAGCCTCCCAAGTAGCTGGGATTATAGGCGCCCACCACTATGCCCAGCTAATTTTTGTATTTTTAGTAGAGATGGGGTTTTACCATCTTTGCCAGGCTGGTCTCGAACTCTTGACCTTGTGATCTACCCGCCTTGGCCTCCCAAAATGCTGGGATTACAGGCGTGAGCCACTGCACCTGGCTGAGTATATTTTCTTTCCTGTTCCCGTGTTCCCACCCAAAGTTAACAGTTGCTTTATTTTTTTTCCTATTTGTTTTTCCTATATTTCATATAGCCTTTCAAATTCACATGCACAAAAATATTGGATTACCTGTTAATTTCATTTTTGATCCATGGGTACCAGGAGCTCTCTGTCTGTAGCTGTCATCTATACCTAGGTTTTCTGGCACAACTGTCTTCCTATCATTTTGCCCTCCTCCTGGGACTTTCATCTCTTCTATGTTGGATACCCTTTCTTTTTGGACCACACATTTTCTTCTCTATCATTTTGTTGGAGCACATGCTTTGAGATCCTTGATCTATAAAAACATCTTTCCTCTGCCTTGTTACTTTTTTAATGGTTTACTTGAGGATAAAATTCAAGATTGGAAATAGTTTTATTTCACATTAAGCCTTTGCTCCATTGTCTTTCTTGCTCTGTCACCCAGGCTGGAGTGCAGTGGCACGATCTCAGCTCACTGCAACCCTCACCTCTCAGGTTCAAGTGATTCTCCTGCCTCATCCTCCCAAGTAGCTGGAATTACAGACGTGAGCCACTGTGCCTGGCCTTTTTTTTTTTTTTTTTTTTTGAGACAGAGTCTCACTCTGGTTGTCCAGGCTGGGGTGTGGTGGTGCGTTCTCGGCTCACTGTAGGCTCGACCTCCCAGGTTCAGGTGATTCTCCCACCTCGGCCTCCCATACAGGCACTCGCCACCATGCCTGGCTAATTTTTTATATTTTTATTAGGGATAGGATTTCTCTATGTTGCCCAGGCTGGTCTTGAACTCCTGGACTCAAGCAATCCACCCACCTTAGCCTCCCAGAATGTTGGGATAATAGGAGTGAGCCATGTTCCTGGCTACGCCACTGTCTTATGTTGTCGAGAATGCTTTTGCCATTTTTTTCCATTCTTATCCTACATTCATTGTATGTGATCTGTCTCTTTTTTTTTTTTTTTTTGGTAACTTTTAGCATCTTCTCTTCGTAATATTAATAAGTTTCGGGAGAGCTATCCTTGGTAAGGGATTTTATTTGTTTACAATCATTGTTCTAGGCATTATTAGGTAATTTTAAGTAACTTCATTTTTCGATTCTGGCTAAATTTTCTTGTTTTATTTGATAATTTCAGCCTCCCATTTTTTTTTTTGTTTGTTTTTCTCCTGTTGTTCTATGCTCTGGGGACATTCCTTAACTATTATCTTACAACCTCTCCATTGGGTTTTTTGTTTCTTCCACATGCTTCGTTGGGCTGGGTGTGGTGGCTCATGCCTGTAGTCCCAGCACTTTGGGAGGCTGAGACGAGTGGATCACCTGAGGTCAGGAGCTCAAGACCAGCCTGGCCAACATGTCGAAACCCCATCTCTACTAAAAATACAAAAATTCGCCGGGTGTGGTGGTGCATGCCTGTAATCCCAGCTAGCTGCGAGGCTGAGGCAGGATAATTGCTTGAACCCAGGAGGCAGAGGTTGCAGTGAGCCGAGATTGTGCTATTGCACTCCAGCCTGGGCAATGAGAGTGAAACTCCCTCTCAAAAAAACAAAAACAAAAACAAAAACAAACTAACTAAATGCTTTGTTGTTGTTCTTTTTAGTATTATATTTTTTTCCCCAAAGTGTTGGGATTACAGGAGTGAGCTACTGTGCCTGGCCCAGTTTCACTCTCTTGAAGGCTCTGGGCTATAAATGTCACACACCACCTCTGTTTAGGTTCTGCTGGTGATAATTTAAACATATGCCCATGCCTAACCCAATAGGGGCTGGGAAATGTAATGTTGCTGAACAACTGTGCACAGGTTTTTTTTTCTTTTAAGAGGTGTGGTGTCACTCTGTCTTCCAGGCTGGAGTGCAGTGGTGTGATCACAGCTTATTGCAGCCTCAAACTCCTGGGCTCAAGCGATTGATCCTCCTTCCCCCAGCCTTTCAGGTACTAAGACTACAGGTGCATGCCACAACACCTGGCTACTTTTTAAATGTTCTGTAGAGACGAGGTCTCACTTTGTTGCTCAGGCTGGTCTTAAACTCCAGGCTTCAAACTATCCTCCTGCCTCAGCCTCCCAAAGTGCTGAGATTACAGACATGAGCCACCATCCCCTGCCCATGGACAGATTTTTAATTCATTTACCAAGATAAAAAGCAAGAGTAGATTTTGAGAGATAGGTATGAGTTCCTGCCAAGGAGTCTGTCACTTATGTTAGACACTTTCTTAAAATACCTACTGTTCTTTGAATGTTTATTAATACTTGAGAAGAAGGCCATGAAAAGCTGTTTGTTAGATGCATGAATGGACGGGACTAGTTAACTGGTAGCTTCATTTAAGAGGAATCGGGAAGGAATCTCTTCATGTAGGGACTTCTGTGACACCCTATTTATAATTTTTCTCACTGAGTTTCTCCAATGAGAGCTCTTCCAACCACCTGACTTGAGGCTATAGGCTTTGGCTGCGTGCTGAGAACTGGGTGGGGGAAAAGGATTGGGGTGAGGGGGCTGTCTCACCATTCAGCATAAAGACTTTCACTTAATTCTCCTCTTATAAATCCAACAACTTATTTCCTCTTTCCATTTTAATTTCTCCAAAAAGTAAACTGCCCGTCTTCTTCAGGAATGGAGGAGGATACACATCTAGAGGTACATGTGGGAGATGGGACACGGGAGACCTAACTGTTCCCTAAACCTATTTTCAATTAATCCTCCTGTTTTTTGTTCCTTATCCCCACTCATAACTTCAATGGTACCTGATTCCTCTCTTCTTAAGGCTTTTTGAAGCCTTTTTGCTTCTTGTCTTCCCCTTTTACAGATAGTTTTAGTATCTTCTCCTCTGCTAAGTCAGTTACTACTCATTTGTGCACTTTTCATCTTTTACAGTTTTACTCCCATCTCTTGTCTGTTCTTTTTCTTTTCATCTTTGTGCTTTTGTACTTTTTCCTCTTGTCTGGCCATTTGGTAGGTGTTACAAGGGAGCAGAGATTTAAGCACGGATTCAATTTGCCACAGTTTAAGTCCTTGCTGCCTATCGTGTGTGTGTGTGTGTGTGTGAGTGTGCATGTGTGTGTTTTGCTTTTTGTTTTTGAGACAGAGTCTCACTCTATCACCTGGGCTGGACTGCAGTAGCACAATCACAGTTCACCACAGCCTTGAAGTCCAGGCGTAGATGATCCTGTCACCTCAGCCTCTTAAGTATGATAGCTGGGGTGACAGGCGCATGCCACCATGCCCGATTAATTTTTTTTATATATTTGGTAGAGATGGGGTTTTGTCAGGTTGCCCAGGCTGGTCTTGAACTGCTGGGCTCAAGCAGTCTACCTGTCTTGGCCTCCCAAATTCCTGGAATTACAGGCATGAGCCACCGTGCCTGGCCTGGCTGCTTATTTTTTAATATGATAACTTACAATGTTTAGAATGTTTTTAATGAATAGAGATTTAATTTGTACATAGCTCCATAGCCTTTTTCTATTTAATCTATTTAGAACTTATTTTTGTATATAGTATATCCTCTTTATTGCTCTCTTTTTTTCCTTTGCATCATATGTGCCAGTACCACTTGGCTGTCATTCATTCATTGATTCATTCAGGAAGGATCTATTCATTCTGCCCTCCTGGAGCATTCTAAGTTAAAAAGACTGTTGATCTACATTATCTTATATTCATATAGCCAATTATACTTTTGAAAAAAATATAATGTTACCAAGATAACATTAACCATCCTTTTTACTTTCAATCTACCTATGTTGTGTTTAAGGTGAATTTCTTATGAACAGCATATAGTTGGTTCATGTTTTTATATCCACTGTACCAGTCTCTGTCTTTTAATTGGTATACTTAGATTATTTACATTTAAAGTATTATTTTCTATTCATTTTCTCTACTTCTCATTTCTCTGTCTTTTCTTGGCTTTTTTTTGTTTTTTGAGACAGGTTCTCACCGTTCACCCAGGCTGGAGTGCGGTGGTGTGATCACAGCTCACTACAGCCTCGCTCTCCCAGGCTCAGGTGATCCTCCCACTTCAGCCTTTCAAGTAGCCGGGACTATGGGCATTGCCATCACACCTAGATAAATTTTGTATATTTTATAGAGACAGGGTTTTGCCATATTGCCCAGTCTGGTCTTGAACTCCTGGGCTCAAGCAATCCTCCTGTCTCAGCCTCCCAAAGTGCTGGGATTATAGGTGTGAGCCATGGCGCCTGGCCTCTTGGCTTCTTGTCAGCTGCCTGAACGTTTTTCACAATTCCATCTTGTTTCATTTATATATTTAAAAATATAATTTGTATGGTATTCTTGATGGTTGCGATTATTTATGAAAATATTCATTAGTGGCCAGGCGTGGTGGCTTACACCTGTAATCCCAGCACTTTGGGAGGCCAAGGGAGGTGGATCACCTGAGGTCAGGAGTTCGAGACAGCCTGACCAACATGGTGAAACCCTGTCTCTACTAAAAATACAAAAATTAGCCGGAGTGCTGGCAGGTGCTTGTAGTCTCAGCTACACAGGGGCCTGAGGCAGGAGATCACTTGAACCTGGGTGCAGAGGTTGCAGTGAGCCTAGATGGCCTATCGCACTCTAGCCTAGAAGACAAGAGTGAAACTCTCTGTCTTAAAAAAACAAAAAAAGAGGCTGGGTGTGGTGGCTCATGCCTGTAATCCCAGCACTTTGGGAGGTTGAGGCAGGCAGATCACCTGAGGTCAGGAGTTCGAGACCAGCCTGGCCAATGTGGTGAAACCTTGTCTCTACTAAAAATTACAAAAATTAGCCAGGTGTGGTGGCACACTCCTGTAGTCCCAGCTACTTGGGAGGTGGGACGATCGCTGGAGCCCAGAAGGTGGAGGTTGCAGTGAGCTGAGATCATGCCACTGCACTCCAGCCTGGGTGACAGAGCAAGACTCTGTCTTAATTTAAAAAAAAAAAAGAAAAAGAAAGACTGAAAATCAATGAAGTAAGTTTATAATCCTAAGATACGAGAAAAGCAACAAGTGTTTTTGTTTTGTTTTGTTTTGTTTTTTTGAGACAGAGTCTTGCCCAGGCTAGAGTACAGTGGCACATAGCTCACTGCTGCCTTGACCTCCTGGGCTCAAGTGATCCTCCCACCTCAGCCTCCCATGTAGCTGGGACCACAGGCTCACACCACCATGCCTAGCTAATGTTTTTATTTGTAGAGACAGGGTCTCACCGTGTTGCCCAGGCTGGTCTTGAACTCCTGGGCTCAAGCTATTGTCCTGCTCAGCCCCTCAAAGTGTTGGGATTACAGGCATGAGCCACCATGCCTGGCCTACATGAAATATATGCTTATTTGGTTTTGATTTTTACACTTTTATGAGGCCAAGATGAACCCCCATTACCTCCCAAAAAGGAACATCCTACTAGCTTCACATTAGAAATGGAATATTTACACAATATAAACAGAGAAAACTGAGATGGGGTGATTAGGAGATTTAATAAGTCAGAGTAAATATTAAAGGGAAATAGAATGAAATGTCTAAGGTAAAGGCAGAAATTAATGGAAATAGTATAATAGGATCCATAAAGTCAAACACTAATTCATTTAAAAAAACTAATAAATTTCTGTCCAGATTTATTTTTTTAAAAAGCTAAGTTTTAAAAAGGACCACAGTATGGCTGTCACCTTGATTACAGCCTTGTGAGACCCTCAGCAGGAGACTCTCAGAAACTGTGAGAGTTGCTCACATCTGTAATCCCAGTGACTTGGGAGGGAAATGGAAGGATTGCCTAAGCCCAGGAATTGGAGGCTGCAGTGAGCTATGATCATGCCACTGTATTCCATCCTGAGTGACAGAGCAAGACCTGTATCTAAAAAAAATTTAAAATGTGAATAACTATTGATGTGGTAAAGATTAAGAGATTTATTTTTAAAGAAGCTATTATGAACAATTTCATGGCAACAAATTGGAAAATTTCATGGGCAAATTACTCAAAACTATGTTATCAAAATAATTTTAAAGGAAAAACTGAATAATCATTAAAGAAATTTGATTGGGATTTTAAAATCTTCCCAGAAAACAAATCCTAAACTCAGAGAAGTTTTCATGAATGTTCTACTGAACATTCAGGAAAAAAATAATTCCAATCTTATATAAATTATTCCAAAACATAGAAAAAGAGGAAGCACTCCCCAATTAATCTCAATCATGGAGACAAATTTGAAAAATCCAAAGCAAGATAGTAAAGCAAATTCAGCAATGACTAGAAATATTATCAAGTTGAGTTTGTTCCACAATGTCAGGGCAATTTAACAATGGAGGAAGAAGATCACACATTATCTCAAAAGATGCAGAAAAAAAAGTTTGGTAAACCTTGGCAGCCATTTATAATTTAAAAAAAAATAAATCTTAGAAAACTTGGAGTAGAAGAGAACTTTTTAAACCTGATAAGTGGCATTTACAAAAAGCTTACAGCAAATATCTTACTTTATGCTGAAGTACTAAATGATTTTCTTTAAGATGATAAATAAGAGCAGGATAATCACTATCATGATTTCAGCATTGTACTGGGGGCCTAGCCTGTGCAGTATAGCAAGAAAAAAAGTGATTAGGATTGGAAATCCACCCTATAGTAACCCCAAGTAAATCACAACCTCTCTTTGAGTGTGGATGAGACCTGAGACATGCTTCCAACAACAGAATATGGCTAAGGTGATGGGGGTAGTCACTCCTTTGATTGGTTCATGTTATATGGCAAAAGTAATGGAATAGTTACTCTTGTGATTATGTTATGTTACAGAAGACTGCTTGTTAGCGGACTAGAGTGCGCTATCATGTTGTAAGAAGGCCTGTGAATGAGCCACCTGGCAAGAAACCTTGGGGACCACTAGGAGCTGATGGAAAACCCCCAGCTGACAGCCAGAACAAGGCAGGGACCTCCATCCTACGGCTTCAGATAACTGAATCCTGCCAACAACCACCTGAGCTTAGAAGAGGATGCTAAGTTTTAAAAAGGACCACAGTCTGGCTGTCACCTTGATTACAGCCTTGGGAGACCCTGAGCAGGAGACTCTTGAGAAAATAAGTGCATGTTTTAAGCCACTAAGTGTGAGGTTATTCATTATGCACCAGTAGACAGCTAATAAAGGAAGAAAGAAACAAACCTGTTATTAGAGACTATTACACAGAAAACAAAAGAATCTATGGCTAAATCATAAGAATTAACAGAATTTATTTGGCACTTTTGCAGTTGCATTTCTATATGCTAGCAACAAACATGTAAAAATATAATTTATAAAAAGTTAACATTTACAGTAGCATCAAAAATATAAATAAATAAAATCTTAATAAAATATATGCAAGAAGATTTTGAGTAAGATGTTTTAAAACTTTAATGAAACACAGATTAGTAATAAAAATAATAAAGAGATATAGGCTGGGCGCAGTGGCTCATGACTGTAATCCCAGTGCCTTGGAAAGCTAAAGCCGACAGATCACCTGAGGTCAAGAGTTCGAGACCAGACTGGCCAACATGGCAAAACCCCACCTCTACTAAAAATACAAAAGTTAGTTGGGTGTGGTGGCACACGCCTGTAGTCACAGCTACTTGAGAGGCTGGGGTGGGAGGATCGCTTGAACCTGGGAGGTTGAGGTTGCAATGAGCTGAGATTACGCCACTGCACTGCAGCCTGGGTGACAGAGCTAGACTTTGTCTCAAAAAAAAAAAAATAATAATAATAATAAAGAGATTTAATTGGGTAGATAAGTTCTAGAATAAAGAGGCTCAACATCATGAAAATGTGAATTCTTTCCATATTAATCTCTAGATTTAATGCAGTTTCATACAAAATTCCAATAGGATTTATTTTATTTTATTTTTTGAGATGACGTTTTGCTCTTGCTGCTCAGGCTGTAGTGCAATGGCACAAGCTCAGCTCACTGCAACTTCCACCTCCTGGGTTCAAGCGATTCTCCTGCCTCAGCCTCCTGAGTAGCTGGGATTACAGGTACTCGCCATCACACCTGGCTAATTTTGCACTTTTAGTAGAGATGGGGTTTCAGCATGTTGGTCAGGCTGGTCTTGAACTCCTGACCTTAGGTGATTCACCCACTTCGGCTTCCCAAACTGCTGGGATTACAGTCGTGAACCACCATGCCTGGCCCCAATAGGATTTGTCATGGAACTTCATAAATGTATTGTAAAATCATCATAGGGAGAAGCAAAGAACCAAGAAGAGCCAAAATACTCTTGAAAAATAGGACAAGGTGAGGGAGTTGCCCTAATTTGGAAGCTATCAAGATTTATTATAAAGCTATAATAATTAGACATGATACATACAGATAGTTAAATGGACTGATGGAAAAGAATAGAGAACACAGAAATAGAACATTAGTATATGGAAATTTGACATGTGATAAAATCAGTGCTATGGTTTTGTATTAGTCCATTTCCATACTGCTATGAAGAAATACCCAAGACTGGGTAATTTATAAAGAAAAAGAGGTTTAATGGACTCACAGTTCCACATGGCTGGGGAGGCCTCACAATCAGAAAGCAAAGGAGAAGCAAAGGCACATCTTACACAGTGGCAGGCAAGAGAGCGTGTGCAGGGGAACTGCCCTTTATAAAACCATCAGATCTCATAAGACTTATTCACTATCACAAGAATAGCATGGGAAAAACTCACCCCCATGATTCCGTTACCTCCCATCCGGTCCCTCCTACTTCATGTGGGGATTATGGGAGCTACAACTCAAGGTGAGATTTGGATGGGGACACAGCCAAACCATATCAAGTTTGAATGTCCCCTCCAAAACTCATGTTGACCCTTAATCCCCAATGTGGCAGTGTTGAGAGGTGGGGCCTTTAAGAGTTGATTGGATCATGAGGGCTCTGCCCTCAATGGATTAATCCACACATGGATTAATGGATTAATGGGCTATCATGGGGGGGGCACTGGTGGCTTTATAAGAGGGAGAATCTAGCATAGTACCTGAGCATGCTCAGCCACTTCAGAACTCTGTAGAGAGTCCCCACCAGCAAGCAGTCTCTCACCAGACATGCCCCTTGACCTTGACATCTCAGCTTCCATAACTAAGAAATAAATTCATTTCTTTATAAATTCCCTGCTTCATACCATACATACAAAAAATCCAATTCTGTCAGATTTACGATCTAAATGACAAACAAAATTTAAAATGTTTGAAGCAGGCTGGGTGCATTGGCTCATACCTGTAATCCCAGCACTTTGGGAGGTCGAGGTGGGCGGATCACTTGAGGTCAGGAGTTCAAGACCAGCTTAGCCAACATGGTGAAACCCTGTCTCCACTAAAAATACAAAAAATTAGCCAGGTGTGGTGGCACACACCTGTAATCCCAGTTATTCGGGAGGCTGAGGCAGGAGAATCACTTGAACCTGGGAGGTGGAGGTTGCAGTGAGCCAAGATCACGCCACTGCACTCCATCCTAGGCAATAGAGGGAGACTGCATCTCAAAAAATAAAGAAAAAAGGAAAAAAAAAGGCCAGGCGCAGTGGCTCACACCTGCAATCTCAGCACTTTGGGAGGCCGAGGCGGGTGGATCACAAGGTCAGGAGACTGAGACCATCCTGGCTAACACGGTGAAACCCTGTCTCTACTAAAAATACAACAGATTAGCCGGGCATGGTGGTGGGCGCCTGTAGTCCCAGCTACTCAGGAGGCTGAGGCAGGAGAATGGCGTGAACCCGGGAGGCGGAGCTTGCAGTGAGCTGGGCTGGCGCCACTGCACTCCAGCCTGGGTGACAGAGTGAGACTCCATCTCAAAAAAAAAAAAAAAAGTTTGAAGCAAAATATAGGAGAATATCTTTATTGCTCTGGTGTAGGCAAGGATTTAAGATATCAGAAGCATAATCTCTGAATAAATTTGACTATGTTAAAATTTAGAACTTCTTTTAAGCAAAAAGGCAAAACCAAGAGTGAAAAGATAAGCATCAAACTTGGAGAAATATTCACATATAATCACTAAATTGTTAGTATTCAGAAAATATAAAGAATTCCTGTAGCCAAAAGTACCATTTATGAATCTACTTATTGATGAATGTTTTCTGAAGGTCTTTTGCCCAGAGGAAAAATAGTGCATTAAAAAGCTTCTATCTGGCCGGGTGTGGTGGCTCACACCTGTAATCCCAGCACTTTGGGAGGCCGAGATGGATGGATCACCTGAGGTCAGGAGTTTGAGACCAGCCTGGCCAACATGGTGAAACCCCGTCTCTACTAAAAATATTAAAAACCTAGCTGGGCGTGGTGGTGGGCACCTGTAATCCCAGCTACTCAGGAGGCTGAGGCAGGAGAATTGCTTGAACCCAGGAGACAGAGGTTGCAGTGAGCCAACACAGTGCCACTGCACTCCAGCCTCGGCGACAGAGTAAGACCCTGTCTCAAAAAAAAAAAAAAAAAAAAGCTTCTGTTGCAAACAAACAAACTTCTAAAAATCAAATAGAAGGCCTGGGCACAGTGGCTCACGCCTGTAATCCCAGCACTTTGGGAGGCTGAGGTGGGCAGATCACCTGAGGTCAGAAGTTTGAGACCAGCCTGGCCAACAAGGTGAAACCCTGTCTCTACTAAAAATAAAAATTTAGCTGAGCATGGTGGCAGGTGCCTGTAATCCCAGCTACTTGGGAGGCTGAGGCAGGAGAATAGCTTGAACCTGGCAAGTGGAGGTTGCAGTGAGCCAAGATCGCACTCCAGCCTGAGTGACAAGAGCAAAACTCCATCTCAAAAAAAAAAAAAAAAAATCAAGTAGAAGACAACCCCCAAAAATAGTGAGCAAGTGCCATAGCATTTCATACATTTCATAGAAGAAAAAATATAAGTGGCTAATAAAGATATAAAAGAATGCCCAGGGAAATGCAAATTAAAACCATATTGAGGTAGCATTTGTACCCCTTAGATGGCCAAAAAATTAAAAGTTAGGTGGTATTACTTTTACACTGTTGGTGGCAGTGTAAATTGGCAACCCCTTTTTGGAATTACATAATTATACTTATAATATATGTTCTATATAATTATATAACATATTTATTTCATATTCATATTAAACAAGTATATTTATGAATATATTCAGAATTGTGTATATGTATTATATATATTTATATATGTAATTACATAATTTATGAAAATCAATCCTGTTCCTGGAGAACATACCCCCCAAAAAAACCTCTTGCAGATAAGGACTGGGAAGCAAGTACAGAAATGATCGAAACAGTACAAATCAGGGGAGAATGTGCCCAAGACCTGGAGAACTGATAATAAATTGTGGTTTATCCTTGCAATGGAACACTATATGGCAGTGAAATGATTGAAATAGAGCTATACACATCATCATAGACTAATTTCAGAAACAACGCTGAGTGAAAAAGTAAGTTTCAGCAGAATACATGCAATATAATAGTATTTTATAAAATTCAGAAGCCAAATTTTGAATATACTTTCTTAGCTATAAATGTGATAAAACTATAAAGAAAAGCACAGGAATGATCAACATAACACGATGATTGAGGAGGGACACACAGGGGCTTCGACAGTACTGTCATTCTGTTCCTCAAGTTGGATGGCAGGTTCACAGGTGGTCATTTCCTCATGCTTTCATGTTATACTCATTATATGATGACTATATTATAATTATACTATAATATATGTTATGCATATTATACATTATATTATACATATTTTGTATGTAACAGTGTTTCATAATATTTTAAGGAATGCGTGGAAATGGGCACATAATATAGATATGCAGTGCCTAGCCATCAGTAGAGTCTCAGAATTACCAGATTCCAAGATAATTCCTACACAAAAACAAGCAAACAAAGCGCATGTTACCTAGAATGAAAAGACCATCCATATTCTAATAAACGGAGACAATCAAATAGGGAATCCCTCTTTTAAGGTTGGCATTTGCTATATGCTTGGAAGTGATTTGAAGCAGAAATTGGTTATGAATAAATCTTCTTCTTAATAAAACAGAAGCTTGTTTTTAATGTCATATTATCCCTGCTGAGAAATTAAAAATCCTGGAGGTAGGCTGGGCATGGTGGCTAACATCTGTAATCCCAGCACTTTGGGAGGCCAAGGCAGGCAGATCACTTGAGGCCAGGAGTTCGAGACCAACCTGGCCAACATAGCAAAACCTTGTCTCTACTAAAAATACAAAAAATAGCTGGGCATAATGGCAGGCAGCTGTATGTAGTCCCAGGTACTTGGGAGGCTGAGGCCGGAGAATCACTTGAACCCGGTAGGTGGAAGTTGCAGTGAGCTGAGGTCACATCATTGCACTCCAGCCTGGGCGACAGAGTGAGACTCCATCTCAAAAAATAAAAAAATTAAAAAAAATATTAAAATCCTGGAGATAGTATTACTTATAACCTCAATCACTTATTAATCAACCTAAATTTAATCCTTGATTTTATAATATCTTTCTATAGAGTTTTGTTTTGGTTTTGCTTTGTTTTTAGAAAAGACAGGTGCATTTACCCTCTTAGGGGATGACCGTTGGTATTTTAAAAAATATGACATTTGCTGAGAATTCCTTAAATTTTTCTAATTTTCACTAGCCAGTGATGACATTGTCCCTTTTTTGCAGATAGCTTTGGAAGAAGATGATACCTCCACAGTTCACACCATGTTGTTAAAAACATCCTTCGTTTGACCATTTATACATTTGGTTCTAAAGAAGGTGTTATCCTTAGATTCTTGGATCTAAAGAATTTTTTTTTTTTTTTTTTGAGAAGGAGTCTCACTCTGTCACCCAGGCTGGAGTGCAGTCTGTGATCTCGGCTCACTGCAACCTCCGCCTTCTGGGTTCCAGTGATTCTCCTGCCTCAGCCTCCTGAGTAGTTGGGACTACATGTGCCCACCACCACGCCTGGCTAATTTCTGTATTTTTGGTAGAGATGGGGCTTCACGATGTTGGCCAGGCTGGTCTCGAACTCCTGACCTCAAGTGACAACGCCTGTCTCAGCCTCCCAAAGTTCTGAGATTGCAGGCATAAGCCACTGTGCCCAGCAAGAGTATATTAAGATTCTTGTCTCATTACTATTCTTAAAATTGCTCTAAAACTTGCTTAAGTAATCAGATTTAAATTATGTAAATACAGACAACAAAACTCTTAATCCTAAAGGTGCTTTTAAAATTCAGGCATTCATACATGGCATGCAAATTGGCTACAAATTGGGAAGATTTTATTCGAAGTAACCAAATCTTAAGGAGCTAAAGCAAACCTGCTTTATAAAATACACTAATTCAAGGACTAAGCAATTCCTGAAGACAGACTGATTTACTGTGCTTCTTAATATTTCCTCAAACTAGAATATGAGTGATGGTGGTAGAGGGAGGAAGTAGCTCATACTTGGAGGGACAAACAGTTGCTGGAATATGCTTGTGGTTTAGAGCTGCTTTCAAAAATCCTGTTAACTGCAAAAGAAAGGAAGGACTAATATTTTCTATGATTTCAGTAACATCTTTATGAAGATGCTCCTTTTGAATGTGGTACAGAAAGTTAGAAAACACTTAGGCATGGTATCTGGCATAGTGCCCCCAAGGGAGTGTTTCATATACAGGCAGTCTGGGGCTTATGATGCTTTGACTTAAAATTTTTCAACTTTATGATGGTTCCAAAGGCGATGCACATTCAGTAGAAACCATACTTCAAGTCCCCATACAACTATTCTGTTTTTCATGTTCAGAATGTTGTTCCCATAAATTACATGAGCTATTCAACACTTCATAATAAAATAGGATTTGTGTTAGATGATTTTGCCCAACTGTAGGCTGATGTAGTGTTCTGAGTATGTTTAAGGTATGCTAGGCTAAGCTCTGATGTTCAATAGGTTAGGTGTATTAAAGGCACTTGACTTATGTTTCCCCTTCCTAATAAACCCATCGTAAGTCAAGAAGCACCTGTATCTGATAGAGGTCTACCTTTACCAATTTAAATTGACAAATTTAACATTCCTGTCTTGTTTTTGAATTGAAGAGCAACAGCAGATCTGAAATAAATACCGCAGTTAGCTTTGCATTCTTCACTATTTATTGAACAGTTCAGAGGGCAAGGAGGCAAAGAGAAATGCTCTGAGTGTGTCTTTGCTTGCCAGCTCCTTAATTGTCAACAATTCTATGGTGACTTTCCTATATTTTTCTGTGCTTTTTTCTGTTGTCTTCTCTGCTTTGGAGTCAGAAACTTCCATTCAAATCCCTGCCATGACAACATAACAATCTGTCAGCCTGTTTCCTCCTTCATAAATGATGGGTATAATTTCCATCTCACAAGATTTGTAAGTGTTAGAATTGAATGAGGTAATGTGTTAATACATACCGCATGCTTCAAAAATAATATCCGTCTCTTTCCACATGCTTGTCAGAACTCCAGTGCCACGATGGATACAGAGTGAGCCACTTTCTTCACTGTCCAATATCAATTTGGGAATGGCAGCTTGCTGCATTTATATTTTCAGATTTAGTTAACATTACCTTCCATCAGTGAAATGGAATACTTAATCTTTATTATGTATTTCTCTCATTTTCCAATATCTTTAAAGTCATTTTATCACTATTTTAAAAATCAATTTTGTGAACTCTTGCTTTTGCATGGAGGAAAATGGGATTGGTCAAACATTGAAATGGGATGATTGGTTCTCTAATTTCTCTGTATTGAGTCCTACACCTAATAGCTTCAAGCTCTCTCCTAGGAAGACAGGACTCTGGGTATGTCTAAATGAGTCGACACTCTTAATGAGTTTTCTCTGTTGTATGCTATAATATCTTTTTGAGAGTTCCAGAGAACTGAATAAAAGTAGATCTCTCCATATTAACTAAATGATAATGGCTAACATCTGTGGGGTACTTTGCATATATAGTGTTTTCACATATAACATTCATTAATTGGTAAGCATTTACTGAGCTCTGCTACGTGCTATGCCTCTACTAGACATCAGAGTATAGTATACTGAAGTACTCCTTGACCTTGAGGTGTCATCATAAATTGGCTTCCCAAGAAAGCCTTCTCCTCCTGCTTTGTTAAGTCACTCCGCCCTTCTTATTGTCTAGTACCATACTCTGTCTCCTTTACAATATTTTATGTGCTGATCTCCTTAAAGGTAGGGATTGTGTCAGTTTCTGTCACTTCTGTGAGGTCCTGACTGTAAAACCTAGCTATTTCTAGGCCCAGAATGGGCACTCAATAAAACCAATTGAGTGAGTGGAAGAATGGATGAAAGCAACATGCTCATAGGAAAGAGACAGGCTACAGATTCATTGCTACAGAATGTGATGGATACTAAGGCAGAGAGGTGGGTTGAGGGCATTGTGTTCATCTGTTTTGAGCTGCTATAACAGAATACCACAGACTGGGTAATGTATAAAGAACAGGAATTTGTTTTCTCACAGGTCTGGATGCTAGGAAGTCCAAGATGAAGGCACTGGTAGGTTCATTTATCTGGTGAGGGTCTAGTCTCTGCTTCCAAGATGGCGCCTTGACTGTTGCATCCTTGAGGAGTGGGGGAAGAATGCTGTGTCCTCATAACAGAAGGCAGAAGAAAAAAGAGGGATGAACTCCCTCTTTCAAGCCCTTTTATAAGGGCACCTAATCCCATTCACAAGATAGGAGCCCTCGTGGCCTAATCACCTTTTAAAGGCCCCACCTCTTAATACCATCACATTAGCAACACCTAAGTTTTGGAGGAGACACATTCAAACCATAGCAGGTATAAAAGACAAGCATTTAATTAGACTGTCAGTTGATAATTTTTCCTTCCCTGCAGGAGACCTGTCTATGAGTGGCTGGGAGACCTGTTTAATTCTGAGGTTTAGAATTAAAATGGCCATCTGCCTGCAAGTAGAGATAAGCTGCATTCTCCCAAATCAGCTTTGTTCATAATAAAAGTAGTATTTTGGCCTCCATATGCTATACTCTTTATTGTCTATTTCTTAAACAATTGACAGCTTGGTTAGAGAAGAGGCAGGCTATCTATTGCCCCATCCTCTACTTTTTTTTTCTTTTTTTGAGATAGAGTCTTGCTCTGTCACCCAGGCTGGAGTGCAATGGCACGATCTTGGCTCATTGCAACCTCTGCCTCCCAGGTTCAATCAATTCTTCTGCCTCAGCCTCCCAAGTAGCTGGGATTACAGGCGTGTGCCACCATGCCTGGCTAATTTTTATATTTTTAGTAGAGATGGGGTTTTACCATGTTGGCTAGGCTGGTATTGAACTCCTGACCTCAGGTGATCTGTCTGCGTTGGCCTCCCAAAGTGCTGGGATTACAGGCGTGAGCCACTGCACCTGGCTTACTTTTTTTTTTTTTTAACTAAATACCTAATCGTTATATTATGTTATTATTTTGTCTATTATTGCTCTCCTTAACATATGTAAAAATAGACCAAACTGACATGATCATATTTTAGAAAAATACTATTTTCTTTCTTTGAAAAGGAAACAGAAAAAAAGATAAATGACTTAAATTGTCTACTTATCATAACATAGAATTAGAAATCCCAGTCTTTGTGGCTGCCAAAAAAAAAAAAGGATAAATGACCAAAAAATGAAATCAAATAAAAATCTTCCATGACTCTTTTCTTATGAGTATTAATGTGAGGAAACTTAATAGTTCTGAAAATAAAGATGTAAATTGCTGCAGAATGTAAAACAGGATAAAGTCACAATAGCCAAAATGTGGAACCCAAATGTTCATCCATGGATGAATGGATAAACAAAATGAGGTATAGATGTACAATGGAATATGGTTCAGCCTTGAAAGAAGTGCAATTCTTATATATGCTGCAACACAGATGAACCTTGAGGACATAATACTAAGTGCAGTAAGCCAGTCACAGAAGGACAAATATTATATGATTCCACTTATGTGAGACACCTAGAATAGGCAAATTCACAGACACAGAAAGTAGTTTCCAGGGGTTGGGGGTGGGGAGAATAGAGAGTTAGTGTTTAATGGGTATAGAATTTCTGTTTGGGATGATTTTTTTTAAAGTTCAGAGGATGGATAGTAGTGATGGCTACATAACAATGTGAATGTACTTCACACCACTGAATTGCACTCTTAAACATCGTTACGATGGTACATTTTTTGTGTATTTTACCATAAGAAAAAAAAAATTTAGGGCTGGGCAAGGTGGCCTACATCTGTAATCCCAACACATTGGGATGCCGAGGCGGGAGGATCACTTGAGCCCAGGAGTTTGAGACCAGCCTGGGCAACATAGTGAGACCCCATCTCTTTAAAACAAATGGTGTGCGCCTATGGTCCCAGCTACTCCGGAGGCTGAGGTGGGAGGATCACTTGAGCCCCTGAGTTCAAGGCTGCAGTGATCTGTGATCATGCCCACTGCACTCCAACCTGGACAACAGAGTGAGACCCTGCCTCAAAAAAAATTAGTATGATAAAGCACAGACCATGTATATAATAAAGATACTTCAGCCATTTGAAGGAGTGTTCTGTTTTCAAGCCAAAGAGAAAAGCACATATTATCCCCAAAAAACGCACAGTTAGCAAAGCATCCAGGGAAGCTGGAAGGGCTGGTGTTTGGTGGCTGAGGTCAGTAGATGTGACTGCTCTGTTCTTGGCACCCCATGGGTACTTATCACCATCTTCTTAGCCACCACTGACAGGGTCCTGCTTGACAGACTGACCCTGTGCTGTGTATATCACATACATTATCACTGAATTTTTGAAACACCTTATAAAGTAGACATTATTCCCATTTATAGGAATTTAATACCTTTCTGAAATTTGCTAAGTAAGTGGTGCAGCCAGCACTTAAACCCTAGATCAGCAGACTCCAATAGTGAAGTACTTTCCTCAGTATATCCCAAGGATGGCTTTTAAGAATAATTGTATGGATAATCTGGAGTAAAAGGAATAGGAATTTCTTCATTTAGGTTCAGCAAAATGTGTGGACAAGATGACCACAAATGCAGGAATGTTGGAGTGGTAGTTAATATTTAGATGAGAAATCATTAAAGGGTGGAATAGCAATGTGAGTTTCTGGGGCTACTTCAGTAGGGCTTTTTGGAGCTGATTGAGGGGGCAAAAATTAAAGCCAGAAAGCTCAGTGGAGCAAATGTCATAGTGGCCACAGAGAAACAAAGTTTCAAAATGAGATGCTAAGTGAGAAACAGCAACTGAGGAGAGAAGTAATGTTTCCAGGATCACAAAGGGCATAAGGAGAATTGTTCTTTTAGACTCTAGGTGAGCTTGTAGTAATCCAAGGATTGGTGATTTAGGCCAGTGAATTCTGGCTCTGGGTACATCTCTAATCCCTAAACCTTCACCAAGAGGGATCAGGAGAAGAAAGGGGAGGAAGGGAGTCAGGTGTGCCACATATCTGCTATTGAAAAATGCCTAGATGGGAAAGGAGTTTGAAATGTTGTCCTAAAATGAAGTTTCTGAGTTAGATGGGCTGAATTTTACCATGTGTTCACTGTTACTACTGTATAAAATTAAGAGATTTAAATGAGATTAAGATCTAATTGGCTTTCTGAGATATTGAAAACTAAGAACCCGGCTGGGCATGGTGGGCTCACACCTGTAATCTCAGCACTTTGGGAGGCTGAGGCGGGTGGATCACCTGAGGTCAGGAGTTGGAGACCAGCCTGGCTAACATGGTGAAACTCTGTCTCTCTTATCAGTGAGAACCAAACCTGAGTCTGCAGGCTTAGGGCAGGGGCCCAGACAATGAGAGGGGCTCTTCTCTTTGAGACTTGTCATCTAGAACTCATTGTCACTGGAAGCCAGAGCCTAAATGAGCCTATCAGTTGCCTTGGGTTACAAGAACAAGTTTTCATTGATTAATTAATTATTTATTTATTTTGAGACAGACTCTTGCTGTGTTGCCCAGGGGCTGGAGTACAGTGGCACGATCTTGGCTCACTGAACCCGCCTCTGGGTTCAAGAGATTCTCCTGCCTCAGCCTCCCGAGTAGCTGGTACTATAGGCACATGCCACCATACCTGGCTAATTTTTTTATTTTTAGTAGAGACAGGGTTTCGCCATGTTTCCAGGCTGGTCTTGAACTCCTGACCTCAGGTGATCCGCCCACCTCAGCCTCCCAAAGTGCTGGGATTACAGGTGTGAGCCACCACGCCTGGGCAAGTCTGAGTTTTTACTGGGGAAGCCAAGTAGCAGTTCAGGGACTTGTGGCCACCAACCGTCTCTGAGATTCAAGGTCTGTTCTTTCTACTGGGGACTGAGATGGGCGGATAACCATGCAGATGTAAGGAGGAGTCATATCAATCATTCAGCCTGGGAGGAAGTCTGAGCTAGCAAGAACTGGAGGAATAATTTCCCTCTGTAGGAATTCCTGCTCTACCTACTTACTATAGGAGTAAAGTGGTCATGATTTAAACAGTCTTGTCTGTACCTGTTATGTTATAAGGATGTGTTCATGGCCCTATCTGCTAAGAGTGAGTTGTTCTTACAAATAAAATAAAAATTAGTAAATTTATACACACACTATTTGTTATGTAAATCCTAAGAGTGATGTTCCAAAAAAACAAATTTTGAAAGTAAATAAGTATATAAATAGGCTTTTTTTTTTTTTTTTTTTTTTTTGAGATGGAGTTTCGCTCTTGTTGCCCAGGCTGGAGTGCAGTCATGCAATCTTGGCTCACTGCAGCCTCCGCCTCTTGGGTTCAAGCGATTCTCCTGCCTCAGCCTCCTCAGTAGCTGGGTTTACAGGTGTCCATCACCACGCCCAGCTAATTTTTTGTATTTTTTTTTTTTTTTTTTAGTAGAGAAGGGGTTTACCACGTAGGCTAGGCTGGTCTCGAACTCCTGACCTCAGGTAATCGACCTGCCTCAGCCTCCCAAAGTGCTGAGATGGCAGGCGTGAGCCACCGCGCCCGGCCAAGAAAGTTACTTTAGACAGTGCCAAAGTTGAGGATTTGGCCTGCGACTTCCTGCAGTTGCCACACTGCAGTTTCCACACTGTGGCCTTAGAACAGTCTTATCCAGTCCTGAAACCCCAGTACCTTGGAAACATCAGGACTGGTCAGAAGGACAGTAAGTCCTCAAGGCGTCAGCCTCTGCTCCTCCCCACAGATTGAGGGGTAAGTATTCCAAGCTCTCTGCGGGACCCATAACCTGGATGTGGACACCAAGTCCTGCTAGGACCTGCTCCCAGAAGAGTTGATCCCAGCCATGAAACTGCCCTGATGCCTTCATCCTGTATCAGCCTCGTGAGTAGCCAGTAGCTGGGACCACAGGGGCACACCACCACACCTGCCTAATTTTTTTTGTTGAGACGGGTTTTGTCATGTTGCCCAGGCTGGTCTGGAACTCTTGAGCTCAAGTGATGTGCCTGCCTCGGTCTCCCAAAGTGCTGGGATTACAGGTGAGCCACCACACACAGCCCAGTTTGTGATCTTTTATGCATTGTTTCTCTCATGTAGCATGTTTTCAAGGTTTACCCAACTTGCAGTGTATTAATGCTGAATAATACTCCATTGTGTAGATATACTGTATTTTTATTTTTTAATTTTATTTTTAATTGGTACACAACAAATATTTGTACATATTTATGGAGTACAGAGGATATGTTGTTACATGCATAGAATGTGTAATGACCAATCAGGGTATTAAAGGTATCTGCCACTTTCAGTATTTGTCATTTCTGTATGTTGGGAACATCTCAAGTCCTCTCTTAGAGCTATTTTGAAATACACAATACATTGTTGTTAACTGTAGTCACCCTACTCTGCTATAGAACATTAGAACTTATTCCTTCTGTCTAACTGTATTAGCCAACCACTCTTCCCTGCTAACCCACACACACTTCCCAGCCTCTGATATCTGGTATTTTTGTAGAGATGGGGTTTTGCCACATTGGCCAGGCTGGTCTTGAACTCCTGACCTCAGGCAATCCACCTGCTTCAGCCTCCCAAAGTGCGGGGATTACAGGCACGAGCCACCACGCCCGGTCTTTTTTTAATGTTTATTCCACATTGTGTCAGTCCTCACACGTCTCCTGCGATCCATCTGACATGTAATCTGTTGGTTTTCCAGCAGTGATAATTTCATGTAAAATCCTAAATCTGACCTGAAATATTTTCTCTTCTCTTATTGATTATCTTTACATCGATATTAACCATTTTGATATACTGAGATAGAATTCAGTTGGTTAATGACTGTGCCAATAGCTCCATTTTTATACACAAATAGACATGCCTAAATCCCGTTTATTTTTATATACAAATAGACATGCCTAAATCCAGTTTATGTTTATACACAAATAGACATGCCTAAATCCAGCTTATTTTTTTGTAGCACATTTTATTTAATTATTTTTTAACTTTTATTTTAGGTTCAAGTGTACATGTGCAGGTTTGTTATATATGTAAATTTTGTGTCATGGGGGTTTGATGTACAGATTATTTTGTCACTCAGGCGATAAGCGTAGTACCTGATAGGTAGCTTTTTGATACTCACCCTCCTCCCAGCCTCCAACCCTCAAGTAGGACCCAATGTCTGTTGTTCCCATATTTGTGCCCATGTGTACTCAATGTTTAACTCTCACTTATAAGTGAGAACATGAGGTATTTGGTTTCCTGTTCCTGTGTTAGTTTGCTTAGAATAATTTTTAAGCTGGAGCTGGATGGCCTCCAGCTCCATCCGTATTGCTGCAAAGCGCATGATCTTGTTTTTGTTTTATGGCTGCGTAGTATTCCATGGTATATGTGTGCCACATTTTTTTTATTCAGTTCACCATTGATGGGCACCTAGGTCAATTCTGTGTCTTTGCTACTGTGAATAGTGGTGCGATGAACATACGTGTGCGTGTGTCTTCATGGTAGAATGATATTGATATTCCTGTGGGTATATACTCAGTAATAGGATTGCTGGGTCACAGAGTAATTCTCAAGTTCTTTCAGAAATCACCAAACTGCTTTCCATAATGGCTGAACTAATTTACATATCCACCAGTAGTGTATAAGCATTCCCTTTCCTCTGCAACTTTGCCAGCATCTATTTTTTGGCTTTTTAATAATAGCCATTCTGACTGGTATGAGATGGTATCACATTGTAGTTTTGATTTGCATTTCTCTAGGATCAGTGATGTTGAGCACTTTTTCATGTTTGTTAGCTGTGTGTATGTCTTCTTTTGAGAAGTGTCTGTTCATGTCCTTTGCCCCTCCCTTTTTTGTTAGTGAGGTTGTTTGTTTTTTGCTTGTAAATTTCTTTAAGTTCCTTATAGATTCTGGATATTAGAGCCTTGTCAGATGCATAATTTGCAAATATTTTTTCCCATTCTGTAGGCTGTCTGTTTAGTCTGCTGATAGTTTCTTTTGCTGTGTAGAAACTCTAATTAGGTTCCACTTGTCTGTTTTTGTTTTTGTTGCAATTGCTTTTGGCATCTTCTTCATGAAATCTCCACAAGGTCCTATGTCAGAATGGTATTTCCTAGGTTATCTTCCAGGGATTTTATGGTTTTAGGTTTTACATTTAAGTCTTTTAACCATCATGGGTTGATTTTTGTTTGTGGTGAAAGGAAGGGGTCCAGTTTCAATCTTCTGCATATGGCTAGTCAGTTATCCCAGCACCATTTGTTGAGTAGCAAGTCCTTTCTCCATTGCTTGTTTTTATTGGCTTTGTCGAAGATCAGACAGTTGTAGCTGTGCAGCTTCATTTCTGAGTTCTCTAACCTGTTCCATTGGCCTGTGTGTCTGTTTTTGTACCAGTGCATGCTGTTTTGCTCACTGTAGCCTTGTAGATGGTTTGAAGTTGGGTAGTGTGGCATCTCCAGCTTCGTTCTTTTTGTGTAGGACTGCTTTTGCTATCCTCCACGTAGCTAGTCAATCACAAGTTGTGCTAATTTTTTCTGCTGTTTCTCAAATCTGTCTCTCCTCTCAATTCTCACTACCACCCTGGTTTTTCAGGCCCTCAACGTCTCTCACCCAAGCTGTGTAGTAGCCTCCTAACTGATCCCCGACACTTCAATGTTGCCCTCTCTCCTCAGCTGTGTAGTAGCCTCCTGACTGGTCCCCGACACTTCAATGTTGCCCTCTCTCCTAAGCTGTGTAGTAGCCTCCTGACTGATCCCCGACACTTCAATGTTGCCCTCTCTCCCAAGCTGTGTAGTAGCCTCCTGACTGATCCCCGACACTTCAATGTTGCCCTCTCTCCTAAGCTGTGTAGTAGCCTCCTGACTGACCCCCGACACTTCAATGTTACCCTCTCTCCTAAGCTGTGTAGTAGCCTCCTGACTGATCCCTGACACTTCAATGTTGCCCTCTCTCCTCACCACTGAAAGACAGACTGCCTGAAACAAAATTATCCTGAGACTTCCCTCCTTAAAATCCCTTTTTGACTCTCTATTGCCTATGAAATAATGTCTGTACTTCTTAATATACTGTGCAGGCATCTCCTGTTACTCCCTGCTCTACATTTGTTACAGCAGTAATAGGTAAATGTATATAATTTCCCCTGAAGTCCCTCTGCTATTCAATGCTTCCATGTATTTGTTCATTATGATCTTTTTCTCTGAAACTCGCTCCCCACTTTTTCTCCTGGTTTATTATTTATTGTCCTTCACGCCCAAGCTCAAGCATCATCTTTTTCAGAAAACCTACTTTGAAGTTCCAGAGTGGACCAATGGCCACTTTTAATGCTCCCCATAGTGTTAATCTCTATCTTTTCACTTTAAACATACTTTTAAACCTGCTTCCTGAGTATAGTTTGTTATAATTTTAATATTTGTATTTTTCTGTCTTTTTCTTCTCTTTATGGTTTCTGTTGACTCCTGCTTATGGTAGTTTGACTCTTCAACTCTGTTAAATTTTAGAAATAGCTCATATTTGTCTAAACTTTAACTTTGGGTGTCCTGAGAGACCGGAATTGAGATGATTTGCCTGGTTTCTGCTTGGTTCTGGAAGTAGTATCAATCAGGAACAATTTTAGTTTGATTTATTGGTTTGAGGTTTCTTGGACTATGAATATGGTGTAAATTCAAATTCCAGCATAAGAGTAAAGCTGGTTAGAAAACATTAGGGAAGACTTAAAATTACTAATGTTTTAAAATCTACTGCCTGCAGACTGATTTGCTTATTGCTTCACTTGTCATATCCTTCCAACTTTGTCTTTTCTACTAAATATGTAGCCAATTTTGGTCCCTGGATTTATATGGAGGTCTGACTCAGTTCCCTACTTTGTCAGGTTTAAATCCTATTAGTCAGTTAACCAGAAAAATTCTAGATCCCCAGCATTGCTGAACAGATTCCCAGGAATCTGTCAGATTCCTGACAGATTGTGTCAGAACATTTCAAAGTCTCTTATTGACATCTCATTCCCAGCTTTTTAAAAAAGAAAATATTTTGACTTTCCTATTGATTGCCCCAATTCCTATTTACTACCTCAGGCAGCCACAATGTTAACTAACAAAGCTCTAGGTTTTGGTTTTGGCACACTTCCAGGGCATCTCTGGCTTCTGCATTGACTGATGACTTTAGTTTCACCTCTAGATTGTGTGTGCATGTGTGTAATCATTTTGTACTTCCTTCACATTTTGTGAGTTCAGAAATATATTTAAAAGTGTATTTGGGGCTGGGCATGGTATCTCATGCCTGTAATCCCTTTGGGAGGCTGAGGTGCGAGGATAACCTGAGGTCAGGAGTTTGAGACCAGCCTGACCAACATGGTGAAACCCCGTCTGTACTAAAAATACAAAAGTTAGCTGGGCATGGTGGCATGCACCTGTAATCCCAGCTACTAGGGAGGCTGAGGCAGGAGAATCACTTGAACTTGGGAGGCAGAGGTTGCAGTGAGCCAAGATTGCACCACTGCACTCCAGCCTGGGCAACAGAACGAGACTCTGTTTCAAAAAAATAAATAAAAAATAAAAATAAAAATAAAAGTGTATTTGGAAGTGATGTCAGTAAAAATGGCAAGCTAGGAACCTTCAAAAATTCCTTTGTTCATAAAAGCATCTGGGAAAAATAAAAGCAACTTTTTCAGATCTCTGGAAAATATCCAAAGGCTTGCTGCAATCTTGGGAGCATTTATTCAAGAATGTAAGCTGAATTTTGGTGGGAATAGTGAGCTTTGTAGTGTTCTTACTTTATGCTCATTATATCCTCCCAGCTCCATGGTAGCCTTGAAAACCAACATCCTACAATCTTGGTGAAAAACAAGCTCCTGGGAACCATAGAAAGGAACAAAAGGGGGTTGGGACTCATTCAAAGCCTTATTCCCAGAGAAACGTCATTATGTGACCTGACTAGGAGGTCCCAGGAAGACCCCACGCACAAAACTATCTTTATTTGGCCTCACTTAGAGCTCCCCCAGCCTTTGTTCATATTTGTTGAAAACAATCAGAGGCAATTGCTGAACATAATAGCTACCTGGGGTATAGATAAGTTGAGATACACAATATGCTAACAAAAAATGTAAACAAAGGCTGGGCACAGTGGCTCATGCCTGTAATCCCAGCACTTTGGGAGGCCGAGGCGGGTGGATCATGAGGTCAGGAGATCGAGACCATCCTGGCTAACGTGGTGAAACCCCATCTCTACTAAAAAAAATACAAAAAAATTAGCTGGACATGGTGGCGGGCGCCTGTAGTCCTAGCTACTTGGGAGGCTGAGGCAGGAGAATGGCGTGAACCTGGGAGGCAGAGCTTGTAGTGAGCCGAGATCACACCACTGCACTCCAGCCTGGGTGATAGAGTGAGACTCCGTCTCAAAAACAAGAAAAAAAAAGTAAACAAAACAAAAGAAAACAAAGAAAAAAACAAATGCTGAGAGTACTAAACCTGCTTGCTGTCAGAAGACATTTCTGTTCATGTCTTCCACCTACAAATTTAACGTCTTTTCCATCTCAACTAAGTACTTATCATGCACTGTAGCTGTAACTTTTGCAGCTTTTGACAGCAAAACTGGCACGAATTTCTTTGTTCTTCTTCACAATTTTATGAGTAGAGGATTTTTCCTTACTGTAAATCTTAGCAACCTCAGCCTGTAATATTTTTCTTTCCTTATGATGTCAGAGACTTTCACCTTTTCACTTAAAGGAAGCACACTGTGGCTTCTCTCTGGCATATCCAAATTGCCAGGATAATTACCGGGGCATATTGGGCCAATTATGAAGTGAAATAAGGGTTACTTGTATACCACCCCTGTGATGCCATGACAGTTGGTGTGATAATCAAGATGGCTACTAAGGGTCTAATGAGACTTATTAATCAAGAATTCTATATGTAGCAAAAATATCCTTCAACATTGAAGGAGAAACATAAGGCATTAAGTATCTTAGGACATTTAAGACATTCCTCGGTAAACAAAACTAAAATAATTTGTTGCTTGAAGACATCTCTATAAGAAATACTAATGGGAGTCATTTAGGCTGAAAGGAAAGAATACTAGGTAGTAACTCAAATCCACATGAGGAAATAAAGAGCTGAGAAAGATAACTATATGAGTAAATATAAAAGGCAGTATAAGCATAAAGCAATTCTCATAAATGGGTTGATGAACATAGAGTATATGAAGATATGGTTTATAGGGCATTAACAGCACAATGGAAGAGAGAGGGAATGGAGCTACATAGGAAAAAGTTTATGTATACTGTTGTAATTAAGTTGGTATTAATAGGAACTACATAGTTATAAATCAACATGTTAATTGCAATATCCAGGGCAACCACTAAGAAAACAACTCAAAAATGTAGTAAAAGAAATGACAAAGAAATAAAAATTGTACACTATAAAACTATTTAGCATAAATCTTACTTTATCAGTGATTGTATTAAATGGAAATTTCTCTCCATTTAAAAGGAAGACATTTGCAGAATGAATTAAAGGACATGATCCTACTATATGCTGTCTATAAGAGACGTGTTTTAGACCAAGACTCAAATAGATTAAAAGTAAAAGTATAGAAAAAGATACAACAAGCAAACGGCAACCAAAAAACTAACTAACTAATTAACTAAAGAGATGGAATCATGATAAAAAATCAGAAAAAAACAGACTTAAAGGCAAAAATTTTTATTAAAAACAAAGGACATTTTATAATAATAAGAGGATCAATCCATCAGAAACATATAACAGAGCCCCAAAGTACATGAAGAAAAAATTGACAGAATTGAAGGGAGAAACAATTCAGCAATAATAGTTGAGGACTTCAATTCCCCACTTTCATTAATAGCTAGATAATTGGGCAGAAAATCAATAAGAAAATGTAAGACTTGAATAATACTATAAACCAACTAGATTTAACAGACAGTAATTGCTACAGTGAATAAAGCCTTAATGAAGTTTCATTATAAGTATCTATTATCATTTGATTATTTTCTACATAGAAGCATGCAAAAAGTTTAAAATTCAGTTTCATTTGACTTAGCCTTGACTGTAATGAAGGACTCTATGAAGAGGGGACACAGTGTTTACAGGCTGGAGTCCCAGCAACTGCTTGGTGGCAGAGTCCCAGTCTTTCCCCAGTTCAAGCCGTGGGCAGATAGATGGGTACTGTCCTTCAGTTCTTCTTACCCATTCACTTGCTTTCTTTATTGCCTCAAAAGCCCAGGGAATATTCCTAGATTAAAAAAATAAATGTTTCAGATTTCAGAATAACGTGAAATGTAATGTGGTACTAAACCCATCACATTATATCAGACAAAATGATTCTGCCAAAAATTAAGATATTAATAAAAGCAGTTTTCCTTGACATCTTATGGAAGTTCTTCTACCCGTCTGACCTTGAGCTTATGTACTGCATTGTCAAGTGTCCTGTGCCCCCCACTTCCTGGCTTTCACGTGCCTCCAGGCATCCCTGCTGCCTACAGGACAGCTCAGGTTCTAGCCTCTCTACAGTTGTTTACGGTTGTCCCCTTTCCACGCTTCTCAGTCTAAATCCTATCCACTCTTCACGTACAAACTCAAGTACTATTTCACAAACGAGGCTTCTGTTTCTCTCTCCTTCCCACTGTACCGACTTGATTAGGTACCTTCAGAATATCTGACAGTCCCCCGTGAAACTGGCATATATTCTGTTGTGTCACGTAAACCAGGAACAACTTGGTAGAATAAGCATATCGAGTCAAGTCTGTGCCCACTAAATGGTGACAAATATTTGAGACTGTTGAATATTCAAGTCTATTCAACACTCAGAAAAATTCTGAGATTGTTCATTAATATTAATTAGCTACTTCCTCATTTGTTCTGTCATCTGCTGGAACTTGTTAGTGAACAAGTGGCAACATACACCAAAGTTCTTCAGAAAATTCTATGGGGAAAGTTAATATTTTGAAAATTCTCTCCCTGTTCCTGATTTTTCCCTGTGAACTGGGAAAGGGCCGTCAGTATAGCGTGGTGGTGAAGAGCTGGGTTTGAGTCCTGACTCTGCAATCACATGATATTGGCCATGTGATACTCTGTGGCTTTCATTCAACACTGGGAATCTCAGTTTCCTCAATTACGAGAATAACATGAGGTCCTATGGGTTTGTGGTGGAAATTAACAAAGCTTGTAAATTTAACATGCTTACTAGTCCCTGGTGCACAGTAGGCACTCAATAAATGTTCACTGAATGTCATGATAGAATGAACATACTAAATAAGAAGCATGCCCAAAGTGGTTAAAAGGCCAATGTTTCCTGGTAAATATTCATCTACTGATAGTTACTAACTGCTGAAAACAACAAAACCGGCTTTGAATATTTTCACTGGCTGAGCTGGCCTCCTTTAGTCCAGTGGCCTCTACACTTTTTGGTTCACCTTCCACTAGCAAGAAAATCTTGTGCCTACACCCCCAGGTAATGTGCTCCTGCATCAATGATACATACATCCTGAAATAGAAAATATAGAACAAAGTTTCAAATATGCAATAAACAGGAAATAAAAAATACTTAATTTTCTTTTTAGATGGAGTCTCACTGTGTCGCCAGGCTGGAGTGCAGTGGCACGATCTCGGTTCACTGCAACCTCTGACTCCCTGGTTCAAGCGATTCTCCTGCCTCAGCCTCCTGTGTAGCTGGGATTACAGGCATGTGTCACCCCACCCAGCTAATTTTTGTATTTTTAGTAGAGACGGGGTTTCACCATATTGGCCAGGATGGTCTCAATCTCTTGACCTCGTGATCTGCCCGCCTCAACCTCCCAAAGTGCTGGGATTACAGCTGTGAGTCACCGTGCCCGGCCTAAAATTGTTTGTCTTATGTGCTAAAGTGCCAACAAACCATTTTGCTAGCACAGTAGCAGTAATGCAGTAAGAGCAATATGCTGGAATATACTTGATCAATTTTGAAAATCTTTACTTTGTGATATTACAGTTCAAAAGCAGGTTCAAAGTTTATACTTGTTTTAACAGCTGTAATATTAATAATTGGCAATGATCTAAATAGAATAAATGTTTCTTTGGATGTGCCTATTAAGTCAAATACTAATTTTTTAGTCCCATCTCCTAGCTGTTCAAAGTGTTTTTTCTTTGATATTTATTTAATTAATCCTCTTGGCAAGTGGCACTGGTTTATTTTAAAATAAAATACAAAATATAGGCTAGTGCAGTGGCTCACTCCTGTAATCCCAGAACTTTGAGAGGCCAATGCAGGCAGATCACTTGAGGCCAGGGTTCGAGACCAGCCTGGCCAACATGGCAAAACCTCATCTCTACTACAAATATAAAAATTAGCTGGGCATGGTGGTGCACACCTGTAATCCCAGCTACTCAGGAGGCTGAGGCACGAGAATTGCTTGAACCTGGGAGGTGGAGGTTGCAGTGAGCCGAGATCATGCCACTGCACGCCAGCCTGGGTGACAGAACGAGACCTGGCCTCAAAAAATAAATAAATAAATAAATAAATAAATAAATAAATAAAAACAACAAAAAAGAAAACTCCCAAAATAGAAAAAAAAAATAAATTCTCATCTTTCTTGGCAAACTAATGAGAAGGTATTGCTTTTTAAAAAATGGAAGTATAAATTACATATAGTAAATTATGATTTTCCTTTTTTTTTCAGACAGGGTCTCGCTTTGTTGCCCAGGCTGGAGTGCAGTGGCACGATCACAACTCACTGCAGCCTCAACCTCCTGGGCTCAAGCAATCCCCCCAATCTCAGCTTCCTGAGTAGTCACACACTACCACACTCGGGTAATTTTTAATTTTTTTGTAGAGACAGGGTCTTGCTATGTGGTCAAGGCTGGTCTTGAACTGGATGCAATCCTCCTGCCTTGGCCTCCCAAAGTGCTGGGATTACAGGTGTGAGCCACCGTGCCCAGCAATGCCTGGGTAATTACAAAAAGTTTTTTGTAGAGATGGCAGTCTCATTGGTTACCTAGGCTGGTCTTAAACTTCTGGGCTTGATCTTGGTGGGCTCAAGTGATCCTCCTAAAGTGCTTGGATTATAGGCATGAGCCAATTTGCCTAGCCCAGAACTTCCTGAACACCTGTTTTGCGTTTGAGAACTTTTTCTTAATCATGACACTTAAAAAATAGTTATCAATATTTCTTTAATATCGTAAAATATCCAAGTAGTGTTTAATTTTCCCTGTCTCATTTTTTTAAATGCAGTGGGTTTGTTCATATCAGGATCTAAACAAGGTCTACCCTTGCTTTTGGTTGATATGTCTCTAAAGGTTTATTTACAGGTTCTGCTCTTCAACCTTTTTTTTCTGTTGCCATTTATTTTTCTCTGATCTAATCCAAGTTTAGAAATCAAGGGGTTTCGTTTAACTTCTTTGATTTTATACGTATTAGTTTCTAACAATATTAATATCTACCTTCCAAAATAACAAATCAAAAGTATTATTAACACCATGACTACTCCCAGTGAGATTTCTTTGTAATATTTTTTAATCCTTAGGTACTATCCCACTAGGGAGATATAGTCAAATTATGTACTTTTTTTTTTTTTTTTTTTTTTTGAGATGGAGTCTCACTCCGTCACCCAGGCTGGAGTGCAGTGGCACAATCTCAATTCACTGCAAGCTCCGCCTCCCGGAGCCTCTCGAGTAGCTGGGACTACAGGCGCCCGCCATCATGCCCGGCTAATTTTTTTTTTTTTTTGTATTTTTTTAGTAGAGACGGGGTTTCACCATGTTAGCCAAGATGGTCTTGATCTCCTGACCTCGTGATCCGCCCGCCTCGGCCTCCGAAAGTGCTGGGATTACAGGCGTGAGCCACCGCGCCCAGCCAGTACTATGTTTTAAAGTCACCTTAAATTAATTCCCAGGATGGGCACAGTGGTTCATGTCTGTAAGCCCAGCACTTCAGGAGGCTGAGGCAGGAGGATTGCTTGAGGTCAGGAGTTCCAGACCAGCCTGGGTAACATGGCAAATCCCCGTCTTTACAAAAAAATACAAAAATTAGCAGGGCGTGGTGGTGCATACCTGTAGTCCCAGTTACTCAGGAGGCTAAGGTGGGAGGATGGCTTGAGCCCAGGAGGCGGAGGTTGCAGTGAGCTGAGATTGCACCACTGCACTCCAGCCTGGGCGATAGAGCCAGACTTTGTCTCAATAAATAAATAAATAAATAAATAAATATCAATCTTATGCATTATTATGTAAAATATTTACACAGTTCCAAAGTCAAAACTGCAAAACAAAGCACACTAGGAGAAACCTAGCTTCTATCCTTGTCCCCGCTATCAAATCCCCGTAGCAATAATATTTTTATTAGTTTGATTAGTTTTCCCCTTATCTTGCCTTTAAAAGAACATAAGCCAATTACATGTGTATGTATATGTGTATGTGTGTGTGTGTGCATGTGTGTGTGTATATGTGTGTATATATATGTGTATATATGTGTGTATATATATGTATATATATATGTCTCGGAGGGATCCTACTCTGGTCTTGACCCTCTTGCCATGGGGTGGGGGGTCTGTAGCAACAAGAGAATATGCCCACCCCAGAGCCCACATCCTCCTTTTTAGACCCTACAACTCCAGCATACCTGACCACATGGCCCTGAGTCCACTTCCAGGGTCTTCCCTGGGTCTGTCATCCTGAGTTTGAACAGTGTTGCCATCTCACTGATGCTACAAGGTGGCTGGGGTGAGGGGCACTGGCATGGGGTCTGGATGGCATTTTGATGGGTGCAGGCAAGGCCTCTTAGGGTGCTAGGGGTTAGCCAAGGGCTGAATTTGAACCTGGCTTTCCAGGTGGTTATGAAGTTGTATTTGCCAAGGGAGGAGATCAGAACACATTTCATCTAATAGTTTGCTAGTTTGATTTGTAACTTTTAAACACAAGTTATAAACTTTAAATACTTGTATTGTATTCTTGTCCCAGGCCCTGCCATTGTTGGGAACAGGGCTGGGCCCAACAGTCATATTGTGGGTCTTCTGGAGGCACCCAGGATCAGCACACTGCAGTGAAGAGTACCACATTCAGAGCCAGAAGCGCCAGGCTCCAGTGGGAGCTGCACTGAAACTCTTTGAGCCCGTTTCCTGGGCAGCCCAAGGCACAAGTACCACATCAGCCCTGCCCGCCACAGGAGACTGTGGGCAAGCTGTCACCTGCAAACAAATTATCTTCCTACATCCTTATAAAGTAGTCTACACATGTAAGATAATTCCCTATACCTGTTTCTAAGGTTTATTAAAATAAATAAATAGTTGAAAATATAAATAAGTTGCATAATACTATAGTTAAAGTCACCTGGAAATAGAAGCGTCATCCATTTTCATCAGTGATTTGAACACTATTCCCTCTTTTTCCAACCTCGTGCGAATAAACTGTAGTACCAGCATTGTGGCAATTAGGTCCAGGAGACGTTCTCTTCCTTTTATGCCTAAAATGAAAAAAACTCCGTTAAGTCTGTTGGGAATTCTGCATCTCAAACTGTGCCTGTTTATAAAATTCTCATTAAAGAATTACAATACGCCATCCTGGCTAACACGATGAAACTCCGTCTCTGCTAAAAAAAAAAAAAAAAATACAAAAAATTAGCTGGGCGTGGTGGCGGGCACCTGTAGTCCCAGCTACTCGGGAGGCTGAGGTAGGAGAATGGCGTGAACCCGGGAGGTGGAGCTTGCAGTGAGCCGAGATCGCTCCACTGCACTCCAGCCTGGGTGACAGAGTAACACTCTGTCTCAAAAAAAAAAAATATAATACGGTTAAATCACAGTACATGAGCAGATCGTGAAACTCTCTAATACTCTTCAAGGTCCTTAAATGGCTTGCTGTTTAAATAAAAAATGAGGACGGTTGGACCCGTGTGCCTATGACATTATCCTGATTGTTGCCAGGAAACTGAACTGTATCCAGAGTGCCCTCGCTTGCATCTTCAATAAAGAAAGAGCCATGAAGTTCACTGAAAGAAATCCAGTTTTTAGGCTCCTGTTACAAATCGCTTAGAAGAGTAAACCTAAATATTCAACAGATAAACAACAGATATGACCAATTACACTGGTGTATCAAATTATTTCTAGTGGTTAGTACCTATAGGTATCCAAGATATTTTACTATATTATGAAATATCAAAATTGAAAAATGAATGTTTACATGTGTTGAACTCAATTAACAACCCATTTTCATTTTAAAAATGCAAGCTTCTTTTTTTTTTTTTTTGGAGAGACAGGAGCTCACTCTGTCATGCTGGAGTGCAGTGGGTGTGATCAGAGCTCACTGTAGCCCCCAACTCCTGGACTCAAGTGATCCTCCTACTTTGGCCTCCCAAAGTGTTGAGATTATAGGCATGAGCCACGACACATAGCCAAAAAATGGTTTTAGGGAAGAAAAGAAAAACCCAAATCTTTGTCTTATAATTAAGAATATACAATTACTTTTTTTGAGTAAAGACAAAAGGACTTGGCATAGTATGCACATATCTGCATATACACCATTAATTTTACATCGTTGAGGTAGCCAACTGCTCATAAGTGGGCTTTTATTAAATAATATAATGTTCTTAATAGAGGAAAAAGAAATTGAATACATTTTTAAAAACAAAATGACAAAACCAATCCATTGTCCCACAAAAGAAAATCAATGGAGACAAAAGCAGTTTAATTTGCTGGATTCTTTTGTGGCTTATTTTTTGAGTATTATTTACAAAATGTTAGAATAATTTTTAAGCAATATTAATAATAAGCAACATACAACTCCAAGAATAATATAATAAATAATAAACTGATGAAATGCCTAATGTGTATCAGTGTCATTTAAAAAACAAATTCAGAAGGAGAGGGGATGATAAAAGAGAAATGAAGAAGAGGATAAAAGACAAAGTTGGGTACAGAGATATAAAAACAAGTCAGAGAAAAAAGACAGCTTGAGACTCTACGTAGAGGAAGAAAGGCAGAAAAGCACACGCTTACAGAAAAATAACATGGATAACAGGGAGCAAATACAGTGAAACACAGGAAAAGCCCATGGGAAAGGCGCATCCATGAAACCCCATCCCCTTGCATCTGTGACTCAATTTTCTCCGGTTTCCTCTTGTTTCTCAGGCTTCTCCTTCTCAGCGTCTTTGCTGTTTCTTGTCCAGTCTGAACACTAAACCCTGCTGTGCGGCAGGCTGGTCCTAGCACCTGCTCTGCTCAGTCCACCTTCTTTCTTTGGGTCACCTCATCCAGAGCCAGGCTTTAAATACTACTGACATTGAGAATTGCCCCAGTCTTTTCCAATTCTGACCTCTTCCCTGAGCTCCAGCCTCACATGACAATATATTTATCTTGAATTTTTATCTCACTTTGTCACCTGGGCTGGAGTGCAGTGGCACAATCACGGCTCACTGCGGCCTCAACATCCGAGGGCTCAGGTGATCCTCCCACCTCAGCCTCCTAAGTAGCTGGGACCACAGGTACACACCACCATGCCTGGCTAATTTTTATAGAGATGGGGTTTCACCATGTTGGCCAGGCTGGTCTCGAAATCCTGAGCTCAAATGATCTGCCCCCTTTGGCCTCCCACAGTGCAGGCATTACAGGTGTGAACCACCTCGCCCGGCTTATCTTTGGTTTTCAACAGTTTGACTCTGGCCTATCTAAATGTGATCATTTTTGTATTTATCCTGCTTGGAGTTCTGCTAAGTTTCTTGGATCTGGAAGGTGCTGTCTTTGATCAATTTTATAAAAATGTTCAAATATTTTTCTGTCTACCCTTTCACCTTCTGAAACCCTAGTTACACAAATGTTAAACCTTTTGATATCATTCCACAGTCTTGGCTCCTCTGTTCTTTTTTCATTCTATTTTTTTCTTTCTATATTTCAGTTTAGATAAGTTTATTGAGTGCATTGTCAATTGAATTAAATGATTTTTTTCCTGTTCTGTCCATTCTGTTGTTAAGCTCATTCAATGACCTTTTCATTGCAGATGCTATATTTTCCAGTTCCAGGATTTTCATTTGGTTCTTCTTTAAAGTTTCCATCTTTTTGCTGAGATTCTGCCATTTATTCACCCATTCCATCCTTTTCTGGTAAGTCAATCCTTCACTATATTTTTTCATAGCAGTTTTAAAGTCTGTGTCTGCTAATTCTAACATCTGGATCATCTGTGGGTCAACATTTATGGCCCATTTTCCCCTTGATCACAATCATATTGTCCTGCTTCTTCGTATGTTATTAAATTTTCATTCCATAGTGAACATTAAAAATTACACCTTGTAGAGACTCTCGCTATGCTATCTTACTCTAAAGAGTGTTCAGTTTTGTTCTGGTGGGTCCTGTGTAGGCTTTGTTTTAGGCTTTATTAGGATGAGTCTATTTTGGTTTATCCCTTTGTCCTGGGGTATAGTCCTTGATCATGAGATATGATCCTTATGACCCTTTTATGGTTTCAATGGAAAGATATTTATAAAGTCTCTCTAATTTGGTGCCACTTGAACTCTAAACTCTGGCCAGTACTAGGCAGCAGCTGAAATCTCTGCTTAGCTCTGTAGCTTCCCAGCTGTTGCTTTTTTCTGGATTCCTTGAGGTTGCACCTGTATATGTATAGGTTAGGAGACAGCCAAGGATCTGAGGGGTATTTGGATGCAGATTTCAGAGCTCCCTGCTCTGTGGTTCCCTCCTTTATAGGATTTTAATCCTTAACTTCCAGCCACTTTGGCAACCTTAAACTCTAACCCCATGTCCTCATCCCGTTAAGACTTTCTGTTTTAGTTCAAACATCCCACTGTGTCTCATGAGCTGAGAAATGCCTTTAGGTGACAAGCTGGATACATGTGGAGCCCACCTAGTTGGCTTGCTTTCTTTCAAAGATTAGGTTCACTCTAGTTTCTGCCTGTTTTTGATTATTCTCCTGGCCTTCAGAGAATGGTTTTAAACATTTTATTCAAAGTTAATAACTGTTATTGGCAGGAGAGTTAGTCAGATAGAGGCTCTTCTATTATTCCAGGATCAAGCACTCACTCCTCACGTAAATTGTCATCACCCCTTTTCAGCCTAGTGCAGGTCAAACAGGCTATGCATTTGCCCACCCACCCAGCCTGGAATCTGGAAACTCTGGCATTTTAGAGGTGATGGTGGCCAGTCAGACACTGCTGTTCTACCTGTTCATGAATATTGGCTAGTTGTTCCATAATGTGTATTTTATTAAAAAAAAAAAAACTCCAGGCTTAGCATGGTGGCTCATGCCTGTAATCCCAACACTTTGGGAGGCCAAGGTGGGCAGATTGCTTGAGCTCACAAGTTCGAGACCACACTGGACAACATGGCAAAACCCCATCTCTACCAAAAAATACAAAAATTAGTCAGGCATGGTGGTGGGTGTCTGCAGTCCCAGCCACTCGGGAGGCTAGGTGGGAGGGTCCCTTGAGCCTGGGAGGTGGAAGTTGCAGTCAGCCAAGATAGCACCACTGCACTCCAGCATGGGCAATGGAGCCAGACCTTGTCTCAAAACAAACAAACAAACAAACAAACAAACAGCTCCTGTCCTAGGGCTAGCATTTGACCTTCAAACCACTTGCTGGGTCAAGGATGCTCAGGACGTCATGATAGGAAACAGATCCAGAGGTTGAACAACTGCCTCTGGCAGAGGCTGGCTAGGTGCTCATCAGAGCTGTTTTCTCCTCCTGGACACGCAGCTTAACAGTACATTTCTCAGGCCTTCGTACATGGATGGGGCTATGTGACTAGTGTTCTTCCTCTTGTCTAGCAGGGGGATGATGCCAGGGTAATCTTTGTTCTTCTCTCTTACCAGGATAATTTTAAAGACATATATTGAAGATGGTGGAGCCACAATATGGAAGGAGTCAAGGTCTCTAAATGACCACATAAGTGGAACTTTCTTCCTGACCAATATTTGACTGTGACATGGACAAGAAAGTAATCTTTGATTACCATGTTAAGCTTCTGAGATTTTTTTTACAGCAGTTGGTGCTATTTATGCTAATAAACGTGCTCAGATAATACCCTAATTAGTGGCAAAAATATGACTAGAAACCCATCTCCCATTTCCTTTGATGGTTAAATATAATTCCATTCAAATATAACTTTCATAATTATTACATTAATACACTAGCTTACAAAACAGTTTATAACAATTAGGAGCATGCTTATGAATGAATGAAAACAATGACTTAATTAATGGAAACACAGTGACTTACCTAGAGATTGAATGCCTTTTTGTTTAAGAAAGCTGTGCAAAGCATTTGTATTAAGATTTAATATAAGTCCCAGTTCTGGTGTAAGTTTCCAGAAGCCATCCTACAAAATTAAGGAAACAAATATGTTATGTTATTCACATTTTATCACGTAAGAAGTTATGTAGTGGGGGAATGAGAGGGGCAAGGGTTGAAAAACGTATGTTCACTACTTGGGCAACAAGATAATTAGAAGCCCAAACCTCAGCACCACACAGTATGCCCATGTAATAAACCTGTACATGTACCTCTGCATCTAAAATAAAATTTTAACAAATTAAATGAAAAAAGAAGTTATGTGATAAATGTTTCCATTTATTTCAGTTAATTAAGGCATTTCTAATATTTTTATTACTGTAAAATAAAGTTCTTCATACACTAGTGACATAGTATTGTTTGGAACCTCATAAATGCTATGAACACTACGTATCTGGTGGCATTTATAAAAGTGTGGAAAGAGGCTCATGTGTAGAGATTTTTTACTTTTTATTTTAGTAGAGACAGGGCTTCACCATGTCAGCCAGAATGGTCTCGATCTCCTGACCTCATGATCTGCCCGCCTCGGCCTCCCAAAGTGCTGGGATTACAGGCGTGAGCCACCACACCCGGCCGAGATTTTTTTAACTGGTACTTTTTTCCTTCTAGCAATGCTTTATTTCATTTTTTATTGATACATACTACTTGTATGTATTTTGACATACACATGATATTTTGATACATGCATAGAATGTAAATAATCAGGTCAGGGTATTTAGGATCTCCATCAGCTTGAACATTTATCATGTCTTTGTGTTGGTAACATTTCAAATAGTTTCTTCTAGCTATTTTGACACATACAATGTATTGTTAACTCTAGTCACCCTACTGGGTTGTCAACTAGAAATGAGCATTGAACCAGTATTTCTCAAACTTTTAAAGTATATGTCATGCATGATTCCCTCTTTAAAAAAACCCACTTTATTGAAATATGATTGACATACAAAAAGTCACCAATATTTAATGTATACAACTTGATGTGTTTGGAGATAAGTATACACCCGTGAAACCATCAAACCATCACTTATCAACTTAGCCACCACTTCCAGAACTTTTCTTCCACCCGTTTTGTTTTGTTTTGTTCCCTTTTGTGGAAAGAGTACTTAACATAAGATAGACCTCTTAGCAAATGCTTAAGTATACCGTATTGGATTGTCAGTCATAGGCCCTGTATTGTACAGTAGATCTCCAGCATGATTCCTTTGGTTTAACATAAAAATGTACCCTGATGTATTCTGAAACATGAAAATGACAGTTTTTTCTAAGCATAAAATTGTTATATTAAACATGCACTTTAAAATTACCTTCCCTGCACCGCCCCATCATCTGCCTGCCCCATCACAGGACAGTGTGCTAAGCCTGAGCTTGGGGATATTAACTTCAAAGGAGACAGAATCCAGGCCCTAGGGAAACTAACACAGGGAGCAGAAAGCAGGGTGTGGCCCTAGGCAGGTGCACAGGTTGAAGAATCTATGGCAATACCTTGAAAAATGACAGCAGTGATAATAGGTACCAACCCATAAAGAACTGGTACCAGGTGCTGTTCTTTGATATGTTTAGCCACTTCCTGTGGAGTACTATTGTTGGGAAAAGGCTGAGTGTTGGGAGGGAAACTGAGGCAGGGCTTGCATAACGTCCTCTGGAATGTGTCTAGACTTGCTGGCTCCCTGCTTCTACCCTTCCTCGGCTCCTGTTCACATTATCTCAAGTAGCAGAATATGTTCCATATAAATGCTAAACCATCACAGCTGTAAATCATGTGCTTAATGCAATGTGTCCTTTTGACCTCCACATTCTCACCATCTGTTTCTTTGTTGGATTACCAATAAATACCGTGGGCTCCCAGAGCTCGGTGCCTTCGCAGCCTCCACGATAGTGATGGCACACTGGTGTCCCACCTTTCTCTCTCAAACTGTCTTTTTCTCAATCCTTTGACTCCACTGGACTTTGTCACCCCCATGACCTGGTGTTGGGTCTGATCACCCCAACAACTATTATCACACCCACACTGGAGATGAGAACATGGAGGCACAGAACTAGGTGAAGCAATTTGTCTAAAGTCTCACAGCTAACAAGCAGCAGAGCCAGGAGTGGCCGTGGGATCCACACTCTTGACCATCTGCAGTATGCTCCTGGCAGGCTTTTGCGGGCACTGTCTCAAGTAGGGAAACTGGGCAGCTGTGATTGTCCTGTTTAAACCTCAAACCCACTCTGTGAAGTAGACACTATCATTATCTCCACTATATGGATGAGGAAACTGAGGCTCAGACAGGTTACCTGACTTGCCCCAAATCACAAAGTGGGCTGGGACTCACACTTACTTTTATGCTACGTCAAGCCCTTTCTGTTTCACTAAACTACTTTACATCAAAACAAGTAATCACAGATGCAGGACTGGGTCTTAGTACCAGCGTAGGGGCCAAATCTACAGGGTGTTTATCAGCTTAACAAATGGAGTGATAAGCTCTAACACAATATACATGTTGAATAATATCTGTATTCCCATGTGAAATATTTAGAGTACAGGTACAAGTGCTTGTGCTCTACTTCACAGTAGGAAATTTATGTGGATTACAATCCATTGGTTCTAGAATCCAGGAAATTAAGATCTCACCCCATCATCTGTTCGAGGATGTTCATCTTCATGTGAGGAATAGTAACATTCACCAGCATGAGCTTCTGGTCTAATGTTTGTAGAGAAACACCAGCCAGCATCAAGCACACTGTTTTGTTCAGCTGTCTGTTTTGTTTTGTAGCAAGAGTTCCTCAATGAAGGAAGCAGTATGATTTACACCCCAGTGCACAACCCCTTCCTTCACTACTGACTGACGATAGATGGTTCCTTGACTAGCTGCTTTGAGGAGCCCCATTCTAAACTATGAAGCCAGCTAACCACAGATTTAAGGAGAAATAAGACACATACCTCTGTCTGTAGACTGAAGAGTTCTGTCCAAGGCACAGCATCCTGCCAGTGTTGTGTACACACTATTTCATCCTCCTCTATTACTTCCAGAAAGCATGGGATACTGTCATCTTTTGTATCACATTTTATTTGTAAAATGCAGCTGTCTTGAAGTACTTCTGATAGCTCATCACTTTCTGTGTCAGAACTTCGAAAAACAAAGACAGGACATCGACTTCCTTCGAGACTGCCTACTGATTCTTGTAGAAGACAGAGATCTACTGGGGTAGTCTGAGACTGACTGCAAAGAGCCTCAGGCAATGCAGAGGCTATTGGCAGCCTAAGGTTGGCAGTCAAAGAGGCTGCGGAAGGTTGAAAATGAAAAGGAGAGGAAGCAGAGAGATGGTAAGACCCAAAACCTCTGATGGGATCAGGGTCTGTAGGAAGAGAGAAAAGAAGCTGGGGAGAATCCAGCTCAGGGGAGGTGCCAGCAGAAGGCCTGGTCGTACGGCCTCCAGGAAATTGTGGTGGAGGCAACTGTGTGGGGCTCAATGAGCTCCCTGAAAAAGCAATGCCACAGAAGGGTGCAAAAGATAGGTTCTGGGGAGGTCCTGTGGGACACGACGCCGACTGTGGGATCCAGTCAGCACAACTGCCAGGCGCAGGGCTTTGGCTGAATTGAGGTGCATCAAACTGTCTGGGAGGAGCAGCTGAACCAAAACTAGCTGCCTGACAATATGAGGCAAAAGGCATGGAAGCAGCACGGGGGGCATGGGCAGTCGGGCGAAGATAGGAACCAACGACTGGAGGAGAAACACCAAAAAGGCTAGAAGTAGATGTTTCCCATGGACTGACTTTCTTAAATAGTGGTTCAGTTGCTGTTGGTTTACATGACTCTGTCCAACTTAAATCCAATAGCTTTTCCACACCTCCACGTTCCAAATTTGATGTGAAAGCTGGTAGTACACCTAAGCCATCCTCTTCAAAATCTTCAGAAACTTCTGGCTGAGATAATTTCTTTTTTCTTTTAGCCCTAAGTTTTGGTTTGGATGAATACAATTTTTGCCACTCAGAAGATGCTAAAAGAGACTGCCCAGAAGAGAGAATTATTAACATAAGGGGAAAACACAGAATAAAAAGAACAATCAAGCAAACATTCTTCCTAGCACTTGACTTGCCACCCATCAGGCAGTTGCTCATCCACAATCAGGATCATCAATGTGAGCTGGGATGTTAAAAATAACACCAGTGCTGCGCGCAGCGGCTCACGCCTGTAATCTCAGCACTTTGGGAGGCCAAGAAGGAAGGATCGCTCGAGGCTAGGAGTTTGAGAACAGCTTAGGCAACATAGCGAGGCTCCATCTTTACAAAAAATAAAAAATTAGCCAGGTGTAGTGGCTCATGACTGTAGTCCCAGCCACTTGGGAGGCTGAGGCAGGAGGAGTGCTTCAGCCTGAGAGGCTGAGGCAGCTATGAGAACAGATTTGCACTACTGCTCTCCAGCCTGCGGGAGAGGGCAATATTCTGTCTCAAAAAAGAAAAAAAGGAAAGAAAATAATGCCACGAGAGACATTCAAGATCATTTCAGTACAAGGCCCTTTTTTTCTAGACATGGAAGCTGAGACCTGGAGAGAATATCAGCAATCAATATATTGAAAGACCTTCTCTCTTAGTTCTTAGTTCTTAGAATCGCGGAATTTTAAACACCCCTCATTTTACACATGAGGGAACTGAGGAGCACAGAAGTGACTTGCCCAAGATTTTACAATGAGAGTATCACAGTGTGTACTTAGGCCTAAAATAAGACAGTCATTTGAAGTAAATTATTGCAGTTTTTATACTGCTTTACAGCAATATTAAGAAAATGAGACCAAAATGGAAAAACAGTCTCAAAAGCTTTATTTATTTCTACTTATTCATTTTTTGAGACAGTGTCTTGCTCTGTTGCCTGGGGCTGGAGTGCAATGGCACAATCACAACTCACTATAGTCTCGAACTCCTGGGCTCAAGCGATCCTCTCGCCTCAGCCTCCCCAGTAGCTGGGACTATGAGCATGTGACACCACACCCAGCTAATTTTTAAATTATTCTTTTGTAGAGATGTGGTCTCATTATGTTGACCAGACTGGTTTTGAATTCCTGGGCTCAAGTGATCCTCTCAGCTTGGCCCCTCAAAGTGCTAGGATTGCAGGTGTGAGACACTGTGTCCAGCCAAAAGCTTTAAAGTAATTAAATGAACATATAATTATACTAGAACATGAACAATATGTATGTAAAACAAATTTTGAGGGATGCTATATTACTATTATTGTTTCAATCTAAATGTAAAGTGCTCCTTAAAAAGCTGCATGTATAAAATCCAGTTTTATATGGATGACAAGTCCTTGATATTTTTGAAATAATTAGCCTGTAATTTTACCTGTGAATATGAATGATTTAAAAAAGGAGTAGTCCTTTCCCAACTCAGTCAAATTTCAAGTATACATCTGAATAATTAATATTATAGAACATATGAAAAGACACATTTTAAAATAATGCTACCCAGAGGTTAAATTTTTAAAAAGTAGAGAAGCAAACTGGAAAAGACCAATAGTGATGGACTAGAACTATCAGATATTAAAGTCTCTTATAAAATTACAATAATTATAGTAGACGAATCAATGGAACAGAGTAGGTAAGTCAAGCAATAGATTATGAAGGTGGCATTTCAAGTTAATAAGAGGAAAAGAAGGAGCCATCTGGAAAAGAATAAAGTTGGTTCCATATCTCTTATCCTATGCTAGGATAAATTTCAATCAGATGAAAAATTGAATGTAAACATGAAAACATAAAACTATTTAAAAAATAAAGGGAAAAATTTTTAAAGTATAATCTCTGACTAGGAAAGGTATTTCTAAGCATGATGAAAAGCAAAACAACACTAAACAAAAAGAAGAAACACAAAGATTAAAAATTTGACTGCATTAAAAAATCTGCATGACCAAAAGATAATAAGCAACATCAAAATAACACGTGGAATACCAGGAAACAAATTTTCACAACTCATATCACAAAGGGCTAATTTCCCTAACATAAAAAGTTTACCTAAGATAAATAAGAAAATGACTAAAATCTCAATAAAAAAGATAAAAGACATGAACAGATAACACACAGGAAGTGATACATAGGGCTGTAAGAATATAAAACATGCTCCTCTTCATTCATAAAGAAACAAAAACTTAAATGTCACCAATACATTTTTCATCTGTAAGATTTGCAAAGATCAAAAAATTGATTAAGTCAGGTATTGCGGAGCATCCCAGCTACTCAGGAGGCTGAGGTGAGAGGATAACTGGAGGCCAGGAGTTCAAAGCTGTAGTGCTCTGTGACAGAGCCTGTGAATAGTCACTGCACCCCAACCTGAGTGACAGAGTGAGACTCCATCTCAAACAAACAAACAAAAAAAATCATACTGAGAAATATGGGTTATTTTTGTTTATTTTATAAAATTGCTTCTTGAATAGTATTTTTGTATTTTTTAGTAGAGACAGGGTTTCACCATGTTGGCCAGGCTGGTCTTGAACTCCTGACCTCGGGTGATCCACCCACCTTGGCCTCCCAAAGTGTGGGGATTACAGGTATGAGCCACCGTGCCTGGCCTCATTATGATTCTTCTATTTGCCAAAATCACTCACTTGCTTCCTGTTTCCTTTCAAGTTCACAATTGCTTATTTTGCTTAACCACATACCCACACCTTGATCACCTAAGGTGTGGCCCCCAACCTTTATGGCAGCGGGGACTGGTTTCATGGAAGGCAATTTTTCCATGGACAGGGGTGGGGCAGATGGTTTTGGGATGAAAGTACTCCACGTTCCATATGCACAGTTCACAACAGGGTTCGGGGCTCCCATGAGAATCTACTGCCGCTGCTGATGAGACAGGAGGTGGAGCTCAGGCGGTAATGCTCGCTCACCGCCCCTCACCTCCTGCTGTGCAGCCTGGTTCCTAACAAGCCAGGGACTGGGGGTTGGGGACCCCTGATTTAAGGAACAGAGTGGGCTCTGGACCCTCAGCTTCAGTGCCCTCAATTTCTTGCTAAGAGTTATAGCACTGAATTTTATAAATGATTTACTTTAAAAACTTGGATTAGGAGGTATGTTTTAAAAATCTCTGCCTCTAGCTTGTTCTCAATGTGCTTTCATGAGCGGGAGGGAACGAAGTGGACTTGGGGTTGGTGCAGAAGACACTGCGCCTAAGCCCAGGCGTGGCTGCGGGAGGATGGGAGCACCCAGCACTGAGCACTGTCCTTCCTGAGCGCGTCCCAGCAGAAAAGGTGTTGCACTCCCTGGAGGGTCTCATTTCATAATGAAGACGTAGCAAATAAGGAAATGCCCCAAGCTTCAGCGAGTCGGGAAGGACCAAACAGACCCGGATGTCCCGGACTCTATTGCGGCTGGCGTGTTACTGAATTCAGTGGAATGACTCCATGCGGAATGCTGCAGGTGCCACATTTTGGTAAAACAGATACCGAGGGAGAGTAACAGAGGCTTGACATTTTTGCTAAATTACATGGTCCGTTCAAACAACTTATTGCAGCTAACATAAATATAAACTTTCAAGTCATCAAGCTAATGGATAATATTTTTCATCTGATATGTTTGGATCTGGAAGTATTAAGATCCAACGTATTTGCAAATTTAGTATGAAATAATTTATCATCACACTGTATTAAAACCTAAATTAATTTAGAACCAATTTTGAAAATAACTTCAAAAATTTCTATAAACAAGCCAGGCATGGTGGCTCACTCCTGTAATCCCAGCTACTTGGGAGTCTGAGGTAGGAGGATCTGTAGAGCCCAGGAGGTCGAGGCTGCCGTGAACTATGATGGTGCCACTGCACTCCAGCCTGGGCAACAGAGTGAGACTCTGTCTCAGAAAAAAAAAAAAAATCTAAAAACACCACATGTGCACTATGAGAAAACTAGAAAATACAAGTAGACACAAGTAGACAGACACAAAGAAGAAAATAAAAGCCATACAGAATGTCTTATCTGATCTATGGCATATATCCCTCCAGACCTTTTCTGTGAACAAAATACTTATGTATGTGGCAGAGTGTAGGGGTGTATCTCTTATTTTTGTTACTTTGATTTTTATTGTGGGAAAAATGTATATAACAATGTTTGCTATGTTAGTCATTTTTAGAGTTTAGTGGCATGAAGTACATTCACACTGTTGTGCAACCATGACCATCTCCATTTTCAGAGCTTCTTCTGGGTGTGCACTTTTGAAGCACATATAAGATAAGTATATATTTTCCAGGGCCCATTTTAACAGTAAGTCTCAAGGACAAACAGTTGATTCTTAATTGTACATCAGAATTTTTTTTTTTTTCCAAAACAATGTACTCCAAGGGCCCCTTGTGCAGTCACAGAGAGGCCACAGGTCACAGCCCCTCAGCTTAGCCCCTCGCTTTCCTTCAAGCAGCCCTGAGTCCAATTCTCTGGCTGACCTGGAAGTCCGGACCAGCGTGGGAGCCCACGATGTTGACAACATCTGCCCTGCCTGTGGGTGAGCCTACAGGGCCACCTGAGCCTGGCTGAATGCACCTCCTACTACTCCTGACTCCCCAAACTCTTTGTTTGTGTTTGCTTAAAGTATTATTTTTCTTTCACGGGCAATCCATGCCCATGGTTCAAAATTCAAAATATACAAAAGGGTGCACTGTAAGAAAGCAAGGCTGGGGACAGTGGCTCATGCCTGAAATCCCAGCACTTTGGGAGGCCGAGGCGGGTGAATCAGGAGTTCGAGACTAGCCTGGCCAACATGGTGAAACCCCATCTCTACTAAAAATACAAAAATTAGCTGAGTGTGGTGGCGCGTACCTGTAATCTCAGCAACTCAGGAGACTGAGGCACGAGAATTGCTTGAACCCAGGAGGTGGAGGTTGCAGTGAATCGAAATCATGCCACTGCACTCAACCCTGGGTGACAGAGCGAGACTCTATCTCAAAAAAAAAAAAATTAAAATTAAAAAAAAAAAAAAAAAAAAAAAAAAAAGAAAGCAAGTATCCCTCCAAACCCAAGGCCACTTGTCAGCTTTCTGCCCCATCTGTTTGGGCAACAGTGCCCGTTTCAGACACCTTTGCGAATTAATAACTACAGCTAATATTTATCAAATATCCAGGAACTAGACGTGTTGGAATGGTCTTAGAACTCTTCGCAACCACCTAAGGTGGATTTTACTGCTCTCCCCACTAGGGCATTAGGACTGGAGCACTGGGAAGGCCAAGTCCCACAGAGTGAAGTGCGGGCTGGGGTTCAGACCTGAGCAGTCAGCCATAGCACCTGTGATCTTAACCACTGTATTTACTGACTTTCAATCATCTACCTTTTGTGATCTTTGCCAACCTGACAGAGTTAAAAAATAAAAAGGAATCTCATGGCAGTTTACATTTTAACTTCTTTTAGCAACAAGATTGCACATCTTTCATACATTATTTTCTTATTTATGATCAAATCCTTGCTCTGTCACCCAGGCTGGAGGGTAGGGGTGCCATTTTGGCTCACTGCAACCTCTGCCTCCTGGGTGCAAGCATCCTCCTGCCACAGCCTCTTGAGTAGCTGGGATTACAGGCAAGCACCACCACGCCCAGCTAATTTTTGTATTTTTTTGTAGCGACAGGGTTTCACCATGTTGCCCAGGCTGGTCTTGAACTTGTGAGCTCAAGCCATCTGCTGCCTCAGTCTCCCAAAGTGCTGGAATTACAAGTATGAGCCACTGCGCCCGCCCTAAAAAACTTTTTGTAGAGATGAGGCCTCGCTTTGTTGCCCAGGCTGGTCTCAAACTCCTGGCTGAAGTGATTTTTCCCACCTCAGCTTCCCAAAGTGCTGGGATTACAGGCGTGAACCACGATGCCGGATCAGATTTTAAATTTTTAAATTTTGGAAATTTTAGTTTTTTTAACCTAGAGACCTAAGAGGGTTGTCAGCACTGTGTTGTTCCTTTGCTTTTGAATTTTTCTTCCAATTTTTATTTAAGCCACATTTTTCCATTTCTGTTTCTGGTTATAAGGGCCACGGTATAAAGCACTATAAGCTTTAAGAAATACTGGTGGTGAATTTAGATTATTAGATAGCACTTCTGTTGATAATTTCATGACAAACCTATTACACTACCTAAATGACTTTAGCTTCCTGGATGACAATCTATTTGCCCATGACAGAAGCACAGCCACAGCTGTTCTCTTTTTGTACTCTACAGCTCCATTCACACATTGTGAAGTCTCTGCAATGCAACATGATGTAATTCAACATTTTATAAATGCATTAATATTTTCCATCATCAGGGATACAACTTCTTCATGTACAGGTAAGAAGGGAGCTATTTTAGCAAAGGGTTCCCTTCATCTTCATGAACAAACAAAGCTCAATATCAACTTATTTGGTAATCAGCGTTTACCTGGTTCCTGATGGCTCCTTGGGGCTCCCCCTGCCAGCTCATGTAGGGCAGGAAGTCTACATCTTCTTTGGCAATAAGTTCAGAAACTTTTGGAATATCAGGAAAAGGCGACTCATTCTCATCCTATATTGAATCACAAATAGATTAAATCAAACAGACGTTATCCAATTAAATGATTACACATTCTAAAGCCTATGGGTGTTGGCTTGGGATACGCTGCTGTGTGGGACTGGAGCTTGTGCCGTGGGCCACAAGTGTGAGGGAAAGTGGGGAGGTGGAGTGACTTTCCTCTTTACAGAGCACTGGCAGGTGCTGGCCACTGTGCTGGGCAAGTTACATGATTTTTCCCCTTAAACTTATGAAGGGAGAAGGGGTTCTCAGAGAACCCAGGCCTTTTCTATTTTTTGAGGGTCTTGGATTAATAAAAGACAATAAATGCCAAAACTATAACAAAATTATAGTATATCTGAAAAATACACATTAGCTAATTATCAATAACAATCATAACATTAAAAATGATAACATACTCAACTCACTTAGAAAGATCACCCTAAGTCCCAACACCGACGCCCCCCATGAATGGGAGGCTGGGACTCGTGGGGCCTGCTGGCCTGTCTGCAACCCACGCTTCACAGGCCCGGGGTGTGGGTGTTGCCGTTAACCATCAAAGCAAGGGTGACTTTCTTAACGTGGAAATATAAATAAAATAATTTAACCTCGAATTAACAATAATACATACCCTTTTCTCAACTGCCACAAAGCTTGTAAATTGTGTTATGAGAGAGTTTTCTTTACTGAGTTTAATAATCAGAGATTTCAAGGTTTGTTTCTTCATCTAGGATAGAATAAAACATAAATCATGTCCTGTTTTGTTTATTTCTATTTAGCTATGTCAGTAAATCATTTTAAGATTCGTATTTCCGACTAAATATTGAATTGCAGGTCCTATCTAAATCAGTGGCTCAAATTCCCTTTAAAATGCGATCAACTGACTTAGCCATAGAAAATGTCGCTCTTCATTATGCAGCTCCCTGTAGTTCACAGAGAGCTCTCCTGGGCAGTGGGCTTCCTCATTCTTTCATAGTCTGTGGCTCCCAATTTAAAGCTGAGGAATGGGAAAGACGGAATGACTTGTTCAGGATAAAAGGGCCTTAAACAAAACAGCACACAGAGGCTGCCAACCCAGGGGCATCTGAGGAGAACAGGGAGACCAGCAGGTGACCATCTGTCACTAGAACTGACTGTGGGGGTCTCCAGGGTCTGCTGTCACACTGGCACCTTCTTGTGGGGATGGCATTGAGGACTAATGCTCACAGCCTTGTTGAAGATCTCATCCCTCAGAGAACAGCTGGGCAGTCCCGGTGGCCTGGCTGAGGGGCCCCTCTGCTGAGGCCCTGGTCTGCACAGCACGGGGGGAGTCAGTGGGCTTTGGCAGGTCACTCAGCATTTCGCTTTCAGGCCTCTCATCAGTAAGATGTGTGGTAGCTACCACACAAGAGATCTGAGGTGACGTCCACTACAGGCACTCACCGAGTGTTCTCTGAGCCCTCCTCGGGCTTTTCTGATAAGTAAAACATTACAGAATTTTCTGGAAACCACTGACATCCGCTCTTTTGTTAATTCATTCAACAAACATTTACCACACACCCCACATCCCAGGCACAGTGTCACAGATACAGTGATGAATGCCCTGACACCACAGTCTCCTTCTCCATGCAGCTGACCTCACTTTCTATTTCCACAGATAAATCAACGTAAGAATGCTCGGGAAGAATGTCTAATAGTTTTTACAATGAAAAGAACAAACCTCATGACTGGTTTCATTTTCATGAAGAATGCCATCTTCGTAATCTCTGATTAGAGCTCGGGCTGCCAGCTTGTGGATCATCTGTGTTTAAGTAGCAAAGGAAAAAAAAAGATTCACTTGGCTTCTAATAAAAGACTTGCAAAGAACATCATTTTAAAAATGGAGGTATAATCTGCATACAGTAAAATGCACTCCTCTTAAATATACAGTTTGATGATCTTAAGGGATGTATACAGTTGTGTGACCACTGTTGAAGTGAAGACACAGAACATTCTTTTTACCCTGAAAGGTTCCTGTGTGCCCCTGTGTAGCTTCCTCAAGCCCTGGCAGCTCCTCATCTGCTTTCTGTCCCTAGAGTTTTGCTTTTTCTATAAAAGGCCATTTTGCCAATTCATTTTATTCAAAAAATTGAAAACTTCTTTTCTACCATAGGAAGAGCCACCTTGGTGCTGGGATGCCCATCCATGAACACGGTCTGCACTCTGCAGGGTGAGGACTGCACGATGTGCACCACCAGGTGCTTCCTCTCCAACAACTGAGAGATGGAACTTTCCTTCATTCCAACGCTTGTACTTTTGTCATTGATAAGGCTGCTTCTCACAGAGGAAGTACAATTTGCTGTGACTTTATGGAAAACGACCTCTTCCCAGGTAAAATTATTTTCCTTCTTTCCCCCTTAGATCTAATTTTTAAAAATATAATTTCAATTTATTCTCCCTTATCATTACCCACAAAGATCTAATTTTTAAAGCAATATAGAGCTTAAGTTCTATACATAAGTCACTGGCAACTAATAAGTCAATGATACCGATTTAGTGCTGAAAAGTAAGCTGTATGCTTTTGAGAAAAAAACCCAGCAATGTCTGGGAAATGATTTATCTGGTTATACTGATACTCCTTTGAATAAAAAAACTACATAAATAGCATATATAGGCTAGGAACTTTCGAGGCTAAACTATAGTGGATTCAGTACCAGTGCAAATATTACAAACTTCTTGGTAATAATTTGTGATATTGTGATATGCAAAAAGCTAAAATAGGCCACCCCAAAACAGACTTCTTTGGCATATTTTGAGATGCTATTCAGAGGGACAGCAGACACAGGAGTAGCTCTGAAAAGCAGTCCTTTTGTAGGGAATATTTGCATCTGCAGAGGAATCATATGTCAGTGAAGGAAACAGCAGATGCAAACAGGCTTTCTCTGAGACCCCTTATCTGCCTTATCCAGATTTAGGAAAGATGAACTCCCAGGAAGAGGAGGCTAAAGTCTGATACTTTAAAGGGATGATAGAGAAACTGTTACCAGAGGTGCTTCTATTCTCTCTCAGGGCTGCTGCCTGCCAGACTTCATCCGCATCACAAGAAAGCCTTTGCTCACCATGTGTTTCCTCCCCTCACCCTCCCACAACCTGTCCCCACTTCCCCCAGGAGCCCCACAATCCTACCCGCCTCTGTACAGTATGAAACTTCACTCATCTGGCACTTCTTTGAGTCTCATGTGGCTCCTGCACATATGACAACATCTGCATATCTTTTCCCCTGTTAATCTATTGTTGGATTGTTTTATAGACCAAACATGGAAACTTCAGAGGGAAAATCTGAACTTCCCTACAGACGTAAGAAATATATGTATTTGTTATTCCTAACAGGACCCTTCAACCACACCTGAGTTTATGTTAATGAGGTGACTTTTAGAAAGTCCCTAGAATGAGGGCTGGTTGCTGGGGAACCAACCATATGATTAGAGGGCTGGAACTTTCAGCCCCACTCCCCAACCTCCAGGGAGGGGAGAGTTAATCACCAATGGCCAATGATTTAAATCAACCAGGGCTTCGTAATGAAACCTGCATTAAAAACTCCACCTAAAGGGGTCAGGGAGCTTCTGGGTCAGCACTCATGTGCCAGGAGGATGGTGTACCCCAACTGTATGTTAGACAGAAGCTCCTGTGCTTGGGACTATTCTGGGCCTTACCCTGTATACCTCTTCATCTGGCTGTTCATTCGTATCCTTTATAATATTCTTTGCAATGAATCAGTAATACTAAGGTAAACTTTTCCTGAGTTCTGTGAGCTGTTACAGCAAATTACTGAACCTGAGAAAGGGTTGTGGGAACATTGACTTGGAGATGACCAGAAGTGTGGGCAACCTGGGGACCTGCTACTTGCTACTGGTGTCTGGAGTTGGAACTAGTCTTGTGGGACTGAGCCCTCACCCTGTGAGGTCTGTGCCAACCCCAGGCAGCTAGTGTCAGAATTGAATTAAATTGTAGGACATGCAACTGGTGTCAGAGAATTGGTTGGGAAAAACACATATCTGGAAACCAGAAATGGTGTGAGTATTTGGGAAACAGGTATTTTTTCTTTCATAATTCATTTGCTTTTAATCAAAAAAGGAAATGAACCCATATCCTCAATATACGATATGATTTACTCTTAGTCCAGTATTATTATAACTAGTATTTCTAAATAGCATCAGTAGGCCAGTGGCATGTAACTTTTATTGAGTCATGAACATCTTTGAGAACCTCTCTAGCAAAATTTCCATGCATAAATGCCATACTTAATTGCAGTTATTGCCACCCACTGATGCCCACATAGACACACCTAGACCAAACTACCCCGGATGAAGAAGTGCTGCATTAGAAACTGAAGGAAAGTATACTCATTTGCACATATAGTCCATCTCCACATTGTGTAATGAAATTTCAACACAGGAAAACAACAAAGGAAGTACAGACAGCAGGGGATCCAATCTTTTGGCTTCCCTGGCCACAGTGGAAGAGGAAGAACTGTCTTGTGTGACACATAAAATACACTAACACTAACGATAGCTAATGAGCTGAAAACAAAAACTTGCAAAAAAATTTCATAATGTTTTAAGAAAGTTTACGAATTTGTGTTGGGCCGCATTCAAAGCTGCCCTGGGCTGCGGGTTGGACAAGCTTGACATAGAGCATTATATATGGAAACATAAAATCATAACTTTCAAACAATGGGTTGATAGTTTAGGTTTTGAATCTTACAGTTCCAGTTGTCTTCTGAAGCTCAGTAGTCGACACCATTGTACAAAATTCTTTCTCTTGAATTAGTGCACACAGAGTTGCCTGAAATTGGAAAAAAAATAAATTCCTCATTAGCCTTTCCACTCTGCAGTGTCTTGGTTTAACAGAAATTCTTTTGGTGATTTCCTCTCCCCTTTCAATAAAAACTAGAAGCCTCCCCAAAGCCCTGGCTAACCACCAGCTATGTTCCCAGAAGAAGAAAATCTGCTGGTGAGAAGGGGAGGGAAGAAGACAGAAAAAAAATTAGCAAAATATATTGGTCTTCCCATAGAATAACAAACTCTGCGCCTTCTTACCTGTGTGCAGTGAGGAATGAATCCATAGACAAGGAGTCGATCATTGCGAAACAAGGACGGCACCTGGGCTGGGGCCTGCAGGGCCTCGGGCCCATCTGGATTGAGTTGCTGCCATTTGACTGAGACAGAGTGGCAACTTGGAGAACATAGCCTGGTCATTTGGTCTTCTATCTATTTATAAAAGAGGAATTATTTCTCTTTCAATGCTCCATCCAGAAAATAGTTACTTCACATTTAAAATAAAGTATACATTCTATCCTTTGGGAATTTTATAACTCTTTGGTATTTTCTCTTCTTCCTGCTACAGGGTACTTTCCCGAAAATAGTTTAAACAGAAGTTTATTTATTTTATTTTGAGATGGAGTTTTGCTCTGTCGCCCAGGTGCAGTGGCACAATCTTGGCTCACTGCAACCTCCCCCTCCCAGGTTCAAGTGATTTTCCTGCCTCAGCCTCCCAAGTAGCTGGGACTACAGGCGTGCACCACCACACCCAGCTAATTTTTGTATTTTTAGTAGAGATGGGGTTTCACCATGTTGCCCAGGCTGGTCTCGAACTCCTGACCTCAGGTGAGCCATCCACCTCAGCGTCCCAAAGTGCTGGGTTATAGGCATGAGCCACCATGCCCAGCTAGAATTTTAAATAATAGCATGATCACATCTTTTACATTTACAAAGCATCCTGAAATTATTCCTTTAGCTAATTACTAATATGCAACCTTGGTATGAGTAGATTCCAGTACTTGAATAGATATTTCTCCAAAGAAGATACACAAAAGCCAGCAAGTGCATGCAAAGATGCTTGATGTCACTAGTCATTAGGGAAGTGTAAATCAGAACCACAGTGAGATCCCATTTCACACCCACTGGGATGGCTGTTATTAAAAAACAAGTGGTGGCTGGGCAGAGTGGCTCATGCCTGTAATCCCAGCACTTTGGGAGGCCAAGGCAGGCAGATTGCTTGAGCTTGGGATTCGAGACCAGCCTGGGACCATGGCGAAACACTGTCTCTACAAAAAATTAGCCGGGTGTGGTGGTGTGGGCCTGTTGTCTCACCTACTTGGGGGATGAGGGAGAAAGATGGCTTGAGACCAGGATGTCAGGGCTGCAGTGAGCCAAGCTTGCACCACTGAATTCCAGCTTGGGTGAAAAAGTGACACCCTGTCTCGAAAAACACCAACAACAAACAAAAACCAACCAACCAACCAAACAAAAAACAATAAGAAAAAAAGTGGTGGCATACGCCTCTAGTCCCAGCTACTCTGGAGGCTGAGGTGGGAGGATCGCTTGGGCTCAGGAAGTTGAGGCTGTGGTGAGCTATGATTGCACCACTGCACTCCAGCCTAGATGACCGAGCAACACTGTGTCTCAAAAACCAAAACAAACCAAAGAAAAGCTGGTTGATTTCAATCAATAAGGAAAAAAAAAGAATGATGACTGTTGGTGAGGATGTGGAAAAACTGGAATCCTGGTGCATTGGTGGTGGGAATGTAAAATGATGCAGCTGCTATGGAAGACAGCATGGCAATTCCCAAAAAAAACTAAACATAGAATGAGCATATGATCCAGCAATCCCACGCTGTGCATATATCCAGAATTGAAAGCAGACTCAAACAGACACTTGTATACCAATGCTCATAGCAGCATTATTCACAATAGCCAAAGGACAGAAACAACCCAAGTGTCCACCGACAGATGAATGGATAAGCAAAATGTGGTCCATCCATGCAATGGAATATTATTCAGCTTTAAAAAGAAGGGAAATTCTGACACATGCTTCAACATAGACGGACGTTAAAAACATCATGCTAAGTGAAATAAGCCAGACATAAAAGGACAATGTCCTGTGACTCCACTTATATGAGATACTCAGAAAAGGCAAAGTCATAGAGACAGAACGTAGAGTCATGGTTAGCAGGCGCTGGGTGTAGGAGGGAATGTGGAGTTACTGTTTAATGAGTATGTAGTTTCTGTTTGGGCTGATGAAATAGTCTGAAGATGGTGATGGTTGCACAGCATTGTGAATGTAGCTAATACCACTAAATTGTACACCTAAAAATGGTTAAAATGGCCGGGCACAGTGGCTCACGCCTGTAATCCCAGCACTTTGGGAGGCCGAGGTGGGCAGATCACGAGGTCAGGAGATCAAGACCATCCTGGCTAACACAGTGAAACCCCATCTCTACTAAAAATACAAACAATCAGCCAGGCATGGTGGCTGGCGCCTGTAGTCCCAGCTAGTTGGGAGGCTGAGGTAGAAGAATGGCATGAACCCGGGAGGCAGAGCTTGCAGTGAGCCGAGATGGCACCACTGCACTGCAGCCTGGGTGACAGAGCAAGACTCTGTCTCCAAAAAAAAAAAAAAAAAGTTAAAATGCTAAATTTTATCATAATAAGGAAAATTAATTTCAGCAAAACATATTTAATAATTCACTTTAAAAAAAATCAGTGCATGATTTTTAAGGCAGAAATCAAACTATAAGCTGGGAGAATGACCTGATGAAGAACTGAGGCAGGGCTCACACCTGCAGCAGTGCTTGCCTCTTTATGGCTCCCCTCTCCTTCAAGGAAACACAGATATTCCTATTTCTTAGTCTCGGAAGAATATGAGATTTCCAAACATAAATATAAAACCAGATGTTTAAAAAACATACCTGTTTTCTCCAACTATGCTTGGATTTTGCATTAAAATATTCAAATACTCCGGCACCACACTGGGACAAAATCCTTAAGATGTGACGATTTGCTGTCGAACTGATCACATTTCACATGTTTTAATTTTGAAGACATTAGAAATATTTTTGAAGTACATGTTAACAGTGTTGAGAAAGCTCACAACTCAATAGGAGAGACATGACGTGGGGAAGAATGTACTCGTGTGTCGCTGAGGTTAAACAGAGAAAGTGATAATAGAAGGAAACATCTGAAAGTTTGGCTAATTTAAGCTCCCATCTATCAGAGGACTGACTTATCCTTCAAACAGAAAAAAGTTGAAATTCTCGACTTTCAATTCACTGAGGGAGGGAGTAGATGACTCTAAAAACAACTCTATAAGGTATCAGAATGCTGACAAAGATATCAACTTAATTTCCATAAATAACAATATTACCTGAATCTGATCCCAAAGGCCTAGAGCTGGCAAAGAGTGAATAAAGTCTACCTCTTAAAATCTGATACACATCAACATAGCAAAAGGCATAAAGAAGCAACTCTCACTCTAGCAAAGAGCATCTCTGACATTTAAATGACAAGTGCCCTATTACTTTTCTCTCTACAATAATTCTACAACTATCAAGAACTCCTTGCTTAGAGGAGTTCCTCCTGAAATATTAAAGAAAACATCAATTATTTTTCAGAAAAAGAGCTTATGAAAATAATTTCCAAGATGTTTTTCAACCTATGGATAAAGACTGGATTTGTCTTTACCCTCCATATTAATTGGTGATGATCATAACATTGACTAGAAGATCCCTAACATGGGTTATTGGTAGTTACAGCTTCCGTCCGTTAGCGAGGCAGGCTGGAGTCTTCCTGTGCTCCTTCAGGGTGGCTCTCAGAGGACCAGGACTCACGCCAGGCAGGAGGCCTGATGGTCTCTACCCCTGGGAACCTCACTTTACTAAAGTTTGTAATTGCAAACACATGCTTGGAAGATAAGGGAGAAACACTTAGAAAGATCCCAAAAACTCGACAGAAAAGCAGAATGGATCCCAGCCCCTCCAGGCATGGGCGGTGCTAACTGGCACAGTCTCCTCTTGGAGCAGGCTCCCCCACTGCACACCCAGACTCCCCGTCACATGCCTTACATTTTTCAATTTTTTTTTTATTTTTAAAGATGGGGTCTTGCTCAGTCACTCAAGCTGGAGTGCAACTGCCTGACCATGGCTCACTACAGCCTTGACCTCCTGGGCTGAAGCGATCCTCCTGCTTTGGCCTCCCAAAGTGCTGGGACCACAGGAGCAAGCCACTGAGCCTGACCTCATCACACTGCCTTGATTTCCTCCCTGGCACATGGGAAAATCCCATCTCCCAGCCCCAGAGTGGGGGCCCGATGTTTGTCCCAGAATAGGCCCTCACTGAAGAAGGCATGAATAGGTGCCAGTACCTCTGCTCTGTGGTGTCTGAGCCCTGACCTGGGAGCAGGGGGCAGGGAGGGGCTGCTGAGACCAGGAGACGGTGCACAGGCTGCCCTGAGTGCAGCTGTGAGCTCAGCAGGTGAAGTCCCATCAGGAACAACTCCTGGTGGAGCTGCTCAGGCTGGATATATTTCTTCATTGGCCTCTGATGCTGGGCTAGGCCTTAGATTACAGAGAACAGAGCCAGGAGCTGTGACTGTGGAGGACAAAGAAGAAAGCCCTCAAGGCAGGCAGAGCTGGCTTGAGTATAGCAGCTAGGGGTGTCGGAGGCCACAGAGGGGCATCGGAGCCACAGAGGGGCATTGGGGGTGCTGGCTCCTGGAGCTCAGGGCGAGTCCAGGTCAAGGCTCAGGGGCAAGGACAGCAAAGAGGCCCCCATTCTGCCCCCATGAAGAAGCTGAGGACCTGCTCCATGCACTGCCTCAGAATACAGACAGCTGGTGACCACTTGCTGGGGTGGGGGCCACAGGTAGGAGTCCAGGGGCTACAGAGGCAGGCAGGATGGGCAAGTCCTATGCAGACACCAAGTGGCCCCCTCTGTTCGATGTTTTCCTTACACATACACCACATACCTTAGTGCCATCCAAAAGAGCTAACCTCTAATGGGGAAGGGGCAATTCCAACAATGTAGGGGTGTTAGCCTCCCATGGAAAGCTTCTATGCACACCACAGGGTTTGAAAATACACGTGCTCATAATGGCCAGAAAAGAGATGCGAAGGAGCAAAGCAGCCTGGTGGGGTCTGCCTGGAGGTCACATGCCCCCACCACGAGTCCAGCACAGCCAGTGAGGAGGTTTACCCAGGCCCCTCGGGACAAGCGGAGATTTGGATTCTTATGCTAAATAATAACATCTAATATTGATTTGGTGCTTTTTGGTTCAGTTCTGTTCTGAGTGCTTTCTATGTATGAGCTCATTTATTCCTCAGCAATCCTAGGACGTAGGTATTTTCATTATCATCTTGGTTTTACAGATGAGAGGTTAAGGAACTTGCTCAAAGTCACAGCTAAGCTAATGAGTGGCCAACCCAGGTTCTGAGACTCAGGCAGTCTGGCTGGGAGCCCGGAGCCCCATCCCTCTATGCTGTAAGGCTTCTGTATTCTAGTGTCAACTTCCAAGCTTGCAAAAGTCCCGTGCAGGGCAACAAGAAGACCTCCCCGTGAGTTTGGACTATGTGACCAGCTCTCTGAGACTCACCCGATACCGCAGGCGAATAACCTCGTGTGGGGGCGGCTCCTCTTCACGAGCTGTAATGTCAGGCTCTCATCCTGGAGGTGCCCATCAGACACCAAGAGGATGTTCCGTGACCCTCGAGCAGGGTACAATAAGCTAAGATATCGGAGCGTTTTCCAGAAGTCTGTGTTTCCCATGGTAGGTGTGGCAGACTGGAGGAAATGAAGTGAAAGATTATGTTCTCCTTGTTGGATGCAGTCACCATTTGCTGTCATCATTGACACATCTAAGGACAGTGTAGGGCTATAGTGACACCGAAAATATTTTCTTTCCCTAATTATACATTTGTGAAACAACTAAACTTATGTCCTTTTAGTTTATTTCATGTCACACAGTAACTATAACATTATCACCTCACGCTTATTTGATTTTTTAGTGTCCAGAGGACTATGACATCTACAGGAAGAAATGTCCCATCCAATCAGCCCTGGATTTGCCAGCCTGGCTGAGGCAGCTGGTCAGTCTCAGCTTGCTCAATTTTATTATTATTTTATTTCTTTTTTTTTTTCTTTGAGATGGAGTCTCGCTCCGTTGCCCAGGCTGGAGTGCAGTGGCACAATCTCGGCTCACTGCAACTTCTACCTCCTGGATTCAAGCGATTCTCCTGCCTCAGCCTTCCGAGTGGCTGGGATTACAGGTGTCCGTCACTATGCCTGGCTAATTTTTTGTATTTTAAGTAGAGATAGGGTTTCACCATGTTGGCCAGGTTGGTCTCGAATTCCTGACCTCAGGTGATCCACCCGCCCTGGCCTCCCAAAGTGCTGAGATTACAGGTGTGAGCCACCATGCCCAGCATTTCTTTTTTCTTTCTTTTTTTTTTTTTTTTTTTTTAAACCTCAACCCTTTTAGATAAAGCTGGCTGCATTTTAAGAGAAAAAAAACGAAGGACAGAAGAAAACTTTTCAAAGCTGTTAATGCTAGTTGCATTAGGGTGTTGGGACATGGGTGATTTTTTTCTTTCTATTCTTTTTAATTTCCAATTTTTCCTTAATGAGTTCATTATCATTTTAATTAATGAAATAAAGAGTTCACCAATATAGAAAAACCACAGGACTAGGGGTGCTCTGATGGTGGCTTGAGGGGCCTAAGCCCTGGAGGTCCCCTTAAAGCATGGTAGGAAAAGACCCAAGAGGTACAGGAAGCCTCTTGCACTCACCATGATGAACTCTGCTGCCGCAGTATTGTTTGTGATATGCTTAGGATACGAAAATAGCTCCTTGTAACCTGTGTAATAAGATCAGCATGAGGTGCTGCTTCCACACATTCACTTGCTTGAGCACTAACAAACAATAATGTTACTTCATACCATCACGGCTGTTGTAAAGGATGTTATATATTTATGTGTGTACCTTTCTTTTTAGAAAACTGTTTGATAACTTTAACATACAAAAGATTGACCACAGGCCAGGCACGGTGGCTCATGCCTGTAATCCCAGCACTTTGGGAGGCCAAGGTGGGTGTATCACCTGAGGTCAGGAGTTCAAGACCAGCTCTGGTCAACAGGGTGAAACCCTGTCTCTGCTAAAAATACAAAAATTAGCTGGGTGTGGTGGTGGGCACTGTAATCTCAGCCACTGGGGAGGCTAGGGCCGGGAGGCAGAGGTTGCAGTGAGCTGAGATTGCACCACCGCACTCCAGCCCGGGCAACAGAGTGAGACTCTGTCTCAAAAAAAAAAAAAAAAAAAAAAATTCACCGCACTATTTTTCTAAATAATACATCATAGAGCATTCAAACTGTGGCGCTTTACTATGCAAAATGTTGAGTCAAATTCCATGTGCACATGTAGATCACTTGTGCAAAGGTGCAGGGCATTGCAATGGCCTGAGCAGCTTGGCCCCCCGAAGGCCAGTCTCTGCTCATGCCCTTTGCACTCCCCATGCTTATCCGACCTCTGCCCCAGCAGCAGCAGACTGTACCTCTGGGGAAAAGGGGCTGGGCCTTCTGCTGGATGGCACAGAGGATGAGAATCAATAGGATAGGACTGTCCCCTCACTCCACTCTACACACCTCTCATCCCTGAGTTGCTGCCTTCTGGTGGCTGAGATGTCCCTGGGCCCCACCTGGAGGGTGGCACTACCTCCCTTCTAGTAGTGCTGGCCGGATACTTCCTGAGACCATTCCTTATAGGTTTTCTATGACTGCACTGATGGAAAATGTTTTGTCCTTAGACTTGGGACCTCCTACTCAACAGACCAAGGGTTTTGCATTTGGTTCAGTTGCTAATGACAACAGTAGCATTTATATCTCACTTACTGTGAACAGGCAAAGTTTAAAAATCCTTTACATCTATTAGCTCAGTTCTCCTCACAGCAACACTGTGAGTTAGGGATAATTATCCTCAGATCGTAGATGAGGAAACGGAGGCACCAGAAGTTCAAGTAGTGCACCCAAGGTGACACACAGAGCCTGTGAGTAGTACAGCTGGAATCTGGACCTAGGGGGTCCAGCGCCAGAGCTTTTGTTCTTCAGTTTCATACTAGGCTGCCCCTCACCGCACAGGTGGGGTCGGGTACTCACAGTTGTCAGTTCTACAGAGCGTTATTCACATGTGGGGGAAGCACATGCAGGACCAGGGCCAAAGTGCACTCACCTGTGCCGAACTGGATAATATTTACTTTTTGCTTCTCACCCACCAAGGACAGCGCATGCAAGGCAATTTGCTTGGCTTGCAAGAATGTCACACCCTCCATGGAACTGGAGCAGTCGAGACAAATAATCACTTCGCTCTCATTGGCTAAGTCAGGGAGGTCGACATCGAGATCGGGTTGAAAGACAAGCATGCAAGCCTGAAAGGAGAAAGAAGGTGCTGGACCGGAGCTTCTTGTCACTTCAACTGGAAAAGGTCTACTTAGAAAACTCCAAACGTTTCTAGTGAGGTAAACTAATGCTATAAAAACAGAAAGAATAAGATGTAATTAACAACAAGATGGCCTACTAGGAGTTTCAGTCAAAAGTAGAATGTTAGAACTGGGAGTTTTCAACTTCTGACATAAACTTCTGAGAGGTCAAGAATTAATATCTGAAAAATCAAATAGCATCAACATTATATAACAAATATATATATATATATCACACACACTATTCTAAGAGGAATATAGATGCCATTGTGATTACTAAAACACACACAAATACCTTTTATTCTACTAATTAACCAATATTTAACTACTATCATGTAAGTTTCCTTTTTTTTTTTTTTTTTTCCTGAGACAGGGTCTCCCTCTGTTTTCCAGGCTGGTGTGCAGTGGCACGATCACAGCTCAGTTTAACCTCAACCTCCTGGACTCAAGTGATCACCCTGTCTTAGCCTCCTGAGAAGCTGAAACCACAGGTGTGTATGACCACACCTGGCTAATTTTTTTTCTTAATTTTTTATAGAGACCAGGTCTCACTATGTTTCCCAGGCTGGTTTCAAACTCCTGAGCTCAAGCAATCCACCTGCCTTGGCCTCTCAAAGTGCTGGGATTACAGGTGTGAGTCACCACACCCAGCCTAAGTTTCTATTTTTATTTTAACTTAAGAAGAGACTCTTTGTCACAGCCACACAAAATGGTGTTATTACCAACCACAAATAACTGCTTATTTGTTTTTCCAGTATCAGTATTTTAAAAGTATAACACGTATAGAAAATATCCAATGTAATGTCTGATGGCACATGTTCTTTTGGTGGAGCTTAAAGTAAAAATGCCAATTTGTACAGGCAAATCATCCACATAAGGGTTTTGGATGAAACATCAGAAGTTTGGCATGCTTGATATCACAAATATTTTTAGTCACAGAATCTTGGGATGTGAGAGTTCATTTTGTAATGCTAGTTTTTCAGGACAATCAATAATTTGCAAGTTTAACCAGCTTATTCTGAAGCATTTTTTCAATAGCATCTCCTATGTCTAAGTAAAAAGGAGTATACCTCGCTTTCTTTTTCTGGATGTTTTTCAACCCACATTCTTGGGAGATAGGCAGCAGACAAACCGATGTGGAGAGAAAATCCACTGCTGTCTAAGGAGCTGCCTTCCATGGTGCTAATGACAGCTTTGCAGTCTGTGCGCTGCAAAACAAACACCACGACAACAAGGTGAGTAATGGAGTAACACCATATTAGCAGTCTGCACTTACCTGTCATGCAGCAAACCCTTGCATAGCTTACATAACTCTATTAAGAATCAACGAAGTAGTGGTAAATTCCAAAATAATGAAATGTAGGCCGGGTGCAGTGGCTCACGCCTATAATCTCAGCACTTTGGGACACCGAGGTGGGTGGAGTTTGAGGCCAGCCTGGCCAACATGGTGAAACCCTGTCTCTACTAAAAATGCAAAAAATTAGCTGGGAGTAATGGTGGGCACCTGTATTCCCAGCTACTCAGGAGGCTGAGGCAGGAGAATTGCTTGAACCCAGGAGGTAGAGGTTGCAGTGAGCCAAGATCGTGCCACTGCACTCCAGCCTGGGTAACAACAGGGAAACTCTGTCTCAAAACAAAAACAAAACAAAACAAAAAAACCAAAATAACAAAATGTAGGCTTTAGAAGACCATGAGCATATTAGTCACCCTTCTGCAATCCTAAGGTTGATTCACATGGTCAAATTTAGGTAAGTGTGAGACAGTCTCAAACCCTGGATCCAAAGATTATAGATCTGCCCATTCAGTTAGACTTATCTGGGTATAGCAGACAGCACATCAGATAATTAAAACCGAGAAGACTAAAATAGAAAATTCAACAGAAATCTTAGAATTATAACTTATTTGTATATTATATTTTCATGAATATAAAAAAGCTGTTGAAAATGTAAATAAGCTTTACAACAACAAAGGCAAAGGCATGTGCTAGAGTGTCACATGACCACAAAGTCTCTCCACTCCTGTCTGCGTGCCCCTTTGCAACGTGACTTTTGAAGTTCCTCCTGCCTTGAGGCAGCAGCTATATTTCCACCCTTGAAACTGGAGCTGGCCATAGGCCTTGCTGTGGCCAATGATATGTTGGCAGATGAGATACAAGTACGGGCGTGAAAAGTGTCCATGCAACGGGGCTGACACTCTCTTGTTGCTACTGAGGACTCCTCCACCATTATGTAGTGGCTCACGCCTGTAATCGCAACACTTTGGGAGGCCAAGGTGGGCGGATCACCTGAGGTCAGGAGTTCGAGACCAGCCTTGCCAACATGGGAAACCCCGTCTCTACTAAAAATAGAAAATTTAGCTGGGCATGGTGACAGGCACCTGTAGTTTCAGCTACTCAGGAGGCTGAGGCATGAGAATCGCTTGAACCCAGGAGGCAGAGTTTGCAGTGGGCCAAGGTCCCATCACTGCACTCCAACCTGGGCGACAGAGTGAGACTCTGTCTCAAAAAACAAACAAACAAAAAAAAAAAAAAAAAAAGAAAAGAAAAGAAAAGAAAAAAAGAAAGGCACTGCAGAAAGGTACGAGAGAGGAACATTTTTTTTAATACAACAAAATTTCTCAGAACTAAAGACCATCAGTTACATACAATGAATGATAATCATACTATTATGAAATTTCAGAATACCAGAGATAAAGAGAAGGTCTGAAATTCCTGCAGAATTCTAAAAAGGAAAATAGGCTGGGTGTGGTGGCTCACACCTGTAATTCTAGCACTTTGGGAAGCCGAAGCAAAAAGGATCCCTTGAGACCAGGAGTTTGAGAAAAGCCTGGGCAACATGGTGAGACCCTGTCTCTACAATTTTTTTTTTTTTTTGAGATGGAGTCTCACTCTGACGCCTAGGCTGGAGTGCAGTGGCGCAATCTCGGCTCACTGCAAGCTCCGCTTCCTGGGTTCACGCCATTCTCCCACCTCAGCCTCCCGAGTAGCTGGGACCACAGGTGCCCACCACCACACCTGGCTAATTTTTCATATTTTTAGTAGAGACGAGGTTTTACCACGTTAGCCAGGATGGTCTCAATCTCCTGACCTCATGATCTGCCCACCTCGTCCTCCCAAAGTGCTTGGATTACAGGCATGAGCCACCACACCCAGCCAATTTTTTTTTTTTTTTTAATTAGCCAGGTGTGCTGGCAGAGGCCTGTAGCCCTAGCTGCTCAGGAGTCTGAAGCAGGAGGATTGTTTGAGCCAAGGAGTTAAAGGATGAAGTGAGCCATGACTGCATCACTGTACTCTAGTCTGGGTGACAGAGCAAGACCCTGTCTCAAAAAATAAAACAAACCAAAAAAAACTCATCATAATATTATACATTTCTTGGCTCAGTGGTAAACATCATTTACATGGTAATCACTGACTATTGTGAAACAGGTCTTTTGGAATGAAGGGGAAAGGAAAAGTAGGGAGTTAGGTGGGCGGAGGGGGCAAGAGCTACACGTCCAACTTCCAAAACAGGAAGTCAAAAGATAATTTCTGAAACAGGTGAATCAAGAAAAAGCATTAAAAATTAATATTTAACAATTGGAGGCAAAATCAAAGAAACAGCTCAAATAGTCCAAGTGATTCACTTTCTCTGGAAACTGGTCTGGGGAGAATCAGGGGCAGGAGTACTGCTTCTTGTTAGAAGTTTTGTCAGCATTATTTCACTTTTCAATCATGTGCATACATTGCTAAGATAAAAGTAGTGTTAAAATAACGGCTCTTAAGAAATCAAAGATGCACTAACCTTTTGTTTCAGTTCATGTGTATCACTGAAAATGAGTTCAATCACGTACGGCATCTCAATAGACATAGTCAAAGAGAAGCTAGCAAAAATGAAGAGAAAGTTGTCTTAGTCTACAATCTTAAATTTCTATCTGAAATTATTTCAAACAATTCTAAATGGAAATTTAAACCAGAAAACCAATATCCATTGAATTGACAGGTTTTATATTTTAGGTACTAACCTTTGCTTTGTTCCTATTTCTTTTATACAAATCTTCTCTACTGTATCCTGTTAAAAGAAAAACACATTTGTATAACTAAGCATATATTAAGTTTCACAATGAGACTCTAAACTGAATGTAATCTTGGCAAGGCCACAACTGTCAGCAAGACAGCTGGTTTCAAGCAGTGAAACACACAAAGTTTGCTCATGGAATGACAGGAACTTCTAAAATACAACTCACCATTTTGACAGAGATTTTAAACTCTATGTATGTCTGTGTGTATACACACACACACACACACATTTTATACATGTGCTGTACATACAAAGTAGGAAGTTTGGAGGGATATACCAAAGCATTAACCATTAACTCTGGGCAATGGGATAAAGGATGGTTTTGATTTTCTTATTTTGGCTTATTTGTATTCTCTATGCTTATCTAGTTCTTCATGATGAACATGCACTACAGATATAACATTTTTTGAGTGATTAAGCAGAATAAAAATATGCTTATTGATCATATCTGTATCTTTTATTCTTTTCATTTTATACACATAATGTACCTAAACGCATAAATGTCAGTAAAATTAACTTTATGCCTAAAAGATTATTTTACATGTTTTTCTCCCCAGGCATAAATTCCTCCACAGCCCTCCACCACTCCCCCTCCACTGCCGCCAAAATGCTTCTTCAAATCTTATGCGTACAAACCTGAAGGTTTTCATTCAAAGCCTTGTCCTGTTGCCAGGGTGCTACAGTGGCGGGCATGAAAAAGACACCAACAGTGCCCAGGATGCTGAGTTCTGTGATGTAGGTAATTTTTATAAGAACCTTAGCCTTAGGGGGTAAGTTTCCAACACTTACAGTAAAAACGTCCTGAAACAGAAACATATGACTTAGCTTCCAATTGAAAGCATACCCATTATATGCCAGCTAACTCCACGTACTTCTTAAGCAACTCAAATGACAACCTGCCAAATTCTTCCTCAGAAAACAGTAATAAAACCTAAAAGACACATTGGTGGGGCTAACGGAGAATCCTGGAGCCATTCACCACTGGTGGGAACAGGGTGATGTCCGTGGCAGGCAGGCAGAGAGGGGCCCCCCTGGCAGCGGAACTGGGAAGAGGCACTCATGGACTCTGCCCCAGGGGGCTCTCACGTGTGAGCTCCCTGCACAAGTGGGCTCTGCTGCACAGGTGGGCTCTGCTGCATGGATGGTCTCCACAAAGCCCTTTCTTGAAGACCCTCCTTGACCTCCACGGCACCCAACACCACTTTTGCCAGCAGCTGTAGAACCAGGGCAGTTTTTCTAAGCTTGGCCCTTGCTTAATTATTTTACCCTATGGTAATTTCTCATGTTATTTTTATTTTTATTTATTTATTTTTTAGAGATAGGATCTTGCTCCGTCATCCAGGCTGGAGGACAGTGGTGCGGTCACAGCTTAATGTAGCCTTGAAACCCCAGGTCTAAGCCATCCTCTTAAGGAGATGGGACTACAGGCATGCACCACCATGCCTGGCTGATTTTTAAATATTTTTGTACAGATGGGGTTGCCGAGGCTGGTCTCAAACTCCAGGCCTCAAGTGACCCTTCCACCTTCTGCTCCCAAAGTGCTGGGATTACAGATGTGAGCTACCATACCCAGCCTATCATGTTATTTTTTAATAAAAAGTCTTTAGTTTTCTTCTAAAGGGATGTTGATAATCACTATATAAGGCGGCAACCCCATGATTAGCTAGGGCAGAAAAAAGAGGCTAGATACATTTTTTTCTGATAACTACGCAGAGATCCTCTCAACATCCCCAACTATGTTCACCATTCTAGTTGACCACCCTATCATGAAAATTTTCTATATTTAGATTAGGATTAATTTAGGCTTAAAGGTTAAATTATTACTTTTGACATCAAAGACATCCATTTACAGGATGGAAACAGACAATAAAGAGGTGATTATTAAATACTTAATAGTGCTAGCCCTTAAAAGAAATGTATGTATAAACACCTGGGGTTCATTTGAGAGACTGCCACTTAATAGAGTGGGATTGCAGCTCTGTTTCTGGGTTAGGATATAGGTGGATGCAGAAAATGTCACTTCTGTTATAACACACCAGGCAATCTACAAAATCATAACTTGTTTTGAACTCATCAACCAAGCGAACTGAATTCCAAAGAGGGGACAGATGGGACACAGGATCTCTGTGAAGTCCTCCCGGCTGAGAGTGGGTAAGCTTACTGGTTTAGAGTAATTGAGAACTCCTGACCCAAGGGGAGTCTGCATTCTCTCGCAGGCATTTCCCCACAACCCCACAGCCTTCCACTGGGCCCACTGGAAAGGTTGAGCAGGGCAGGAGACCAAAGGGAGCACCTCTCAGTGAAGCAGGTGTGTGGGAGGTGCTGGGGCCACTTCCCTGGATCCTTTCCCCACATGAAGCAAAAGCCTCCAGCTGCTGGGGGAAGGGCAGCAAACTCTCACTTCCAGAGCTGCGGGGAAGGGGCAGAAGTAAACCAGGGATCAGAAGCCTTCCTTACTAGCCCCGTGCCCAGGTAAAGCTCCACTGCTTTAGAGAGAAACCCATGGGGCAGGGGATGACACCCTCCTAAGCCCAGGATCCTGCACTAGTACAAAGCAGGGGTTGCTACAACTGGAGGAAAGGCAGGAAACCATCTCCCAAACAACTCTTAACAGACACAAGGCAGAATTTGGCTGCCACTAAGATAGGACAATGAACAGAAGTGCTAATTAGTTCCCACCCTAAGGTCCAGGACTGCAGGCCCTGCCTAAGACTGAGGCTGAACCAGAAGAATGCCCCTGCCCCACCAGGAGCCTAGTACAGCACATCAAGCAACAGCAGCCTAGCACTGGGGGAGGGGAAGAGTTGCTGTAATCACCTCTGTCGGACAGTGTGCAGGGTCTGCTGAAAGCTGGGGGCAGAGAATGAACCTCAAAGAGAATTGTTCCGGATCCAGAACCCAAGAGGCACAGGTAGTGGCAGTCCACCACTGGAGGAATTTGAGACTGAGAGTAATAACAACAGAGAGTAATGATAACAACAGCAGAACTCAAACTCAACTCTTCAGCCCCTACACTAACCTGAAAGAACAGGAGTTGCCACTTCTGGGCATAAATGCCATTTATTTCAGTCTCTCTTCTTCTTTTACACACAATGTCCAACATTCAATCACAAATTCCAAAATATACACATTTTTAAAAAGCAAGGAAAAAATGACCCAATGTCAAGATAAAGCAATTAACAGGCAGATTCAGAGATGACCATGACACTGCAACAGACAGGACTATGATTAATATATGAAAAGACATACAGAAAAGGTGAGGAATACATATGAATAGATGGAACCTTTCACTAGAGAGATTGAATTATATTTTAAGTGTCAAAAATGCTAGAAACAAACACATTAGCAAAGTTGAAGAATTTGACAAGCCTATCAGCTGACTGACAATAGCTGAGAAAAGAATGAATGAACTTGAAGCTAGGTCAACAGAAATTATCCAAGATAAAATGCAACAAGAAATAAAAGTGAAAACAGAGAGCTCCAAAAGCTGTGGTGCAATTTCAAATATGGTCTAATGTATATGTATTGAAGTCTCAGAAGGAGAAAGAGACAGAGAGAATGAGGGAGAAGAAATATTTCAATAGATAAAGGTCAAGACTGTCCCAAAATGAATGTGAGACAATCCAAACTCAGAGAACTCCAAGCAAAATAAGCAATAAATTTAAAAAATAACATAAACACATCATATTCAAACCACTGAAAACCAAAGATAAAGAGAATCTTGAAGACAGCTTGACAAAAAAAGACATCTTCACATATAGAAGAACAACACAAGAATTAGAGCTGACTTCTGGTCAGAAACCATATAAGCCAGAAGACAATGAAGTAACATATTTAAAATGCTGAAAGGAAAACAAATAAACTGTCACCTAGAATCCCATACTCAGCAAAAAATATCTTTCAAAAATGAAGGTGAAAGATTTTGTTAGATAAAAGAGGAATGCACTCCTTGCTAGCACACTTGCACTAGAAAAAGAAAATAAAGAAAACTCTTCAAGCAGAAGGAAGATTTCTTTGTATCTATAGAAAGAAATGAAGAGCACCAGAAACGGTAAAAATGAGAATAAATGTAGAGACATTTCACCGTATTTTTAATTGCTTTAAAATATAGCTGATCACATAAACAGAACTGAAGACAAAAGCCACATGATTATCTCAATAGACACAGAAAAGGCCTTTGATACAATTCAACATCCCTTTATGTTAAAAACTCTCAGTAAACTAGTTATTGATGGAACATACTTCAAAATAATAAGAGCCATTAATGACAAACCCACATCCAATATCATACTGAATGGGCAAAAGCTGGAAGCATTCACCTTGAAAACCAGCACAAGACACGGATGCCTTCTCTCACCACTCCTATTCAATATAGTATTGGAAGTTCTGGCCAGGGCAATCAGGCAAGATAAAGAAATAAAGCTTATTCAAATAGGAAGAGAGGAAGTCAAACTACCTCTGCTTGCAGATGACAAGATCCTATATCTAGAAAACCCCATCGTCTCAGCCCAAAAGCCTCTTAAGCTGATAAACAACTTCAGCAAAATCTCAGGATACAAAATCAATGTGCAAAAGTTACAAGCATTCCTATACACCAACAACAGACAAGCAGAGAGCCAAATCATGAATGAACTCCCATTCACAATTGCTACAACGAGAATAAAATACATAGGAACACAGCTAACAAGGGAAGTGAAGGACCTCTTCAAGGAGGACTATAAACCACTGATCAAGGAAATCAGAGAGGACACAAACAAATGGAAAAACATTCCATGCTCATGGATAGGAAGAATCAATATCGTGAAAATGCCCATACTGCCCAAAGTAATGTATAGCTTCAATGCTACTCCCATTAAACTACCATTGACATTCTTCACAGAATTAGAAAAAACTAGGTTAAAATTCATATGGAACCAAAAAAGAGCCTGTATAGCCAAGACAATCCTAAGCGAAAAGAACAAAGCTGGAGGCATCACACTACCAGACTTCACACTATACTACAAGGCTACAGTAATCAAAACAGCATGGTACTGGTACAAAAATAGACACATAGACCAATGGAACAGAACAGAGATCTCAGAAGTAACACCACACATCTACAACTGTCTGATCTTCAACAAACCTGACAAAAACAAGCAATGGGGAAAGGATTCCCTATTTAATGAATGGTGCTGGGAAAACTGGCTAGCCATATGCAGAAAGTTAAAACTGGACCCCTTCCTTAAACTTACACAAAAAATAACTCGATATGGATTAAAGACGTGAATATAAAACCAAAAACTATAAAAACTCTAGAAGAAAGTCTAGGCAATACCATTCAGGACATAGGCACGGTCAAAGATTTTATGAGGAAAACATCAAAAGCAATTGCAGCAAAAGCAAAAATTGACAAATGGGATCTAATTAAACTAAAGAGCTTCTGCACCGCAAAAGAAACTATCAGCAGAGTGACCAGACAACCTAGAGAATGAGAGAAAATTTTTGCAATCTATCCATCTGATGAAGGTCTAATATCCAGAATCTACAAGGAACTTAAACAAATTTACAAGAAAAAAAACAACCCCATTAAAAAGTGGGCAAAGGACATGAACAGACACTTCTCAAAAGAAGACATTTATGTGGCAAAAAAATATGAAAAAAAAGCTAAACATCACTGATCATTAGAGAAATGCAAATCAAAACCAGGATGAGACACCATCTCATGCCAGTCAGAATGGCAATGGTTAAAAAATTAAGAAACAACAGATTCTGGCAAGGCTGTGGAGAAACAGGAATGCTTTTACTCTGTTGGTGGAAATGTAAATTAGTTCAACCATTGTGGAAGACAGTGTGGTCTTCCTCAAAGACCTAGAACCAGAAATATCACTGGACCCACAAATCCCATTACTGGGTATATACCCAAAGGAATATAAATCATTCCATTATAAAGATACATGCATGTGTATGTTCGTTGCAGCACTATTCACAATAGCAAAGACATGGAATCAATCCAAATGCCCATCAATGATAGACTGGATAAAGAAAATGTGGTACATATGTACCATGGAATACCATGCAGCCATAAAAAGGAATGAGACCATGTCCTTTGCAGGGACATGAATGAAGCTGGAAGCCATTATCCTCACAAACACAGGAACAGAAAACTAAACACAGGATGTTCTTACTTATAAGTGGGAGCTGAACAATGAGAACACATGGACACAGGGAGGGAAACAACACACACTGGGGCCTGTAGGGGAGGCAGGGAGAGGGAGAGTATCAGGATAAATAGCTAATGTATGTGGGGCTTAACATCTGGATGATGGGTTGATAGGTGCAGTAAACCACCATGGCACACATTTGCCTATGTAACAAATCTGCATGTCCTGCACATGTATCCCAGAACTTTAAAAAAAAAGATAGTTGAATATATATAAACACGTTGTAGAATTCACAATATATGAAGAAATAAAACACACGACAACAATATCACAAAGGATATGGGAAAAAAGAAACAAACGTATACTGGTTGTAATGTAATGTATTCTGGTTGTAAGGTTCTTACATATGAAGTAGTATAATATTGTAGGCTGTATGTGTAAGTTACAGATGTATATAGTAGTAAGCCCTAAAGCAGTGCTGACCAACGTAACTTTCTATGATGATAAAAATGCTCTACATATGCACTAAGTAATAAGATAGCCACTGGCCACATAAAACATTTTATTTTATATTTAAATGTAAATATACACATGTAATTGGTGGCTACCATATTTAACACATATTTAACATGTGGCTTTAGAGCAACAATCAAAACTTAATTTTTTTATTTTTTGAGACATGGTCTCACTTTGTTGCCCAGGCTGTGCAGTGGCGCCATTATGGCTCATTGCAGCCTCCACCTCTCGGACTCAAGTGATCCTCCCACCTCAGCCTCTCAAGTAGCTGGGACTACAGGCATGCATCACCACACCCAGCTGATTTTTGTATTTTTTGTAGATCTGGGGTTTCACCATGTTGCCCAAGGGGTCTTGAACTCCTGGGCTCAGTTGATCCCGTCTATCTCAGCCTCCCAAAGTGTTGGGATTACAGGCATGAGCTACCACACCTGGTCAACAATCAAAACTTTTTAAGAGAGAGAGAACTGGCTGGGCGCGGTGGCTCACGTCTGTAATCTCAGCACTCTGGGAGGCAGAGGCAGGAGAATCACTTGAGGTTAGGGGTTTGAGACCAGCCTGGCCAATATGGTGAAACCCCATCTCTGCTCAACTAAAAATACAAAAATTAGCTGGGTGTGGTGGTATGTGCCGTTAGTCCCAGCTACTTGGGAGGCTGGGGCAGAAGAATCACTCAAACTGGGAGGCAGAGGTTGCAGTGAGCCAAAATCACGCCACTGCACTCCAGCCTGGGTGACAGTGAGACTCTGTCTCAAAAAAAAAAAAAAAAAAAAAAAAAAGAATTAATAAGCCAATAATGGAGATACAATGGAATCATTTAAAAAACAATACAAGAGAAAGCAGGAAAAGTGAGGGAAAGGAACAAAGAACAAATGGTACAAATAGAAAACAACTAGCAAGATGGTAGATATAAATCTGACCAGATCAGTAATTGTATTAAATAAAAATGACCTAAACAATACAAAGTGCAGAAACTCCCAGATTGGATAAAGCAGCAAAATTCAACAGTATGCTATCTAAGTAGTATAGGGTTATAGTGATAAGTAAGTCAGTCTAGATGTTTTGAAAAGGAGAAAACCATCAAATGGTCGCATAAATTGAAGTCTTGGAAACATTGCCATTTAATCTGGCAATGAGGAGGACATAAGTCGTCCTAGGCTGTGCACTGTCTTCATCCTTGGTTTCGGCACCACAATTTTCTCTTTAATGTACCACTAACTATCCTTTTCTGTTACTTCCACACTTAAATATTGGGGATTACGAGCTAGACCTCTATCTTTACAAACAGTATATTAAGAGTTATAAGACAAATATGTCCAGGTTGCCATGGGAAAATGAAGCCATGGGTCTTTCCTGGGGGAAGGCAGGAAAAGCTTAGATGAAGGGATTCCTAAGCTAAGATTTGTTTGTTTAGAGATAGGCTCTTCCTCTGTTGCCCAGGTTGGTGTGTAGTGGTATTATCACAGCTCACTGCAGCCTCGAACTCCTGGGCTCAAGTGATCCTCCCACCTTGGCCTCCAAAAGTGCTGGGATTACAGTTATGAGCCACTGCACCTGGCATATATGGTATTTATATAACAATGCATGAATACCATATATTATGATATGAGAACATTATAGTCACAAGATGTCAAATACATTCTGGGAGACCTGAAGGCTTGGGTTAGCAATAGTTCTGATCAGACTTTACCCATAGGTAATACCTTTTGTGAAGGCTGTTTTCTTGTGGACCATATTCCTAGGGAAATATGTAGGTATTTAGGAGGAAACATTTACCAACACACGTAGGAGGATAACCCGATAATATTAAGTGGCAGCCTCTCAAATGAACCCCAGGCTTCTATACATACAGTTTGGCCACACATAAAGCCAGCATTGTTAACTGTTCAATAATCACCTCTTCATTACTTATTCCCATCCTGCAGGTGGATATCTTAGATCTCAAGAGCAATAATTTACCCCTTAGATCTATATTAATCTTGAATGTGCCCCTAGCCCCAGCAAACATTAAATTTTCTAAACACCATGGCCATGTGTCACCCTCAGAGGCTATACTCAAACATATGGCCCCATCTGCAAAAATAACTAAAATACCTGCACCAGAGTTAGACGCTGACTACACACAATCTAGCACCTGCCAGAGGCCTCGTGAAAATACCTGGCATTTAAGGAAAGTAGTCCAGTGGACGTGCCAGCTGTTCCCTCTTCCATGCTGTCCAGGTCACGTCCCTGCTATAGCTAATCACCTAAAAGCACAGGAGCTGGCCTAAGCAGGACCCGGCAGAAATGCCTCCCTGCTTTATGACTGGACCATCTGCTAGGTAAGCTTACTTCAGGAAAATTGTAAATATATCACACCCCTTTTTTTTTTTTTTTGAGATGGAGTTTCGCTCTTGTCGCCCAGGCTGGAGTGCAATGGCACAATTTTGGCTCACTGCAACCTCTGCCCCCCAGGTTCAAGCGATTCTCCTGCTGCAGCCTCTCCAGTAGCTGGGATTACAGGTGCCTGCCACCATGCCCAGCTAATTTTTGTACTTTTAGTAAGAGGGGGTTTCACCATGTTGGCCAGGCTGGTCTCAAATTCCTGATCTCAGGTGATCTGCCCACCTCAGCCTCCCAAAGTGCTGGGATTACAGGCATGAGCCATTGCGCCCAGCCAATATATCACACTCTTATCAGAAGATGAAAGTTATATACCTCAAATGTTATCTTTTTGTCTGTCATTCCTTCTGGGAAACTCAGTTCCCAATGACAGGCCTAGCTCTTCTTGTTTGTCTGGAACTATTGACGCTGTTTCCTCCTTTGTTAAGTCAAATGGGTCTGACTGGCATGGCTTCCCCTTACTTAGAACAAGTGGAACTCTGGGGCCTACAACAGTGTAAATTATCTCAGCCTCTAGCATGAAATTCGTATTTCATATCTTGTTCTAACTCTCTTTCCCTCTCCTGTATGCACGGGGCATGCACACCAAGCCATACCGGAGCATCCTGACTCATCAGGTAAGCGCCATGGCCCTTGGTCACGGCTTCTCGGTACTCTCGCTGGGCTTCTTCCTTCTCTTTAATCTGGAAAAGATGAGTTTTAAATCATTCCTTACATGAAGAGTGACTTCAGGCTTTAATGAAGAAAACAACATCAATGTTTATTAAAACCCAGGCAAAAACTAAAAACTGAGTCTAAGACGAATGGAAACTTAAAGTGATCATCAAAATGTACTTATCTGATAAGAACTTGAACCAGAAAAGGCCAACTAAAGAGAAGTTTCTTTCAGTTGGGATCAAAATATTTCAGAATCAATAGTGAAAAAAATTTTTTTGGTTGGGAGTTTATGTGGAACAAAACATAATAATTACTTTAAATTTGGGAAACTGTAGTTTATAATTGTAACTGTGGACTAATCCTTACAATAAACAAAGAATCAACTGTTGTTTGTTTTCTTTTTTATTTTTTTAGAAAGTTACAATAGCTTTCTGATTTCAGCTCGAACTCCTGACCTCAAGTGATGTACCTGCCTCAGCCTCCCGAAGTGCTGGGATTACAGGCATGAGCCACTGCACCCGGCCCTCTTAAAATTTTCATACTGAAATCCCTCTTACAGTGCCAAGGCAAAGAATGTGTAAGACACTGAAGATGAAGACTGTACAGATGGGGGTAGAAACCCTTCATCAGGGAGGGATGCTTGAGGGAGGCTCACTGCACAAGAACTGATTCTTCAAAGAATATTCTCATTTTATGATAAGGCTGCTACTCAATCTTGTAGCCATGGGGACTCCAAAAACAAAGGTTGTGGGAAATGGAAGCTGACTTTGAAAGCAGAGCGCGGACACGATGCATCTTCTCCCCTTACCTCTCCAACTATGTGCTTCCCATTGATGAAGGCTTCGAAGCCACACACAGCGGCCTTGTCATCCAAAGGAAAGATGTATTTTGCCTCAATGGGCACATGACTTTTATTTGTGTATGTCTGAAATACAATGACCTGAAGAAGAAAAGAATCCACACATCTGATGAGACCACATGGACTACATCTGCAGGAACAAGGACGAATGAAAATGATTTTGCGTATTTATTTGAATTTCCTTGCATTTGTATCACGTCCCTCAAATTCCCAACCCTGGCTTCACTTCTGCAGTGGAGAACCCGTGTCATGTGATAAAATGCACCAGTCCCATGGTTAGGTGGTTCATACATGTCCAACTGGAATAGAAGCCACCTGAAGTCTTACCAACACTGACTTAGCAGAGGCAATATAGCTCTTGTTAAGATGGCTGGAAAATTGCCCCTTTCATGTTGTGGGCTTTGATGCCTCCTTCGTGCCATGTTGGCTGGAAACGATTCCAGAATAGTCCTTCTATCCTGTCAGCTCTCAGGACTTGGCATTTCCTCCTGGGGACCTGTGGCTTTCCCCCTCTCTACACAGCCCTTATCTGGCTCCTCATCTCTGTGTGCCTTGGTTCTTCCAGAATCAAGTCTTCTCCACTCCTCTCTGTTGTCTCTATTATCTAATTAATCTTTCCAACAGACTGTTTTCATCACTCCCTCACTCAGGAAAAGGCGGGAGGCTTTAAATATTTGAAAATTAAGAAAAAACTCCTCAGACATACAATAAACAGTAAGATTTTAAACGTGACAATAATAAGGCAAAAATATTTAATGATCTGTAATCAACAATCCAGGGAAGAGACCAAAATGAAAAATTTAAAAAAAAAATCTAACTTATTTGAAAACACTGTCCACACCTGGATTCGCTACAAGCTTGGCTGCCCCTATGGTGTGTAGGTTGCCAGGCAAAATTTTTCAAGAAGTCCTTATTTATATAAGCAATTTAAGTCTCCCCAAATCAGCAGGTCAGTACCCTCCTGGACAGAATCTCTTGCCATCCTGCAAATGAACACCTCGCTGGCCAGTGGGTAGGTTTCCTGGAATCCCGGTCTGGCCAGCCACCCAAGAGGAGGCAAAGGTGCGTCCTGGAGTTTCTCAGCGATCTGGGCTATGCCGCCTGCAATGAATGCTTAGTGTGTGCCTGGTGAGGAGGCACCAGGACTGGGGCCCGCCTAGCACTGACTAGGAGGACGTCAGACACTGTCCCCTTGACTGTGCATGGAACTCCTTCTCATCCTCTCTTGGATTTCCCCAGTTTTACCAAACCCTCAAAGGCATGCGTGCTTGCCCTGAGTTTGATGATCACGAACACTATCTAATTGTACTTGGTGTAGACTAATGTTTCTTCCTACTCAGTAGCCGCCCTGCCTGTTCTAGTTAGCAGGCCCGCCTTTGCGCAGGAGTCCCTAGACATCAGGCGTATGTCAGCTGCACTCTCTTTGTATATCACACTGTGTGGCTGGGCACTCACAAAGGTCAATAATTTTAGATAACGATATTAAAAGTATTTTTACCAGGCCTTAGAACAGAAACTAATATAATGTAACAAATTTTGACATCTTAATTTTCTTCCATTAGATAAAACCATGATGTAATTAAGCTTAACATCATCAATTTATTCCAAGAAGGGTCAAAATGTATGAGCCATGCACATATAAGAATCTACACCCCAGCCTCTGCTTGGATACTCAAGCTCAGTTTACAGTCTGGCTGTTTCATCATAAAATGAGTGAGAAATTCACTGCTAAATCCAAAGTTATTTTGGGGCAAACTTCCCCAGGGAACAGGCCTCTTCAGGTTTGAAATAGCAAATGGTACAAGTTGTCTAATCCCAAGTAAGGCATGGAGGACACACGCCTCTCCCTGTAACCTCGTCATAATTTGTTCTGCACATAAAAACAATGCCCTAAGTCCCTTATATTTATTAGATCTAATAGCCACAACACTGATGGGCAGATATTATTATTTCCATTTTACACATGAGGAAAACGAGGCAAAGGAGTTAAGTAACTTTCCCAAACTCACCGCACTAGAAAGAATAAGCAAGAATTCAAAGCTAAGCCTTACAAACTCCGGATCCTTTGCTTTGTATGATCTACCATGCTGCACTATGGTGTACTGGTTAAGAATCTGAACGCTGGAATCAGAATGATCTGAGTTCAAATTTGGGCTTTATCATATTGTTTGTCTCTGGGCCTCAGCTTCCTCATCCAAACAATGGGCATAATTATACCACTTGGCTCATGGAGTCTGAGAGAATTAAGTACTGCATGTGGAAAACTCGGCTGAGGGCCTGACCCTTAGGAAGTGGTAACCATAATGTTTACAGACCCTAAGTGGTGCCAAAGGGATTGGCAGAAATAGAACATGTCCCATGAGCCCACAGCTGGGTCTTTCAAAGTGTATGCTGTTGCTCTGAGCTGCCTTGAGGATGGGTCAGAGTGGGCCCAGGGGTGGAGGTCAGCTATATCCAAACTGCTCTTCTCACCCAACACCCCATCTCCCCAGATTAAGGTGATCACTGAAATGGAACTAATTTCCCTCTACAGGGATCAGAACATCACAGCACTGTACTTGAACATTCTTAATCTCCTAAAAGGCCTTTATGGCTGTTCAATGCAATCTTTAGTGTCAGAAGCTGATGATGAGGCCAAATCTTAGCAAACCAATTCAATTTTAGAAAACCGAAAACTTTCCAAGCTCTACCACTGCACCTGGCCACCTGGCACCCCTGACGCTGCCTTCCATCCTGTGACTGTGGATGATGAACCTGCTGCGAGCTCCTGGCTGTGGCCCCAGCACCCACATTAGATAACCCTCCTGCGATGCTTGTCTTTCGCTTTGACCAGTTCTTACTCACTTGGTATTTTATGCTCTTTCTGAGCTTCAGTGCAGATAATTTAATAAGGTGGGGTTTGTTCCTTCTCTTTCAACACCCTGGGTTTTTTGTTTTTGAGACAGGGTCTTGCTCTATCACCCAGGTTGGAGTGCAGTGGTGCGATCTTGGCTCATTGCAACCTCTGCCTCCTCCAACCTGCCCTCCTGTGACTTTGCCCATTCTAGTAATGGCAAGCCATTCTCCCATCTCAACCTCCCAAGCAGATGGGACTACAGGTGTACGCCACTACGCTGAGCTAATTTTTGTAGAGATGGGGTTTCTCCACGTTCCCCAGGCTGGTCTGGAACTCCTGAGCTGAAGCAATCCTCCTGCCTCGGCCTCCTTCCCAACGTCCTGGGATTACAGGCATGAACCACCACACCCGGCCACCACCCTGGTATTTATAATAGCAAAATGTGTATATTTTAGTAGCTAACAAAGATTTGGGAAAACAGTAGAATTCATCTCTCTCTGGGAAGAAAGTGCTTTGAGCACTGCCTGGCACAACATAAGGGCAATATACGTTTGTTACAAAGAAATGTTAAATAAATAAGGGCATAATCAAGTTCTAAATTGAGTCTTTGGAGATATTTCGATAAACGTAAAATTCAGAATGGTTTACCAGGACAGTCTTTTCAACAATATTTCCTATTTATGCAATAAAACATAGAGAAGGGTGTAGAGAAGGAAGTACCTCCAGCAATTCCCCTCTCCCAGGTCACCAGGTTTCCCTCCTGCACTGACTCCCACATATGCTGTTGTTTCTTGTGTCTTAAAAGGAGAAAGAAAACACAACCCCACTTCTCTTCAGCTGCTGTCTCATCTTCTCTCCTCTGTCTCCCAATTCTTCCTCCCATTCCCTCTTGAACTCACTCTGATCAGCCTTTCACCCCCACCACACCATCAAAAGGCAAAGGTCACCAACAATCTCATTGCTAAATCCAATGGTCAGGGCTGGGTTGTTATTCATGAGACCCACCAGCAGCCTTTCCTCCCCTCCCTGTTCAGCTGTCCTCGTGTGTCTCCACAGCCGCTCCCTCCTGGTCTCCGTGGCTGACTCAGCCTCCTCCCCTACGTGTCCATGTTGGCCTCTGTGCTCTACTGATTCTCTGGGTGTTTAATCTGGGCTCATGACTTAAAACACTATGTGAATGCTGCTGACTCCCCACTTATAAGTCCAACTTGGGTCTCCTCCCCGGTCCTATGTAGTCACAAGACCTACTTGGCCAAAGATAAACTCCTGATGCCCCCCAACCTGCCCGCTTGTGACTGCCCATTCTAGTAAGTGCAGACATGATCCTTGCAGTTATTCAGGGCAAACACTCTGCTGTCATCCTGGGCCGCTGTCTTTCTCTACTGTCCCGTCCCCATCAGCAAATCTGATTGGCTCTGTCCTCAGGCCTTGGCAGACTCCATCACTTCCTACACCCCCACTGCAAACATTTTTCTCCACATCACCAGGTCCCTTAACTGAATTCTGTCAATTGTCTCCTCTATGTGATATGACGTTGGGCCCGCTGTGTCCCCTTCAGGACTGAGACTGCCAGGAGTGTCACCTGTGGGGTGCCTCCCCGGGAACTGTCTGTCCTCAGCCAAAGACAAACTGCGTTAGCCAAGGTTCTGACCCCTCCCCGGAGCAGCCCACATCCCAGGACTGGCCCCAGTGGAGCTACAAAGCCCGGCCCCCTTGCCTTGATTCAGACCTTCTCTCAAGGACCACTCTGGCCCAGAGCTTCCCCCAAGATCATCTGAGGACTCTGTTGTCTCGTCGGCCACGTCCTGCCTCCCTCACTCCCTCACAGGTGCAGCTCCCGCAGGCACAGTCCCACAGGCTTCTTGAAAACAAATTCCATCCAGAGTCTGCTTTCCAAGGAACTTGACCTAACATTTCTCCCACTGGGCCTCTTCCTACTGTTCCCAACATGGTGGCCAGAGTAAGCCGGTTAAAACAGGTCCGTTCATGTCATTCCTCTGCCAGACATCTAGAAGCTTCCATTTCACTCAGAGTCAAGGACAGCATGACCTGTGTGCTGATGCGAGAGCCCCTCACCTCTCTGACTCAGTCCCCATGCACTCTCCCCTTTCCACCCCACTGCAGCCACAGTGCGTCTCCTTGGCGCACCTGGGCCAGATCAGCCTCCTTCCTACCTCTGAGCCTTGGCATGTGATGTTCCCGCTGCCTGGAACAAGCATCCCCCAACGTCCACACAGTTTAGCCCCCACTTCCTTCAGGTCTGTATGCAGATGTCACCTTCTCAGGGCGGCCTCTGTGGCCATTCTGTTTACAGGTTCAAAGCCCCTGTCTTTCACAGCTCCTATCTGTGAAAGCAGCTCCTCCTGCTTTCATTTTTCTCTTTAGCACCTGTCACCATCTAACATGTTATGTGTTTCACTCTTTCATCATGTTTATTGCCTATTCCCCCACACAGTGTGTGCTCCACAAGGGCAGAGCTTTTGTATTGTGCACTGCTGGATGCCCAGAGCCTAGCTAGTCCCTGGCATGGAGTGCTCAGTGAATATCTCTTGAATAAATACATTTTAGAAATCTATCTGTTCCCTTCAGTTCAGGCAACTGCAATCAAATTCTCATGTATGGTTTACATCCATGTAGTTTAAGTGTCATAAAGCCACAGACAACATACCTGGGCTACAGTGTCTATGATTCTCCCCTTGATGTGGACATCCTCCAGAGGAACCAAGTTCCCAGAGGCATCCTGGAGGCCGGCCTTGGTGCTGCTGGAAGTTTTGGCATCTGGTAACTGGTAATCTAAACGTTAAAAATGTCCCCATTAGCTTTCAAAACCAAACCTGTCTATTTTTGTTATCTTGATCTTTATTCCTTCTCCATGCCTTCATGCATTTTATTTTAGGGAAAATGGATAAACAGCATTTTATGATTTTCAATAGCCAGTTCTGAAAAGCAAGTGAACCCACATGAGAAAAATGGGAGGTGCCTTCTGCCTTTTCTTTTTTTTTTGAGACAGCGTGTCACTCTGTCACCCAAGTGGGAGTGCAGTGGCACAATCTCTGCTCACAGTAGACTCTTCCTCTCTGGCTCAGTTGATCCTCCTGTCTCAGCCTCCAGAGTAGCTGGGACTATAGGCATGCACCACGATGCCCAGCTAATTGTTTGGTATTTTTTGTAGACATGAGGTTTAGCTATGTTGCCCAGGCTGGTCTCAAACTCCTGGACTCAAGGGATCTACGTGCCTTGACCTCCCAAAGTGCTGGGACTATGGGCGTGAGCCACCACACCTGGCCTTTTTTTTTTTTTTTTAAAGACCCTTCTGCTTAAATTTTTTTTTCTTCTTTTCTTTTTTTTTTTTCTTTGGTAGAGATGAGAGTCTCACTATGTTGCCCAGGCTGGTTTTGAACTCCTGTGCTCAAGTAATCCTCCTGCCTCAGCCTCTCGAGTAGCTGGGACTACAGGCATGTGCTCTTCTGGCTTTTTAATGTAGAGACTGTGGGGTGTCCTCTTGAAAACATAGAATTACTTGACATACATTCAAACATACACACAAATACACAGAGGTCTTCAGACTGTCTCAAGTGTGGCTGAAGCCTGAATCCAGGTGTCTGCATTCCCTGGCTTGTAGTGTGGAAGGGCTCGGTCACTATTATTTATGGTGCCACACAAGCATTTTGGGATGGCATGAAACAACGTAGATTTTCAATCCAAGGCTCCTATGGCAGCATACTGAAAAATGTTCACATCCTATTCTAAGTGGTACAAACATACAGAATACAGATAAGGTTAGGAAATATAAATACATATTATCTTGCCAGATATTTCACTTAATGACTCCCAGAGAAAAAATTGGAGTCACCTCTGAACACACATGACCTCATGCATTTCTGACAAAAAATAATTTGAGCACGTTCAAAAATGTTAATGTGTTCTTACAGTCCTACTAATTAATACTGTAATTGTTTGGGCTCATGATACTCTGAGAAGTGAATATCCTCTTGTATGCTCGCACTACTACAGCTAACACACGCATCACACATGGCAATTTACTCAGTGCCTTCAATTTCTCTCATTCCCATCAGAGAGAAGGTGGAGCGCAAAAGGTCATGCAGTTTCAAGACTGCAGGGTGGCAGGGCGACACTCAAACCCTGGGCTTCCTGGCTCTACAGCGGCTCTGCTGTCTGTTCTCCCCACCCCATTACACTTTCTGCACCACGACATCTTAGCAAGGTTCCACAGGTTTTAGTCTTGGCTATTCCTGAAGGGAATAAGCTCAACTTCAGTGTGTTAATGAAGTCAAATGGAATTTCTCAATCATCCTGGTTATGTATGCAAGATAAAAAAGGAAATGAGGCTGGCCATGGTGGCTCATATCTGTAATCCCAGCACTTTGGGATACGAAGGCAAGAGGATCGCTGAAGGCCAGGAATTTCAGGCCAGCCTAGGCAACATAGTGAGAACTTGTCTCTTAAAAAAACAAAAAAAAGTCATGGATGGTAGTCCTAGCTACTTGGGAGGTTGAGTCAGGAGGATCATTTGAACCCAGGAGTTTGAGGCTGCAGTGCGCTTTGATCACACACTGTACTCCAGCCTGGGGGACAGAGTGAGACCCTGTCTCAAAAAAAAAAAAAAAAAAAAGAAATATATATATTTTAAAATTAAGTGCTTTATTTTGATACTAGGCAGAGTGGTTTGATTGATGTTAACACTGAGAGAAGTTTGTGGGAAACAATTCTGAGATTGAAAGGAAATGAAATACTTATGGATGAGGTCATAGATATAACAAATGCAAATATACATTCCATTGAAAATATAACATTTGAGGTCTATAAATATAATAACATAAAACAGCATTCAAGAAAATTGTCCTACCTTCAACCTTTGAAAAATTTGAAAACTCAGGTCTGTATTCCTCTAATTCAGTATGATCACTAGGATGAAAGTCCTTTATTTGATCTCCAGGCATGGAAAATTTAATAATATATTTCATTTTAACCTGATTGGTTTTATAGACAACAAATTCATCATCCTAGAGCAAACAGAAATCAGTAGGTGATTAACAACAGTAGCAACAAAAAGCCTGTATTGGCAGATGTTTTCATAAAAGCATGTTTGCTAATTTAGAATATGTTGAATTCACGCAGTACATATATAACAATTATTTAAACTTAAGCATATTTAATGAAAATAGGAGCAAAAAACTAAGGCCCTTCTTTGAGCATTGAAGACTCTCTTTGCTTGTTCCTTGATATAAAAATACCTCAAAGTCTGTGGTGACAGAGGCTGTTTGTGAAACTCCATGCACACTGTCATAGCCTGGTGGTGCTTCAGTTAAGGAAAAGTTCTTCTTGTGTAAGTCCATACACTTTCCGAGGGCTACGTCACAAATGAGCAGGAGTCTGGTGCCATCTGTCTCTCCCGGGTGTGAGTACTTGATACTTGTACTACATGCAAAAGGAAATAAACACATGTTTATAGCTTAGAGTGACTGGTCAATAACATATTATTGAAAGACTTCCCTGGTAAACTGTTCTAAATTTTCCTGTTATTGAAATATCTCCAAAGACTCAATTTAGAACTTTATTATGCACTTATTTATTTAGTATTTCTTCTTCTTTTTTTTAGACAGAATTTTGCTTTGTTACTCAGGCTAGAGTGCAGTGACACGATCATAGCTTATTGCAGTCTCCAACTCCTGGGCTCAACTGATCCTCCTGCCTCAGCCTCCTGAGTAGCTGGGACTATAGATGTGCACCACACTTAGCTAACTTTTAAAATTTTCTGCAAAGATGGGGTCTCACTATGTTTCCCAGGCTGGTCTCGAACTCCTGGGCTCAAAGTGATGCTCCCTCCTCAGCCTCCCAAAGTGCTGGGATTACAGGCATGAGCAACCATGCCTGGCCTATTTCGCATTTCTATGTGACAAATATGTATATTGCCCTTATGTTGTGCTAGGCAGTGCTCAAAGCACTTTGTTTCCAGAGGGAAATGAATTCTACTGTTCTCCTAAATCTTTGTTAGCTACTAAAATATACACATTTTACCATCATAAATACCAGGGTGAAAAGAAAAGGAAAAATAACCACCTTATTAATTAGGAAAAAGTAGATTTAATTCTCTGCACTAAAGCTCGGAAAGGAGTAAGAACCGTGGGTACCAAATGAGTAAGAACCGGTCAAAGGGAAAGACAAGCTCTCACAAAGCCTCCTGAATGGAAAAACAAACATTTCAAATGACATCCAAATGAGAAATGTTGTTTTATCTTTCTTTGGGAATCAGCAGCTTTAATAAGGCAACTCTTGCTATTAGGAGCACAGACTAGGACACACCTTTGGACACAACATTTTGGAGATGCATCTCTATTTTTTAAACATTAAGTTCAAAATGCAGAAGTATGGCCAGACGACCCTTCTTTGTTTCACCCACTGAAAAAAAAATCAGTTCCCCCATTCCTTCTATAACCCTCTCCCCTTTGGAGGGCTCTTTTCCTGCAACTTACAAGCATGCTTCCTTCCTTCTCATTAAACCGCACTCTGGACTTCTCCCTGGAGCTGTCTCTATTCCTTCCTATCTCACCACGTTCTGGCAGAGGGGGCCAGTGACTGTCTCTTCTGGCTCATTTACCCCTTAATCCACTGCTGTTTGGCTCAATTCACATCTAAAAATTTTTACTTGGATACAGTGTGCATAGGAAAAAACATTTATGATATACATATTTAAAGAATAAGAAGATAAATATCCACATAGCTACCACTTAGGTTAAGAACTAGAACATCCCTAAAACTTCTATGCTGCCCCACAGCTCACCTTCTCTCCCACCCAGAGGTAATTTGATCACTGTCTTGAATTTTTGTATATTATTTTCTCTTTTTTTCCCATGTGGAATTTACTCCATAAGGAGCCACAGAGGGGACCCTGGGTAGGTTGGGAGAGGTTTTACTGTGTCCCCTTTTTTATAAGTTTTCTCTTTTGTGTGTTTTTTTTTTTTTTTTTTTTTTTTTGGAGACAGGGTCTTGCACTCTTTTACCCAAGCTGGAGTGCAGTGGTACAATCATAGCTCTCTGCAGCCTCAACCTCCTGGCCTCAAGCAATCCTCCCACCTCAGTCTCCTGAGGCTGGGACTACAGGTGTGCACCACTGCACCTGGCTAATTTTTTAAAACATTTTGTAGCTATGGGGTCTCACTATGTTGCCCAGGCTGGTCTTGAACTCTTGGCCTCAAGCAATTCTTCCACCTTGGCCTCCCAAAGGGTTAGGATTACCGGCTTTGAGCCACTGTGCCTGGCCTATTTTCTTTCATAGTATTAATGCACAGATATATGTCCCTCAACAATGTAATGTATACTTTTGCTTGTTTTTGAGCCTTGCACATACAGGCATACCTTGTTTTAGTGCACTGCAGAGATATTCTTTTTTTTTTTTTTTTTTTTTTTTTTACAAATTGAAGGTTTGCAGCAACTCTGTGTTGAGCAGGTCTAGGTCTACTGGTGCCATTTTTTTTTAACAGCATGTGCTTCCTTTGTGTCTCTGTGTCTCATTTTGGTAATTCTCACAATGTTTCAAACTTTTTCATTTTTATTATAGCTGTAATGGTGATGTGTGATCAATGATCTGTGATGTTACTATTGCAATTGTTTTGGGCTGCAACAAACTGTGCCCATACAAGGTGGCGAGCTTGGTAAATGTTTCGTGTGTTCTGACTGCTCCACTGACCAGTGGTTCCGTCATCTCTCTCCTTCTTCTCTGGCCTCCCTATTCCCTGAGATACAATATTGAAATTAGGCCAATTAATAATAACCCTATAGTGGCCTCTAAGTGTTCAAGTGAAAGAAAGGGCTGTACATGTTTCACTTTAAATCAAAAGCTAGAAATGATTAAGCTTGGTGAGGAAGGCATGTTGAAAACCAAGACAGGCTGAAAGCTAGGCCTCTTGTGGCAAACAGTTATCCAAGTGGTGAATGTAAAGAAACAATTCTTGAAGGAAATTAAAAGTGCTGCTCCAGTGAACATAGGAATGATAAAAAAGCAAAACAGCCTTATTGCTGATATGAAGAAAATGTTAATGGTCTGGATAGAAGATCAAACCAGCCACAGCACTCTCTTAAGCCAAAGCCTAATCCAGAGCAAGGCCTCAACTCTGTTCAATTCTATGAAGGCTCAGAGAGGTGAGGAAACTGCAGAAGGAAGGCTTGAAGCTAGCAGAGGTTGGCTGAGGTTTAAGGAAAGAAGCCATCTCTATAACATAACAATGGAAGGTGAACCAGCCAGTGCTGATGTAGAAGCTGCAGCAAGTTCTCCAGAAGATCTAGCTAAGATCACTGATGCAGGTGGCTTCACTAAACAACAGATTTTCCATGTAGACAAAACAGCCTTCTATTGGAAGAAAATGTAATCTAGGACTTCCACAGCTGGAGAGGAGTCAATGGCTGGCTTCAAAGCTTCAGATGACAGGCTGACTCTTGTCAGGGGCTAATGCGGCTGGTGACTATAAGCTGAAGCCAGTGCTCACTTACCATTCCAAAAATCCCAGGGCCCTTAAGAATTGTGCTAAATCTACTCTTTCTGTGCTCTATAAATGGAACAACAAAACCTGGATGTCAGCACATCTGTTTACAGAATGGTTTACTGAATTTTAAGCCCAATGTATAGATCTACTGCTCAACAAAAAAGGTTCTTTCCAAAATACAACTGCTCACTGGCAAAGCGCCTAGTCATTCAAGAGCTCTGATGGAGAGGTACAAGGAGTTTGTTGTTTTCATGCCTGCTAACACAACTTCCATTCTGCAGCCATGGATCAAGAAGTAATTTCAGCTTTGAAGTCTTATTATTTAAGAAACACATTTTGGGCTGGGCACGGTGGCTCACGCCTATAATCCCAGCACTTTGGGAGGCCAAGGCAGGCAGATCACCCGAGGTCAGGAGTTCGAGACCAGCCTGCCCAATATGATGAAACCCCATCTCTACTACAAATACAGAAATTAGCCAGGCATGGTGGCATGTGCCTGTAATCCCAGCTACTCAGGAGGTTGAGACAGAAGAATCGCTTGAACCCAGGAGGCGGAGGTTGCAGTGAGCCAAGATCACACCATTGCACTCCAGCCTGGGCAGCAAGAGCAAACTCCATCTCAAAAAAAAAAAAAGAAAGAAAGAAATACATTTTGGCCAGGTATGCCTGTAATCCCAGGAGTCTGAGGTGGGATGATCACTTGAGTCCAGCAGTTTGAGGTTCCAGGGAGCTATGGCTATGGTTGCATCTTACCGTACTCTCACCTGGGCAATAATGGAGCAAGACCCCAACTCTAAAAAGAAAAAAATACATTTTGTAAGGCTATAGCTGCCATAGACAGTGATTCCTCTGATGGATCTGGACAAAGTAAATTGAAAATCTTCCAGAAAGGATTCACTATTCTCCTTGTCCTTAAGAGCATTTGATGAATTATGGGAGGAGGTCAGCATATGAGTATTAATAGGGGTTTGAAAGAAGTTTACTCTAACTATCTTGGGTGACTTTGAGGGGTTCAAACTTCAGTGAAGGAAGTCACTGTAGATGTGGCAGAAGCAGCAGGAGAACTAGAATTAGAATTGGAGCCTGAAGATGGGACTGAATTGCAGCAATCTCATGATCGAACTTGAATGAATGAGGAGTTGCTTCTTATGAATGAGTGAAGAAAGTGGTTTCTTGAGATGGAATCCATTCCTGGTGAAGATGTTGTGAATATTGTTGAACTGACAACAAAGGATTTTGAATATCACATAAACTTAGTGGATAAAGCAGCAGCAGTGTTTGAGATAACGGACTCTAATTTTCAAGGAAGTTCTACTGTAGGTAAATGCTATCAAATAGCATCTCATACTGCAGATAAACCTTTCATGAAAGGAAGAGTCAATTGCTGAGGCAAACTTCACTGTTGTCGTATTTTAAGAAATTGCCACAGCCACCTCAACTTTCAGCAAGCACCACCCTCATCAGTCAGCAGCCATAGACATTGACACAAGACCTTCCACCAGCAAAAAGACAATGGCTCACTGAAGTCTTAGATGATCGTTAGGATTTTTAGTAATAAAGTACATACCTTAAAATTAAGGTATGTACATTGTTTTTTTTTAAACACAATGCTATTGCACACTTTAATAGAGTGTAAACCTTTTGTACTCATTGGGAAACCAAAAACGTGTGTGACTCACTTTATTGCAGTATTTGCTATATTGCAGTAGTGTGGAACCAAACCCTCAATTATCTCCAAGGTATGCCTGTATATAGAATTATCTAATAACTTTTGATCCACCAAGGTCCTAAGGCTCATCCATTTGACATGTGTAGCCACAGTCCAATTGTTTAAACTGTAGGACAGGACTTCATGTAGGACTCCATCAAAATGTACGGATCCACTCCACTGACGATGGACATCTGCACGATTTCCAGTGTTCTGTTATTACAGTGCTCTCTCTTTTTTTCTTTTCTTTTTTTTTAAGAGATTGGGTCTTGCTTTGTCTCCCAAGCTGGCTGTAGTGGTTCAGTCATACCTCACTGTGGCCTTGGACTGCTGGGCTCAAGCAATCCTCCTGCCTCAGCCTCCTGAGTAGCTTGGATTACAGGTGTGTGACACAATGCCTGGCTAATTTTAAAAAGCTTTTTTTTGAGATGGGGTCTTGCTGTGTTGCCCAGGCTAATCTCAAACTCCTGGACTTGAGCAATCTTTCTGCCTCAAACTCCTGAGTAGCTGGGACTACAGGAGTGTGCCACTGCACTCAGCTCATTTTTTGAGACAGAGTCTTGCTCTGTCACCCAGGCTGGAGTGCAGTGGTGTGATCTCGGCTCACTGCAATCTCTGCCTCCTGGGTTCAAGCGATTCTCCTGCCTCACCCTCTTGAGTAGCTGGGACTACAGGTGCACACCACCACACACAGCTAATTTTTGTACTTTTATTAGAGATGGGGTTTCGCCACATTGGCCAGGCTGGTCTCGAACTCCTGGCCTCAAGTGATCTACCTGCCTTGGCCTCCCAAAGTGCTGGGATTACAGGCATGAGCCACTGCGCCTGGCCCCAGCTCGTTTTCTTTGCTATTAGGTTTCTATTTAAGTCTTTTGCACATCTGCTTATAGGGTTGCTTATCTTTTCCTTATTGATTTGTAGGAACTCTTTAAATATCTTGGATCATTATCCTTTGTCCTGGGCCTGAACTCAGTCTCCATCCTTTAATTAGCTCTGCAACCTTAGGCAAGTTCCCTGACCTCCCTGAGTCTGTTTCCTTGCATTAAATTATGTTACAATACCAATTATGAGGTTGGCAGATGATGTACATGGGGTTCTTCTCACTGTGTTGCCCACACTGGACTGCAGTGACATAATCATAGCTCACTCCAGCCTTGAATTCCTGGACTCAAAGTGATCCTCCTGCCTCAGCCTCCCCAGTAGCTAGAACTATAGGTTCTATTAGCGCCACCATGCACAGCTAATTTTTTAATTTTTTTGTAGAGATAGGGTCTTGCTATGTGGCATAGGCTGGTCTTAAACTCCTGGGCTCAAGTGATCCTCCTGCCCTGGCCTCCCAAAGAGCTGGGAGTACAGGCATGAGCCACCATGTCTGGCATAAGGGCAGATTTAAACATTATCAAGGATGCTGAAGATGAAATAATATTCCAGGCATATTGAGGTCATATGTAATAGATAAATCTGTGTTTTGGTTGAGAAACTCCCTCACCAAGGAAAGACAGAAGAAAACACACAGCAAGTACTCCGTAATGATTCTGTGATTAAGGATCGAACATACCTGAGCGAATCACTGAAATAAATCCCACTTCCAAGGTTTCCGACGTCTGTTCTTTGTACACCATGATCTTCCACTACTTTGGGTAAAAGCAACCCTCTGAAAAGAGAAGGGCAGGATAAGGTGTAAGCCCAACACTGACTACATCTCTCCCTTGCTCAGAATTTTGGCAGGTTCCTACTGAACTTCTGGCATTCAGAGAACTCTGCAATCAGGGTGAAGCCATGGTTGTTTCTGAAATACAAGGGAAATTTCTGCCTTTTATTATATAAACATCTATTGTTTGAATTTCACATTAGGAGATTGAATGAATTTTGTAAAATAGCTTTTGGGTTTTGGTCCTACTTAGAAAGCTCATCCCTACTTAAAGATTATTTTGAGAAGATTCTCCCATTTTTCATTTAGGATACTTTTATGGTTTTATTTTAAATATTTAAATATTTGCTCTGTCTGGAGTTAAAGTATGAGAAATTAGGTAAGGGTCCAACTTTATATTTTTTCCTTGTGGTTACCCATTTATCTCTATAGACAGTATTGAAGAACTTGTCTTTCTTCCACAAAGATAAGATCTACTTATATCCTAAATCTTCTGTGTTTTTGAGTTCATTTGTGTTTAATATTAATGTCACCCTCATTATGCTTCTTTTCCAGAATTATTCTGGTAATTTCAAAATTTAAAAAAAATTTGTGTTGTAGAATCAGCTTTTCACTTAAAAAAACTTATTGGTAATTTTATCATGATTGTACTAAATCTATAGACTAATCCAAGAAAAACTGGCATCCTTCTGATTCATGCAAGTTGTCTTTTGGGTTCCTCAGTAGTAGTTTAATGGTTTTTTGTTTTTTCTTTCTTTTCCCCAGGTGGATCTTGTATGTTTCTTTTTAAGTTTCTTCTGAGTAATTAATGGATCTACATTTAATAATATTTTCTCCTGCTCCTGTGACTTCAGTTTCAGCCCTAATATTAAGTAGTAATTCAAAGCAAACAGAATCTTAGAGTTATGTTTCAAATAAACAACTCATGTTGTCTGGTGTGCACTCTAATTTCTGGACTCTAAATATTGGGCTATCCCTAGATTAGATACACATGGAAGAGTCATGAATATAGAATCACTTTTCTTCATACGATACAGTCTTCAAGAAGCAATTCATACCTATGTACACATTTTAAAAATAATACATAATTTTTCAAAATAGAGATGAGATCTTGCTAGGTTTTCCAGGCTGGTCTTGAACTCCCAGCCTTAAGTGATCCTTTTGCCTCAGCCTCCCAAAGTGCTAGGATTACAGGTGTGACTCACCATGCCCAGCCATAAATATGTAATTTAAATTACACACTTAATTATAAAGTGTGTAATTTTCTCCAGAATGCAGTAAGCTAGCTGATTTTAACTGAAAAGACCCACATAATATAGAAAAAAGCAGGAAAAAAAGAAGTAAAACACTTCACATTTGTGAGCCTGAAATTTTTGAAAAATAAAGATGGCTATTCTTACCGACACAAGATTCCCACGATGTTTCGTACAGGAGAACCATGCAACAAGGGCCTCACATTGCCAAGTTTGCTCAAAAACTCTGTGGTTTCATTCACTCTGCCAACTCTAAATATCTGCAAGACATCCACTGGGCTCTTACTGTAAGAATTAGAAGAAAAGCCTTTAGATTACATAATTGGAAACAAAACAAAAAGTCATTATAGCAGAAGAAATCCCAAAAGAGTCCAAATGTCCATTATCAGGAAACTGATTCAATGAGTCACAGCACAGTGTATCTTGGAATTATTATGTAGGTATTAAAAAAATCAAATTCTTTAACAAACATGAGGATATGTAGTAAAGTATACAGTAAAATATAAAATTTAAAAGTAGATTACAAAACTTTATACATAGTATTATCCCAATTTGTCAAATAAACAATAGTATATGGAATATATAATTCTTGCTCTGGGCAACAGAGCAAGACCATGTCTCTCAACAACAACAACAAAAAAGAATGCAACTTCTGGCTGGGCACAGTGGCTCAGGTCTGTAATCCCAGCACTTTGGGAGGCCAAGGCAGTTGGATCACTTGAGCCCAGAAGTTTGACACCAGCCTGGGCAACGTGGTGAAACCCCGTCTCTCCTAAAAATACAAAAATTAGCGGGGCGTGGTGGTGCACACCTGTAGTCTCAGCTACTCAGGAGGCTGAGGCAGGAGAATCACTTGAACCCAGGGCGGGGGGGTGGTGTAGAGGTTGCAAGGAGCTGAGATCGCGCCACTGCACTCCAGCCTGGGCGACAGAACGAGACTCTGTCTCAAAGAAAAGAAAGTTATCGGCTGGGCATGGTGTCTCACCCTTGTAACCCCAGCACTTTGGGAGGCTGTGGTGGGCGGATCATGAGGTCAGGAGATCGAGACCATCCTGGCCAACATGGTGAAACCCCGTCCCTACTAAAAACACAAAAATTAGCGGGGCATGGTGGTGCACACCTGTAGTCCCAGCTACTCGGGAGGCTGAGGCAGGAGAATCGCTTGAAGCCAGGAGGCAGAGGTTGCAGTGAGCCAAGATCACGCCATTGCACTCCAGCCCGGCCAGCCCGGCGACAGAGCAAGACTCCATCAAAAAAAAAAAAAAAAAAAAAAGTTATCGAATACCTTATTTTTAAGTGCTGTTTAGGAAACCAAGCAGGTTTGGAGAGAGGGTTGTCAAGAAAGTATTCTCTTGGGAGGTGACATTTATTGGAATGTGGCACTATAAAACGTGTATTTTAAGACCTCACTGGTTGTTATGGTTGGATGGGGCAGGAGTGGAGGAGAACATCTGGAAGGACACTGTAGACGGGATAACAGGATCTGGATTAAAGATGGCGGCAGAGTGAATGGAAGTAGCCAAGGGATGAAGGACACTTTGAAGGCAGAATTGACAGAACACAGTTATGTGGGGATGAGGGACAGAGAGACCCCACACTGGCTCTGAGTGGGTAGCTAAGATGGGGCAGTTGTTGGGGGAGACTAGGGTATGGCTGAGGGCAGCTGTGGTGGGAGGAAGGGCACATCTTCCCAATCCCATGTCCAGCGGCCTCAGGTCAGTACCTTGACATTAGCGATGGTGGGAGTATTTGCTTCCCAGAACTCAGCAAATATTCCAGACCAGGACTTTTCCTTCACAGAGCTGGCTTACCAGCACACCCCCGGGGTGAACAGCATCGGGGTGATTCAGGCTGGGTTATGTTCTACACCCAAATGTCAACAGTGGTTATATTATATCTAGGTTGTCTCTGGGTGGTGATATTTTGAATGATTTTGTATTTTCTTCATATTTTTAGATATTTTCTTCATATTTTTAGATATTTTCTAAGCTTTTAGCAAAGAACACGAGTTTTATAACTAGAAAAAAGTAATATAAAGAAATCATGATTAGTGAAATGAAATGAAGAAAATCTAACTTTTCACAGCAGCAGGATCCTTCCCTAGGAAGAAGCCCACTTTAGCTGTGTGACTGCTTTTGTACGCAGAGGGTGGGGTGGCTTGCCAAGGGCTTGCTCAGGTAGCCCTGGAAGGCTGAACTGCCGCTGCCACTCCTGGGGCTTGACGTGGCTCTTCCTGTCTTCCTAGAGAAAGCTTATTGCCCTCCCGATTCCACCTTCCATGTCACTGGACTCTTACTTAGTACAGATCTCAGCAGACAGGGGAGGGTCAAAAGTCAAACCAAAAGAATTTGATTACATATAAAAACAAAATATGGAGAAGGCCTGTGGGAATGAATATTTTTGAGACACAGTCCTGTTCTGTCTCCCAGGCTGGAGTGCAGTGGCGCAATCCTGGCTCACTGCAACCTCCACCTCCCGGATTCAAGTGATTCTTGTGCCTCAGCCCCTGGAGTAACTGGGACCACAAACGTGTGCCACCATGCCCAGCTAATTTTTGTATTTTTAGTCAAGATAGAGTTTCACCATGTTGCCCAGGCTGGTCTCAAACTCCTGACCTCAAGTGATCTGCCCACCTCGGCCTCCCAAAGTGCTGGAATTACAGGCATGAGCCACCATGCCCGGCCCGGACTTTTTAAAAATTAAAGTGAAATTCCAAAAAGATAAAATTAACCATTAAGTGTACAATTTGGTAGTATTTAGTACAGAACATTCAAAGTGTCATGTAATCACCACCTCTAGTTCCAAAATTTTTATTTGCCCAAAAGAAAACCCCGTACCGTTTGGCTGTCAGTCCCCAACCCTCCTTCTCATGGCACTAGGCAATTTGCTGTCTCCGTGGATTTATCTATTCTAGATATTTCATATAAACAGAATCGTATAATATGTGGCTTCTTTCGCTCAGCATATTTTTGAGGTTCCCCCGTTTGTAGTATGTGTCAGTGCTTCATTCCTTTTTCATGGCTGAATAATATTCTATTACATATATTTATCACGTTTTGCTTATCCACTTCCCTGTTGATGAGCATTTGGGTTATTTAACCACGTTTTGGCTGTTGTGAATAGTGTTGCTATGAATATTCAATACAAGTACTCAAATACAAGTACCTATTTGAGTACTTGCTTTCAAGTCCTTTGAGTATAGAACTAGGAGTGGAATTGCTGGGTCTTATTGTAATCATATGTTTAACTTGTTAAGGAATCATCTAACGGAGGCTGCATCATTTTTCCCTCCCATCAGCAATGTGTGAGGCTTTCAGTCTCTCTATATCCTCACCAACACTTATAATTTTACATTAAAAAGAAATCATATGGCTGGGCGTGGTGGCTCACGCCTGTAATCCCAGCACTTTGGGAGGCCAAGGCTGGCAGATCATAACATCAGGAGATCGAGACCATCCTGGCTAAAGCAGTGAAACCCCGTCTCTACTAAAAATACAAAAATTAGCCAGGCGTGGTGGCGTGCGCCTGTAGTCCCAACTGCTGGGGAGGCTGAGGCAGGAGAATGGCGTGAACCCAGGAGGCGAAGGCTTGCAGTGAGCCGAGATCGTGCCACTGCACTCCAGCCTGGGTGACAGAGCGAGACTCCGTCTCAAAAAAAAAAAAAAAAAAGGAAATCATAGCCATCTTAGTAGATGTGAAGTGGTTTTGGGAAGGGATTTTGAGAATGATCAAGGAAAGCAGAACATAATTTTAGATGAGTCTGAGTCAGGCCATAAGGTAAGAGTGGCTGGGTGTGGTTTTAGTGGGGCTCTGGAAAACCAGCTCTCTAAACAGCAGCAGCAACGCCCCCGCACAGCCCTGATTTGCAGCATTTGCTGATTTCCATGGCGCAAATCCTTCCCGTGTCCAATTTCAAGCTACCAATGGTTTAACAACCAGCTCACCAAATCTCTTAAATGTTGACAACTGGCTCTCATAAGCTGGTATGTGCGGCTACAACTCACCACCATTCGTTCTAAGGGCTGTGCCAAGCTGACCAAGAGGAACTGCTGCAATGGAATGAACCACCAAGTCAAAAGAGTCAGTCCCATGCTCGAGAACAAGCATGCAATGGGGTTTCCAAACTGAGAAGCTGGGCACAGACTCAACCACGGTGACCCTCAGGGGTGCTGACACCCAGCAAGGGCTCATCTGAGCAGGTGGTCCATCATGTTTGTTGTTACTGGAGAATGCCCTTCAGCGCAGGACCCTGGGTATTCACAGTGAATGAGAGCACAAGTGTAACTGGTATTTAGGAATGTGTTTTCCAGGTTTTCAGGGGCAGTTTTTCATGCCACAGAGAGGCCACGTTAGAAGACGCCATACCCATATTCCTGCATGTTTAAATCTTAGTTTAAGTGGCTTTTTCTCTGTAATAACCTACAAAATACAAACTCGAACACGTTTTGATTTAAATTAAATTTAACTCTCAACAAGATTAGGTAACCTTGAAATCGGAGTGGAATAGAGGGTGATTTCAAGCACAGAATACTGCCCCAGGCACCATTATGAGCAGCGAAGAAAGTAATTTGTCATCACACCACCGCTACTGTGGCTTGTTGCTGAAGATTAAATTATCTAGGTAATTACTGTAATCAGCTCTTTAACGGAGTCTCAAAGAGCATTATATTGTAACAGATCCTGAGATATTTCCTTTATGCTTACCTGTGATGATTCTGCAAAACCTCTTTTCTAACCCTGAGAAATTCTTCAGCATTCTGTTCAACGTGCTCAATTTTGCATCTCAAAGCTTGGTATTTGGCCAGGGATGGTGGGCTGGGTTTGGACAAATTAGTTTCACAGACATTAACCATGTCTCTTATTAGCTGTAGGTGGAAATAATACACAGATGTCAGAATCACCACATATCAAAATTAATATTTATATTACATTAACACTTTCTCAAAAAGATGGGAAAAGTCCATTTTCCCCCAAAGCTTGCTTTACTTTATTTATTTATGAGACGGGTCTTGGTCTCACCCACGCTGGACTGTATGTAGTGGCATGACCATAGCTCACTGCAGCCTCAACCTCCTGAGTTCAAGAGATCCTCCCACCTTAGCCTCCAGAACTGTATTTGAATGGGCACTATATGTTCCCTCTTAGCAATACTGATGACTGACATTTTTTTTCTTTTTTTTAAGATGGAGTTTTGCTCTTGTTGACCAGGCTGGAGTGCAGTGGCGTGATCTTGACTCACTGCAACCTCTGCCTCCTGGGTTCAAGCAATTCTCCTGCCTCAGCCTCCTGAGTAAGTGGGATTACAGGTGCATGCCACCATGCCCAGCTAATTTTTTGTATTTTTAATAGAGATGGGGTTTCACCATGTTGGCCAGGCTGGTCTCGAACTCCTGACTGGTGATCCATCTGCCTTGGCCTCCCAAAGTGCTGGGCTTACAGGAGTGAGCCACCACACCCGACTGACAGATTCTTTATGTTTGATGTTAGGTAAATCATAGAATTTTGAATTTGGAAGGGTCTTATATTTTCTCATTGACCAGTTCTTTCCTTATTTTGGATTACTGATTCCTCTGGGAATCTGTTGAAAGCGATTATTTCCCAAACATGCAAAATTTCACATCTATAAACTCCTCTGAAGTCTAGGACACGAATCTCTGATCTTGGCCAAATCCCTGCATGCACAGATGAGGCAACGCGGACCAAGAGAGTGACTTCAGCCTTGTCTAAGGCAGGGTTGGCTGCCGTGGCTGCCTTCCTCTACTCACTAAGCCTGCTTCTCTCCTGGCAGCTCAGAGGAGATGGCCCATTTCTGAGCAGCCACAGTGGCTGCAATCTCCTCACCAGCGACTGGTTTGAGAGATTGTGCACGACTTCATTCTGACCAGAGAAATATGAGTCTGCCAGGGGCTTCCGCTACATGACACACAAAGAACTATTACAGATGGGATGCTATGAACTACTGCAGCCATCTGCAGATCACGAGGAAGCCAGGCTAAGAGCAGAGCTGTCACTCTACAGGAAGTACAGAGGGACGGAAGGAGGCTGGGACCCTGATGATAACACTGACACACTGAGTCTCGGGGTGACCTAGGCCAGCAGGCAGCCCACAGCTGGACTTCTTATTGTCTGAGATCGTAAATGTCCTCATTGTTAAAGTTAGTTGCAGTTTCCCATTTCTTCTGCAGAGAGGATCCGAACTCATTCCAGGGTCTGAAAAGCTATTTTACAAGACAGCAATTTTAAAACTATTTCTGCATTTATGTCACTGTGCCAACATATTCACATTTGAAAATATGGTTTAACTTTCATAAGGATCCAGGGCTTTCTAAAATGGTTCAACAATTTATTTTCTAGCACAACTCTGGAGACAATTTCATGATTCAGTGTTATTTTATTCATCAGATTTCTAAAGACCCCCACCCTCAACGTATTTTATAGTAAATTGAATTCTATATTTCAGAGGTTACCTGGCAGAGGTCTGCTTTCTTAGCCAATAGTCCCAGGTTCACTTCTTTGGGCGTTGTGCCTTTGTGAGGTATCAGTCTGTAAAACTCTGTCATCATCTTTTGCAATTGCTCTGCTGTTTCTCCATTTTTCAGTGCTGCCTTTACTAGGAGGAGAATCCCCTCTGCCTTGCTCACCTTTCAACAGATCGTATATGCTTATTACAATGAAATCTCAATACAGAAATTAAGGAGCATGCACAAAACTATATAAATAATTGTTGGACATATCAAGACTACCCATTTTCTACTGGACAGCCATCACAAAGCAAATGCTGATCTTTACTGGAGACGTATCTCAGTTGTGGCAAAGATGCCATGAGGATTGTTACAAAACTGGGCTCAGTTTTACTAGAGGAAAGAACCAGAGTCTTATATTTCTATACATATGTGGACACATCTACATACGTATACAGACAGAGAGAAACACTAATGCAACTGTGATAGACTTGCTTTTCACATGAGAAATTTAGAAAACTGTCAGAATCAGACCAGGGATAAAAACCTCCTGAATGTGTTTCTAATTACACAAGTACTTCATGGGCTTTATCCCAGTTAGCCATTTTCTCCTTGAGATAAATTAGTTTAATTCCACAGAGGAAAACTGACCATATTATTTCAATACAACAATGCAGTTGCACAAGTTGTACCATTGGGGATATCTTCTTTTGTCTGCTCTTTTCATTGCAATTATGCTTAATCAAGAAGGGAAGAACATTTTCTGGTGGTCTGGAGGCATGCCTGCCTTTCCTAAGAGTCAGAAGGTGCGAGACTGTGGAGTCACTAGGAAATGGGTTGGAGTCAGGGCATCTCACTGGGGACCAAGGCCACCCATATCCCTCCAGCTTCCTGCAAACCTCTTGGCACAGAGGATCAGGCCTCCTAATTGGCCAGCACCAGAAGCCTGCCTTCGATCAGCTCTTGAGGCTGATATTTTACAGACAGGGATGTCTAGGTTTCTCAGAAGCTTTTCTCCTCAGTGCTGTTAGTGGTCCCTTTCTTCAGGGTACAAGGAAAGAACATTTAGGAATGAATTCCAGAGCAGTCAGGCCAGCACGCAAACACATGTGTTATTGCTGATGCCAATCAACCAGGAGGCAGATTTCTCACATTCTGTTTCAGCGACACACCGACTTACATCGTTGAGGCTAATCCTGTTCACTGGCTTGAGAAGCATGTGTTCCAGGTGGCCCAGGGCCTCTGCCCAAATCATCTCTACTAAATCGCTCACCTCTTGGCTCAGAGTGCTTGAATTCATGACTTCCTCCAAAAGTAACTGCAACAATAAAATAGAAATGCCACCAAAAAGTCATCATGTGTGAGTTTGTGTAAAACTTACATGGGCCAACGAACAGAGGTGTGAGGAGAAATAATTAATTAGAGCCCAGGAGAGTCATCCCCAGCCAGGTAACTAAATCCTTTCTCTACTGGATCCTCCCTCTGTCTTCCTCCATTCTCTCTTCTCTGATTCCCTCCTACCCCCTTTTCTTCCTGTTCTATTTTTTCCTTCACCCTGTAAACTCTAGGCCTGTCAGTAGTAGTCAACACACGAAGTCAGGGTTAAGGACCCTTGACTCATGGGTAGGTTGTAAAGAGATCTCCCAAAAGCTGGGAGGGTCTGTTGCTGAAATAAGCAATACATCTCCTGGCTTGTTCTAAAACACATTCCCCACTCAACTTCCATGCCTTTCTATGAGTTCAGATTTCCTTTTCTGAACTCCTCCTCTTCCCTCCTGACAGTTATTTATTTATGTACTTGAGACAGGGTCTTGCTGTATTGCCCAGGTTGGGGTGCAGTGGCATGATCATAGCTCACTGTAACCTCGAACTGCTGGATTCAAGTGGTCCTCCTGCCTCAGCCTCATGAGTAGCTAAGACTACAGGCACACCACCATTCCTGGCTAATGTTTTTCAGTTTATGTAGAAATGGGTCTCTCTATGTTGCCAAGGCTGGTCTTGAACTCCTGGCCTCAAGTGATCCTCCTGCCTTGGCCTCCCAAACTGCTGGGATACAGGCATGAGCCACCAAGCTTGGCCCAGTTTTTTATTTGTAATAGAGAAAACATTTCTATTAAAAATATTCAATCAACAACAAAAAAATTATAAATCAATCTCACTGCTTGTAATTGTTCAGATGCTAATTGGGTTGCTTCAGGTGTGAAATGTTCTCTTAGTAGAAATCCTTGTTTCTTCAGTTCTTCAATGTAATTTTCATAGTATTCACTTGCATCTTCAGAGGTTTTCTTTATAGCAAACTGTCTTCTAGTCTGTGAATTATGGTGAACAGCAAAAGTACAGTCATTATTTACATATCTAGCTTTATTGAACACAAATAAAGCATTAGGTCCTTGACATGAAGAAGCTTAGAAATTAGTTTTTTTCAAATAATTACTTAAATTTTAAATTCTTTTTCTTTTCCTTTTTTTTTTTTTTTTTTTTTGAGACAGGGTCTTGCTCTGTCGCCCAGACTGGAGTGCAGTAGCACAATCTCGACTCACTGCAACCTCCACCTCCTGGGTTCAAGTGATTCTTCTGCCTCAGCCTCCTGAGTAGCTGGGACCACAGGCATGCACCACCACACCTGGCTAATTTTTTTTGTATTTTTTTGGTAGAGATGGGGTTTCAACCATGCTGGCTTGAATAACTCCTGACCTCAAGCAATCCACCCACCTCAGCCTCCCGAAGGGCTAGGATTACAGGCGTAAGCCACCATGCCTGGCCAGAATTACCAAAATTTTAAACTCTTAATAGCCTAAAACCTGGAGGTAAAGGGGAAAAGGCTTGAGAACGCACAGCAGACAGAAAAGATCATTTGTTTCACTGGAGAGTCACTCAAAGCTTCCTTCCAAATCTACAGACTCCTTACAAACCATTCTAATTAGCTTGGAAATCTGGTTTTCCAGCTTTTTGGAAATGAGAAAAAAAAAACAGGGGAGGGGAAAAAAGAAAAATACTTCAGAAAGGAAGAACTGTTAGAGACAGGCACACAGTGAAAATGAAATCACAGCCAATAGACAGGCAGGAAAGTTATTAGGTCATGCACGTGTTAAAGGCTCCAGCTCCTCCCTCATCCCAAACTGCCTACGGAGGTGGCACTTTCTGCTTTTCCGGGAAACTCCTGCCCCTGTAGTGGGCAGTGATCCTAACATTAACCCCAGGAAAATCTGGGAGAACCTGCCCCAGCTCAAAGCCCTGGTGTCCTTGTAGGTGTTGGCTGAGCCCCTGGCTTGGGGGTGTGGACCCCTGGAAAGCCACACTACTCAGGATACCCATAAGCCGCCCTCCTAGATAGGGGGGCCGCAGGATGCCTCTGAAACTTGGAAAATAGAAGTGCCTGTTGAAGTCACTCCATTTAAGAAGGTAGAGTTTAATGTAATTTTGGAAGATTCCCATCAAAATGGTTTTATTAAGCAGAAGGGCAGGCTGGAAAATCCTCTTCAGCAGAACAGCGGACTAAGGCTCACTGCTATCAAGGTGGACAGGCTTCTCTGCTCAGCAAACCAGGCTCACCCAGGGGATGCTATACACAGACTTGGGCTTGCTGAGGGAGGAAGGCACCCTGAGGGATGTCCTGGCCTAAACGATGCTATAGTTTTCTTTCCCAATGAAGAAAACAATAACACATTCTATCATGTTTTTCAGCTTCGTTTTTACTTACTTCTTACCCAAACAACTAAATCCTCCACAAAATACAGTATGCATTTCAGAGTACAAGGGTAACAAAACTCCTTCTCCTTCTTGGACACATTTGACCATGGATTCGCTTTCTAGCTCTGTTTCCACGGAAATCTGATAAAGATGGCATGTCAGCTGTAATAGTAGGCAAAATTGCTTATGTAATTGTGGCCTCTCATTGATAAATTGCATTGAGTCTGGGGGTTCAATGGTGGGAAACCCAAGCTTTGGGCTTGTCAGAGAGCAGACTCATATAATTGGGTATGTCCCTTGAGGGCATCTGGAACTTGAGACAATGCTACAAGAGCTATGGGCTCTTGTGGGGTAGGGCTTCCAAGCCAAGTGGATCTCACATCCACCTGATGTGAGTCTCTTTCTCTTGTACCTGAGCTGACACTCAGAGTGGGAACAAAGGGAAAAGCTCCTGGAGCCTGTGTGGGCCTCTGTGAGGGCCACTCTCATGGAGAAGTGACTGTTTCCTGGCCCAAGATAGAGCTGTAGGCAGGACGCAGTGGCTCATGCCTGTAATCCCAGCACTTTGGGAGGCCAAGGCAAGCAGATCATGAGGTCAGGAGTTCGAGACCAGCCTGGCCAACATGGTGAAACCCCATCTCTACTAAAAACACAAAAATTAGCCAGGCGTGGTGGCACATGCCTGTAATCCCAGCTACTCAGGAGGCTGAGGCACAAGAATCGCTTGAACCTGGGAGGCAGAGATTGCAGTGAGCCGAGATCGCACCACTGCACTCCAGCATGGGCAACAGAGTGAGACTCTGTCTCGGGGAAAAAGAAGAAAAAAAAAGATAGATCTGTAACTCTGAATGTCTACTTGAGAAGGCATCCTGGTGGGTGTTGCAGCATTTTATTTGAACTTCAGGCATTAATTCTAAATTTATTTTTGTTTCATGATTGTTTTAGATTGGAACTGTGCTCTTGACCTGATACTGACCTAGGGCAAAGGTATGGCCTCTGCAAAGCCTCTTTTGTTGTTCCCACGGCTCTGTGACCTTGAGCCGTCAACACCCCATATATATATTCAGGATTGGAAATGTCACAGTGGATTGTAATGATGAGTGTTATTTCTTTCTAGACAGTGATCTCTGATGCCAGGGTGTGAAGCTATTTTTATCTTTGAGTGTCAGCCCTAGTCGATTGCTTGGTACACAGCAGGTGCTTAATGAAGTGTATCAGTGGAATGCTTTCAGAGGTGTAAATATTAGGAAAATATCCCATAAGTGAAGTGGAACAAGGGCAGAAGTGCTATACACCCTGCACCCAATAAACATTCCCTTCTAGCGGGACCCTGTGCTGATCTACTCAGGGGGTGAGGTCCTCACCTCCCATACTCCAAAAGAGAACACATTTCCCCTTTGCAAAATTATTTACCAGGTGTTATGGCTGAACTGTACCCCTACAAAATGCATATGCTGAAGTCCTAACTCCCAGGACCTCAACAATGGGACTGTGTTTGGAGACAGAGCCTTTCAAGAGGTAACTGATTAATTAAGTGAGATCATAGGGGTGGGGCCCTGATCCAATATGACTGCTATCCTCATGTGAAGAGATGAGGACACAGATGCCCATAGGTGGAAGACCATGTGAGGACACAGCAAGAAGGCAGCTGTCTGTAAGCCAGAGAGAGAGGCCTCACTTCAGAAGAAATCAACCCTGCGGCACTTTGACCTTGGATTTCTAGCCTTTAGCACTGTGAGAAATAAATGTCTGTTGTTTAAGCTCCCCAGCATGTTGCATTTATTAATAGCAGCCTGAGCTAAGACACCAGGTAAGAAGAAAAAGGTTGGGAGGTCAGCTGATTCATTGAAACGAGTTATGAACAGAGGTCAGTAAACACATAGGAATCAATATAAGCAGCATTACCTGCATGCCATCATCCAGGAGGAAGTGTGAGGATATCAGGAAAGGACAGTCCCTGGAGTCCCGCGAACACTGCAGCTCTACAACCACAGCTTCCTGGCCTCCCTCCATTCCCACCTGGAAAACAGGATGTGCTTTCAGAAGCTGCACTTGGGAAACATCAAACTACATGTGCCATTTGAAAATGGTGATTATAATTATAAAATATGTTCATTTAGAGATATAATTTAGAAAATATAGAAAAGTATCAAGGAGAAAATTAAAATCTCCTAAAATCCTATGAGAGCAATACAATCACTATTAATATTTTGGTATGTTTCCCTCCTGTATTTTTACCATCCCATAAATAGATCTGTATGTTTATACCATACCATTTTTCATGTTTTCCTTATCAAAGAGGGAAACGTTATTTTCAAGTTACATTTTATTAACATATCTCAAAATACAAATGGAACATCACTTTGAAGGCTAGTGTCGATTTACATCTATATATATATTTTAGAGACAGGTCTTGCCACATTGCCCAGAGTGGCCTCAAACTCCTGCGCTCAGGAGATCCACCTGCCTTAGCCCCCTAAGTAGCTGGGACTATAGGCAAGTGATGCCACACCAGATACTAGTGTTGATTTTCATTTGTGGGGGAAAAAAAAGATTTTGTTTTTCTTTCTAATGCAAAAGGAATGGAAATGCAACATAGTGTAAATACTTAGTGTCAAACCTTCCCTTTCCAAATACAAGAAACCGTTAGTAACAGGGAAGAGCACTTTTATGTTTAATGCCATATTGATATTTTGTACTGTTTAAAATTTTTGCTATGAGCATGCATTACTTTTATAATACAAATACTAAAAATTTAAACTTTAAATTCTAAACATAAACATTTTCTTGACTGTTAAAATATCAGGTCTGGGTGCAGTGGCTCATGCCTGTAATCCTAGCACTTTGGGAGGCTAAAGAGGGAGGATGGCTTGAGCCCAGGAGTTCGAGACCAGCAAAATAGTGAGATTCTGTCTCCACAAAAATAAATATATAAATAAAATTAACTCATATTTTAAGGAATATATGATATTCAGGATATGCATAATTTTTCAAAACAATGAGAAAATGATCGAATAGGAAAAACACCCAGAAGACATTCAAACAGGTTTTTTTCTTTTTGCTAACTAGAAATCAGATTCTTACTTTCTCCAAGGTGTTATATTTTGCAACTTCAAAATCTTGAGGAAGATGAGGAATTTCAACATTCTGTGTACCAAACCTGAAATTTGTACAGTGTATGATTAAAATTTTAACATTAAATGGATTTTAGGCTAAACAGAATTTCATACATTTTTTCTCGTACATCTTTACAAAACACGATAGATTCCTTACAAAATACATTCCTTACAAAAAGGCCTCCTCAGCTATCCCAGAAATTGTTAAAAGATCATTTGAAATGAGCTGGATGCCTCCTCTGCATAATTCTCCAACTCAGACACCCAGTACTGTAGCGTCTGCACTGGAAGATGGTCTCCACGTGAGAGGCAGAAAGAAGTGGGCCACACACTGTGGGGATGGGCTACTTGTGTTTGCTTTGGATCTGACTCTTAGAAGCTATGTCACTCCTCTCCAGACCACAGTCCATTCCTCTCTAAAATAAAGGAGTCAGACTTCTCATAATCTGTACTTTTCATTTTGGATTTTCTTCTCTTTAAACACTATTATTAACAAATAAGATTGAATGCGATGCCTAATTAACCCGATGTTTTGGGTATGCTTTAAGAAGCCATATAGAACTTTAGACTCCCATACTCCATTTGAGGAAGGCTGTTGTTATTTCCATTTTTGAAAATACCAGGCAAAATTAACAAACTGTCTTTACTCTAAAGGCTGCTCAGGAAAGTAATAGGATGAAAATAGGTTTTTTTTTTTAAAGAATAAAAAAAAACCCACTGGTTTTCTTTTTAAACATCAATTTAATAATTGCACCCAATCTCATTTAATACTGAGAATTTAAAATAATGATCACTATACTAGTTGAAGAAAAAGACTCAAATAAAAAATCACTTAAGAGTTAGATACACAAAATAAATTAAAATAAGAAAAAGTCTACAAATAGAATTTTAATACTGTGCTTGAGGTTTACGCAAGATTTTACAAACTCTGTAGAGTCCCAGGAATCAGAAAGAAGTGAATTACTCAGTGAGTTCCACAGTGTCTTCCTGCTCTGTGGCACTGTCCGGGCATAGACCTTCTGTTTTCACTTCTAGAATTAAAGCAAACAGCACACTTGTTTACTGCCCAAAGACTTATTATAATTAGTTAACCTAAGTGCTGGAATTGTTAAGATTTATAAATATATCCTTAAATTAGTTATAATTTTGGGGATCAAAATTTCCCAGTGGGAAAAGAGGAAGGTATAATATTATAAGAGGAAGGTATAACCTTATGAGACAGTGAGAACATACTCTAATTCTATTTTAATAGGCATATCAGGAGAATTCTCATCTGTTATTATTTGAAACTCATTGATAGCCATACAATTTTCAATTGGCACTTTCCTCTTGAAGAGCACAAAGCGCACAGGATCAGAATGAGTTCCTTAGAGTCGGCACATCACGAGCAAAGGAGCTGGAGATGTTCTAGCTTAGAGGAGGGAAAGTCAAGAGCTCTACGTGAGCTTTTGCTTCATACTTTCTGTACAGAGAAACAGTAACACTATCTAGAGCACTGTGATATATAGGAATAACTCAATGTGAGGACTTCTTTCCAGTTTTAATTATACTGTCAAGATTCCAAGGATCATCAGTGTATTTGTAGTAATTTGGAATCTGAATAAATTATGCTGGCTGTCATACAGTATGTTTTCAATGTGAAATGAGTCTACTATTTTGTCTATTTCTGTTGTAACTATCATTTGCTGGGACATGTGCTGGGACTGCAGCAGCATTTCTGGACTATTGTCTAAGGAGGCTCCACCCTGCCAAGTCATTACGGTATCTAACACATACCATGTGCTTACTGTAAGTTAGTATTTATCAGAACTGTGCGATTTTTGATATGACTCAGGAAAAGTGCATTTTTCATATCCAAAGGCTTTCTTCTTGGCCAGTTTCCAAAATAAAATCTTGGCTTATAAAGAAAATACGTTTCTTTTGGGGAGACAATCTTTTGTTTGGAAAGAATTTCTTCAGCAAAATGCTGGTCATCAAATTTCCAATCATTAGGTTGTAGTAATCACTGTTTAACACAAAAGCTTTCCCCTCCCCCTAGTTAAAATCACAATCAGGTTTTCTGAGATGATCAGTGTTTTGTGGCCATTTTAAATCTGACCCTACTAGGCTAGATATCAAGAAATCTGTTTCTATTGCTAAAGTAGTCTTTTGTCCTTTGTTATTTTTCTGTCCATTTTCTGAGGTAATAAGAAGTCTAATTTTTTTTTAGTATTTCTGGACAATTCTCTATGATATCTTTGACAAACCCAAGTGTGTACTGTGGCACCTATGATACATTAAATGCTTGCTATGAAATACCTACCAGGACTGCTCGGCTTCTGATCAGGAGGTGGTGTGATGTACAGGGGCTTATAAGGATCATAATTCTTTACATCCAAGAGTCTCTTTTCTCTGATAGATTCCCATATAAAATCTGGGTTTGCAATATGAACGTGGTTCTTTTGGATAGAATTCAGTTGGTACTGACTCAGAACATCAGCATTATCTAAGATTATATGTGTGCACTAAGGAAAAAAAGAGTCAATCCATTACGCATCAGGAAAAACAACATTTAAATAAGTTATTTGTATCTGTAATTTTCACCCTTAAAAAGTATTGTTTTAAGGTAGTTTGTGATAATCTTCCTCAAATTTCTAAAAACCTCTATAAATTATCAGTTTCTAGTTACATAAACATTTTAAAAATCAACTGTTTTTAAAGGATATGGATATGAATGCACCATAATTGATTAACCCTAGAGGTTATTTCTAAATTTTCATTATTGTAAACAATGCTGTGATGACTATCCTCATGTACACATCTTTCTGCACTTGTTCAACTATTTTCTTAGTAGTGGAAACGGAGGTTCACAGGTTATTCATTATTTATTTTAATTTGTAATTTTAGAAAATCTTGTTTCTTTGTAGAGATGGGGTCTTGCTATGTTGACCAGGCTGGTCTTGAACTCTCAGCCTCAAGTGATTCTCCCATCTCAGCTGGGTTTACAGGCATGAGCCACCATGCCCGCTTATAATTTTATTTATTTTTTAATAAATAGTAAACTCACATTGTAGAATATCTAAAAAATGAAATAATGACATATTAACTTCTTCCCCACTGTTTTCCCCAGTTCCTCTCTGCAGAGGCACCTGCTGTCACTTGCTCCTCGCGAATCCTGCTAGAGCTACACTATGCGTAGACACATGGCAGCGTGCTCCTCAGCCTCTTCCGTGCCGGCTTTTCCACTGAATTTACCTTGGCGATTGTTCTTCATCATTACACATAGAGCTGCCTCATTATCTACAGTAGCTGGGATGCACATTTCACATGTTTATGCACATTGACTTCCACAAGGTTGCACTCACAGTATGTGAGTTTCTAAAAAGGAGAGACCATGTTGGCAGTTCTCTACACAGAAGACAAACTGAGAAGGGAGAGCGGGCACGAATTACTTATCTGTCCACAGAGACAGTGAGACAGCTCAGTGTGGGAAGCTGTATAAGGGAAGTATATACAATTCTACCTGAACTGGAAGTAAACAGGGACATTGCATTTCTGGTATTCAGCTGGAGTTGAACACGCTTCACAGAATAGATGAGGCTCACAATGGCCAAGCTCCAGGGCTGAGGTCCAGGGAGGGGCAGGCTGAGTCAGCTCATCAATTCGTCAACAGAGGGAACAGCAGAGGACAGGGGCAGGCCAGTCTGGCACCTAGAGCCTTTGGATTTCTATTTTTACTTCTTACAGTGAGGTGGTTTAAAAAAGAGGTTAGACTGAATTATTTCTAAGATTTCATCCAGCTGTAAAATCCTATTATTCTGAACTGCCAGGCTTACAAGTTCAAGAGGCAGAAGGTAAATTCCTACAGCCTTTAAATGAACAAAACAAACAGCATAAGCTACACTGCGAAGATGAGTCTGCACTGCATGTCTTTCTTTCTGCACCCAGGAACCTGGCTTACCAGTATATCATCCCAGCATTGACACACTGGTGAGTGACGACTGCGCTTTTTGCAAATCCTGTGTACTATGACTTCTCTCCTTCAAGAATAGATATGGCTGGTCTGAAATTCTATTTTCATATTTGGCTGTGCTCTAGTAATATCCTGCTTCACAGGACATGTAGGATTGTCCTGCAGTTCAGGGAACAGGGAGAGGACAGGGCTGGGCCACCTCTGCCTCTCAGAGCCCAGCCTCCCAATGGGCCATGTCACAGTCTCTCCTGAGGAACTTCGAGTAGCTCACTCACTCTCTCCTGCTGCTAATCTCTGCTTCCTCTTCTAACCATGACCCTGTTCCCTGCATGCGTGATGTTTTATCATACTGTAGTTTATGACATTTGGAAATACCTGAGGATTTAATGAAAAGGAAAACTTTCCGCCATTTTCCTTAATGTCAGTTTGTAGCTTTTTCTTCTGCTGCCGAGGTAAGTACTTCACTTTCAAACAGAAGATACAATTTGCAAAGATTCCCATCATCATCCTATAGGAAAAAAAGTTTTTAAGGACTCTCTCTTAAGTCAATATGACAGTGAATTTAGAATTATTATACAAGCAAACTGTGGGAAAATTGGGTATTATCTTAAGAAAGATATTGTAATCATGTTATCAATTGAACATTGCAAAAGTTGAATAATATCCTAGCTTGCAATATGTGTGTTGGTTTAAGAATCGTTTCTAGCTTTTATGGTTGATATTACTACACCAAAAATCCCTTTGTACAGGCTCATAATATACATCTTAATAAAAACATGACAGATTTCAGTTACAGATCAAGTGTGTGACTCCAGAACATGGAACCATTTATTTCTAAATTAGAAATTAACATTATTTGATAGTGAAACCATGGGTTTTTTATATATAATTCTATGCATTCAAAAAGACTCCTTATGTGGACTTCTATTAAGCCATTCTGGGGAAAAACTGAACAACTGATAATAAAAATATACAACTATGTTTAAATGGAATATGTATGTGTGTATATACACATATATATTCTGCATTTGGGTTAATTCTTTTTTTTTTTTTGGAGACGGAATCTCACTCTGTCATCCAAGCTGGAGTGCAGTGGTGCGACCTCAGCTCACTGCAACCTCCGCCTCCCTGGTTCAAGCGATTCCCCTGCCTCAGCCTCCTCCTGCCTCAGCCTCCTCCTGCCTCAGCCTCCCGAGTAGCTGGGACTACATGCGGGCACCACCACACATGGCTAATTTTTATATTTTTAGTAGAGACAAGCTTTCACCATGTTGACCAGGCTGGGCTCAAACCCAGCCTCCCAAAGTGCTGAGATTACAGGTGTGAGCCACCACACCCAGCCTGGGTTAATTTAATTCATTTACTGTACAATGCATTTAACAATAAATTAATACATGGTGAAAAACTGGGTTTAATTTCCATTTTCTAAAATTTTTTTTTTTTGAGACAGAATCTTGCTCTGTCACCCAGGCTGGAGTGCACTGGTGCAATTTTGGCTCACTGCAACCTCCACCTCCTGGATTCAATTGATTCTTCTGCCTCTGTCTCCCAAGTAGCTGAGATTACAGGCGCCCACCACGACACCTGGCTAACTTTTGTATTTTTAGTAGAGTCGGGGGTTTTACCATGTTGGCCAGGCTGGTCTTGAACTCCTGACCTCAAGTGATCTGCCCACCTTGGCCTCCCAAAATTGTGGGATTACAGGCATGAGCCACCGCGCCTGGCACACCCCCGCTTTTTTTTTTTTTTAAGACAGGGTCTCACTCTGTCGCCCAGGCTAGAGTGCAGTGGCAGATCTCAGCTCACTGTAATCTCTGCCCACTGCAATCTCTGCCTTCCGGGAAGGGAAGGTGAGGGTTAAAGACATACACACACACACACACACACACACACACACACACAGACACACACACACACAAAGGAAAAGAGAGAGGAGACAGAGCGAGAGAGAGCGCGAGCTTGACAGCAAATGCGGCTTTATGTGCAGCATAAAACCTACAGAAGTAGGGGACCAGTCTAATGCCACAGCCCACTGCTAAGTCTTACAGGCTAAGGGTACTTATAGTTATGGGTGGGAGGGGTCTGGGCAGTATGGCTTGTTGCCCCGCAAGATATCGGTAAGATGTTCCCATGATTTGTAACCCCGAACAAGGGTTCTGGTCCTTATTCAGGTGGATGTCATCATGGCGTTTCTTGGACGTTTGCCCAAGAAGACATGAGAGGGAAGTTTCTTTAGAGAAGCCTTTGTTGGCCTTGCGGTCAGGCGGTTAGGAAGGATGTTTCTCACCGCCTAAACCCACGAGAAATGTTTCACTTTACCCAAAGTCTGCAAAATAGCGGGGAGCTCACAAAATGTTGCAGTTTGTGCTAACGCTGGGTTCAAGCAATTCTCCTGCCTCAGCCTCCCGAGTAGCTGGGATTACAGGCCTGCGCCACCACGCCCGGCTAATTTTTTGCATTTTTAGTAAAGACAGGGTTTCGCCATGTTGCCCAGACTCGTATTTGTCAATTTTTAAAAGCAAGGAGTCACGTCTAACAGGCTGCCCCAAAGTAAGCTGCCATTTGGCGATAGCAGTTCCCAAGTCCTGTATTAGTTTGGGGATCGCGGTTCCGGGTCCTGTGTTAGTTTGGGCAGGCAGGTCAGGTTCTCTGCCGTGGCCGGCGCGTCTTGGGACTAAGCTGATTTGCTGAAAGCCCACTGCCCTGCACCGCGATTGGGCTCCGCCATTTCTCCTTTACTCTGCCTGCCCTTTTACCTCCCACTCCTACAGGCCAGAGGCCCCGCCCTACCTAGTGCTGTGTCCGGAATTTGTGGGTTCTTGGTCTCACTGACTTCAAAAACGAAGCCGCCCGGACCCTCGTGGTGAGTGCTACAGTTCTTAAACGCGGCGCGTCGGGAGTTTGTTCCTTCCTTGGTCTCACTGACATCAAAAATGAAGCTGCGGACCCTCGCAGTGAGCGTTACAGTTCTTTAAGGCCGCGCATCCAGAGTTTGTCCGGAGTTGTTTACTCCTACCAATGGGTTCGTGGTCTCGCTGGCTTCAGGAGTGAAGCTGCAGACCTTAGCGGTTTAAAGGCAATGCGGACCCAAACAGTAAGCAGCAACAAGATTTACCTCAAGGAGTGAAACACAAAGCTTCCACAGTGTGGGAGAGTTCCCCAGCGGGTTGCCGTCGCTGCCTCGGGCAGCCTGCTTTTATTCCCTTATCTGGTCCCACCCACATCCTGCTGATTGGTCCATTTTACAGAGTGCTGATTGGTCTGCTTTGACAGGGTGCTGATAAGTGTTTACAATCCCTGAGCTAGACACAAAAGTTCTCCCAAGTCCCCACTAGATTAGCTAGACACAGAGCACTGATTGGTGCATTTACAAACCTTGAGCTAGACACAGGGTGTTGATTGGTGTATTTACAAACCTTGAGCTAGACACAGAGTGCTGATTGGTGTATTGACAATCCCTTAGCTAGACATAAAGTTCTCCAAGTCCCCACTAGACTCAGGAGCCCAGCTGGCTTCACCCAGTGGATCCTATACCAGGGCCTCAGATGGAGCTGCCTGCCAGTCCCATGCCTTGCACCCACACTCCTCAGCCCTTGGGCGGTCGATGGGACCGGCGCCGGCCGTGCTCGTGGGGGAGGCTCGTGCTGTGCAGGAGCCCAGGGCCGTCAGGGAGGGGGGCTCAGGCATGGCGGCCGCAGGTCCCGAGCCCTGCCCCTTGGGGAGGCAGCTAAGCCTCCGCGAGAAATCTAGCGCAGCGCTGGTGGGCCGGCACTCCTGGGGGACCCGGCACACCCTCTGCAGCTGCTGGCCCGGGAGCTAAGCCCCTGACTGTCCGGACCAGCGGGGTCAGCAGGCTGCTCAGAGTGCGGGGACTGCCCAGCCCACGCCCAACCGGAACTCGCGCTGGCCCGCAAGCACGGCACACAGCCCCGGTTCGGTTGCATGCCTCTCGCTCCACACCTCCCCACAAGCTGAGGGAGCCGACTCCGGCCTCGCCAGCCTAGAAAGGGGCTCCCGCAGTGCAGCGGCCGGCTGAAGGGCTCCTCAAGTGCGGCCAGAGTGGGCGCCGAGAGCAAGCGAGGGCTGCAAGGGCTGCCAGCACGCTGTCACCTCTCAGTACCTTTGCCCTGTGTGTGTTGGATGGTGGTACCCATTCCCTGGGCTCTCAACTGAGGATACAATGCCACTGTCTCCCTGACACCTCACCTCTGGGTCTCCTTGGCACCACAGAGGCTCGACGTCCCCAGCCTAGGCCTCCCTCTCCCCCTTGGCTGGAGACAACCACTGGGTGCTATTCTTGACTCCCTGCACCCCCACCTCCTTCTGCCAGCTGTCTCTCTTCCATCACAGCCCCTGATACAGCCCCAATGTATAGAACTTGTCCCTCCTGCTGCCACTCTGGCCCATGCCCTCACATCCTGACTGGCTCCCACTCCTGTTGGGCCTGTGTTCAATCTCTTCTCCACACTGCAGCTTCAGGAATCTTGATTTTTGTTTTTAAATTACATTTCAAATAAAATACAAATTGCTTATCATGGTTCAAGGCCAACAGCTATCTCATTCCCTCCTGGCCACACTGGCTTTTTCTTCAGGAGGAAGAAACCCACAGCTTGGTCCTCCAAGTCTTGACACATGCTGTTATATATTATAGTCCTTATCCCTGGGATCCCCAGCCCTTCCTCACCCCATGCTGTATCCCCCATCCAGGACACAATGAATGGACACATTAGGGATTCATATTTTTTAATCTTTCTTTTGAGGTCCGATTAAACTGAAGTCTCTTGAGGTAATTCTGCCTTTCCATAACATTAGCATGTAAAAGTTTCATTTGTTGACTGCCTCTTACATTCAATAATTAGCATCTGTGCATAGATAGGAGGGATGAAATGAGGGGTACCATAAAAGAGATTACACCACACTATTTAGGTTAATCTATGCTAGTTGTAATCTCTGACAATTAAAAACAACACACAAAAAAAACACTAAAAGCCTTTAATGACTCTTTAATAATTTCCAGGACAGCCTCTATGTGATATTGCACCCCCACTTATGCTGACCAAGGTTGGCTGACATGGAGTGGCTGCTCAAGTCCACCTTCCGATGGGTCCTGGATGTGTTAAATCCTCTGACCTGTTTAAAACATGTTTCCTGGAAAAGTGACTCATGGTCACTGTTGAAAATGTGAAAAATACAGAATTGTATAACAGAAAAAAAAACAGAACAAAACAAAAAAATCTCAAAACCTAGGGCTCTGTTAGCATCTTGTTTTGCATTTTTCTTCTGGGCTTTTTTCTAGGTCTATTGTAACACCTTATTTGTTTTTTGAGACAGTCTCACTTTTGTCACTTAGGCGGAAGTGCAGTGGTGAAACCTCGGCTCATGGCAGCCTCCGCCTCCCGGGTTCAAACGATTCTCCTGCATCAGCCTCCCAAGTAGCTGGGATTATGGGTGCCTGCCACCATGCTTGGCTAATTTTTGTATTTTTAGTAGAGACGAGGTTTCACCATGTTGGCCAGGCTGGTCTCAAACTCCCAACCTCAAGTGATCTGCACACCTTGGTCTCCCTAAGTGCTGGGATTACAGGCATGAGCCACCGCGCCCAGCCACAGACTGTATTTTTTATCAAATTGAAATCACACTACCTATCCTGCTGTTATCAGGCAGCATCTTTAGCATTTTGTCATTAAATATTATTGGAAAACATTTTTAATAGAGACTATCAGATATGGACCATAAATGAGTTATTGTTAGAAAATTAAATCATTTCTAATTTTTGGTATCATAAAAAGCTATGATGAACATCCTTATGTGCAAATCCTTGTTTCCATCTCCAACGATCATCCTAGAAAATAATACTCAACTAGAACTACTGAATCAAAGTTTGAACAATTTTTTTGTGTTAAAAGTTAATCATTACGAAGAAAAAATAAAAAGCACCTACAATGATGGAAATGCTCAAAACTAGACTGCAGTGATGGTGCACAACTTGGTAAATTATTAAAAATTATTGAATTGGGCCAGGCAACGTGGCTCATGCCTGTAACCCTAAGCACTTTGGGAGACCAAGTGGAGCAAATCGCTTGAGCCCAGGAGTTTGAGAGCAGCCTGGCCAACATGGCAAAACTTTATTTCTACAAAAAATACAAAACTTAGCTGGGCAAGGTCGTACATGCCTATGGTCCCAGCTATTCAGGTGACTTAGGTGGGAGGATCACTTGAGCCTGGGAGGTCAAGGCTGCAGTGAGCTGTGATCATGCCACTGCACTCCAGCCTGGGTGACAGAGACCCCATCTCAAAAAAAAAAAAAAGAGAAAAATTATTGAATTGTACAATTAAAATGAGTGAATTTAATGTATGTAAATTGTACCCCAATACATTTTTTAAATAGTATTTTTTGGATACATAATAGTTACATACATATTATGGGTCAATAAAGTTGTTTTTAAAAAAGCACCTGATCCCTCCATCCAAAAATAACCCCACTGTTGATTTTTGTTTGTTTGTTTTTTGAGCCAGTCTCGCTCTGTCACCCAGGCTGGAGTGCAGTGGCACGATCTCAGCTCACTGCAACCTTCTGCCTCCCAGGTTCAAGTAATTCTCGTGCCTCAGCCTCCAAGTAGCTGGGACTACAGAAAGGCACCACCATGCCCAGCTAATTTTTGTATTTTTAGTAGAGACGGGGTTTCACCATGTTGGCCAGGCTGGTCTCGAATTCCTGAGCTCAAGTGATCTGCCCGCCTCTGCCTCCCAAAGTGCTAGGATTACAGGCATGAGCCGCCGCACCTGGTCCCCACTGTTGATATTTTAATTTTTTTGGTATTATTCTTTCTTGTATCATTGTATTTTCTAAATTATTAATATTCTATATTTAATGTTATAGCCAGTTGCCCTTTACTTTTTAAATAGGACTTTCACTTTCACAGCTTATTTAGCTTTTAGTGATATCCCCCCCATGTCACTAAATATTCTTTGAAGGTGTTTTTAGTGGTTACATAAGCTTTGCATTTATTTAATCCTTCCCCAAGTCATCAGATACTTGGTTACTTAAAAGTGTTCACTATTAGAAATACACTTTAATTAAAATGCTTATACATATATTTTTTGGCCACATCTCTGTCATAGTTTCCCTAGAGTTGATGGCCAGAAATGTAATTACTGAATCAAGGAGTATAAACATTTTTTAGCCTTTTAAAAATTGTGGTAAAATATGCGAAGATAAAATTTACCATCTTAACCATTTTAAATGTACAGTTCAGTGGCATTAAGTACCTACACATAGTTGTGAAATCAAAGTATAAACATTTTATTTTATTTGAGACAGGGTCTGGCTCTGTCTCCCAGGCTGGAGTGCAGTGGTGCGGTCACTGTCACAGCTCACTGCAACCTGGACCTCCCTCCCAGCAATCCTTTCACCCCGGCCTCCTTAGTAGCTGGGACCACAGGCCTGCACCACCATGCCCGCCTAATTTTGGTAGAGACAGGGTCTTACTATGTTGCCAATGCTGGTCACAAAGTCCTGGGCTCAAGCGATCCTCCTGCCTCAGCCTCCCAGAGTGCTGGGGTTACAGGTGTGAGCTGCCACGCCCGGCCCAGAGTAAAAACATTTTAAACATAAATCTGTGGTCTGTTCTTAGCACCTGCGGCTGCGTGGGAGGTATGGAAAGGCGCACTTTGGGTTTCGTGAAATCTCAAGTGAGGCCTTGACTTCTCTCTTTCCACAGATTCATCTCTAGTCTCTGTAAAATGCCAGCCCTCTTCTGGGTTAACAGCGCCTAACCGACATGCGCCACCAGTTCTTCCTTGTTTCAAAGTGTTCTCTAAACACAGTTAGTTCATGTTTTCATCAGCGCTGATTATGTACATATGCGATGTGGCAGACACCGGGCTAGGGGCTTGTTATTCTCTAAGGCAAATCTGCACAGTCACTCCAGCCTGTCCCCCTTCCCAGCTTCTTCCCCAAATAACATTCACAGAGTGTCTTCCATCCAAAGACAGCAGGGAACAGCCCCGATTCCTAAGACACCCTCAGCGCGCCTCCTCACAAACTCCTGGCTGCTCCATAAACCATTGGTGTAGATGGAATCAAGTGGCTTCCTGCTTCACAGGTCTTCGTCTTTACCACTGGCATTTCCTCCTCTCGGAAAACCCTGAGGAGTCCCTTTCTGGGCAGTCTTGATTCTACAGCCTCCGCCTTCCGAAGTGTGTGAGTCACCACACGCTAAGATCACTTTTGATATACAGTGGGCATTCAATAAAAGCTTGCTTACTAAAAACTCTCACGTATCCATTAAAGCCCAGGATTACAGAAAAGCCTTCTGACACTATTTGCATTTTGGACTCAAATAGCATCAGTAATGCACCTCCCTAATGGGTTTATTAAACCCTTAAACAACAAAGATACTACTTTTATTTCACTCCTACATGATATACAGTAGCTCTACGCACACAAACAAGACCTAATGTTTACTTAATAAGTGATAAAGTCAATGTAATCAATCTGCAACACGCACATACTCAGAGCGAACTTCCCCTTTATCATAGCACTATGCTTGGATATTGTCATATAACTGTTGTCATTCAGCAGTCCAGAATCCAAAGTGCTTGGGCTTGAATATTTAGCAGCGCCTTGGTTTTCTAGAACCTGTGATCTACCAACTCGATCCTTGGGTGAACCATTCGGCCCTCCCAGCAGGAATTACTTAACTGAGTTAGAGGTTTTCAACTTTGGACCTCAACAAACACACTGTTTCTATCACGGTGTTCCCAATGAGTCACGAGGTCAGATAGTACTTCCTGATTACTCACCAAACCACCTTACTTTTGCACAATTCGAAACCTAACTTTAGGAAAGAAGGCGTTTGGCATACTGGAAACAAGAAACAACGCATACTACTGTGAACCGCACCGCACGGGGTGCGGAGACTTGGTGTGAGTGTCGGCTCCGGTGGGCGCCCCCCACCGCACCCCGTTTCTAGTCACCAGGGCTGCGCTGCCGGGCAGAGCGGAACGACCGCAACATCCCTCCCCGAGGGCGCTGGCTGCACTAACTAGTCCACCCCCGCGCCTCACAGCGCCGTCAGGCCCACAGCGCCAATGCCGCGCAGGGCAAGGGCGCAGCCTCTGGCGGAGAAGTAGTACTCGGGGTACTTCCTGGCTAGGACTACAGGGACCTTTAGGCAGCCCCCACCCCGCGGCGCCCACGCACCTGCCTAGAGGATCCAGCTAGCTCCCGGCGCTCCCGGATTCCGCGCTCCTTGCTCGCGGTACTTCCGTAATCTAGGCTCTCCCTGCCCCCGGGGCTGGGCGGGCGTCACTGCGCCGGAACCCCGCCCCGCACGAGCGCAGCGGCCCAAGCAGGGACGGTAGCCGGAATGCGCCCGGAATCGGGTCCGCCAGGTGGGGAGAGGTACCCGGCCTCTGGCGGGGTTTCTCTTCCAAGATCAGCCTGAGGGTTCAGGGCTTTGTTTCAGTTTCATATTTCAGGAGGGATTTGGTCAATGAGGATTAATACAAAGCTAGGCTTTGAGAGAGGTGGGTGGATGGTGCTGTCCTTTAACTGAGAAATGGAAGGGATTCACAAGGGCGGGAAAGAAGAAAATTTCGGGAAAGTTCGGGAAACAGGAGAGTGAGATAATAAATTTACTTTAAGCCTTCCTGCGTTTGAAATTCATGACAGTGCTTGTAACTAGTTGGAAATACATTTATCTGCCATTCAAGAGAGGCAGGGGGCTGGAGATACAGATCTGAGATTCACTGAAATGGGAATAAAGCAATGGGGAAGATTCAGATTTTTAGGATACTGAATAAAATGAGAATAGAAAGGATAGAGTAGAGAATACAGTGGAAAGGGTATGGGGTTGAATCCTGACTCCACAATTTATTACCAAGGGGATTGGGGACAAGGTAATTTACCAAGTTTCATCATTACAACCTACTCTATAGGGTTGTCTAAGAAACAAGAGATTCTGGGGGAGGAGAGAGACTGATTCCTAGAGTTACCACATCATAATGCTCAAAATGTCCAATCTTCAACAAAAAATTATGAGGCATGCAAAAAAAAAAAGGCGAAAAAATGGCCAATTCAAAGGAAAAAAGAAATGAACAGAAATTGTCCCTGAGCTGAGGAAGCACAGACATAGGAATTATTAGACAAATACTTCAGATAAACTGTCTTAAACATGGACAAAAAGTGAAAGGAAACATAGAAAAATAACTGAAAGAAAGAACCAAGAGAACAAAGTCTCAATAAATAGAGAATATGCAATAGAAGATGTGCAAATGGTCAACAAGCATGAAAAAAAGCCCAACATAACTTATCATCAGAAAAGTGCAAATCAAAACTGCAATGAGATACCATCTTACACCAGTCAGAATGGTTATTATTAAAAAGTCAAGGAACAACAGATGCTGGCAAGGCTTTATTGAAAAGGAAATGCTTTTACACTGTCAGTGGGAATGTAAATTAGTTGAACCACTGTGGAAAGCAGTTTGAAGATTTCTCAAAGTGCTGAAAACAGAACTGCTATACAACCCAGCTATCCCATTACTGGATACACATCCAAAACAAGAGAACTCATTCTACCAAAAAGACACATGCACTAGTATGTTCATCACAGCACGCTTCACAATAGGAAAGACATGGAATGAACTTAGGTGCTCATCGACAATGGACTGGATAAAGAAAATGTGGTACATATGCACCATGGAATACTATGAAGCCATAAAAAGAATGAATGGAATCATGTCCTTCGCAGCAACGTCAATGCAACTGGAGGCCATTGTCCTAAGTGAATTAATGAAGGAACAGAAAACCAAATACCACATGTTCTAATTTGTAAGTGGGAGCTAAACACTGGGTACTCATGGATATAAAGATGGCAACAATAGACACTGGGGACTACTAGACTGGGAGGGAGGGGGAGGGGCAAGGGTTGAAAAACTATTGGCTACTATGCTCAGTACCTGGGTGAGGGGCTCAATCATACCCCAAACCTCAGCACCACGAATTATATGTAGGTAACAAACCTGCACATGTAGCTTCTGAATCTAAAATAAAAGTTGAAATTATTTAAAAAACAAGGAATATTAATAAAGAGATAGAAATTATAAAAGGAACCAAACAAATTTTGGAACTGAAAAGAACCAAAAAGAAATTGTGTAGTTAAAACGTACAATAGGACCAGGCATGGTGGTTCATGCCTGTAATCCTAATGTCTTGGGAGGCCAATGTGGGAGGATCACTTGAGGCCAAGAGTTTGCCTTGGCAACACAGGGAGATCCCCTCTCTACAAAAAAATTACAAAATTAACCGGGCATGGTGGTGCATGCCCGTGGCCCTAGCTACTCAGGAGGCTAAGGCAGGAGGATCACTTGAGCCAAGGAGTTCATGGCTGCAGTGAGCTAAGATCACACTCCTGCACTCCAGCCTGGATGACAGAGCAATATCTTGTCTCAAAAAAAAAAAAAAAAAAAAAGAAGAAGAAGAAAAGAAAAAGGAAAAAAATACAATAACTTAAATGAAAAATTCACAAGTGATGCTCAAGAGTAGATTTGAGCAGGTAAGAGAAGGAATGAGCAAACTCGAAGATAAAACTATTGAAATTATTAAGTCTGAGGAGCAGAAAGTAGAAGAATGAAGATCCAAGTCCAAAAGATTTGTGGACACCATCAAGTGTATCAGCATATGCATAATGGGAGTCCTAGAAAGAAAAATGAGGGTGAAGGTGGCAGGAAGAGTATCTGAAGAAACAGTGGCAAGTCCCCAATTTGTTAAAATACATAATGTAACACTTCAAAGAAGCTCCATGAACTTCAAGTATGATAAACTCAAAAAGTCCACAATAGAGTTATATTAATAATCAAACTGTTGAAAGCCAAAGACAGAGAGAAGCTTAAAAGCAGCTAGACAGAAATGATCACTACATACAAAGGAACTTGCATAAGATTAACAGCCAATCTATTACCATGGGAGCCAGAAGGCAGTGGGATGATATAAAGTGCTCAAAGAAAATTCTATGTCTGTCAAAACTCTCCTCCAAGAAATGATAGGCCGGGCATGGTGACTCATGCCTGTAATCCTGGCACTTTGGGAGGCTGAGGCAGGTGGATTGCTTGAGCCCAGGAGTTCAAGACCAGCCTGGGCAACATGGTGAAAACCCATCTCTACAAAAAATATAAAAATTAGCCAGGTGTGGTGGCACGTGCCTGTCATCTCAGCTACCTAGGAGGCTGAGGCAGGAGGAACACTTGAGACCTGGAGGTTGAGGCTACAGTGAGTTGTGATTGTGCCACTGCCCTCCAGCCTGGGTGACAGTCATCCCATCTAAAAAAAATGTGTAATAAAAACCTATAGAATGCTTGAAGAACCATCCAACTACTATATAATTATTGCTATTTTTGAAGAAAGCAAAAATACAGGTGTGACAACTATTATGGTATTGTTTTGCTCTTATTACAACAAAGATTCAAGCTAGAAATCCTTTACTATCTATTCAACATCATTCATCATTTGTCAGGCATTCTAGAATGTAGTGGATGTGATAATCCCTTTGTTGTATAGACTCATTAGGTTTCCAGGATGTTTTGTTGTAAGTCCAATGCACCAGCAATAGATTTACCTATATCAAACTGCCAAGATTTAAAAAATGTCTCTCAGCACCCAAGGTTGTTGTTAGAAACTTCTTTACTGAAGTAATTCTGGAAATCTGAGGTTTCAGGCCTTGGTGAAGAACTCCTTCACTCCTCCTGCAGGTGAAGCAGGATGTGGGTTTTCTTGGGTTTGCCTAGAGGCCAGACACATGCATCTCTGAGTGCATCTTCCCAACCTGTTAGAATTCCCCTTTCTGGCCTGGAAGACATGGGCTTGGGGATCATCCCTTGGCCAGGCTAGCACTTATGTTCTCTCTTTTTTCTTTTTAAGAGTTGGGGGTTTCACTCTGTCGCCCAGGCTGCAGTCTAGTGGTGTGATCATAACCTTAAACTCCTGGGCTCAAGTGATCCTCCTGCTTCAGCCTCCCAAGCAGCTAGGGCTACAGGTGCATGCCACCATGCCTGGCTAACATTCAAACTTCTGGGCTCGAATGATCCACTTCAGTGTTTCAAAGTGCTGGGATTACAGGTGTGAGCCACTGCACCTGACATGTGCTCTCTGGATAGAGTGGACACTTCCTACCATCAGACCAACAATGAAAAGTTGTTAACTCTTGGCTGGGTGTGGTGGCTCATGCTTGTAATCCCAGCACTTTGGGAGGCTGAGGTGGTGGATCACTGGAGGTCAGGAGTTCGACACCAGCCTAGCCAACATGGTAAAACCCCATCTCTACTAAAAATACAAAAATTAGCTGGGCATGGTGGCGCACATCTGTAGTCCCAGCTACTCAGGTGGCTGAGGCAGGAGAATCACTTGAACTGGGGAGGTGGTGGTTGCAGTGAGCTGAGATCATGCCAGAAGGAAAAGTCAGCCTTTATTCTGTCAACCAATGATACCAAAATTTTAAGGATAATCTAAAGGGCGGGTTTTGATAACTAGGGAACAGCTCAGATCACTCGCATCACTGTCTGTGTGGGTGCTCCAGGTCTGATGTGCTGATTGCAGGGCTGCAGAGTTGACTCCTGCATGTTCTCACATGTGGAATAGGAGTTAGGCAGCTGCAGCTCTGCAGTGCCCACACTGTCTGCACAGAAGCAGCATCTAAATATACTGTTACTTAAATCTATGTGAAGTTCACTTTGGAATTTAAAAAATTTCATGATTTTGGCCGGGCATGGTGGCTCATGCCTGTAATCCTAACACTTTGGGAGGCCGAGGCGGGCAGATTGCCTGGGCTCAGGAGTTCAAGACCACCCTGGGCAACATGGTGAAACTGCATCTCTACTAAAAATACAAAAAATTACCTGGGCATGGTGGTGCATGCCTTTAATCCCAGCTACTCAGGAGGCTGAGGCATGAGAATAGCTTGAACCCGAGAGGTGGAGGTTGCAGTGAGCTGAGATTGCACCACTGCACTCCAGCCTTGGCGACAGCAAGACTCTATCTCAAAAAAAAAAAAATGAATAAATAAAGAAATAAATAAATATTTCATGATTTTGTTAAACATCACTTCCTAATAAAGGGAAAAAATCCTTTTGTCACTGTGGAGAAGACTTTGTGGGGTGGAGTCACTACTGGGGATGAAAGAGAAAATGTTGAAGGAAGTCATCAGCTTTGTTGCTTTTCTTAATTGTAAGGTTTGAGTTTACTGCCTGATGATCAGAGCCAGAAGCACAGGTCTCCAGGAAATGCCATGACTGGATAGAGAGCCACACGCTGCTTCCCGTCATACATCTACCTGGACCTAACTCAGGAAGAAACATACGCTTCCTACATTTTATCCCATAAGCAAAGCAACTACTGCAGAACTGTTCATGGAGATTTTGTCTTAACTTCAAAAAGTGCTTCTCCTAATTTATTTTCTGTTGCACAGTATCAAGAAGCACCTGTGGAAAAAAAGGATTCAAAAGAAGAAAACCATAACCATCTTACAAGTGAGTTAATTGTGTTCCTCTCTTCTGTACTTAACTCATAGTGTTACTAAGTTGTCCTAAGATAAGAGAAGGCCTCTCTATGTTTTTTGTTTAAAATTCTTTTTTCAGAGATGGAGTCTTGCTGTGTTGCTCAGGCTGGACTCAAACTCCTGGGCATAAGCAGTCCTCCCCACTCAGCCTCCCAAGTAGCTGGACTATAGGCATGTGCTGCCCTGTCAGCTCTCCCTCTCATGCTCTCTCTCTCTGTATATGTGTGTGTGTATATGTGTGTGTGTGTTTGTCCCCTGTGGCTTTTTTTTTTTTTTTTTGGAGACAGAGTCTTGCTCTTTGGCCCAGCCTGGAGCATAGAGGCATGATTTCAGATCACTGCAACCTCTGCCTCCAGGGTTCAGGTGATTTCTTGTGTCTCAGCCTCCTAAGTAGCTTGGATTACAGGTGTGCACCATTATGCCCAGATAATTTTTTGTATTTTTAGTAGAGATGGGGTTTTATCATGTTGGCCAGGCTGGTCTCAAACTCCTGGCCTCAAGTGATCTGCCACCTTGGCCTCCCAAAGTGCTGGGATTACAGATCTGAGCTACTGCACCCAGCCATAATTTGTCATTGATCACTTTTCAAAAACACGTTTTATCATGCTATTTTCTGTAACTGAGCTCAACATGTTTCTACATTGGTCACTCTTTAAAGACACATTTTCTTTTTTCTTACTTTTCTATTACACTTTTAAGTTCTAGGGTACAAGTGCACAATGTGCAGGTTTGATACATAGGTATACATGTGCCATGTTTGTTTGCTGCGCCCATCAACTCATTATTTGTTGGGGTGATCAGGCCCAATTCCAGACTGTGGGGGCTATGAAGTCTGGCGGAGTCAAATGAATAAGACAAGATAAGTTAAGGGTGCATAAAGTGGGTCCAGGGGGCTGACACTAGTATGGAGGCTGTGAAGGCCCCGAGCTCTGGGAGCCCACACTATTTATTGGTGATCAAACAAAGAAGCAGGCGGTGAGGACATGGGGGTCAAAAGGAAGTGGTGCATCAAGTGTTTGATCTATAGCTGTGTCAGTTTAGCATTTTCTTTGAAGCATATGGAATGAGTTCAGTTACAGAAAATAGCACATCATCTAATTTTTTACCAAAAAGCTAGCATTTACTTTTTAGGGCAAGATATTTGCATTTTCTGTGTGGGCCTAATATGCTCAAAATTGAGTTTTTTGATATTTGACAGGACGTGTTTTTTTAAACTGCTCTTAGTTAATACATACTAAATTCAGTGAAAGAAAACAGCACATCATATATTATTTGTGTGCTATATCTTGCTTTTAGCATTTAGGGATGTATATGCATATCTTCCTGAAAGTACAAAGTGGGCTCAGAAATGCTTTTTTTAAAGTTGTCTGAAACATTGTTTAAAAAAAGGATCAATGTCTAAACGTGTTCTGTTCAGTGAAAGAAAGCAGCACATCATCTAGATTTTTGGCACACAGCCTTCATTTACTTTTCGGAGCTAGATATTTGCATTTTCTGTGTGGGCCTACTATGCTCAGAATTGTGTTGTTTGAGATTTGACAAGTTGTGTATTTGAAAACTGCTATTAGTTAATACATGTTGAATTTAGTGAAAAAAAAAACAGTGTATTAGACATTATTTGTGTGCCATATCTTGCTTTTAGCATTTAGGGCTGTATTTTCATATCTTCCTGAAAGTTCTAACTAGGCTTTTAATAGTTTTTTTCTGAGTGTGTACAAATGTGCTTTTAAAAATGAATCAATGTCAAAACATGTTGAATTCAGTGGAAAAAAACAGCATATCAGGTAGGTTTTTGGTACATAGCTTGCATTTACCTTTTAGGGCCTACTATGCTCAGAATTGTTTTTTCTGAGATTTGACAAGCTGCGTCTTTGAGAACTGCTATACCATGTAGAATCAAGTGAAGGAAACCAGAACATCATCTAGGTTTTTGGCACACCGCTTACGTTTACCCTTTATGATTAGATATTTGCATTTTCTTTGTTGGCCTACTAAGCTTGAAGTTGTGTTTTCTGAGATCTGTTTTCTAGATGTGTTTTCGACAATTGTGTTTTCGACAATTGTGTTTTCTGAGATGGGTTTTTGAAAACTGCTCTCAGTTAACACATGTTGAATTCAGCAAAAGAAAACTGCACATGACTTATATTTTGGGTGCCATGTCTTGCTTTTAGCATTCATAGCTGTACATGCATATCTTCCCAGAAGTGCTAACTGGGCTCTGAAATGGTATTTGAGCTTGTACAAAATGTGTTTTTGAAAAGTGATCAATGTAAAACCATCTTAAATTTATTGACAGAAAGCAGCACATCATTTAGGTTTATGGCACAAAGCTGGTGTTTACCTTTTAGAGCTAGATATTCGCATTTTCTGTGTGGGCCTACTATGCTCAGAATTAGGTTTTCTGAGATTTGACAAGATGATCTTTGAAAAATGTTCTTAGTTAATACATGTTGAATTCAGTGAACAAAATAGCAGATCATACATATTTTGTGCACCATATCTTGCTGTTAGCATTTAGGACTGTGTATGCATACATTCCTGGAAGTGCTAACTGTGCTTGGAAATGTTGTTTTCGGAGCTTGTAGAAAACGTGTGTTTAAAAAGTGTTCAATGTCAAGACATGTGGAACTCCATGAAAGAAACAGCACATAATATAGGTTTTTGGCAGAAAGCTTGTGTTTACCTTTGACGGCTAGATATTCTCATTTTTTGTGTAAGACTACTGTGCTCAGAATTGTTTTCTGACTTGAAAACGTGTTTCTGAAAACTGCTCTTAGTTAATAAAGACTGAATTCAGTGAAACAAAACAGCACATCATCTAGGTTTTTGGCACAAATTAGTGATCACTCTCAGGGCTAGATATTTGCATTCTCCTTGTGGGTTTACTATGCACAGAATTGTGTTTTTTGAGATTTTACAAGATGTGTCTTTGAAAAGTGCTTTTAGTTAATACATGTTGAATTAGTGAAGCAAAACAGCACATCATACATTATTTGTGTGCCATATCTTGCTTTTAGCATGTACGGCTGTATATGCATATCTTTCTGGAAGCACTGACTTGGCTTCCAAACTTTATTTTATGAGCCTGTACAAAACGAGTTTTTGAAAAGTGATTAATGTCAAAACATATTAAATTAAGTGAGAAAACAGCACATCATCTAGATTTTTGGCACAAAGCTTGTGTCCACCTTTCTGGGCTAGATGTTTGCATTTTCTGTTTGTGCCACCTAAGTTAAAAATTGTGTTTTCTGAGATCTCACAAGATGTGTCTTTGAATACTGCTCTTAGTTAATACATGTTAAATTTAGTGAAAGAAAACAGCACATCATACAATATTTGTTTGCCATATATTGCTTTTAGCATTTAGGGCTATATATGCATATCTTTCTAGAAGCACTACTTGCGCTTCAAAATGTCATTTTTTGAGTTTGTACAAACAAATTTTGGAAAGCGATCAGCATCAAAACATGATAAATTCAGTGAAAGTAAACAAGACAACATTTTGGTTTTTGGCAAAAAGCTTGCATTTACCTTTCAGGGATAGATATCTCATTTTTTCTGAGGGCCTTTTTGCTTAAAATTGTGTTTTTAAAAATATTTGACAATATGTGTCCTTGAAAACAGCCCTTAGTTACTATATGTTGAATTTGGTGTAAGAAAGACAGCATATCAAATATTATTTGTGTGCTATATCTTGCTTTTAGCATTTAGGGTTGTATATGCATATCTTCCTAGATGTGATATATCCAGGTCTAAAAATTGAAAGCAAGCTTTGTGTGCCAAAAACAAAAAAAAACCAAAAAAAACCAACTATATAATGTGCTGTTTTGTTTCACTGAATTCAACATGTTTTGCCTGAGAACAGTTTTTTAAAATTTGTTTTGTACAAACTGAGATCAAACATTTCTGAGCCCTGTAGGCATTCATAGGAAGATATGAATTTCCAATCCCAACTGCTAAAAGCAAATTTTGGGCTAAAATACTTTATGATGTGTTGTTTTCTCTAATAGAATTCCACACATTTTTAATTAAAAATGTTTTCAAACACTCGTTTCATAGAAACTAAAAAATGACACTCTTGAGCCCAGTGAGATCCCTTATGAAGATAAGAATATTCGGCCTTAAAAATGGAAAACAAGATTTTTTCCAAAGAACTTGATGATGTTTTGGGTTTTTTTTTTTTTCACTGAATTCAACATGTTTTTACCTAGAACAGTTTTCAAATACACATTATGTAGAAGCTCAGAAAAGACATATCTGAGCCCAGTGGGCACTCAGGAAAATATAGATATCCAGCCCTAAAGCTAAAAGCAAGCTTTGTGCCAAAAATCCTTTATGATGTGCTGTTTTCTTTCACTGAATTCAACCTGTTTTGATGTAGAGCAGTTTTCAAAGACTTGTCTTGTCGAATCTCAGTCAACACAATTCTGAGTACAACAGGCCCTCACAGAAAATGTGAATATCCAGTCCTAAAAGTTAAAAGCAGGATTTGTGCCTAAATTCATTAGGATGGGCTGTTTTCTTTGAGGAAATTCATCATGTTTTCATATAGAATCATTTTCAAACACAGGTTTTGTAGGCCTTCAGAACAGTCATTTATGAACCCAGTGGGCACTCATAGCAGAATATGAATACCCAGCCCTAATAGCTAAAAGCAACCTTTGTGCCAAAAAACTTGATGATGTGCTGGCTGGGCGCGGTGGCTCACCCCCGTAATCCCAGCACTTTGGGAGGCCGAGGCAGGCGGATCACGAGGCCAGGAGATTGAGACCATCCTGGCTAACACGGTGAAACCCTGTCTCTACTAAAAATACAAAAAATTAGCCAGGCGTGGTGGCGGGCGCCTGTAGTCCCAGCTACAGTGCGCGGAGATTGCACCACTGAACTCCAGCCTGGGCGACAGAGCAAGACTCTGTCTCAAAAAGACAGTGAAAGACAACTCCATATCATAGACGATTTTGGCACAAACCTTTCTTATATTTACTATGTCTGAATATTCACGTTTTTATTTGAAAGTTGAGTGGGTTCAAGCGTGTCTCTTCTTAGGTCTAAAAACGTGGTTTTACTAACTGTTCTAAGTAAGAATGTGTTTAATTCAGTGAAACAAAACAACACATCATAAGGATTTTTAGCACAAAACTTGTTCTCAGCTTTTACGTGTGCATATTTATAGTCTTTTATTAGAGTCCACTGGGTTCGCAAATTTGTGTTCTGTGTGTTAACAAAACTTACGTTTGAAAACTGTATTAAGTGCCGGGCAAGGTGGCTCACGCCTGTAATCCCAGCACTTTGGGAGGCCCAGACGGGCGGATCATGAGGTCAGGAGATCGAGACCATCCTGGCTAACACGGTGAAACCCCGTCTCTACTAAAAATACAAAAAATTAGCCGGGTGTGTTGGCGGGTGCCTGTAGTCCCAGCTACTAGGGAGGTTGAGGCAGGAGAAGGGCGTGAACCTGGGAGGCGGAGCTTGCAGCGAGCCAAGATCGCGCCGCTGCACTCCAGCCTGGGGGATAGAGCGAGACTCTGTCTCAAAAAAAAAAAAAAAAAGAAAAAGAAAACTGTTAAGTGTAAACATATTATCTTTTGTCAAAGAATACAGCACATCATAAATTATTTTGACACAAATTTTCTTTTAGCTTTTACAGCTGGATATTCGCATTTTCTTTGAGGGCCTAGTATGCACAGAATTGTGTAGTCAGAGATTCAACACAATTTGAAAAGTGACCAATGTCTAAACATGTTGAATTCATCAAAAAAGATAGCACATCGTACAGTATTTGTGTGCCATATCTTGCTTTAGCATTTAGGGCTGGATTTGCATAACTGCATAAAAAGACTAACTGGGCTCAGAAATGTTTCTTCTGAGCTTGGAAAAAACGTGTTTTTGAAAGCTCTTCAAATAAAAGCCTGTTGAATTCAGTGAAAGAAAGCAGCACATTATACCGTATATGTGTGCCACATCTTTTAGCATTTAGAGCTGGTTATGTCTACGTGCCTTTAAAGGCTAACTTGGCTCAGAAATGTTTGCTCTGAGCTCGTACAAAATGTAGTTTAGAAAAATGTTCAAAAGCAAAACGTGGAATTCAGTAAAAAAACCCTGCATATCATGTAATATTTTGGCACAAAGCTTGCTTTTTTTTAATACTAGAGCTGGTTATTCATATCTTTCTATAAGGGCTACATGGGCTAAAGTGTGTGTTTTTTAGCTTCTATATAACGTAGGTTTGACAATTGTTCCAAATAAGAATTTATTTAATTTAGTGAAAGAAAACAGCACAACATAATTAATTTAGGCAGAAGTTTGCTATTGGCTTTTAGGGCTAGATATTCACATTTTCTCTGTGGGCTTACTATGCTCAGAATTATGTTTTCTGAAATTTGACAAGATGTGTCTTTAAAAACTGCTGTTAGTTAATACATGTTGAATTCAGTGAAATGAAGCAGCATATCATACATTATTTGCATGTCATATTTTGCTCTTAGCATTTAGAGATGCATGTGCATTTCTTACTGGATGTGCTAATTAGGCTTCAAAATGTTATTTTCTGAGATTGTACAAAATGTGTGTTTAAAAAGTGATCAATGTCAAAACATGTTGAATTCAGTTAAAGAAAACAGCACATAAGTTAGGTTTATGGCACAAAGCTTGTGTTTATCTTTGACAGCTAGATATTCACATTTTCTGTGTAAGCCTACTGTGATCAGAATTGTGTTTTCTGAGACTTGACAGTATGTGTCTTTGGAAACTGTTCTTAGTTAATACATGTTGAATTCAGTGAAAGAAACCAGCACATCATACATTATTTGTGTGCCATATCTTTCTTTTAGCATTTAGGGCTTTTATGCCTATCTTCCAGGAAGCACTAACTGGCACAGAAATATCTTTTTCTGAGCTTGTACAAAGTGTGTTTTTGAAAAGTGATCAATGTCAAAACATGTCAAATTAAATGAACAAAAACAGCACATCATCTAGGTTTTTGGAACAAAGCTTGTGTTTACCTTTTAGAGCTACATATTCGCATTTTTTCTGTGGGCCTACTAAGTTCAAAATTGTGTTTTATGAGATTTGACAAGATATGTCTTTAAAAACTGCTCCTAGTTAATACACGTTGAGTTCGGTAAAAGAAAACTGCACATCATACGTTATTTCTGTTGCTATCTTGCTTTTAGCATTTAGCGCTGTATACACGTATCTTCCTGGAGACGCTAACTGGGCTCTGAAATGCTTTGTTCTGACCTTGTATGAATGGGTTTTTGAAAAGTGATCAATGTCAACATGCTGAATTCAATGAAAGAGAACAGCAAATAATCTAGGTTTTTGGAACAAAGCTTGCATTTACATTTTAGAGCTAGATACTCGCATTTTTTGTGTGAGGCTATTATGCTCTGAATTGTGTTTTTTGAGTTTTGACGAGATGTGTCTTTGAAAACTGCTATTAGTTAATACATGATGAATTCAGTGAAAAAACAACAACAGATCATACATTGTTTTTGTGCCATGTCTTACTTTCAGCATTTAGGGCTGTATATGCCTATTTTCCTGGAAGTGCTAACTGGGTTCCAAGATGTTTCTTTCTGAGCTTCTACAAATGTGTTTTTGAAAAGTGGTCAATGTCAAAACATGTTGAATTCAGTGAAATAAAACAGCACATCATACATTATTTTGTGCCATATCTTGCTTTTAGCATTTAGGGCTATATATGCATATTTTCCTGGAAGCACTAACTTGTCTCTGAAAAGTTTTTTTCTGAACTTGTACAAAACGTTTTTTAGTTGGAGAAGTAGGTGAAACAGCCATTGCAAAAATTTTAACAGTGAGAGAATTATGACAGTTAATGAGATTTAATCTACCCAATTATCATGTTGCCTTTAACCTCCAACTGCCTTTACTCAATCCTGGGCTTGTGTCGAGATAACTTTGGGAGACATTTAGTTTATAGTTTAAATAAACTAAACTTTTCCCCCAAATTGACTGCCTTTGTAAATCTAATGAGAGGCTGTCAGGTTGTGAGCATGAGAGAAGTCTGAATTCTGCTAAGGTGTAGACATAAACAGTTACCAGCCATTATTCCAAAGATCACAAGATTTGCAGCTTCTAATTACTCCTGCAGATAACATCACTATTGTAGAACCTAAGACTGGTCTTTTAATATATCTTTTCAGGTTTTTGCATTGCTGAAGACTGACTTCACCCAGACCTACCAACTGGTCCTGAGACCCCCACCCAGGAACCTATTCAGTGCAGGAGGACAGCTTCAGCTCCCTACGTCTTCATGTGTGACCCAATTGATGAGCACTTCCTTCTTCCTGGCCCCCTACTGACCAAACTATCCTTTAAAAACCCTAGTCACTGAGTTTCCAGGGAGACTAATTTGACTAATAATAAAACTGGTCTCCCATTCAGCCAGCTCTGCATGAATTAAATTTTCTCTATTGCATTCCCGTGTCTTAACAAGTCAGCTGTACCTGGGCACTGGGCAAAATGAACCCATTGGATGGCTACATATGTCCAGGTTAATCCGGTCATCACTGGGGGACTTGTGTAGGGGATTTTGGCTCTGGAAAGGATGGATTAGAGAATCTCTGTCTTCTGCAGACTGAAGTGTGCAGATTATTGCCAAGAAAAACCTCTGAGAAGCACAAGCTCAGGCCTTGGGGACTTCATGCATGTTGTTTGCCTGCTGAATAGGAGGCTCCTGTGTCCGCCCTCACAGCTTGGTCCTCACTTATATGAGCCCAACTGGGAATGCTCTCTGTGATTCAGGTCCACTTAGCTTCTAGAATGCTCAGGTAGGAAGTAATCATTAGAAGCATATGAAGTATGTTACCCCAGGAGCATAGTAGATTAGCCATTGACTTTTTTCCCCCTGTTGGATCTTAATCTTCAATGGAAATTAATCACCAAGGGCTCAAAAACAGCCACTAAGGATTAACATGCTCTGTTCACAGTCCTGGCATGTTGGGACCCAGGCCCAGTCCCTCATGAAGAGGGACTTCACTTTCTTTTGCTCCTCCCCAGCAGCCCTCCTGTTGGTTTGGATACAGCTACCCTGGGTTCAGCTCCTGCCTTTTCCTTCACAGTTGCTACCCAGGAGCAGGGAAAAAAGGGGTCTGCTATTGATGATGCTGGTAACCCCCACTGGGTAAAACTCACTGGGTGAACAGGTCAGCCACACACACTACAAAAAAGAAGGGCATCTGCCTCAACAGTAGAGTGAAGAAAGGCAGAAGTCTGCTCCTTATGAGCTAGCCTCCAGGGCATACAAAGACATTCTTACACATTCATTCCTTTTTGTATTCACTTTTTGAACATTTATTGGGCATCTGTAGTATGCTGGGACGTTCATTGGTTCCAAAGACATGGAGATAAACATTGGGGCACTCTGATCCATAAAACAAATACTTCTAAACCCGCAAAAAAACTTAGCCACACACTAATAGTGGGGAACTTCAACATCCTACTGACAGCTTTAAATGGATCATTGTGGTGAAAACTAACAAAGAAATTCTGGACTTAAACTTGACACTTGACGAATTTGACCTAATAGTCTTATTGTTTTATCCAAATTACCACTGTGTCCCTTTTAAGTAGGGCATTTAGACCAATTACATTGAAGGTTAATATGGATATGTGGGATGTTTATCCTGTCATTGTTTTGTAGACTCAGTTGTGCAGTTGCTTGATAGAGTCATTGGACGATGTACTTAAGTGTTTTTATGTTAGTAGTACTCTACCTAACAAACACAGAATATACATTCTTCTCATCTGCATATAGAACATATTATAAGATTGACCACATGTTTGTCCATAAAGCAACTCTTAATAAATTTAAAAAATAGAAATTAGACTATACTCTCAGACCACAGGACAATAAATTCAACACCAAGAATATCTCTCAAAACCACACAATTATATGAAAATTAAACAACTTGCTCCTGAATGACTTTTGGGTAAACAATAAAATTACAGCAGAAATAAAAAATTCTTTCAAATTAATGAAAACAGGACAGAACATGCCAAAATATCTGGGATACAGCAAAAGCAGTATCAAGAGGAAAGTTTATAGTGCTAAATGCCTACACCAAGGGGATAGAAAAAATCACAAATTAACAGTCTAACATTGCACCAAAGGAACTAGATAGAAAAGAACAAATTAACCCCAAAGCTAGTAGAAGAAAATAAATAAAATCAGAGCATAACTGAATGAAATTGAGAAGCAAAAATTTGTACAAAAGATCAACAAAACCCAAAGTTTGTTCACAGAAAATACAAACACAATTGATAGTCTGCTAGCTATATTAACAAAGTAACAAACGGGAAGACCAAAAGAAGCACAATCAGAAATGACAAAGATGACATTACTACTGAATCCACAGAAATATAAAGATCTTCAGACTATTGTTAACACCTCTATGCACACAAACTAGGAATTCTAGAGGAAACTGATAAATTCCTGGAAACACACAACCTCCCAAGAATGAATCAGGAAGAAACTGAAACCCTGAACTGACCAATCTTGAGTTGCAAAATTGAAGCAGGAATAAAAACCTACTAAGCAAAAAAAGTCCAGGATTAGATGGATTTACAGCTGAATTCTACCAGATGTACAAAGAACAGCTGATACCAATTCTACTGATACTATTCCAAAAAATAGAGAAACTCCTCCTTAACTCATCTATGAAGTCAGCATCATCCTCATATCAAAACCTAGCAAAGACACAACAAAAAAAGAAAACTACAGGCCAATATCCCTGATGAACTTATACACAAAGATTCTCAACAAAATATTAATACTAGTGAACTTAATCTAGCAGCACATCCAAAAGTTAATTCACCATAAAAATGTAGTTTTGATTCCTGGAATCAAGTTTGTTTCAACATATGCAAATCAATAAATGCGATTTACCACATAAACATTAAAAACAAAACCTATAGGATCATCTCAATGGATGTAGAAAAAGCTTTTGATAAAATTCAACATCCCTTCATGTTAAAAACCCTCAACAAAGTAGGCATCAAAGAAACATACCTCAAAATAATAAGGGCCATCTATGACAAACCCACAGCCAACATTATATGGAATGGGCTAAAGCTGGAAGCAGTCCCCTTGAGAACTACAACAAAATAGGATTCCTATTCTCACCATTCCTATTCAGTGTCATACTAGAAGTCCTAGCCAGGGCAATCAGGCAAGAGAAAGAAACATAAGGCATCCAAGTAGAAAAAGAAGAAGTCAAACTATTTCTCTTTATTGATGATATAATTCTATACCTAAAACCCTGAAGACTTCACCAAAAGGCTTCTAGAAGTGATAAACAACTTCATTAAATTTCACAGTAGAAAATCAATGAAAATCAAAAATGAAAATCAGTAGCAGTTCTATACATCAGTAATGTATGAGCTGAGAGCCCAATCAGGAACGCAATCTCCTTTACAATAGCCACAAAAGAAGTAATCTCTAGGAATACATCTAACCAAGGAGGTGAAAGATCTCTATAAGGAGAACTACAAAACACTGCTGAAAGAAATCATAGATAACAAACAAATAAAAAATTCCATGCCCATGGATTCGAAGAAATAAAATTGTTAAAATTTGGCCATACTGCCAAAGCAACTTAAAATTCTATTCTATCAAACTATCAATGCTATTTTTCACAGAATTAGAAAAGACTCTTCTAAAATTCATATGGAACCAAAAAAGATCCCAAAGATCCAAAACAAACCTAAGTAAAAAGCCAAACTAGAGGCATCACATTACCCAACTTCAAACTATACTGTAAGGCTACAGTAACCAAAACAACATGCTACTGGTACAAAAACAGACACATAGACCAATGGAACAGAACAGAGAGCTCAGGAATAAAGCCCCAGACCTTCGATCATCTAATCGTCAACAAAGTGGACAAAAACAAGCAATGGGGGAAGGACATCCTATTCAATAAATGGTGCTGGGATAGCTGGCTGGCCATACGCAGAAGAAAGAAACTGGACCCTACCTTTTACCATTTGTACAACAATTAACTCAAGATGAATTAAAGGTTTAAATGTGAGACCTCAAACTAACAGAATCCTAGAAGAAAACCTAGGAAACACTATTCTGGACATCAGCCTTGGGAAAGCTCAAAAGTCCTCAAAAGGAATTGCAATAAAAATAAAAACTGATAAGTAGACCTAATTAAACTAAAGAGCTTCTGCATAGCAATAGAAACTTTCAGCAGAGTAAATAGACAATGTACAGAATGGGAAAAATATTCACAAACTACGCATCCAACAAAGGTCACATATCCAGAATCTGTAAAGAACTTCAGTAACTGAACAAGCAAAAAATAAATAACCCCATTCAAAAACAGTCAGAATACATGAACAGATACTTCTCAAAATAATACGTACAAGTGGCAAACAAACATATGAAAAAATGCTCATCATCACTGATCATCGGAGAAATGTAAATTAGAAGCACAATGAGATACAATCTCACACCAGTCAGAATCGCTATTACAAAAAAGTAAAAAAATAACATGTTGGTGAGGTTGTGGAGAAAAAGGAACACTTACACACTGTTGGTGGGAATGTAAATTAGTTTAACTACTCAACTACTGTGGATATCAGTTTGCAGATTTCTCAAAGAACTGAGAACTACCAGTCAATCTGGCAACCCCATTACTAAGTATATATCCAAAAGAAAACCAATTATTCTACCAAAAACTCATACATGCACTCACATGTTCATCACAATACTACTCACAATAGCAATGACATGGAATCAACCTAGGTGCCCATCAACAGCGAATTGGATAAAGAAAATGTGGTACGTATACTTCATGGAATACTACACAGCCATAAAAAGAACAAAATTATGTTCTTTGCAGCAACATGGATGCAGCTGGAGGCCATTATCCTAAGCAAATTAACACAGGAACAGAAAACCAAATACGGCATATTCTCACTTGTAAGTGGGAGCTAAACATCAGGTATTCATGGTCATAAAGATGGAAACAAAAGATAATGTGGCCTACTAGCGGGGAAAGGGAGGGTGGTGGTGAGGGTTGAAATTCTAACTGTTGGGTAGTATGGTTGGTATTTGGGTGGTGGGGGTATTCATACCACAAACCTTAGCATCATGCCATTTACCCAAGTAAAAACTTGCACATGTACCCTCTGAATCTAAAATAAAAGTTGAAAAATAAAGAGCAAACAAAACTGGGCCAGGGCAGCAATTCAAAGCATGATTGATAGATAGATAGATAGATAGATAGATAGATAGATAGATGACAGATTAAAATAAATCTAAACTACAAACTTGTCTTTTTACTGTCTTGATAATGTTTTCTTATGGATTCTAGTTTTTAATTTTGATGAAGTCCAATTTATGTATTTTTCCTCTTGTTTCTTGTGTTTCAGTGCTATATCTAGGACTCCATTGTCAAATCAAAGGTCATGGAGATTTATTTCTATGTTTTCTTTTAAGAGTTTTAACACTGGCCAGGAGCGGTGGCTCACACCTGTAATCCCAGCACTTTGGGAGGCCGAGGCGGGCAGATCACGAGGTCAGGAGATCGAGACTATCCTGGCTAACAGGGTGAAACCCCGTCTCTACTAAAAATACAAAAAATTAGCCAGGCGAGGTGGCGGGCGCCTGTAGTCCCAGCTACTCGGGAGGCTGAGGCAGGAGAATGGCGTGAACCCCGTGGGGCGGAGCCTGCAGTGAGCCGAGATCGCGCCACTGCCCTCCAACCTGGGCGACAGCGAGACTCTGTCTCAAAAAAAAAAAAAAAAAAGAGTTTTAACATTTATGTTAAGGTTTTTAATTCATTTTGAGTTGTTGTATATGCTGTCATGTAAGAACATCACCTCACTCTTTTGTATGTGGCTATCATTATCCCAGCACCATTTGTCAAAAAGAGTGTTTTTTCTCCATTGAATTTTTCCTGGCAATGCTGTGAAAAGTCAATTACCCATAGATACTTAAATTAGTTTCTGGATTCTCCATTCTCTTCTGTTAGTCTATGTGTAAAGTTACGGATCTACCCTTGACCCGGAATGCCTATCAGAAGCTGATCAAGTGCACACTTTCTGTTCTTATGATAATTACAACTGGGACTGGACTCTACAATATTTGACTGTATAGTGTCTTCCAAAATTCTTTCTTATAATATTTCACCTTGTTAATAAACTCCTGAGCCTAAGAATGGAAAGAAACATGTTTTATACTCACAGTTTCTTAATTTCGAAAACTATCCTGCATGGACTGATCACTCAATTTAGGAAGCTGGCATAAGGAGCATTTATTAGCATTCTGAACAGGGACCTCCGATCTAAGACTCTAAGTACTACAATCATTTAGTAGTGAAATTCCATTCTGTGATTGGTTCTTACAGAACTAGTTGTACAAAAGCCCAAAGATACAAGAAAGTTCACAGAAAACTGTTTGTAATACTTAGAAACTGGAACCAATAAAAAAGGTAATCAGTTGGGGATAGATCATTATAAAGCCTCCATATGAATGAATTATTCATGATTATTTAAAATTGAAATATGTCTGCAGTTACAGAATAAGTTGCATAGTATGATCCAATATGTATATAAACAACATCATATATGTATGTGTGTGTGTATATATATATATATGTATATGTGTGTATGTGTATATATTTCACCTTGTAATATTTTATCTTGTTAATAAAACCCTGGACCAAAAAATGTAAGTTAAAGGATTGTGTGTGTGTGTGTGTGTGTGTGTGGCGCACGCATGCGTGTGTGCTCATAACCAAATTTCTGCAGGAATAAAGGGAATGTTTCTATATGATGACTTTGCCTTTTCAAAAAAAAACAAAAAGCACATATATTTAAATTGTTTAAGGGGAGGTCCATGCTCTTGACCTTTAAACTAAATTGCCTTAAAACTTCCCTCCATAAATTCTCAAAATTCTTCTTGGAATTATCTGGGTTGACTGAGAACAGAGCTACAAAGAGCCATAACACTTTCCAAAGTTGGAGACAAAATATTCCTTTTAAGCTTGCAGGGCAAGCCCCTGGCTCCTAAGCAGGCTGCCTGTGACCCTGGATATGAATTTCAGGCCAGTTCCTTCTGCCTTTTGGAGTCTGGTCAGCCTACCTGGATTTTATGTTCTTCAGAAAATCTTTGACCTTTTCCAGGGAAAACTTCACTATATCACTATTTGCCGGTAAAACTTTGCTTATATTTTAGAACCTCTAGAAAGAATGCAACTCTGTATATACTTTGATGTTATTTTATTAAAGTCAATTTCAGAATTCTGACCTCCAGAACTCCAAGAGAATCCACATTTCCTCATGGATTTGCTACCTCAGTTTGTCCAAGAACTTATTGAAGTGCACCTCCTGGACCTGGCAGTCACTCCCAAAACAAGAGGAAGCAGCCATGAGCCACCAGAGCTCAGAGAACTTAAGTGACACACACAGATTCTCCTATTGGAACTGAGGTCCAGATGCCCAGGCAGGCCCAGAACTCATTTTTCTACAGATGAGGGCATCAATTCTGCAGTGCGCTCACGCTGTCTGCTCCAGACCTTCAGGCTCTTCTGTCTGGAATGTTCCTCCCTGCTCACTTTGCACACCCAGGACCCAGCTCAGATGGGACTCCTCAAGGACACCTACCCACCTGGCCAGTCACACCTTCCCGTGGCACCTGCTCCTTGCTGTCTCCTCACCAATCATACTCAAAGCAGATGCTATGGATTGTGTTTATTTACCAGCTACAGGAGCATTAACATTTTATAATTAATATTTAGTCAAGTTTAGTAAGCTGTATTTTTGAGGATATAGGCAGATAGTTTAGAATTTCAAATAAAGTGTTACAAAGTTCTTACTGGCATAAGCTCCAGCAATTTAATATGTTCATCCTTTTATTTCTAATATTGTCTATTTTCCTGATAAATCTTGACAGATGATTATCCATTTTTATTAGTGTACTTAAAGAGATGTTGATCTTTATTGAACTTTGCTGGATTTCTGTTGCAATTTTTTTATCCGTGATTTTTTACTAGCAATTCATATCTACTAATGTGTTTGGATTTATTCTGAAGACTTTTTCTAATATTTCTCAGATTAGAAACTCATTTCGCTAATTTACAGTCTTTCTTACCTTCTAATATATCATTTATAAGTCTAATATTTCCTTAAATACTGCTTGTGGTAGGCAGAATAACAGCATCCAAAATATGTCCATATAGTAATAGATATTGATGCAATGTAATCACAATGGGCTAAAAGTGGAAGACAGAAGCAGAGACTCAGAGAGATGTGAAGATGCAATACTGCTGGCTTTGAAGATGAAGGAGGGGACACAAGCCAAGGAATGCAGGTGGCCTCTAGAAACCAGAGCAGTCAAGGAAAAGAACGATCTTTTAGAACATCTACAAAGAATGCCACTCTGTAGATACCTTGATTTTATTAAAGCCAATTTCAGAATTCTGATCTCCAAAACTCTAAGATACTATATTTGTGTTGTTTAAGTCACTGGTTGTGGTCCTTTATTACAGGACCAATAGGAAACTAGTGCACTGCATTTGTTGGATCCACAAATTTATAGTTTTACCAATTATAACCTTTAAATATTTTAGAATATTCATTTTAATGTCTTCTTTCATCATCGGTTTTTAGAAGTTTATTTTTTCTGTGTGATTTTATGTCCAAATGAAGGCTATTTTTCTGACAATTAGATTAAGGTTAAATAATGTGGTCTGTGTGATGACAATCCTGTGACACATGCAGCTTAGGATTTCATCAATTATTCTAGATTTAATGCATGATCTACTGGACATATATAAAATATTAGACTTTAAAATAGGAAGGTTGAAATATTACATAAACTAAAAGGGCATCAAGTTTTTATTTTTTGCTACTTATATTTTACATATCTTTGTTGATCTTTTTTTCAAAATGTCTTTGCTCAAACAATTACTGAGAGAGTGTTAGACTCTGTTCATACAATTGAATTGTGCCTTTTGTAAAAAGAATTCTTCTGAGTTTTCTTGTAATGTACAACATGTAAAATACATATAGCCTCTTTCACCTGAAAAGCAGTATAGTATGGAAGGGCACAGGGACAAAAACACACAAACAAAAACCTTCACCGATATCATTGAAACCACAGCAAAAACAAATACAAAGCACCTACTGTATGCAGGAAACCTGCTGGGCCCTGGGGTACCTGCTCCAGCTAATTTCCGTGACAACCCAAAAGACCAGGACACAGATGAGGAGACTGAAGGTCGAAAGGTGAGGGCCTGTGGCAGGTGGCAGAATTAGGGCTGAACAAGCTTTGCTTGCTCCAAAGCCCAGGCTGTGGGGTGGAGAGCAAGGGCCACAGAAGATCTGTGCCCTCCTCAGAGAAGAGTCCTGCTCCTACCTGCCCTCTGCAGCCCACTTGGGTTGGCATCGTAGAAGCAGCCTTTCCCCAGCCACAGCAAGGCCAGCAGTGCCAGCATAGGGGCCATCTGAGTTCTCAGGAGAGGGCTACCAGCAGGGACTTGTGGGCCTCATCCAGGTGGCCACCAGGTTGTTGGCCACCAGAAGGTGCGATACATCCTCCACATCCAACTCATTGGCAGTGTGGCCAGCTGGTGCACGCCGTGGGGCTTCCCTGTGGGGAGAGTGGCTCAGGATGGGCTGGCCCCTTCCCCACACCCCCTCGCCTACCCAGCTGATTGGGCCACAGGTAAATCCTGTCCCTATGCACCTGGCCTGGGTAGCTTCCTTCCCACAGGACTGCAGAGACCTGTGTCCCTTTGGAGAGACCCCCACGCCATGCCATCCCCAGAACCCACAGCTGCACTTCCCGGTGTGCAGCCATCGACCCTACCTTCCCCTCAATCTCTCCATCGCCTTGTCGGGGAGGCACTTTACAGATGACAGAATTGAGGTTACACCGATGCTCAGCAGCAGGGCTGACCCTGAGCAGATCCTGCATCAGTTTCCTTTTCCACAAAAATTTGGATTAGCAATATGGCCTTCCTGGGCTCTGGACCCACGGGTGTGTTTGTAGGCAGAACAAGGTAACACAGGGGCTACACGTGGCATGTGTCTGTGTCCACGTAGGAATGCTGGCAGTGTTCATGAATTCTCACTAGGAAAAGGAGCCAGAGCCTCAATTTTGACAATTTCCAGATACAAATATATGGCCTCAAATCACATAAAAGAAAGAAGAAAGTTCTTCCTCACCAGCAAACCAAAGCCATACAAATTAGGCACCTGGGAGGCAGAGGAAGAGTGAGAGAGAGAGAGAGAGAGAGAGAGACTGTGTGTGTGTGTGTGTGTGTGTGTTTAGTGAGGTGGCGGCTGACATCAATGGTGACCCAAAGACATCCCCAGTCTCAGTGGTTTTAACGTTGCTAAAACTCCTTCCTGTCATCTTCCAGCAGTCAGAGGAGTACTCATCAAAACAGCTGAGGTTGGCAGAAGAATTTGCACCCATTAGGTTGGCAAAGAATTTGCAAAGTGAGCATCAGGGCTGGGTGGAGGACGGGAGGTGACCAGATGGTTAGGGGGACAGCTCCTAAAGTCAAGGATCCTACAGGTGGCAGTGCTTCCTGATCCAGGAGCTCTATATCTGTCTCCATCTTAAGGAGAAAACATTGTGGAGACAGGGTATCACTCATGATGTGTTACAACTAAGAGCAAAAATCTAGGACTCTCCAAAGGAATAACAGCACGTGCATAGGATGGGCCATGGGGCTACCAGGAAATATTATTAGCAACAAAGGGGATTTTCGTGATCCATTGAGTATAAAAGGTAGGATATAAATGGCATCCACAGCACAAACTCAATTTTCTGAGATCTATTTTATATGCACACACAAAAAGACCAGAAGGAAATGTGAGCAGTGGGAGAATGGGTAAGTTTCATTGTTCCCTTTCCATTTCTGAGTTTCTAATTCTCTGTGGAGAGAAAGCCCACGATACATCATGGTATTTGAGAGGCAGGATCCTAAAATCTAAGCCCTGGAGCTAAATCTGCCATCGATGCCGTGGGAAATCACTCCAGCACTGTGCCTCAGTTTGCTCACCCATAAAATAGAAAGAAATACGTCCTTCCCTACCTCAAAGGAGATCAGAATGCAACAGCAGCCCACATGCATGTCCTCTGACTGGTTTATGCTCTTCCTGCGCAGTAGGGCTGTCTATGTCCACAGCCTTATGCCCTGTGCCCTCTAAAACCCTGAGTCGGGTCTGAGCTGGAGCATCCTGCAGCCCTCCTCCTGCAGCAGCCCCGCTGGTTTCCAGGCACATAGGCCTTGGCGGCCAACAGTTCCTCCTCCGGCAACAGCCTGCATGTGGTGACACAGTCCAGTGTGCACAGAATGCACTCTGGCTAGCACCCGCAGCAGCTCGCAGCTGCACAATTACACACAGCTGTCTGGGTGTGGTGCCCCCTGCTCCACCACCTCTTGGAAGTCTTCCTGGATGCACCAGGAATTTCCTGCTGGCCAGCAACGTCCTCGGCCTTTGGGTGCACCGAGATGAAGTCCTGGAGGGTGCTGGCCACATCAGGAGGTAGGGGCATGGCAGCTGAATGCAGCCAGGTTGAAGGCAATGGGAAGCTGGGAGTGCTCAGGACAAGGTGCTGGTCCTCCCTTGGCAGAGGCAGGCCACGAGATCCTTGGCTGACATCATGCGGATGGTCCTGATAGACCCATGTCCAGTCTTCATGACACCTTGGGGACGGAGAGTGCGGTCAATGCACACGGGTCAGCCAGTCCATACCCCCGTGGCCACCCATGCCCAGCCTCAAGCCACCTCCTGCTCTCCCCCAGTGAGACCCTAGGGTCAGTGTAGACCCCACTGCATGAAAACTGGGGGATCCAGCCGTTAAGGGGCATTTGTGGTGCTCCCTCAGTAGGTGGTCTCCGTGGCCTGGGGTTGGGGTCTATTAGGGTCTACCAGGCCCACTCCCAGCCCACTGTTTACCTCGTGGGCCTCAGCTTCCTCCTCTGCAGAATGGGACGCTGACCCTGCCCAGCTTAGTTCCTTCTAAGAACATCTGACCCCTGAGTGCCCACCTGGGCAGGGTCTGGGTGGCCTGAGGGGTCAGGACCCAGCTATAGGACCCCAACCCCCACCCCTTACCCCTCCCAGCACTGGGCCACGCAGGAAGGCAGAACTCCCCAACCCCAACCTGTCAATCCAGGAGCCTTCTCAGCTGGACCCAGGGCCATACCTCTGCCCACCGGCTCACACCTGGGCCATGCAAGGCAGGGTGGATGCACCTGCCTGGCCCTTGAGCGCGTAGGGGAGCCACCGTTTCCCACTTCGGAGGCTCAGTTCTGAGGTCGGGATTCCAGGCACTCCCTTCTCCCCCATTCCCAAACCTCCTGACTGGAAGAACTCTCTCGGCACAGCCTTTTCTTTCGGGGTCCCAAAGTGCCTGTGAGCAGGCAGCTCCCGATCTCCTCTCTGTGACACCCACAGACTCAAAAACACCCATGTGCTCACTCATGCAGACAGGTGCTCTGGCCTGCGGCTCTGAGGCTGAGCCGGCTTTGCCTTGGTGAAGGACAAGGCCCTGGCGACCCAGATTCTCTCGCGGGTGGCTGGGGACAGAAGGGCGGTGGCGTGCTGGGCTGGCTGGAGGGCCCCAGGCCCTGGCGCGAGTCCTGCAAGGATGCTGCCTCCAAGTGTGCTTGTGGGTGGGGGATCCCAGGGCCTCCCGGGAGAGTGTCCACTCCTCCTCGGGGGGCCTGGCTGCTCAGCGGCGCCCCTCTGTGGTGAGACTCGCCCAGGCCCATGTCCGGCCCACCTCGCCCCAGCCAGACTCCCCTGGGCAGCCTCAGGACAGAGAACCCTGAATTCAGAGGGAGGCTGGAGGTGTGGGGTCTCTAGGCACTTGCAGGGTGGACACCCAGGGCTCACCCTCAGCCCTACCCAGGCGTCCCCAGCCTCACGCTCGCAGAGCTGAGGAGGGGGCTTCAGGAAGGTGGGGGCTACCTCCCCGCCCAGTACCGTCAGGCTCTGAATTCGTACCTGGGAACTCTGCCTTGGCTGACTTGGGGACCCCTTCACTGCTCAGCCTTCCCCTCTCTTCCTGCCGCGGGCGGTACACCTAAGCTCCCTGACTCTTCCCACGCGGCCCTGCGTCCCCTCCCCACAGGCTGTTCCCTGCACCCGCGGGTGGGACTGGACCCTTCCCTGCACGTCCAGCCTGCTTCCCGCGGTCTTCCTCCGTCTGGCCCTGGCATCCCGCTCCTCTGGCCCCAGGCTGTGTGGGGACAGCTTTCCCCCAGGCCCGTCGTCAGTGTCCTGAGCTCCGCCGACTCCCGCCCGCTGGCGTCGCAGGCCTGGTGACAAGCTGTCGCTGGCCTCTAGGGCTCCTGGGACTCAGGCACACAGAGCTCCCTCGGGGCCAAATTTGTGTCACGCGCAGGGACACCGGAGATGCGTGCACAGTCCGTGTAACGGCCTTGCTTGGCGCCTCTCTGTTTCTCCTCTGAGGGGCTGAGAGTCGCGGAGTTTCCTGGTTGGAGGCTGTGGCGGACGCGATTTGCTTCCTCGTATAGGGTTCCGGAGGCGGCGAAAAGTCCAGCGGGTCTCCGAAGCCGGTAGACAGAGCCATGAAGACGTCGGGCTTCAGGAGGGGGAAGGGCGAGCTGCCCTGGGGCTCAGCCCCCGGAAGGCGGGCGCGGGCGCCGGGAGTGAGAGTGCGGACCACGCCTCCTCCCAGCCCAGGCGCCACGACCCGGACAGGGGGTTCGACAGGCTCCGCAGAGCTGCCGGCGGGGACCGGACAGAGACAATGCGGCGGATCCTTTCGCTGCCGAAGAGTGGCGTGGCTGACAGAGACGAGAAGAACAGGTAATAGGAACTGGAGCCCGGCAGGGGAGGGAGGAGGGCGAGTCGGGGAGAGGCCTCCTTTCCTGCTCCCGGCCCACCCCTGTCCCCGAGGGCGCTGGGCTTTGTTCCCTCTGCAGCCCGCAGCAGCCGGTGTGGCAACCTTACAGGAGCGCCAAGGTCATCATTATGAGCAGCGCGATGAAAACAAAACTTCAGCTGGTCCGATCCTCTCATAATTCCCGTTACTTTACAGAAAGTTTTAGTGCTTTAACTAAAAAAAATTAAACATACCTAGCTTTTTATTTTTATTGTCCACATTTTAAACAACGTTATATATGCTATGGAAACAAGCATCATGAGAAAAATAATTTCTATATTATATTAACTTCTGGGCTAAAAATTCTTTGGATAAAAATCTAATATCCCTTTTATATCCACCTACACCTGAGTAATAAGTTATTTCATGAATGACCTCAGAAGGATCCTTTGAAGTGAGAGCATGGTTCCCTGTTCTTGAATAGTAAAACTCATTTTTCTTTTTTTCTTTTTCTTTCTTTCTTTCTTTCTTTCTTTCTTTCTTTCTTTCTTTCCTTCTTTCTTTCTTTTTTTTATTATACTTCAAGTTCTGGTTACATGTGCAGGACGTGCAGTTTTGTTACATAGCTGTACACGTGCCATGGTGGTTTGCTGCACCCCTCAACCCGTCACCTACATTAGGTATTTCTCCTCCCCTAGCCCCCCACCGCCCCCGACAGGCCCTGGTGTGTGATGTTCCCCTCCCTGTGTCCATGTGTTCTCATTGTTCAACTCCCACTTATGAGTGAGCACATGTGGTGTTTGGTTTTCTGATCTCGTAATAGTTTGCTGAGAATGATGGTTTCCAGCTTCATCCACGTCCCTGCAAAGGACATGAACTCATCCTTTTTTATGGCTGCATGGTATTCCACGTGGTGTATATGTGCCACATTTTCTTAATCCAATCTATCATTGATGGACATTTGGGTTGGTTCCAAGTCTTTGCTGTTGTGAATAGTGCCAAAATATACATATGTGTGCATGTGGGAAGACTCATTTTTCTCAAGATGTGAACTCTTCATTTTAGATAAACCAAATAAAAACATCAAGGTTTTAAGATTTTTGGGTTACATATGCTACCTTTTACTGTTATGATGACATTAAGAAAATTTTTGTAACAGAGCAAAGACTTGCCCTTCTATATATCAAAGTGTGATATTAAGTTCCATTTGCTAAAAGATGAGAAGACAGATAAATGTGTGGAACAGAATAAAAAATGCACAAACTCTGAACTATATGTAAAATTTTAGAACCTGATCCTGATGACATTTCATACGTGTATGAAAAGATGAGTTATTTGTAAATGAAATGTCTGTTAACTGGAGAAAACTAGCTAGATTTGTACGTTACAAAAATAAGTTATTGATAGAATATGCATAAAAACTTATACAAAATTAGAAAATGCCAGAATAAAACATGAATGCCTATTTATACAGATACATTTTTGTGTTGACAAAGACCTTCCTATGAATGCATCCTGCAGGTTGATTTAGAAAACAAAAATTAAAACTCGCCTTACATCAGAAAAAATTAACAAAAGACAACATACTTGCAAAATATTCACATTATATACATAAATATAGACATATATTATTTGCAATGAAAAATATATTTTCCTTTTACAGAGAATTTTTTTAAAGAAATAGGAACTATAATTTTAAATTGGCCAAAGTACTTTTTCCAGATCTACTAGTGATCTGGAAAATCAGTAGTACTTATACCAGTGCTTAAAGTTTAAGTTGCTGTTAACTTTTTAAATAAACAATTTGGTGGCGAACATCACTCTGAAAAAGGTATGTATTCTTTACTCATTAATTCCGTTATACTAAAATATTTTCAGGAAATAATTAGAGATGCATACAATTCATTTTTCTCAGCACTGCTTCCAATAGCAATGTATTAAGGAAATGGGCAAATAAAGGATTTTATAAATAAATTTCAGTGCATCCATAGGATGAAATTATATGTAACTACTGAAGGTAGCAATAGACATGGATGCATGTTGACATGGGAAGATGTACTTTGGTATATGAAGTGAGAAAAAATCGATTTGTTTATACAAACACACAAACAGAATGGTCTTGTGGTAGCCGAAGGTATACACAAAATGTGATAAAATTTTGTTATTTTGTGACATTTGTATTATAGGTGATTTATTTTCCTTTTTATTATTGTGATATCCACAATGAGCATGTATAGCAGGTTTAGTGAAAGTTTATTATTACTGAAATAATCCTAGGTAAGAACAGGAATATGAATCTTGAACAGATAAAAAGAAGTTCTTGCTTTCTATTAATTTTTTTTTGTGGATTGGTATCTTCTGCCAAGGTTTAGCCTCTCAGAAATAGAGGGAATCTTTTAATCTGTGCTGGTAGATTGTATTGTGTATACTCTTTATCATATACATGTCTTTTATTATGGATAGATTTATTACATACATGCAAACAATTATAATTTAATAATTTTATTTTAGTGGTGTCCTTATGAAAATAAAAAATAGCAAATATAAATCATTTCTATTGCACAAATGTTACTTATCTTTACGAGTTTTCTGTAAAAATATTGAACTCCTCAAATATATTTATGTAGTCTTTTAATCCATTTATTCACCAAATGTGACCTGAATACCCACTATGTATTTTACTCTCTCTCAGGACCTTTCCAAGCTTAAAAACTTTATGTTTACCTACCCAGTCTGAGCAAGTTGAGAGAATTAAAATTGGACTATTAGGACTTAATCTAAGTTGAAGCTTTTCCTCCCTCCTTTCAAACAAAAGCATTTCTGAAGGTAGAAAGTTGTAAAAGATAACCTTTAAACTATTCTTTTGAAAATTTATAACAGTGTTTCTCTTTTCTTAATTTCAACTTTTATTTGAGATACAGAGGGCACATGTGCAGATATCATACATGGGAATATTGAGTGATGGTAAAGTTTGGAGGACAGATCGCATCACTCTCGCCATGAGCATAGTACCTGATAGTAGTCATAACCCACTCCCTTATAACAGTCTTAAAGACTAATATTAATCATTGATAATATCTGATTTACATATATCATATAAATCAAAATATTGAATAAAATGAGCCATGCTTATTCATTTGAATTTTGATGTTTCTTTGGCTTAAAGTTTTCTGAAATCCAAGTAAGAATAGTTTTTTGGTAAAAATGTGTCATTGTTATCTCAGCTGTTTTTTTTTCGCTGTTCTTTTTTGGGTTGTCTTCCTATTTTTTATTTCTATGGGTACATAGCAAGTGTACATAATATATTTATGGATACCTGAGGTATTTTGATACAGGTATACAATGCATAATTATCATATCAGGGTAAATGGGTATATCTGTCCCCTCAAGCAGTTACCGTTCTTTGTGTTACAATATTCCAAATATACTTTTTGGCTATTTTAACATATACAATAAATTATTATTATTATTATTATTTTTTGAGATGGAGTCTCGCTCTGTCGCCCAGGCTGGAGTGCAGTGGCGCCATGTCGGCTCACTGCAAGCTCCGCCTCCCGAGTTCACGCCATTCTCCTGCCTCAGCCTCCCGATTAACTGGGACTACAGGCGCCTGCCACAATGCCCGGCTAATTTTTTGTATTTTTTAGTAGAGACGGGGTTTCACCGTATTAGCCAGGATGGTCTGTATCTCCTGACCTCGTGATCCGCCCGCCTTGGCCTCCCAAAGGGCTGGGATTACAGGCCTGAGCCACCACGCCCAGCCAATAAATTATTGTTGACTATAGTTTCCCTGTTGTGCCATCCAGCGCTAAATCTTATTAATCCTATCTAAATATTTTTGTACCAGTTAACCATCCCCACTTCCACCCTCCCCCAATCTCAATACCTTTCCCAGCCCCTCCTAAGTATTGTTCTACTGTCTATCTCCCTTAGTTCAATTGTTTCCATCTGTAGCTTCCACAAATGTGTGAGAACATGCAAACTTTGTTCTTCTGTGGCTGGCTTATTTTACTTAACATAATGTCCTTCATTTCCATCCATGTTGTTGTAAATGTCAAGATCTCATTTTTTTATGCCTGAATAGTACTCCATTGTGTCTATGTAACACTTTTTCTTTACCCTTTCTTCTATGGATGAACAGTTATTTCCCAAATCTTGGCTATTGGGAATAATGCTTCAATAAATATGAATATGCTCATAGTTCTTCAATATACCGATTGCCTTTCTTTGGGGTTTATACCTAGCAGTGGGATTGCTAGATCACATGGTAATTCTATTCTTAGTCTTTTCAGGAACTTCAAAACTATTCTCCAAGGTGGTTGTACTAATTCACTTGGGTAGTTGGGAACGTGTCTGTACTGGGGACAGATAACTGAGACTACACGTAGTTTGTTTACCGGAAGGAGGGAAATAGCTCCTACTCTTGGTCATTTGAACCCATTTTTTGGAATGGGTGCTTTCATACACGGAAGATTTCAATGTTGGAGACCGTCATTGAGTCCTAGAGGGATCTGTAAGTAGGAGCCCATAGGAAAGAAGATATTGAGATAGCAATTGGGAAAAACAGAGATACAGCTTTCAGGACTCTATTTTTCCAGCAGTCTCTCTCCTTGGGTTTCAGAGCACCTATGAAGATTCTCAAGGGCTTGCTAGTTGGTGTGGAGCTGAACTAGGCAGGACCTACGCAGGGAACATAATTAAAGTTTATCTTTGTTAAGGTTTTAATCTTTCTGCAAAGCATATTTCCAATAATGACATAGACACTTGTTCCTTTAACTTTCGTACATTGAGCTGTCAAGCATTTCAGACATTTCAGGGAACTGTCTACACTGTTTTAGGGTAAAGGGCAGCAATAGGGCCTACTTAAGCGGTTTCCATGCTGAAGAACCAAGACTGCCATTTTTTAGTGGCACAGATTAGCCTTTGAACCAGAGACAGGTAATGGAGAAGACACAGTGTCTCTTTCTACCTTGTTTTAAGCGATCAGTTGGTTCCAGTTCAGGTAACAAAGGTTACGTCACTCATTAATTGGATATTGAATTCAGCCTTCAGGACAGACACTTCTGAAGACAAATTATTCTCAGGCTCTGCCAATATATTGCCGGTCACTATTTGTTAAGGAACTAAGGGTGAGTCTTCATCGAACATTTCATAGGTTGGGAAAGGTGGAGGCAGAAATAGGTAACTAAAATCTTTTTGAAAAAGAGGCCAATTTTAATTATATTAAGAAATATTATTTATTGTATAGATAGCTGACCTTTCCCCAGATTTTGTTTTTGTTTTTGTTTTTGTTTGGGGGGGGTGATACCCAGACACAAAACAAATAATTTTTTTTTTTAAGAGAAATGAACTCACTCATTTTTCTTGTATGTTTTTCTCTTTAGACTGTGCAACGAACAGAGTTCTGGTGACTCATGGCTTTCAATAGATGATGAACTCTTTGAATAGTACCAAGGTAAAGTGCAATAGATGATGAACTCTGGATAGTACCAAGGTAAAGTGCTCTTTTGTGAAATAAATTTTCTTGCTCTGAATCTAGTTTTGCATAGTATTTACTCTTCAACTGTGACTGCGGTCTACCTATAATAGTTTTATGGTCTTGGGGAATAGTTGGTCAGAAAAATAAGTATTATAGAAATATGACTATTTGAATTGCCTTTACTTTTTTTCTTTGGAAAATGGGAAAGGGTGCTAAATACTTAGAGGAATTGGGGGCTGAAAAATGGCATGAACTGGGAAATACATGGTGACAGGAAAACTGTATGTGGAAAAGCTGTCCCACAGTAGAGGAAATTTAAAATATGGTCAGCGTTTATTTGGTGAGTATTCTCACAGGAACTTTTCAGTCATACTATTGTGATCTTTATAATCCTTGGGCCTGAATACCTTTTAATGGGTTCAATTACTCATTATAGTAACCATAGAATGTCCCTGGTGTCTTTCAGTTCCAAAACTGTAAAGCACATATCATATGGTTTCCTTTTACTTTCTTGGATGCTTATTGTGGGATGACACAGTTTTTAGTAGGACACTTTTTCTCTCTTTGGTCCTTGGTTCTGTAATTAGACTCCAATAACATTGTGGAAATGTAGCTGGGCATGCTGGCACATGCCTGCAGTCCCAGCTCCTTGGAAGGCTGAGGCAGTAGGATCACTTGAGTCCAGGAGTTCCAGACCAAGCCTGGGCAACATAAGAAGACCTCACCTCTAGTTTTTCTTTTTTATATATATATATTTATTATACTTTAAGTTTTAGGGTACATGTGCACAACGTGCAGGTTAGTTACATATGTATACATGTGCCATGTTGGTGTGCTGCACCCAGTAACTCGTCATTTAACATTAGGTATATCTCCAAATGCTATCCCTCCCCCCTCCCCCCACCCCTCAACAGGCCCCAAGAGTGTGATGTTCCCCTTCCTGTGTCCAAGTGTTCTCATTGTTCAATTCCCACCTATGAGTGAGAACATGCGGTGTTTGGTTTTTTGTCCTTGTGATAGTTTGCTGAGAATGATGGTTTCCAGCTTCATCCATATCCCTACAAAGGACATGAACTCATCATGTTTTATGGCTGTATAATATTCCATGGTGTATATGTGCCACACTTTCTTAATCCAGTCTATCGTTTTTGGACATTTGGTTGGTTCCAAGTCTTTGCTATTGTGAATAGTGCCGAAATAAACATACGTGTGCATGTGTCTTTATAGTAGCATGATTTATAATCCTCTGGCTATATACCCAGTAATAGAATGGCTGGGTCAAATGGTATTTCTAGTTCTAGATCCCTAAGGAATCACCACACTGACTTCCACAATGGTTGAACTAGTTTACAGTCCCACCAACAGTGTAAAAGTGTTCCTATTTCTCCACATCCTCTCCAGCACCTGTTGTTTCCTGACTTTTTAATGACCGCCATTCTAACTGGTGTGAGATGTTACCTCATTGTGCTTTTGATTTGCATTTCTCTGATGGCCAGTGATGATGAGCATTTTTTCATGTGCCTTTTGGCTGCATAAATGTCTTCTTTTGAGAAGTGTCTGTTCATATCCTTTGCCCACTTTTTGATGGGGTTGTTTTTTTCTTGTAAATTTGTTTGAGTTCATTGTAGATTCTGGATATTAGCCCTTTGTCAGATGAGTAGGTTGTGAAAATTTTCTCCCATTCTGTAGGTTGCCTGTTCACTCTGATGGTAGTTTCTTTTGCTGTGCAGAAGCTCTTTAGTTTAATTAGATTCCACTAGTCAATTTTGGCTTTTGTTGCCATTGCTTTTGGTGTTTTAGACATGAAGTCCTTGCCCATGCCTATGTCCTGAATGGTATTGCCTAGGTTTTCTTCTAGGGTTTTTATGGTTTTAGGTCTAACATTTAAGTCTTTAATCCATCTTGAATTAATTTTTGTATAAGGTGTAAGGAAGGGATCCAGTTTCAGCTTTCTCCATATGGCTAGCCAGTTTTCCCAGCACCATTTATTAAATAGGGAATCCTTTCCCCATTTCTTGTTTTTTTCAGGTTTGTCAAAGATCAGATGGTTGTAGATATGTGACATTATTTCTGAGGGCTCTGTTCTGTTCCATTGGTCTATATCTCTGTTTTGGTACCAGTACCATGCTGTTTTGGTTACTACAGCCTTGTAGTATAGTTTGAAATCAGGTAGCGTGATGCCTCCAGCTTTGTTCTTTTGGCTTAGGATTGTCTTGGCAATGTGGGCTCTTTTTCGATTCCATATGAACTTTAAAGTAGTTTTTTCCAATTCTGTGAAGAAAGTCATTGGTGGCTTGATGGGGATGGCATTGAATCTATAAATTACCTTGGGCAGTATGACTATTTTCATGATATCGATTCTTCCTACCCATGAGCATGGAACGTTCTTCCATTTGTTTGTATCCTCTTTTACTTCATTGAGCAGTGGTTTGTAGTTCTCCTTGAAGGGGTCCTTCACATCCCTCGTAAGTTGGATTCCTAAGTATTTTATTCTCTTTGAAGCAATTGTGAATGGGAGTTCACTCATGATTTGGCTCTCTGTTTGTCTGTTATTGGTGTATAAGAATGCTTGTGATTTTTGCACATTGATTTTGTATCCTGAGACTTTGCTGAGGTTGCCTATCAGCTTAAGGAGATTTTGGGCTGAGACAATGGGGTTTTCTAGATATACAATCATGTCATCTGCAAACAGGGACAATTTGATTTCCTCTTTTCCTAATTGAATACCCTTTATTTCCTTCTCCTGCCTAATTGCCCTGGCCAGAACTTCCAACACTATGTTGAATAGGAGTGGTGAGAGAGGGCATCCCTGTCTTGTGCCAGTTTTCAAAGGGAATGCTTCCAGTTTTTGCCCATTCAGTATGATATTGGCTGTGGGTTTGTCATAGATAGCTCTTATTATTTTGAGATACGTCCCATCAATACCTAATTTATTGAGAGCTTTTAGCATGAAGTGTTGTTGAATTTTGTCAAAGGCCTTTTCTGCATCAATTGAGATAATCACATGGTTTTGTCTTTGGTTCTGTTTATATGCTGGATTACATTTATTGATTTGCATATGTTGAACCAGCCTTCCATCCCAGGGATGAAGCCCACTTGATCATGGTGGATAAGCTTTTTGATGTGCTGCTGGATTCTGTTTGCCAGTATTTTATTGAGGATTTTTGCATCGATGTTCATCAGGGATATTGGTCTAAAATTCTCTTTTTTTGTTGTGTCTCTGCCAGGCTTTGGTATCAGGATGATGCTGGCCTCATAAAATGAGTTAGGGAGGATTCCCTCTTTTTCTATTGATTGGAACAGTTTCAGAAGGAATGGTACCAGCTCCTCCTTGTACCTCTGGTAGAATTCGGCTGTGAATCCATCTGGTCCTGGGCTTTTCTTGGTTGGTAAGCTATTAATTATTGCCTCCATTTCAGAGCCTGTTATTGGTCTATTCAGAGATTCAACTTCTTCCTGGTTTAGTCTTGGGAGGGTGTATGTGTCGAGGAATTTATCCATTTCTTCTAGATTTTCTAGTTTATTTGCGTAGAGGTGTTTATAGCATTCTCTGATGGTAGTTTGTATTTCTGTGGGATCGGTGGTGATATCCCCTTTATCATTTTTTATTGCATCTATTTGATTCTTCTCTCTTTTCTTCTTTATTAGTCTTCTAGTGGTCTATTAATTTTGTTGATCTTTTCAAAAAACCAGCTCCTGGATTCATTAATTTTTTGAAGGGTTTTTTGTGTCTCTATTTCCTTCAGTTCTGCTCTGATCTTAGTTATTTCTTGTCTTCTGCTAGCTTTTGAATGTGTTTGCTCTTGCTTCTCTAGTTCTTTTAATTGTGATGTTAGGGTGTCAATTTTGGTTCTTTCCTGCTTTCTCTTGTGGGCATTTAGTGCTATAAATTTCCCTCTACACACTGCTTTGAATGTGTCCCAGAGATTCTGGTATGTTGTGTCTTTGTTCTCGTTGGTTTCAAAGAACATCTTTATTTCTGCCTTCATTTCGTTATGTACCCAGTAGTCATTCAGGAGCAGGTTGTTCAGTTTCCATGTAATTGAGCGGTTTTGAGTGAGTTTCTTAATCCTGAGTTCTAGTTTGATTGCACTGTGGTCTGAGAGACAGTTTGTTATAATTTCTGAGGAGTGCATTACTTCCAACTATGTGGTCAATTTTGGAATAAGTGCAGTGTGGTGCTGAGAAGAATGTATATTCTGTTGATTTGGGGTGGAGAGTTCTGTAGATGTCAGATGTCTATTAGGTCCACTTGGTGCAGAGCTGAGTTCAATTCCTGGGTATCCTTGTTAACTTTCTGTCTCATTGATCTGTCTAATGTTGACAGTGGGGTGTTAAACTCTCCCATTATTATTGTGTGGGAATCTAAGTCTCTTTGTAGATCTCTAAGGACTTGCTTTATGAATCTGAGTGCTCCTGTATTGGCTGCATATATATTTTGGATAGTTAGCTCTTCTTGTTTAATTGATCCCTTTACCATCATGTAATGGCCTTCTTTGTCTCTTTTGATCTTTGTTGGTTTAAAGTCTGTTTTATCAGAGACTAGGATGGCAACCCCTGCCTTTTTCTGTTTTCCATTTGCTTGGTAGATCTTCCTCCATCCTTTTATTTTGAGCCTGTGTGTGTCTCTGCACGTGAGATGGGTTTCCTGAATACAGCACACTGATGTGTCTTGACTCTTTATCCAATTTGCCATTCTGTGTCTTTTAATTGGAGCATTTAGTCCATTTACATTTAAGGTTAATATTGTTATTTGTGAATTTGATTGTGTCATTATGATGTTAGCTGGATATTTTGCTCGTTAGTTGATGCAGTTTCTTCCTAGCCTCAATGAGCTTTACAATTTGGCATGTTTTTGCAGTGGCTGGTACCAGTTGTTCCTTTCCATGTTTAGTGCTTCCTTCAGGAGCTCTTTTAGGGCAGGCCTGGTGGTGACAAAATCTCTCAGCATTTGCTTGTCTGTAAAGTATTTTATTTCTCCTTCACTTCTGAAGCTTAGTTTGGCTGGATATGAAATTCTGGCTTGAAAATTCTTTTCTTTAAGAATGTTGAATATTGGCCCCCTCTCTCTTCTGGCTTGTAGAGTTTCTGCCAAGAGATCAGCTGTTAGTCTGATGGGCTTCCCTTTGTGGGTAACCCGACCTTTCTCTCTGGCTGCCCTTAACATTTTTTCCTTCATTTCAACTTTGGTGAATCTGACAATTATGTGTCTTGGAGTTGCTCTCCTCGAGGAGCATCTTTGTGGCGTTCTCTGTATTTCCTGAATTTGAATGTTGGCCTGCCTTGCGAGATTGGGGAAGTTCTCCTGGATAATATCCTGCAGAGTGTTTTCCAACTTGGTTCCATTCTCCCCGTCACTTTCAAGTCCACCAATCAGATGTAGATTTGGTCTTTTCACATAGTCCCATATTTCTTGGAGGCTTTGTTCCTTTCTTTTTATTCTTTTTTCTCTAAACTTCCCTTCTCTCTTCATTTCATTCATTTGATCTTCCATCACTGATATCCTTTCTTCCAGTTGATCGAATTGGCTGCTGAGGCTTGTGCATTCATCAAGTAGTTCTCGTGTCTTGGTTTTCAGCTCCATCAGGTCCTTTAAGGACTTCTCTGCATTGGTTATTCTAGTTAGCCATTCGTCCAATTTTTTTTCAAGGTTTTTAACTTCTTTGCCATGGATTCGAACTTCTTCCTTTAGCTTGGAGTAGTTTGATTGTCTGAAGCCTTCTTCTCTCAACTCGTCAAAGTCATTCTCCATCCAGCTTTGTTCCATTGCTGGTGAGGAGCTGCGTTCCTTTGGAGGAGGAGAGGCACTCTGATTTTTAGAGCTTCCAGTTTTTCTGCTCCGTTTTTTCCCCATCTTTGTGGTTTTATCTACCTTTGGTCGTTGATGATGGTGACGTACAGATGGGGTTTTGGTGTGGATGTCCTTTCTGTTGTTAGTTTTCCTTCTAAGAGTCAGGACCCTCAGCTGCAGGTCTGTTGGAGTTTGCTAGAGGTCCACTCCAGACCCTGTTTGCCTGGGTATCAGCAGTGGAGGCTGCAGAACAGTGGATGTTGGTGAACAGCAAATGTTACTGCCGGATCATTCCTCTGGAAGTTTTGTCTCAGAGGAGTACCCGGCTGTGTGAGGTGTCAGTCTACCCCTACTGGGGGGTGCCTCCCAGTTAGGCTACTCGGGGGTCAGGGACCCACTTGAGGAGGCAGTCTGTCCATTCTCAGATCTCCAGCTGCATGCTGGGAGAACCACTACTCTCTTCAAAGCTGTCAGACAGGGACATTTAAGTCTGCAGAGGATTCTGCTGCATTTTGTTTGGCAATGCCATGCCCCCAGAGGTGGAGTCTACAGAGGCAGGCAGGCAGGCCTCCGTGAGCTGCGGTGGGCTCCACCCAGTTCGAGCTTCCCAGCTGCTTTGTTTACGTACTCAAGCCTCAGCAGTGGCGGGCGCCTCTCCCCCAGCCTCGCTGCCACCTTGCAGTTTGATTTCAGACTGTTGTGCTAGCAGTGAGCAAGGCGCCGTGGGCATAGGACCCTCCAAGCCGGGTGCAGGATATAATGTCCTGGTGTGCTGTTTGCTAAGACCGCTGGAAAAGCGCAGTATTCGGGTGGGAGTGACCCGATTTTCCAGGTGCCGTCTGTCACCCCTTTCTTTGACTAGGAAAGGGAATTCCCTGACCCCTTGCACTTCCCAGGTGAGGCGATGCCTCACCCTGCTTCGGCTCACGCTCGGTGCACTGCACCCACTGTCCTGCACCCACTTTCCAACACTCCCCAGTGAGATGAACCCAGTACCTCAGTTGGAAATGCAGAAATCACCCATCTTCTGCGTCGCTCACGCTGGGAGCTGTAGACTGGAGCTGTTCCTATTTGGCCATCTTAGCTCTGTAGGGTCTAGCCCCACAGGGTCGGTGGGTTTCTCCCCGTTTGTGGAGACGAGAGAGTGTAGAAATAAAGACACAAGACAAAGAGATAAAAGAAAAGACAGCGGGGCCCGGGAGACCACCACCACCAAGACGCAGAGACCAGTAGTGGCCCTGAATGCCAGCCTGCACTGATATTTATTGGATACAAGACAAAGGGGCAGGATAAGGAGTGTGAGCCATCTCCAGTGATGGGTAAGGTCACGTGGATCACGTGTCCACTGGACAGGGGGCCCTTCCCTGCCTGGCAGCCGAGGCAGAGAGAGAGAGGAGACAGAGAGAAAGAGTTTACTTTATTATTTCTGCTTATCAGAGACTTTTAGTACTTTCACTAATTTGCTACTGCTAACTAAATGGCAGAGCCAGGTGTACAAGATGGAACATGAAGGCGAACTAGGAGCATGACCAATGAAGCACAGCATCACAGGGAGACTGTTAGGCCTCCAGATAACTGCGGGTGGGCCTGACTAATGTTAGGCCCTCCACAAGAGGTGGAGGAGTAGAGTCTTCTCTAAACTCCCCCAGGGAAAGGGAGACTCCCTTTCCCGGTCTGCTAAGTAGTGGGTGTTTTTCCTTGACACTAATCCTACCGCTAGACCATGGTCTGCTTGGCAATGGGCGTCTTCCCAGACGCTGGCGTCACCGCTAGACCAAGGAGCCCTCTGGTGGCCCTGTCTGGGCATAACAGAAGGCTCGCACTCTTGTCTTCTGGTCACTTCTCACTGTGTCTCCTCAGCTCCTATATCTGTATGGCCTGGCTTTTCCTAGGTTATGGTTATAGAGCAAGGATTATTGTAATATTGGCATAAAGAGTAATTGCTACCAACTAATGATTAATGATATTCATATATAATCATATCTAAGATCTATATCTGGTATAACTATTCTTGTTTTATATTTTATTACACTGGAAAAGCTCGTGTCCTCGGTCTTTTGCCTCAGCACCTGGGTGGCTTGCCGCCCACAGGCTCCACCCCCCTAGTTTTTCTTTTAATGTGGAAATTCAGAAATTTAAAATTTCTGTCTCAAAATCTGTATTACAGAGAGATTCCCACGTGTTTCCTAAGCCATTCTATGAAGAATATATTTAAAACTCTTCATCTAATTGAGCATACATGTTTTTCCTCAAGTGACAACCAGCTCCAGAAGCAGAGACTGTTAATAACCATGTGGTAATACTTTAATTTCAAACACTTTTTGCCCTGTAGTTGTAAAAAATATTCACAGACCATCTTTGTATCATAGTTTAAAGTTTCAAATTTCAGAAGCTTTTGTATTTCATTGTTTACATAATCATTTTAAAGGTCCTGCACTACTGTGAGCTACTGAATGTTACGAAACATATTCTTGTGTATCCTAAAGTACCTAAAGTCTTGCATGTAAGAAGCGTTTTAATCATTTTTGAACATGAAGAAATGAACAGACAAGTAAATTTCTATATAATAGAATGTTATAGGTAGTATAACATGCACAAGATATCTAATAATAACATCTATTGCATTTCCAAAATATGGCTTAAATTAAAGTTTAGGATATAAGTTCACATGAATTAAGCAAATATGTTATAAATAAGAAGGAAATAAATTAGAAATATGTCATCAGTAGGAAAGCAGATTACAGTATATTTTCTAATATTCTCTAACTGTAAGCTCAGATTTGGATTTTACATGAAAATTTCTTAAGCTTTCTTTTAGCCCCAACCTACGCTCTTTTAAATATATCTTTTCAGGTTGAACATTACTCTTTATAATTTTGATTTCCTATGCTTTCTCCTGGTGGAATATTGATGAAACATTTCTTTTCTCTTTTATCTCTCTGTAGTAATAATGTTCCAGCTTTCACATAGTGGTAGATGACCATGTTTACCTGAATGAATGTCTTATTTTGTAGAAAGAAAATTGAAGTCTTTATTACAGAAATACTTACAAAAAAATTATAAATTCTAATCAGTATTTTTAAGGGTATCCTATGACCAAAAGTCTCCATATAGATCTGTACTTCTCCATGTACCTTACTGTAGTTAACATCATAAGAATGACACTCATAAATATTACTTCCTAAGTATGTCTAATGAACAAATTTGGGAAGAAATGTGAAATCCTTTTGTAAACTGTGAAGTATGTATACAAATGTAGGACAAAATGATCACGGTGGGATTCAGTGATTTAGTAAATATTGAGGATTCTTTTTGTAAACCTGAACGATGAAATGGCAGTAGTGCCGAAAAAAAAAAGAAATTTAGAACAGGCATGCCGATTTCTACTTTGGTTTATGTTAAGTTTCAGCAGACTATGACTGGGAATATCCTAAGGGAATCTAGTGATTTGGCACTTGAGACCTTTCCGATGAGATTGTAAGTGTTTTTGACCTTGAAGGAATTTCTGTTCTTCACTACTGACTGTGTGCTAGGCAGTGAGACACTGAATGTACAAGATGAGGCTTATGATAGAGTATAGTAAGAGCAGAAAATCAAGTAAAGAACAAACACTTCTAAGTCACTATAAGTGCTTCCTATAAAGAAAACAGAGAATGTTAGGTTACGGCACATTGAAGAAGTGCGTAGTTAGGATGGGGGCCGGAATGGGAGTAGAACTGTGTTCTCAGAGAAGATCTTTCTGAGTGTGACATTTAAGCTGCCAACTAGAGGACAAGAAGCAGCGGGCCATGTGAAAGTCTAGAAGGAGGATATTCTGGACAGAGAGAACAATGGGTCACATCTGTTTTTCATTTTGTTCTCAACATCCAAAAAGCAGGAAGTATGGTAAACATCCTCGTCCTCATGTGTATTATTAGAATGTGTAGAAAAGAGAATGTGTAAATAAGAACCTGGGACTGTTTAGATGCTTCATAATAAATGTTCTTCTCCTTCCCTTTTTACTAACTCTTGCTATACTTTCTTGAAGTTATTTCTTAATCAGGAAAGAATGGCATACGATATCTAATATTTGCTTGCTTTTATTTAAACAAGGCATAAAGAAAAGGCTTCTTACTATTTTGCCATTTTTCCTGTCAGTAAAAATTTTGCCAAAAATATTTTGATTTTTCCAAGCCCTTCCTTACCTAAATAAAGCAGCTTTGACAATGTTCTGCTTACACTCAACATAACATACCCTGAAGTTACCTATCATGCCGAGTATCTTATTTTAACACTAAGATCATTTATGTAATTAGAAATATTTTAAATATGAATGTTGTAAGTATTATACCAATTGTGTGTTTTTTTAAAATGCCCTCTTATTGTTGGTAGTGAACGCAAAGTTGAGTTAGGTATTTGAAGTTAGTTCCTTGTTGAAATATACACAAGAGCTAATATTGTGTCTGTCACTGTGTTTCCTTTGGCTTTCTATGTTCAGTTTACAGTGTCAATAGCCATATGGAGATAAAAGTTTTGCTTGATCTGGAGAGCGTGTATGAGTTTCTCTATTGAAATATTTTGGTTTTCAACACATGCTTTCCTTCTAGGTCTCATTGCTTTTAAATCAGGAAATTCAAAACATGTTTAGGAAATATTGAGAAATTCATTGTTTTTTCACTGAAACTCATTATTCATTATAATTTCAACAGACTACCTTTGAGAATGTTCCACGGAAATATGATAGTCGCTTAACTGGAGCTGATGGTCAAAGAGGAAAAATTACAATAAAGGAACAAGAAGGTAAGAACTGTATTTTGTTTAAAAATTTGACAGAATGTTTAAAAACATGAGCTCTGTTATGTTCTAGTAGCCAAGGAAAATAAGGTATTAAGTGCATAGTCAAAAAAAAGAGAAGTGAAATAGTGATATGTTGTATATTTTGTAAGACATTAGCAACCGATTTAATTGAGAGTGCCTAAAGGAGCTGAATCATTAGTTCCAATTCAAGATACTCTAAGACCTGAGGAAAGTCAGAAAATAAGGAAGAAGAAAAGAGTAAATGAAGGAATGAAGAGTGAAAAGGCAGAGAGTACAGGGAGTAAATGAGGGGAAAAAAAACAGATATATGCAATGAAGGGCGATAGAGTAAGATAATTATTTGAGGAGAATATAAAGTGAGCTTCCAGTACTGAAACTTGTCAGAGAAGTCAAGCAAAATGTTGCCACTCTTGCTGTTTTCCTTACTTTTGGGAATGCATTAAGGATGGAGGTACCTGACCACGCAGAGCTATGTTTTATCTGCGATAGAGGAATGTAATGCATGGTCAGCCATGCATAAATTACATGTCTATAATTTAATGTGCTATAAAATGTTTTTATTCATGGGACAGTATCTTAGAGGCCAAAAGAAGAGCATTGGAAAGAAGAGGGTAGGATTAGTTATGGAGAGATCAAGGGAGCTATAGCCTGATAAAAAGTTCATTAGGAACCTTACGACTTGTAATGCAGCTTAGATTTGGAGGATGTGATAGGGTGGAGCTTGAGGCTGGGTTCCAAAAGGGCAAGTTGAGGTTAAGGAATGTGGGAGCACACTGAGTATAGATCAGAGCTTCCCAAATTTTAACAAATCAGCTGAGGACCTTGTTAGAAGTGCACATTCTGATTCCACAAGTCTGCGATTCTGCATTTCTAATAAGATCTCAGGTGATGCCGACCCTTGTTGTCCTAGGACCACACTCTGAGTAGCAAGGGTATAGCTGTGCCTTTAGAGAAATCTGGAAGAAGAGTCCTTGGATAACCACTCAAGACATAACAGGATTAAGGGAAAGCATGATTTTCCTTTTATTTCTGAGCATGTCTCTGGCCAGAGGGGAAGGAGAAAGAGATGAAGAAATAGAAATCATCACTGGAAGATCCCACTGCTAAGTGAAGAGAAGAGAAGTCATGGGAATAGTCCATCAAAAGAAGGCAGAAGGGTCAGAATCAGGACAACAGATGTAGAGATTACTTTTGCAAAGGAAGAGGAATTGTGAGTGGAGGAGGAGGGAGGAAAGAAAGAAGTTGGCTAGATCATTTTGGATTTCATAATAGGGAAACTTGAGAGCTCTCACTTCTGATGGCTGCAGTATATTGGCACTCAAACGGAAGATTAGGTGATTGCTGTTCCAGGAATTACTGGAAGGAGGGAGTGCTAGAATGGGGGTAAACCACAGGAACTAATTTCTTCTCTCTGTAACTATCAGACATCAAAGATGCATGTTTTGTCCATATGAGTTAATCAACTGAGGTAAAGTTAAATGTAGGAGCTTTGGCTGCTTTTTCTTTAAGGCAGCCGGTTTTTTAAATAGGATAACTGTTTTGTAAAAGTTTATCATGGATGACATGATATGCCAACCCAAACTAAGTTTAGAAACAAAAAAATTACAAAGTTTATTCCTCAAATACAAAAGGCATTACTTTACATAAATATTACACCCATTTTGGTATATAAAAGGTCAGTAGTAACTAATAATTATGTAGCAATGCATTTTTTATTAATATTTCAATGTTGAAAGCTTCTTACACATTATTTTTAGACATGTTTTATATACCTTCTTGCATGAGTGGATCAAAAAACTTAAGATGGCTAAACTAGAGGATATAAGAAATGTAGACCTATCAGTAAGCCCAAGTAGGTATGAAAAAAAAAAATGAAGATTTTTATGAACTATTTTGTGTAAGTGTGGATCCAAAGCAATCACTTCAGAACACTTTCTCTGATGAGAAATGAATTAAACATTCAAATGAACTGTCATGACAACTGTGTGCTTCCTGCATTCTAGGACCAGTTGAAGGACATGATAAACGCTTGTAGTAGAATGGTATAAATGATTCTGATGTGTCACATTAAAGACACACTATAGCGTTCTACCATCAGCTTGGACATTTATCTGCCCAGGGTCATGATTTGCTCCTCTGGTTAAAGATCATTTTTCTCCTCCTCAGCATGTACACATGGTTGTGTGCATACTTTTCTCTCAGTTACAGATATTCGAATCAGAATCTTCCCTTTGAAATGTTAACTGCATGTTTTATTCAACCTATCTTCTTAGTTTTCTTCAGGATATTTCTGTTATGTTGTTGTCCTGACAAAAGAAATGCACCCCTAAATCTAAACTCATTATTTTTAAAGCGAAGCACTAAGATTAAGCTTGATACTAACTCTGAGTGTATGGTTAGATTTATCATATTTATATATAATTGATTATATGTCCATTTTGCCTTCCAGATTCTCTTGAGCAATATCATCACTTGAAGGTAATTACTTTTCTATATTTATCTTTAATTATTAACCACATAGTATATGAAATATATATTACTTATTAATCATTTTGTCTCAAAACCCTTTCAGCCTAAGATTGAAATGAAAGAGTATGTTTCGAACCAGGCAGTCGGAATGAAAGATGTACAAGCATGCACATCAGGTAAAAATTTTTGCAATACAAATTTAACTCTGGAAAGAAGCACATTAAAATATTTTAAATGCTAGCAGTCTTCATATTCCTGTCTTTTTTTTCAAATTTGATGGATAGATTTGATATATATAATGCAGACATTAGTGTTGGTATCTATGTTTGAAAAACATTATATTTAGAAGCATAAGATAAATTTTTAAAACATAAGCTCTAACTTAGATGTATCTTCTATTATGTATTGCTACGCTGAAGTTCTCAGTTGGGAATACCTATACTCATTTGGGTTTCACAGAGGTGAATTATGAGACTACAATTTTTTCCCGTGTCAGAAATGCTTGTTGGAATTCTGATCTTTACCTAGAGGAAAGCTTTCCTTGCTAACATGTCAATTTTGTATAAAGTTTAGTTACTTCATCGTAGTGTTAGACTGATTATCTGAAGCAAATTGGATGTTTTGATTAATGTGTGTGTGTGTGTGTGTGTGTGTGTGTGTGCAGGGAATATCTTGGAGTACAAAAATGAGGAAAGTAATCTTTTTTTCATGGCTATTTGGCAGACACACTCATTTCAAAGAGTGATTCTGAAACTTTATAGGCTTAGGGTTTTTTGTGTAATTGATAATTATTGCATAGAAGTAACCAACACCCTGAATTAGGTGTTTGTCATTGTAATGCACTTTTCATACATTTTACCATATATGTGTATGGTCATAAATCATATGTAGAATTGGTGTTTCTGTCCTAAAATTTCAATCATATAAATGATTGTACATTATAAATATATTATTCAGCAGCTTTCTTTTGCTTACTCAGCGTTATAGTTTTGAGATCAGTTGATATGTTTTGTTCACACCCATTGATTTGTCCAAAGAGATCCATTGCTATTTTCAGAAGTAGTTCTAGTTGAGTTTACATTTCCTATAGTATTTCATGCTATGAAAGTACCACATTTAATTCAACTCTCTTTTGTGGTGAAAAAAAGATAAAAACATTAAAAAATGATGGCATACCCCAAAGAGCTTTTGTTTAAGTGGATTGTATCTATTGATATTTACTGTATCAGAAACTGAAGCTGAATAATTTAAAATATAAGCATGCACCGCCATGCATTCCAATAGCCATTATAACTCTGGCCCATTAAGCACCCATGATCTTATGACACATCATGTGTCTAATGGTTAAACATAAGTCTTGTTATTAAAAGAAAGTTCATATTCCTGAAGAATCTTTATTATTAATAAACAAAGCTCTCATGGAAAACAAAATATATAATATCGCTGAGTGAATCAAAGTAAGTAACACTAAAAAATAAAAATGTCAAAGATTATGGTTAATAAAACCTATGTGAGTGAATGGCAAGTACGGGACATGTAGAATACAATAAGCCATGCAGGAGTGGTGTGTTTCTGGGGGAGTGGAGGACATGGGACTGCTTCTGTTTTAGAAGGAATTTCTCCACGTTAGTCAAATTGTATTATGATTTACATTCTAATAATGAAAACTTTCTTTTCAGCTTTTTCAGATTTGGATTTTAATAGTTTGACCTTCAGTAATGAAATTCATGAAAGATCTGAGAATTTGGAAGTTGGTGGTCTACGTCCATTTGTATCTCCACCAATGACCAACACTGTGTTGGGATCCACAGACTTGGGACAGATGAACTTAATAGATCAAGAAAAGATGACCACTGCAGGTGCGTTTCTATTTTGGAATCACACTCTCCGTGACCTGTGTTGAGTTACAGCTACTAGAAAACAAAGAGAGCAAAGAAGGTAATAAAGAAGCATGGAGAATTCAGTCCCAGCGTAGCTGTGCTTGGCTTCATAATACCATAGTTGTGACTTTCAAAGAATCATTTTGTGGCAAAGTGTGTATTGTGTTTACACCCCCCTTATATAAGCTATAACCAAACAGAGGACCTATCAGCAGGGCATTTGTGTTCTTTAACCAAAGCAACATAAAAATAACAAAGAGAATGAGAAGGATGAGTAATTTTGTTTAGGCTAGTATTTAACATAAACTTGAATGTGAGTCCAAGGATTACATGTAGAACTTTGGGACTGGGGGGGAAATGTAGGCAAGGATGTAAAGATTGCCTGCTCAAACACAATGTGGTTTCTTTGCTTTATTTTCATAGCTCTGAATTTGTATCAGTTGTAACTATATAAATGTTGCCCCTCAAGCACCTTCCAAACCCCAAAATTAAGTTATTTTTAACAACTTCTGTGACTTTATGTAGTATAGAATTGTCTTTCCCAGTATGAATGAGTATCCTTGAGAATTTGCTAGATGGTGTCTTTTCGGCTGTGTTCACACAGTTTATCACCTTGTTTTAATGAATAACAATTTACTAGGAATACTAGTTTGAAGGAAGGTGGTGTCATTAAAAAGAACGTGAAAATACATTTTAATTTTACTAGGACACATAATCTGTTGAATAACTGCATCTAATATGTGTTCTACTTTATCTCCCAGTTAAATTCATTGTCTTTAATCAGGTATACGATCAGATCTATATAGTAATAAATCATAAAATATTTTTGCACCCCAATAGTTTCATTTCCTTTTTTACATGGCAAAACCCAGTCTCTAGAAAAAATACAAAATTAGCCGAGCATGGCAGCACATGCGTGTGGTCCCAGATACTCAGAGGCTGAGGTGGGAGAATCTCTAGAGTCCGGGAGGCAGAGGTTGTAGTTAGCTGAGATCGCACCACTGTGCTCCAGCCTGGGGCTACTGAGCAAGACCTTGTCTCAAAAAAATGACACAAAAGAAAACATGATTTGAAAGATTGTCCCATACAGTTTAGGACAAAAGGGATAGACATGCATAGAAAGAATGTACATTTCAGGTGGTAAAGATACACTAGGAAAATCAATGCAGTACTAAGGCAGCCCCAAGGAAAGTGACGCCTGTTTATCTGAGGAAAGATAGCAAGAATCAAGGAATACTTCACACAGCAATGTGAGTGATGAAAAAGAAATGGTTAGAATAGTAGAGGAAAACATTTCTGATATCGAGAACAGGATGTACACTGGTAAAGTATAAACAGTTACAGTAATTCTGGAAATCATTGATCATAGGCATAATGTGTTGTTAAGAATGGCACTACTGGACCAGGCATGGTGGCTCACGCCTGTAATCCCAGCATTTTGGGATGCTGAGGCAGGCAGATCACCTGAGGTCAGCAGTTCAAGATCAGCCTGGTTAACATGGTGAAACCCCATCTCTACTAAAAATACAAAATTTAGCAGCTTGAGCCACCTCACCCAGCTGAAAATTTTTTTAAGACAGGCTGTCACTGTGTCACCCACACTGGAGTTTGAGTGAATGCAATCTTTTCTTTTTCTTTTTTTTTTCTTTTCTTCTTCTTCTTATTATTATTATTATACTTTAGGTTTTATGGTACATGTGCGCAATGTGCAGGTAAGTCACATATGTATACATGTGCCATGCTGGTGCGCTGCACCCACCAACTCGTCATCTAGCATTAGGTATATCTCCCAATGCTATCCCTCCCCCCTCCCCCCACCCCACAACAGTCCCCAGAGTGTGATGTTCCCCTTCCTGTGTCCATGTGTTCTCATTGTTCAATTCCTACCTATGAGTGAGAATATGCGGTGTTTGGTTTTTTGTTCTTGCGATAGTTTACTGAGAATGATGATTTCCAATTTCATCCATGTCCCTACAAAGAACGTGAACTCATCATTTTTTATGGCTGCATAGTATTCCATGGTGTATATGTGCCACATTTTCTTAATCCAGTCTATCATTGTTGGACATTTGGGTTGGTTCCAAGTCTTTGCTATTGTGAATAATGCCGCAATAAACATACGTGTGCATGTGTCTTTATAGCAGCATGATTTATAGTCCTTTGGGTATATACCCAGTAATGGGATGGCTGGGTCGAATGGAATTTCTAGTTCTAGATCCCTGAGGAATCGCCACACTGACTTCCACAAGGGTTGAACTAGTTTACAGTCCCACCAACAGTGTAAAAGTGTTCCTATTTCTCCACATCCTCTCCAGCACCTGTTGTTTCCTGACTTTTGAATGATTGCCATTCTAACTGGTGTGAGATGGTATCTCATTGTGGTTTTGATTTGCATTTCTCTGATGGCCAGTGATGGTGAGCATTTTTTCATGTGTTTTTTGGCTGCATAAATGTCTTCTTTTGAGAAGTGTCTGTTCATGTCCTTCGCCCACTTTTTGATGGGGTTGTTTGTTTTTTTCTTGTAAATTTGTTGGAGTTCATTGTAGATTCTGGATATTAGCCCTTTGTCAGATGAGTAGGTTGCGAAAATTTTCTCCCATTTTGTAGGTTGCCTGTTCACTCTGATGGTAGTTTCTTTTGCTGTGCAGAAGCTCTTGAGTTTAATTAGATCCCATTTGTCAATTTTGGCTTTTGTTGCCATTGCTTTTGGTGTTTTAGACATGAAGTCCTTGCCCATGCCTATGTCCTGAATGGTAATGCCTAGGTTTTCTTCTAGGGTTTTTATGGTTTTAGGTCTAACATTTAAGTCTTTAATCCATCTTGAATTGATTTTTGTATAAGGTGTAAGGAAGGGATCCAGTTTCAGCTTTCTACATATGGCTAGCCAGTTTTCCCAGCACCATTTATTAAATAGGGAATCCTTTCCCCATTTCTTGTTTTTGTCAGGTTTGTCAAAGATCAGATACTTGTAGATATGTGGCATTATTTCTGACGGCTCTGTTCTGTTCCATTGATCTATATCTCTGTTTTGGTACCAGTACCATGCTGTTTTGGTTACTGTAGCTTTGTAGTATAGTTTGAAGTCAGGTAGTGTGATGCCTCCAGCTTTGTTCTTTTGGCTTAGGATTGACTTGGCGATGCGGGCTCTTTTTTGGTTCCATATGAACTTTAAAGTAGTTTTTTCCAATTCTGTGAAGAAAGTCATTGGTAGCTTGATGGGGATGGCATTGAATCTGTAAATTACCTTGGGAAGGATGGCCATTTTCATGATATTGATTCTTCCTACCCATGAGCATGGAATGTTCTTCCATTTGTTTGTATCCTCTTTTATTTCCTTGAGCAGTGGTTTGTAGTTCTCCTTGAAGAGGTCTTTCACATCCCTTGTAAGTTGGATTCCTAGGTATTTTATTCTCTTTGAAGCAATTGTGAATGGGAGTTCACTCATGATTTGGCTCTCTGTTTGTCTGTTATTGATGTATAAGAATGCTTGTGATTTTTGCACATTGATTTTGTATCCTGAGACTTTGCTGAAGTTGCTTATCAGCTTAAGGAGATTTTGGGCTGAGACAATGGGGTTTTCTAGATATACTATCATGTCATCTGCAAACAGGGACAATTTGACTTCCTCTTTTCCTAATTGAATACCCTTGATTTCCTTCTCCTGCCTAATTGCCCTGGCCAGAACTTCCAACACTATGTTGAATAGAAGTGGTGAGAGAGGGCATCCCTGTCTTGTGCCAGTTTTCAAAGGGAATGCTTCCAGTTTTTGCCCATTCAGTATGATATTGGCTGTGGGTTTGTCATAAATAGCTCTTATTATTTTGAGATATGTCCCATCAATTCCTAATTTATTGAGAGTTTTTAGCATGAAGTGTTGTTGAATTTTGTCAAAGGCCTTTTCTGCATCTATTGAGATAATCATGTGGTTTTTGTCTTTGGTTCTGTTTATATGCTGGATTACATTTATTGATTTGCGTATATTGAACCAGCCTTGCATCCCAGGGATGAAGCCCACTTGATCATGGTGGATAAGCTTTTTGATGTGCTGCTGGATTCTGTTTGCCAGTATTTCATTGAGGATTTTTGCATCAATGTTCATCAAGGATATTGGTCTAAAATTCTCTTTTTTGGTTGTGTCTCTGCCAGGCTTTGGTATCAGGATGATGCTGGCCTCATAAAATGAGTTAGGGAGGATTCCCTCTTTTTCTATTGATTGGAATAGTTTCAGAAGGAATGGTACCAGCTCCTCCTTGTACCTCTGGTAGAATTCGGCTGTGAATCCATCTGGACCTGGACTTTTTTTGGTTGGTAAGCTATTGATTATTGCCACAATTTCAGCTCCTGTTATTGGTCTATTCAGAGATTCAACTTCTTCCTGGTTTAGTCTTGGGAGGGTGTATGTGTTGAGGAATTTATCCATTTCTTCTACATTTTCTAGTTTATTTGCATAGAGGTGTTTGTAATATTCTCTGATGGTAGTTTGTATTTCTGTGGGATCGGTGGTGATATCCCCTTTATCATTTTTTATTGCATCTATTCGATTCTTCTCTCTTTTTTTCTTTATTAATCTTGCTAGCGGTCTATCAATTTTGTTGATCCTTTCAAAAAAACCAGCTCCTGGATTCATTTATTTTTTGAAGGGTTTTTTGTGTCTCTATTTCCTTCAGTTCTGCTCTGATTTTAGTTATTTCTTGCCTTCTGCTAGCTTTTGAACGTGTTTGCTCTTGCTTTTCTAGTTCTTTTAATTGTGATGTTAGGGTGTCAATTTTGGATCTTTCCTGCTTTCTCTTGTGGGCATTTAGTGCTATAAATTTCCCTCTACACACTGCTTTGAATGCATCCCAGAGATTCTGGTATGTTGTGTCTTGGTTCTCATTGGTTTCAAAGAACATCTTTATTTCTGCCTTCATTTTGTTATGTACCCAGTAGTCATTCAGGAGCAGGTTGTTCAGTTTCCACGTAGTTGAGCGGTTTTGAGTGAGATTCTTAATCCTGAGTTCTAGCTTGATTGCACTGTGATCTGAGAGACAGTTTGTTACAATTTCTGTTCTTTTACATTTATTGAGGAGAGCTTTACTTCCAAGTATATGGTCAATTTTGGAATAGGTGTGGTGTGGTGCTGAAAAAAATGTATATTCTGTTGATTTGGGGTGGAGAGTTCTGTAGATGTCTATTAGGTCCGCTTGGTGCAGAGCTGAGTTCAATTCCTGGGTATCCTTGTTGACTTTCTGTCTCGTTGATCTGTCTAATGTTGATAGTGGGGTGTTAAAGTCTCCCATTATTAATGTGTGGGAGTCTAAGTCTCTTTGTAGGTCACTCAGGACTTGCTTTATGAATCTGGGTGCTCCTGTATTGGGTGCATATATATTTAGGATAGTTAGCTCTTCTTGTTGAATTAATCCCTTTACCATTATGTAATGGCCTTCTTTGTCTCTTTTGATCTTTGTTGGTTTAAAGTCTGTTTTATCAGAGACTAGGATTGCAACCCCTGCCTTTTTTTGTTTTCCATTTGCTTGGTAGATCTTCCTCCATCCTTTTATTTTGAGCCTATGTGTGTCTCTGCACGTGAGATGGGTTTCCTGAATACAGCACACTGATGGGTCTTGAGTCTTTATCCAGTTTGCCAGTCTGTGTCTTTTAATTGGAGCATTTAGTCCATTTACATTTAAAGTTAATATTGTTATGTGTGAATTTGGTCCTGTCATTATGATGTTAGCTGGATATTTTGCTCGTTAGTTGATGCAGTCTCTTCCTAGTCTCAATGTTCTTTACATTTTGGTATGATTTTGCAGTGGCTGGTACCGGTTGTGCCTTTCCATGTTTAGCGCTTCCTTCAGGAGCTCTTTTAGGGCAGGCCTGGTGGTGACAAAATCTCTCAGCATTTGCTTGTCTGTAAAGTATTTTATTTCTCCTTCACTTATGAAGCTTAGTTTGGCAGGATATGAAATTCTGGGTTGAAAATTCTTTTCTTTAAGAATGTTGAATACTGGCCCCCACTCTCTTCTGGCTTGTAGGGTTTCTGCTGAGAGATCCGCTGTTAGTCTGATGGGCTTCCCTTTGTGGGTAACCCGATCTTTCTCTCTGGCTGCCCTTAACATTTTTTCCTTCATTTCAACTTTGGTGAATCTGACAATTATGTGTCTTGGAGTTGCTCTTCTCGAGGAGTATCTTTGTGGCGTTCTCTGTATTTCCTGAATCTGAATGTTGGCCTGCCTTGCTAGATTGGGGAAGTTCTCCTGGATAATATCCTGCAGAGTGTTTTCCAACTTGGTTCCATTCTCCCCGTCACTTTCAGGTACACCAATCAGACGTAGATTTGGTCTTTTCACATAGTCCCACATTTCTTGGAGGCTTTGCTCGTTTCTTTTTATTCTTTTTTCTCTAAACTTCCCTTCTCGCTTCATTTCATTCATTTCATCTTCCAGGGGTGATACCCTTTCTTCCATTTGATCGCATCGGCTCCTGAGGCTTCTGCATTCTTCACGTAGTTCTCGAGCCTTGGTTTTCAGCTCCATCAGCTCCTTTAAGCACTTCTCTGTATTGGTTATTCTAGTTATACATTCTTCTAAATTTTTTTCAAAGTTTTCAACTTCTTTGCCTTTGGTTTGAATATCCTCCCGTAGCTCGGAGTAATTTGATCGTCTGAAGCCTTCTTCTCTCAGCTCGTCAAAGTCATTCTCCGTCCAGCTTTGTTCCGTTGCTGGTGAGGAACTGCGTTCCTTTGGAGGAGGAGAGGTACTCTGCTTTTTAGAGTTTCCAGTTTTTCTGCTCTGTTTTTTCCCCATCTTTGTGGTTTTATCTACTTTTGGTCTTTGATGATGGTGATGTACAGATGGGTTTTTGGTGTGGATGTCCTTTCTGTTAGTTTTCCTTCTAACAGACAGGACCCTCAGCTGCAGGTCTGTTGGAGTACCTGGCCGGCCGTGTGAGGTGTCTGTCTGCCCCTGCTGGGGGGTGCCTCCCAGTTAGGCTGCTCGGGGGTCAGGGGTCAGGGACCCACTTGAGGAGGCGGTCAGCCCGTTCTCAGATCTCCAGCTGCGTGCTGGGAGAACCACTTCTCTCCTCACAGCTGTCAGACAGGGACATTTAAGTCTGCAGAGGTTACTGCTGTCTTTTTGTTTGTCTGTGTCCTGCCCCCAGAGGTGGAGCCTACAGAGGCAGGCAGGCCTCCTTGAGCTGTGGTGGGCTCCACCCAGTTCCAGCTTCCTGGCTGCTTTGTTTACCTAAGCGAGCCTGGGCAATGGCGGGCGCCCCTCCCCCAGCCTCGCTGCCGACTTGCTGTTTGATCTCAGACTGCTGTGCTAGCAATCAGCGAGACTCCGTGGGCGTAGGACCCTCTGAGCCAGGTGCGGGCTATACTCTCCTGGGGCACCGTTTTCTAAGCCCGTTGGAAAAGCACAGTATTCGGGTGGGAGTGGCCCGATTTTCCAGGTGCCGTCTGTCACCCCTGGAAGGGGACCTCCCTGACCCCTTGCGCTTCCCGAGTGAGGCAATGCCTCGCCCCTGCTTCGGCTGGCGCACGGTGCACTCACCCACTGACCTGCGCCCACTGTCTGGCACTCCCTAGTGAGATGAACACGGTACCTCAGATGGAAATGCAGAAATCACCCGTCTTCTGCGTCGCTCGCGCTGGGAGCTGTAGACCAGAGCTGTTCCTATTCGGCCATCTTGGCTCCTCCGAGTGAATGCAATCTTAATGGCCACAATCAATATTCTTTTGTAGGTCACAGTCAAAATTCTTTATTGATAAAGACCTCTCATGTTTATCTCAAAAGAAGCTTTAAGGATTGTCTAGGAATCACCATATGCTATTTAGGTTCTATGTCTCAAAAAAAGAAAATGCTAAAATAATGTAGAACATTTAAATTCACTATTACTAATTACACAGTTTTCTGTGATTGGAAATGGTCATCAAGCCAAAGGGAAAATTGCAATTTTCATATGTTATCTTGAGTAATTTCACTTAGAGATTTCATTGCATTAATTCTTTGTCACTATTGTTGGTAAATTAAGAGTTTTTAGGAAGCAGTTTCTGTAATGAAATTTCAGATGTTTTGAATATTTCTGTTTTATAGTTAACTGTGTAATACTTTTATTGAGGTTTTCAAATACAATTACTGTGCAGTTAAAGAAAGCAATGTTATGTCCAGCTTTCAGTAATTGCTTGTATGGGCTATCTATAGTCCCTGGATGAAATAATGCTTGAGTAGATGAATAAAAATACATGAATGAATTATAATATTTTGATGATGAAGATTGCCTATAACCTTATTTTTAGCATAATTCCCTAAAGCTATTTGTGTTATATGTTTGAATGCATTTCAATATGAACTTGGTAACAGTCATTTCTATTTTAAGACTTCAGTGACGTGGGAGGAGAAAATAATTGGGCCCGATGGTTATTATTACTAGATTTTCCTTTGCTTGAATCTAGGCATGTGTCTTTCATCTATTGGAATAAAAACATTAAAAATAATCTGTGGTATATTTTATATAATCTGATTCATTGGTAATCTAATCTTGCAATATAAACGGGGTGCATTAAGCACTTGTAGTATATTAAGCCTGGGAGACTGAAGTTTCTTTTCAGCGTTCCTATTAAGTATATGATGATGGAAATTTTTCAAAATTTTTAATGGAAAATGATGTCCCAATTCACTCTTTTCTTTTTGATTTTAGATGGGAAATGTAAAGTCATAAGATCAATAGGTTGACTGTGACAACTATGTTTACTTACAGAGAGAACAGGAAATGAGAATGGGTGATATGGGTCCCCGTGGAGCAATAAACATGGGAGGTAGGGATTTGAAGCAAAAGGCTTTTGTAACTTATCATTTTTGGGGGGACTGTATACGCTGTTTGTGGTACCTACATATCAGTAAGAAACTAAACTATGGAACCAACATTTCTAAAGGTGAAATCTCTTACATCCATTAAACTGGAATGCAATACAATTATATTAAAAATATATGCCTGGGAAGAAAATTCTCATTTTGTTTTTGTTTGAAGGCTAAAAGAGGTGTTATACATTCATAAGCTTAATGAAAGAAACATATAAACCAGGTTGTAATACAGCCTGAAAGGAGTTTAGTCATTGCATGGTGTAATACAGCTCTGTTTCTGCAGTTTTAAAATCAAATTTATGCCTTCTAATTGGTTTTTTTTTTTTTTTTTTTTTTTTTTTTGGCAAGACCTCACTCTGTTGTGCATGCTGGAGTACAGTGGTGCAATCTCTGCTCCCTGAAACCTCGACTTCCAGGGCTCAAGAGATGCTTCCATCTTACCAAGTAGCTGGGACTACAGGCACGCGCCACCATACCTGGCTTATTTTTTGTATTTTTAGTAGAGACAGGATTTCACCATGTTGCCCAGGCTAATCTTGAGCTCCTGGGCTCAAGCAGTTTGCTGGCGTTAGCTTCCCAAAGTGCTGATATTACAGGTGTGAGCCACCTCGCCTGTCCTAATTGAACATTGGAAATTGATAGTTTCTGAGTTGGAAATTGATAGTTTCTGAGTTGTGTTTTTAGGCTTTTAGAGAGCATTTTATAGATTTCTATCTTAAACTAGCTCTTTGTGTAACTTTGAAGCTGTTTTCCTTCACTTTAATGAATATTGAACTTTTTTCCTTTAACCTACAGTATTGTGCACAGAAGTGCACTCAGTCTTTGTAGACTATGACTCGTCAAGCGAATTACATGCGTGTTGCCAATGCATGTTTTAGAGTTGACTAAGCTTTTAAGAAAGTATATTAGCAACTTTAGTTTGGATTTGCTCGTATAGCCAAGTTGCGAGGGAAATAATGCCAAGTAAATAACCTGAAGGAAAAACAAGTGTGGCATATTGTAGGCCTTACTAAATTTGAAATTTGAAATGTCATACATTTAAAAGTTGGATACGGAATTAAATTTTATTAAATTAATTGTCCCACAAAACTGTCCCACCTTAAATTGTCCCACAAAAGGTGTTATGAAGCTAAAAATCTTTATATAACTTAAATGTGCATATTGTTTTAAAGATTACACTACCATGGCAAACAATATTCTTAACATGCACACCCATTTACAAAATCAAGTATGTCTTAGCATGTATAGTCTATCAAATGAAACTTAAAACAAGTCATGTGTGGAATGAGCATTTTCCATGATCAGCTTTTTTTCTTAAACTTCTGTTGCCAGTTTTTCAGGACTACTAATCAGATGATGTAGAGTCATATATTGCTGTTTACTTGGTCACTTTTTACCAACAAGTAGTTAGTGAATATCTCTGGTATATGCAGGAAGCAAGAAACATGGCCCTTGCCCATAAAGAACTTAATTGTGAAATTACTACAGTGGATATGTGAAATAATTAATGAACCAAGAGTGTCTACATTCCAAACTATGAAGCATAATTGAGTATAATGATGTCCAAGTGGTCCAATATTTATGTCTTTTTTAGAGTAAATTTTGGGATGGTATTTAATATAATCCATGTAATTTTAAGGATTTTAGGAATAAGATTATTATAGATTATAGGCAGTTTAATAGGCCATTATAATTATTAGAGTGACATTAACATCAAAGCTAAACTTTAAAATAGTATAAAACTTAAAACCGTTTCTGATGGTATAGAGATACTCTGCAATTTTATGAGAAGAAATATAAGGATATGCCTTTAGAGTCCTTATTTAGTTAGGAATTGAGGAGAATTAAAAATTTTTGTGACATTTTATTCACCAGAGGACCAATTTACATTTTAGCACTTACTCTCCTAAAGTCCAGTTTATCTAATTTTCTCTTCCGTCTTTATTCAATGTGAGACTTCATCATACTTGTTTTGTAGAGCTATTAATCATTATCATCCAGTTGGGTTGTTGGGGAGTTAAAACTGTCATAGCTAATCAAGTTACATTGATGGAAAGTGGCAGCAGATTTTCTGGTGTATCACTAGTGTGTATAACCAAGTGAAACCTACATTATAATGCTACGTTTCTAGTAACCAGATAATGCTGACATTTCTTAGATCTTTAAATTTATTTATAGCTATGTGGTGAAAGATGTGAGTACTAAAAGTAAGGTTCTAAGTTAACTGCTGTTAGTTGAAAATATTATTTTTGATTTTTTTATACCCATAGATGTATAGTTATTTTCCAAACCCACCATTGTAAAATTACATTCTATTAAAGAGAAAGAGAGGAAAAAGAAACTTAATTTGTTTCTTGGGGGATAGTTGAGGTAAGACCCCTCTTAGATATTGTTCTTGTACTCTCTTCATTTCTAGATTGTAGAAATTATTAAAATAGCTATTTAGGGCTATACTGAGGGAGTGAAAATATTCTTGGATAAAGTATATTTATTGGCAAGAGCATTTGGGGTGAAGGAAACAATTCCTTCCCACGAAGTTGCTAGGTTCCTGGGGATTGGATTCGAAGAGCAGAAGTATGATGCAGGGGCTGGTAGGGACTCAGCCATGTAGAGATTTCAGCTGCATTATAATGTATCTTTGAGAAATTGAGTTCTTTTTGTCAGAAAATTGACCTATGTAATGAAATACTAGAAGAAAACCCTAAATTAGAATGGCTTTGTTACGAATTTTTAATGATAAACAAGTGCTACCACTTAAAAGGGAAAAAAATTTTCAAAGAAAATACCTAAAAATGTGTTGTATTTGAGATCATCATATATGTAGTATTAGAGCACAGACACTATTAAAATTAATACGAGGTAGGTGGATTTTTTTAATGAAAAAACTTGAAATATATCAGATTGTCCCCATTTACGGAATTTAAGCTTGTCAGAAAGATCCAGATAGCTATATATTTTATCTGCATTTGGTTGAGGTAGCTTTTAAAAATAAGTTTTGTTATAAGTCATTTCAATTTTTTTGTTTAGATTCCATATTTCAATATAAAAAGTTAAAAAAAGAGTACCTCCTGTAATTTAGCAAGGTATTCCATAAACTCAAGGAGGAAAAAAAAACTAAGATAAGAGGCTAGTTATAATCATCTTTATGTATATATTGCAGGAAATGATTTCCTCTCTGGCAACTTAGCATAATTTATATGCTAATATTTTTAGCCATGGCTTAAAAAAATTAAGTGGTTTTGTAAGTGCTAATCCTTTGTTACTCATTTAAACTGGTAAAATGTAGTCCCCATTGTTAGGGATTATTTGGTTTAAAAGCCAACTATAACAAATAATAGTGATGTCTCAAAGCTTGCCAACTGTTACAGTCTTAAATGCCCTAAAATAATTGATAGTCTCCTCGTTGATTTTATGTACGTTTGGCTTGGGGATGAAAATTCTAATTCTAGAGTGTAGGTAATGCCCTATTAGAGATTAGATAATGCATATTGCATTCTCAAGGAATGAAAATAATTTTAATAACGGTCTTGGTATATAGATTGCATAAATATTGTTAAATTTTAAATGTTTACTAAACTAAGATAGGACAGCTCTAAGTATAGATTGTTTTACATAGATGCGTTTAACCCAGCACCTGCTGGTAACCAAGGTCCTCCTCCAATGATGGGTATGAATATGAACAACAGAGCAATTATACCTGGCCCACCAATGGGTCCTGGTCCTGCCATGGGACCAGAAGGAGCCGCAAATATGGGAACTCCAATGATGCCAGATAATGGAGCAGTGGTAATGTATCATAAACATTATTTTGATTATATTCAGTAATGTACACTTCTGCATCAAGGATAACTTCACACTTAATATAATTTGGTATCATTTGTTTTGGCAACCAATGAAGAAGAAAATTTTGTGACATCATATGTTGATTTATTAGAGATAGTTTTTAAGTAGTCCAAGAATTAGGATTACTGTCCGTGGCATGCTGTGGTACCTCAGTATATAGCAAATACATATGCTAATTACAGTTATTTTTCTGTGCTTTTAATTTGCATTCATCATTTACCAGCATTCTAATGTTCAAGAATTTTATGATGGTGTTCTTTTCCTGTGTGGACTCCTTATGTTTGATGGGGACAAAGTCCAATATGTATGAACACAGAGTTTTCAGTAAATTTTTTTTTTTTTTTTTTTTTTGAGAGAGAGTCTTGCTCTGTCACCCTGGCTGGAGTGCAGTGGCGCGATCTCAGCTCACTGCAACCTCCGCCTCCTGGGTTCAAGCAATTCTCTGCCTCAGCCTCCCGAGTAGCTGGGATTACAGGCGCCCACCACCACGCCCGGCTAATTTTTTTGTATTTTTAGTAGAGACGGGGTTTCATCATTTGGCCAGACTGGTCTTGAACTCCTGACCTCATGATCCACCTTCCTCAGCCTCCCAAAGTGTCAGTAAATGTTTTTATTTTATTTTTTGATTATTATTTATTTATTTATTTATTTGTTTATTTATTTATTTATTTATTTTTTGAGACGGAGTCTGTCTCTGTTGCCCAGGCTGGAGTGCAGTGGCACGCTCTCAGCTCACTGCAAGCTCTGCCTTCCGGGTTCACGCCATTCTCCTGCCTCAGCCTCCTGGGTAGCTGGGACTACAGCTATCTAGTCCCAGGACATAATTGCTGTGGAATCATAAAGATGTCAGTTCTCCCAAAATTAATCCATAAACTTGATGCAATTCCAATAAAAATTCAAGAGGATTTTTTACAATACTGAACAAGCTAATCTTACAATTCATGAGGAAGAGCATATGTTTAAAAACAAAGCATCGAAGTGGTAAACTTATTCTACCAGATTTAAATAATTATTAAAAAGTTAAGTTAAACAGTGTGGTATTGGTGCAGAGATAGATGTATAAGCTAATGAAATGAAAAAGAGCCTAGAAAGTGCACAAATAATATATGGAAATATAAATGACAGACATGACATCAGAACTCAGTGGTAAAAGATGAGAGTATTCAATAAAGGGTGATGAAATTTTTGGCTATTAATATTACGATATAATAAAAAATAAATATTTGGTCCTTGTCCTTAGTTCCTGACACACAGTTCCTAAAGTCCTTGGAATCTCCAGAGTGATGATTGAATTAATCACCAATGGTGAATGGCAGTGATTATCAATGAGAACCAAACCTGAGTCTGCAGGCTTAGGGCAGGGGCCCAGACAATGAGAGGGGCTCTTCTCTTTGAGACTTGTCATCTAGAACTCATTGTCACTGGAGGCCAAAGCATAAATGAGCCTATCGGTTGCCTTGGGTTACAAGAACAAGTTTTAATTAATTAATTAATTAATTATTTTGAGACAGACTCTTGCTGTGTCACCCAGGGGCTGGAGTACAGTGGCACGATCTCGGCTCACTGCAACCTCTGCCTGCCTAGTTCAAGTGATTCTCCTGCCTCAACCTCCCGAGTAGCTGGGACTATATGCACATGCCACCACACCGGGCTAATCTTTTTATTTTTAGTAGAGACGGAGTTTCGCCATTTTGGCCAGGCTGGTCTTGAACTCCTGACCTCAGGTGCTCCGCCCACCTCGGCCTCCCAAAGTGCTGGGATTACACGCGTGAGCCACCATGCCTGGCCAAGTCTGAGATTTTATTGAGAAAGCCAAGTAGTTCAGGGACTTGTGGCCACCAATTGTCTCTGAGATTCAAAGTCTGTTCTTTCTTTTGGGGACTGAGATGGACAGATAATCATGCAGACTTAAGGAGGAGCCATAGCAATGATTCGGCATGGGAGGAAGTCTGAGCTAGCAAGAACTGGAGGAACAATTTCCCTCTGTAGGAATTCCTGCTCTACCTACTTGCTATAGGAGTAAAGTGGTCATGATTTAAACAGTCTTGTCTGTACCTGTTATGTTATAAGGACGTGTTCATGGCCCTATCTGCTAAGAGTGAGTTGTTCTTATAAATAAAATAAAAATAAGTAAATTTATACACACACTATTTGTTATGCAAATCCTAAGAGTGATATTCCAAAAAGCCAAATTTTATAAGTAAATAAGTACATAAATTGGCCTTTTTTGTTGAGACGGAGTTTTGCTCTTGTTGCCCAGGCTGGAATGCAGTGACACAATCTCGCCGCACTGCAACCTCCACCTCCTGGATTCAAGTGATTCTCCTGCCTCAGCCTCCTCAGTAGCTGGGATTACAGGTGTCCACCACCATGCCCAGCTAATTTTTTGTATTTTTTTTTAGTAGAGAAGGGGTTTCACCAAGTAAGCTAGGCTAATTTCAAACTCCTGACCTCAGGTAATCCACCCGCCTTGGCCTCCCAAAGTGCTGGGATTACATGCATAAGCCACCGCACCCGGCCAAGAAAGACACTTTAGACGGTGTCAGAGTTGAGGATTTGGCCTGCAACTTACTGCAGTTGCCACACTGCAGTTTCCACACTGTGGCCTTAGAAGAGTCTTATCCAGTCCTGAAATCCCAGTGCCTTGGAAACATCAGGGCTGGTCAGAAGGACAGTAAGTCCTCAAGGCGCCAGCCCATGCTCCTCCCCACAGATTGAGGGGTAAGTATTCTAAGCTCTCTGCAGGACCCGTATCCTGGATGTGGACACCCAGTCCTGCTAGGACCTGCTTCCAGAAGAGTTGATCCCAGCCATGAAACTGCACTGATATCTTCATCCTGTATCAGCCTTGTGAGTAGTCAGTAACTGGGACCACAGGCGCGCGCCACCACGCCTGCTTAATTTTTTTTGTAGAGATGGATTTCGTCATGTTGCCCAGGGTGGTCTGGAACTCCTGAGCTTAAGTGATGTACCTACCTCGGTTTCCCAAAGTGCTGGGATTACAGGCGTGAGCCACCACCCACAGCCCAGTTTGTGATATTTTATGCATTGTTTCTTTCATGTAGCATGTTTTCAAGGTTTATCCAACTTGCAGTGTATTAATGCTGAATAATATTCCATTGTGTAGACATACTGTATTTTTATTTTTTAATTTTGTTTATTTTTCATTGATACACAATAAATATTTGTACATATTTATGGGGAACAGATGATATGTTGTTACATGCATAGAATGCGTAATGATCAATCAGGGTGTTAAAGGTATCTGTCACTTTGAGTATTTGCCATTTCTATAGGTTGGGAACATTTCAAGTCCTCTCTTATAGCTATTTTGAAATACACAATACGTTGTTGTTAACTGTAGTCACCCTACTCTGCTATAGAACATTCGAACTTATTCCTTGTGTCTAACTGTATTAACCAACCACCACTTTTTTCTGCCAACCCTCCCATGCTTCCCAGCCTCTGGTATCTATCTATCCACCATCAACTTTTTTAGCTCCTACATATGTGATAACACGCAATATTTGTCTCTCTGTGCCTGGCTTACTTGACGTAACAATGACTTCCAGTTCCATCCATGTTGCTGCACACGACATGATTTTATTCTTTTTTATGGTTGAATAGTACTTGAAAAAAAAATATATATATATATCACATTTTCTTTCTTTCTGCTTCTTTCTTTCTTCTCCTTTCTTTCTTTCTCCTTCTTTCTTTCTTTCTCTTTCTTTCTTTCTTTCTTCCTCTCCTCCCCTCCCCTCCCCTCCCCTCCCCTCCCCTCCCCTCTCCTCTCCTTTCCTTTCTTTTCTTTTTTTCTTTTTTGAGACAGAGTCTCACCCTGTTGGCCAGGCTGGATTGCAGTGGTGCAATCTCGGCTCACTGCAACCTCCACCTCCCGGGTTCAAGCAATTCTCTGCCTCAGCCTCCCGAGTAATCCCGAGTAGCTGGGATTACAGGCACCCGCCACCATGCCTGGCTAATTTTTGTATTTTTAGTAGAGACAGGGTTTCACCATCTTGGGCAGGCTGCTCTTGAACTCCTGACCTCATGATCCACCTGCCTCAGCCTCCCAAAGTCCTGGGATTACAGGCCTGAGCCACCGTGCCCAGCCCACATTTTCTTTATTCATTTGTTTGTTGATGGACACTTAGGTTGATTCTATATTTTTGCTATTGTGAATGGTGCTGCGGTAAACATGGAAGTACAAGTATCATCTCTTTGATGTACTGGTTTTGTTTCCTTTGTATAAACACCCAGTAGTGGCATTGCTGGATTGTGTGGTAGTTCTATTTTCAGTTTCCTGAGAAATCTCCATACTGTTTTCCATAGTAATTATACTAATTTACATTCTTACTCAGCAGTGTATGAGTTCCCCTTTCTCTGCATCCTCACCCACATCCATTATTATTTTGTCTTTTTAATCATAGCCATTCTCACTGGGTGAAGATGATAGCTCATTGTGGTTTTAATTTGCATTTCCTTTATGATTAGAGACATTGAGCATTTTTTATATACCTGTATGTCTTCTTTGGAGAAATATCTGTTTATGTCCTTTGCCCACTATTTGTGTATGATGTATGTATGTATGTATGTATGTATGTATGTATGTATGTATGTTTTGGAGTCAGGGTTTTGCTCTGTTGCCCAGGCTGGAGTGCAGTGGCATGGTCTCGGCTCACTGCAACCTCCGCCTCCTGGGTTCAAGTGATTTTCCTGCCTCAGCCTCCCGAGTAGCTGGGATTATAGGCACCTGCCACCATGCCCAGCTAATTGTTTGTATTTTTAGTAGAAATGGGGTTTCACCATATTAGCCAGGCTGGTCTTGAGTTCCTGACCTTGTGATCTGCCCGCCACGGCCTCCCAAAGTGCTGGCATTACAAGTGTGAGCCACTGTGCCCAGCCTCTTTTACTGTTTTTGACTTAAAGTCTGTTTTATCTGATATAAGTATAGCTACTCCTGATCACTTTTGGTTTCCCTTTGCACAGAATATCTTTTTCCACTCCTTTCCTTTCAGTCTATATGTCTCCACAGGTGAGGTGAGTTTCTTGTAGGAAGCATATATTTGGGTCATTTTTATTTTTAAAATCCATTCAGCCTGTCTATGTCTTTTCAGTGGAAAGTTTAATCCATTTACATTGAAGAGTATTTTTGACATGTGAGGGTTATTCCTGTCATTTTATTAATTGATTTCTGTTGCTTTATTTGTCCTTTGTCTCTTTCTTTCTCTCTTATTGTTTATCACTGTGGATTGGTGGTTTTCTTTAGTGATAACCTTTGAATTGTTTTTCTTATTTGTGTGCTTGCTCTACCAGTGGGTTTTATACTTTCCTGTGTTTCCATGATGGTAGATACCATCCTTTTGCTTCTGGGTATAAGACTCCCTTACATATTTCTTATATAACTGGTCTAGTGGTGATAAATTCCCTCCGCTTTTGCTTGTCTGGGAAGACATTATTTCACCTTCATTTATGAAAGATAACTTTGCTGGATGTAGTTTCTGTGGCTGATGGTTTTTTTCTTTCTGAACTTAGAATATATCATGCCATTCTTTCTTGGCCTGTAAGGTTTATGCTGAGAAATCAACTGTTAGTCTGATAGGAGTTCCCTTATTTTCTCCTGCTGTTTTTAGAATTTTCTCTGTCTTCAATTTTTGACAATTTGATGATAATGGGCCATGGAGAAGATCTTTTTGAATTATATCTGTTTGGGGATCTGTGTGCTTCCTGTATCTGCAAGTCTAAATCTCTTGCTAGACTTGGAAAGTTTTGTTACTTTGTTAAATAGCTTTTCTATTCCCTTGGTTTGTTCTTTGCCTTCTGAGACACTGAAAATTCAAATGTTTGGTTGCTTTATGGTGTCCCATGTGTCATGTAAGCTTTGTTCATTCCTTTCTTCTTTTTTTTTAATTTTTGTATGATAGGGTTATTTTAAAAGATCTGTCTTCAAGTTCTGAAATTTGTTATACTGCTTGACCTAGTCTGTTGCTGAATTTTTTTTTTTTTTTTTTTTTTTTTTTTGAGACAGAGTCTGTCTCTGTCACCCAGGCTGGAGTACAGTGGTGCCATCTTGGCTCACTGCAACCTCTGCCCCCTGGATTCAAGCAATTCTCATCCCTCAGCCTCCCGATTGGCTGGGATTACAGGCACACACCACCATAGCCAGCTAATTTTTGTATTTTTGTAGAGATGGGGTTTTGCCATGTAGGCCAGGCTGGTTTCGAACTCCTGACCTCAGACAATCTGCCTGCCTAAGCCTCCCAAAGTGCTGAGATTACAGGCATGAGACACCATGCCTGGCCTTTTTTTAATGTTTATTCCACATTGTGTCAGTCCTCACATGTCTCCTGGGATCCGTCTGATATGTAATCTGTTCGTTTTCCAGCAGTGATAATTTCATGTAAAATCCCAAATCTGATCTGAAATATTTTCTCTTCTCTTATTATCTTTACATAAATATTAACCATTTTGACATACTGAGATATAATTCAGTTGGTTCATGACTATGCCAGTAGCTCCATTTTTATATACAAATAGACATGCCTAAATCCCGTTTATTTTTTTGTATGCACATTTATTTAATTTTTAACTTTTATTTTAGGTTCAGGCGTACATATGGAGGTTTGTTATATATGTAAATTTTGTGTCATGGGGGTTTGATGCACAGATTATTTTGTCACTCAGGTGATAAGCATAGCACCTGATAGGTAGCTTTTTGATACTCACCATCCTCCCAGCCTCCAACCCTCAAGTAGGACCCAATGTCTGTTGTTCCCATATTTGTGTCCATGTGTACTCAATGTTTAACTCCCACTTATAAGTGAGAACATGAGGTATTTGGTTTCCTGTTCCTGTGTTAGTTTGCTTAGAATAATTTTTAAGCTGGAGCTGGATGGCCTCCAGCTCCATCCGTATTGCTGCAAAGCGCACGATCTTGTTTTTGTTTTATGGCTGCGTAGTATTCCACGGTATATGTGTGCCACATTTTTTTTATTCAGTTCACCATTGATGGGCACCTAGGTCAATTCTGTGTCTTTGCTACTGTGAATAGTGCTGCGATGAACATACGTGTGCGTGTGTCTTCATGGTAGAATGATATTGATATTCCTGTGGGTATATACTCAGTAATAGGATTGCTGGGTCACAGGGTAATTCTCAAGTTCTTTCAGAAATCACCAAACTGCTTTCCATAATGGCTGAACTAATTTACATATCCACCAGTAGTGTATAAGCATTCCCTTTCCTCTGCAACTTTGCCAGCATCTATTTTTTGGCTTTTTAATAATAGCCATTCTGACTGGTATGAGATGGTATCACATTGTAGTTTTGATTTGCATTTCTCTAGGATCAGTGATGTTGAGCACTTTTTCATGTTTGTTAGCTGTGTGTATGTCTTCTTTTGAGAAGTGTGTGTTCATGTCCTTTGCCCTTTTTTTTTTAATGAGGTTGTTTGTTTTTTGCTTGTAAATTTCTTTAAGTTCCTTATACATTCTGGATATTAGACCTTTGTCAGATGCATAATTTGCAAATATTTTTTCCCATTCTGTAGGCTGTCTGTTTAGTCTGCTGATAGTTTCTTTTGCTGTGCAGAAGCTCTTTAATTAGGTTCCACTTGTCTGTTTTTGTTTTTGTTGCAATTGCTTTTGGCATCTTCATCATGAAATCTTTGCAAGGTCCTATGTCAGAATGGTATTTCCTAGGTTATCTTTTAGGGATTTTATGGTTTTTAGGTTTTACATTTAAGTCTTTTAACCATCATGGGTTGATTTTTGTTTGTGGTGAAAGGAAGGGGTCCAGTTTCAATCTTCTGCATATGGCTAGTCAGTTATCCCATCACCATTTGTTGAGTAGCAAGTCCTTTCTCCATTGCTTGTTTTTATTGGCTTTGTCGAAGATCAGACAGTTGTAGCTGTGCAGCTTTATTTCTGAGTTCTCTAACCTGTTCCATTGGCCTGTGTGTCTGTTTTTGTACCAGTGCATGCTGTTTTGCTCACTGTAGCCTTGTAGATGGTTTGAAGTTGGGTAGTGTGGCATCTCCAGCTTCGTTCTTTTTGTGTAGGACTGCTTTTGCTATCCTCCACATAGCTAGTCAATCACAAGTTGTGCTAATTTTTTCTGCTGTTTCTCAAATCTGTCTCTCCTCTCAATTCTCACTACCCCCCTGGTTTTCCAGGCCCTCAACGTCTCTCACCCAAGCTGTGTAGTAGCCTCCTGACTGATCCCCGACACTTCAATGTTGCCCTCTCTCCTAAGCTGTGTAGTAGCCTCCTGACTGATCCCTGACACTTCAATGTTGCCCTCTCTCCCAAGCTGTGTAGTAGCCTCCTAACTGATCCCTGACACTTCAATGTTGCCCTCTCTCCTAAGCTGTGTAGTAGCCTCCTGACTGATCCCCGACACTTCAATGTTGCCCTCTCACCCAAGCTGTGTAGTAGCCTCCTAACTGATCCCCGACACTTCAATGTTGCCCTCTCTCCTAAGCTGTGTAGTAGCCTCCTAACTGATCCCCGACACTTCAATGTTACCCTCTCTCCTAAGCTGTGTAGTAGCCTCCTGACTGATCCCCGACACTTCAGTGTTACCCTCTCTCCTAAGCTGTGTAGTAGCCTCCTGACTGATCCCCAACACTTCAATGTTACCCTCTCTCCTAAGCTGTGTAGTAGCCTCCTGACTGATCCCCGACACTTCAATGTTACCCTCTCTCCTAAGCTGTGTAGTAGCCTCCTGACTGATCCCTGACACTTCAGTGTTACCCTCTCTCCTAAGCTGTGTAGTAGCCTCCTAACTGATCCCTGACACTTCAATGTTACCCTCTCACCCAAGCTGTGTAGTAGCCTCCTGACTGATCCCTGACACTTCAATGTTGCCCTCTCTCCTCACCACTGAAAGACAGCCTACCTGAAACAAAATTATCCTGAGACTTCCCTTCTTAAAATCCCTTTTTGACTCCCTATTGCCTATGAAATAATGTCTGTACTTCTTAATATACTGTGCAGGCATCTCCTGTTACTCCCTGCTCTACATTTGTTACAGCAGTAATAGTTAAATGTTTATAATTTCCCCTGAAATCCCTCTGCTATTCAATGCTTCCATGTATTTATTCATTATGATCTTTTTCTCTGAAACTCCCTCACCACTTTTTCTCCTGGTTTATTATTTATTGTCCTTCACGCCCAAGCTCAAGCATTATCTTTTTCAGAAAACCTACTTTGAAGTTCCAGAGTGGACCAATGGCCACTTTTAATGCTCCCCATAGTGTTAATCTCTATCTTTTCACTTTAAACATACTTTAAACCTGCTTCCTGAGTATAAAGTTTGTTATAATTTTAATATTTGTATTTTTCTATGTCTTTTTCTTCCCTTTGTGGTTTCTGTTAACTCCTGCTTAAGGTAGTTTGACTCTTCACGTCTTTGTTAAATTTTAGAAATAGCTCATATTTGTCTAAACTTTAACTTTGGGTATCCTGAGAGACCGGAATTGAGATGATTTGCCTGGTTTGTGCTTGGTTCTGGAAGTAGTACCAATCAGGAACCATTCTAGTTAGATTTATTGGTTTGAGGTTTCTTGGACTATGAGTATGGTGTAAATTCAAATTCCAGCGTAAGAGTAAAGCTGGTTAGAAAACATTAGGGAAGACTTAAAATTATTAATGTTTTAAAATCCACTGCCTGCAGACTGATTTGCTTATTGGTTCACTTGTCATATCCTTCCAACTTTGTCTTTTCTACTAAATCTATAACCCATTTTGGTGCCTGGGTTTATGTGAAGGTCTCAGACTCAGTTCCCTACTTTGTCAGGTTCAAATCCTATTAGTCAGTTAACCAGAAAAATTCTAGATCCCCAGGATTGCTGAACAGATTCCCAGGAATGTGTCAGAGCATTTCACAGTCCCCTATTGACATCTCATTCCCAGCTTTTTAAAAAAGAAAATATTTTGATTTTCCTATTGATTGCTGCAATTCCTATTTACTACCTCAGGCAGCCACGATGTTAACTAACAAAGCTCTAGGTTTTTGGTTTTGGCACACTTCCATGGCATCTCTGGCTTCTGTGTTGACTGATGACTTTAGTTTCACCTCTGGATTGTGTGTGCGTGTGTGTAATCATTTTGTACTTCCTTTACATTTTGTGAGTTCAGAAATATATTTAAAAGTGTATTTGGAGCTGGGCACAGTGGCTCATGCCTGTAATCCCTTTGGGAGGCCGAGGTGGAAGGATAACCTGAGGTCAGGATTTCGAGACTAGCCTGGCTAACATGGCGAAACCCGTCTCTACTAAAAATACATAAGTTAGCCGGGCATGGTGGCATGCACCTGTAATCCCAGCTATTAGGGAGGCTGAGGCAGGAGAATCACTTGAACTTGGGAGGTGGAGGTTGCCGTGAGCCAAGATCACATCACTGCACTCCAGCCTGGACAACAGAGTGAGACTCTGTTTCAAAAAAATGAATACAAAATAAAAAAATAAAAGTGTATTTGGAAGTGATGTCAGTAAAAATGGCAAGCTAGGAACCTTCAAAAATTTCTTATTCATAAAAGCAGCTGGGAACAAAGGAAGCAACTTTTTCAGAACTCTGGAAAATATCCAAAGGGTTGCCTCAATCTTGGGAGCATTTATTCAAGAATGTAGGCTGAATTTTGGTGAGAATACTGCACTTTGTAGTGTTCTTACTTTATGCTCATCACATCCTCCCACCTCCATGGTAGCCTTGAAAACCAACATCCTACAATCTTGGTGAAAAACAAGCTCCTGGGAACCACAGAAAGGAACAAAATGGGGTTGGGACTCATTCAAAGCCTTATTCCCAGAGAAACGTCATTATGTGACCTGACTAGGAGGTCCCAGGAAGACCCCACACCCAAAACTATCTTTATTTGGCCTGACTTAGGCTCCCCCAGCCTTTGTTCAGGGGATATTTGTTAAAGACAATCAGAGGCAATTTTTGAACATCATGGCTGCCTGTGGTACAGATAAGTTGAGATACACAATATGCTAACAAAAATGTAAACAAAGGCCGGGTGCGGTGGCTCATGCCTGTAATCCCAGCACTTTGGGAGGCCAAGGCGGGCAGGTCATGAGTTCAGGAGATTGAGACCATCTTGGCTAACATGGTGAAACGCTGTCTCTACTAAAAAAAAATAAAAAAAAATTAGCCAGACGTAGTGGCGGGCGCCTGTAGTCCCAGCTACTAGGGAGGCTGAGGCAGGAGAATGGCATGAACCCAGGAGGTGGAGCTTGCAGTGAGCCAAGATCACACCACTGCAGTCCAGCCTGGATGACAGAGCGAGACTCTATCTCAAAAAAAAAAAAGAAAAGTAAACAAAAGAAAACAAAGAAAAAAACAAATGCTGAGAGTACTAAACCTAATTGCTGTCAGAAGACATTTCTGTTCATGTCTTCCACCTACAAATTTAACATCTTTTCCATCTCAACTAAGTACTTATCATGCACTGTAGCTGTAACTTTTGTAGCTTGAGGTTTGACAGCAAAACTGACACAAATTTCTTTTTTCTTCTTCACAATTTTATAGGTAGAGGATTTGTCCTTACTGTAAATCTTAGCAACCTCAGCCTATAATATTTTTCTTTTCTTATGATGTCAGAGACTTTCATCTTTTCACTTAAAGGAAGCACATTGTGGCTTCTCGCTGGCATATCCACATTGCCAGGATAATTACCACTGCATATTGGGGCAAATATGAAGTGAAATAAAGGTTACTTGTATACAACCCCTGTGATGCCATGATAGTTGGTGTGATAATCAGGATGGCTACTAAGGGTCTAATGAGACTTATTAATCAAGAGTTCTACATGTAGCAAAAATATCCTTCAATGTTGAAGGAGAAATGTAAGACATTAAGCATCTTAAGACATTTAAGACATTCCTTGGTAAACAAAACTAAAAAAATTTGTTGCTTGAAGACATCTCTATGAGAAATACTAATGGGAGTCATTTAGGCTGAAATGAAAGAATACTACGTAGTAACTCAAATCCACATGAGGAAATAAAGAGCTGAGAAAGATAACTATATGAGTAAGTATAAAAGGCAGTATAAGCATAAAGCAGTTCTCATAAATGGGTTGATGAACATAAAGCATATGAAGATATGTTTTATATGACATTAACAACACAATGGAAGAGAGAGGGAATGGATTGACATAGGAAAAAGTTTATGTATACTGTTGTAATTAAGTTGGTATTAATATGAACTACATAGTTATAAATCAACATGTTAATTGCAATATCCAGGGCAACAACTAAGAAAAAACTCAAAAATGTAGTAAAGGAAATGACAAAGAAATAAAAATTGTACACTCTAAAACTATTTAGCATAAATCTTACTTTATCAATGATTGTATTAAATGGAAATTTCTCTCAATTTAAAAGGAAGAAATTTGCAGAATGAATTCAAGGATATGATCCTACTACACGCTGTCTATAAGAGACATGCTTTAGACCAAGACTCAAATAGATTGAAAGTAAAAATATAGAAAAAGATATAACAAGCAAACAGTAACCAAAAAACTAAATAAATAAATAAGGAGATGGAATCATGATACAAAATTAGAAAAAAAAACAGACTTAAAGGGAAAAATTTTAATTAACAACAAAGGAGATTTTATAATAATGAGAATCAATCCATCAAAAATACATAACAGAGCCCCAAAGTGTACATGAAGAAAAAAATGACAGAATTGAAGGGAGAAACAATTCAGCAATCATAGTTGAGGACTTCAATTCCCCACTTTCGTTAACAGCTAGACAATTGGGCAGAAAATCAATAAGAAAATATAAGACTTGAATAATACTATAAACCAACTAGATTTAACAGATATCTGTAGCATTCTCCATCCAACAACAGAGTATACAGTCTCTATAAGTGCACATGGAACATTCTCCAGGAAAGACCATATGCTGGACAATAAAACAACTGTCAATAAAAGATTTAAATCATACAAAACATGTTCTCAACTGCAATAAAATGAAGTTAGAATAGTAAGAGAAGGAAATTTGGGAAGTTCACAAATATATGGAAATGAAACAATGTACTCTTAATCAATTGGTCATAGGAGAAATCCAAGAGAAATCAGAACATATTTTGAGATGAATGAAAACAATGATTCCACATCTCAAAATTTGTGGAATGCAGCTAATTCCATGCTTAAACGCAAAATTATAGGTGTAAATTCTTACATTAGAGTGGAAGAAAGATATCAATGAATAATTTAACTTTCCACCTAAAGAAACTAGAAGAAGAAGAGCAAACTGAAACCAAAGCAAATAAAGCAAGGATATAATAAATTTTAGAGTGAAAATAAATAAAATAGCAAGCAGAAAAACAATAGAGAAAATAAACAAAACCAAAAGTTATTTGAAAAGATCAACAAAATTGATAGCTTAGCTAGCCTGATCAAGAAAAAAAAGAAAAGAACCCAAAAATGTGGTAAATAGGTTAGGTACATAATAACCAAAAAAACCCTAAACCCTTAGATAATCTAGTAAAAATTACGAAAAACCAACAGCTAACATTAAACTTAGTGGTGAAAGTCTTAAAGCTTTTCTCCTAAGATGAGGAACAAGACATGCTTTTTCTTTTTTTTTTTTAAGTTGTTTTTTTTTTAATTATTATACTTTAAGTTTTAGGGTACATGTGCACAATGTGCAGGTTAGTTACATATGTATACATGTGCCATGCTGGTGTGCTGCACCCATTAACTCGCCATTTAGCATTAGGTATATCTCCTAATGCTATCCCTCCCCCCTCCCCCGACCCCACAACAGTCCCCAAGAGTGTGATGTTCCCCTTCCTGTGTCCATGTGTTCTCATTGTTCAATTCCCATCTATGAGTGAGAACATGCGGTGTTTGGTTTTTTCTCCTTATGATAGTTTACTGAGAATGATGATTTCCAATTTCATCCATGTCCCTACAAAGGACATGAACTCATCATTTTTTATGGCTGCATAGTATTCCATGGTGTATATGTGCCACATTTTCTTAATCCAGTCTATCATTGTTGGACATTTGGGTTGGTTCCAAGTCTTTGCTATTGTGAATAGTGCCGCAGTAAACATACGTGTGCATGTGTCTTTATAGCAGCATGATTTATAGTCCTTTGGGTATATACCCACTAATAGGATGGCTGGGTCAAATGGTATTTCTAGTTCTAGATCCCTGAGGAATCGCCACACTGACTTCCACAAGGGTTGAACTAGTTTACAGTCCCACCAACAGTGTAAAAGTGTTCCTATTTCTCCACATCCTCTCCAGCACCTGTTGTTCCCTGACTTTTTAATGATTGCCATTCTAACTGGTGTGAGATATTATCTCATTGTGGTTTTGATTTGCATTTCTCTGATGGCCAGTGATGATGAGCATTTTTTCATGTGTCTTTTGGCTACATAAATGTCTTCTTTTGAGAAGTGTCTGTTCATATCCTTCGCCCACTTTTTGATGGGTTTTTTTTTTTTCTTGTAAATTTGTTTGAGTTAATTGTAGATTCTGGATATTGGCCCTTTGTCAGATGAGTAGGTTGAGAAAATTTTCTCCCATTTTGTAGGTTGCCTGTTCACTCTGATGGTAGTTTCTTTTGCTGTGCAGAAGCTCTTTAGTTTAATTAGATCCCATTTGTCAATTTTGTCTTTTGTTGCCATTGCTTTTGGTGTTTTAGACATGAAGTCCTTGCCCATGCCTATGTCCTGAATGGTATTGCCTAGGTTTTCTTCTAGGGTTTTTATGGTTTTAGTTCTAACATTGAAGTCTTTAATCCATCTTGAATTAATTTTTGTATAAGGTGTAAGGAAGGGATCCAGTTTCAGCTTTCTACATATGGCTAGCCAGTTTTCCCAGCACCATTTATTAAATAGGGCATCCTTTACCCATTGCTTGTTTTTCTCAGGTTTGTCAAAGATCAGATAGTTGTAGATATGCAGCCTTATTTCTGAGGGCTCTGTTCTGTTCCATTGATCTATATCTCTGTTTTGGTACCAGTACCATGCTGTTTTGGTTACTGTAGCCTTTTAGTATAGTTTGCAGTCAGGTAGCGTGATACCTCCAGCTTTGTTCTTTTGGCTTAGGATTGACTTGGCGATGCAGGCTCTTTTTTTGTTCCATATGAACTTTAAAGTAGTTTTTTCCAATTCTGTGAAGAAAGTCATTGGTAGCTTGCTGGCGATGGCATTGAATCTATAAATTACCTTGGGCAGTATGGCCATTTTCATGATATTGATTCTTCCTACCCATGAGCATGGAACGTTCTTCCATTTGTTTGTATCCTCTTTTATTTCCTTGAGCAGTGGTTTATAGTTCTCCTTGAAGAGGTCCTTCACGTCCCTTGTAAGTTGGATTCCTAAGTATTTTATTCTCTTTGAAGCAATTGTGAATGGGAGTTCACTCATGATTTGGCTCTCTGTTTGTCTGTTATTGGTGTATAAAAATGCTTGTGATTTTTGTACATTGATTTTGTATCCTGAGACTTTGCTGAAGTTGCTTATCAGCTTAAGGAGATTTTGGGCTGAGACAATGGGGTTTTCTAGATATACATCATGTCGTCTGCAAACAGGGACAATTTGATTTCCTCTTTTCCTAATTGAATACCCTTTATTTCCTTCTCCTGCCTAATTGCCCTGGCCAGAACTTCCAACACTATGTTGAATAGGAGTGGTGAGAGAGGGCATCCCTGTCTTGTGCCAGTTTTCAAAGGGAATGCTTCCAGTTTTTGCCCATTCAGTATGATATTGGCTGTCGGTTTGTCACAGATAGCTCTTATTATTTTGAGATACATCCCATCAATACCTAATTTATTGAGAGTTTTTAGCATGAAGTGTTGTTGAATTTTGTCAAAGGCCTTTTCTGCATCAATTGAGATAATCACATGGTTTTGTCTTTGGTTCTGTTTATACGCTGGATTACGTTTATTGATTTGCATATGTTGAACCAGCCTTGCATCCCAGGGATGTAGCCCACTTGATCATGGGGGATAAGCTTTTTCATGTGCTGCTGGATTCTGTTTGCCAGTATTTTATTGAGGATTTTTACATCGATGTTCATCAAGGATATTGGTCTAAAATTCTCTTTTTTGGTTGTGTCTCTGCCAGGCTTTGGTATCAGGATGATGCTGGCCTCATAAAATGAGTTAGGGAGGATTCCCTCTTTTTCTATTGATTGGAATAGTTTCAGAAGGAATGGTACCAGCTCCTCCTTGTACCTCTGGTAGAATTTGGCTGTGAATCCATCTGGTCCTGGACTCTTTTTTGTTAGTAAGCTATTGATTATTGCCACAATTTCAGCTCCTGTTATTGGTCTATTCAGAGATTCAACTTCTTCCTGGTTTAGTCTTGGGAGAGTGTATGTGTCCAGGAATTTATCCATTTCTTCTAGATTTTCTAGTTTATTTGCATAGAGGTGTTTGTAATATTCTCTGATGGTGGTTTGTATTTCTGTGGGATCGGTGGTGATATCCCCTTTATCATTTTTTATTGCATCTATTTGATTCTTCTCTCTTTTTTTCTTTATTAGTCTTGCTAGCGATCTATCAATTTTCTTGATCCTTTCAAAAAACCAGCTCCTGGATTCATTAATTTTTTGAAGGGTTTTTTTTGTCTCTATTTCCTTCAGTTCTGCTCTGATTTTAGTTATTTCTTGCCTTCTGCTAGCTTTTGAATGTGTTTGCTCTTGCTTTTCTAGTTCTTTTAATTGTGATGTTAGGGTGTCAATTTTGGATCTTTCCTGCTTTCTCTTGTGGGCATTTAGTGCTATAAATTTCCCTCTACACACTGCTTTGAATGTGTCCCAGAGATTCTGGTATGTTGTGTCTTTGTTCTCATTGGTTTCAAAGAACATCTTTATTTCTGCCTTCATTTCGTTATGTACCCAGTAGTCATTCAGGAGCAGGTTGTTCTGTTTCCATGTAGTTGAGCGGTTTTGAGTGAGTTTCTTAATCCTGAGTTCTAGTTTGATTGCACTGTGGTCTGAGAGACAGTTTGTCATAATTTCTGTTCTTTTACATTTGCTGAGGAGAGCTTTACTTCCAACTATGTGGTCAATTTTGGAGTAGGTGTGGTGTGGTGCTGAAAAAAATGTATATTCTGTTGATTTGGGGTGAAGAGTTCTGTAGATGTCTATTAGATCCGCTTGGTGCAGAGCTGAGTTCAATTCCTGGGTATCCTTGTTAACTTTCTGTCTCATTGATCTGTCTAATGTTGACAGTGGGGTGTTAAACTCTCCCATTATTATTGTTTGGGAGTCTAAGTCTCTTTGTAGGTCACTCAGGACTTGCTCTATGAATCTGGGTGCTCCTGTATTGGGTGCATATATATTTAGGATAGTTAGCTCTTGTCAAATTGATCCCTTTACCATTATGTAATGGCCTTCTTTGTCTCTTTTGATCTTTGTTGGTTTAAAGTCTGTTTTATCAGAGACTAGGATTGCAACCCCTGCCTTTTTTTGTTTTCCATTTGCTTGGTAGATCTTCCTCCGTCCTTTTGTTTTGAGCCTATGTGTGTCTCTGCACGTGAGATGGGTTTCCTGAATACAGCACAGTGATGTGTCTTGACTCTTTATCCAATTTGCCATTCTGTGTCTTTTAATTGGAGCATTTAGTCCATTTACATTTAAAGTTAATATTGTTATGTGTGAATTTGATTGTGTCATTATGATGTTAGCTGGTTATTTTGCTTGTTAGTTGATGCAGTTTCTTCCTAGTCTCCACGGTCTTTACATTTTGGCATGATGTTGCAGCGGCTGGTACCGGTTGTGCCTTTCCATGTTTAGGGTTTCCTTCGGGAGCTCTTTTAGGGCAGGCCTGGTGGTGACAAAATCTCTCAACATTTGCCTGTCTGTAAAGTATTTTATTTCTCCTTCACTTCTGAAGCTTAGTTTGACTGGATATGAAATTCTGGCTTGAAAATTCTTTTCTTTAAGAATGTTGAATATTGGCCCCCACTCTCTTCTGGCTTGTAGAGTTTCTGCCGAGAGATCCGCTGTTAGTCTGATGGGCTTCCCTTTGTGGGTAACCCGATCTTTCTCTCTGGCTGCCCTTAACATTTTTTCCTTCATTTCAACTTTGGTGAATCTGACAATTATGTGTCTTGGAGTTGCTCTTCTCGAGGAGTATCTTTGTGGCATTCTCTGTATTTCCTGAATCTGAATGTTGGCCTGCCTTGCTAGATTGCGGAAGTTCTCCTGGATAATATCTTGCAGAGTGTTTTCCAACTTGGTTCCATTCTCCCCGTCACTTTCAGGTACACCAATCAGATGCAGATTTGGTCTTTTCACATAGTCCCATATTTCTTGGAGGCTGTGTTCGTTTCTTTTTATTCTTTTTTTCTCTAAACTTCCCTTCTCGCTTCATTTCATTCATTTCATCTTCCGTCACTGATACCCTTTCTTCCAGTTGGTCACATCGGCTCTTGAGGCTTCTACATTCTTCACGTAGTTCTCCAGCCTTGGCTTTCAGCTCCGTCAGCTCCTTTAAGCGCTTCTCTGTATTGGTTATTCTAGTTATACATTCGTCTAAAGTTTTTTCAAAGTTTTCAACTTCTTTGCCTTTGGTTTGAATTTCCTCCTGTAGCTCGGAGTAGTTTGATCGTCTGAAGCCTTCTTCTCTCAACTCGTCAAAGTCATTCTCCGTCCAGCTTTGTTCCATTGCTGGTGAGGAACTGCGTTCCTTTGGAGGAGGAGAGGCACTCTGCTTTTTAGATCTAGTTTCCAGTTTTTCTGCTCTGTTTTTTCCCCATCTTTGTGGTTTTAACTACTTTTGGTCTTTGATGATGGTGTTGTACAGATGGGTTCTTGGTGTGGATGTCCTTTCTGTTTGTTAGTTTTCCTTCTAACAGACAGGACCCTCAGCTGCAGGTCTGTTGGAGTTTGCTAGAGGTCCACTCCAGACCCTGTTTGCCTGGGTATCAGCAGCGGTGTCTGCAGAAAAGCGGATTTTCGTGATCTGCGAATGCTGCTGTCTGATTGTTCCTCTGGAAGTTTTGTCTCAGAGGAGTACCAGGCTGTGTGAGGTGTCAGTCTGCCCCTACTGGGGGGTGCCTCCCAGTTAGGCTGCTCGGGGGTCAGGGGTCAGGGACCCTCTTGAAGAGGCATTCTGCCCGTTCTCACATTTCCAGCTGGGTGCTGGGAGAACCACTGCTCTCCTCAAAGCTGTCAGACAGGGACATTTAAGTCTGCAGAGGTTACTGCTGTCTTTTTGTTTGTCTGTGCCCTGCCCCCAGAGGTGGAGCCTACAGAGGCAGGCAGGCCTCCTTGAGCTGTGGTGGGCTCCACCCAGTTCCAGCTTCCTGGCTGCTTTGTTTACCTAAGCGAGCCTGGGCAATGGCGGGCGCCCCTCCCCCAGCCTCGCTGCCGCCTTGCAGTTTGATCTCAGACTGCTGTGCTAGCAATCAGCAAGACTCCGTGGGCGTAGGACCCTCCGCGCCCGGTGCCGGATATAATCTCCTGGTAGGCCGTTTCCTAAGCCCGTCGGGAAAGCACAGTATTCGGGTGGGAGTGGCCCGATTTTTTAGGTGCCGTCTGTCACCCCTTTCCTTGACAAGGAAAGGGAACTCCCTGACCCCTTGCGCTTCCCAAGTGAGGCAATGCCTCGCCCTGCTTCGGCTGGCGCCCGGTGCGCTGCACCCACTGTGCTGTGCCCACTGTCTGGCACTCCCTAGTGAGATGAACCGGGTACCTCAGATGGAAATGCAGAAATCACCCGTCTTCTGCGTCGCTCACGCTGGGAGCTGTAGACCAGAGCTCTTCCTCAAGACATGCTTTCTCTATTCAACTTTGTACTGGAGATTCTAGCCAGGACAAGTAGACAAAAAAAAAACAAAAAAAAAAACCAACAACAAAAAAGAAATAAAAAAAAATAAAAAACATCTAGATTGGAATGGAAAAAGGGAAACTCTATTTTTTGCAGATAAATAATGTTGTATATAGAAAATCTAAGGAACCCACAACAACAACAAACCTGCTGGAGCAACAACTGAGTTCACAAAAGATATAAGATCAGTGTGCAAAAAAATCAGTTATATTTAGAAACATTAGCAATGAGTAGGCTCAAAATGAAATTCAGAAAGTAATTTTATTTACAATAGCATTAAAAAATAGGACAAAAACAAAAGAAATGTAAGACTACAAAACATTATTGAAAGTGATTAAGACCTAAATAAATGGATACACATTCTGTATTTACTGAATGGAAGACATTACTATTAAGATGACAGTACTCCACAAATTGATATACATATTCAACTCAGTTCCTATCAAAATCCTAGCCTCTCTTTTTGCAGAAATTGACTTGCTGATCTAAGATTCGTTGGAAAATGCAAGGGACTCTGAATAACCAAAACAATCTTGAAGAAGAACAATGAAGTTGCAGAGTCCACACTTTATTATTTCAAAACTTACTATAAAGCTATAGTGGTTAAAGTTGCATAGTACTAGAATAAGGATAGACATGTAGATCAATGGAATAGAATTGAGAGTCCAGAAGTAAATCCATACATTTAAGGTCAATTGATTTTCCACAAGGGTACCAAGACTATTGAGTGGAAAAGAACAGTCTCTTCAGCAAATGGTGCTGGAACAACTGGATATCCACATACAAATGAATGAAGTTAGATCTCTTTCTCACATCATACAGAAAAATTAACCTCAAATGGAAGAAGTATCTAAATGTAAGATCCCAAACTATGCTCTTAGACAAAAACATAGGTATACTTTTTTTATGATATTAGTAATGATTTCTTTTTCTTCCTCTCCTTTTATGTGGAACAGGAAAGCTAGAGGGGTTTAGAGTTGTCTTATTGCTTTTCCCCTATGTCAGACAAGGCCCTGATAAAGCAGTTTTTCTTTAGAGCAGGTCTTTCACGCAGAGAATAGAATGCTCTGGGCATATTTCAAAATGGTTGCTATACCCACTCACTCTCTCTATCCCCCAATTAGGGCATATTTTGAAATGGTTGCTTTTCCCTTTTCCTTGTGTAAAGAGCCTGAGGAAATTTTCTTCAGCCTTCATCATGAGAACCTGGTGGGGTTTCTGGAAGTAAAATTCATGAAAGTCTAAGGGGCTCCCAAGACGGGACTCCAACAAGCTTTTAACTCTCAAGCGAGTCCACACTCAGCCACCAGTAATTTACTGATTACCATTGAAGTGCTCCTACCAATTACTGGCTCTGTGGCTTCTGCTCTCAGGTAAACTGTGATTTTCTGTAGTCACCCATCTCTCTAGTTTTTCAGGAAGTGCTTTCCCTGTGACCTGTATTCTCCGACAGATCTAAGAAAAGTTGTTGATTTTCAGTTTGATTATCTTTTTTTCTGCTGTGAAGATGAGAGTGATGACTTCCAAGTTCTCTACGTGTTGGAGTGGGAACTGGAAGACCTAATTCACTTCTTAAGAAACAAACTGTTTTCCACAGTGGATCTAGCACTTTACATTCGTGGCATTGTATGAGAGTTTCAGTTTCTCTCTATCTTTGTCAACACGCCATCTTTCTAATTTTAGATATTCTAATAGGTATCTAGTGGTTTCTTATTGTAGTTTTAATCTGCAGTTCTCTAATAGCTAGTGATGATGACCATTTTTTCATTTGCTTATTTGCCAGTTGCAAATCTTTATTAGTGAAGTATCTGTGCACGTTTTGCCCATTTTTAAAAAGTTGGGTTGTTTTCTTACAATTGAAGTTTATTTTTTCTTATACTCAAAATTTTAATTGACACATAATAAATTGTACATATTTATGAAGTATAATGTGATGTTTCAGTACATTTTACATTGTATAATGATCAAATCATGGTAATTAGCATATCCATCGCCTTAAACATTTACCATTTCTTTGATGTAAGAACATTCAAAATCCTCTCTTCTAGCTAGAATATGAATGTATTTTAAATGTACAACTATTTGTTTTCTCACAATCCTATAAAATGATAGCTTGAGTCAATGAAGTATCCCCCCAAGTCCTATCAACCTTGTCTATTTTAGTGAAATTTAATATTGTCTAGACAACACTAGACAAACATAGTTATTCAGAGAGGATACCTGAGCCCTCTGGTTATTCTTTCTAACCCACAAGGGAAGCTGAACACTTGATGTAAACTTCTTCATCAGAGTAAATAGGAAGAATCCCCTCCATTACATACAAAAGAAAAAATAACTGGAGAGATAGTCTCTGCTCTGAGGTTATTATGCTGTGGTCTTTGGTTTTGGTACATTCTCCCTCACCCCATGCCCTTCTCCCTCATCTTTAATGAGTATCTGTATGTATGGCAGAAGAGCATGTTTTTAAGTCTCTGCAGTCTGGGGCCAAGCTCGTTCTATTCCCCACTCTACAAGAATCACAAGAGCACCAGGATTCTGTTTGGGGTTGCCATGGACACAGAGTTCTTATTACAGAACTGACTTATTCTCAATACAAGGTAAAGACCTAGAGGTGAGGTCTCTGATCAGGGGAGTCCCATCCCATCCTCTGCCCTCTCTGTTGGCTAATGCTGTCCTCTCATCCTCATCAGGAGAATTAAAATCATGTAAAGTTTTGGCGGGGGAACTAGAAGGTGGTCTCTGGGGCCCATAGACAGGAAAGTTTGGTTATACCCAGCCGGGGGGACCACTAATTGACATTCCATTCCCCTCCCAGGGACCTTACAGAGTCCCCTCATCCTCAGGGTACTGGGGGACAACCAGTGGGTGTAAGGCCAAACAGCAACAACCTTGTTACTTGCCAGAAATTGGGTCAAGATTTGATTTAACAAGTTTGGTTTTGGAAACTAAAAAATGAAAAAAGAAAAGCCATAATCTTGAAAGGCAACAAGAGAGAAAACTGCTAACAGGATCTTGATTAAATTTCTCCGTCTTAGAGAATGTTGTGCTGAAGACACAAGACCTCAGACTTGTGTTATTCTAGCAGCTGAACAGACCCCAGGCTCTTCTGACTGGCAATGGCACTGGAAGCAGTCTGATCTGTAGGTAAGCAGGTCCAGGGCTTACAGGGAGAAACTCCCAGAAATCCAGCTCTGCCTTGGGTTGCCCTGGTTCACGTCCAAAGACGTGCTTAGGCCACATCTCTGGAGCACAAGGTGGTAGACTGAGAGCTTTGATATTTCTACTCCTACTGCAGATGAGCTGGTATAACTCCGAAGGTATGGAATTTGCTGTTGTCTGTGACCCAGCAAATAGAAATAGAAAAATAATTAGATAGAAAAATAATAGAAATAGAAAAAATTTAAAAAACAAACCAAGCCTCATTCTATGCCTGTTAATGTCCTTAAAAATATGACATTTTAGGCAGTGTGATAATATGCATATACTGGTCACTTTAATCTTTCCTACAGGGGCAGCTGGTTGCCCTAATGGTGGATGCTGTGTTCAAGGATGGTGAGCTAGTGTTCAGCTCAGGAAGCCACTCCACAGAGATGGCCACCAAAAGGGCTTCAGTGGTCCCATCTCAATTAACACCTGAAACATTGTCAGTTATTACAGTGAAGGTCACAAATGGGTTATTATTAGTGAGATTGGTGGCTTACAAAGCAGCATGATGGATGTTACAATTATATGACATTTTAAGATCTGTGAATCAACTAACGTGTTTTGGAGACAGCCCACCCTCGCATAAACAGGATACAGGTGTATGAGGGTGGCCTGTAGTGTATATCTAGAGACGACACCCAAGGCTTGATCCTCATATGGTCCTATCTCCAGGAAGGTTTAGGAAGATTTTGGCCTCTGGAACATTAGGAATCTGTTGAGAATGAAGCTTTCATGCTTGGAGCACCTAAAGTACAGAAAGCTTACAAAAGCTTATGTACTGTGCCTGCTTGCTACTGAATGTTTTGTTAAATGAATATCTGTATGTATGGCAGATTTGGTCACAGACCTACTTTTCATTATAACCTGTAGCATGATTATAAAGGTGTAGCTAACCTTCACCTAACTCAAACTTCTGTGGTTGCTCCTATCTACCAAAAAGCATTTAAGAATTCTGCATGACCACTTTAGTTTAGGACAGTTTGCAATTCTCCCCTTCCTTAGAGGGCAATTTAGCTAGCTACTTATTCATGTCCCATGAGGGAAGTCATTCTGTGCCCCAAAGCAGCTTATCAAAGTATTATTTCAGACTTCATGCAATACTCTCCCTGAAAGGAGTTCAGGTAACATCTGTGGATGTCTCGTGCCCTTTTTGGAGATTAGTTTCCCAAGGAACTTGCTTAGCAATCCTGGCTTGTCACCTGAATCTGGAGTAATTTGAGTGTCTTCCAGTTCTCTTCCTCATTAGAGGATGTCTGAAAAATCCAGTAATCATTTAATAAGGCTGCTTATGTCAGAAACTCAAATTCTTATCTTTTTGGTGTTTTGAACATTTTCCCGTTATGATTTATTAGTGTATTCTGCATAGACAATCCAATTATTCATCCTGCTGAAAAGTAGCGGATGCCTGTAGATGCCTTTCTTTTTGTAAAAGGTATTGTTTTTCCTGAGACCTGGATGAATTTCCGGGAGCCATTCAAGGACATGAGAACACCCACTTAGAACTTCAAAGGTTCCCCTCATGGCCCTCAGACCAGGCTAACGAGATTTGATAATTTGAACTCTGGCATTCCTTTCCTCACAGGCTGAAAGAATAGCACAATATTAATGTCTATCTGTGCTTAAAGGTTTGAGCTATTGATCAGAGTCCAAAATTAGTGTGTGTAGGAAAACTTTTCTTAAAGACATAAAAAGATACCATTTAATATATTGTTTCCAAAATGTGTTTCTCACACATTTCCACTGTGAGAAAGAGGTTCTGTGGTCAAATAAGTTAAGAAACCTCAGCACACTCTTAGAGAATCCCAATTTTTAGCAGCAGCAAAAAAATGTGTGTGATCAGTTTCTTAAACTTATTTAAACGTTTGAAAAGTTAGAAAATTGTGGCGAAGAGCATTAATTCTTGAATCTTGGGAGTGTATTACCTTGATGAGAATGTTTGTGTATTTGAAACTGAAAATATGTATCCGTTTATATTGCCACATACTGATTTTTATGGCATAATATATGGTGTAGAGAGCAGGTTGTCTAAAAACCAATATTTGCAAAATGCTGAATATTCAGCACGGTTTTATGAAGTTGACAGATGTGGAGTGTATTTTGCATGTGTCTTGACTTACAGATGAGGAAATGAAGTTGCAGAGAGATTAAATTAGCCAAGCCAGGGGTTTCGGTGCTAGGAAGTCTTGATATTGTAAAATATAGCCATATAACTTTAAAAAAATGAATCCAGACAAAAAGAAAACAAAATCATTGTAAACACATAATCCACTTTAAGTTCACAAAATGTTTTAAACATAATTAAGGCTATGCTTGACTTACCTACTTGTTTATTTCCTACCAAGGATGACCAGGAACTAGCCATTGATATGGAAACATTCATTATTCTTACATTTTCTTTCTTTTTTCTGTGTCTTTTCTCTCTGTCTGTCTCTCTCTCTCTCTCTCTCTCTCACACACACACACACACACACACAGTCTCAGAAGTACTAGTGCTATATCCTGAAATTGTTTCTTTAGTTCAAAATTCCTCTGATTTTATTTTTTGTGTCCTGAAATACTGTTGAGATTAACATCCTGATTGCCTTCCAAAATATCTGACTTTATTTTTTGTATGTGCTTTTTACTCTTTGGTAGAGTTATGGATTCACTAACAGATTCTACTGTATGCTCTGACAACTATGACCACAATGGGTGAGTTGACTGATCTAAGTGGTGAAAAGTACTGGGAGCATCAATGGCAATAACAGCTTTCTATCAGAGACTTTAAGCATCTTTAGGTAACATTGTTTTTGAACCAGAGTGGAAAAAATAAGATCAGGTCAGAAGAGGGATGCTTGGTACTCAAGGATTGTTTGTGACCCCAAGTAATTAGCAGCCAAAACCTTAGAAAACTATCAGAATGCCTGTGTATGAGACTCTCTGAAGAGTGATCCAAAAGAGGAGAGAATCCTACTTGGAGAAAGAAGGTGGTAGCATTGGACAGGCACCAGAGGAGCCCTCAGCAGAAAGAAAGGAACTAAGAGACCCTGTATCTGTCCCTCACCCTTCAGAGCTGGTGCCCCAAACTCAAAGCCATCATCATATTGGATGGAGCCCCTGCCTCAGGTTTGTCACTTGATCCTATTTGAGGGGAAGCAAAGATATCTGTGACTCATGAAGAGCATAAAAGTAGTGGAGGGACTTGATAATTAGGAAATCAAAATGGGCAAGAATAATGTGTGCCTACAAATGGAACATGAATTTGAAGCAAATTTAAGTTAAATTTGCTGCCACACATGATGATCAGGTTCAGTAATAAAGAGCTGTATTTAAATCTTGATTCATTAAACTTTTTTGAGAGTCCTAAACAATTTTTATTACCAACACGTAAAGACTTCTTTCTAGAGAAAAATGAAGTACCAGGTGCCAAATAACAGATTTACATGAGAATTTTTAGGGACAACACATTGTAATTTGTAGTGCAATCATAGCCAATTTGAACCAAAAAAAAAAGTCATGTATGCATTTATGTTGTTTCTTACTATTTACCTTTCAATCCTTTGCACTGACCCCAATGAATTGGCATCAGAAATCTGTGCTGGAGTCAACAATGAAAGGTGATGTCATAATATATATTGGAGATGGGAGGAATTCAGGTTTGTGAAATTCAGTCTCAGAATTATTCATGTGAAAATAGTTTTCTGGACACTGATTCTAAAATTCTTTCTAAAAAGTTAGGTCTTCAGTAAGTCATATTTACCATATCTTTTAGATTCAAGGAATTTTGTTGTTCAAATAAATTGTCATATCACCACTCCATGTGGCAAATCTCTAATATATTTTTGCATTTGATGTTTAAAGTAAAATACAGCAACCTTACATAGAGCTTTATAGCAAGCTTCGTGTGTTCAAATATAATTGGTACTTTTATAACCAATGCTGTTTGTGTTATACTCAGAAAGTTATTTCTTATCGTAAGATTACAAATATAGTCACCAAAATTTATTTTATATTTTGAATTAATTTTCTACATTGAAATAATATAAGTGCTGCTGCTGTTGTTACTATTCCCTTTTAACATCTCCCCAAATTAGTGTTTTATTCTATACACTTTATGAGATGCCAGCTTAACAATACCCTTAATATGGCCCAAGGATTCTACAAAAGGAAATGCTTGTGTGTTTGTCAAAAGTGTTTTCCGACTGGGCATGATGGCTCAAGCCTGTAATCCCAGCACTTTGGGAGGCTGAGTCAGGAGGACCACAAGGTCACGAGTTTGAGACCAGCCTGGCCAATATGGTAAAACCCCGTCTCTACTAAAAATACAAAAATTAGCTGGGCATGGTGGTGCACGCCTGTAGTCCCAGCTACTCGGGAGGCTGAGGCAGAAGAATCACTTGAATCCGGGAGGCAGAAGTTGCAGTGAGCTGAGACAGCACCGCTGCACTGCAGCCTGGGCGACAGAGTGAAACTCTGTCTCAAAAAAAAAAAAAGTGTTTCCTGTGCAGATTATCTATTCACCACTTGCAGATTTGAAGTTTACTAAGCATATGTGATATCTAAAATTCATTTGAAGAATAATTTTCAATGCCAAAAATGTTTAAAAGTGGGATATAGGAAGATGATGCAAAGATGGAATCTCCAAATATTTCCATTTTCACCAGGAGGACTTAATAGAATGTCTAACAGCTATTTTTAGATATTTTTGAAATGTGAGAGGGGTGAGTTAGTTAACAAAAAGTAGACTATGAGATTAAAATGTCTATTCACTCTAAAATCTCAGCATTCACTTTCTTATTGTCAAGTTATTCATCAGACTCTTTTCAGAGACAACCTAAATGCAAGCTCGTAGAATATTACAACTTCTTTTATATGAGATGGCAGGAAATAATTTCTTGGCCTTTTAAAGGATAGATGAGGGATTTGAATACCACTTTCAGATTAAGTAACTCCTCTGTTGAATATTACACTGTTTTATGGTTCATATCTCTATTGTGGTTGAGAGGTATTGCCAGATTTATTCACTGACAAGTAAATATTATTCAGTTTATAATTAGTATCCACTTTAGGGGGAGATACTTTCAGTCTATGTTAAAACTATCTTCAATGTTCAGTATCCTGTTCCACATAAAACTTTCATGCACTAGTTTTAGCATTCATTGATTTTTATGTGAATCAGTTATAACTGATTGTTACAAAATGGTGATTTTTTTTAAAAAAGTAGTTTTTCTGTGTTTAATAAGTATCATTCTATTATAAGGAGAACTATTCCTACCCCTATTTATTCACTATTACTATGAACTTATAAATTCTTACATTATTTCAATGAATTACAATCCTTTCTGTCATTATTTATTTTGTTGTTTAAATGGTCCCATATTTGGCCAGTGGGACTCCCTAAAAGCTCGCCCCTGTGTCCTTTTGACTTGACATGTTCCCATCACTTTTTGAGCATTTCCCCAGCCCTGGAATCAGCCATTTACCCAAAGAACCTGATGTCCTTTAGAAACCAATATTTTGCATTTGGTATGCTCATTGCCATTGGCTCATTGCTACTTGTAGGCCTTTTTAATACATAGATGAGAGTACAGATATACATATTGACATATACAGATATATGCATATATGCAACAATTTTAATATGTTTAATATACAGTATATACATTTATATGTGTTCTGGTAAACTATGTATTATTGTTTTGCCTGGACAATGTGTGTTTGTTTTTAAATTTACTTAAATGGTATTAAGCGGTATCTCATTTTATTAGTTTTTTGCTCAGGAACATAAGATTATTCTTCTTGTGTATACCTTTAGTTGTTGCTTTTAACTGGTATGAAAAATTCCACAGCATGCATCCCCTAGTGAGGAACACATATATTGCTTCCTACCATTTGCCTTCACAAAGACTGCCGCCAAATGATTATCCTTATGCCAGACCCCTACAAGCCTGTTTGAGTATTTCTGTGGGAACATGAAACAGGACTTGATGGGCCATGGGACTGCATATTTTGAATTTGACTGAATACTGCCTATTGCTCTCACAATGGTTATACCAGTCTGCATGTCATCAACAATGCATGATGGTTCCTACACATACACATTCACAACAACACTTGACATAATCAAACTTTCTAATTTATATAATCAAATAGATGGTAACATATTGCATTATGTTTTACTTTGCATTTATGTGATAACTCATGAGTTTGAGCATCATTTTATGTTCTTATAGCATTTGGGATTTCTTCTGTAATGGTCCATTCATGAACTTAGCCCATTTTTCCACTAGTGTTCCTATCTTTGTCTTGTTAATTTACATGTGCTCTTTTTGAATATTTTATATTTTAGAATAAGTTAATCAAATTTATTTTAAAATTATGTTTAATTTTCAAAGTGATTATATTACATTTGTAAACAATTTAGCAAGTAACAAAACATGGTGCTATTGTTTGGAGGTTTGTACCCCCAAACCTCATGTTAAAATTCGATCCCCAGTGTTGGAGGTGGGGCCTAATGGAAGGTGTTTGGAAGATGAATAGATTAATTCCCTCCCTGGGAGTGAGGGTGAGTGAGTACTCACTCTATTAGTTCTTGCAAGAGCTGGTGGTTTAAAAAGAGACCGGCAGCTTCCCCCACGTCGCTTCCCCTCTTGCCATTTGATCTCTGCACATGTCAGTTCCCCTTCATCTTTCACGTAAATGGGAGCAGCCTCAGAAGCAGATGTTGGTGTCAGGCTTCTTGTGCAGCACACAACTGTGAGCCAAAGAAACCTCTCTTCTTTATAAATTACCCAGCCTCAGGTATCCCTTATGGCAACACTAAACAGACTCAGATGCATGCAATCCTATTCAAAAGTTTGGACTATCGCTTTATGTATTCAAATCATCCTTCATGTCAGTTTTAGACATTGAAGTTATGTTCTCCAATAGGTCATCTGCCTGTTAGCTTTGGCATTGTTGTTCTTCATTCTCTTCATGACGGAACTTTTTGCCTTATTATTTTACTTTTGAAGTTTGAAATTTTCCTACTTTCAGTCTACAAAAGTAATTTCTAATCCTCATAGTTTTAATTTACACATTTAATGCTTTAATCTACTTAGAGTCTACCCTTAAATATGGTGTTAGGTAGGGATTTGGTTTCATTTTTCTCCCAATGGTAGGACGATTTTCCAAATACCATCTATGAAACAGTTCATCCTTTTTCCTTGTTTGTATAATCATCATCAATGACATCTATCTACATAGGTTTATCTCTGAGCTCAATATTTTCCTCCATTGATACTTATGGCATCCCTACACCTTTTTTTATTACCATGATTAGTTAAGTTATTAATGGAGCCTTTATATGTTGACATAGATTTTGTAGTAAGTATGTCAATATTCTAAAAAATTTTGAAAAATACCTATGTGGGCCCTGTGGTGTTTGGGAGAGGGAAGGACTTTAAATTCTAGGTTGATTTCTTTGTTACTTACTTGAGTATTCTACTTCTATGTAAATATCTTTTCTTGCACTAATGTTAGTGTTTTATATTTGTCTAGGAATTTTTCCATTCCATCTAAGTTTTCACATTTATTAGCATATAATTGAATAATCTCATTTTAAAAAATTTTAGTTGTGTTCTAGTTATGCTCCCTTCTTGTACATTTTATTTGGATATTCACTCTTTTTGTTCTTGATTATTATTGCCACAGCTCTATTGTAGTAATCTTTTCAAAGAGACATATTTTTGTTTTCTTAATCTTCTCCATGGTTTTTTCTTCTCCAGTTCACTGATTTATGCTTACCTTATGTTTTGCTTCCTTGTTACTTCATAGGGTTTGCCCTGTGCCCCTTTTCCAACCTCTGTACTTAAATGTGTACTCTTTGCTTTTAACCATCTCGACTTCTTATTTATGTTTATATATCAGTAAATGTTCTTCTAAATATTGCTTCATTGTATCCTACAAACTTTTTCATGTTATTATCAATCAGTTCTTTTTTTTTTTTTTTTTTTTTTTTCTTTCTGAGACAGAGTCTCACTCGGTCACCCAGCCTGGAGTGCAGCGGTGTGATCTCGGTTCACTGCAAGCTCTGCCTCCTGGGTTCACGCCATTCTCCTGCCTCAGCCTCCTGAGTAGCTGGGACTACAGGCGCCCGCCACCATGCCCAGCTAACTTTTTTGTATTTTTAGTAGAGACAGGGTTTCACTGTGTTAACCAGGACAGTCTCGATCTCCTGACCTGGCGATCCACCCGCCTCGGTCTCCCAAAGTGCTGGGATTACAGGCGTGAGCCACCGTGCCCGGCCAATCAGTTATCTTAGTATTTAAAATATTTTGTGATTTCCTTTTTAACACAACAGTTATTCAGTAATGTGTAATTTAGTTTCAAATGTGGATTTTTTAAAAATAATCATATTACAGTATATTCAGAGAACACCAATATGATATTGATCCTGTGGACTTTATCCTGTGGAAGCTTTCTTTATGGGATAGAGAGCTATGATGTTGGTCTGTCGTTGTGCCTTCATAGGTCTTTTGCTCTTTCTAGAAGGTCTTAGAATTTTCTCTTTATCTCCATTAGTTACTTAAAGTTGATTTATTTCTTCTTTCTTGAATTCTGGGAAATTTATCATCATAAATTTTCACATTTTATTTTGCATTTTTAGTTTTCATTTCTTCTTAGATTTCCATATTCTAGATGTTAGATGGCTGTTTTTATCCTCCATAACATTTGTCTTTTCTTTAGTATGTTCTCTTTATTCTTTTCTACTATTTTCTGGGTAAGTTTCTAATCTTCTAACACTAAATTAATTAGCTTTTCACATGTATCCAAACTACTATTTTTCCCTCAACAATTTATATGTTTTGGCAGTTATACTTTTACAGTTAAGGCTTTCTCTTTTATTCTTTCTTATGACTCCCATTCTCATTTCATGTTTCATCATCTTCCTTTGTGTCCTCATATCCTTAAGAATATTTGTCATGCTTACTTTAAAATCTCGGTCAGTGTGTTCCAGTAGTTTTGCTACAGTTGGTATGCTGTTGTTCAGCTTGTTGTATTTCTTTTTCAGTAGTTGTATTACTCAGGTATCTAGTCATGTTGGCTTGTGAACTCAGATTTCTTGTGGCTGTTAACTACTCTGGTCATTTGTATTGGGGAAGGACTGAAGGACAATCTCAGTCTGCTGCTGTTCTGGCAACATAATTATAAATAGCACCTACTTTTTGTTTTCAAAAGTGTCCTGGTTTGAGCAGGAATTATATAGTCAGTCTCACTGAAATCTAGGACGTAAGCTGTGTCATTGTCAGTAAGTTTAAAATGAAGGGAAGTGATGTGCCCCAGGGTAGAGAGTCTCAGGAACCATGAAACACTGACCAGGCAACTCCTCTGGGTTGTGAAAAGGAAAAACTTTAGACAAGGTAAATTTAACAGAGTTTAATAGTGCAAGAATGATTCGTGAGTTGGGAAACTTTTAGAACCAGAACAAGTTGGAAGAACTGCAAGCTGGCAATGTGGCCAGACAGCATTATGGACAGAAAATGGAAGTGAGGTCCAGAAACAGCTTTGTTGGTTACAACTGGTTACAGCTGGATGTTTTGTCTTGTTCGAATCTGTCAGCCACCTGCAATTGACTGAAGCTCAGCTGCTGTAATTGACTGAGACACAGCTATCTGTTACAAGTGTATATTCTATTCATAATTATGCTGTTAGTTTACACACTAGGTTAGCTTGCAGTTTGTTGCATAAGGACTCAAGTACAGAGGCAACCTCAGGGAAAATTTCGTTTAATTAAACAACTATATCACCTTGAAGCGCCTGAACAAAGCAGCATTGGAGGAGACAGTCTCTCTGGTTTGTAACCTGGGCTTCGGAGATGGAGGCAGGTGGAGGAGTGAAGGCCCAAGGATGGCTCTTCAGCCCTTCCCTGTTTTCATCAGCCAGCCTAATGCTCTCCTAATTTTACCGTAACTACTCCTGGTTAGTTGCTGTTGTTGTCTACGGAGACAGGCAAGGATGGTTACTATTGTTTCCAAATGGCTAAATTGCATGTTTGTTTGTTTGTTTGTTTTCTTCAGAATGGCTAATTTATTAGTTGTAGGGTTATTGTAGCTAATTTGAATAAAAATTAAGCCTACACAGTCACATGGTATTTGATTGTATACAACTTAGTTTAGTTCTTTAGCTCTGACCCCATGGGATATCACTAACCCATGATGGAGTCATCAGTGAAAGTGAAATGATATCACTAGCCTATAATGGAGTCATCAGTAAAAGGTATTGTGCATGTGTATGTTCATAAAGATACACACAAATGTCAACTATAGAGTTTCTTGGACACTGTTTCTAAAGTACTGGTAGTTTCAGCTTCTGTATGTAACATCCTGTTCTTTCTGGGTCTAGTTGGATACAAAATAAATAGGTCACAAGAAGTCTACTTCTTCCTAGCTGAGTTGACTAGTAGCCAAAACTTTTAGAAAACTGTTGGATTGCCTGTGTATGAGACTGTACCAGGTTGGGCTATATTAGTTTCTAGGGCTGCTTTAACAAAGTATCACAAACCAAGTGGCTTAAGCAAAAATTAATCATCTCATAGTCCTAGAGACTAGAAATCTGAAATTGAGGTTGTCAGTAGGGTTGGCTTTTTATGAGGGCTGTAAGAGAATCTGTTTGATACCTGTTTGCTGGCTTTTGCTGGTTGCTGGTAATCTTTGGCATTCCTTGGCAGATAGACTCATCACCCAGATCTCTGCCTTCTTCTTACCATAGCTTTCTTCCTGTGTGTGTTGCTGTGTGCAAGTTTTTCCTTTTTATAATGGTAAAAGTTATATCGGATTATGCCTACACCAGTATGACCTCATCTTAATCACATTGGTGGCAGTGACTTCATTTCAAAATACTGTCACATCATGAGTTACAGGAATTAAAACTTCAAATACTGGATTTTCAGAAGCCATTCAATCTATAACAAGGAACAAGCGAGGAAAAGTGCTATTTGGAATAAAGGAGGAGGTAAAAGCAGAAATGGAGCAGTGAAGACCTACACAGAAAAGATGAAGCTAACACCTCTGGATATGTCCTTCACCAGTGAGCTCTGCTACCACGTAAGACTGGTGTCCCAAACCCACAGCCACTCTTATGCTGGTTGAAGCCCCTGACTCAGGCCTGCAGCTACGTGACTGTATTTGATGGGCAAAAGGACAACTCTTATGATGGGTGAAAGTAAAGAGGTGATGGAGGGACTTGAGATTCAGGAATTTAGAGGGGTGAGTGCAATATATACCTACAGCTGAAGTGGAATTTTAAATAAAGGCCACCACAAAAGGTTATCACACATTAGAACTAGGGTAATAAAGAGCTTTAACCTCAATCTGGAAGCACTGCTATTTTCACAGGCCTAAGATATTCACTACCGGCATGGAAAACCTCATACTTAATGAAAAATGACATGCCAGGTTCAAATAGTGATCTATACAGGAATATGTTAAGATCAGCAAGCTTATGTCTAGAGTAACTGCAGCTATTTGACCAAAAATGTAAGTCCAAATTATGTTTGTATCTGAATAATATGCTTTTATAATTCCTCAGCCCACAGCCAATTGATTTGATGGTACTAACCTCTGATAGAGCCACCCATGAAATGTGAGTTAAAAACAAAGATTTATATACACGTAAGTGTATATATACATATATACACATAAATACATACTTCTGTCAACATACACACATGCATACACATACACACACAGAAACATAAAACAATGAAGGAGAAAGAGAAGTTGATATTTGTAAAATTCACTGTCAGGCATATCCTTGGAAATACAGAGTATCTTTGACACTATGTCAAAATCTTCTCACCATAGGATCTATAGATAACTTTCTATTTTTTTTCAGACCATATTGGATAAAAGAGGAAGAAGTCATAAAAGAGATGCTTCTTCCTCTTAGTATATTTGTCACTCTAAGTTAGTAGTATCCAATCCCTTAGGAACCTCTCAGGTTTCCCTGTGAGACATTTCATAAATATGAGACTCTACTACTACTAGAGTGGGCCAAAGGGAGAGAGAATCCTATTTGGAGCAATGGGGAGGTAACAGGCGACAAGGAGGAGTGAAGCACTCAGCGAAAAGAACAGAGTTCATGAAACCGTAAGGGGTTCCTCACCCTCTACAGTTCTACCATCATGTGGGGCTGGTGCCCCAAACCAAACCCAAACTCGCAATCATTTTGTAGGGAGTTCCTGACTCAGGCCTACAGCTACATGGTCATATCTTCTGGGCAGGACAGACAGCCATGATGGGTGAAAGTAAGGAAGTGACAGAGGGACTTAGGAATCAAGAATTTAGAGGGGGTAAGAGGCATGTTTCCTTACAGACTGCAGTTACATTAGAAATAAATGCCACTGGCCAGGCATGGTGGCTCATATCTGTAATCCCAGCACTTTGGGTGGCCAAGACAGCTAGATCACTTGAGGCTGGGAATTTGAGACCAGCCTGACCAACATGGCAAAACCCTGTCACTACTAAAAATACAAAAATTAGCCAGGTGTGGTGGTGCATGCCTGTAATCCCATCTACTCAGGAGGCTGAGGCAGGAGAATTGCTTGAACCCGGGAGGCGGAGGTTGCAGTGAGCCAAGATCGCACCACTGCACTCCAGCCTCGGTGACATTGAGACTCCGCCAAAAAAAAAAAAAAAAAAAAGATACACGTAGTTCGAATTAGTGATATACACATGAATATTTAAATATCAACCAGATAGTACATTACAGAGTATCTGTAGCTGTTTGATCCAAAAAGTAAGTTTAGAATTACATGTGTGTCCAACTATCTACTTTTATATTCCTTTAGCCTGCATACAGAATTGACATCAGTGACCTATGATAGAACCACCAGTGAAATGTGAATTATAAAATATATATACACAAATATTTAAAGAAATATATATGCAGATATACATACTTCTGTCTATCTAGACACACAAACACAGGGAGAGAGAGAGAGAAAGAGGGAGAGAGAAAAGAGAGAGAGAGAAACAACAGAAAGATGAAGATTATGTGCTTACTCTCAGGATCATCCATGGCCATACAGAATGTCTTTTACTCCATTTATAAATCTCCTCACTATAGGCCCTGCAGGCCCCTTATCCAACTTTTTGATTAATTGGATAAAAAGGAACAGGTCAAAAAAGGGAAACTTCTTGTTATTGTCTTGTCACCCTTAGTAGCAGGCACATACTTAGGAAAGTCAGATATCCTGTGTATGAGACATACTAGAGTGGACCAAGGGAAGAAAACCCTACGCAGAGCAACAAGCGAGTAGCAGTGGACAAGGAGCAGTGGAGCCCTTAGGGAAAAAAAAAAGAGCTAATGGCCCTGGCAGGGTTCCTCACACCCAGAGCTCTACCACCATGTGAGGCTAACACTACAAGCCCACACCCATCATCACATTGTATGGGGCAGTTTCTTGACCCTGTATGAGAGCAGAGAAGACACCTATAATGGCGAAAACAAGGCACTGATGAGGGGATTTTAGTGTCAGGAAATGAGATGAGGTCAAGGGGATTTGTATATAGAAACTGCAGCTGAATTTGAAATAAAGTAAACCACCAAATGCTTACTTTGTGCTTCATTCAGTTGTAAAGAACTAAACATCACTTGTGAGTAACTCAAACCAGAACGTGAAGTCTAGGATGTCATATTGGTGTTGGACTGTACATATATATATTTAAATTCCGTAGCACTGCCAAGTCTAAATTCAAATCAGTACCTTGGAATGGAGCTATTAGTGAACTGTGAGACAAATAAATCAATATGGATATAAGGATATATGAGCACAGGAGGAAACAATTATATACCATTTATATATACCTATAGGCACTCATATTAAATCAAGGCATGCACCCACAGGTACTGCACAGAAATGTAAAAGTTGAGATTAGGGACGTTCCCATTCAAGGGCATTAGTAGAAAAACAAAAAACTTTGACACATCTATCTCCGTGATCTCACTATAGGATATGAAGGTGCCTTTATGTCTTGTTGAATGAATTTAGATAAAAGAAGACCACAAAATAAGAATGACTTTTCTAACTAGTCTGTTTGATACTCTGAGTAACAATCAAAAATAATTTTCAGACTCCCTATGTGTGAGACTTTATGACAATGGCTGAGGACAGCAGAGAATCCTCTTTGGAAACAGGAAAGGACAGCAGGGGACAGAAAGTAGTGAAGTCCTCAGGAGAAGAGAAAAAAGCTAACAACCTTAGAAATGTTTTCGACCCTGCAGAACTCTGCCACAATACAGGGTGGTACTCCAAACCTCAAATACCATCATATTGGATTGTGTCTTTGACTCAGACCTGCAGTGACTTTACCCTACTTGTGGACCAAGAGTGACGACCAAGAAAAGAAGTAATGGACGACCTTACAGGCAGCACATTTAGTGGAATAAGAGGGCTGATGACCTCCATACAAAAGTTTAGTTTTAGAAATAACAGCCACCACAAAGGCTGTCACGCATTGGGACTGAGGTCATAATAAAGAGGTTTATTGAAATCTGGAAGCATTACTATTTTCCCCAGGCTAAGACGTTGGTTGCCATCATATAAATCCTCCTCTCTAATAAAAAAATGACATTTCAGAACCAAATAGTGCTATACACATGAATAGTCAGAACTTAACTGGTTTATGTGCAGAGTAATGAAAGCTAGTTTTACGAGAAAAGTAAATTTTGAATTGTGTCTCCTGTCTGACTGTATTCATTTATCATCCTCTAGTCCACCCACAACTGGGTTATCGGGCAAGAACCTGGAGGCACGTATCGATGAAAGGTGAGTTATGCATACCTGTGTCTTTATTTATCTAACTATAACTGAGCATACAAGTATTCACACACACAGGCACGTAAACAAATATATCCATCCATCCATCCATGCATCCATCCGTACACACTTCTCTCAAACACATCCACTAATGAACCCATGCACACAGTGGAAACATACAACAAGGAGACAGATGGACGGACATTTGTGGAGTTTATTCTGAGAAGCCTGCATGGCCATAGAGAGTGGTTTTTAACAGGGTTTCCAATTCTTCTCCACGTAGCCTGTGTAGGTAACACTGCATTTTTTTCTAATGGAGTCGTGAAAAGGAGCAAGTCACAGGAGAGCTGCTGCTTCCTGTTAGTGTATTTGTCACCCTTAGTTCCTAGTAAGCAGCTTCTTAAAGGACTCAGATTTCCTGAGTTTGAGAGCCTACCAGACTGACAGAAGGGAGGAGAAAATCCTATTTGCAACATGGAGGAGATAGCAGCTGACAAGGAGCAGGGAAGCCCTGGGCAGAAAAGAATGGAGCTAATGGAACATGGACTTGTCCCTCACACTCCAGAGCTCTGTCGACATAGGAGATTGATGCTAAAACACAAACACAAGCACAGCACCTCATTGGATGCAGCCTTTCCTTAGGCCCACAGCTACTTGCCTGTGCCTCATGGACAGGAAAGTCTAGCATGATGGGTGAAAGGAAAGACGTGATGGAGAGATCCAGGAAGTGGGCCATAGATGGGATTAGAAGGAGGAATGCCTACACAGCGGAGCTGAATTTAAAAGAAATTCACCCACAAAAGGCTATCATGCATTGGCCAGCTCCAGTGGTAGAGAGTTTCGGTGAACTCTTGAGTCAGTGAGTCATAGATAGGTGTAAAATATGTGCTGCAATCATATAAAGTATGATGTGTAGGGTAAATGGCATGGCAGATTCCAAAGAACCAAATACACACATGACTTGTGTAAGGGTAAGGCAGCTTACAGGTTGAAAAGTAGTTGGAATGTCGGGCGCGGTGGCTCACGCCTGTAATCCCAGCACTTTGGGAGGCCAGGATGGGTGGATAACGAGATCAGGAGTTCAAGGCCAGCCTGGCCAACGTTATGAAACCACATGTCTACTAAAAATTCAAAATTAGCCGGGCATGTTGGTGGCGCCTGTAGTCTCTGCTACTTGGGAAGCTGATGCAGGAGAATTGCTAGAACCTGGGAGGCAGAGGTTGCAGTGAGCCAAGATCGTGCCACTGCACTCCAGCTTGGGTGACAGAGGGACATGCTGTCTCAAAAAACAAACAACAACAGAAAGAAACAAAAACAAAAAAACAAAACAAAAGCAATTGGAACTATTTTTAACTGAAAATATTACATCTAGGAAGCTATGTGTTGTCTTACTATGTACATTTTAAGTTCTTTGGCACTGCCCTATGTTGAATTGAGAGTACCTTTTAGGAGGCTGTCCAATGCAACATGTGATATCAAGGAATACAGTTATACATGTATCTATGCATATACAACAACATACATGCATTCATACAAACAAGAGAGACTGAGTAGGGCTATTCAGTGTGACAAACATCCATGGGAACAGGGAGTTCCCTTGAAACTATTTCTAGAGTCTTCTCAGAATGAGCTTTGTATGCAATATTCTTTTGTTTTTTGGATGGAGGTAGGCAAATGGGGAGGAACTCATAGAGGGAGGCTTTTTATGTTAGTGTTTGTCACATTACCTTTCTGTGAGAATGAGAATGTGCTAGTAGTGTGGACCAAGGGAGAAGTGAATCCTGCTTGCAGCGAGAAGGAGATAGGAGTGGACAAAGATCAGAGAAATCCCAGCCAAAACAAAGAATAGAGCTAATAATCCTGGAATTATTTTACCCCCTCCAGAGCTCTGCGGTTATGTGAGGCTGACTGCCTTTGCCCATACCCACCCTCACATGGGATGGAGCCCTTGCTTGAGTCCTCCAGCTACTTGGCCACAACTCTTGGGCAGGAAAGATAACTAGGATGGGTGAAAAGTGAGGAAGTGATTGGAGGTGATAGAGAATGAGGAACTCAAATGGGATTATAGGAAGGGGGACTTAGAAAGTCAATTTGAACTGGAATTAAATGCTCTCCAAGAATGCTGATACACATTGAGGTGTAGATACCCTAACTTAATCTGGATGCATCTCTATGTTCACAGCCTAAGATACTCACTGTTGGCATAAAAACTTCATTTCTAATAAAAAACAAATACCATCCCATGTCAATTTAGTGATACACATACATGTGGATAATTAAAGTGTAACTGGGGAATAACGCATAGACTAACTGTAGCTATTTGTTGCAAAACATTAGAATTACACATTTTATCTTACTCTGACCACATTTGTCCTTTAGTCCCGATCTGAATGACCTGGCGGGAGTCATCATTGAGAGAGGCCCCAGTGACAGGTGAGTTATAAAACATGTATACGTGGCCAGGTGCAATGGCTCATACCTGTAATCTGAGCACTTAGGGAGGCCGAGGCAGGCAGATACCCTGAGGTCAGGAGTTCGAGACCAGGCTGGCAAACATGGTGAAACCCCGTCTCTACTAAAACTACAACAACTAGCCAGGTATGGTGGCAGGCATCTCTAATCCCAGCTACTCGGGAGGCTGAGCAGGATAATTGCTTGAACCTGGGGAGGTGGAGGTTACAGTGAGCCGAGACCATGCCACTGCATTCCACCCGGGGCAGCAGGAGCGAAATTTTGTCGCAATAATAAATAAATAAATAAATAAAAAGATGTGCACACACACACACACAAACACACAACACAAAACAGTGACTGAGAAAGAGTCTGAGATTAGTGGGATTCTCTCTCAGAAGTGTTCACGATAATACAGTGTCTTTGACACAGTTTATCATCTCACTGTATCACGTATAAATAACTTCCACAGTTTTACAGTTGTTTATGAAAAAAGAAACAGAGTGTAGAGAGAGGCTTCTGTCTATTACTGTGTTTTCACCATTTGTTAGTAGCAGTCAAATGCCTTGGCAACTCTGATTTTCTGTGTATGAGACCTACTAGTGTGGGCTGAGGGAAGAGGGAATCCTGTTTGGAGCGAGGAGGAGGTAGGAGTGCTCAGGGAACTGTGCAGCCTTCAGCAGAAAGCAACAGAGCTAAGAGCCTTGGAGGTGTTCTCCACCCTCCAGAACTCTGCCACAATGGAGGCTGGTGCTCCAAACCTCAAATAACCATCCTATTGGATTGTGCTTCTGTGTCAGACCTCTAGTTATTTGACTCTTTTTGTGGGGCTGGGGAGCCACCCATTCTGGGTGAAAGTAAGGAGGTAATGGAGGGCCTTGGGAACAGGACATTCAATGAAATAAGAGGGCTGACTACCTCCACACAAGAGTTTAGTTTGAAATAACTGCCACCACAAAGGCTGTCACGCATTGGGACTGAGGTCATAATAAAGAGGTTTATTGAAATCTGGAAGCATTACTATTTTCCCCAGCCTAAGATGTTGGTTGCCATCATGGTGGCACCCTTGAGAACGGGAGAGAAAAAGCAGATCCAGTTTAGTGTGCAGACAGAATAGAGGCAGGAAGCTGGAGGGCGCCTCTGCTGGCTTGGGGAGGTGCACACCAGATCTTACTTGGGTCAGAAGATTGTCCAGTTCCTCCGTCTGGTTGGTCCCATACAAGCTGACCCCACCTATCACGGAAATGGGGCGCCTTCTCCGGGCTCCTTTGGGGCAGCCCACTGGAGCATTCTGGTCTTCAGGGCTGGCAGAAGTCATGCTTGCCTGGGGGTCCTCGTCCACACGGTCTTCCTTCTGGGGGTCTGTAGCAACTGAATCTTCAGGAATAGACAAACTGCGGCTGGCCAGCTGGCCGTAGTCAGAGAATGGCCGAGGCCTTGGCCGTCTCCCAGAGCCCCATCTCCTCTTGGGGGTTCTCTGTGCCTCTGTTCTTTCCTCATCCTGTGATGAGCCTCGCCTCCAGGGGCCATCAGGGACGACCTTTCAAATGCGAACAGGTCAGGTGAGCTCAATATCCAGGAAGGTATTGAAAAAAGAACAAGCCATATATTCCCTCTCACCACCACAGCTGTGCCTCGGGTTTTCTTGATTTACTTGTTTATTAAAACAGTTATTTGTGTACTAGAACGTGAAGACACAACTAAACCTTAAGCAAAATAACCAAATCTATTATTATAGGCTGATTCAATAGCTGATTCTAGGCTGATATTTCAATATCATAATTGAAATAGTGGTTTGGTGACCAATGATGAGCTATGATAAAAGGCATTAAGAAAATTAGCACTGGCCGGATGCGGTGGCCCATGCCTGTAATCCTAGCACTCTGGGAGGCCGAGGCAGGCAGATCACTTGAGGTCAGGAGTTCAAGACCAGCCTGGGCAACATGCAGAGAAACCCTCTCTCTACCAAAAATACAAAAATTAGCGGGGCATGGTGGCGCGTGTCTGTAGTCCCACCTACTTGGGAGGCTGAGAAAGGAGACTTGCTTGATCCTGGGAAGCAAAAGTTGTAGTTGCACCACCACACTCCAGCCTGGGTGAAAGAGCACGACTCTTTCTTAAAAAAAAAAAAAAATCAGCACCATCGTGTATTAGTAAAATGAACTTTATAACTATCATAGGTGTCCCCCAAAATATACCTAACAACAGCATGGGGGGCCAAAGACCTGCCAGGAGAAGAAATGAATGGGTAATGCTATCCACTGCTGTTCTATCCACTTCTTTCAATAACGTGCACTACTTAAAAATAGAAGGTCCTTTAAGAGGACTAAGTCCAGGGTTGTCAGGACCCAACACTCGAGGAGCCTCTGGCTCCCACCAATGGCCTCCAGGCAGCACTCTGATGGGGTGAGCACTGAACGAGGATTCAAAGAACTAGACTAGGCTACTCCCTAGAGGTGTGAGCTGGGGCAAGTCACAACTGACCTTTCTGGATCTCAGATTTTGGACTGGACAATCCCACAGCTCAAAAGTCTATGATCCTAAATGAGGCATCACCTTCTAATTTTTTCAGATAATTTTTCAGAGGCAACACAATGTGCTAGAAAAACACATGATGCTGGGAATCGAGCAGACATGTTCAATCACTGTGTCTGGCCCAAGACCTAGTACAATCTCAGGCAAGTCACCTAACTTCTGTGATCTGGCTCCGTAGCCATTCCCTGGGAAACAGCAGGTCCTTAGAAGGATGAGACGTAACAATGGTGAGACAGCTCTTAAGTCAGGAGTTCTTTGCTGCTCTCAAAAAGCTGGGCCATGGAGTAACCATTCCCAGGGATCAGGCCTGATGAGAGAGCAGTTGTCTGAGCAGACCCCTCAAGGCCTGGCCAGAGAGGAGGGCTGCGTCAGAGACCTGCAGGAGTGGAGGCCCGTGAGCTATGCCTGTGTGCCCTCCGTCTTCCACCCCGAACCTTACCTACAGATATAAACAAAAAGGGCTGTCAGTCAGGCCATGGGCACAGGGAGGACAACCAGAACCACCAGAGAAGGTAGACTATGACTGCAGGAGTCCCTGGGAGCTCACAGAGCTGGTGCCGCAGCCCACCGGCTCCCTCCTTGAGAAACCAAAATGGTGGCTGGTAGAGGCAAAGGAGGCACACCTCCAGCCAGTGACAAGAAGACCCTGGGCCCCAGGCTCGCCATTTCCAGCACTTTGGGAGGCCAAGATGGGCAGATCACTTGAGGTCAGGAGTTTGAGACCAGCTGGCCAACATGGTGAAACCCTGTCTCTACTAAAATACAACAAAATTAGCCAGGTGTGGTGACAGGTGCCTGTAATCCCAGCTACTTGGGAGGCTGAGGCAGGAGAGTCACTTGAACACGGGAGGTGGAAGTTGCAGTGGGCTGAAATTGCACCACTGCACTCCAGCCCAAGTGACAGGAGGAGACTCTGTCTCAAAAAAAAAAAAAAAAAAAAAAGAAAGAAGAGAATGCGGAGCAAAGAGCATAGTGTGGGGTTTGTAGATACTTTACTCCAACCCCTCATTTTTCAAATCAGGAAAACTGGGACCTAAAGAAGTGACGTGACTTGCCCAGGGCCACACAGTTAATCAGTGGCAACAAAGACACAAAACAATGGGCTTCGTGATTTCTTTTCCAGAAATTTTCCTGCAATGCCACGTCACCTCTGCTCAAAAGACAATCCCGTGCAGGTTCCAGCAACTTCCCCTCTGTTGCTGTCCACAGATCCCTCCTGCCTGGGCTGCCACCTTTAATTCTCTCTCCACTGACGGCATCCAGAATAGCATACAAATGATTTTGAGCTGAAGACTTTAGAGAGTGAACTCTGTTATCTGCCTAAAAGCAGAGCCTCCCAAAAGAACTGAACTGTCACAAATTCCCTCCTGGAAGTTGCCTGCAACCAGGGAAAAGGCAAACCCATACCCAAACAGACACTGTCACAAAACTCATGTATTTTCCTGAAAGCCTATTTATCTTTCCTAAGAGTCACTTGTTTTCCCATAAGTTCTCTTCTCCCCTCCTAGTAAGATGCCACATACGGCTTAAATTCTAACCACCTTCTTGAGTCACTTTTTTTTTTTTTTTTTGAGATGGAGTCACACTCTTGTCACCAGGCTGGAGTGCAGTGGTGTCATCTCCACTCACTGCAACCTCCAACTCCCAGGTTCAAGTGATTATCCTGCCTCAGCCTCGAGTAGCTGGGATTACAGGCACGAACCACCACGCCCAGCTAATTTATATATATATATATTTTAGTAGAGATGGGGTTTCACCATGTTAGCCAGAATGGTCTCCAACTCCTGACCTCATGATCCTCCCACCTCAGCCTCCCAAAGTGCTAGGATTACAGGCGTGAGCCACCATACCCGGCCTGAGTCACTTTTTTTTATGAACTCTGCCTCTCACACACAGAGACACGCACAAACGCAGGCATGTGAATAAACATGTCTTTTCTTCTGCTAATCTGTCTTCTGTCAATTTAATTCACAGGCCTTAAATTCACAGGCCTTAAGAACAGAGCCAAAGAGTGTAGAGGAAGCGTTTTTTTCCTCCCCGACACCACTATAGGAAAATATGAGAGAAATCATGAAAAGGTTAATATTATTTTCTCTATTACACATGAAAAACAAAGATAGTTTAAATTACTGAATCAAATGGCACAGACAACTTAAGTACATAGTGAGAATAAACCCAATTACATTATTGCCCTGTAATAAAAAGGTTCAGGAACAACACACTAGAAAAACAGAAGTACAAGAAGACCACAGGCAGGGAACCGTCCACCTGCTCACAAACGGACGTGCAACCCTTTGTTCTGTTCTATTTTTAGTTTTTTGGGGTCTGGTTTGTTTTGGTTTTACACTTACGCGACATGCACCCTGCCTTTTCCCAGTAATGCCAGAAGTAAGGAACTACTCCAGGCAGTGACAGATGCTGGGTACAGGCAGGTGAGCTCCAAGCAGGTCAGTAGACAGCAGGGGGCAGGACTCGGGATCATTCCTTTAACACATCATGCCTCAGAGTCAGCACAGTAGAGCACACAAAACCAACTGTTGGCCGGAGCACAGTGGCTCACACCTGTAATCCCAGCACTTTGGGAGGCTCAAGCAGGAGGATGACTTGAGCCCAGGAGTTTGAGACCAGGCTGGGCAACACAGTGAAACTTTATCTAAAAATAAATAAATAATAGCAGGGCGTGGTTGCATGTGCCTGTGGTCCCAGCTACTTGGGAGGCCAAGGCAGGAGGACTGCTTGAGCCCAGGAGGTGGAGGCTGCATTGATCCATGATTGCACTACTGCACTCCAGCCTGGGCGACAAGGCAAGACCTGTCGTCAAAAAAAAAAAAAAAAAAAAAGAAACCAACTGTAATTCTATGTTCAGTATTTATACAGTTCCAATGAAGATATAAAAGGAGAAAACACTCCCTCTAAAAGGTACCACATATTCTAAAAATAGCAAAACTTAGTTAACAGTATAATACACAAAACTGAAATGTCCATTTTACTCCCAGCAAAAGTATAAAGAGGAGGGTAGAGGAAAACTCTCAGATTTAAGCTCACATTCAAACATTGATTCTTAGCCAAAAGACGGTTAAATTCTTTATGAAACAAATTTGAACCTTGATGGATATTCTAAAATGGAATCTTTTTTTTTTTTTTTTAAGCAAAGTTTATGTACTTTTGAAATACCACCCAGGTTCATTCCAGGGAATGTAGTTTGGTTGTGATTCTACTTGGAACTGTAGACACACACGTCCCATCAAACAACCTTCTCCAAGAAGTGAGAGCCTAACTCAGACTCTGGCGTGGGCTGCCGGGGCCCACGGATGCACCAAAGAAACATGTGGCTGGGCACAGTCATGTCCTTTAAGGAGTCTTTCTTGACTTTAAAACACCATCATAGAGACCTACCCTCTCCCACGGCCATGCCAGAGCTCTGCCCTAGTCCAAACAATCCAGCCAGAGCTCTATCAGCTCCAAAACAGGCAATTCATACCCAAGTCATAAACCTCTGTAAACAGACTTTTCAGTGGAATTGCTGCCCTTTTAACTCTGGCTTCTCTGCATACATTTTATTTATTTATTTATTTTGCGACAGTCTCACTCTGTTGCCGAGGCAGTGGTACAATCACAGCTCACTGCAGCCTCCACCTCCTGGGCTCAGGTGATCCTCCCATGTCAGCTTCCCAGGAAGCTGGGACTACAGGTGCATACCACCACACCAGCTAATTTATTATTTTTTGTAGAGCCAGGGATTCACCATGTTGCCCAGGCTGGTCTCAAACTCCTGGGCTCAAGCAATTCACCTGCCTTGGCTTCCCCAAAGGGCTGAGATTACAGGTGCGAACCACAGTGCCTGGCCACTCCGCATACATTTTAAAGTGCTTTGCTTAGTATTACATGTTTTCTTTCTATAAGATTTCATATTTTACTCTGCAAAAGTAAGAAGCCAATATAGGCTTTGTTACCTCCAGTGAGACATCTCAAACTTCTGGCCTCCAGAATGGTGAGAGAACAGATGTCCACTGTTTTAAGCCACCTAGTTTGTGGTGATTTGTTACAGCAACCCTAGGAGACTCATACAGCAAGGTAATTCAGAAGAAAATTCAAGCGTAGGGACTCTGGGCATACCAAAGGTTTTTTGAAGATGTATATAAATACAATAAGCTAACCCCCCAGTTTTCTCCTAGGGTACCAACATCCTGGCTACCAAAAGAATTCACATACGGGGTCAAGGTGAGAAGGAATACACCTTGGCAGTTGATGCCACAGAGGACTGCAATGAAAACTGCAATTTTTGAATGCCTATGAGGTGCCAGACCTATGCCAGGCACACATGTTACCTTGCTTAATCTTCACAGCCACCCTGTGAGGCAGGTACTGTTCACAGAATTTTACTGATTAAGACACCAGGGCTAAAATAAATGAAATGATTTGCTCACGTTAATAGAGCCAGAAAAGGGAAGGGCCTATTTCACAAACCAGTCTGTCTGACTTCAAAACCTCTGTCTCTCCTCTGGAAAGCCTGCATACTTAGCATGTACTTTTACAGAAGGAAAATAGAACTTTGCAGATTTTCCCTCCCTTAGATGTAGAACTGCTGGAGGGAGGCGGGAGGGAATGACAGTTATCAGAGGCTCTGGTAACATGTGCCCTAGGCAATCTAGTAAAACCTACAGACCCCAGAATCATATGTTCACATGCATAAAAGAAAATGAGAGAGGATTGTAAAGTAAGATGATTTAAAAGAGCTGTAATGTAGTAACATATGTCACATATCAATTAAGAGGATGAGTGTGAGGTATTGATTCTGAAGTACTCATGAGTGATGTGAATATATTTCAAGACATCAGAAAAACCTGTTGTATAATGTGAAAAAGGTCTGTAATCAGACAATATCACAAATATCTAAAACTCTCGGGTTAGATAACAACACTTAAGAGTATCCTAGGGTATCAGTCTTGTGCTTCAATTCTTAAAAAATGAAATTTTAGGCCTTACAACTTATAAAGTCAAAAAAGTAGCATTTCACTATCCCAGAACTATATCTCATTACCCAACGTCCCTTAAATGAAAATTAATGTGTCATAACCAAAAATACCCTGCATAGGCCTGTTTTTATGTGTTAAAACTATCTGTCCTAGGATTTTAAGTGGGTAAGGGGAATGCATAGGATCCCAGATGAAATACCATATTTTGAGGAGATGAAAGCAGGAACAAGGAAATATTTACATATGCAGAAAGAGATAAGTTTGAGCCTTAATGACATTTTTTCTTGTGGGAGGGGGTGGTATTTTTAACGCCAAAGGAATAACATGTACATTCACTTAGAAATCTTAGATTTTCAAATTGCTTTCCCATCTAACTATATTTCCCAAGAAGCAAAGAAAACATAATTACCCCCATTTTACGATGAGAAGACAATGGATTTACTGAAAGATAAGAGCAAGCGAGAGAGTTTAGGCACTTTAATTTCATCTTTGGAAGGCCAGCACTAGACATGACCCCACCATTTATAGCAGTAGGTAAGAAAGATGCAAAATGGCTTTATGGGTTATAGCAAAAACCCTTAGCAGCAATTGATACTGCTCCCCAAAAAGCCTCCATGAGCTTATCACACACGCAGTCTGCACTGCTGGCTTCTGCTCTATGTATTTCTCTGGGCTATTTCTACATTCATCCATGTGTGTGTCGACACAGTCACGCGCAAGCATCCGGCTCGGACTCTTCTGTGTTGGTTCCTCCCACAGCCCTCACCTTCACCTCTCTCCAATGTTCTCTTCCTCTCTTTCCTTGCCTAGGCCCTCTTCCCCTAACTGGTCGTGCATGGAACCAAGAGACGATTTTGTCTCATGGAGTAAATCATATTTGGTTTCTTATCCTTAATTTTTACAACAATTAGGTGAAATAATCTTTCTTTTCTTTTTTTTGAGACAGTCTCACTCTGTCATTCAGATTGAAGTAAGTAGCGCGAGCTGGGCTCACTGCAGCCTTGAACTCCCAGGCTCAAGTGATCCTCCCACCTCGGCTTCCTGAGTAGCTGAGACTACAGGCATGCACCACCAGGTCCAGCTAATTTTTTTTAATTTTTCTGTAGAGACAGGGGTCTCACTGTGTTGCTCAGGCTGGTCTCAAACTCCTGGGCTCAGGCAATCCTCCCGCCTCGGCCTCTCAAAGTGCTGGGATTACAAAAGTGAGCTGCCATGCCTGGCCTGGTGGAATAATCTTTCTGTCTAAAGCTGCCTTTTGCTTTCATAGCCCTCAATGGGGTGTGTGTTGCAGGGGAGGTGAATTATCCTGGCACGCGGGGAGGTGCTCCATAAACGGGGCCAACCACCAGGTGGGCTTCCTGGTCCTCCACTCCCTGGCTCTTTCCATCTGTCCAGGCATCACTCCGTGCATCACTTAGGCAAGCTGAGGAACAACCACTGTGAGGGGAGGGGCTCCTATAAGAGCCCGTTACCCATGCAAAGTGGAGGAGAGGAGGGATGGCCTCTGACCCAGTTCAAAACTGAGTAAATGGCAAAACACCCTGCATTTCACTGAGTAATGCCGTCTCACAAATGTGCCTGTTCAAGATGGCTCTGCTGCACCCCTCACAGTTTCTGCTACTTTAGGGATCATCTTGGGAAGGGGTAGACAGGGTCATTAAGTTGTCCCTTCTTTTCTCAGGCCTGGCTCTTAGGACAGGGCCTGGGCCAGAAACAGACCAGGCACAATACTGGAAGTAGAAACATCATTTACTGGGTTACTCTTTCTATGGCTTGTAGGTAAAAATAAATAATAACTCTGGGCTACATTCTTACAAATGTGCTGCATTTTTTACTAGGATCTTAGGTTTTAACCTGTAAGAATCTTCAGTGGTTGGTGGAATTCTGACAGCAAATGAAGCACAAGTGACTAAGCCAACCTTTTCTAATTACTACGGAATGGGGTTCCATGCATGTCAGTAATCATTTTTAAAAAGTCTCCAAAAAACAAAAAAATAAGCAACTATTATAACCCAGAAAACTGTGGCCTTGTCCCTTGGATTCAGGAAACAGTTTGGTCATTTGTTAAACATTTTAAAACAATGAATGTTTATCTCCCTTGAAGTAGGAGAGGAGCATGGTGGTGATATTAGATACTTCAATTGTCCTTGAATATGTTACGTGGATGATAAAAGATGCTAAAAACACAGCTGGTGACCCTATGGCCTTGTATGTAACCTGTTTATAGACTGATAATGGTAGTTCATTTAAAAATGCAAATATACTAAAGTTCATGGAGAACACTTACTTTAATACTATTAGCCCAGTTCCATCCATGAGCATAAAAACACTAGTACTTCAGAAAAATGTAATCACTAGTGAAGTCTTAGAATACAAGATGGAGAAATCAGTGTAGCTGAGCTCTTCTTCAGTGTAAAAAAAGGAATGAACTCTGCATGACAGTGACAAACTCCATCCCAGCCCCTGTGACCATGTCCTGTACCCCTCACCTCACCTGCCTCCCTCACATCACAGACACGTGTCACCACCGTGACCCCAAACCAACACTCCCAGGCTGATGGGTTTTTCTCCCTTAGCCTTCATGATAATTATTCAAGGGGGTGCCGTTTTCTAGGTTCAAGCAAAACATCCAGACCATCCTGCCATCTCAAAATCAATAGTAACACGACACTGAGATTGACATCCAGGTAGAAAAAACAACATTGGTAGGTTGTAATTTTTTTTTTTTTTAAAAGACAGGTTCTCACTCTGTCATCAGGCTGCAGTGCAGTGGCACGATCATGGCTCACTGCAGCCTCAACCTTCAGGACTCAAGTGATCCTTCTGCTTGGCTAATTTTTGTATTTTTAGCAGGGACAGGGTTTTGCCATGTTGGCCAGGCTGGTCTTGACCTCCTGAGCTCAAGGGATCCACCTGCTTCAGACTCCCAAAGTGCTGAGATTACAGGCGTGAGCCACCACACCCGGCCGTAGGTTGCAATTTTATGCCTGGACTAATTAAGAGTAAAGAGACAGTTTAAAGCCATCATATTATGAAATAAATGCACACAATGACCATATCTTAAAACATGTTTCATCTCTGAAACACATGCTAAAGAATATAGAGGTCTACTTTCAAGCTTGTTATTTTCAATGAGTGAAAAAACATGATTTTATAAAAATGAACTTACTTTCCTCTTTGGAAATTAAGCTTATTAATTGAGGAGAACAATATTTCAAAAGTAATAACCATATTTTAGCTCTGAATATGTTAGCAACCTGCTGTCTTTCTCTTTTTTTTTTTTTTTAGATATGGTCTCTATCCAACACCCAGGCTGGAGTGCAGTGATGCAATCTCGGCTCACTGCAGCCTCCACCTCCTAGGCTCAGGTGATCCTCCTACCTCAGCCTCCCAAGTAGCTGGGACTAGAGGTGCGCACCACCACGCCTGGCTAATTTTTCTATTTTTAGCAGAGACAGAGTTTCGCCATGTTGCCCAAGCTGGTCTTAAACTCCTGGGTTCAAGGGATCCACCCGCCTCAGCATCCCAAAGTGTTGGGATTACAGGTGTGAGCCACCATACCCAGACTGTTGTTTATCTTTCTTTACATTTTCATACTCTCCTGTCCCTGGCCTGCATCCCACAATGTCAATAAACTTACTTTCATTTTTTGAAATTACTGATAGAGGACCACTAAGTATTTCAAAATCAGTGACCACGTTTCAGATAAGGAAGTCAGCCATCCCGTCCCTATCTCCTCCATCATCTCCTGAAATCCTACGCCACTCTACAAACAAAATAATTGCAATTTCCCTTCCCCCATGATCAACAATCCTGTTCTGAAGGTGTCTCAGATACTTGAGGAACAAGGTAATAGGTCCTTGCCAACAATAAGCTTCTATACTTTATTAATTACACATGATTGTATCACACCTGCTTTAAACTCCTAAGGGTCCAGGGCCTCCCTGAGCAGGTAAACATCCACCTCTGATGTGCTGTGCCCCACAGACACTCAGGCCACATGGACTCTCTGCACAGCAGCCATCACAAAGGAAAGGCAAGATTGCAAGGAGCACCCGTAGTGCTTCTTTTTTATTTTCACTGAGGAATACAAGAATCTAATGTGTTCTGCTGCCAAATATTTCCAGTAGGTTTAATTCAAAACTTGGCAGTTAAAGAATTACAGATGAAAAATTTATACCACAAAGAGTAAAAATACAAAGCCAAGTGTACAAGGTATTCTCACTGTGAGTAAACATGTGAAAAACATACACATTAAGGATTGAGGCTGTAATCCTTTGCCTGGTCACAAACTGTATACAAGACTTCAGCCGCCTGTCCCCTACCTGTGGCACTGACCTACTAAACATGGCACCGCTCTAGCCCTGGAGTCACCCTGGAGTCCAAGGTGGCTTTCTTTCCTGTGTCACCCAGTGAACTCCCAAAACAAATGGCCAGAAAAGTGACTGAAGCACCTTAGCAGAGCTAGCCCATCCCAACCAGCCAAAACATTCCCACCTAAAACATCAAGGAGAGGCCAGGGGCAGTGGCTCATGCCTGTAATCCCAGCACTCTGGGAGGCTGAGATGGGTGAATCACTTGAGGTTAGGAGTTCGAGACCAGCCTGGCCAACATGGCAAAACCCTGTCCCTACTAAAAATATAAAAATTAGCTGGGCATGGTGGTGCACACCTGTAATCCCAGCTGCTTGAGAGGCTGAGGCACAAGAATCGCTTGAACTCAGGAAGCGAAGACTGCAGTGAGCTGAGATTACGCCACTGCACTCCAATCTGGGAGACAGAGCAAGAGTCTGTCTCAAAAAAAAAAAAAAGTCAAGAAGAACTGGTTTGGGCTGGAAAGTGGAATGCAAATTTCTCAACCATGATACCAGCATTTGAAACATGCCCTTAACCTATAGCACATCACTTAATTTTGTGTGTGTGGTAAAATACATATATTTAATAAATATTTATATATATTATACATAATATATATTACATATTTAAACATGTATGTTTATATATTATATATATGACACATATATAATATACGTGATATGTTATATATATATCATATATATATATAACGTCTACTACTTTGACTACTTTTTAAAATTTATAAGATGGGGTCTGGTTATGTCGCCCAGGCTGGTGGTCTCAGACTCTTGGCCTCAAGTGATCTTCCCATCTTGGCTTCTTGAGATTACAGGTATGTGCCGCTGCACCCAGCTCCGTTTTATTTTTAGGTGTATGAGTCAGTGGGATTAAGTACATTCACACTGTTATGTAATTATCACCACCACCCACTTCAGAACTTTTTCATCTCTCCCAAATGTATCTCTGAACCCATTAAATACTCTCTTCCCCCACAGCCCCTGGCAATGACTACTCTACTTTCTGTCTCTATGAATTTGACTACTCTACGGACCTCATGTGAGCGGAATCATACAGTATTTATTCTTTTGTAACTGGCTGATTTCACTTAGCACAATGTCCTCAAGGTTCAGCCATGCTGCAGCATGTTTTGTTTTGTTTTGTTTTGTTGTTTTGTTTTGAGATGGAATCTCACTCTGCTGCCAGCACTGGAGTGCAGTGGTGTGATCTGGGCTCACTGCAACCTCCGCCTCCTGGGTTCAAGAGATTCTCCTGCCTCAGCCTCCGCCTCCTGAGTAGCTGGGACTACAGGCACCCACCATTATGCCCAGCTAATTTTTTGTATTTTTAGTAGAGACGGGGTTTCACCACGTTGGCCAGGCTGCTCTCGAACTCCTGACCTCATGATTCACCCGCCTCAGCCTCCAAAAGTGCTGGGATTACAGACGTGAGCCACCGCGCCCAGCCTGCAGCATGTTTGTTAAGGCATAAATAATATTCCGCAGTATGTGTACACACTATACTTTTATCCATTTGTCCATCAACAGACACTTGGGTTGTTTCCTTCTTTTGCCTCTTATGAATAGTGCTGCTAGGAACATGGGTGTCTAAATACCTGTTTGAGCCCTGTTTTCAATTCTTTTGGACATATACCCAGAAATGCAATTGCTGGATCATACAGTAATTCTATGTTTAACTTTGGAGGAATCAGCACACTGTTTTTCACAGCGGCTGTACCATCATTTTATATTCCCACCAGCAATGCACAAGGGTTCCAATTTCTCCCTATCTTTGTGAACACTTGTTTTTTTTTATAGTAGCCATTCTAATGGGTGTGAAGTAGTATCTCACCATGGTTTTAATTTGCATTTCCCTAATGATTAGTGACACTGAAGATGTCACTCTACGGACCTCATGTGAGCAGAATCATACAGTATTTATTCTTTTGTAACTGGCTGATTTCACTTAGCACAATGTCCTCAAGGTTCAGCCATGCTGCAGCATGTTTTGCTGACTCATACACCTAAAAATACACTGAAGATGTTTTCATATACTTTATCATTTGCATATCTTTTTTTTGTTTGTTTTGTTTTGAGTGGAGTCTCCCTCTGTCACCCAAGCTGGAGTGCAGTGGTGCAATCTTGGCTCACTGCAACCTCCGCCGCCTGGGTTCAAGCGATTCTCCTGCCTCAGCCTCCCTGAGTAGCTGGGACTACAGGTGCGTGCCACTATGCCCAGCTAATTTTTTTGTATTTTTAGTAGAGACAAGGTTTCACCATATCATCCAGGCTGGTCTCAAACTCTTGACCTCAGGTGATCCACCTGCCTCACCTGCATATCTTCTTTAGAGAAATGTCTATTCAAGTCCTCTGCCCATTTTTTAAATGGGGCTGTGTTTTTTGTTGTTATTGAAGATATCATTTAATTTAAAAGCTCTCTGAAGTAGATGCATTTAATTCTACTTTACAGATAAGAAAGATTAAGTGATTCCTCAAGAGATGAGGAGGCTAATAAATGGTGAGAATGTCTGCACGCCACATCCCAAAGCAGATGCTGATTCTAGGCCTCCTTCCCCATTTGGAAACCCAGCCGGCCCCACCCCTCACTAGTTATGTGACAGTCCTCAAACTTTTCCAAGCCTCAGTTTATTCATCTGTTAAAGCAAATACAAAAATAACCTATGACACAGGTGGCTGTGAAAATCGAATGCAACAGTGTTGCATGATGGAACTTTATTCACTGAAAAGGCATCATGTCAATTTGGGCTGTTATTATTGATATACTTATTTTCAAGAAACAGTTACTTTTTTAAAATCCCAAATGAGTTGGTAAAAATTCTAGTTCTCAGCAGTGGATGGAGCAATTGCTAGACTTACACTCCTCAACATATTTTAGACCAAATTCTTTATTTTACTTGAGACAGGGTTTCACTCTGTCAGCCAGGCTGAAGTGAAGTGGTGCAATCATAACTCACTGTGGCCTGGATCTCCTGGGCTCCAGCAATCCTCCAACCTTGGCTTCCTAAGTAGCTGGGGCCACAGGCGTGCACCACCACACCTGGCTTTTTATTTTTTTTTTAAGAGACAAGGTCTCACTATGCTTTCCAGGCTGGTCTCGAGCTCCTGAGTTCAAGCGATCCTCCAGCCTTGACCTCCCCAAGTGCTGGGATTATAGGCATGAGCCACCACGTCAGCCAGACCAATTCTTTATCACACCATTTCTTGCTTGAAAAGTTTTTACAAGCAATCTTTCTCTTTTCCCGGCGTGCCTCCCTGGCTTCAATCACTCTATTCTGGAGAAGTACAGGACACTTTATACCTAGAGGAGCCTCAGCCTGGACAGCGAGTCTCAAAGTTTGCGTTGACAAAAGTCATTTTCCCGAGTTGATTGCTGATAGTCCAAATTTCTGGGTCTAAACCTCAGGGACTCTAATTCAATAGCTTTGGGTGAGGTTCAGGAATCTGTAGCTTTGGTTTGTAATTCAGGGCAGGGTCTTTGCTCTGGCTATAACTTAGAAGTACATAATTTGCAAAGTTTAACTGGTCTGTACTGAAATGTCTGACCAAAGGAAGTAATTTGAATCATAACAATGATTTCTGTTATAAAGGCTACTATTAACCGGATTTACCATGTTCCAAGGCACTGTGGTAAGTACCTTACATGCATTATTTCATTTAATTCTGGCAGTACTATTATCCCAATTTTTAAAGAAGTTGAGGCTTAAATAGGTCAAGTATCTTTCTTAAGAACATACTGCTAGTTAGCAATAAAACTAGGACAGAACTCAGCAGAACAAGGCCCAACTACCTTACATTATCCAGCTTCCTGAACACTCAAGTTGGGAATGGCTGGCTGGCAGCCATGTGGATCCTGGTATCCTAGAAAGTTACCAGATCAGTGCAGGGCAGCAAGCAGCTGTGAGTGCTATATCCTCTCCAATCCACAGGGCCCCTCTTTCTATTCCTGCACCAGCTGACTCCCTGAAGACTGCCCCAGAGCATTGCAAATGGTGGTTTTGTCCCCAAACTGTCAGAAGTAGAAGAAACAGGTAATGTTCAGTTTATATAGTGACTTGCGGCAATGTGTACTCTGGCCCCCACTAACAAAACCTACAGCATTCCTTCTAATCATCACCATCATGGCAGACACGGCCAAATCAATCGGTGTCACCAAGCCGGGTTGAAGGCAATTCCACCCTGGGTGGCCTTTGATCTTAATTGTTATACAGAGGTTCAAGAAGAGAAATATAGAAGAGAAAAACGTATACTGAAATCAGTTTCTTAGTCATCAAGCTAAAATTGCCCCCTGAAGAATATGGAAGTGTACCTTTCTGTATTTAGTACTTCACTAAGGTCTAATTATGCCCTCCTATCCACAAATTAAAATGAGGCGCTAATTAAGATAAAATAAGAAAACACTGAAGAATATACTATGATATTGGTTCCTATCATTTCCTAAACTTCAGGAAGCTTACTTAACATGCATAGCATTAATAAGATGCAGTACATTATGACAAGTTGATTACAAACGGTTATTGTGGTAATTTCTGTAAGAGTTGGCATTTAGTCTCTTGTGCAGGTATAGGGGTATGATTCCGTCTCCCTCCCCCCTTATTTTTAATGAGAAAATCATATTTAATGGTATTTCACTAGATAAACTATTCTAGAAATGAACCACTGGAAAGTTCAAAACTACAGGTATACGATAATTTTATTTAGATTCTGCATTTGTAGAAATATCTTATCAGTGTGTGTGTGTGTGTGTATGTGTTTAAGTGTATAAAGTTCTGTAGCCTGTCAGCATGCTGGAGGAGACTCAGGATTCCGTAGCTTTGGCTTGCATCCCAGGGGGGGTCTTCACTCTGGCTAGAACTTCACAAGTACATAATTTGCAGGTTTAACTAGTCTGTACTGAAATGCCTGACTCAAATGTTGAGCACCCTTTCAGAAATACTTTGAAACTTTCCGCTGAAAAAGAATTAGGTAATAATGAGCATAAACCTTTTCAGAGCAAATGGAAACTTTCTTTTTTAAACTGACTTAGAAAATGATTCAATTGTTAAAGTAAAAAGCTACTTTCACATTTAGACTTATGATCTGAATTTCTATGATTTAGTATTTCTGGAAGAGATCCTTTTTCTCTTTCACATTTTTCTCCAGCAAAAGGAAAAGAAACAAAAACAAGCTAAAAACATTCTAGGAGAAACTGAACATAAACTAGCACAAAGATGACTCGTAGAAGGCCCATTAATTCTCTTCACGTCACACTAAAAAGCCCTCTGTAAGAGACGATATCTGTTGCATGTCTACCCCAGGCATACTATTTAGGAAATATCATAAAACACTAACTGTCATAGAGGACAAATGTCCCTGTAATAACATGTTCAATTCATTAGAAACACATTTTTTGAAAGCACACATAATATCATATTTAAAAATTATCTTTCTAACTCTAATTTTTGTGATTCAAATTCTGTAACGTTTTTGTTGGAAAAAAATTAATTAGAACCTGGAGGAATATGGAAACTTACATTCTCTATAGTACAAAAACCATAGGCAGCTGAATAAATGGAGGCTGGATAAACAGATGTTCATATATTAAAAAATGAACCTTCATACTACACACAAAAACAACTAAACATAGGGCATATACCTAAATGTAAGAGCTAAAACGATAAAACTTCCAGAAAATAACACAGGAGAAAATCTTTGTAATCTTAGGGTTCTTAGATCTACAGAAAACCACAAAAATTTGGTAACTGAATTTTCATCAAAACTAGGAACTTTTGACTCTTTAAAAAATATTATAAAATTGGGCTGAGAGTGGTGGCTCATGCCTGTAATCTCAACACTCTGGGAGGCCGAGGCAGACAGACCACTTGAGCTCAGGAGTTCGAGACCAGCCTGGGCAGCATGGCAAAACCCCACCTCTACAAAAAACACAAAAATTAACCAGGTGTGGTGGTGTGTGTCTGTAGTCCCAGCTACTGGGTGGGGGTGGTGCTGAGGCAGGAGGATTGCTTGACCTTGGGAGGTTGAGGCTGCAGTAAGCTGTGATTGCACCATTGTACTCCAGCCTGGGCAACAGAGTGAAACCCTGTCTCAAAAAAGAAAAATATTTAAAAATTTAAAAGACAAGCCAGACTGTGAGAAAATATTTGCAATTCCTATTAATTTGATGTGTCAACTTGATTGGGTGAAAGAATCCCCAGAAGGCTGATAAAGCATTATTTCTGGGTGCATTCGTGAGGGTGTTTCCAGAAAAGACTGGCATTAGCATCAGTTATCAGTAGAGTAAGTAAATAAGACTTGCCCTCAAGGATGTGGGTAGGCATCTACAATCCCTTGAGGCATCAAATAGGACAAAAGGCCAGGAATCCCCTCCTCTCCTGGCAGACATCCACCTTCTCCTGCCCAGGAGCACTGAAGCTCCTGGTTCTTGGGCCTTCGGACTCCACGACTTACACCAGCACTCCACCTCATCACCTTGTCCTTGGGCTTCCAGGCTCACGCTGAACTACACGTCTGGCTTCCTGGTTCTCCAGGCTGCAGACGGCAGATGTTGGTACTTGGCCTTAATCACACCAGTCGATTTTCATATGTATCCTATTGGTTCTCGTCCTCTGGAGAACCCTGAATAATCATATTATCTGATAAAGGACAGGTGGCCAGGAAATATAAAGAAACCTTAACTGCTCAATAAGAGGATGACAAAGAATGCAATGAAATGATGAGCAAAAGATCTGAATCGGCACTTCACTAAATCAGATCACTTGAATGGCTAATAACCACATGAAACGACGTTCAACATCATTAGTCATTAGGGAAATACTAATTAAAGCCAAAATGAAATACCACTCTACACCCGCTGGAATAGCTAGAGTCCAGAATACCGACAATACCAAGTCCTGGCAAGGATGAGGAGAAATTGGAACGCTTATACAATGCTGGTGAGAATCTAAAATGGTACAGCCATTTTGGAAAGCAGCTTGGCAGCTCCTTGAATAATTAAACATAGCGTTGTCACAGGACCTAGCAATTCCACCCCTAGGTATCCACCCAAGAGAAAGGAAGCATATTTCCACCCAAGGACTTGTATGTAAGTATTCATAGCAGCATTACTCATAATAGTGAAAAGGCAGAAACAACCCGTCTCCATCAACAGATGAACGGATAACAAAGTGAGGTATAGATAGCCATGCACTGGAATATTACGCAGCCTTAACAAGGAAGGAAACACTGATCATGCTCCATGGACAAACCTTGAAAACAAGGTTTTGCTCAGTGAAAGAAGCCGGTCACAAAAGAACACGTATTACAGGATTCTATTTCTATGGAATGTCCAGAAAAGTAAAATCATAGACACAAAAAATAGCTCTGAGGCTGGGGCTAGGAACAGAAAGCGACTGCAAATGGCAGGAGGCTTCTTTCTGGGGTGGTGAAAACGTGCTAAAATTAGTCTGTGGTGATGGCTGCAGAGCCCCACAAACATATAAAAATCACTGAATTGTTCGCTTAATAAAAGGTGTAGACACAAAGCCCATCAGCTGTGGCCTGGTCTTGGGTGGGAGCAGGGACTGCCGGTAAAAGGCGTGGGGAAGCCTTCTGGGGGGAGCCAAGTGTTCTTTAGCTGGATGATGGTGGTGGCTGCACAGTCTACATTTCCTAAAAATCATCAAACTGCATACCTACAACCGGTGAGTTGATGTTATGCAAATTAGACCTCTTTACAGAGCTGGTCTGATCAACCTCAGCCACGGAATGTCCCTCTGAGTCCCTGCTCTGACAATGTCACTGGCTTTCCACCACTTACAGAGTAAAGTCCAAATTCACAGCTGTAAGCGAGGCCCTTGCTAATGATGTCCAGACCTAACTGCTTAACCTGACCTCCCTCCTTTCCACCCAGCCACCCTGTACAGAAGTTCTGCAAGCCATCTGCAGCTCCCTGAGCACAACAGATGCATCACTTTGCTAGAAACTTATATACAAAGCCCCATGTTAAGTCCACACATCACCTCAGCTAATCTTCACAACAATCCTATGAGGTCAGGACACTTATCACCCACAGTTTACAGGCAAGGAAAATCAGGTTTAGAAAAGGTCGAGAACTAGTAAGCAGCAGAGCTGAGGTCAGGCGTGGGCATCTGCCTCCTGTTCTACACTCTTCCTGCCAGCCTGGAAGCCCAGTGCCCGGGGCACTAAAGACTCCACTCCACTGCCCCTCCCCAATTCTGCCACTTTCCAGCCAGAGTTCTTCATTCTGCTGCCTTTGGGGCTCCTGCAGCACTTAGTGCATTCTCATGAGGAGTCCTTACCACTACAACATAATGACCTGCACACATTCCTGTCACCAGCTAGACTCTGAACCCATGAGAGTACAACAGCTTCTTTTTGTTTCAACCCCTTCTGTTCACACAGCAGGTGTTGAGTGGTGAGGTACATGACAATTCCTTATGCACTGTTTGACTTCTGCTTAATGATTCCATCTTAACTTGGATTATTCCTCTATATCAAACCAAATTACATTACTTCCTGTTTTCTCCAATCACAGAATATCTCTGCACACATGCCTAACCTACTGTACACCTCACTGAAATGCCCCTCTCCTCTCCATAACTATCTGTAGAAATCCTCCTTCTTCAAATCAGATTCAGTCACCCTTAATGAAACCTTCCTTGATTTGGTACATGGGTGAGAACTACAAGTCCTCTGAAACCCATAGCATTTTGCTTTTACCACTTTTATGGAATTGAATCCATCAAGTTCTCCTATGTTTTAGGTGTATCTGGGCACAGGTACAACCTCCTTGGCATCACCACATTCCCTATACAGTCATACCTAACTGGTCTCTTATATCTGACATGTGTTCAACAAATTTGGTTGGGGACATGGTTGCATGAAAATACAAATGTTGGATTATGCAGGAACTTAACTCTTATGCTTTTTTTTAAGTAGCATGATGTCAAACTAACTGTTTGAAGAACTTCTCCATCCCCTGTAAGACTGTAACAGTGTTATATTGAAAAAGAGTTCTGGAAAGAACCGACCTTAATGTCCCTGTCTTAAAAAGCCATGTCAATCTAGGATGGAAAAATCATCTAAACAGTGATAACCACACAGTGGCAGTCAGTGTCAAAGGGTGGGCTAAGTGTTTGACATCCATAATTTCATTGGCTCTTACCATCCCCAGGGGCAGATGAAGTTACTCCATATCCTACCCTTGAGAAGACCCACGGCAGGGGAAGTTCAGCAGTTTGCCCCGGTTGCCAGGGATCTTTTAATAATAGAGCCAGGGTCCCAACTCAACTAGAAACATGTACCAAGAGACTGTAGCTTACCAAAGCTCCCCAGAGAGGGGTCCAATTTTTTGTCATCATTTAAGAGTTTTTTCCATGGCATATTTAGCACTACATGAACCACTGACTCTGCTGCCTGAGTTTCCACTCACTAAGGAGGGGGTTTCTCCTTGTGAGCTGGTAGGAGAAGCAGCACGAATGCTCCAAACTCCTAGGCAACACCTTCATAAGGCAACAGACAGCACTGTCAACAAGTAAACGCAACCTGTAACTTAAAACAGGTCACAAGCTTAAGTACTTGTTCAACAAACCACTGCTCTTAAAGCTTACCACTAGGTGGCAGGAGCATAGCATGCTTTGTAAATTAAAGTGGCAGGACATTTTCCCAGCTCTTTTTCACAGCAATACACAATCTTGTTAGACTGCTTAAAATTTTTCAATGATTGTTTTGTTATTTTTAGGGTAGTATGATATAAATAAGTGATTCTAAATAAAAATTATTCTCCCTATTGAAAGTACATTATAATTTTTATTTTAAATAACACCATAATATATGTTGATTACAACTTTTCATATTCAACAATAACAGTTTAAATTTGCTTTAATCCTGTAAGTAGAACCATACTGTTAATGAGCTGAATAAAAAAAAACTGTATATTGAAAAATAGTAAAGACCGAAATTTAATTTTGTAATGCTATAAAATAGACAAAAACTGCTTTTAACTCATGAAGGTTGGAATCCTTGCGTTTCACCCTTTTCCTGTTTGTATTTTGTTTCTCAAAGCCAAAATAAAAAAGGTTTCAGGTTCTACTTCACAAGCACTTCTCTACAAGTAACACCGAACATTCCCAGTGTATAAGATGCAATGTATACATTATGGGTAAAGCCATAACTATATTTTCTCTTTTTGACATATATGTTAAGAGTACAGGCTGGGCGCAGTGGCTCACGCCTGTAATCCCAGCACTTTGGGAAGCTGAGGCAGGCAGATCGCGAGGTCAGGAGATCGAGACCATCCTGGCTAACACGGTGAAACCCCATCTCTACTAAAAAAAATAGAAAAAAATTAGCTGGGCATGGTGGCAGGTGCCTGTAGTCCCAGCTACTCGGGAGGCTGAGGCAGGAGAATGGCGTGAACCTGGGAGGTGGAGCTTGCAGTGAGCCGAGATTGCGCCACTGCACTCCAGCCTGGGCGACAGAGTGAGACTCCGTCTCAAAAAAATAAAATAAAATAAAGAGTACAAGACGGGAGAAACCCTATCTTTACAAAAAAATACAAAAAAATTAGCTGGGCATGCTGGCAGGTGCCTGTAATCCTAGCTACTCGGGAGGCTGAGGCAGAAGAATCGCTTGAACCCAGGAGATGGAGGTTTCAGTGAGTTGGGATGCACCACTGCACTCCAGCCTGGTGACAGAGTAAGTGAAATTCCATCTCAAGAAAACAAAAGTACAAGAAGAAGCCTGATGTGCTATATAAGAATTTTGAGGCTGGGTGTGGTGGCTCACGCCTATAATCCTAGCACTTTGGAAGGCTGAGGTAGGCGAATCACTTGAGGCCAGGAGTTTGAGACCACCTGACCAACACGGCAAAACCCTGTCTCTACTAAAAATACAAAAATTAACCTGGCATGTTAGTACATGCTTGTAATCTCAGCTACTTGGGAGGCTGAGACATGAGAACTGCTTAAACTTGGGAGGCAAAGGTTGCAGTGAGCCAAGATCGCACCACTGCACTCCAGCCTGGGTAACTGAATGAGACTGTCTCAAAAAAAAAAAAAAAGAATTTTGAAGAAATGACTGCAACTGAAAAATGTGATGAATATCTGGAGGTAAATTTGTAGAATTATCAACATGTGCATGCACCTTTAATAAACTGAATTTCAATATAATTGTTCTGCTTTCTATCTTTGGTGATCTTTTGTGGGTAGAAATTAAATTTGATATAACTAACAATAGCAAATATACATATAAAACCATAAAATGGTCAAAATCACCCTGGCAAATAACTACACACTAGTTCATATATATTCACTTAACAGGTTCTCAGGAATAAAATATTTCAATGATTTTTTAAAAAATAATTTTGTTAAGCAGAAAATAAAATCCAATCTTTAACATAAAAAAAAGCTCCAGACATATACAAATCCTTTTTTAAGGAGGGGAGGTTCCAAACTACAAGTGGGGCAGGTAGGGTGTTTAGTGGAAGGAATGTTACCCTTCATCTCACCTAGGAATGAGTGAAGTTTGGTCAGTTGTACAAACAGGAGCCGGCAGAACTGGAACTCCTTCCTAAGTCTGGTAACTACTCCTGTGTCCTTACAACTGCTCCACGGGCTCAAATATGCAAATGAGCAGACAGTTCTCAATAGTCAAGACCTCTCAAACTGGTGAGCTCTCCACAGGAACCTCAGGTAACAGACAATGTGCAGTCTCACTTCTCTGGCTGCCCAGGGGACCTTGAGACTAATCTCGATCTGAAAGTACTCTCCAATAGTCCTACTTTCTAGGTCTTTCTACAAAGGTGCTACTAACCAGGTCTCTCTGTATAGCAAAGGTCAAGATGGACAGTGCAGAGGCTGTCCTGGCTTCCGAGTTTGCAAACTTGCTGTGCAATCATTCATCTGTAGGTGCTAAGACAAAACTGAGGTCCTCCCCAGGGATGGGTGGGAAGGAGCATTTGCTAGGGGATTACTCTCTATGGCAAGCACCAATCTATACCTGCAAATCAATCTAGAAATGTATGTGAAGAATAATCTGCAATATATACACATGAATGCATTTCCCCATCTTCCAGCTATGTAAGGTAATATTACTGAGTGCTTTATAAAGTGAAAATTATAAAGATGTTTGATAGAATATAAAAAAAAAACTGCTGTTGTAACTAACCTTGACAGCTATTAGCTTAGTCAATTCATAAAGTGCTTATGATCTACACTAAAATAAGGAAAATAACCCATCACAAAAATCTCTTTAAACAAGCATCATTCAAAGGCTGACAGGTACCAAACTGCATGTTCCTAATTCATTCCTAGGAAATTAAACAGACTTAGTGATGGTGGTGGGAGGTGGACAGGTACCTAGGTGGGAAGGGGCGGGTCCCCAGTGAAACCCCACCTTCAAGCCAGGGACAGCCTGAAGCCTCAGGGCACAGATGCCAGTTTCCATGAAGTCAGTGACCTGGAGTGAGAACTTCCTTGATGCCTTTCAACCAATCAAATGGGGCTTTTTCCAGGCCTGCCCATGGACCAATCAGCATGCACTTCCTCCATTCTGAGCCTATAAAAACCCCAGACTCAGCCACTCAATGGGACTACCTGCCTGCAGAGAGAAGCAACACATTCCAGGTCTCCTATCTGCTGAGAGCTGTTCAGTCACCCAATAAAGCTCTTCTCAGCCTCGCTCACCCTCCATTTGTCCATGTAACGTCATTTTTCCTGGATGTGGGACCTGCCCAATGGTGGGAGCAAAAGGAGCTGTAACACTTTCTTGGATGGCTCGCCCAGCTGCAGTTGGGAGTTAAAGGGGCTGCAACAAATTCCTGGCCAGCTCACCGAGCTACAGGCAGTGACATGCTCCTGGACTGCAGGTGTGAAGTGTGGCAACCCTTCTGGGGGCCCAAACCTTGGGATTCCCTCAACCAAAGCTGTAACACTATAACCCTCCCACTTTCCACCAGCACCAGGCAGCTGCCACATGCAACAGGAAGCAGTGGTGGGGCTAGACCAGCCCAAGAGCTGCATGCTGGAGTGGGGCAGTGGGATTGAAGGAGTTGTAACACCAATGGGGTGAAACATGCTCCCAGAAACACACCCCCCTGCTTGCTGTAATGCAGGTGATAAGAAGAAGAGAGCTGTGGCCCTTCTGGGAGCCCAGATGAGAACCAGGTTGTGACAGGCTGTAACAACCTCTTTGGGGCTCTGCGATTCCTGGTATCTCTGAGCTTTCACTCGTCACCACGTTCCCCTCGTCCACATGCTGGTGCCTGCAGCGGAAGCCAGCTACAGTACATCTGGTCCAGCTGCAGCCTTGCATGGAGCCAGCACCTGTGCTGGCACCTGGAGCTGCCTGCCCTGCTGCAACAGCTGACATGCCTGGCTGTGTGCAGAGGCTGGACTCCATGCTCACTCACTCACACACCCCTCGCTGCTCCATCCCTGGTTTGCCTTTGGCAGGCATGGGATCTGGGCTGGCAGTGCAAGCCGAATGCAGCCTGCTGGGCAGAATGGGTGGAACGAGGCTAGTGGGCACGAGCAAAACTCAAGCAAAGGCACTGCCAGCCCACAGAGGTTTCCAGTTGGTCAAGTGACACCCACAGGTGCTGGGACATTAGGACAGGTAACAGTCTCTTAACAGAAAGAATTTCACTTATATGTACTTTGTGGGAAAGGTTACAGAAACAGCTTAAAATACAAAGAAGAAAGATACAAGTCAGAGCTGCATGGAGCAGAAGACCGTTTGTTTACAACTTATTTTTTTCCCCCAGAATCTAGTACCTGGTACATGTTCAATAAACATCTTTTGAATGAAAGGTGTGGCAAATGTTATCTCAATGAATCTCGTACATTGTCAGTTTATTTCAAAGGAGATAGAGATTACTTCTGAACTTGGTAAACAGCAACTTGACAACTCCCATTCCCGCTAATACTGTAAGGGCAACAAGGTCAGCAGAGGGCCACTAACCTTGACAGGTTAGGGACCAAGGGCAACATCTGTGCAAGCTCCCTTCCCACAGCAGGGTGGTCCACGTGAGGGACCTGGTCGCTGCCCTTACCTCCTCCTTCTCCTTTTCTTCTGGGCCGGCTGCCACACCAATGTTCACCAGAAGGTCCTTGCTGCCCTCATCACCATGTGTGGCTTCCAGGGGATCCTGCAAGGACACAGGCCCTGGCTCTCTCTGAGCAGGCTCTTCTGTCCTTCCTTCACTTTCCTCTGAATTCACGGACAGGGCGCTGTGATCGCTGTGACAGTTGGCACTTCCTGCCCCGGGGCTCTGAGGGCTCTGAGGCTTGGGTGTGGTGGGCCTCAGAGGGGTGGGAGGCTGCTCAGGGTCAAATGTCAACTGGCTGCCAGCGTTTGGGTCACAGGAGTCTTTGCTCAACACATCCTGGACAATCGGGCTTGGCGAGGAGCTGCCAGTGCAAGAACTGTCGCTTTCCACCGCCCAGGAACTTTTGGCTTCAAGAGGAAATACGGCAGTGTCAGCGTCTAGGTGGGGCCCCTTAGAGGTGGCTGAGCCGAAACCAGGGACCATGGTGCAAGCCGCAGTGGTCCCATGCATGACCGCCCCGCCCCGCCTGCTGTCCTGCTCAGTGCTCCTGGAGACACGGCGGGAGTAGTCGTCATGCAGCCGGCTGTGTGCCTGGAGTCTCAGGCTGGCCTCACCAGGGGATGGGGCCCCACTCCTGGGACTCTCCCTCCTCCAGGCGGCCTCAGTCACATTGCTCACAAGTTTGAAGACTCTGTCAAAGTCCTTGGCCCTTATCGGGCTCCTCCAGCGTTTGGTCCTTCCTGACCCGAGCTTTTGGGAGTCAGTGGAGGAACTGCTCAGGGTCCTCTGTGGCACCTGTGCGTCATGGGCCGTCCTGAGGTCTGCAAGATTGGAGGTGGACTTCCGCTTAAAGGAGCTCTTCTTCAGAAAGGCAAGATTGTCCGTGCTCTTGCTCCTCCTGTAGCCCATGCTGTTGTTTTCAGGGTCCCTCACGAGAATCTCACACATGGCGGGCACCTGGCCAGGGGCTATCGTGGGTGCCGCATGGTTCTGGGGCGCATCCAGCAGGCAGATGCGGCCCAGGCCATAGGCTCTGCGGAGGCTGCGGGAGCGGTGTGTGCTCCGCTGGAAGGCATCGTCCGTGTCCTCGAGGTCGGAGCCGTCCAACGTGCCCCACTCTGCTGGCCTGAGGGCACCACATGCTGGTCCCGGTGCTGAGGGGGAGCCCCTGCTTGCCTGGGATCCTGGGACAGTGCCATTTGGGATGGACTTTCCCAGGCCATGCTCCAAAGCCTCTCCCTTTGAACAGGCATTTGACCCCTCTCGGCTCTGAATTCCTTTCAGGACTGAGGACTTCAGTTTCTTAAAGGATCCCATTTTCCGGAAGGAGGCGAGGGTGTTCCATGTGGAGGAGTTCCCCACCAGGACCATGGAGCGGGGCCGCTCGGGGTGGGCACCCGTCCTCTTCCGACTGGTGGAAAAAAGGCGCACAAGCTTGGCTGGGCTGAGTTTGGCTTCCTGGGTGTCTGTGTCACCACCAGGGCTGCAGCCACAGACTCCATTTCCACACGCAAGGGAGGTCACCATCTTGGGGTCTTTCAGGTCCGAGCCTGCACAGGGGGCTGCGGGGCCTGGCCCGAGGCCGTTTGGGGGAGTGGTCATGTTCTCCAGGCAGGGTGCCCAGGGCCGCACGGCAGCCTGGATCATGGCCACGGGCACTGCCGAGTCCGCAGACCGCAGCTCCAGGCCTTCATCTCCAGGAATGCCGTCCTGGCACTCACACCTGCCTTGCACATCGGGCTCCTGGGTGGCCACGGCCTGCAGTGAAAGACAAAGCAGGTGGTTTAGCCATTTCCCATGCAGTAGCCCCTCTGCTCACAGAAGAAGAGGCACGCTCCGGCACAGGGCTGGTCAGATGAAAGCTACTTCAAACTCAATTAAAATTGTACATTTCCCCTCCATTCACTTCATAAGTTGAAGGAAAGATGCAAATATACATCCCTGGACAGAGAAGGGTAATTATGGGCTGTGCCATGGATATGAAGGTAAACTCTTGAACTCACTGAAACCTGTGTAGGTGAGACTAGGAAAAAAACTGCTGGAATGAAAATATCTAGGTATCATTCAACACTGTCTTTTCTTCTTATATGAAATGGAAAAAAAAATAATAATTTGGAAATACCAAAAGAAAACCTCACAACGATTTCAAAAGCATGACATTAAAATGGCAGCCTGTATTGAATCCAACACACCGAATACTCAAACCAAGTGCTGGCACACGCAGGAATAAGCGTGAGGAGCAGAGATGGAGCCCCACATGCTGGCAGCTGCCTCCTGTCCAGGAGGGCTGAGACGCCCAAACACTAACTGAGAGCCTCACAGGGCCACCCAGACACAGGCGGGAAGGACTCGGCAAGGACATGCCAGGGCAGCCTCTGAGAAGGAAACACATTGGTGGGGGTCTTTTTCTAACTAGCCATACAGTAGAGAGAAGTGAGGATGCTGCTGAAGTATATTAGAAATTCAGGGTTGGGTGCAGTGGCTCACGCCTGTAATCCTCACACTTTGGGAGTCCAAGGCACGTGGATCACCTGAGGTTAGACGTTCAAGACCAGCCTGGCAAACATAGCGAAACCTCATCTCTACTAAAAATACAAAAATTAGCCAGGTGTGGTTTTGTGCCCCTATAATCCTAGCTACTCGGGAGGCTGAAGCAGAAGAATCGCTTGAACCTGGGAGACAGAAGTTGCAGTGAGCCAAGATTGCGCCACTGCACTCCAAACTGGGCGACACAGTGAGTGAGACTCCGTCTCAAAAAAAAAAAAAAAAAAAAAAAATCGGAGGTAAGAATTCAAATTAAACAAATTCGGCATCTTTTTCCTCTTCCCAAGTGCCCTGACAACCACACACTCCTGCACCCACGCCCACCCCACACATCCACTTCCACACCTTCCCCCAATACCTGTATCCATATCTTTACCGCACACACCTGTGTCCATACTTTCCCACATACCTGTGTCCATGCCTTCCCCACACACCTGTGTCCATGCCTTCCCTCCAGACCTTGTCCATGCTTTCTCCATCATGCACATCTGTGTCCAAACCCTTCACCCCACACCTGGGTCCATGGCCCTCCCCTGAAAAATGAAAATCCTGCTCCCCCTTAACCTTTCCCATCAGGCCAAGACCTGCTCAGCCTTCAAGTGATAGCTTACATGTCTCAGCCCCCCGTTCTCAATAAATAGTTACTGGATGAATGAACGATAGATTATGATAATAACCATAAAAGACTACCAACTTTTAAGTACTTACTGTATGTCAGGCCTCTGCACTAAGGTCTTGGAAAACATAATGTCACAGAAACCTAAGAGGTCGCAGAATGATTTGCGTTTTGCAGACAACCAGATGGGTACTCAAGCAGGTTAGGTCATTTGCCTGGGAGTCCTGCAGCTGTCCCCACAAAGCCCACACTCTTCTCCACTGCAGTAAACTAATGAACAGAGAGGCACAATGGGCATCTGTACCCCACACATCTGACTCCAATTCCTGGGCCTCACGACCCTGACTGTAAATAAATCCCAAAAATCTTTAGACATCAGTCAAGGCCATTACCTCCAAGCCCACAGAGGCCAAAGGCAAGAGAGGAACAAGAGGAGGACATTTTTTAAAGATCTTGAGATCAGATCCCAATTTAGCTTATCCCTATCAAGTGCAGAATCTGACCCCACGCAAACAGAAACATCTCTCTTCTGCTCCTACGCCCCATGTTCTTGATGGGTTCCATTTTTATTTGCCCCTACATCATTTCCAGTGAGAAGGGATTCCCACGGACAGCCATAGTTAAAGGGTCAAAGGGTTGATTCCACCTGGGGCAAGGGAGGCTACGATGACTTAGACCATCAGCCAATTCCATTCATCAGAAGACTGATGGGCTACCACATGCCCTCTGCAGTTTAATGTTCTAATGGAGGAATTAGGGGCCCAGAGGAGCTGTGGGTTACATTTGAATGAGCCACATAAGCAGAGGCTTGAATCACCTCTGCAATGAGACTGGATGTGAAGCCTGTAACCAGTTGCAAAGTAAGTTCAACATTTGATATCACCTATCCACCTTCATGTGCTCTAGAAGGGATAAGGAATTTCATTGTTTCAGCATCTCAGAATCATGAAATGAATGAGATTGTTTAATCAAAAGGTCAAGTCCAGTTCACAGGCACTGACATTAAGTAGTAGTAATGGTTTTCTTATGACTCGCACTGAATACAGAAGAGAAGGCATGATTTCTGCCTTGTAATTCAGGGGATTAGACAGCTTCCTGACACCACCAGAGGGCACTATAAGACCTTTTATAACCAAGGAGGAAACGGGCCCAAGACAGGGGAATCGGCCTAACCTTGGTGCTGTCATATGGCTCTTGAGTCAGTCATTTCAGTGATCTGTACTTCAGTGCTGTCTACAGAATAAGAGGTACCAACATTTATGCATATACCCACTTCATGAGCATCTACTGGGTACAAGCGTCTGTGCGGGTCCCATGAGGAATTCAAGGCAGTGATAAGGTAATCGCCCATTCTAGATAAGAAACTGGCAAGAGCAAAGCAACAGTCAACGACACACAGTACAACTGGGAGGCAGTAAATTTGGGGGACCAGGTGTCTGACTGACCCAGGAATGAGGGGTATCTCAGGATATGGGACTTTCAGGGTTGAAGCCAGCAAAGTTCCTTGCAAATGGGGGTAACTGATCACTCTACAGTAAGTAGAATAGTATCATTGGAAGGAAAGCTCAGTGTGATAAATTAGTAAAATTAAGGTGGAAGTGGGTTTAGAAAAGCCTACACACCCTTAATCTAATACCTCGTCATTCTTTGAGACAAACTGCAGGTGTCTCCTTCCCCAGGAATTCCTTCCTGAGCCCCCTGGAATGAATGAAATCCCTTACTCTGTGCTTCCACAAGCCTTCAGGCATCTCATCAAATTGTTTTTACCAAAACGGATTATAATGATAGCTTTATATGGCTACCTTCAAACAAGACTGTGCACTCTCTGAGGGTAAGAATGGTGTGCTTTGCACACAGATTTAACTTCGATGTGAAATCGTATCAGTTATCCTGCCCTGTCTAATCCATACCAAGGTAAGAAGTTGTTACAACCCACTATGTTTTTATAGAGTGAAGAAGTTGAAATTTTCTAACACTCAGAACTTAATTTCTAGGATTCAGATTTCATAAAACACATGCAAAAAATTGGGGTTTCTAATTGGGACAATGTGCTTTATAAATGACCAGTGACTTAGTATTTTGTTCATGAGCTGAACAACGTGATTGTTGTGTGCTGCTAAGAATGAAACTGAAAATCATGGAAAAAAAAGCCTTTTCCTGGAATTTCTGAGTAACATACCAAGTTGCATTATTTAGAACTAATACTTTGACCTCTATTAACTAACCAAGGGTTGCAATTCAATTAGTGGTTTTGTAGCAAGTCTTATAAATTGTGGGAACTCTGCCAGAGACAGGAACAGAACAGAACTAAGAAAGAATTTCAGATAGGAATATTGTGAAATCCACTGTCTACAAGCTGGATTCTAGGGTGTATGAACTTTAGAATGAAACTTTTTTTTTTTTTTTGGTGATAATGAGAATTTGCACCAAAAACAAACAAACAAAAAAAATGCAACAAACAAACAAAAAAGCTTCTGACCAGTAATTTTTAAATAAAAACTTAAATTTGAAATTCACGAATATAGAACAGATTAAATGTACAAACAAGCAGGAAGGTTATACTCATCATGTACATCAGGAGTGTCTAACCTTCTGGCTTTCCTGGGTCACGTTGAAAGAAGAATTGTCTTGGGCCACACATAAGACACACTAACACAACTGCTGATGAGCTAAACAAACAAACAAACAAACAAAAAACCCTCATAATGTTTTACCAAAGTTTACGAATTACCCTGGGCCACATGCAGCCTGCAGCCCACCGGTTAGAGAAGCTTGATTTACATGATAACAAAGTGACACTGAAAGAAAACATATTGAAATTGAAAATGCTGAAGGAGTGAGGGCAGACCCTTAAATCACAGCTGCACAGAATGTTGCCCTAGGGAACATCTGACCCCTATTCATGCCCGTGAGGACGCTAGGGCCCAGTGAGGCTGAGTAGCTTACTATCATTGCTGTAGCGACAGCACAGCAGGGTGGAAATCAAGAGTCCACCCCAGCACTGCTACCTCCTGGCCAGAACCCGGGGGTCAGGCTAGACCCTCTTCCTTCCCTGCAGATTGCACCAGGTCTAGGCGACTCTACTGCATGCCCACCGGCCCTTTGTCAGCGTGGTGGCTGGTGCCTCATTCCCAGCCTGCATTACCTTCCACCTGGACGACCGTGGTCTGGCTCACTGTCCACCCATCCTTCACTCTGCTGCCAGAGTCCATTCCACACTGCAGATGGGTGTGTCACTGAACCAGGGTCACTGGCTGCCTGTGGACTTTGAGGAGATGGTGAATGTCCTGTGCCTAATACAGGACGCCTTTCCCTCCAGCAGGGCTGAGCTTTGTCATGATCCTCACACCACCATGCCTTTGCGAGTTTCCTTGTCTGCTCTCAGGCTCTTTCTCCAGCTATTGTTATCTCTCTGTTTTGGGAACCACAATTCCCAGATTCCCGACAAATGGCTTTTGTCCAGGTTTGGCAGTGGGCAGTGGTGGTGGGAGGTGACTTGAGGGTTGGGGGAAGGGAGTTGCCACAGTATTTTGTGGGCACGTGCAGCAGCTGTGGTGTCTCTGTGGCTTCCAGCCCTGCTGCGAAGCTCCTCCCTCCCAGGTCCGAGGTCCTGTGGGCAGCACCAACTCCCAGCTCAAGCAACACGCCCTGTTGTTTACCACTCCAGCCCAGGGGCTGGTAGCAACTTCCTGCTATTGCACTGTCTTCTGTTTCTCGGCTGTATAAAAATAACCCCTGTATTAGATTCTTTGTTTGAAATACCTAGAGACACTTCTCTAGCATTTCCCACACTGCCTTGTCATTCTGCTTTCCTTGTCTGGCTTCTCCACTAACCTCTCTGAGGAGCATGAGAAGTTCCCTATAGGCAGAAGCCTTGTCTTATTTCACTGTGTTCTCAGCATGTGTCTGTTGAATGACTGGCTGAAGGGGCTGCTGGCTTTGCACATCTCAGGTCTGATACCCCAACATCTGGGCCAGATGGTTCTTTGTTGTGGGAGCTGACCTGTGCTTTATAGGATGTCCAGCAGCAACTGGGGCCACTGATGCTATTAGGAAGAAGAATAGCAATAAAAAGAGAGAGAGTGCTGAAAACCATGAATGTGCTACCAATTGGTTTCAGAATAGTTTTTCTGAAACTACTGGAAAAAAGTTTTAAGAGACTCAATCTTGCTATGTTGCCCAGGGTGGCCTCAAATACTTAGACTCAAGTGATTCTCTCACCTCATCCTCCAAGTAGCTGGGATAACAGGTACATACCACGGCCAGCTAAAACCACTGAAATTTATCATTTCTTTTTCTTTCCTGTTTTTTTTGTTTTTGTTTTTGTTTGTTTGTTTTGTTTTGAGACAGAGTCTTGCCCTGTCATCCAGGCTGGAGTACAGTGGCACAATTTCAGCACACTGCAACCTCGCCTCCCACGCTCAAGTGATCCTCCCACCTCAGCCTCGCAAGTAGCTGAGATTGCAGGCACACGCCACTATGCCCCACTAATTTTTGCATTTTTAGTAGAGACGGGGTTTCACCATGTTGGCCAGGTTGATCTCAAACTCCTGACCTCAAATCGTCCTCCCACCTTGGCCTCCCAAAATATTGGGATTACAGGCATGAGCCACCATGCCCAGCCATAATTTACAACATTCATAAAGAGAAAGCATCCAAGGTCCTAATTTCAGAGATGAAGTTATTCCCCAGGCCTAATGCCAGACACTGTCCTTCTTCTTCCCAGCCCCAATATACACACCTTAGTAAAAGAAAGAAGCCCCCTTACCCTTGGATCTGGTACCTTCAGGGTCTCTCTGTGTAAGGAGTAGGTAAGATGCTTCAAAAGAGCATCTGCAGCTCTGGCGTCACTTAAGTATTCAATCACTGAAGTCCAATGTTTGTGAATTGAAAGTATATGGACAAATGCAACTAGAATAAGCGTATCTTTTGGAAAGGTGTCAATTTCATACAAGCGTGTGATTGTCTTGGCTTGCCTTATGGGGGTTACTGGGCTAAACCACATTCCTGTGGGTGAGAATGGTGTTTCCCCAATAGGGATGCATATTTGCTTTGTCAATCCTCTGGGGTGATGGGGTGCAGAAAACGAGGATTTGCAAAGGCAGGTCTTAGACCACAAAGGAAAATCTTCCTTCTGTGTCTAAAGTTGCAGGTCAGGCTGGTGTAGTGAGAGATGAAAGGGCAGGTAGGTCTGAGCCTGTGTGAAAGATGCTGGCATCCTCCACAATGCCCCTCCTTGCCTGCGTCCCCAACTTCTGCACAGTGACAGCCTCTGAGCTCCTCTTCCTCCAATCTCACAGCAACCTTGGAAGGCTCCAGGGGAGCTGTTGCCAGTCACAGCCCTCAGCCCTGAAGACTGCCCTGCGTCTTAACTTCCTACAGCCATGGCCTGTCCACCACCTTTCTGGTGGTAAACAAGATTGCAGCAGTAACAATCAAGTTCCCGGTTAGAACTACCTCATGCCTGCAACCCATGCCAAAACTGATGTCACCACAAGACTGCACCTCCCCCACATTTACCATTCAGGGCAATGAAAATTTTCCAGATGGATGGCCCTAATCCTGAAGGCACTGTGACGGTCACTGGAGCAAAAACAATGTCTCTGCTTGGCAGAGGCGGACTGGCCCAAATCTGGAGCTGTGTTCACTGGGTTCACAGGCTAAGACACCCAACAGTGCAGTCAGCACAGAATACCCCTGAAGGGAATGATGTAGCTTTTATATCCACAGCTTAATTAGACATACTTAATAACTGCGTGTAAGAGCACATACGTGTGTTGTATTTTATTTTTGCTCCATTTATTTTAGTGTTCAATTTTTTTGTTTTTGCATAAAATGTGTTTCCAGGCAGAGCCCCAATTTATAGCTTTGCATTCTGAGGAAATGAGATTAATTTTCAACGCAGCTTCCACCCAGGAGCCTATCAGGTCTTCATGTAGGGGACGTCCCCACAGACCATTCTGCCACCGCTGAGGACAGACGCCCAGAAGAGGCCCTTTCCCTGTGCTGTGCAATCAAGTATCTCATCCTCTCAAATTAGTTTTACACATTAAAGCAGTTGCTGAAATGCCTTCTGCTTCTAATTTAAACTGTCTTCTAATTGAACTGACATTTGCATATTGTTTCCTTGAAAGCCCTCCCTGCCTCTTGGCACACATCTCCTCATTTAGGACATGCACGACAGTCATGTGAGATGATGCCACCAATGAACCAAGCCAGAGGCAACCAGCTACTCCTCCTGAACAGGGGTCCCTGGAGCACACACCCCACCTCTCAGAGGCGATCTGTGAGACTTTGTTAGAGGTGGAGGTTCTCATTGCCAGCGCGTCCTCAGGGGACACTGTGCTTGAACATAACCAATACACAGAATTCAGGAATACTCTGGTGTAATATCCCAGGGACATGGCTCCTTTGACACAGAGCTTAATAATGTTTTAAATATGTCAGATGCTCAGTGGGGACTGAAATGAAAGCAAGTACTATATTCTGACTTTTGCGAGAAGTTCAAAACCAGCTGAGTTTGTTGCTAGGAAAACTAAAGAATCACTAATACTTAAATATGTTGAATCTCAAAAAGGAAAGTGGAGATGCAAGACGAGACAAGGGTTATGTTACCCTTTACAAGGCAGAAGCAAATGGGAGGTGAAAGTCCCCATGCAACTAAGGAGGGGAACAGATATGCTGCTGACAGCACAGATGCAGAGAACCCAGTGATGACCGGACAACACCAGGGAGCATCCCTCTCAGCAAGACCGAGGGACAGGTGAAGGGGAGGAAGGGCAGCAGCTGAGGCTAAGAATTTGGGGTCAGGGTTCTTTGCTTTGAATTGCTTTGTTATGTGACCTGGGCTAGTCACACAACATCCCTGAACTCAGCTTTCTCCATGGGACCCTAAAATTTCTTTTAGAGCAGTTTCTTCTACTTTTAGAGAAGCATATGCATTGTAAAGAGAATATTCTCATCAAAATATTAATTATTCTCATGGCATGACACCTTTCTTGGTAATGTGTAAAGTTGATAGTTATAGGTCATTGCTAATAGGAAATGGTATTCTGGGTCAAAATTTCTAGATCCAAAGACGTGAAGCAATCTGTTGAAAAGTCAGTGGATTTAAGTGTATTGCACATCCATCTGGCCTTGGGTAAAAGTGTCTGTGGAGGTGCAGAAGATGCACCGCACGTGCAGGTGGCAGCTTTGGGGTTGATCTGCTTTGTGATTCACAGATGGAAGCACTGCCTACTCCCTGCAGTCATCCTGCTGGCTCAAAGGTCAAGGCCAGACAGAAGTAATGTGCCACCAGGCTCAGTCAGAGAGTGGCAAAGATCATCTGAATGCAGATCTGGAGAAGGTGATCGCTTTTCCCAAAGGATGCCTCTGAAACCAAACATATATAAAATGCCATTATTTCATTTCAAAATTAGCTCTATCTTTTCTCCATGGGTATGGATCATACATGCCTTCAGACTCCTTCAACCCTAAGATAATAAATACCAGAATGTAAAATGTTCTGTAAACTGTTGAACAAGTAGTATCCTAAATATCAATTTTTAAGCCACTTGTTCAGACTTGAAGACGCATTTTTTTCCTTTAAGATTCTTGTATCATCTTCCCCTTCCCACTTAATTTATAATGTAAACAAATTATGTTAAAAATATTAATAGGATTGCTATATTAAAGTTGTTCATTAGTAATATACTAAAATAAATGAAGTCATACCTCTATGAAAAGATGAACTGGATCTTTGACTTAGAAGCTTGAATGGTAGCAGAATGAGAAAAAGGACAGGGAGAAGGGTGTTGTCCTCTTTCTAGGATAAGAAAGACCCTGGCCGGGCGTGGTGGCTCACATCTCTAATCCCAGCACTTTGGGAGGCCAAGGCAGATGGATCACGAGGTCGGGAGTTTGAGACCAGCCTGGCCAATATGGCGAAACCCTGTCTCTACTAAAAATATAAAAATTAGCCGGGAACAGTGGCCCACGCCTGTAGTCCCAGCTACTCGTGAGGCTGAGGCAAAAGAATTGCTTGAACCCAGGAGGTGGTGGTTACAGTGAGCCAAGATTATGCCACTGCACTCCAGCCTGGGTTTCAGAGCCAGACTCCATCTCAAAACAAAAACAAACAAACAAAAAAAGACCCTTTGCAGTATTCCGAAGTGGGTACTGTGTCTCTGGCATCCTGTGATTCTCCTCCCTATGATCATCATCTCTGAGCTGCTCTCATCACCCTCTCACCCCCACAACGTTCCTTAATACAAGCAGTCACTTCAGCCTCCTGACCGTCTTCCTCCAACTTCTCCTTGCAGGAGTCTGTCCTTGGTGCTGTGGAGATGGGCCGACCCAAACAGGGCAGCACACAGGTGTCATCACTGTAACTTCCTCTGCTGCGATGTGGTATTGCATGTAAGGTCAGACCTGCTCCAAGGTCAGCTCCTCTAAACCACTGGCCATATGCCTATCCTCATGGCACATCTACCACATGGTGAGCTGGTTTTGTTTGATTGTTGTTTGTTGTGCTTTCTCCCAATGGCAGCAACTTCAGGGCTCAATGACACAAGTGGCTCAGCAAGAGCCCTTACCTATAAAGTAAGCAAGATTCAGGAGGCTCAGCCTGCCTACCCACCAAACAAAGCCAGCCTTTCTTTTTTTCAATATCTGGCAAAGTGACTGCGCAGGCATGTGTTTCAGTGTGACCCACTTAACTGTGTTTAAACTTAATTTAAAAATCAATCCTGGCTTCACCTTTTCCCTCTCCTCTCCTCCCCACAAAACCTGTCAAAGTCTGCTGGTTCATTTCTTTTCCAATTAGAATGTCAGAACTTTAACGATACGGAATCAACTCTCCAAGTCCCAATAGTTCTTCTTAGGCCAAGTATCCTGATGCAACAGAGTCAGGTGGTTTGGCAATAACCAATGCCTCAGTTGCCCCTGGGGTGGTTACATAAGCACTTCAGGGCCACATGAAGCAAGGAATACAGGCAAAGCTACCTAAGACTGTCATCATCTGAGTGAACACGGATTAGAAAGGAACACTGATGTCCTCAATTTAAATGAGGTACCTGTGGTTTGTTTCCCTTGACTTTTTTTTTTTTTTCAAACAGGGTCTCACTCTGTCACCCAGGTTGGAGTGCAGCCTGGTGCAGGCTGGAGTGGCCCAATCACAGCTCCCTGCAGCCTTGAACTCCTGGCCTCAAGCAATCCTCCCTCCTTGGCCTCCCAAAGTACTGGGACTACAGGCAAGAGCCACCGCACCTGGCCTCTTTCATCTCTGAACAAGAAAAAACTTCCTATGAGACTTGATTCATTCATTCATTCAGTAAATATTTCCTCGGTCCCTCGAGTCTGAGTGGAACTGGGGTAGATGCACTAGTAGGGGAATGGCGAACAGCTGATGAGGTTCAGCCATCAGAGAGCTCCAGCCACGTGAGGAGCACTGGTGTTGTTATGAAGCCTGAATCGGCCTCCTTCAGCCGACACACGGATGCTCTAATGCCAGAGAAAGGAGGGATGTTGGGGTGCAGGGAGCTTGAGACAGAGACCCCAGCTGGAGGACGACAGGCGGGGACAGGGTGGGGGAGCCTGGCCTTTGTAAGCCGTGTTAAGGATTAGGATTTACTCTAAAGGTCATGGGAGCCGGCAGCAGAAGTTCTGGCAGCAGAGGCCATCACCGTTAGTGCCACCAGATGGGATAATCCTGGCCATGGGCTAGGGAGAGGTGATGGGGAGAGAGTCAACACGGCCTGCTGACCAGCTGGACAACGTGAAGAGAGGGGAGAGACAGGTGATTCCCACCATCAGGCTGGGTCCAATGGAGATGCACCTTACAGAGATCTGGAGAGGAGCAGGAGGGGAGCCAAAGAGTTCCATTTTAAATGTACTGACTGAAGAAAACTGCAGACCAATATCCCTGGTGCACACAGATGTAAAAAATCCTCAACAAAATCAAGGCTAAAAATCATAGGATTATCTCAATAGATACAGAAAAAGCCTTTGACAAAATTCAACACTCTTTCATGATAAAAACTCTCAACAAATATGGCATACAGGAATGTTCTTCAACATAATAAGACCATATATGACAAGTCCACAGCTAATATCATACCCAACAGTGCAAACCTGAAAGCTTTTCCTCTAGCATCAGAAATAAGACAAGGATGTCCACTCTCACCACTTTCATTCAACATAATCCTGGAAGTTCTAGAAAGAGCAAATGGGCAAGAGAAAGAAAGAAAGGCAACCAAATCAGAAAGGAAGAAGTTAAATAGTCTGTTCGAAAATGATGTGATCTAATATACAGAAAACCCTGAAGACTACCATAAAACTGTTAGAACTAGTAAACAAATTCAGTAAAATTGCAGGATAAATATCAACATGGAAAAATCAGTTGAATTTATTTTTTTCAATTGCATTTCTAGACACTAACAATGTACTATCTGAAAAGAAATCAAGAAAACAATCCAATTTGCAAAAGCATTGAAAAGAATAAAATACTTAGGAATAACTTTAATCAAGGAGGTGAAAGATCTGTACACTGAAACCTATAAAACATTGATGAAAGAAACTGAAGAAGACACAGATAAATGGAAAGATATCCTATAAACATGAATTAGGAGAATATCACTAAAATGTCCATACTACTGAAAGTGATCTACAGATTCAATGCCATGGCTATTGAAATTCCAATGAAATACCAAAAAAAAAAAAACCTAAAATTCATATAGAACCATAAAAGACTCCAGACGGACAAAGCAATCTTGAAAAAAAAGAATAAAGCTGGAGACATCACACTAGCTGATTTCAAACTATATTACAAACTTATGGTAATCAAAACCACATATTACTGGTATAAAAACAGACATACAGACCAACAGAATAGAATATGAAGCCCAGAAATAAACCCATGCATACACTGTCAACTTAACTTCAACAAAGGCACCAAGAATGGGGAAAGGATGGTCTCTTAATAAATGGTACTGGGAAAACTGAATATTCACATGCAAAATAATAAAATTGGACTCTTACTCCAAAAATCAACTCAGAATGAATTAAAGACTTAAACTTAAGACCTGGAACCATAAAAACCATAGAACAAAACATATGAGAAAAGCTCCTTGACACTGGTCTTGGAAATAAGTTTTTGGATGTAACACTAAAAGCACAGGCAACAAAAGCAAAAATAGACACGAGACTGTATCAAGCTAAAAGGCTTTTCATAGCAAAAGAAACAAAATAAGGTAACCCGTGGAATAGGAGAAAACATGTGCAAGTCATATAACCAGTAAAGGACTAATACCCATAATATATGAGGATCTCAAACCACTCATTAGCAAAAAACAGACAAAACCCTCAATAAACAAACAACTTAATCACAAAATGTACAAAGGAACTGAACATTTTTTCAAAGAAGACATACAAATGGCCAAGAGGTATATGAAAAGGTGCCCAACATCAAAATCCTCAGGGAAATGCGAATCAAACTCACAGTGAGATACCACCTCACAGCTGTTAGGATGGTTATTATCAAAAAGACCAGAGGTAACAACTGGTGGTAAGGATGTGCAAGAAAGGAGACCCTCATACACTATTGGCAGGATTGTAAATTAGTACAGCCACTGTGGAAAACAGCATGGAGGTGCCTCAAAAAACTAAATATAGAACTACCATATGATACAGCAATCCCAATACTGGGTATATATCCAAAAAAATGAAATCAACACCTCAAAAAGACTTCTACACTCCCTTGTTCATAGCAGCACTATTCACAGTAGCCAAGATATGGAATTGACCTAAGTGTCCTTGAATGGATGAATGGATAAAGAAAACGTGGTGTATACACACACAACGGAGCACTATTCAGTCATGAAAAGGATGTCCTGTCATTTGCAGCAACATTGATAAAGCTGGAGGATATTATGCTGAGTGAGATAAGCCGGGCACAGAGAGACAAATACCACATGATCTCACTTACACGTGGAACTGAAAGCAGAGACCAGAACAGTGCTGTCCTCTCACCTCCTCTGGTGGCCTCCTTTTATTTCATCAAATAACGTTGGCAAGAGCTGTCTTTTCATCTCTAATTCCCTTACCCCATACTTAAGTGCAGCAATCTAGTTTCAACAAAAATGCTGACCTTTTAAAATTAAAAATGAAATGAAATGAAAGTCTTACACCTCTTGTCTATCTGAGACAACTAAAAGCCTAACTGAGGTTTAATAGAGAAACGGGGATGGGACCTTTAAAATATCTACTCTTGATACCACTGTGATCACATCTGTGGTTCAAGTCGAATTCCTGAAATCGGCTTGTCCTGAGTACAGTTCTTGTGCACCTAAGCCAGAGGCTCGTGATGTCTATCTCTGCACCTTCGTTAGAATGACCCCTGCATCAGTGCTGAGAGCTCATCAACAGTGCCAGGGACCAGGAAGCCACAGCTGACCCTGGCATGCTCCCCTGGAGATTAGAATCTTGTCCAGAAGACAACAGAAACACAGCAATCTCTATTTTCTAGGAACTTTGTACTTTCCACCCAGTTTTGGTAAAATTCAGATTATAAAGGAAAACACCAATATCCGATCTTCAGTATAGGAGTGAACACAGCATTCACCTCTTAAGACTCTCACTTGACTTCAAATTAAACCAAGTGCAGTAATTTCTGAAGAAGCTGAAGCTTTTCTGAACTTTCTTCTTGTTTCTCTCCACACTTAGCAATATCCCTTTCCAGCCAGCTGATTAAAACTACTTAATAAATGGAATTGTCAGGGATTTCTTTTGGCCTATGGGCTCCCTAAAAGTCTTAATGAGAAACCAGGGTGCATGAACTGAGAATGTCTGGGAACCCTCTGGACAAGAAGGTGACACCTATCTGCAACTAAAGATCAATCTGGAAAGTCCCCCACCCCCACTAGTCTTCCTGATCTGCATGACTAACCGATCCACTGGAGAAAAGCCAATGTGAGCTGTCATCCATATGGGAAGGGAAAATCACTCTTGGAGAACTCAGACTCCACCTATATTCACTCACTGGAGTGCTAGGAGCACTGGGGATTATGAATTATACTGTTTCACTTCAATATTCCTCAGGCACAATCTATATTCTGTATTTTATTCCACAGTGGTGCAATTTGGAATTGGAACCACTTTGCATCTAATTAACACGAATATGGAACACAGGTTATTATCAGCCTTTTTGGCAACAAAGCCCTCAATTACAGGGAATTCCTGGAAGAAAGCTGATCACTCCCCAGTTCGGTCACTATTCTGGGAGGCCACCAGGTCCTTGATTCTGAACACATTCAATAATTCTGAGCCTCACCTGACACTAATTACCTTCCTCCAGCCTGCTGACAAAAGAATTTCAGCCTCAGATTTGTTGAGCCCATTTTGACAACAACAAGGCTTGTCCCTTCCCTGCTGAAAGCTCTTTCAGCGGCTCCCATCAAGCACAGTGAGGCTTCAACTTCCCTAAATTACTCCTAATTACACATGAGGTGGAGGAGGAGAGAGAATGTCTATATGCCAGATATTCTCAACACAACTACCCTCTATTATCACACCCATTTCACAGATGCAAGAATCTGAGGTTAGGTCCTAAGACCACACCACAGAAAGTGACAGGGCCACCACCTGCACCAGGCGGTCTGACCATAGCATCTGTGTTCCTAATCCACTGCGACTGCCTCCCTGATAGCTCAGGATAGCCAGTCTACATCTCGGGTGATGTGCAGAGGTAGCAGGTTACTGAATGCTGACCATTTCTTTACAGTTGCATAGTTTATCTTTACAAGTCACACAAATACTGCATTCTTTTCCTAAGATTTGTCTTGATAAAAAACAACACTTGCCACTTCACATCTATTTAGAAGCCTGTTACCTTAAAAAAACAGAAAATAACAAGTGCTGGTGGGGATGTGGAGAAACTGGAACCCGGGTGTACTGTTGGCGGAAATGTGAAATAGTGCAGCCACTGTGGAAAACAGTATGGTGGTTCCCCAAAAACTCAAACACAGAACTATTATATACTCTAGCAATTCCACTTCTGGAGATATACCCAAAAGAACTGAAATTGGGGACTGGAACAGATTTTATCTTCTTTCCGATTTTTATTTTAAGTTCAGGGGTACATGTGCAGGATGTGCAGATTTGTTACCTAGGTAAACGTATGCCATGGTGGTTTGCTGCACAGATCATCCTATCACCTAGGTATTAAGCCCAGCATCCATTAGATATTCTTTCTAATGCTCTCCCTCCTTGCATCCCCCAACCCTCAGACAGACCCCACCGTGTGTTGTTCCCCACCATGTGTCCATGTGTTCTCATCATTCAGCTCCCACTTGCAAGTGAGAACATGCTGTATTTGGTTTTCTGTTCCTGCATTAGTTTGCTGAGGATAATGGCTTCCAACTCCATCCATATAACTGCAAAGGACATGATCTTGTTCCTTTTATTGCTGCATAGTATTCCATAGTGTATACGTACCACTTTTCTTTATCCAGTCTATTACTGATGAGCATTTAGGTTGGTTCCATATCTTTGCTATTGTTAATAGTGCTGCAAAGAACATATGCATCCATGTATCTTTTTTTTTTTTTTTTTTTTTTTTTTTTTTTGAGAGAGTTTTGCTCTTGTTGCCCAGGCTGGAGTGCAATAGCGTGATCTTGGCTCACTGCAACCTCTGCCCCCTGGGTTCAAGTGATTCTCCTGCCTCGGCCTCCTGAGTAGCTGGGATTACAGGCACATCCCAACATGTCTGGCTAATTTTTGTATTTTTAGTGGAGACAGGGTTTTACCACGTTAGTCAGGCTGGTCTCGAACTCCTGACCTCAGGTGATCCACCCACCTCGGCCTCCCAAAGTGCTAGGATTACAGGCATGAGCCACCGTGCCCGGCCCGCATGCATCTTTATAATAGAATGATTTATATTCCTTTGGGTATATACCCAGTAATGGGATTGTTGGGTCAAGTGATATTTCTGGTTCTAGATCACTGAGGAATCACCACACTGTCTTCCACAAGGGCTGAACTAATTTATACTCCCACCAACAGAGTAAAAGCATTCCTTTTCCTTTACAACCTGGCCAGCATCTGTTGTTTTTTGACTTTTTGATAACAGTTATTCTGACTGATGTGAGATAGTATCTCATTCTGGTTTTGATTTGCATTTCTCTAATTATCAGTGATGTTGAGCTTTTTTTCATGTTTTGTGGCCACATGTATGTCTTCTTTAGTGTCTGTTCATGTCCTTTTCCCACTTTTTAATGGTGTTGTTTTTTTTCTTGTAAATTTGTTTAAGTTCCTTGTAGATGTTGGATGTTAGACCTTTGTCAGACGGATAGATTGCAAAATTTTTCTCTCGTTCTGTAGGTTGTCTGTTCACTCTGTTGGTTTCTTTTGCTGTGCAGAGCTCTTTCGTGTAATTAGATCCCATTTGTCAATTTTTGCTTTTGTTGCGATTGCTTTTGGCATCTTCACCATGAAATCTTTGCTCGTTCCTATGCCCTGAATGGTATTGCCTAGTTTTCTCCTAGTGTTTTTAAGGTTTGGGGTTTTACGTTTAAGCCTTTCATTTATCTTGAGTTGATTTTTGTATATGGTGTAAGGAAGGTTTCCAGTTTCAATTTTCTGCTAGCTTGTTCTCCGAGCACCATTTATTAAATAGGGTATCCTTTCTCCATTGCTTGTTTTTGGTCAGGTTTGTCAAAGGTCAGATAGTTGTAGGTGTGTGGTCTTATTTCTGGGTTCTCTATTCTGTTCCATTTGTCTATTTGTCTGTTCTTGTACCCGTACCATGTCATTTTGGTTACTGTAGCCCTGTAGTATAGTTTGAAGTTGGGTAAAGTGATGCCTCCAGCTTTGTTCTTTTTGCTTAGAACTGTCTTCGCTATTCAGGCTCTTTTTTGGTCCACATGAATTTTAAAATAGTTTTTTTCTAATTCTGTGAAGAATGTTAATGGTAATTTAATCAGAACAGCATTGAATCAATAAATGGCTTTGAGCAGTATGGCCATTTTTATGATATTGATTCTTCCTATCCATAGAATGGAGTGTTTTTCCATTTGCATCTCTGATTTCTTTGAGCAGTGGTTTATAATTCTCCTTGAAGAGGTCCTTCACTTCTCTTGTTAGCTGTATTCCTAGGTATTTTATTCTTTTCGTGGCAATTGTAAATGGAAATTCTTTCATGGCTTGGCTTTCTGCTTGCCCACTGTTGGTATACAGGAATGCTAGCAATTTTGCACATTGGTTTTGTATTCTGAGAATTTGCTGAAGTTGTTTATCAGCTGAAGGAGCTTTGGGGGCGAGACTATGGGATTTTCAAGATACAGAATCATGTCATCTGCAAACAGGGATAGTTTGGACTTCCTCTCTTCCTATTTGGATGTCGTTTTTTTTTTGTCTTGCCTGACTGCTTTGGCCAGGACTTCTAAAACTATGTTGAATAGGAATGGTGAGAGAGAGGGCATTCTTGTCTCGTGCCGGTTTTCAAGGGGAATCCTTCCGGCTTTTGCCCATTCGGTATGATATTGGCTGTGGGTTTGTCATACATGGCTCTTATTATTTTGATGTATGCAGAACAGATATTTATACACTAATGTTCATAGCAACATTACTCACAACAGCCAATAGGCAGAAACAACCCAAATGTCCACTGATTGATAAATGGACAAAGAAAATGTGGTATATACATATAATAGAATATTATTCAGCCTTAAAAAGAAAAGAAATTCTGACTCATGCTACAGCAGGGATGAACCTGGAGGACATTATGCTAACTGAAATATGACAGTCACAAAAGAGCAAATAGCATACGATTCCAATTATTTGAAGTACCTAGAGTAGTCAAATTTGTAGAGAAAGAAAGTAGAAGAGTAATTTCCAGGGTCTAGAAGGAGGAGGAGAAATGGGAGCTGTTGCTTAATGAGTACGGAGACTCAGTTTGGGAGATGGAACAGTTCTCGAGATGAATGGCAGTAACAGTTGCACAACAATATTAATATCATGAACTTAACACAACTGAATTTTATGCCTAAAAATGGTTAAAGTAGTGGTCAATGTTATGTTATACCTATTTTACTAAAATGAAAAAAAAAAAAGCTCTGTCTGCCAACAAAAACAATGCTTTTAACAATTTACCAGGTAAATTAAGCATTTCCAAAATATATTTGATTCAGGAAGATTCACAATTTTCCTATCGTTTTCCGAACACAGTGTTTCTTCAGATTTTTCATCTGCAAAATGAAAAATGTGGATAACAGTAACAGAGACTCTGGAGGACTGCAGTGAGAATTAAATGGTATTATTCCTGTGACTGGGTCTAACACGTAACAGGCATTCGGGTTAGCCTCTGGCTGTTAGTACATATAATATGAACCTGCCTATGAGCTTCAGGGCAGGAACTGTCTCTCTCAGGAAGCGAAATTCCCCCTGTGGCTTCCTAACACTTACAATTACTATTTTAAACCATGCAGTTGTGCAGGAATTCATCTAACACACACCACATTACATTAAGTTACGTTTTTGCATGACTGATGCACCCTCACTAGACCATAAACTCCTTAAAGACATGACCTTAATCATCCAGAGCCACAGCATATACACACAGTACAGTGTCTGGCACCTAATGGCAGCTCATTAAATATTTGTTGAAACATTCAGAGCTTCTTTGTAAACATTAGGTTTGGATGTCTGCAAAGTAAATTTATCCTTCTGTGGGAGAGACTACAAAAATTCTTCTCATCAATTGTCTGTATTTTGTAATATAAAAAGGTGTCTTTCCGGCTCTTTCTCCCAAATACCTACTAAGAAAAAAGAGAAACGAGTCTGAGAATTGAAGAACCCATGAAATTTAAGCCCCAGAAATTACCCTATCCTGATTCTTGCCTGCAGGAATCCACCATTAAATGACCGCAAGGTACTGCATTGCTGTGTCCACCTAGACATAACACAGAGAGACTTACATGTCACATCCAGTCCTCAACAGCAAAGTCTAAGGAAACAATGCAAACAGCCACAGAAGTGCTTTCCCCTTTCTTGATTTGGCATCTGACTAGTCAGTCACAAAAACAGACTTTACAAAATGTAGCTAGTGCTTTTGAGGGTTTCTTAGGGGCTCAGACGCAGGAAGATGAAGTTTAGGAAAAAGATATTTAAAAAGTTGAGTGCTGTATTATCAGTATTTCTTCCCCTTCTTCCCCTCCCCTAAATTACTGTCAGGGTAATTAGTGATTACCCTGACACTAATTTACATCCTCTACAGAATGGTTCTTTACACTTTTACAAAGAGGGCACTGGGGAAGAGACAACTTCAACTTCAGAAAGCTTGACAGTAAAAATCTCATCATTTCACATGGAGGGGAACAACACACACTGGGGCCTGTCGGGAGGGAGGGGATGGGGGAAGGAGAGCATCAGGAAGAATAGCTAATGGATGCTGGGCTTAATACCTAGGTGATGGGATGATCTGCAGCCAACCACCATAACACACGTTTACCTATGTAACAAACCTGCACATCCTACACATGTACCCAAGGACTTAAAATAAAAGTTGAGGGAAAAAAAAAGTCTCACCGTAATTCCAGGAATTACATACTGTTTCCTAAGTTAGGGTTTTCCTGTTTGCTTGTCAACTTCTCCACTCCTAAATTGGGCAAGTAAGTGGAATGCTTCCGCGTGATGCCATTTTTATTTCCCAAACTAAGCGGGGTTCATAACGTAATTCCAGGCTCCTGGGAGTGTTTCACTACCTTTGCTTAATGAAAATTTCTTATCTCAAATAATAAATGCAAAAACAGATGAAGAACAAAAGAAAAAAACTGTCTAATAAGACAGTTCTCACTTTCTTCCATCTATATTTTGCAAGATTCCCTCCTCCCACTCCCTTCAGGCTTTTAAACTTCCATTTTCATCCCAAATCTACAAATACAAAAAAAAAAGTCACAGGAACATTCTAATATTGAATATTATACCTTAAAGTACAAGTGAAGCTAAAAAAAAAAAGAGAAAGAAAGCAAGCAAACAGGTCTCTGAGGCCAACACTGGCATCCAACCTGGAGAAAGCTCCCAAGCCCACACTCGTTCCAGGAGAGGCTCAGGAACGGGCCGTTCCCTGCAGAATCAACTGTCCTTTACGACTGTGGGCACCACATTTACTGCTGCTGGGCCACCTACTCGGTATGGCTGTTTAGCTCTGCAAACAAAAGAGGGTTCTGGGGCTCAGAGGCAGGAAGATTAAGCTCTTCCATAGCCCAGGATTCTTAACGTGCTTTTGCACTTAAATCCTAGGATAAAAAGTAAACTCACAACACACAACAAGGTAATATATCCTTACCTATTATCTTTTAAAAGGCAAGGATAAACTTAGATGTATCAACGAACATAAGAGTCAAATATGTCAGAGTCACTTCTTATTTATTTATTTATTTTTTTTTTTGAGACAGAGTCTTGCTCTGTCCCCCAGGCTGGAGTGCAGTGCGCAATCTCGGCTCACTGCAACCTCTGCCTCCTGGGTTCAAGCGATTCTCCTGCCTCAGCCTCCCGAGTAGCTTGGATTACAGGCGCCCGCCACCACGCCCAGCTAATTTTTGTATTTTTAGTGGAGACGTAGTTTCACCATGTTGGCCAGGCTGGTCTCGAACTCCTGACCTCGTGATCCGCCTGCCTCGGCCTCCCAAAGTGCTGGAATTACAGGCATGAGCCACCGCGCCCAGTCCAGAGTCACTTATTTTAACTGTATAAAAATAAATATTGCTGCAACATGGGTAAAGTTCAAAAATGCTGTGCAAAGTGAGGGAAGCCAGGTACAAAGGCTGCAAACTGTATGATTCTATGGACATGCTGAGATGTCCAGAAAAGGCAAGTCCCTAGGCACAGAAAGTAGATAGTGGTTGCCAGGGCTGGGGAAGGAAATGGGCAGTGACTAGAAATGGCCACGAAGTTTTTTGGAGGATCATGAAAATGTTCTGAAGTTAGGTTGTAGTGGTTGTACAACTCTGTACATTTACTAAAAAATCATTGAATTGTAGAATTAATGTGAGTGGATTTTATGGCTTGTAAATTATATCTCCATTAAGCTGTTAAAATAAAAAACATATTAATCATAATTGCCTGGTGAATAGTCCAATAAACATTATGAGAGGATTTAGACGACAGGTCATATAATTCAAGGTAAAGCATGTATTTCAGTATTCAGGTGATGAATTTCAGTCAAAATAGCCACCATACAAATTGAGCATCCCTAATTCAAAAAAATCCAAATCTAAACTGCTCCAAAATCTGAAGCCTTTTGGATGCCACCATGATGTGCCACAGAAATGCTCACTGGAGCATTTCGGATTTCAGATTCTCAGATTACGGATGCTCAGGCGGTTAGTGTAAGACGACTATTCCACAATCCGAAACAGTTCTGGTCCCAAGTGTTTTGGATAAGGAATACTCAACCTGTGTAGTATTTCCTAAATCCACACCTCAGAAAACTCTGTAACACCCTGCACAACTTTTCTATCCTCATCACCAATAGGTCAGAAAAGGTCCTCTTCTCTCTTGATGATTTTCCTAACACCATCTTTTTCTTTTCAGGGACTTTAAAAGAAAGCTGATGATTTCTTACTATTTACCTGGGTGGATGTCAGCTTTTCTCCCTGGCAAAACCTTAAAATTTACAGGGGAGGAAAACCTTTTTCCTTGGACTCATTGTTGATTGGAGCCACAGAGAGAGAGGCTTTGCAGCAAAACCATTAGGGGCTCCCTTAAAAAATAAGCTCTGGATATACCCTGGCTGTGATCCAAAGGGTACATCACATAGTCACAACCAGCGAGTTATGCACGCAGACTCCCCTGGGTCAGGATTCAGACTATAACTCCTGACTCCCAGAGCTCCCGGGGCCCTGACAGATGATATCTGGTGAGGGTTACTCCAAAAGTCTGATCTTTGTTGTTATTATCGTTCCAAGCTGGTTTTACCATGCAACAGGGACACAGACACATTTATATCTGTCTACCTTCTGGCCCTTCATTTCTTTCTGTCTTTTTTTTTTTTTCTCTAAGAGACAGGGTCTCACTCTGTTTCCCAGGTTGAAATGTATGCAGTGGCATAATCACAGCTCACTGCAGGAACAACCTCCCAGGCTCAGGCAATCCTCCTGGCTCAGCCTCCCAAATAGCTGGGACTTCAGGCACGCTACCAAGCTTGGCAGGTCCTTCCTTTCTACCCCTACCTGCAATATTGGTGACAGGTTGAAGTTACTCCCATAAACTGAGTGATGGGTGTCCTGGATTCCATTACTATACCCTGCTGAAAACCTTCCCACCTCCTCTCAGCCTGACTCAGCCCACAGGTGGCTCCTCTGCCCTAGATGTACCTTTTTGCTGCTCCTGATTTCGTTTCATGCTGAGATAATCAATGCTCATCCTCATGCCCTCCCCCATTCATTCCTCTCATCTGATGCCTCTTTCCCTGGCCCAGCCACCCTCCTCCTCCTGCTCTCAGTGGACCATTTATGCTTGTCTTCAAACTCTCTCGTCTTCATTCTCCTGCTCCTCCCAGCCAGCCTACTTCACGAATGGGACTTTTGAAAGCTAGACATGATAAAATAAAGACTTTTGCTCAATGTCTCTGTTTACAAATGGTGGCCTGAGACACAAAAGTAAATAGCTGAAATGTTGATGCAGCTTTATTAACAATATCCAAAACCTGGAAGAACCAGAGACATCCTTCAATGGGTGAGTGGATGGACAAGCAGTGGCCCATACAGACAGTGGGACATTGTTCAGGTTTATCAAGAAATGAGCTACTAAGCCAGAAAAAGACACAGAGGAAACTTAAATGCATACTGTGAATGTAAGAAGCCAAGCTGAGGAGGCTGCATACTACGTGATTCCAACTACATGACATTCTGGAAAAGGCAAAACTATGGAGACTAAAAAGATCAGTGGTTGCCAAAGGCTGGGCGGGGAAAGAGAAGTGAACAGGTGAAGCACAGGGGATTTTAACATATGTAGTATTTGTACAACACCATAATGGTAAATACATTGCATTATGCATTTGTACAAACCATAGAATGTACATCAAGAGTGAACTCTAGGCCAGGCATGGTGGCTCACACCTGTAATCTCAGCATTTTGGGAGGCCAAAGTGGGTGAACCATGAGCTCAAGAGATCAAGACCATACTGGCCAACATGATGAAACCCTGTCTCTACTAAAAACACAAAAATTAGCTGAGTGTGGTGGCGCACACCTGTAATCCCAGTTACTCAGGAGGCTGAGGCAGGACAATCGCTTGAACCTGGGAGGCGGAGGTTGCAGTGAATCGAGATTGCACCACTGCACTCCAGCCTGGTGACAGAGCAAGCCTCTGTCTCAAAAAAAGAGTGAACTCTAATGTCAACCATGGACTTTAGTTAATAGTAATATCAATATTGACCCATTAATTGTAACAAATATATCTCACTAACGCAAAATGATAATAATAAAAGAAACAGTGAACACGGGAGAGAGGGTAGTTTTTCTATAAACCTAAAAGTGCTCTAAAAAATAGACGATTATCTTAAAAAAAACAGCTGATGATGAATGACACAGTCAGGCCAACAAGAGCTTTGTACACATGACAGGGGGTCACAGCTCGTCTAGGTAAATGCTTGGAAACCCGCCCCTTGTGCTAATAAGCATGATAACCTCACTAAGACAAGGGAAGAAATAACACCGTTACAACGTCCAGATTCAAAAATACGTCCAATCAAAATCCAAACTGTGTGTGTGTGTGTGTGTGTGTGTTTCTGTGTGACTTTAGCTGAATTTAAAATTTACATGAGTGCGCAAAGCCCTTAGAATAGTGCAACATTCCTGTGAGGGGGAAAAACAAGAACAAGGAGGTAAAAAGACACGTTCTGTCAATATCAAGAGCCTCAATTTCAAAGCAAGATTATTTTGACTATTACATGAAACTGCGTATTTTCATTGTGGGAGTGAGTGGGGTTTTTTGGTTTGTTTATTTGTTTTAAACTTGATGTGATTATGAGATTTTTATGACCCAGAAGTGACCAACAGTCATGAAGCTGCTTGATTTTTCATCTCGGGCACAAGAGAAACTAATCACACATGTAATTTAAGGGGACCACCGAGAGCAAAAAACATAAAGTTGCTTTATATTCACATCTCGTATGTTATGCTATTCTACTAAACAGCTACATAAAGAAAAATACTGTTTAGGAATATTTTATGTGTTGAAAACCAATTAAGAAGAGTTAAGTGGTGATAATCCCCAAAATCAGAATGATGTCACCTCTTGGGTGGGAGATTGGGGGCTGAGAACAAGGTGGGACATTCAAGGCAAATGGTGGCATTTCATATTTCAGGTTGGGCAGTACATACATGGTGTTTACTTGTCTTTGTCCTTACATGCTGTACTCTTTGTATGAATTAAGTATTTAATAAAACAGCTAAGATACACAATTGTTAGAAGGCTGGGTTAGAAAATACTACTTCATGAAACATATAATAGGGCTAACCAGGTGTGCCAACCACTAAGCATCAGATAGGCCCATGTTCAAATCCTTCTGCGCCACTCAGGAGTGCCACATCCCTGAACAAATCACCTAGCTACTCTGAGCTCAGTTCCCACATCTAAACAAAGGCAGAATAACAATAGTATTCATCAAACTGTAGTTGGGTTAAATAAGAAAATGCCCGTTGAAGAGGTTTGTACAAGTCTGGCAAAGAGAATAATAGCTCTCATTTGTTGATCACTGACCAACCAAGAGCCATGGGAAGGGACCTTCCAGGCATCAACACATTTAACCATCTCAACGGCAGACCGTAATAAAGGAGATAGGATTGGAACCCAGATGGTCTGATTCCAGTGCTAAACTCTTAACTACCATGCTAGTCTATCTCTCTGATAAGACATATATTATTATTAATGGTATTGTTTATTATTATAATAAGTATTCACAGCTAAGATTTTAAAAAATTGGATTACAATTACTTATATATGGCTTAGTGGGAATACTTGACAAACAAAAGCAATTTATTTGAATAAGAACCCAATGATGTGGTGACTTGGATGGCCAATGTTATCTGACACTGTTATGCGCCTATTGAAAATTCCAATACATGCTGGTCTAGGCAAACAACGGAAGTAGAGCTTAGATCACAAGACGCAAGTTTTTCCCATCCCTCTCCTAAACCTACACATTGGCCAGTTAAAGTAGTATGTTCAGTTCTAAGGAACACAACACATCTCAAAAGAAACACAGACAAACCACAGATAAATTTACACAATAATCTGCCATCTATATTATTCCACGAATCAGTAGAAAGATTCTGAGACATTCAGCTTCAAAAAGACAACTTTTAGGGAAGACATCATAGTGCTTTTCCTATGCAAGAAGGATCAGAAGTTTATTCAGATGCACACTTTCTGGTAGAATCAGTATGTAGAATGAGATTGTTTTTCATTCTGTGACAGATTCCCTAACAATCAAAGCTGTTTAGAGAGAACAGGCCATCTAGCAAGATTCAGTCTTCCCAGCTTCCCACCTTCCGAAGAGCTCAGCGGCTGGCAAACATGGATTGCAGCTGGCGTGGGTGCTGGATTCCAAACCTCTGAGATTTCCTTCAACTTTAAGATTTTATGGTTCTGGTGGGCGCAGTGGCTCGGGCCTGTAATCCCAGAACTTTGGAAGGCCAAGATGGGCGGATCGCTTGAGCTCAGGAGTTCGAGACCAGCCTGAGCAACATGATAAAATCCTGTCTCATAAAAAATACAAAAATTAGCTGAGAGTGGTGGTGTGTGCCTGAAAAGAGAAAAAAGAATGAACCACTGCACTCCAGACTGGGTGACAGAGTGAGACCCTGCCTTAAAAAAAAAAAAAATTATAGTTCTAAGAATATGTAATGTATATTCTAAAAATACAATCCTTTAATCAACAGCAGAAAAGGTCCCGCATCACCCCTGAGGAAGAGGTACCAGTCTGAAATGCCCTCTGCTTATTAGCTGACACCTGCTGCTGGTGGTACTCATCTAACTTTGCTGACCTGCAGAAACTTTACTAGTTTCCACGTCCTCATGGCAACACGTGGGATAGCCCTCACAGGACGACCCAGACTTCGCAGAAAGAACAAGAACAAAGAAAAAAAGACTACCAAACAAAACTCACCTCCTTGCTTGAACATACATCCAGTTTTAAATTCCAATCAACATTTATCTAGAAACTGATGTAAACTGCCACAAGAATGAAGATTAATAAACAAACCTCTATAGTAATCCCAAGCCAAACTCAACAATGCCTCTGTGGGAGATTCCTATGGATTTTATTAACTGGGTCTGAAGGATTTAATGGCAAAGGGTTTTGGAGACCTCTAGACTCTTTTTCACCTTCCTAGAACATCCAGCAAAACACATGTGTACCTGAAATAGGCTTGCTGCTTTATTATAAAGTGACTTCCTATGATTCTGTTTGTACAGGGCAGGAGGCTGGGAGGTCCAGTGAGTCTAGAAACAAAACGAGGTGGCTGGGTGCGGTGGCTCACGCCTGTAATCCCAGCACTTTGGGAGGCCAAGGAGGGGCAGATCACAAGGTCAGGAGTTCAAGACCAGCCTGGCCAACACAGTGAAACCCCGTCTCTACTAAAAATATAGAAATTAGCTGGGCATGGTGGCGGGCGCCTGTAATCCCAGCTACTCGGGAGGCTGAGGCAGAAGAATTGCTTGAACCCGGGAGGCAGAGGTTGCAGTGACCAGAGATTATGCCACTGCACTCCAGCCTGGGTGACAGAACTAGACTCCATCTCAAACAAACAAACAAACAAACAAACAAACACCCACCAGGTAACAGGGGAGGAAACGTGGGAAAGTGAGGAGTTGGAAGAACAACAGCTCTGTTTTTAAGAAGCAAATGCATGTTTCTTGGGGGACTTCATCCCAGGAGAAAAATCAGCCCCCAGGAAACCCCATGCCACTGAGAGAGCCAGGGAACACAATGGAAGTCTAAGGCATCCTAGTAATTTCTGGTGGTATTAATGGCCCCTCACTAATCCTTATACGTATTTTTTAAAATTAGCCAGAACATGGAAATAAGGCAAAGGATGGCACCTGTACTTTCAATATCACACCAAAGCCAGTCTAACTGATTTCATTCTCTAGGACGTACTTTATTTTGACCTGCTATTTACTACCAATTAGAGGTAAGTTATAGGTTAATCTTCAGATTTCTTTTTTTCCCATTAGAGATGCAAATTATTTCTATCTTTCAGAAAAGGTAACTATAAAGGTTACAGTTTTACTGCCCTATAGGACATTAACCAGTGTTGTCTAATTTAGTAAATATCTCAGCACGCCTTTCCTGACAGACTAAGCCAGTGGCAACATCCTGCTGGTTCCCTCATTGATGAGCTAAATAAATTTCTGACACACATTCATGATATATTTAAGAGATAATTACGTTTTAACAATTTGAAAGTTGTGCTTTGATACACTTATTCTGTAGTTAATCACTATTGCACTGTTTACTCTTTCCATCTTTAAAATTTCTTCCTACTGAGTCTATGTTGTGTCAAAATTTTTATCTCAATATATTTTATACTTGACTATTTCATCACATAAATATTATAGCTACTATAGCAGTTATGGACGACTTGGAGAGTAAATTAAAGATATATGTCTTCCTCTAAAGATGGGTCTTTTCTCAAGACTGAAACATAATAAAAACTGGAACAGTAAGATCATACCTATCTCAGGTGCCCTCTGGTTGTTATTTGGCCACCTGCTGTTGCTGGTAACTTTTATCACAAAGTTAAGATTTCTACAGAACTAAGTTCCTCTTTTCCAGTATATGTAATCACTACTCACCCCATACTCAGCAGCTTGCTCATTTCACATTCATCTCTTTCTCCTCTTCAAACTTTTTTTTTTTCTAGCCAATCCAATATTCTAGGGTGTCAGAAATCATGCTTATCCTTATCTCTTGAAATGTACTACTCTCCATTAATTGGCCATTTTCTTCAGGAAAGTAAATAATATTACTGAACACTAAGTGCCTGACATGTACTAGGCTGTTCATGTGTTTTTGTTTTGTTTTGAGACAGGGTCTCACTCTGTTGTCCAGGCTACAATGCGGTGGTGCAATAATCACAGCTCACTGCAGCCTCAACCTTTTGGGCTCCAGTGATCCTCCCACCTCATCCTCCCAAGTAGCTAGGACTACAGGCCCACGCCACCATGCCCGGGTAATTTTTTTGGTTTTTGTAGAGACAGCAGTCTCACTGTATTTCCCAGGCTGATCTCAAACTCCTGGGCTCAAGTGATCTTCCCACCAGGAATGAAAAGAAGAGTAAAAGTCAGTTCTACACAAATTGGAACATTTTCTAGTACACTGTGGAAAGGTACAGGTATTTTTATTGAATGTTATATAATTTAAGGCTTTATTAAATACTAAAAATAAGTATTACCTATTATGTAACATTAAAAACCACTGTAAATTCATGTGAATTTTTTTAGGATTGAAGTGCGATACTTCAGGTAATGTGTGAAGGGTTTATGCCAAGCCTCACTCTCTGGGAACACACCTTCCTTCCCACCATCATTATGTGGGCTTTACTTGAAAACTCCACAGGAGTACTGACTTGATACTCCTCATCAAATTTGGGTAACATATGAAGCTTCTAGAAAAATTTTTCCAGGCCCTTTAAGATATTTTGAAAACTCTGCAGTAAGTTAATTGCTGCCATGTTAGTTGAATTTCTTGGCACCAAAGAATTAAAATCAAATGCAAATTGAGGCACAAAAATCAAGTTACAGTTTACCATGGTCATCCAGATAATATGGAAACATGCTTAAATTTTTAATTTTTTCATACATAAAAACCCAAAATTTTTAAATTATTATAGTACCTAAGAATACATCCCCAGTCCTACAGAGGTTGCTATTAATCCAAACATCACTTGAGCTAATTAAATCATCCTTTCCCCCTTAAACCTTTCTAGCCAACTTGTTAACAGGTGTTAATATTTAGCTATATTAACCAATTTAAGTTCTCCCACATTCTCCTCACCTTCCTCTCTTCGGGAAAGCAAAATCAGATATTACAGTGAAATCAACAAATCAGTAACTTGGGGACAGAGAAAGGGAAACAAAAATCCTAGAAAACCCGCTTGTAGATAATCAACGCCTAAATAATTAAGAGTCTTATATAATATTATACTGTCCTTTAGCAGTGTTGGCAAAGATGTGGAAAGATCAGAACCCTCTTATATTGCTGGTGGGCTGTAAAATGGGGCAGCCACTTTGGAAATAATTTCACAGTTCCTAAAAATATGAAACATAGAGTTATATGACCCAGCAATTCCACTCCTGGGTATATACCCAAGAGAACTGAAAACAGGTGCCCACACAAAAACTTGTACCTGAGTGTTCATAGCAGCATTATTCATAATGGTCAAAGGGGGAAACGAACCAAATACCCATCAACCGACGCATGGATAAACAAAATTTGATATCCACATAATTGAATATTATTCAGCTATAAAACAGCAGTACTGACACATGCTATGCTACGACATGAATGCACACTGAAAATATGATCTAAGTAAAAGCAGCCAGTCACAAAAGGCCACATATTGTATAATTCCATTGATAGGAAATGTCCAGAACAGACAAATCCATACAGACAGGAGGTAGGTCAGTGGTTGCCAGAGCCTGGAGCAGGAGGACATGGGGAATGACTGCTAACAGGAACGGGGGTTTCTTTGCGGGGTGATAAAAAAAGGTCCTGGAATCAGTGGCAACAGCTGTACAACTCTTCCTATATGTGCTAAAAGCCATTTAGTTGAATTAGAAATCATTGGTGAACTGGTATTTAAATTGTATCTTAATAAAGCTTAAAAAGTTGTATTGCTCACTTCCCATGAATTTAGTCATAATTCATCCTTACAAGATTCACTGTTTTACTCCTGTTCCAATTAACAAACACTCTGCAACTATCCTTCGGATAAGAAAACCATTGTGAGCTGCTTGGACAGGTAGAGATTAAATCATTATTAAATTCCGACAAGTGAGGTCAAGATTCCACATATCGTAAAGCACGTAGAATTTTTAATAGTGTACAAATGATTCAGCCATAGACTAAACAGTGTTAGAAGAAGAAATCCTAGTCCTTCCAGTGGAAAGCGGCAGAGCAGTCGGTGAGTGGTGCATCAATGAGGACCTACCAGGCTCATTATGCAGCTATTAGCAGGATCACTGATTACCAAATCCTCAAACTGTTACGGATTCAGAAGATGTAAAATAAGGATTGTTAGTACTCAGAGCATGCATCCTACCTCTCCAGCTAGTGGGTTTCTCCTATTTCACAGAGCTGGATGGTTCGCTCTGTTAGTGGTCCTCAACATTTCCAGCAATGTGCACCTCAGCCTGCAAAGAGCCTGGACATTCTCCTCTCCACTTCCTGTCCTACTCTTGCAAGTTTCCCAGGCAAAGGAGCAATCTCAGGATGATTGAACGGTGCTAACTTTTCTTTTCTTCTTTTGTAAGTCATATATTTGAAATGATACAGCAACATTCAGGACACTTTTAGCTGTACATTTAAATAACTATACGTATTAGCATCATCTTACATAATGTGTGATCTGGCCACTGCCTGTACCACTGGATGTGGAATCTAGGTTCTACAAGGTGTCTCAACATCTGCAGGGGAAGCTGCTGAAGTTCATAAAACCATAAAGCAGCAAAGATCAATGAGGTGCCCACCACAGACTCGGCTACTGAACCATGGATGCAAAGTCGGAAAGATGGGCTACGAACTTGAATGGTTGAGAAGGTAAGAACCCTCTACAAACTCTTTTCCAATTTCTGCCTCTGTTTTGTGTCTCTATAGTCCTCAGAGCTTCCACCCTTCTAAACGCATCACAATGTGTTAAAATCCCAATTACTGATCTTCTGGCACCACCTAGCAACTCTCCGCATCCATCTTCCTCATCGTGACCACTTCATCACCTGGCATAACGTCTGACATGCAGCAGGATTCAGCCAACAACTGCTCAGTGAGGAACAGCTACGTTTCCACACTAATCCCACTTCTTCCTCCAGAGGAAGACCTGCTCCTCTGATATTTGCTAAAGCATAGCTAAGTGCCAAATCGAAGGGACTCTTTTCAGAGAATCCAGTGCCTCTGATGCCACTGATTCCTCTCCAGGCTTCCTCCCACCTGAGTGCCCCTTCTCCATCCTTCCTCCTGTTCCTGCCCCTTCCCAAGGTTCCAGACTCAACTGGTTTCTCCAGCTACTCGATGTGCCTGAGCGACCACCACATCACCCATTCTCGGCTACAGGTGAAGCCATCCTGGCACCAACTGGGGAGCACCCCCGCAGGCCTCACTCCTCACACTCAGATTCAACCATGCTGAGGCATCTGCTCACCAGGCCCCCAGTACAAACAACATGGCCACCGCCTGTGTCAACAATGCTTCCGTTCTCCCAGTTCCTCCAACACTGGCCTTTGTCACCTCTCTCCCCCACCCTCACCTACTTTCCCTTGTGCCCCCAGCTCACTGGAGTCATTCCCTCCTGTCCATTTCCCCTGCGACTCCCCTTCCTCAGAGCTCCGTCACCTCCCCCTCAGGATCTGTACTCACTTGTCTACTTTTCTACTCTCCTATCCATCCAGCGCCCATATGCCAGACAAAGCTTCCTGAAGGTCCTCCCCAATCAGTCATTGCCCTGCTCAGCAATGCTCAGTGGCTCCTGTCCCTTCCTGGATTATGTGTCAAGCTCCTCAGCCTGGCCCCTGAGGGCTCTCAGCCCACACACCTTGACTTTCAACTTCTCTCAAAACCTTAAAGAGCACTTATAATGTGCAGGTCACAGTGCTTGGTGTTTTGAGAACAGCAGGAGGAGGAAAGAATCCTTTTCCTCCTGTCCGTCTCTATCAGTGCTCCCAGGACCACCTGCTGGGCTCTGGAAGTGCCTCCTGTTGCCTAACCTAGTTTTAGGCAGTTCCACCCATGCAGAAGGCCTTTTTTTCCCATGTCATCCTCTCAAAATCCTTGAGATCTTCAAGATCTGTCTCCATGACACCCCTCCCACAACAAATCTTCTCTCTGCTTCTCCACCAGCCTGACCCAATCGCACCACAGAAGCAGGTAAGCCTATCTGTGTGCTCTGGGGCCAGGGCCGGTGTGCAGACCTAGTGAGAGGGTGCCTGAGTTTTCATTCAATACTCAAGTGCCTACCACATTAAATATGTACTAACAGACAGGACTTCGGGTCTTGACTCTCAAGATGTCTGGAGAGAGTGCAGATGAGGTGATAGGTGAGGCCATGGGAATGGCTGGAAACACTGTTCTGGAGAAGACGCTGTTTCAGTAGGTAGGAGGAGGAAGAGGAACTGGCACAGAAACCAAAGTGGCAGGAGGAGAACTAGAGTAGCAGGCATCACAGTCACCAAGCAGAGCTGCAAGGAGGAGGAGATGAACACCTCAAAACACAAACAGAGAACTACAAGAAAAGGCCACCGAATTGGAAATTAACAGGTCACTGTTTAACTTAGAATGTGCTTTTGAGGCAGCCAAATGCTTAGGCAGATAAGGTGTGGGGGGAGGGGGGTCCCTGGAGAATCTCCCTGCCTGCCCAACGAGAGTTTACATCAGATGCTTTTGTGCAGATGAGGCAACCTGCCCAGGGCCTTGTCTGAGCATGCTCACAATGGACTGGGGGGACCAGGGTGGAGCCACAGATTGGGGGAGGAGCCTGATTTCTTCAGCTCCTGTGTGGTGGCCTGGGTGAGGTGGGGGCTTGTTAGCAGGACTCCATCTCATTTTGCCGAGTATTTTTCTTTTTTGTTCCCTTTTCGCCCTGTAAAATCCTGCACTGTTCACCCTTCAATGTGTCTGCATGCCTAAATTTTCCTGCTTGTGTGACAAGAACCCGGTTTTAGCTGAACTAAGAAGCAAAATTCTTCAACATTTTCATTACTCTGATGAGGTATGCAGGAGATGCAAGGGCTTTAGAAAGCAATGTAGCCGGGCGCGGTGGCTCACGCCTGTAATCCCAGCACTTTGGGAGGCTGAGGCGGGCGAATCACAAGGTCAGGAGATCCAGACCATCCTGGCTAACAAAGTGAAACCCTGTCTCTACTAAAAATACAAAAAAATTAGACAGGTGTGGTGGCGGGCGCTTGTAGTCCCAGGTACTCGGGAGGCTGAGGCAGGAGAACGGCGTGAACCCGGGTGGCAGAGCTTGCAGTGAGCTGAGATCATGCCACTGCACTCCAGCCTGGGCGACAGAGCGAGACTCCATCTCAAAAAAAAAAAAAAAAAAAAGAAAGCAATGTGTAGTGAGAAAGAGGAGATACAGCCATGCCTTGGGAGGTATTGCAGGTTTGGTTCCAGACCACAGCAATAAAACAAATATTGAAATAAAGCAAGTCACATAAAGTTTTTGGTTTCCCAATGCATGTAAAAGTTATGTGTACGTTATACTGTAGTCTACCATGTGCTTAATAGCATTATGTTTGAAAAAAACAATGTACATACATTAATTTTAAAATATGGCTGGGCAAGATGGCTCATGTCTGTAATCCTAACATTTTGGGAGGCCGAGGCAGGAGGACTGTTTGAGGCCAGGTGTTCGAGACCAGCCTAGGCAATATCGAGAGATGCTGTCTCTACAAACATACAATAATAATAATTAATTTAAAAAGACTTCATTGCTAAAAATAGTTAACAATCATCCGAGCATTCAGCAAGTCCTAATCTTTTTGCTGGTGGAGGGTCTTGCCTCAATGGTGGTGGCTGCTGACTGATCTGGGTGGTGGTTACTGAAGGCTGCAGTGGCAGTGGCAATTTCTTAAAATGAGAAGACAGTGAAGTTTGCTGCATTTGTTGACTCTTCTTTTCACATAGGATTTCTCTACAGCATGCGATGCTGTTTGATAGCATTTTACCCACAGTAGAACCTTCAAAACTGGAACCTTTCCTCTGAAACCCTGCCACTGCTTTATCAATTAAATTTATGTAATATTCTAAATCCTTTGTTGTCATTTCAACCATGTTCACAGCATCTTCACCAGAGGTAGATTCCATCACAAGAAACCACTCTCTTTGCTCCTCCACAAGAAGCAACTCCTCATTCCATTTTTATCATGAGACTGCAGCACTTCCATCAAATCTTCAGCCTCCACTTCTAATTCCAGTTGTCTTGCTGTTTCCACCACATCTGCAGTTACATCCTCCATTGAAGTCTCAAACCCCTCAAAGTCATCCATGAGGGTTGGAATCCACTTCTTCCAAATTCCTGTTAATGTTGATATTTTTACCTCCTCCTGTTCTTTATGGCATCTAGAATGGTGAATCTGTTCCAGCAGGTTTTCAATTTACTTTGCCCAGATCCATCAGAGGAATCACTATCTATGGCAACTACAGCCTTATTTTATATATATATATAGAGAGAGAGAGAGACAGAGAGACAGAGAGAGACAGAGAGAGAGAGATGGAGTCTCGCTCTGTCACCCAGGTTGGAGTGCAGTGGCACGATCTCAGCTCACTGCAAGTTCCACCCCCCCAGGCTCACGCCATTCTCCTGCCTCAGCCTCCAGAGTAGCTGGTGCTATTATAGGCGCCCACCACCACTCCCGGCTAACTTTTAGTATTTTTAGTAGAGACGGGGTTTCACTGTGTTAGCCAGGATGGTCTTGATCTCCTGCCCTCGTGATCCACCCACCTCGGCCTCCCAAAGTGCTGGGATTACAGGCATGAGCCACCACGCCTGGCCTGAAATATATTTCTTAAATGATAAGACATGAAAGTCAAAATTACTCCTTGATCCATGGGCTGCTGAATGGATGCTGTATTAGCTGGCAGGAAAACAATATTCATCTTCTTGTACTTCTCCATTAGAGCTCTTGGGTGACTGGCACATTGTCAATGAGCAGTAATATTTCAAAAAGGATCTTTTTTCAAAACAGTAGGTCTCAACAGTGGGCTAAAAATATCCAGATGTACTGTCATCTAGGCTTTGTTTCATTTATGGAACACAGGCAGAGTAGATATAGCATAATTCTATAGGCCCAGGATTTTCAGAATGGTAAATGAGCACAGGCTTCAACTTTAAGTCACCAGTTGCATTAGCCCCTAACAAGAGAATCAGTGTGTCCTTTGAAGCTCTGAAACCAGACACTGACTTCTCTCTAGCTAGAAAAATCCTAGACGGCATCTTCTTCCTCTAGAAGGCTGTTCTGTCTACATTGAAAACCTGTTGTTTGGTGTAGCCATCTTCATCAATTATCTTAGCTAGATCTTCTGGAGAACTTGCTTCAGCTTCTACATCAGCACTTGCTGCTTCACCCTGCACTTATGTTACAGAGATGGCTTCTTTCCTTAAACCTCAAGAACCCACATCTGCTAGCTTCGAACTTTTCTTCACCTCTCTCAGCCTTCACAGAATTAAAGAGAGTTAGAGACTTGTTTTGGATTAGCCTTTGGATTAGCTTTTGGCTTAAGGAAATATTATGGCCAGTTTGATCTTCTATCTGGACCACTAAAACTTTCTCCATATCAGCGATAAGGTTGTTTCACTTTCTTAACATTTGTGTGTTCAGTGGAGTACCACTTTTTTTTTTTATTTTTATTTTTGGAGACGGAGTCTCACTCTGTTGCCCAGGCTGGAGTGCAGTGGCATGATCTCGACTCACTGCCTCCCAGGTTCAACTGATTCTCCTGCCTCAGCCTCCCAAGTAGCTGGGACTACAGGTGCATGTTGCCACGCCCAGCTAATTTTTTGCATTTCAGTAGAGACGGGGTTTCACCATGTTGCCCAGGCTGGTCTCGAACTCCTGAGCTCAGGCAATCTGCCCGCCTTGGCCTCCCAAAGTGCTAGGGTTACAGGCATGAGCCACCGCGATTGGCCTGGAATATCACTTTTAATTTCCTTCAAGAACTTTTCCTTTGCATTCACGACTTAGCTAACCATGTGGCACAAGAGGCCAAGCTTTGGGCCTATCTTGGCTTTCAACATGCCTTCCTCACTAAGCTTAATCATTCCTAGCTTTGGATTTAAAATAGAGATGGGCCACTCTTCCTTTCACTTGAACACTTACAGGTTATTGTAGAGTTATTAATTGGCCTAATTTCAATATTGTTCTGTCTCAGGAAATAAGAAGGCCTGAGAAGAGGGAGAGAGACTGGGAATGGCCATCAGTGAAGCAGTCAAAACATATACAACATTTATTGAGCAAGTTTACCATCTTACATAGGTGTAGTTCATGGAGCCCAAAACAACTACAATAGTAACATCAAAGATCTCTGATCATAGATCACCATAACAGATACAATAATTTAAAAGCTTGAAATGTTTTGAGAATTATCAAAAAGTAACAGACAAGATGTAAGCACACGCTATTGGAACAATGGCGCCAACAGACTTGCTCCACACAGGGTTGCTACAAACCCTCAGTTTGTAAAAGGTGCAATATCCGCAAAATGCAATAAAGCAAGGCAGAATAAAACGACGTAAGCCGGTAGCTGTTTTCCACATCCCTGTCAAACTTCTATAAATAGAAGAGCAGAGAGAAAGAGGGCAATGATTGCGTGTTAACAAAGCCACTGAGAACTGAAGATAGCTGGGACTACTCAGAAAAGTGGCCAGACAACCAGAAGCGTACCTTCTTCATCCACCTCCAGTCATGACTCATGTGTCACTCTGAGGCAGGGATGATTCCACAACAGAAAAGCAGATCTTGCTGTGACTATTTCTTTCTCCTTTCTTTGGATAGCTGAAGAATTTTGGTAGCCAAAATTCATGGGTTCTGAAATTCCTAGAATTATACAAGCAGTGAGAGTAGAGCATCTGAAAACAGACGACATTGCTTTGAAAAAGGTAGTTTTGTGCTAGGCTGTCATAACATGCAACCTGGTGTTTGCTGGAACATCCTCCTCAAGGAAAAGGATTAAGAAAAGTCTCTTTGTTGGTTCTTCTCAGTTTGCATAAATCAACACCTACACATCTGACCCATAATGAGGCTCTTTTTAACTAAACAGCATGTTAAGTGTGACTTTACAGAAATGAAATCAACTTCTTAATAAATTCACCAATTGGAATTTCATGAGACTATGCAAAAGACACACACACTAGGATTTCCAATCCTATTTCCAGCTCTTCCTTCCCTTTTCTCTTCAACTTGATCAACTGCCTCAATAGTGTTGTTGCCCATTTCAAACAAGTTGCCCTGTGGAGCACTTCTCTCTCAAACCCGTATTTTCTGTGCAGAAAATTAATGTTCCTGTAACAATGTCATGCTTTGCTTTGGCCTCCTGACACTGAAGGTTAAGAAACTCTGAAAGGGAACTAATTTCTCTTTAGCTCTTGGGCCTAGCACAGCGGCATTACTTAGACCCTGGGGACAACCTAAAATAATTTCAGCTGCAATCTTGACTCATAGAACATTGTTGATGTCCTATTTTTATTCATTTCTGGGATTGAGGAAACTCTGTCATCAGTTTTTCTGGGCTATGGCTGATGTTCCCTCTCGGTTTGAAGACTATTATCGCCCCCAGCAAACATACAACACGTGAGTTTGTGTATCCCTGACATATCGTAAACCTCTGACCTTAGTCATACTATTAATCCCTAATTGCTGGTGTAGCTCCAATTTTCCTGTGGCTATTCCCAAACCTTCTGATTTTCCACTTTTGCTTTGCAATTAACCCTACATCATGTAAGCAGGTGAAGCAAAGATGACTTCTTCTTTAGGTTCCCCTGTAAACTGTAACATTCCCGTTTCCTCACTGGTAGTTGTGATGGTTAATCTTATGTTTCAGCGTGGCTAGGGCTGTAGTGCCCAGTTATTTGGCCAAACACCAGTCCGGATGTTGCTGTGAAGATCTTTTCTAGATGTGATTGACAGTTAAATCAGTAGATTTTGAGTAAGGCAGATGATGTGGATGGGCCTCCTCTAATCCGTTGAAGGCCTTAAAAGACTGAAGTCTCCAGAAAAGAAAGAAATGTGGCCTTAAGATTGCCGTAAGATTCAAGCCTAAAACATCAACTCCTGCCAGACACTCCAGCCTGCTGACCTGCCCTGCTTGTTTTGAACTTGCTAGGCTTCACAATCACATGAGTCAATTCCTTAATCTCTCTCTCTCTCGCTCTCTTGCTCTCTCTCGATGTATGTGTGTGCGCACACACACACATTCTTTTGGTTCTTTCTCTGGAGAACCCTGACTAACACAGGGCTCATGAAAAAAAAAACTGCATCTATTTGTATGTCTTCTAAGTTAAAGCCAGGAATTGAGAAACCTTCAATTATGATGTTTCATATGATGTTTAAAACACTATGTCTATTATGTTAACACCAATTATTTCCTTAAGGTTTCTGAAATGAGACCACATAAAAGACTTATCAAGAGTCATTATGTCAAAAATTATAGAAGGCTATTAATGGATTTAAAATTAAATGAGTAGTTATTTCCAGAGGTAATATAAAAGCCTTAATTTGGCCATTTAAAATCTTGGTTCCTTCAGCCCTCTTAAAAGGTTTATTTCTCACTAAGTGGATCTCCAGATAGCTTTAGAATAAATTACAGTCTTGAATCGGGAAAATCTAAATTATAGGGCCCTAAAAATCATCCTCATGGCAGTACTTCACTAAGAAATAAAATCCCTTGTGGAAAAAATTTCTTTATAAAGCAAGCAATAAAACTTTACTGAGTGCCTATCACCTGTGATGGGCACTATTACACACAAAAGCATTTATTGTATGGTCTTTTGTAACAAACTAGCATCTACTCAGCAGCACAAAAATATGTCACGGGGCGGGGGCTTCAGGGCTTATTATTAGGAAAGGTGGCATACAAGGAGCTACAGAAAGTGGGAGAAATGCCCGAACTGGCAACAAATGCAGTGACAGAGCAGGTCCCCTGGAGAAGCAAAACACAATGCTCGATACACGTGCCTTTCAACGACGGCCCCAAGGCCCGCTTTCAAAGGCACCCGCACTTTCCTGAGGAATGACCCATATGGGAGTAAAGAAGTGGTCATTTTCCGTAGACTCCGTCGCTTGACTCAACTCAGAACAACAGGAAAACAATGGATTTTCCTTTAACACTGCTTTTCATCAAAATAACTAAAGTATTTTATTAAAAAAAAAATCTGGACCCATCCTGCCTTTTCAAGTCTTCAAAATGCCACCAGAGAGGTCATACCATGGTGGACACGATTTTATATTAGGTCCAGTCACTTGGACCTTCACAACTGAGATCATGAAATTAGCAGAGCGTTGAACTTTGCCCTGCACAGAATACAAAACTCCTCACTGTGATTAGTGAGTTCATGCTGTTGCCCAGCATTAAGTTAATGGATAACAATTACACATCAGAGAGAAAAAAAATCAACAAGTTAAACAGACACTCTAGAAAAATCAAAACTGGCAACACTACCACCAAAAAAGTGATAATCTTTGTGATTTGGTTGGCTCCATTGTATGCTTTTCTCTTCACTTTCCATCCAAATGAGGGTATCTGCTGGTGACCAAATGGTTCTGAGCTGGTGGCTGCTTGGCCCAGCTGGGACCCACACAGCAGGTACAGGTTCTGTTGAGCTCAGCAGTTTTGGGTACAGTAGGAAAGTAATCTGGCTCCTTGGGTTCAGGGCAGAACCAAACATTTTTCCCAGAGAATTTTCTGTATGGAATTTCCACATCCAAATGATTTTAACACTGACTTTCCAAAATAAGTCATTCTCAGCAAGCACCAGCACCAGGCACCCATTCACTCAAAACTTATTCAGACACAGTCGTCAACAGATACCACAGGTTAAGGAAGCCCTCATAGCTCTGTTACTGTCCCTTGGCGCTCTCCTCCACGCTTCTCAAGACTGTCCTGTGAAGGCAGCTGGCTTTTCTGGGTGACCTTGAGTGCACCACTTCATGTGTGTTTCAGTTTTCTCCTGGGTAGAGGGGGAGTAATGTCTGCTCAATGTGCTGTGTGTGGGAACTGACCCAATACATGGAAAACACCATGTGATGCTGTGTCCGAGGAAGCTCCCGTGATTATTTTAAAAGTCACATGGAGCAAAACCAGGATGAGAGTGAGTGCCTCCAAGCCTCCACTCCCAGCACAGAGAATAGTCCTGTTCACCCCGCCCTCTCTCAGCCCCAGGAGTGCTGACAGGTGCGGCCACCATTAGCCCATGGAGAACATTATAAAGCAGGGGTGTCCAATCTTTTGGCTTCCCTGGGCCACTCTGGAAGAAGAAGAATTGTCTTGGGCCACGCATAAAATACACTAACACTAATGATAGCTGCTTAGCTAAAAAAAAAAAAATGTAAAGAAATATCATAATGTTTTGAGAAAGTTTACAAATTTGTGTTGGGCCCCATTCAAAGCCGTCTTGGGCTGCATGTGGCCCGTGAGCCATGGGCTGGACGAGCTTGTATAAAGTAGTGAAAGCCTTGACTTGTACCTCTTGGAAAACTTACAACACAGAAAGCGTTTCAACCCTTAAACACAACGCTATTTTGTATACTAAGCTTAAGGCATGACGATGCCGTTGTTAAATGTTTCTAGTTCTGCCATTCAGTCTTGGTCGGGTTTGATGGTGGTTTTACAGAGGGAAGTGATAAAGGATGATGTCTATCCTCAAGAAAATGTGTGTTTATTATATTTGACTTGTATTGAAAAATGTTTCATATATGTGTTTTTATATGTGAAAAATTCAGCCCTCTGCCAAATGCGCCTCAACATGCAAACAAAAGAAAATTAGATGAAAAAGTTTAGACTTAGTGAGAGAGTGTGTTGGAAATTATAACCCCTCAGAAGTTATAGCTTTACTACCTTGAAGTCATCCAGGTATGCAGCAATCTCTCTGTATCTTTTCTGGCAAGTTATGTGAATGAGGAATATATGTGAGCAGATATCCTCAGAAGTCCTGATTCCAAGTGTACTGATAAAAACAATGGTGGCCCTGCATGCGCTAAGCCACCCTGGGCACCGAGGCCCTGCTGTGAGCCCTCCGTGAGCTGCCTTTGCCTTCTTTGGGTTTGGTGTAATGGACTAGCTTTGTTTACCTGGCCCAGCACGTGGCACAACATGCTGAGTTTTTCTAACACTGATATAATCTGCACAGCCAAATATATTTAACCCCAGCAGAACAAAATTACTAGAAATGACAGTTTTAAAAAATTAAAGGAAATGCTTTCAAAAAAGACAGCCATTGATACGGTCTAGATGTTTGTCCTCTCCAAATCTCATGTTGAAATGTGATCCCCAGTATTGAAGGGGGGCCTGGGGGAGGTGTTTGGGTCATGGGGATGGCTCCTTCAGGACTGGCCTAGTGCCCTCACCAGAGTAATGGGTGTGTGTTCTCACTCTGTAAGTTCACTTCGAGCTGGCTGTTTAAAGGGCCCATCCTCTTTCCTGCACTCTCTCTCTCTCTCTCTCTCTCTGTCTCTCTCTCTCTCTCTCACTTCCTCTCTCATCATGTGACACACCTACTTCCTGTTTACCTCCCACTGTGACTGGAAGCTTCCTGAGGCCTCAACAGAAGCAGATACTGGCACTATGTTTCCTGTACAGCCTGCAGAACCGTGAGCCAATTCAACCTCTTTTCTTTATAAATGACCCAGGCTCAGGTATTCCTTTATAGCAAAACAAAAAAGACAAACACAGTCATACATGCCTCAAAGTTTAGTGTTACAACACTGCTAATCCCATCCATAAACTGAGGCTGGTGGAAAGGACCTTTCTTGCTTCTAAGCCTCAGCCTAACTGGAAACAGATTTTTATCTCACCTGGCCAGGCCTCTTTCCCCATGCAAGGATCCTTCCTAAAGAGGAAAACAAAACCAAAACAAATACCCCAAACAAGAGTTTTCCACAAGTAGTTTAATAATTCCAACACAACTTTTTATTCAAACATTTATTACATGCCAGACACTATATGAGGTGCTGGGATTTCAGGCATGTGCCACCACATCCGGCTAATTTTTGTATTTTTAGTAGAGATGGGGTTTCACCATGTTGACCAGGCAGGTCTCGAACTCCTGACCTCAGGTGATCCACCCGCCTTGGCCTCCCAAAGTGCTGGGATTATAGGCGTAAGCCACCGCACCCGGCCTACACTATACTTTTTATAGTTTATGTAAAGTGTATGCTTTCTACTTACTTACTTTAAAAAAAAATAAGTCAACTGTAAAACAGCATCAGGCAGGTCCTTCAGGACAGAGTCCAGAAGAAGGCGTTATTATTATAGCAGATGACAGCTCTATGCGTGTTACTTCCCTTGAAGGCCTTCTAGTGGGACAAGATGTGGAGGTGGAAGATAGTGATATGGATGATGCTGACCCTGTGTAGACCCAGGCTAATGTGTATGTTTCTGTCTTCGTTTTTAACAAAAAAGCTTAAAAAGTACAAAACAAAAAAGCTTAAGAAGTGCAAAACAAATTTTAATTAAAAAAAGCTTATGGAATAGGGACATTAGAGAAGAATAAGGCTATAAAGAAATTATATTTGTACAGCTGTATAATGTGTTTCTGTTTTAAGCTAGGTGTTACCACAAAAGAGTACAAGATTTTAAAAATTAAAATGTATAAAGTAACAAGCTTACAGTAACTAAGATCAATTTATTATGAAAAAAAGTTTTAATAAATTTAAAGTGCTTGCTTCAGCAGCACATATATTAAATAAATTTAGAGTGGGCTAAGTGGACAGTATTTCCAAAGCTTAGAGCAGTGAACAGCAATGTCCTAGGCCTTTGCATTCACTCCCCCACTCACTGACTCACCCAGAGCAATTTCCAGTCCTGCAAACTCCATTCATAAGTGCCCTACGCAGACAAGCCATTTAAAAAAAAAACTTTTATACCGTATTTTTCTGTACCTTTTCCATGTTTAGACACACAAACACTTATCATTGTGTTACAACTGCCTACAGTATTCAGTACAGTCACATGCTGTATAGGATTGTAGCCTAGAAGCACCAGGCTACACTAGAGAGCCTGGGTGTGTTGTAGGCTGTACCATTTAACTTTGTGTAAGTACACTCTGACAGTGTTCGCACAGTGATGAAATTGCCTAGCAATGGATTTATCAGAATGTATCCCTGTCATTAAGTGATGCATGGCTGCATAGAAAAAAAAATCCATCACATATCTATAGACTTGCAATGAATAATCAAAAAAAATTATGAAAACTATCCCATCTATAATAGCATCAGAAAGAACAAAATATTTAGGCATAAATTTAACAGAAGTATAAAACATATACTCTGTAAACTAGAAAACATTTTTGAAAGATATTTAAGACCTCAGTAAACGGATTCAAAAATTGGAGAGACTTGGTATTGTCAAAATGGCAATGCATCCCAAATTCAGCTACAGGTTCAGTACAATCTTATCAAAATCCTGGCTGACGACTCTGCATGATTTGCAAGCTGATCCTATAATTAATGAGAAAATTCAAGGGAATCAGAATAGCCTAAACAATATTGAAAAGAAAACAAATTTTGAGATTTTAGACTTCATAATTTCAAAGCTTACTATAAAGCCACAGGAATCAAGACAATGTGGTACTAGCACAAGGATAGACATATAGATCAATGAAAATAGAACTAAACGTTCAGAAATAAAATTTTATATTCATGGTCAATTCATTTTCAACAAGAATACTAAGACCATTCAATGGTGAAAGAATCATCCTTTCAACAAATGACACTGGGACAAATGCATTTCTACATGCAAAAGAATGAAATGAGATCTTTCCTTACACCATATGCAAAATAGAGCACGGGCCTAAATCTAAGAGCTGAAACTATAAAACTCTTAGACAAAAATAGGGAGAAAATCTTCACGGCCTTGGATTAGGCAATAGTTTCTCAAATACAACACTATGAGCACAACCAACCAAAAAAAGAAATAGCTAAACGATTTCATCAAAATTTAAAACTTTAATGCAAAGACCACCACTAAGTAAGAAAGTGAAAAGAAAACCTGTAGAATGGAAGATACTTGTAAATTATATATCTGATAGGAGTCTATTATCCAGGATATATAAAAAACTCTTACAACTCAACAACAAAATGGCAAGTAACCCAATTAAAAAATGAGCAAAGACTTGAATAGGCATTTCTTTGAAGATATCCAAATAGCCAATAAGCACATGAAAAGGTGTTCAACATCATCATGCATCAGAGAAATGAAAATCAAATCCAAATAAGATGCCACTTCAGACACATTAGTTAAGCTGGCTAGAATCAATAAAGCAGATGGAAAAAAGTGTTGGTGACACGGAAACAGAAAGTAAAATAGAGGTTGCCAGGGGCTGGGAGTGGGATAAATAGGGACTTGGCATTTAATCGGTACAGAGTTTCAGTTTTGCGAGATAAAAAGATTCTGAAGATTGGTTGCATAACAATGAATGTACTTACTATGGCTGAACTGTACACTTAAACTGGTTAAAATGGTAAAGTTTATGTTTTATATGTTTTACCACAATTTTCAAATTTTTAAATAGCACACATCAGTTTAAAAACTGGAGCCCCCATACATAGCTGATGGGAATGTAAAATGGTGCATGCCTGCTTGAGAAATAGTCTGGCAATTCTTCCAAAATTTCAACACTGAGTTACAATTTGACTCAGCAATGCCACACATAGGTATATGCCCAAGAGAAATGAAAACAGATGTCCACATAAAAACTTATACACAAATGTTCATAGCAGTATTATTCCTAATAGCTAAAAAGTACAAACAACCCAAATGTCCATCAACCGATGAATGAATACATACAATGTGGTACATACATACAATGAAGTATCATTCAGCAATGAAAAGAAAGGAAATACTGATTCATGCTACCACAGGGATCAACCTTGAAACATTAAGCTGTGAAAGCAGCCAGACCTAAAAGGCCACATGTTGTAGGAATCATTTATATGAAATGTCTAGAATAGTCAAATGTAGAGGGACAGACTGTAGATTAGTGGTTGTCTAGGGCTGGGGACTTGAGGAAAAATGAGGACTGCTAATGGCTCCAGGGTTTCCTTTTGGAGGGGATGAAAATGTCTTCAAATTGACTATGGTAATTGATGACTGCATGACTCTGTGGATATACTAAAAACAACTGAATTATATACTTTAAATGGATAAGTTATATATCAATTAGATCTCAATAAAGCTGTTAAAAAAAAGAAACAAAGAGGCCAGTTGCTGTGCTGTGGTGTCAGTTCTTAACCTAGACAGAAGGTGGTTACAGGCAGAAATGGCACAGTACAAAATGCCGGGTATAATCCCGGCTCAGCCATTAGATAGACTGGGTCTGCTTGGGTCACTAAGTTTTTTGATCTTCTATTTGTTCTTATACAGATAATAATACCTTCCTAGCAATGCATGGCACAGAGTAAGCTCATTTATTAGGGTACTTATTACTACTACCATAAATAACTATACTCGATCATAGCCAAAAGGCCAAGAAGCAATTAGTACTATTAATAACTGTATACAAGTGATGTCATAAGATAATGGTCAAAAAAGCTCTTACAGTAAAAAAAGTAATGCATGTTCCTCAGAAGTATCAAAATGATGTCTATTCATTCATTGCAGCCATATCATAATGCAGTTCAATACATTTCTGCTAATTCCACAAATATTTTTCAAGAGCATGCTCAGAGGTGGCAGAGGTGGCAAGCAGTGGCTTCTGGAGTAAATGGTAGGACCTCTTATTATTTGAATGTTTGCGCCTTCTGGAAATTTTTATGTTGATCTGGTGCAGATATTCCCAGTTTAAAAAACAATCAAGCTGGGTATGGTGGTTCAAATCTGTAATCCCAGCACTTTGGGAGGCCAAGGTGTGAGGATCATCGGAATCCAGGAGTTCAAGACCAGCCTGGGTAAGATGATGAGACCCCATCTCTACAAAAAACGAAATTTGCCAGGCATACTGGTGCACACCCATAGTCCCAGCTACTTGGGAGGCTGAGGCAGGAGGATCCCTTGGGCCCAGGAATTTGATGCAGCAGTGAGCCATGACTGTACCACCACACTCCAGCCTGGGTGACAAAGTGAGGCCCAATTAAAAAAAAATTCATATGTTGAAATCCTGTGCCCCAAAGTGAGTATATTGAAAGAACGGGCCTTTAGAAGGTGATTAGATCATGGGGGTGAGCCCTCCTGAATGGGATTAGAGCCCTTATTAAAAAAGCCCAAGAGCCAGGCTCATGCCTGGAATCCCAACACTTTGGGAGGCCAAGGTGGGAGGATAACAAGTTCAAGACCAGCCTGGGCAACATAGGAGACCCTGTCTCTACAGAAAATTTAAAAAATTAGCTAGGCATGGTGGCATGCAACTGTAGTCCCAGCTACTCGGGAGGCTGAGGCAGGAGAATCACTTGAGCCCAGGAGTTTGAGGCTGCAGTGGACTACGACTGCAGAGTGAGACTGTGTCTAAAAAAACAAAAATGAAATTAAAAAGGCCCAAGAGAGACACTCTTGCCCCCTTCACCATATGAAGACACAGTAAGAAGGCACCATTTATAAACAAGGAAGCAGGCATTCACCCCGACAGTGAATTTGCTGCCACCTCTGTCTTAGACTTCCCAGCCTCCAGAGCTGTAAGAAATACATTTATAATTTCTGGCCAGGCACAGCCAGACACACTGACATATGCCTCAAGTATTATGAAAGTATCTCATCTCTTTTTTTCACATATCTATTAAAAATTTCTTAATTGTTAAAAGTAACTGAGTCAGAGAAGTAAAGCAATGTTTGTGTCCACTATTCTTTGATTAATTAAGGAATAATTAAGAAACAGAATTGACAATGTAATTTTCAACTCCCTTTTGTACTAGAGAGAAAGGAGGCTCACTAACAAAAGTATATACTACAGGCTGGGTGCGGCAGCTCGTGCCTGTAATCCCAGCACTTTGGGAGGCCAAGGCTGGTGGATCAACTGAGGTCAGGAGTTTGAGACTTAGCCTGGCCAACATGACGAAACCCTGTCTCCACTAAAAATACAAAAATAAGTTGCGCATGATGGCACGCGTCTGTGGTCCCAGCTACTCAGGAAGCTGAGGCACAAGAAGCTCTTGAACCCAGGAGGAGGAGGTTGCAGTGAGCCTGTGTGACACAGCAAGACACCATCTCAAAAAAAAAAAAAAATTACATACTACAGCATGAACTTGTTATCTATTAATAATTAATAGCTAATCAATCATTTCATTATTCATTTAGATATGTGAACTTCTTTAGAGAAATTACCAAGCTCCACTTTCACAGAAAACACAGTAAATTCAACAAAACAGGTCCAAGGTGAGAGAAAGAAGGCTGACTGAGGGTCATTTCTGGGACTCCTGCCAGGACCCAGCGTGCTTAATCTGTCCTTGGACTTGCCTGGCCCCATTAATCAAAGGATCTAGTTTGCTGGGAAAATAACATGTTTTTGTGATCTGAAAAGCAGAAATTAAAAGGAAACTGTGACATCATGGGGAAAAAGAGAGCAAATACTATGATTTATTTAGCTGTATTTTCCAACTTTTCTGTACAGACTACATGAAAAGTAACAGACCAAGGTCTTTGCTGCCCTTCCAAAGTTGTATCTGGTAAATAAAATGCGTTAAACTAATGGTGTGTTTACAAAACATCAACAACTTCAGTACTGACACCAGATCTGTTTAAGTTCAACATGACTTATGTAGATAGTCCTTATAAAATTGTGTTATGGAAAAGACAGGCATAAGTAACTTTTTGCAGTGTACACGGAGGCTTCAATTTCTCAAGAAATAAAACAAAAAATGGATATAAAGCCTAAGAAATTTACACTTGGACTCTACCTTTGTAACAATCACACTTAAGAAAGAAGCATACACCAGGAGCCCAGCAAGCTCAGATCCCCCACGCCTGGCTCCAGCATCCAGCAGACAGGAGACACGCAGAGGATGCTGTGTTTTGAGTTGAAGGTGACTCTGTTAGCATGTTATAAAACAGGCAGCAGTTTTTCTGCAGAGTATTTTAACTATCGCTTTTCAAATGTAAGCTGCATTATTTGCAACTAAAATAATCTTCAAAGAGAAATTTATTCATGTTTTCTAGTAATCACTCTGCATAGAAGCCACTGGGATTTCTAAAGTTTCTCTTCTGTGGGAGAAGAAAAATGACACCTAGATCCAGGTCTCTCTAGTTTATTTTTATATCCTCAGGGACTAGCACTATGTCTGGAACAGAGGAGGTAGTCAACAAATTGTTTAGAAGAGATGAATAACCTAGCTTTTACAGTAATGATCCATTTCCCTGTTCTAAGTCTAATTAAACTGGTAATTAAATAAATACTTGGTAAACATTAAGGTAGTTAACTCAAACATTACTCAACAAGAAGAAATCTAGATAGACAACTCTGAAACACATCCCTTTCTTCCAGCTCTAATTGGCAAGTTTAGTTGTCTGGACTCTAATTTTGAGATCAAGCTGGGTTTTCTTCAGTTTCTAATTTTAAAACAATGGTGTGATGAAATGGCCCCTCTTTGGTACCTAAATTATCAATAGAGAACATTAACTCTTCTCTCTCCTTGTCAAAGTTGCCCTAAATTGGCAATGTAGACTTTTAGCCTCCCTATGTTTGCTGGACACTATGACTTCAAGTTATCTGCTATCCAATCTTCACTTTCCTTTTTTTGCCAAAGAAACAAAACAAGACAACAACAACAACAATGACAACAACAACAACAATGACAACAACAACAAAAAACCAAGCATCACTACTGAGTCTATAGCAAAACACTCCACTGCGGGATTAATGCCCTCGACCAAAAGGATTAGAGAGCTACAGAACTCTGCCCTAGGACATCAGAATACATATTCTTTTCAAGTGCCCAGGGAACATATATCAAGATGGACCAATACCCCGGGCCATACAAACCTCAACAAATTTAAAAGAACTGAAATCATATAGAGTGTGTTCTCTAACCGTAATGGAATTAAACTAGAAATCAGTAACAGAAAGTTAACAAAAAAATCTCCAAACATCTGGATATGAAACAACACATTTCTAAATAATCCACAAGTCAAGGTGGAAGTCTAAAGGGAAATTTTTAGGCTGGGTACAGGGGCTCACGCCTGTAATCCCAGCACTTTGGGAGGCCAAGGCAGGTGAATCACCTGAGGTCAGGAATTCAAGACCAGCCTGGCCAACATGGTGAAACCCTGTCTCTACTAAAAAAATTCAAATATTAGCCAGGTGTGGTGACACACACCTGTAGTCCCAGCTACTTGGGAGGCTGAGGCAGGAGAATAGCTTGAACCTGGGAGGCGGAGGTTGCAGTGAGCCAAGATTGCGTCACTATACTCCAGTCTGGGTGACAGAGCAAGACTTCGTCTCAAAAAAGTAATAATAAAAAATAAAATAAAGGGAAATTTTTAATAATATATTTAACTGAATGAAAATGAAAATGCAGCACATAAAAATATGTGGAACATAGCGAAAGCAGTGCTGTAAGGGAAACTGATAGCACGAAATGCTCATATAAGAGGAACCATCTCAAATCAATCTAATCTCCCACTTCAAAAATCTAGAAAAAAAAAGCAAAATAAGCCTAAAGTAAGCAGAAGAAAGAATTAAGGTAAGAGCAGATATAAAAGAAATTAAAAACAAACATCAATAGAAAAAATCAATTAAACAAAGAGCTGTTCTTTGAAAAGACTGATAATATGAGCAACTCTACACACATCAACTTGACAACTTCGACAAAATGGACCGCTTTCTTTAAAAACACAAACTACCACAACTCATACAATGTAAAAAGACAACTTCAACAGCCCTTAACCATTAAGGAAAGTGAATCTGTCATTTCAAAACCCTCAAAAGAGAAATCTTTATGCCCAGGTGGTTTTGCTGGAGAATTCTACCAAATGCTTAAAAAGAATTAACACCAATTCTACACTACCTCTTCTGGGAAATGAAAGAGGAAGGAACATTTCCTGACTCATTTTATGAAGCTGGTATTTCCCTGGTACCAAAACCTGATGAAAACAGTACAAAAACAAGAAAACTACAAACCAATATCACTCATAAATACAACACAAAAATGCTTAACAGAACAGAATTCAGCAATACATAAAAAATAATTAGTCACACGACCAAATGGGGTTCATTCCATTTGGGTTTATTCCAGGGATCCAAGACTGATTCAGTATTTGAAAATTAATCAATGTAATCCAGCATATTAACAGGCTGAAGAAGAAAAACCATACAATCACATCAACTGATACAGAAAAAGCATTTGATGAAATTCAACACCCATTCTTCACAGTTTAAAACCTTTTAGAGAGACAGGAATAGAAGGGAACATCCTCAACTTGATAATGAACATCTATAGAAAACCCTAAAGCTAACATTATGCTTAATGGTGAAGGACAGGATGCCACAGCTAGCGCAATAAGGCAAAAAAAAAAAAAAAAAAAAAGGTGGGGGGATGAGGGGGAATAAAAGGCGTACGGATGGGAAAAGAAGAAATAAAGCCATTCCATTTGTAGATGACATGATTGCCCACATAGAAAATCTCAAGAAATCTACCAAAAAAAAACACACACACACACACAAAAAACTAAGAACTAATGAGTGAGTTCCACAAGGTTGCAGGATACAAGCCAAACATTTGAAAAATCAATTGTCTATCCCGGCTAACATGGTGAAACCCCATCTCTACTAAAAATACAAAAAATTAGCCATGCCTGGTGACACATGCCTGTAGTCCTAGCTACTCGGGAGGCTGAGGCAGGAGAATCACTTGAACCCAGGAGACGGAGGGTGCAGTGAGCCAAGATCGCACCACTGCACTCCAGCCTGGATGACGGAGCGAGACTCTGTCTCAAAAAGTATATATTTACATAATACCACTTTCTAATCACTCAAAAAAAATGAACTACTTAGGTGTTAATCTAACAAAATGTGTATGAAACCTGTGTGCTGAAAACCATACAATGCTGATGAAACTAATCAAAAAAGATAAAATAAATGAAGAGACACACTGTGTTAACTGACTGGAAACTTAATATAGTAAAGATGTCAATTCTACCCAAAATCACTATCAGATCCCAGCAAGATTTTATGTTGATGGAGAGAAGACTATTCTAACATTAATATAGAAAGCGAAGGGAGCTAGCTAAAACAATTTTAAAAAAGAATAAAGGAATCAAGTCTATCCAATTTCAAGATGTATGCAGCTATGGTAATCAAGACTGTGATACTGGCTGAGGTACAGACATATAGATCAAAAGAACAGAGTAAATAAGCCAGAAGCAGATCTACACAAATAAAACCAACTAATTTTTGATAAAGAAGCAAAACCAATTGAATGCAAGAAGGATGTCTTTTCAACAAACAGTGCTAGAGCAATTAGACATCTACAGGCCAAAACAAAACAAAACAAAACAAAACAAAAAAACACTGACCTAAATTTCATGCCTGCTACAAAAATTAACTTGAATGGATCATGGACTTAACTATAAAATGTAAAACCACACAAGTTTTAGAAAAAAACATAAAAGAAAACCTTCAGGATCTAGGACTATGATGGAGTTCTTAGACTTTGTACCAAAAGCATCATCCATTAAAGGAAAAACTGATAAACTGGACCTCATCAAAATTAAAAACTCTCATTCTGCAAAAGACCTTGCTAAGTGGCTGAAAAGCCAAGCCACTGATTCAGAAAACATTTGCAAGCCACATGTCTGAAAGAGTACTAGTATCATCGGAGAATAACACTACTGAGTGAAAAAAGCCAATCCCAAACATTCCAATTTTATAATATTTTTGAAAGGACAAAATTATATAGAGAATAAAGTAGTGGCTCTCAGGGAGAAAGGCAGGGGTGGGGCAGAGGAAACTAGGTGTGGCTCTAGTGAGTGTGCATGTACAAGCAGGAGGGATCCTGTAGTGATGGGAAAGTTCTGCATCTTGACCATATCCATGTCAAGATCCTTAGTTCCACCATTGTAGTACAGTCTTGCAAGATGTCATCATTTGGAGAATCTGAGTAACCCCTCCGAATGATCTCAAAATGAAAAGTTAAATTTAAAACACTGATAAATAAGAATTTTGAGGTATTGGCTGATACAATTATATACTGTCTTAACTTTCAAATCCCTACGCTTTTCTTAGGCCAACCAGTTCTGCCTCTTCTGTGTCAGATGTTGACTTTCCAAACATTCCTCCAGCTAAAGAAACTCATCTATGCACCAAAACTTTGTTATTCACATAACCAATCACCAGGATTGGGTATGCCATTAATCTGCAAGTTCAAAATTATCTTACAGGCTTTTTCTTGAATAGCCAAACCTCGCCACTGATACAAGGACAAATGCAGAAGTCTGTCTGAACATGTGGAAGTCAGCACAGCTGACCCAGTGGGGCACCAGCAAGCACACGTGGCCACCTCCTTGTTGGGCCATTTGTAATGATCAGCCCTGTATGCTGTTCCATTCACCCATCCTTGTGGCACTCCCACTGTCATCTGCAGGACACCGTAGGTGGGAGAGAAGTAGGACATGGCTACTGTCATTCATTATGAAACCGTATGTGAGACACGTGTGATGGCATCAGCATTCCCAGCACCAATTCTCCTCACTCCACCCTCCCCATGGAAGCAGCAGGTGTTGTCAGATCTGACCTGCATGTTCTGAGACCAGGTTCACAACTTCACCATCTTCCTTCGTCTCTTGCAAAATGACAGCGCTGAACACATGAGGCAGTGATGGGCACTGCTTTCCAAGTGCCTCAGGCTCAGATGGCATGACAGCCATTTCCTGGGGATCTAAAACTACCCAGCTCTAGTGAGCAGTCAGCAGCTGTTGAACGTCTCACTCGTTTGATGCTGTAGGGTCCTTCAAATGGGAAAATATATTTCCAACTAAAATTCCATGCAAATTGTCTTCCTTCTGTAAACTCATCACTGCAGGATTCAGAAAGAAGGAGCATGGAGGAATGTGTTCCATGCTCGTTCTTTCTGAATCCCGTGCTGATGAGTTTACAGAGGGAAGAGAATAACCATGCAAGTGTAACTGGCCACTGGACATTCCAGTTCTTTTTAAAACAATCTCATCAAAGAACACTCTTCTGTTCCCAACAACGAATCATACAAACCTATACTTTTTGGAGTTGCTGTTGTTTGTAAATTGTCTCTCAATGACTAAAAGGGTGCTTCCAGGTCTTTCAGTGGATCTGAAAGTACACCCAGAGAGGGTGGCTGTCCCAGTTCTGGGGAACAAGGGCCCAGGAATCCTCTTGCTAAACCAGTCTCTTTGCATAATGATCTTTTTACGCCAGACTGATTGGCATAGATACCCATTATCTTCATCTCAGGAGAAAAGTGTTCCAATTCACACAAAGTGTTCTTCAAAAGCCTCAACCTGAGGACAACAGAGATGCACTCTGCAGAGGGGACGGCGCTTCCACAGGAGACTTTCCACGAAAGCCTAGAAATGGAAAGTAGAACCTCTTGCTGATGACAGACAATTCCTTCTTCATTTAGAGATTCCTCTTCCCAGAATGAGAGAGAAACTGAAGGAGATGAGTAGTGTCCGCCCACAAAAATTTAAAAAGGCTACTAGACTCCCATGGTAGGACATCAACAAAAATGTAGTCATCCACTTGGACGATTCCAGCCCTGCAGTTGAGCACGCACTGAAAGTGAATAAGCCACTATGCTTTAGAATAATTGTTGTGTGGGGTTTGATTTCATTAATCACAGCAGGCTTAAAAGTAGCCCTCAGGAAGTCAATGTGATCAAGTTACTTCAGAGATGCTAGTGTGGAAATTTAAGGAACTATGCTACCAAATCAGACATACTGAGGCAGTGGCTGGAGGATGATTTGACCTATCCCCCTGCACACATTTGAGGCCTAATGTGGTAAACCGAAGATGGGACCTTGTACTGCCAAACCATTCTTACTTCTGTGTACTGCCTAAAGCTATCTGGTTTGGAACTCTCTAGGGATGAGAACTTTGTATGAAGAGGTCACATTTTAAATAAGGATGAGAAAAAGCAGGGAGAGTTCTTGCTTTCTCCTCCAAGACAACCTCCGTATCAGAAGGGAGGTGTTCATGGCACAGAAGTGCTCATGCCCTGAGTATTTTTCCCAATGCCGAGTGGAGTGTGCAGGCAGAGCAGCCAGGCAGGAGAGGAGGGTGGGGACTCTCTGAGCCACCTGAAACCTCTGGAAGCAGAAGACTCTAGACTGAGAAGAAAGGTCTGCAGGAGGGTACCTTCTTCCCTCACCTCTCATTCTGCAGAGAGCTTGAGTGAGAGGAGAGAGAAGAGGAGGAAAGAATTGAGTTCCCGCTGAGAAGCGACACTGGGCACCTGTGCCAGACCCCCATCTTGATGCTCCCGGAGCCACATAACCTCGGGAAGGGAAGTTACAGGACAGGCTGCAGGTTCCAACTCATTTCCAGGGCAGAGTCTGGAGAAGGTGTCTGCTTTCGAGCTGTTTATCTCAATGCCGGTCAGTGAGGACAGCAGTCAGAAATACAACAAATAGAACCCAGACTGATTTTGAAACCAGTCTACTCAACACCTTACGACTTGTCATGAAAAAATAAAATGGTCGGAAGAAGCTGCCACTTTTCCTTACGCAGAATCCCACTGTTTAATCTACAGTGAGGCCAGGAGTCTAAGACTCAACTCAAAGGGAGCTTTCCAGGGTTAGCACCTCACTCCACATCAGCCTGGTATAACAAGCACACCATTCGTGCTCCATCACATTCCAACCACAGGCCACAGCCAAGAACTGGAACTCAGGCAACCACCGAGTGAAGAGCCCAAGCCTTTTCTAGGAAGGGCAGGAAACCAAAGTTCTTACAGCGTGGCCCAAGGACACGCAGAGACCCCAATGCCAGGCTAATCCTAACTTGGTAACACAAGCAGGCTCTTCAGTAAGCCGAGCCTAGCAGGCCACTCTGGGAATTTTAGATTTGTTTTAGAAAAGTAAAATGTATTGAATCTGATAGAAAATCTAAAAAAGAAGAAAAGAAAACAACAACAAAAAAGAAAAGTCAAAGGTAGAAAGCAGGTCTGGTGGATGGTAAAACATACCATTTAAAGAATACTGTGTGGGCTTTTTATTTGTTAGTATATTTTGAATTATTTAACTTCAAATTTTTAAAATTAAAATGGATTTTAACTTTCCTTATTTAAATATATAATACTTTTGAATATCACTGAAGTTGCAGATATTAATATATGCCCTTCCTTCTTTCTTGTTTTGAATGAGGGCTGGAGGGATGTTATTTCAGAAGGAGCCATGGAACATTTAAGTAACGGCAATTCCTTTGAAGGCCTGTATTTCTAAACCCTATTCAGTCCGTGGGTAACGCGAGTGACAATGGTAAGACCACACAATGGAGGCTGGTCTTTACTATTATACTGGGCTGCTTGTGTGCTGCGATACAAAAGTTTCCCCAGCAGTAGAGTTTTGCTTAGTGATTCAGCAGCAGAAAAAAATATAGTGAATCAATTCTTTCCATTTGCAACAAACACTGAAATGTACTGGGGCCAATTTAACAGTAAGTGGTTACTTGCAAGCTGGCAGGGCAAAACAAAACCAAAAACATAATCTATCTTTTTCACAGAAAGAGAACAAATCATAAACTCGAGACATGAATTCACATATTTTTCATGTATGTAATTAATTCAACCACCCTACCAGGACTGATTCTGCACTAAAAGAAATTAGAAACTGACAGAAATTAAACTGTATCCCAGGCTTCATTCCAAGGGCACCGGCTATGGGTCACTTACTCAAGTCTTACAGTCCTGGGTAAACTCAGTTTTAATAACTTGTCGGGATATTTTAGGATAATTGCTGCATGGGGTTTGATTTAATTAATCTCAGCAGGGTTCACAGAAGGCTCATGAAGTCGACATGAAAAATGTCCTTCAGATGTTGTATTATTAAAAGTTGAATAATTACATCATAAAGAGGCAGAAATAGAGAAGGCTACCATTAAAAATTAAGACCAAAAAAACCCTACTTTGTCCATGATGACAGAGAGAGAAACATGTTTATGTCTCCACAGTAGGAAAACGGATAAAACTGCGAGCTCAGTGTCAGGGCCGATGCAGTTGCTCAACATTTGCTGAATGAATAAAACAATGAATGAAGGAAGAATGAATATTCATGATGGGACAAGAAATACAAAAAGATTATATACTCTTTCCAATAATGTTTAGAAATACATGGTTTATAACAATGAAATTTAGATCCTAGAAGACAGATCGCTTGCCACAGCAAGGCCAAGTCTAGAGATGGAGTGAGTGAGTGAGAGTGTGTGTGTGTGTGTGTGTGTGTAAACTGGCACTTGGGTACAACTGATTGGTTGGAGAAGGTACGAAATCCTAGGGCACCCAATTCACGTAACATTCCCATTCACACTATTCACACAGAAGTATTGGTACTTCATGATTTTAGAATCTGGCTGTTCAGAATTCAAGCTCGTACTGTTGAGAGGTGAGGAAAATGGCGCCAGGTGCTGGGGAGGCTGGCCTGTGGGCCCTGTGTTCTCTGTTGGCAGCATCATCTTCTGTATCTTTGCCTGGGATTAGCTTACAGAATTAGCTGTGCAGATCCACCACACTGGAGCTGTTTTACTTCCCAACTCTCAGACCAAAGGAGAGGACCACCACCATGTCCAAACTGGCACACGTTCAACACTGAACGAGCATTCATTACACAACAGACGTGGTGCCACCACCACCTCCTCCTATCACAGAACCATCACAGCCTCCACCACCAGAGAGACACACACACAAAGCACTTCCTGCACGATGGCCAGGACACTCTGGCATTTCACAAGGATCAATTCATGGAATCCTCACCTACGACAGTGGTTCCCAAACTTGACTACGCTTGGGAAGCTTTCGAAAATTTCAACACATAGGTCATACCCCAAACCAATCATAACATTTGAAGGTAGGAGTAGGCACCAATGTATTTAAAGGCACCCTAGTAATTCAAGCATGCAGCAAAGGTTTTGAAACGCTGAGAGATGGGAACTGCTACGGTCTGAATGTATGGGTCCCTCCAAAATTTTGATGTTGAAACTTAAACCCCAAGGTGACGATGTGAAGAAGTGGGTCCTTTTGGAACTGATTAAATCATGAGGGCTCCCCTCTCATGAATGAGATTAATTCCCTCATAAAAGAGGATTACCATTCTCTGCAAATACTATGAGGCAGTCATGGAGAGTAGCTGTTCAGAGCCTCCAGGAAGCATATGCTCCAAAACAGTGGCTTTCAAATATTTCTGTGGTTGAAAAACATGTAGAAGGCATGTTAAAAAACAGATTGCTGGGCCCCACTCACAGAACTTCTAATTTAATAGGTCTGGCGGGAGCCCTAGAATTTACTTTCCTAACAAACCCCCAAGTGTTGCTGATGCTAGAAACACGCCCTAGGCACACAGACTCAGTCACGACTGATGCGCTTCGGGCTATAGCGATATAGATGTCCAAGGGTCCCTCGAGTCACCAAGCTGGAGCCCATCTCCTCACCTCTGCTCACACTGTCCCCAGGGCTAGAAGGTTTTCCTCTGTCAGCTCCTTCCCTACTTGCTCACTCCTCTGTTAGGATTCAGCCCACACTGGACTCAGCTCCTCCTCCAGGAAGCCTTCCTGGATCTTTGAACTCTCATCTTCTCCCCTAACTGACTGCCACACTCACTACTTTTCACTGCTTCACTTTTACATATGGGCCTCTCCCTCTAGACAAGAATATGAGTCTCTTCATGAAAATGGGACTGTCTCTGATCAATCTCTCCATCTTCAGCATCTAGTACACAAAATATACACAGTAAGTATTACATATACATTTATGCTTACAAACCAGCATGAAGTATCATCAGTATTACACTTGTGATAGCAGAATCTACAAATCCACATAAATCTCTAAATAGGTGATTCCTGATGAATGAGAAACTTTTATACATCACAGAAGAGCACTCCACCCCCCAGGAAGGGTGGAAGTGGAGCACATTTCTGAACCAGAGGCTATTTTTCTTTTAGCTATAGAGTCACAACACACAACCCGGATGTGTTTAAAAGTACATGTGCAAGTTGTTTAGGACTCAGGGCACATTTACCTATCTCTACATCACCCATGGTGACTAAGAGCTAGGGCCTGAGCTCAGAATCCTGTGTAATGAGACTGAATTGTCACATTAACACTCAAGTACAATGGACTGTTCCTATCACACATAGCAACATTTTCTGCAAAAGATATGATCAACGTTCTGATCAGCAATACCACAAACACATCTCATTGCCACCCTCCTGCCCCCATTGGCATAAGACAATAAAAGCCTGCCCTCCCCATGCACCTGTCCCAGACAGTGGGTAAAGATGTCCCCTTTCCTGCTGCTAAAGTTGGGGTTGGAGTCGGGGCGGGGTGCAACTGGGAAGGGCTGAGAGAGGAGAAGAAGGCAGGAGACTGGGTGGCCCAGGAACCCAGGAAGGCAGCTCGCCTCCCTCCACTGAAACTCTCCAGTCTGGCCATTTCGGACCTGTGCTCTACTTCTCTCTAAGGAGAGCTTGCCAGTCTTAAGAAACAAAGCCTGCTCTGGTATGAATGGGGGTGGAGGGGAAAGGCTGGCCCTTCCCCTCTCCTAAATTGGACAAGTAGAGTCCTCTTGGAGGGTACAGATGGATGCTGGTGGGTCTTCAGGGCAGACCTGGCATGCTGGGGCGGGAGACACTCTGAGGCAGGCACAGAATCCCTCAAGTGACAATGTCTGCGCTCTCATGATTCCACAAAGACTAGGGCAGTCCTGCTTCAGGGAAATGGGTGGAAGTGATTGCTCACCAAGAAGTCAGGTCCTTTAAGGTCCTGGTTCACTGAAGCAACAGCCCCATTTCCGAGATGCTGGAACATGATGACCACAGGACAGCCATTACCTGTGTCCACCAAAGCTGACATCCTGACCACAGCACACGGCCACAACCACGTACGTATACAAGAAACACAGACGCCATTCTCCTTGCAGTCTGCGGTGTTGCCACAGCTCCCCAGGGTTCTCGCAGGCACAGAGGGCATCATCCACGACCCTGAAGTGAGCGAGAGGGCTGGACTGGGAACTCCTCTGAGCCCTCAGGCTCGTGTCCCCTGGTCCCCTGGTCTCTCCTCTCCAGCTTCACCTTCAGCTCAGCAGGCAGGAGCGATCGATGTTGTGAAAGGTTCTGCAGTGCCGTTTCTGCCTCAGGGAGTTACAGGTTACAGGGAAGACAGACACACCGAGGGATGCATGCAGATCTCCTAAGCCAGGCAGCCTGGGGTCCAGTCTCAGACTTGCCACTTACTGTGGGGCTCTGGCCACGACAGCTTCCCTGAATCTCCATCTCATTTAGGGAGCACTGAAACTTAACTTGCTCCTCAGTTATAACCATCCTCACCTAAACCACAGAACACAGAGGATACCTCACGCAAATGCTTCCTCCCTTCTCCCCAGGATGGTACCTGATCACCCATCTCATCCTAGGAGGGAGGGGTGAAGCCATCACATAGGATGCCTGCCTCAGGGCATCAGGGTTTCATTCTGTCAAGACAGGCTGATATGGAGGAGGTGAACATCACAATTCAACAATACCCTGCAGGTTCCCTGGGGAGCCAAAAGAGGCATTAAACAGGGAGGGAGCAGAGGCAGGAGCAAGGGGGCTCAGTGGGAGTCCAGAGAAGGGTGTGGGTACAGCAGAGGCCAACAGAAAAACAGCAGCCTACTCTATGTTCCCCCTTTCCTGCTCTTTTATTTGTGATGCAAAGATGAAGAAAATCAGGTAAGCACTTTTTACCAATGCATTTCTCTCCACAAATGTAAAATACAATTAAACATTCCAGGTACTGATTTTCAAATTGCCATGGATTATATGGTTTCCCTCAAGAAAACCATGTACCTTTGGTGTTCCTTCCTGGTGTTTTAGAAGTAACAATGATAGTTCTTTCTAAAACATTTGAATTTATACCACTGTGATGTTATGATCCCATTTATGCTATTACATGTCTCATAGGCAAACATATCTTAAATGTTTAGTTTTCCGACAAAAAAGAAAGGAAAGCACTGATGAGTTCCCCTTCTAAGTGAAACCTTCCAGTGCCTCTTAGCTCACGGGAAAGGAAGGGGAAAGAAACTTTGTTGCTTTCAGCAGCAAACAGAGAGGTCAACCTACCAAGCTATAGGGCCAGGCATTGAGCCCTGAACCAGAGAAGCCTTAGAGCTAACTTTGTCCTGCTGCTTTCCCTTGAATATGCCATTTTATTTCCCTGGACCACGGTTTCCTCGTCTGTAGAATATAAAGTCCCTTTCAGCTATCAAGGTGCATGCTCTGCTTCAGTACCTGTAAAGTAGAAACACTACTTGCCTCCAACTCTTAGGAAGGTAAAGACTAAAAAAGAAATGTTTGGACAAGGCTTTAAGATTACACAATGAAATGGATATAAATAAGACTCACACAGTCACATAGCTAACAGAGACCACAAAGATCTGTCCAGCTAAAGTGAAACGGAACTCTCAATGCACGAGAGGAGAGAGCTGGCAGTAGTCTTCTTTTTTTTTAATTTAACTTAATTTTTTTAGAGACAGAGTCTCTTGTTCTGTCACCCAGGCTGGAGTGCAGTGGCAAAAATCATAGCTCACTGCAGTCTCAACCTCCCAGGCTCAAGAGATCCTCTCACCTCAGCCTCCTGAGTACCTAGGACTACAGGTGAGTGCGCCATCACAACCAGCTGATTTCTTATTTTTATTTTTTAGAGATGGGGTCTTGCTATGTTGCCCAAGCTGGTCTTGAACTCCTGGGCTCAAGCAATCCTCCTACTTTGGCCTCCCAAAGTGCTGGGATTACAGGCATGAGCCACTGTGCCCAGCCAGGTCATTTTTATGTCACTTTCTTCAGGGCTTCCTGTGGCTAAGAGGGAAAGTAGACTGATAGCATGGATGAGGTGACAGCCCAGGCACTGGCCCCAGGCTTTCTGAGGGACATCCGGCATTAGGTTTTCTCCATGCACTGTCCTACAGGTATAGAATTCGTGTCCTCCACTGGTGTACATTGCAGACTAAATAAAACATGTCAAATAACAACCTCCTTTCCAAAGCTAAACTCCAGGCATGCCTGAGTTCAAGAGGTCACCCAGCAGGGAAGCTCCACTGTCTGGTGAGAAGAGGGCCTCCACTGCTAGGCAGTGGCAAGAAGCCATGCCGGTTACCTCCTCTGAGCCTTCCTTTTCTCATCTGTCAAATGGGGACAGTAGTAGATCCTACATTATAGGGCTGTGTGGAGGATTTTAAATGAGTACTGATGCACGTTAAGCCCTCGGAACAGTGCTTGGCACACACCCAGAGTTTGGTAAATGCTACCTAACATCAATATTGACATTAATTCTAGAACTATGTAGAGGATACGACTTCAATAAGAAAACAATCAGTCAGAAGCAGTGGCAGAAGGGAGGGTCCTGAAATCCAGAGTCCCCCTGCAGAGATGCAGCTGCTACTCCTCGCCTCTGACACTTGCAGACACTCGGAGAGAAAGCCGTCTGCAAGGTGACAGAGGGCGGACTGGAAGGAACACAAGGAACCCAGGGATGCTGATGGAGCATGGAAAACCGCAGCAGAAGGCACTGAGGTAAGGTGTGCCCTGCAGGCGGGGCAGGCTGTGGCTGGGCAGAGCGCCTGCCAGGGAGAAGTAGGGCAAAGGGAAGAAAGCACCTGTGGGAGAAACATGGGGAAACAAGGAAGAAACCCGCACATGCACAGGAGCACAAATAAGGAAGGAGATGGGAGAACCGGGTGGAGGCAGATGGCAAACGTGGGGAACAAGGGAGGTAGATGAGAATTAGGATATGGGATAATAAGACAAAGCCACAAGAAACTCTAAAGGACGGGAGGAGGGCAGAGAACAGGGAGAGTGCATGACAGGCCCCCTGAGAATAATGCAGTGAGGAAGTTTGCAAGACGGAGGAGGGGGACATTAGGAAAAAAGGAGAATTTGTTGGGAAAGGTGGAAAAAGAAAAGGAGTGAGATTTCTGCGCCTGTTAGCAAGGGGAATAAAGGACAGCAAATCGCTGGGAGACCAGGAAGGGTACACAGAGAAGAAAACACGAGGCAGCAAAAACCGAAGGTGGGGACAGAGAAAATCCTGGCGGGGGGAGGTGCATAACATAAGGCTATGGGAAGCCATGGGAAAAAGGGCTGAATAAATTCACAGTATTATTCTATTTATCCACATCCCTATGCAATGCTGGGAAGCAAATGACCCACAGGGTTTTGTTTGCTTGCTTTGGTTTGGTTTTCCTGCACTTGGAGGGAGGGGAAATTTGCTCAAGCTCCGTAACCTTGCAGTCAGATGGGTGGCCCAGCCCAAGTCACCCGAGCTCCCCCTGACGCTGGCAGCAGCGCGGGCTTCTACCTGCCTGGGGCTGGAGTACCAATTCCCCCACCTCCTGCACAGAATGGGACCAAACCAACTCCACCAATGCATTCCCTGCAGTCCACAGACGATGGGCACCGGGTCCCCAAATCTTTCCCCTGGAACGAGACTCCGCTGGTACCAAGAGAAACTTGCTTTCTAAACTAAGCTCTCCAATCGCATCGCTCCGGGTGCCCGGAGGCAACCAGCCACGCCGCCCCATGGAGCAGAGCGTTACAGGGCTCCGCCGCGCCAGGCTCCCCAGACTCTGCCGCCCCCACGGCCGCCCCTGCAGGCCAGGCCCCGCGAGCTGGGAGCGCGGGTGAAGTTACAAGACGACCTCCCTGCAGGCGTCCGGCTGGAAACGGCCTTTTGCGAGAACACCACGTGCACGTCCTCCCAAAAGCCATGGTGCCGGGTGGCTCAGAGGGCGAAGAGCCACCGCCGGGCAGGGAGCGGGCGCACGGACCTAACAGGTGAGCACCCGGCAGCCTCCACCGGCGGGGGAAGCAGAGGCGAAGCAGCTGGGAGCTGGACATCCCGAAGCCCCGAGGCAGTCCACTGGGACTCAAGTCCTCCCGGGATTCTACCAAACAGCCCGTGCCCGCGCCCGCCCGGCAGAGCCGCGCGCCCGAAGCCGTCTTACCTCCTGCGGCGCCTCTTGGCGGAGCCTACAAAGTCAGCGTGTCCAACACGTCCCTGCCCTCCGAGCCACCTCCGGTGCCGGCGGAGCCCCGGGGTCGCCGCGCTCTCGGAGGAGCCTGGGATCCAGTGCGCGCCCTCGGAGCTAGCGACCCGCAGGGCGATCGCAGGAGAAAGCGCAACGCACACTCTCCTCCCGCGCGGCGGCAGCACACTCAGCCAAGCCACGCCCCAGCCCGGCTCCCCACCAGGCCACGCCCCCAGCCCAGCTCCCACAAAGTCACGCCCCAGCCGGGCTCCCTCCCCCAGGCCACGCCCCCAGCCCGGCTCTTCCCCCCGCCCCATATCAGGCCTCGCCCCCGGTTAGCTCACTCCCTCAGGCCACACCCTCGGCCACGCCCCTACACTACCAACCACAGCCGGGGCCCCCCACCCATCAAAAACAGTTCCCCGGCCAGGCGCAGTGGCTCACGCCTGTAATCCTAGCACTTTTGGAGGCCGAGGTGGGCGGATCACCTGAGGTCAGGAATTTGAGACCAGCTTGGCCAACATGGTGAAACCCCGTCTCTAACAAAAATAAAAATTAACCGGGCGTGGTGACAGGCGCCTGTGATCCCAGCTACTCAGGAGGCTAAGGCAGGAGAATCGCTTGAACCCGAGGGGCGGAGGTTGCAGTGTGCCGAGATCGCGCCACTGCACTCCAACCTGGACGACACAGCCAGACTCCGTTTTTTTAAAAAAAGAAACAAACAAAAACAGTTCCCTCAGCCACCAGCCAGCCCCCACCCCCCAGGGCGGGAAGAGGAGTCTCATCTCCGGGGCAACCGTGCCCCACTGCCCACTGCCTCACCTCTGCCTGGGCCAGAAGTTCACTCCCTGTGAAAGGAAAACGCAGGGTAGGGATTTTTAAACCTACACGTTTCCCAGGGCCTGGGGCAAGTCTTGAGTAGACTGTTGCAGTAAACCGACTCAAAGGCCTATCACCTTTCTTGTGAGGCTCAAGGTCTAATCATTAATTGACATGAAAACCACAGAAGAGAAGCAAACCCTTCTGTGCTGGGATCTGTGCCTCAGTGCTCCATGTTCCCTGAAAGGCAGCTAATGGAATTCATAAAATAAATGCATGCTTTCTACAAGTGTAGTTTTTTAGATGATGCATTTAGTGGCCAGCACTATTATTTATAAATGTCTATTTTCTTTTATAATCAAAGAACAATACCCACAATCTGTAAAATAAAAGACAAAAATTATATTACCCAATGAAAAGTGAAAATTAATTTTATGTATGCTTTTTAAAATATTGAAAAAACTCTGTATGACATTATAATGGTGGCTTCATGTCATTACGCATTTCTCAAAACTCACAGAATGTACAGCATGTGGCGTGAACCTCCTGTAAGCCATGGACTTAGTTCATCTTAATGTAACAACACGGGCCCATCAATCATAACACATGTGCCACTCGAATGTAAGATGTCAGTACAAGCAGCTGTGCGTGGAGGGAGGGGCGTGAGGGAGTGCATCAGAACTCCGTGTACCTTCCATTCCTGTTTTCTAAACCTAAAACTGCTCCAAAAATAGTCTATTAATTAAAGCACACACCAAGATTAATGATAATTATCTGTGGGTGGTGGAAATATGGGTAAATTTCATTTAATTCTTTGAATTGTTATTGAAATTACCCCAAGTTTTAACAATGACCATGTATTTTTAAAGCTGAAAAAATATAAAAACCAAACCTTGGAAAATTGTAGAAACATAGTATGTGAGGCTAATATCATTGACTATTCCATTTTATTTCTACTCTATAAAAAATCTTCACGAAGCACTCACAATGCTAAAATGAAATCTATGTTAGTATTATTTAAAAAGACTATCACGGTCTAAATTGAGGGGTTTTTTATTATCTCTTTAGAATTAGCACAAATCTGAGGAGCAGATTTTGATTTTTCTTTAAAAAAAATTGTGTTTCAAAAGGTTATTTCTGCCTACTTGGAAACCACTATTAACATTTACATGCAATACTTTTTATAGTGAAGAAAACACTATATTTGAAACTATGTTCTTGGGAAACAGGCCTGGCCCTCAGATGAATGGATTTCTGTGGAGTGATACCAACTAGACCTGAAGACCCCCACATCCTTGAGGCCCTGTACAAGCCCTGGGCGAGTGCTGGACCTTGCTGAATCTCAGCTTCCTCCTCAGTGAGCCGGTGACAGTGGGACCTCACTCTGCATTGGGTGGAGAATTAAAACTTTAGCCCATGTAAGACTCTTAGTATCAACTTAGCACATACAGGTGCTTGCTGATTGTTAGTTCATGTCTTTTAAAAAATATTTTTTTCAGGGTTTCAGTGAAAACCTTTTGAGTGCCTGGGATAAAAGATATGTCTGGGTTCAGATTATAAATCTGTTAGAGGAAGGCAGGATGGCTCAAGAGAAAATTCACTGATCTGACATGAAGAGGCGGCACAGTCCAACCTGGCTCTAACCAGCTGTGTTCATCACAGGAGTAAATCACCAACCGACGCTTATTCTTGCTTTTCCGTTCTGTTAAGTCAGAGATTAGGACGAGCAATAGCTAAATTTCCTTCCGTTTCTATCATTCCTGCGGGAATCACAATGTGGCCTCTGTGTAAAAGCCTAGGTCTCCCGCAGTGGCTTTCTGTCAACATTGCTCTCTGTCCACATGGCCGCCATCACTCACAGCCTCGCAGACAAGGCCGGCATCTGCACTCTGTTGCTCCCCGCAAGTGGGAACCTCCAAAGGTTGGTGACCTTTTTTCTTGTCTGCTGATCTTTTGGTACTCAAGACTCTAACTGGAGCCTGAATATTCAAAACTTTCACCCAAGTTCATCCTAACAACACTGATGCTTTCTGCAGGAGAGTGTCTAGGGATAGAAACTACCACCTCTCACTAAGTCTAACGCGCTTTTTTTTTTTTTTGTTCCACATAACATCTCCAAAACTAGAATGTGTCTTTCCCTTAATATTTGTTGAGCACTTATGCCATGTTGTTTACATTCATCATTTTCTTAAATCCTCAAGACAATCCTTGAGGTACAGTGATCCTTCTTATTTTATATATGGGGCAAATGAAGTTAGAAAGGTTGAACGAATCATCCAAGGTCACACAGCTGGTGAGCAGTGGAGCCAGGATTTGATCTCATGCTCCTGTTTGAAAATGCTCTGAACAAAGCAGTGCTATGAGTTCCCCCAGGGTTGGGGAGAAGCAATGCTGTATTCCATCTGCTGAAAGTTCCATTCAGCAGGGGTTTCTCAGGAGGTAAAGGGCAAAAAGGAAACTCCTTTCTCCTCATTTTAGTTTTTTTTCTTTGAGGAGCTCCTATAAAGTAACCCGTATGGCTTCTCCCCTACCCTCTACTGCAGAAAAAGGAGTTACCGGCCGGGCGCGACGGCTCACGCCTGTAATCCCAGCACTTTGGGAGGCCAAGAAGGGTAGATCATGAGGTCAGGAGATCGAGACCATCCTGGCTAACACGGTGAAACCCCGTCTCTACTAAAAATACAAAAAAAATTAGCCGGGCATGGTGGCGGGCGCCTGTAGTCCCAGCTACTCGGGAGGCTAAGGCAGAAGAATGGCATGAACCCGGGAGGCAGAGCTTGCAGTGAGCCGCGATCGTGCCACTGCACTCCAGCCTGGGTGACACAGCAAGACTCCATCTAAAAAAAATATATTAAAAAGAAAAAGAAAAAGGAGTTACCTGACTGGTTGGAGAAATCCACTGGTAGACTCCCTTGATAGAATAACCTGATTTATTAATTTATTAACAGTACAGAGTATTCACTCTTCTTTAACCTTTCCACCCAGACTACGGCTGGGAGAAATCTGGGGTCAGTGTCTGGATGCCACAGACCAGACTTTCACCTGGAGGGAATAACTTAAGGTCTAGACCTGGTTGGGGAAGCAGAGGCAAAGGAGCTGGGAGGTCACTCTGAGATCATTAGCAGCAATTGTGCACTCATTCTCCAGGTGATTTTGTCAGTAACATCACTGACATTTTTATCTTCATCTAGCAGCCTCCAGCATCTTGTTGGTTGTGAAGGTGGCAGGGGACAAAAGGGGGTTGGTTGAACCACAGATGCCTCTGGCACATAAGGCAAGACCCAAGAGCAGGAGAGAACCTGAGCCTCTTCTGCTCTCTGTCCATGTGAGTTCTAGGACAGAGAACTTCATAACCTCACTTTGACCGGCTCCTTATCTGTCATATCTTATGGTGAAAATTAAGTGTAATAATGTATGTAAAGTCCCAGCTCACTGCCTGGCATGTGGTCAAATGCTCAATAACTGGTGGCTATCATTATTGATTAGAATGGATAAAGTGTGTTTGCTATATTTTATTCTACAGTTTACTAGAGCAGATAGCTCTCTAATTTGAAGCTTCCTAGGATGACAGAATAATGTTTGGCACCTATCACATTATCTTAGCACATAAGTATCTATTTGGCTGTTGGGGTGGTGGGAAACCCAATTAACTGAGGCACAGAGAGGAAAGCATTTTGCCTCCAGGAATGGGTGGATCATCAAGGCCAAAGGATTAGAGTACAGAGGGGATGGGCCAGGAGCCAGGTCCAGTGTGCCATCTACAGTGCCTCCCTGTCTGCTCGGAGACAGGGACCCCATCAGACCTGGGTTTGGAGGGGGGAATACGAATGGGCAGGGCAGGGCAGCTACAGGCAAAAGAGGAGAATGAGTCTCACGCTGTCCTCACAGTTGCTGTGGACAACAGGTATGGCAATTCCTCAAAAATCAAAAAACTAGAATTACCGTATCATCCAGCAATCCCTCTTCTGGAATATACCCAAAAGAACTGAAAGCAGGGACTTGAACAGATATTTGTACACCCACTTTCATAGCAGCAGTATTCACACAGCCACAAGGTGACAGCAGCCCAAGTATTCATCAATGGATGGATGAATAAACAAGATGTAGTAAGTACATACAATGGAATATCACTCAGCCTTAAAGAGGAACAAAATTCTGACATATGCTGCAACACAGGTGGACCCTGAGGACATTACATTAAATGGATAAGCCCATCACAAAAGGACAGATACTCTAGGATTTCACTTATATGAGGTGCCTGGAGTAGGCAAATTCACAGACAGAAAGTAGAATGGTGATTGCCAGAGGCTGCAGTGGGAAAGTGGGGAGTTACTGCTTAATGGGGACAGAATGTCAGTTTTGCAAGATGGGAAATGTTCTGTGGATGGATGATGGTGACGGCTGCATAATAATATGAATGTACTTAATATACTGAATTGCACACTTAAAATTGTTAAAATGGTAAGTCTTATGTGTATTTTACCACAGTTTTTTAAAATGTCCCATTTTCTAATCTGCAGGCCAGAATCTGCACAAAGCCACTGGGATTTCGCGGTAAGGAGCTGCCTCTGCCACTCACTGACTCCGGCTTGGTTCTGCAAGCCCTGTAAGCTTCCACTCCATCCACTGCCCATCAGTCCCACTTTAAATAATGAATCTAGGCACTGAGAGTGTGTGTGTGTCTAGGACTGATGCAGACCACTTTACCAGAGCCATCCTCCACAAGCAGTATTCTCTTTGCTTTAATTGAGTAACTCCTGAAAAACCTGCCTTCTTTATTAAATTTTCATGATTGACAGCTTCATCTGTCAATTTTTGTTTTATCACTTGGACTCCATCATTACACAGTAGGCCCTAAAGTTCTTCCGTGACAGATCTCTGTCACTGGGGGTGGAGCACCACAGAGGTGCATAGACCTTTCATAGAATCCCCCTTTCATCTTTCACTAGCTGGGTGCTTTGGGCAAACTGCTTGGAACCTTAGTTTCTTCATCTGTAATATAGAAATAATAATAACCAACTGGGCACGGTGGCTCATGCCTGTAATCCCAGCACTTTGGGAGGCTGAGGCAGGTGGATCAGGAGTTTGAGCCCAGCCTAGCCAACATGGTGAAACCCTAGCTCTAGTAAAAATACAAAAACCAGCCGGGCATGGTGGCACACACCTGTAATCCCAGCTACAAGGGAGGCTGAGGCATGAGAATCACTTGAACCTGGGAGTTGGAGTTTGCACTGAGCCAAGATCACGCCATTGCACTCCAGCCTGGGCAACAAGAGCAAAACTCCATCTCAAAACAAACAAACAAAACTGGTCTATCAGTCACACAGCTCCAAAGAAGTGAATTCTGTCGACACTAAGAATGAGCTTGGGAGCAAATTCTCCCCCAGTCAAGCTTCTCGATGAGAACACAGCCTAGCCCAACTGTGGCAGCAGCCTCATGAGGCCCTGAGCTGAGGACCCAGCTAAGCTGTGCCCAGACTCATCACCCCTGGAAACTGGCTTAAAAGTGCGAAAATAAGTGTGCATAGTTTTTAACACACTGTGGTGCTTTGTTCCACATCATAGAAAACTAATACAATATGAAAATACTGAAAATTTCTAGCTCCTCAAAAGACTCCCTTTTGTGCCCCTCCCCCCAGTGAGCAATGCCCAGTACTCCAAAGGTAAACACTAACGTTTATTGCCATAATTCACTCCTGTTTTTGAACTTCATATAAATGGAGTTATGCTGGATGTATACTTTTGTGTCTGACTTCCTTAACGGTATGTCTGAGATTCATCCATGTTGCTCTGTGTAACACTTGTTCATTTTTTTCATTGCTGTGTAGTATTCTGCTGTTTGAATATACTGTGTCCTATTCTATTGTTGATGGACAATTAAATTGTTTTACTTTTGGTTACTATGTAGCCAGGACATGAACATGCTTTTAGTGGAAAAAAAAATCACACTCTTGTTGGGTATTTACCCAGGAGTGGTACTGCCGGATCATCAGGTGTGCGTATGTTTACCTTCTGTAGCTACGGCCAAGCTTTTTTTTTTTCAAAATGTGTGTATCAGTTTACACTCCCACAAGTGGTAGAAGAGAGTCCTACATGGTCCCCCATCTTCACTAAAACTTGGTATTGTCTTAGCCTTAGTTTTCTAATCATAAAAATAGGGATAACAATAGTTCACCCCGCTCAGAGTTGATGTGAACATTAGGTGAGAACATACATAAATGTCTTCATAAGATAATACTTGTTTGATAAAGGGTGGATATTTATTTCCACTAAGCAGTTCAGTCATATGGTTAGAAGTGGCTGGGCTGGGATTCCAACCCCAAGGGATGAATTCCAAACTTCACTCTCTCACTATACCTCACCAGCACACTTCCCAGTAATTTTTAGTGGTCATCAATCTCCATGAATACTTCAAAATGACCTCCTCTTTTAGACTGTGTTCTCCTGCGTAGATCCACATAAAGTATGTGCTCTTCATACATATGGCTTCAGAGATAAATGGAATTGCAATTGACATGGGCAGGGGATCCGTGATTATTTTACCCTAGACCTACACAGTTTTCCTTGGAGCGTACTGCGGATCATTCTCTCTACCATGTGTCTTCTGTTGAAAGTGGCCTTGGCTGCCTTCACTAATTTTGTCATCTGAAGGGTGTACTTTACGCATGCTGAGTCCTAAATTGTCAATGTCTTCACTTTTCTGTCATGTATCAGCAGAACCCTTGCTCTATTATTTATTCCTTGTCTACCTGACAAGAACAAGTTCCTTTTTACAAAGGCAATTAAATGGAGTGTGAGAAGAGTGTGCTGGTGGCAGTGAGGAGGAAGTGCACAGAGTGAAGGCCAGCCATGTGGGCCACACAGTCCAAAGACAGGACTGCAGGTGGAAAATGGGGCACCCACCATCAGAGGTGCCAGGACCACCAGGGCCTATTGGAAACCCTAAACATACATGAGACAGGCCAGCATGACAGCTCCTTTGCCAAGCAGCTAATGTGTCTGTATGTGGACGTAATGTTTATGATGGGGAAATGCAGATGATAAAATCAGAGTAAAGAGACACCATCCACAGAGGATGCCCAAGTCCGAACTCGGAGGTCCTAAGTAGACATGAGCACAGATGTAACATAGACATTTTTCTCACACACACGCACAACATTGCTTTTGTTTTGCATGTTGACCTTTGTCACAGTCAGCTACGCTGTGTATTGGGTGTACTTAAAGGTTACACGGAGGTGAAAGTCTCAATGTAAAATGTAAAAGTGAGAAAGAAAAGAGATAATCATCATTTGAGTTCTGAACATTTGAGGGAGAAGAGGAAGAGAGAGAGAGAGGAAGAGACAGAGAGAGAGAAAGCTGTTTCAAGACCTGTCAATTCCTCCATGACAAGGACTTGGGAGTGGCTCTGCATTTTGTCCCTGGCGCCTTGCTCAGAGTGACCATCCAACACAAGCCTGATGAATGAGCAGCTCATATTTGAAGAACGGGTGATGGTGAGTGACAGAGAGAGACATCGTCCACAGCAGGACTTCAAAAAGACCATGGGCATCATTTTGCTGTGATTGGAGGCACTGATCACACAGACGGGGATGTGGGAGCTGTGGGGCTGGAATGCTTTCATGATTTTATTCCCTCACTGGCATAGAGCACCCACTGTGCAAGGCCTCACTGGGGAGGACCTCCCTGGTGGAGCTTATCAAGGAGAAGGAGGAGGAGGTCATTACACACAATGTGACAGGAGGGGTGTCAGACAGAGCTGTGAAGTAGGCACAGAGGAAAGTGGTCATGTCCTTTAGCAGGAACCACTGAGTCCCATGGCACCTGGCCTGTGCCTTGTTTGGGGCTGTGTGCTAGAGTCAGAAAGCTTGTGTCCACCCTCATGAATGGGATAAGTGCCCTTATAAAAGTGGCAGAGGGAGTCCCCGTGCCCCTCCCACAAAGTGAGGGCACATACAAGGCATTATCAGTGCAAAAGGGTCTTCACCAGACACTGAATCTACAGGTGCCTTGATCTTGGACTTCTCAGCCTCTAAAACTGTGGGAAAAGAAATATCTGTTGTCTATAAGTTACTGAGTCTAAGGTATTTTGTTACAGCAGCCTGAACGGTGTTACAGCAGCCTGAACAGTGTTACAGCAGCCTGAACAGTGTTCAGTGTGTTCACGTATCATACTCTGCCTGTGTCTGCTGCTCCTGGAAGGCCCTGCCGCCTTTAGAAACCCAGGCATTCCCTGAGAACTGAACCACATCTTCACAGCTTTATGCCCTTCTCTCCCTTTGCAGTCCTCATCCTGGACAATATCGATTCACTAGTGTTAGCTAAATTAATCAAGCATCTATACTGCTTAGTACTGTTAAAGACTATGCAGCTGGTAAAAATGGTAAAGTCTACTAAATACCTAGCATGGTGCCAGGTTCTGTTCTAAGCATTTTACATGTTTTACTCATTTAATCCTCATAATAACCCTAAATAGTAGGAACTGCTAACATTACCTTTTCACAGATGACGAAGCTGAGCCCTCTCTGGTAGGTTGGTGATGTACCCACAGCTGGTGTTTGAACTTGGACAGTTGAGCTCCAGACCCAACACTCTTAAAAAAAAGAAAAAAAAAACTTCGGTAACGGACATCTATTCAAAACTTGAAATGTTTATTACAAAACCCTGACAGAGACAGGACTTTCATGTATATAACTGGGTATTTTCATTCTCTGTCAAATAAATTGGTTGTAAATGATGAAACATTCAATATTACAGCCATTATTATTGCCTAGTGCATGGTTACTAACATGCAGGCACTGTGTTGAATATTTCACTTCATCATTAAAACCAGGGAGAGTTTATCATTATTTTCATTTTACAAATGGGGAAACTGAGCCAGGAGTTAAACAAATGGTTCCGGGTCCTCAGCCCCATATGTTTGACAGAGCAAGGATTCAGACCAAGATCTGCCTGTCTTTCAAAGTCCTGATGTACCCTGAATGCTGAAGGACGCGTGCCCACAATCACAGCACAGATAGCTCAGCACTGCGGGAGGAAGCATCTGGGTCTGAGGGCCATCTCCTGGATTCTCTCTCCAGAACTGTGTGATTTGGGGCAAGCCTCTTAATCTGTGTGAATTTCAATGTTCTCATCTGTAAAATTATGAGGATTATGAATCTTCGCAGGATTCCTGTAGGAATGGATTAAAATATGCAAAGACCCCAGACAGGGACTTGTCAACTCTTTAGTGAGGGTTTTGTAATGCCTAACTTTATGCATCAATTTGGCTGGGCCATGGTGCCCAGTCAAACAGCATCTAGACAGCAAACACATCTAAACAGCAGTCTCCATGTGGCTGTGAAGGTATTTTTAGGTGATACTAACAGCTAAGTCACTAGACTTGAGTAAAGGAGAGAGCCCTCTGCTATGTGGGTGGGCCTTGTCCAATCAGGGGACAGTCATAGGAGAGAAGACGTGGGTTCCCTGAGGAAGAAGGACCTTGGCCTCAAGACTGCAACACAAAAGCCTGCCTGAATCCCCAGCCTGCTGTGGCCTGCCTTACCCTGTGGATTCCGGACCCAAGACTTCAACATCAACTTTTACCTGAGTCTCCAGCCTACTGGCCTACTTACAAATTTTGGACTTGCCAGCCCTCAAATTTGTGTGCAATTCCTTAAAAAAAAAAATTCAATCAATATTTAACTCTCTCTATATATCCTATAGATTTTGTTTCTCTGGAGAACACTGACTAATTCAGGATGGATGGGAAGTTAGAAACAGCCTTAAAAAGGAGGTCCTGCCTGAACCAGGTCTCCCCAGAGGGCACCTGTGCCAGTCGGTGACATCTCATAGGATTTGAACTCCCAGTGCTGAGACACACTGCCATGCCACTGAGGCTGCAGGCTGCTCTCTAGGGGACTGGCAGGAGCTGTGAAGCAGTGATGCCACTTGAAAGCACTGAGGACATGGGGTGGGTGCACTGGTGCTGGGCAGGGAGAAACCCAGGGTGTTTGGAGAAGTGGAGGCTGTGGGAGGAGAGTACGGGGAGACAGGCACTGTACAGCCAATGTGCCTCAGGACAGAGAGTCTGGCCCACCATGTTCTAATGTGACTGTCCCCCATCGGTCCACCTAAGAATCTCAGCATTGCCCAGCTCTGTCTCCTCCAGGGTGCACACCTGGCCACCAGTCAGGCAGATACCAGCTTTCTGTGGGACAGTCCCCCCACTCTTCCACGTCCCACACTCTCCCTTCCCTCCCCACAGCCACCCTGCGGCACAGCGGCTCTCTCCCTCCCTGACAGCCCCTGGATGCAGGCCTTCCCATCTCTGCGTTCCTCCCCAACCACCTCCTGCTGCCCAGGAGCTCTTTCTGAAACACCCCCAACTCCTGTCAAGCCTCGGCACCCACACAACCAAGTTCAAGTTTCTCTGCATGTCATGCAAGGCCCGTGACAACCTGACCCGCAGCTCTCCAGCTCTATCCGCCCCGCGGGGCCTTTGTACAAGCTGCTCTCCCTCTGGGTTCTTCCCCACATAGGTGGGAGCTTTCCCGCCCCCATCAGCCATTTCCAGTGTTTCAAATCCAAGCTTTTAGCTCCAAATTCAGGACGCTGCACTACACCACAGTGACAGAAGATCTAGGAGTGTTAGGTGGCCTCACGGTTCTCTGATTCCTGAAAAAGTGGCAGCAGAACTCCTCTAACAAACACTAGAGTCAACCAGGGACTGTCTCTTCAGAGTCCACCCTTGGCCAGATTTGGACGCAAAATTCTCACTGACAGAAAGGGAAGGTCCAGGAACAGAAGACAGGCAAAATGCCAGGGTATTTTTCAAACTTCCGACCACAGCCCACAGTGAGATGCGTATTTCACCCCACGATCTCACACATAAAGAGAATGACAAACGATGCCAACCTTTACTTCATGGGGTGCATTCGGTGTTCTCTCTTCTCTCTTGGGTTGTTGTATTTAATTCTGGTGGAAATTTGCTAAATTCATTTCAGGACTCACTAATGAGATCCCATCACTGGAACACACTGCAGTGATCAGCAATGTGGAAACGACCCAGTGTGATGGCAACAGGCGGGGGGCAGACAGGACGCCTCTTTCATCTGCCCTATGGCTTCTTCCTACCCCTCTTTTGCCCACAACCTCCTTAGTCACAAATAAGTTTACCGTGACATTCAAATCCTCATTCTCCTTTGTTTGTGGACGGAGCCTACATTCCTCCAAGCCCAGTCACCAACCCTGAGTCACAGAGCCCTGCTCTCATGTGGCATGCATAGGAGAGCGTTTCCTGGTATAAACACTCATGGAAACCATGAATAATAAACAAGCCGCTCTACCAAAATCAACAGCAGCTCCTGTGTCCTTACTCCCCTTGTTCTACCCCTCCCTGCCTTCCTCAAGCTTTCCAGATCTCTCTGGACACACACTCATTGCTAGGACAGAATGCTCTTGTTTAGGTGTTTTACTTGTCTGATGTGTTTGGTCCATTAAGCCTTGTGTACAATGCCAACAGTTGTAGGCATAAGAAAAAGACTGAGCCAGTTGCTTGCAGAGATTCTCAACTCTTCAACCGAGTTCTCCCTCTGACTAAAAGCCTCTGGTCAACCATATTAAACTCCTAATGTATCACACTGATTATGTGTACACCAAGGGCTTGTGTTTGATGCTTCAGGTCAGAGACTCCTGCAGGGACCCTGGGAGGCAGTGTTACGGAGCAGAAAACTGAGATGGTTTCATTTTTCTGAGGTAATTAGGTAATACAGCACAGAGTTATACCCCGGCCTATTTATTCCAACCCTATGGCCATTTCTGCTCTGATGGGATGTATGCATTTCAGGAAAAAAAAATCAAAAAACAAAAAAGCCTTGTGTTCTGTGAAATTGTGCACAAAAGACAACAGGGCTCATGAAAGTAGGACTGAGACCCCTTGAACCCTGAGGACTTCATCACCAGAGCCCTAACAATAGTAACGATCGTAATCAAAAGACATAGGCAGTTGAAAAGGCACATTAGATTCCTAGCAAGCAACTACAACTGCAAATGCTGTGCAGGAATGTCTTTTAAAAATATGGGAAACGATATGATTCAACAATTTTACCCCTGGGTGTATGCGGAAAAGAACTGAAAGCAGGATCTTTAACAGATATTTGTACACAACATAGTCATGGCAGCATTATTCACAAAAGCCAAAAGACAGAAACAACCCAGGTGTCCAGTGGTGGATGAATGGATTAAAAAAATGTGGTGTATACATACAATAGAATATTAGCCTTAAAAGGAAGGAGAATCAGACACATGCTACAACATGGATGAACCTTCAGGACCTCACGCTAAATGAAATGAACCAATCACAAAAAGACCAATCCTGTACGATTCCACTGATATGAGGTATCTAGAGCAGTCAAGCTCAGAGAAGGAAAGTAGAATGGTGTCTGCCAGGGGCTGGAGTAGGGGTGTGGAGGGAATGGGGAGTTAATGTTTAATGGGTACAGGGTTTCAGTTTCAGCTCTGGAGATGGATGGTGGTGTTGGTTGCACAGCAATATAAATGTACTCAATACACTTAAACATGGTTAAGATGGTATATTTTGTTCCGTATATTTACTACAAGTTTTTTTAAAAGGTGTGGGTGGCTTCCTGGAAGGGGCTTAACAGCTTGAGAGTTGACACTGCTGAGATATGAAGACAAGGGCAAAATGCTCCCAGATTGAGAGCACCCAGCAATCACCACTTCCAAGGGAGAAGGGAGCACACAGAAGAGAGTGGATAGACAAGCTTGGCCAGCATTAACATGTAGGGCAGAAATTGCTATGAATCAGCACAACTTTCACATGATAGTGACATTCTGCCCCTATTTACCAGTCACCTACAAGCTAAATTACAGAAACTCACATTTAGCAAAGCAGACTACACTCACTGTCATGGCCCAGTTACTCAATACGGTCATCGTTCTATCTCCTTTCCACCTTCTCTGCATCCTGTTCTGCCTAAAGTATGAGACACGCATCACACATACCACCAGGTCAATTAATCAGAGTAGTCTTCTTGAAACAATTTTAATTATAAGTTGAAAAAGCATTCCATTCTTGACGGTAAGAAAAAAATTATCTGAACAATCAGATATCATCTTCCATCCAATGCATGCTTGGAGTTATGGGCAGCGGAAAATAATAAACACATCCAGAGGCCTATTGGGCAATGAATTTATTGACATATTTCAAGACTCACCAAGATGTTTTCTTCTCTTTATTTCCAAGTGAAAGGCATAGTTTTTCTAGGAAAAAAAAATTCATGTCTGAATGAGATTTTTTAAAAGACTGGAGCTTGTAAAATGTTCAAAATTGGCGGGGGAGGGGTGGGGCGGGGGCGGGGGCGGTGGTAAAGAAATCTCAGTCCGTCTGGGAGATAGGATATTCCGTAGTGTGTAGAGGGCATTTGAGACTGCAGGAAGCATAGCTGACTACGATGGAAAATGCTTTAGACACAAAGGTATATACTAATTAAATGTATAACATAATCATGGCATTCACATATCTCTAACCTGTGACAAGTAAGAGAAGTATTGGCATTTTTTTAAATTGCTGTGCATTTCCATTTCCTTAGTGCCCTGTAAAAGAACATTTTAGAGGGCATTTATAGCCTACTTTCCTCTGTGTTAATTATCATACAGGTTTATGTATTATTTCTTATCTATGTAGATAAGATTATAGAGTACTTAGTTATGTATCGCCCTAGCAATTTTAGTTACCAATTCCTATCTTTAAATGAAAGCCAACGAATTTCTTGCAGGCCTGCCTGCATGGAAGCAGCTAAATGATCACAAGGGTACTCGGTGAGCTGGCCTGGCTGTAGGGAGAGGAGTTGGAATTGGAGGACTAACTGTATCTGGCTTACAGAGTCTGACCTCCCTTTCACAATGGGAATAGCCTTGTCAGTGGGGCTGGAGTGACTGGATTTAATTGGCTTCAGTCCCTGGAAGTTAACTATGAATTAGGCTGGCTTTGCCAATGGGATCAAGATACCCAAGTCTGTTGACTGAGACCCCCTCTATCCTAAATAGAAAGTGGATAGGTGCTGCCTAAAATACCATTTCTCCTGTGTATCACCCTCCCCTCCTGCTTAATCAGCAAAGATTCCCAAATCCAAATTCTTCCTAGCTGCCAAAGCTCTCCAGAGAGGGACCTTGTGCTACCTGTTCAGTCCAAGTGTCTGCTGCTCCCCACCACATTCAGCTGCAGACAGATTGGCCCCCGCAGTCTATGCCTGTAGACTTGGTCGGGAGTGCTTGTCCCCCTTCTTTCTCACATATGGAATAGGCTCCTTCCCTCCATCAGCATAGAGCTCTCTCTCCTCCAAGCCCCAGCCGTGCTCTGTCTCCACTGTGAAGTCTTGGCCAATGCTGTCCACAACGATGTTTTCCCTGTCTTAGTCTCCTTCACACCCTCCTAGCAGCATCACCAGTTTGAAAGTTAGCTGTTCTGTATTTATTGATCATGCACAATTCTCTCCACCTGAGCTGTGTTTCCACTTCCTTAGCCTCACCTCAGTTACTAATACTGTCATTCCCCAAACTGTAACTTGAGAATTGCAGGAAGAGTTCCCCAGTCCCTACTTTGTTCTAATCTAGCTACACAAATGCTGTTATTCAGGCACCACCGCCACCCCTCTGACTCTTCTTACTGAGGCCTGGAGTACTTTCATTACATCTGTTACCAGCTCACTCGGTTTATGTCCTCTGTGGACTCACATGAACTGAGAACAATCAGAGGAACGTGCTGGTAGGGATGCTACAGACAGCTTCCTTTCCCCTGCAGGGACATACTTTAAACCTTGTTCAAAGCCCCTGAAAAGTCCTGTTTGGCTGGAATCCTCTGACTCTTTCACAATGCCACCACTGTTAGTAACAGCCCTAATTAATACCTTCAATAGAAAAATGAAGTTAGACCTTTGCCTCTGTCTACTTGGTATTTTGTGGCTGTTGTAAAAAATCAGATTCTTTCAGGGCAGTAGGATTTATGCATTTTAATCAAGTGCCTTTCACACTGTCTCTTTCTGACACCCCCAGCATCTAAATTACAAAGTGATGTCAGTATTGCCAGGAAGTTGAAAAGAAGGTGGCTACAACAGTTTCCTTTGACTTGCCCACTTCAGAAATAGTGTGCCATTTGGTTAATTGCTCTAACTGCTCATTCTAACTGTATTCACAATGTCCCTTTCCTCTACCTGCCTCCCACCGTATCACTACCCAAGGGACCTCTGTGTCCTCACCCTCCATTTGGTCATAGGTCTAATAAAATGTTCATCCGAATTTGGAAGGAATGAAGGATTTATTGGAAAGTGGGCAGCATCTTAGGCCAAGGGGAAAGCTCTGAGCAGAAACTAGAAGACAAAGGCAAGGAGGTGGATGGCCAGGAGGGTGCAGGGATTCACTCAGCATCCCGTACTGCACAAGACTGCCACCAGAACCTGGAGCCCTAGTCTCTGCCTCTTCCGACCCTGGTCAAGAAAACACCAACTACGCCACGCTGGCCGAAGTCTGGAAAGGTGGGATCCTTTCTCGGTGGCTGCTGCAGCTGGGCTGGTGTGCTGCAACCCGGACGGAGCTGAGTGAGGGGCACAATGGCAGCAACTTGCAGGCACCAAAGAGCCTCCAAGAGCTGCTCAGCGGTGCCTGATCAAAGCTTGTCCGGGCCAGTGCTTGTGCACTGTGTATGCTGTGCGACAACCAGGAGGGAGAGCTGGGTTTTGCCATCCTCCAACGCTTCTTAAATAGGAAACTTTTTGGGTAGCACCTGGCCCAGTTCCTGGAACACAGAAGGTGCTGAGTGATATTAGTTTCATTCGCTCATCTTGTCTCTTGGGCATGGAATAGAGTATACAAGTGCTCTTTCATTATCCATCTTGATGTGGGAAGCTGGGGCAGGGGAAGACGAGTACCCGCTCTCGACTCTCGTCCTTCGGCGTGACGTTCATGACTCTCGTCCTTCGGCGTGGCGTTCGTGACTCTCGTCCTTCGGCGTGGCGTTCGTGACTCTCGTCCTTCGGCGTGGCGTTCGTGACTCTCGTCCTTCGGCGTGACGTTCGTGACTCTTGTCCTTCGGTGTGATGTTCATGATGTACATGAGGCATGCGGGAGAGTGGATCACAGCATTGGACTGGGTCCAAGTCCTGACTCGCCCACCTACAGTTACATCCCAAGAGGCAGGGGCTTAGCATCTTTGGGAACTGAGTTTCTCCTCTGCGAAGTGGGATCACAATAATGACCTTGCAGATCCCACTGGGGCCGCTGAGTTAGTGCATGTTCAGCTTATGAACACTCACAGTCAGGGGTGTGGTGGGAGGCTCTCTGTTCTCCCCACTCTACGTGCTATGAGTTTTTCTGGCCAACCCTGGGTGGCCTTTCTCACCTGTGACCTCTCATCATAGGCCTTGTGGTTTCAGGGCAACCACATGAGATAGGTGTTCCTTTTCCCATTTTGCAGATGAGGACATTAGAAGAATAACTTGCCTAAGGTCATCTGGCCAGAGAGAAAGTGTTACATGTTCCTCCAAGTAAGCCCTTTCTCCTAGTCTTAGAGGTCACCATCTCAGAACCTCTGGGACTATCTATAGCAAGACATGGCATCAAGTAGCCAGACAATTTCTGAAAAAGGCTCAGCCCCCACTGTTAGATGTTCTGTGGTTCCCCTGGAGGACGTTTCGGGTTCCCTGTGGGTGGTATCAGGATGTCCCCAGAGCTCAGGTCACTCATCTCTCTCCATAACTGACAGCAGAGTTGGAAAGCCTGGGAAAAAAAGACTTCTACTTGGAAAGGAGCAACTTTTTAAGTTAGAAAACACATTTTTCTTTTCTGCTTTTGGTCACTCATCTTTGCAAAACTAGGAGTAACTATCAATTTATCCAAAATATAAAAAAACATAGGAATGAGAGCGCTGCCAGCAGCTGCGGATTTTTATCAACACAAAACCTCTATTCTAATGCCTTCCCCCTTGCAACCCTGCTCCAGGTACTACTTAGGATTTTTACTTTAATATTGGGGAAAAATGGGAGAAGTAAAATGAGAAAGGAGGAAGGGGCAATGTAGGTGTCCCTCCCATATTTCTGGGCACTTGCAGTTGCCTTAAACACCAGGGGCTTCCGTCTAGACTTCCTGCTTCCTGCCCACTGACTCCTTGTCTGCAGGCTTTCTCTGGTTTGGACCAGGCCAAAATGCCAGAAAAGGAACGTCCTGGGGAGCACCCTCACCCAGTGGTGGATGGAGACTGAAGATGAGGCACCAGCCTTCCCTCCCTTCCTGCCTCTTGCCTGCTGCCCGGCAGGTGCTTCCTGGGATCACCTCCTAAAGAAACAACTTGGACTCAAGCCATTGTCTCAGGGTCAGCTTCTGTGTGAACCCAACCTCTGAAGCAGTTTGTAACCAGTGAGAGGCTGGGCATGGACAGAGAGCTGCTTCAGCCCTGCAAGAAAGGAGAAGGCCCTGGCTGACATGAGGATGACCAGCCCAGTCTTTCCGCGGGCTCCCCAGGGGCAGGGAAATAAACACTCTTCCAACGGAATCCTGGCCCATGAATTATGATTCCAAATGCCTAAGCCTTTTGAGTGACCTACCAAATGCCTGAGAAAGAAAAAGAATATAAAACGCCAAGAGAAGGTTAAGGAGAAAAAGAAGGAGAAGGAGAAGGGAGGAGAAAGAAGGAAGAGGAAGAGGAAGAATGATGAGGAAGAGGAAAGGGGGAGGAGGAAAAAAAGTTGTTGAAGAGTAGTAATTACCTCTTAAAGAAAAGCTCCAATATACACACAAAAAAGTCAAGGAAAAACATTTCCCATGCACTGGGAAGGTGCAGCATCTGTTCTGTGATATTTCTGCCCCCAAATGCAATAACCTCAATCTAACAGGAGAAAACATCAGACAAACCAAAACTGAGGGGGGAGAAATGGGCTGGTGCTCTTCAAAAGTGTCAAGGTCATGAAAGACAAAGAAAAACTAAAGAACTGTAACATTTGGAGAAAACAGTTTAGTTTGACAACTGACTGGAATGTGGGATCCTGCACTGTAACCTGAATCAGCAAAAGGATGCAAGTGGGAAAATCAGCAGATTCTGAATAAAGCCTGTAGACTAGTAGATAGTCTTTGTATGGATGTTAATATCCTGGTTTTAATCAGTGCACTGTGGTTATGACAGATGTTAATATTGGCGGGGGGTGGGGGGGCACTGGGAGAAGGATACATGAGAACCCTCTATCCTATTTTTAGCATAAAAAAGCTAAAAAAAAAAAAACCTTTCCCTACAAATGATTAATACTGTCCAAGATTGCTCTAATATCAGGACTGTAAACCACAACTATTGAAAGCTTGATGGATTGTTTCTGGAAAAAAGGAAAAAGACACTGTGCAGTCTACTTCAAGGTTCATCTGAGAGGCCCTAGTGAGGTGAGTAAACAGCAACATGAAGACCTGACTCCATTTGCACGCCCAGTTAAATGGCAGCAGTGAAGAAAAGAATACCAGACTGCCCTAAAGTAATGGTTAGCCTACCCTGAGACAGCACATTATTACCCTTGAAGTGATGCATGAATTAGAAAAAATAACAATGTTCACTTAATGATAGCTCTCGATCTTTCTTAGCCACGGGAGGCTCCCTAGCTATTTCTATGAAAAGCAGCAATGTTTATGGGTAGCCCCATTTGTTACTTAACTAACAACCATTCCATACCCCCTGCGTGGCAGGTGCTGGGCTGAAAGGATGAACATGACTCGTGCCCTTCCCTCATGAAGTACTCATGTTATCACAGGGACTGCCCTAGTGATTGTTATCTGGATAAGCTCTATAACAGAGGAACATGCAGAAGGTTTTGGGATCATAGGAGAGAGAAGGATTAGAGCTCAGTTGGAGGAGTCAAGGAAGGCTTTGAGGAGTAAGTAGGACCCTGTCAGGCACAGCAGATAGGAGGGAAGCAGGAAAAGGCAGAAGATTCAAACGCATTAGCAAGGCCCAACGTCAAAAAGTGACCTTCACTAGAATTCCTCGGAGCACTCAGTAAGTTAATTAATTAATTAATTATTTGTAGGGTTAATTAATTATCTGGATCTCACTATGTTGCCCAGGCTGGTCTGGAACTCCTGGTCCCAAGTGATCCTCCCACCTTCGCCTCCTAAAGTGTCGGAATTACAGGCTTGGACCATGTAGAGCCTAATTTCTTTTCTTTTTTTTTTTTTTTTTTTGAGCCAGAGTCTCGCTCTGCCACCGAAGCTGGAGTGCAGTGGTATGATCTTGCTCATTGCAACTTCTGTCTCCTGGGTTCAAGCAATTCTCCTGCCTCAGCCTCCTGAGTAGCTGGGATTACCGGTGCTCACTACCATGCCTGGCTAATTTTTGTATTTTTAGTAGAGAGAGGGTTTCACCTTGTTGGCCAAGCTGGTCTCGAACTCCTGACCTCAGGTGATTTGCCCACCTGTAATCCCAAAGTGCTGGGGTTACAGGCGTGAGCCACAGTGGCCAGCCAGGCTTAATTTTTAAAATATTCTCCTTTACGATTATATGAAACAGGTAAGCTTTACTGGTTTTAATGTTAAAAATGAGGCAGACATTCATCAAAGAAGTGAATCCTGGTGTCCATCACTAATGAAGTTAGAAAACCCAGAATTCATGGGTTCACTTCATTATATAATACTAACGTTCTTGGCTCTTTAACTTAAATACGCTGCAGTTTCACAAATAATCCCTGCATTAGTTGCAGTCCCGTGTGCTTAATAAAGCTTGAGAGCTGTCTCAGAAGGACATGCACAAGAGCAGGGGCACACATGAGACTGAGCTTTGAAGAGGAACGTTTGACTCTGTAGGGAGAGGCTGAATTTTGATCCAAACAGCTCTGCTTCTGCACGTGACCCTTGTGTTTGGGGTTCCAGAATCGCTTAACCTAGGTTCCACCAAATTTCTTGTTTATAAAGGTTTTTGAAAATGAAAACTCTATACTTGAATTACTAGTTCCACTTCCAGCTTCAATGAACCTTTTATATTTTGAAAATATCCTCTCTGTCTGCTGGGACAACAAACTATGAACTTATTTCCTGAGCATCTCAGCATGTATCAGAGCTCTTGACCTCCCCAGAACCCACCGTGGTGTTCACAGATTACAATGATTTGAATATAAACGAACTTTAACCTAAACAACTAGGCTTGCATTTATAAACACAACATGGAAGAACTGTGTACCCCTACAATGGATTTAACTTATTATGGCATTTGCAGTCCTAGGTTATTAGCACTGGCAGGAGCCTTAGAGATGGGTATACTTTGCATGTTACAGATTTTTTTTTTTTTTTTTTTTTGAGACGGAGTCACCCAGACTGGAGTACAGTGGCACGACCTCGGCTCACTTCCAAGCTCTGCCTCCCGGGTTCACACCATTCTCCTGCCTCAGTCTCCCAAGTAGCTGGGACTACAGGCACCTGCCACCACGCCCAGCTAATTTTTTGAATTTTTTAGTAGAGACAGGGTTTCACCATGTTAGGCAGGATGGTCTAGATCTCCTGACCTCGTGATCTGCCTTCCTTGGCCTCCCAAAGTGCTGGGATTACAGACGTGAGCCACCACGCCCGGCCTGCATGTTACAGATTTTGAAACAAAAACAGGTACATCAATTAAGCAAATCGTTCTACATCATGTAGCTAAGCAGTGCCACGGCGAGAAATAAACCCAGAGCACCTTCCTAACTTACCAAGCTCAGAGAGGGTTTCTGTAGTTCCACTCAGTGTTTAGTAACTAGTGTTCTGAAATCTTAACAACCAATGTACATGTTTTTAAAATCCAAGTAGTTGAAAATTTGGAGGACACGGCTTTCTGCAGCACCTTCATATAACAGATGGTAATAAACCGACAAGGATTCTCCTCTGTGATTGTACCAGTCACCTGCCAGTGATACAATCCCAGAGGAGAATCGGTGTGGGTTTTTGCTTCTTCTCTGTCAGAACATCCTGTTCGTATTTTCTTTTTAAGTGTTGTTGTGGGCTGAACAGTGCCCCTACCACGAGGTAAACTGGAGTCTCAATCTCTGTGAATGGGACCTTATTCGGAAATGGGTCCCTGCAGATGTAGTCCAGTTAAGAGGGGTCATACTGGAGTAGTGTGGACCCTAAACTGACTGGTGTCCTTATAAGAGGAGGGAGATTTGGACTCAGAGACACATGGGAAAAAGCTGTGTGAAGACAGAGGCAGAGACTGGAATGATGCATGTGTAGACCCAGGAACAGCAAGGATTCCTAGCAACCAGTGGAAGATGGAAGAGGCGAGGAAGGATGCACCCCCGGAGCTGTCAGAGCACAACTCTGCTGACATGTCCCAAAGTGTGAGAGAATTCATTTATGTTGCTTTAAGCATTCATTTATGTTGCTTTATAATAATTTGTTTTAGCAGCCCTAGGAAATAACATGTTTATTAAATAAGATGTTAAAATTGAATAATACTCCACTAGGTGAAGGATATGAAAAGATATTTTAGGCCTGGCATGGTGTCTCATGCCTGTGTTCCCAGCACTTTGGGAGGCCAAGGCAGGAGGATTACTTGAACCCAGGAGTTTGAGACCAGCCTGAGCAGCATAGCGAGAGCCCATCTCTATTTAAAAAAAAAAAAAATTAGCCAGGCATGATGGCACAAGCCTGTAGTCCCAGTTACTCAGGAGGCTGAGGTGGGAGAATCACTTAGCCCAGGAGTTCAAGGCTGCAGTGAGCTGTGATAGCGCCACTATACTCCAGCCTAGGTGACATAGTGAGAATCCATCTCTAAAATAAATTAAAAAATAAAAAAGATCTTTTACAACCAAAAAAATTATAATTATTAAATTAACATAAGAAAAAGATATTTGCTAATTATTAAAGAAATGTACGTTACAAAACCAATGCAGTAGTCCTTTTATTAAAGTAGCAAAAATTCAACATCACGTCAATGTTCAATAGCAGTTCCAGTTCTAGGAAAACTGACGCACTAAACCCCTACTGGAGAAAATATAGACTTTGTACAAGCTTCCCAAGAAACAATTTAATAATACTAATTCAGTAAAACCTTTTTTTTTTTTTTGAGACAGAGTCTTGCTCTGTCCCCTGGGCTGGAGTGCAATGGTGCATCCCAGCTTACTGCAACCTCTGCCTTCTGAGTTCAAACAATTCTCTTGCCTCAGCCTCCCGAGTAGCTGGGATTACAGGCACGTGCCACCACGCCCAGCTGAGTTTTGTATATTTTTTTAGTAGAGATGGGGTTTCACCATGTTGGCAAGGCTGGTCTTGAATTCCTGACCTCAGGTGATCCACTCACCTGGCCTCCCAAAGTGCTGGGATTACATGCATGAGCCACCTTGCCTGGCCCAGTAAAACTTTTATAATCATCTCTGGGCAACTGACCAGATTCAAACGATGCAGAGTAAAATTTCAAGAACACACAATAACAACTAGTCATCAAACATCACTGGGGGTCAGGCTTTATCAAGTAGAGATGTTTAGTTACCCATCTCTCTGACTCTCCTTGGTCTTATGTCCAAACCTCTGATGACACACATAAAATAGTCAGAGAGCACAGTATTTCTTGACCATACTTACTGTTACTTTTGGGTTTTTTTGGAGAGAGAGTCTCACTCTGTTGCCCAGGCTGGAGTGCATTAGCATGATCTTGGCTCACTGCAACCTCCGCCCCCCAGGCTCAAGTAATTCTCCTGTCTCAGCCACACGAGTAGCTGGGATTAGAGGCATGCGTACCACGCTTGGCTAATTTTTGTATTTTTTGTAGTGGCGGGGTTTCACCATGTTGGCCAGACTGGCCTCAAACTCCTGGCCTCAAGTGATCCTCCCACCTCAGCCTCCCAAAGTGCTGGATCACGTGGGTGTGAGCCACTGCCCATAGACTTAGTTACTTCTTGATAATATGTAAGCAGAATGTAAAGAAGGTTTTAAGTATTTTTAGTTTTCTGTATATTATGGTGTTTTGACATCTTAAAAATCCTTTCTGGCTGAAGAGAGACTGCCCCTTTCGGGACTAGTAAATTCTTAGAGACAGCAAAGGCCCAGCCAGGAGCATGTCCTGGCCCTGCAAGGAGCAGGCCCCTGGCAAACCCAGGGCTGGAGCCCATGTCTTCTTCTTTCAGTTCAGCGGCCTTTCACCCCAACTGAAGCCTGAAGGGGTGAAATAATTTTGCCAAGTTCACACAGTGATTACCAGATGTCAACACCTGTCTCTAATGCATATGACCTTGTCTCTCATAAAAATAAAGAACATATTTAAGCAAATTTGCATCCACAATTCAGACTTGCTGCTTCCAAATCCATTTATCCATTCACACTCCTTAAATATTTCCTGTGGGCCTACTATGTGCCAGTCTTGTGCTAGGGCCTATCTCTCAGAGGCCAGTAGGCCCAGAGAATCCACAGCGTTGGTGAACATCGTGGCCCCAAAGCTGAGCCCATCAAATTAGCTTTGGGAAGTCTATATACAGAATTCATCTGACAGTTTTTTTCTGAGCATTTCCTAGTTCTCTTTCTTTCCCTCCCTCCCTCCCTCTCTCTCTCTCTCTCTTTCTTCTCTTTCATTCTTTTTTTTGACTAAAGTTTCACTCTTGTTACCCAGGCTGGAGTGCAATGGCACGATCTCAGCTCACTGCAACCTCTGCCTCCTTGGTTCAAGCAGTTCTCCTGCCCCAGCCTCCCGAGTAGCTGGGATTACAGGCATGCGCCACCACCCTTGGCTAATTTTGTATTTTTAGTAGAGATGGAGTTTCTCTCTGGTCTCTTTCAGGCTGCTCCCAAACTCCCGACCTCAGGTGATCCACCCACCTCTGCCTCCCAAAGTGCTGGGATTACAGGCATAAGCCACATGATTGTTTATTTAAAAATAAGGAATTTTTGTGGCCTGGCAATGAAAGACCATTCAGAAGCTCAGATGAATAATTTCCTGTTAATAATCTTCTTAGGAAAACTTCTCTCCCACACCAGCCCAACTGAGTTTCATGCTCTCTGAGCAACTTCTGAGGCTGCTGCTGGTTCAAGGCAACCAAGAGGTTAATTCTGCTCAGGAAAGTGAACACTGTGTTTCCAGAAGATCATATTGATTCACTTAAAAATAAATATCCCAGCCCTCCTTTTCTTTCACATTATGCTAAATTTGCAAACTTTTGTGAGGCTAATATGCCTGCCTCAGGTCAGGCTGAGGAATCACTCCAGAGGATCCTAAGCTTGCAAGCATTTACTCTCAGTAAATACACTGGCATTTCCTTACAGTTCCCCTCACCCAGCAGTAATTCTAAGGATTAGCAAAAAGCTCATAGTTGGAGAAAATAAACTCTATCTAAAAATACTCTTTTTTTTTTTTTTGAGATAGAGTCTCGCTCTGCAGCTCAGGCAGGAGTGCAGTGGTGCGATCTCGGCTCACTGCAAGCTCCGCCTCCTGGGTTCATGCCATTCTCCTGCCTCAGCCTCCCGAGTAGCTGGACAACAGGCGCCTGCCACCATGCCCGGCTAATCTTTTGTATTTCTTAGTAGAGACGGGGTTTCACTGTGTTAGCCAGGATGGTCTTGATCTCCTGACCTCATGATCTGCCTGCCTCAGCCTCCCAAAGTGCTGGGATTACAGGCGTGAGCCACCGCACCGGGACCTAAAAATACTCTTAAAGAGTGAAAGTGAGGCACATTATATAATTTTCAATCTTGCTGTGAACAGATATGATTTTAGAGGATACCCAGCTTTCAAACTTCTATCAAAAATACATATGTTCAAAATTGTTGTACTGTCTCTTTCCTAATTACTGCACATCAGAGGAAAAGATGAGAGAAGAAAAAGTATTTTTTTTTTTGAATAATGAATGTATTCATTTGTTAGGGTTGTCTTAACAAAGTATCACAAGCTAGGTGGCTTATACAACAGAAATTTATTTTCCTGCAGCTCTGGAGTTGAGAAGTTTGAGAGATCAAGGCATTGGCAGGGCTGTTTCTTTCTGGAGGCTATGAGGGAGAATCTATCCCTGTCTTTTCTTTCTGGCTTGTAGATGGCCATCTTGTTCCTGCGTCTCATGACATCATCTTCCTTCTATGCATAACTTTGTGTCTAAGTCTCCTCTTTTTTAAGGACACCAGTCATATGGGATTACAGCCCGCCTTAATGACTTCATCTTAACTAATTACCTCTGCAATGATCTTATTGTCAAATAAGGTCACATCCTGACGTTCTGGAAATTAGGACTTCAACATACTAAATTTTGGGGGACGCATTCTGTCCATAACAATGAGTGAAGCCATCCTGAGGCCATAAAATCACTGAACAAAGCCTTCATGTTTTCTAGGCTCAAGGAGCAATGTTAGTGCTGGTGAGGGCTGGAACAGTGGGTCACGACCAGCTGCTCTTACAAGTCAGTGGTTCTTAAATTAGTAAAAGCCACTCTGGTCTATCAAGATGGCATATCCAGGGTCTCTACTGATGTTTCCCTGCTACTCTCTGTGCTAAAAAAACAAATCAATTTTCCTCTCTCCTGGAAGCATTTCCCATTGGGACCCTTTGCTAATCCAGGCCTGGCTTAAACTGCCAAAAAGAGATGTGCTGCTCTCGGCATCCATACAACCTCTATGTAGCAGGCGCACCCCCACCCATCTGCCTCTGTGATAAATAACGGCAAGAAGTCAGCCAGGGGCTTGTTCGATGCCCTGAGCAGCGCACCAGAATCTTCCAGAGCATAACTACTCACTGGGAAGGGGGCCAGGGCTTACACTTTTCCTGGTGTGGTTTTAGGGTACTTGGAAAAGCCCCAGAAACCAACATATCAAATCTACTAGGCACTGTCTACCATTACTCCCTGCATAAAGGCAGTGAGGTCCTCATGCTGAGGAGAGAAATTCATTGGCCCAAAACCACAGCCAAGGACACAGCTTTTGTAGCTCTCTTGGCATTCCTCACCTGGCAGAGTTCTATCTGGGTACCATTCTACCTTGTCACTCCGTTTGGACCATTTGCTACATCTTCCTACCTGCTCCCCACCTCCCGCCAGCAACCACACTTAGCACAACCTCTGGAGGGCATGCAGAAAGAGCCTTCCCCCAGGTGCTGGAGCCAGCCCCCTCCTCAGACAGGATACATGAAGCGTTGCTCGCGAAACCCCCACTCTGGATGCGCTGTCTGATTCTACGCAGGCTGTCACTTCTTCTGGAGGCCACATCCCAGGGACTCACTCTAGTGCCGATGATTGCCCTGTCCCCTTGCCCCTTTGGACCATAACTCTGTGTTCTCTTGCGATCTCCTTTTTGTGGCCCCGGCACTATCCTGCCTCTCCTCCCCTGTGCTCTGGTTCTGTAGGTATGGCCAGCTTCCCCCACAGCCGTCTGCTAACATCTCTGCTGGACTCAGCTCAGCTCAGCTCAGCTCAGCTGGGCCTCGCTGTGCTGCACTCCACTTCCTCACATGTTATGGTCCATCCCACACACATCTTTACGCCTACCTACCACCTGTTGCCTGTCTCTAGCTATTGTGTTTTACCTGCATGACTTGCTTGTTTTCCCCCACTTTCAGGCATCCCTAGCACCTGCCCCAGCTCAGCAGGGGTATCTAGTTCCAGGGCTGACCCTGTCTGTCCTTCCTGCGCCCACTGACATTAAGCTTTCTGTAGCTATGGGCAAAGGCATTGAAATTTACAACGTTTAAATACACAGAGAAATATAACTTTATTTTCTACAATAGATCTCGAATGTCCCAGGAGCTGCTATTTCCAATTGGGCTTACACAATCTCTACCAGGTGAACTTAATCTCATTGGGCTAAGTACTTAGTGTTTCACATTTCTCTTTCCCTTCAACCTGTGCAGAGGAAGTTTTGTGGTGGGGCAGTTTGATCTCTGTGCTATCATCTGGTCTGTATAGGCTTCACAGTCTAATCCCACTGGGCCTTTGGGTACCAGGATCTCTGGCTACATCTGCGGCTGGACCCACCTGCCCGCTGGAAATATGTGGGAATCCATTGCTAATGTTGGCTCCTTCCCTGGCCTCAACTGTCATATCATCTCCAGGTGCGCTACGTATGAAGGTTCCTTTCCTAGACTTGTCTTTGTTTTTATTTGTTTTTGAGACAGAGTCTCACTCTGTTGCCCAGGCTGGAAGTGCAGTGGTGCAATCTTGGCCCACTGCAATCTCCGCCTCCCAGGTTCAAGTGATTCTTGTGCCCTCATCGTACCGAGTAGCTGGAACTACAGACGTGTGCCACCACGACTGGCTAATTTTTGTATCTGTAGTAGAAATAGGGTTTCATCATGTTGGCCAGGCTGGTCTCAAACTCTTGACCTCAGGTGATCCACCTGCCTTGGCCTCCCAAGGTGCTACAATTACAGGTGTGGGCCACCATGCCTGGCCATCCTTTCCTAGACTTCAAATTCCAAACACCACATTTTCTTAATGTCTTCTCTTAAGCCTGGCCTTACTGAATTAACCCCTTTCTGTACTTTCCTAATAATGTTAATACTTTTCAAATACTTTTAAATAATTTTAGTTTCAACACAGTCTGTGAGATGTTGTTTTGGCAGTTAGTTTACCCCCAGTTTGAGGCTTGGGGTCCTAGGTGGTTTGCCTAAGTCACACACTCATAAATAAGGACAGCCAGGACAGAGCCAGGACTGAAACTCTGGCCTCTTGGCCTTCTGTCCAGGGTCTGATCTATTGGAGTACAGCATAAATTAGGACTCGGTCCAGATGGCCCTATGAAACTGAAGCCTGAGCATGATGGCTCAGCTGAATAGAGGTTCACTGTTCTCCTATAACAGAAGATTTTTGGGGGGAAGCCATTCAAGGCTGCATGGCAGCTCCACAGTGCGATCAGGTTCCAGGCTTGTTCTAGATTTCTTTTCTGTTACACTTAGCATGTGGCATTTATCCTGTGGCATTAAGATGGCTCTTACTTCTGCATTCCAGCTCTGTGCCCAGGGTGAAGGGAGAAGGGCAAAGGGAAACAATCCAAATAACACATGTCAGCTACTTCTCCTTCAAAAAGCATTCTCAGAAGCCTCAGTCTGTGACTCCAAGCACATCTCATTGGCTGACCTTTGTCACATGGTCAACCCTAGCTGCAAGGGAGTCAGGGAAGCTGTGTGTTCTAAGCCGAGCACATTGGTACCCTGAGGGACATGTGACCTGTTATGAGGGAAATAGGGAGAATAGATGGTTGACTGTGTCTGCCACAGCTGCCTACCTCTCTAATCTGCCTTCCCTTGTTTTATGTTGCCATTTAACACCCTGCCTTCTCATGTCCTCATCCTCTCTCTTCCCAGTTGCCACCCCAAAAGTGTTACAATTTCCCAAGAGAGCCAGGGTCCACATTGGTTGTCCCTATCTTTCAGCAAAACTCCTATTTCCTCAGATAGATGTTAGAGCAATAATCTAGTAATTTGTACAGCTGTATGAAAGTTGTGTCTTTCCAGATTTTTTGTTATATTTTCCACTTCAAGTACATGGTTCTGTCGTTCTCATAAGCCACTGAAACGTCTTGTAAATCTCGACATTTCAGCATCCAAACTTTACCTCCTGGACACCTGGAAGTAGCACAAAATCCTTTTATCTGACTTGTCTTGATTTCTAGTGATTTCCAGGCCCTTGGAGGATTCTGAGGTGAACAAGGTAAGGTGCTTCAGTGCCCAGGTCAGGTAAGTAGAGATGCTTTAGGTAGATGGTTTTGTGAGTCAGCCCTGTGAGAAGTCAGCTGGTCCTTGGCCCTCGGGCAAGGAGGGGCAATACTTTCTGCACAAGTCCAAGAAGCATCATAGGAAAGAGGACTTGTTGGTCAGGACAAGATATGCCCATATGTGATGGAAATTCCTTTATCTCTCTCCTGTAAACAAATGCACAAGAACTTAAAAACCCCAATAAGCATTTGTCTCTTCAAAGCAGCCACCTAATAAGTGGACATAAATAATACAGCTATTGTTCAAAGCATTTTTATAATTCCTTTTCTGGATTACTTTCAAGCTTATATGAAAATCTCTTGAATTTTCTTACTGAACAATCCTTGTCCTTTAGGATGGGTTTTATTTCAGAAAATAAGGAGACTCACACAAAGGCAAGTAAGTGAATCAGGATGAAGCCAGAAAGCGCCCCCCACTCCACCCCTGTGTAAGAACCCTGTCTCATTCCTCCATAGCTCATCAGAGCTTTCTTTTCAGCAGTTTAACCTGCAGAGATTCCCGGCTCCTTATATCACATATGTTAAGCCAATAGAGAGAAAAATAAAGGTTTTAAAAAGCAGTCAGCATCTGAATAGGCACTTATTTAGGTCCAGGAAAATAGTGTGTTTACTGGTTCTGTTGATTTCTGTCTTCACAGTCATCTGATAAGTGGTTACTTCTTCACACGTGGTCTGTGCTTTTTCTAAACCACTGTTAAACCTTCAGCATGCTATCAGCACAAAGAACTATTCACTTCACTTAGGGAACACGGACATGGAGTTATTAACCCCATAAAGCTGGCCACCTTTAAACTTCTGATCTTGTCTGATAAACGCCTTGTTCCCATGACACTAAACAATGAGTTGAAAGGTAGTCAATAAATCAGAACACTGACTCCTCCCACGTACTTCTACAGTTCTCATCAACCATGCTTTGCCTTTATCTCTGACCTCTTCCCATTTTTTCTCTTCTCTGATTCATGCCTTTTCTCTAATCGGCTGGGTCCTAGACTGTGCTTTGATTTGTATTTGCCAAACGGTCTCCTTTTGATCCAGTTACAGGGAGGTGCCTGTACATCAGCTCACACTGGGGACGAGAAGAACTGGGCTCTGCTCACTTAGTCCTAGTCCCGCTGGCCATGTGTGTGAAGCCACGGGCCAGCCCCTGGTTTCCAGGGTGGACTCCCGGGTGCAGGGGCTTGTGACTGCCCTGAATGATTCCCTTCACACAAAGTGCTGAGCACCCAGGCAGGGTGCAAACCTGCCTCAGCCAGGACAGACCCTGCAAAAGAGGGATGATGTCAGCCTGTGCGTTCACCACCACTCTGGGCAGAAAGAAAACATCCTGAAGGAAGGGGCTGAGTGGAGTAGCCTCCTGGCTACCTCACCCACCTCTTTGCACTTCCCTAATCCACAGAGGACTTGGAGGGACTCCCAGGTGAATTTCTCCATCCGGGAGCAGTACAGGCAACCAAAGGCTGGGACCCCAGGGTCCTGCGAGGTCCTAAGGTTATTAATCCCCCACCCTTGTCCCAGAGATGTGGCATGGGTCTTCAGCCCAGGGGACATGGACAATAGGCACAACAGCACTCACCATACAGGGACTGAGGCAGGCCTTGGCCACATGGTAAGCTGATGCCAGGCGAAAGTTTGTCTTATGTCCTGAATAGTAACTATGTGTCCATCACACAGCCTTTGGGTGTACAGAGCCTATTAAAAGCAGAAACAGACAGAAATCTGGCCAGGAACCAGAAGCCACTAGCTCTTACTTTGATTCCATACACAGGGTGGCCCTGCCCGTCTCCTCTGACTTCAGGCAGGCATCAGGCAGGTGATTCAGCCAAATAACAAACCTGTCCCTACTAATTTCAGGTTTAGGACTCCAGCAAACCTCAGGTCTGCAAATCACCCTCTCCCCTCCTCTAACTCCAGAAGGTTGAGGGCCATAAGAACTTTAAGTTTAAACTTTTTGTCACATCCTCAACAATTCTCTGGACTAGCCTTGTTCTGTGTGTTTTGGCAATTTTTTTCCATCCTGAAACATGGAAGTTAAAAAAAAATCAAGCATGGGAATTGAAGGATGAAAGTCAGATCTGGGATTCCCTTTCCCTCCCGCCCACATGGGGCAGACTCTGCACTCGGTCTTTGATGCCTGGCTGCTCGTCTGACCCCCAGCATTCAGCATGGACTGTGGAAACCCACCCGACACTAGCACCAGAGTCTGGACAGTTCCTTTTTTCAGCTCACACCACCTGGACTTTGGATTTAAAGCCTATGCTGCAGAAGCCACTTCTTTAAAGTGCAGGATCATTAGAAGTCAGCCCATCAGAGGAATTCAACAAACAGATGGTGTGGTGCCACAGGGTGACAACAACACAAAGGGTCACTTGCCCCGATGTAGAGTTTGTCACCCAGTTTTGCAGCAGTCACACGGATGGGCTGTTCTACTAAGCCTTTAGTGGAACCAATCATTACTTGATCTTGGGTGAGAAAAAAAGGTAAAAAAAGGTTTTAGCCCACTTGTTTTCTTGCCAGATCAATCGGTAATAAAATGCCATTTTGCTTGCAAGAAAGGTAAACACAATGCAATTATTCTACAAATAAGTGCAAGTGGCTAGGCTTAGGTACATATTTTTTAGGGGAAGTAAGCAGTTTTTTTTTAATAAGGTAGGACTTTTTTTTATGTTTAAACTCTCCTGAAATACACTTTTTGGTTCTCTTGCTCCTGGGAGTCCTGTTTCCAAAACAAGGCCTGTCCACATCAGCGACGAGTGTTAGAATGCAGATTTCTGGGGCCCAGCGTGGCTGTGGAGGCCTTAGTTTGGGATGCTGAAAGACAGGCTATTCTCAGAAAGCTACCTGAGGCCTGAGAAGCATGACCTGGCCCCATGGACTTTCCTGATGGTTCTGCCCCACCATTTAATTACCTCTCAGCAACACCCTTCTCTTCACCCAGCTAGCCAGAAGCCAGAAAAATCTGACTGTACATTGGGGTTTGAATAAATTAAAGTGGATGCATTAGAACACCTTGAAACCTTTGCAGAGCAGGTTAGGCAAGTTCCAGAAGGACAGACCTGGCAGAGCATTTCTGGTGATGAAGCCACAATGTCCTTTCCTGTCCCACGTGTGGGTCACCCCTCCGGGCACAAGGACAATGTCCAATTAGCCATTGCAGAGTCCAATTCTCAGGGCAGTGGGCTTGATTCTGGAACAGTCCACTCTACTGCTGCCTGTAGAAGGTGCTTTCTTCCTCTGAATAAAGCCCCAGGACCCCAGGATTTACGGTTGATATGTCAGAGGCTCAATCCATCCAGAGCCTTCCCTACAAGCAAAAAGCTTCCCCACCCACCTTGAAGAAATTCACAGACATCAAAAGATCATTGTGTGGCACATGGGTTAGCCCTTGAATTACAGAGCAATTTGCTGTCATTTACTGTAAATGCTGTTAGTTAATTACATCATCATTCTGCCAACGGAGGAGTGAAGAGTACTTGGATGCAAACTCAATTCGGTAGGAAAAATAAGAAATAAATGAAGCTGTACCAGACTTGATGCCTGTCTTGTTTTTATTCCTTGCTGTGCAATTTAAATTTATGATACCATTGTCTTTGAACTTCAAATGTTAAACTTGCTCACAAGTCAGTATTTTTTGCTTTTTTCAGACCCTGATCACTGTTCAGCAACCATTGATGGGTGCATATTATCTGTATGGAGATTTACCAATGCTTTGTGAGAAAACAAAAATGCCTGTTCTCAAGAAACTTACCAGCTATGGGCTGGAAGGCTCTAAACTGAACTTGAATGACTCATCACAGCCATCTCATTTCTTGAGCTCTTGCTGTGCTGGAGATCTTCTGTCTCCTTGGTTCACTCTATGGTTCACCCTTCTCCAGCTGCTGTGTCCCCAGAGGCTGCCCTCAGTAGACTACCTGCAGGGGCTCCCCTACCCTCTGGCCTCTGGTTGGATTTGAGCAACGGGGAGGGAGCCCAGGCAGGGAACTGGAGGGAGAGAGAAGGAAATGACGCTGGCTGTCAACTCCTCCCTGCTGGTGTCATTGTGGGATGGCTTTGTCCCTTGACTAAAGGTCACACAGTACCTGCAAGGCAGGTTCTGGCAATGTCCTACTCCCACCCCCTCAGAGCTGGAGAGGGTGGCCTCACTACTACCAGCCTGGGTAAGCTCTGTCCCTGTTGCTTCCTACCCTGGCCATACCTTTGTAAATAAGTCCCTTATTAAACAGTCCTCAAGTCATCCCCCTTCCGGCCAGGATTGACTGGCATTTCTACCTCAACACTGGTATTCTCCACTTAAATCCTCAATGCTTTAATGAGGTAATATTACTAACTTCATTATACAAACCTCAGAACTGGTCTCAGAGAGATGAGATAAGACCACACATTAGATAACGAATGTGAAAGGATTTAAACCCGTTTTTGTTTGATTTCACAATCTCCAATCTTCCCATTATGATCTCTAGAGAGAGAAAACTTTTATGGTAAAGATTCCCAGAGCTGCTAAGTTAATAATAAAAATAATGGACTGAGTGCAGTGGCTCATGCCTGTAACCAAATCCCCAAGCTGACAGGCCAAGGCAGGTGGATCTCCTGAGCGAGTTTGAGACCAGCCTGGGCAACATAGTGAGACTGCATCTCTACAAAAAAATATAAAATTAGCTGGGCACGGTGGCACACACCTGTAGCTGCAGCTACTCAGTAGGCTAAGGTGGGATGATCCCTTGAGCCCAGGAGGTCTAGGCTGCAGTGAGCCATATTCATACCACTGCACTCCAGCCTGAGTGACAGAATCTGTCTCTGTCCTGCACCCTGGGAGTCTGTCTCTCTCTCACACACACACAAATATATATACATAAATGCTTATTTTTTGCTCACTTTCTCTTGTCAGGGAAACTCCAAGATAAACACAATTGTCGAGGGTTTTAAGGGACATGAAGGAGAAAGTTACCCAAGTCCAACATTTACTGAGGAGCAATTTGTCAGCCCCACAGGTCAGAGCAGAGTGTGGCAGTCATAAGTCCAAGATCTGCTTTTGAGTCCCTCCCTTTCCCATTAAGTTAATGCTGTGAAAAACTGTTTCATTGGCCTTAGGCTGTACCCCACCTCCAGGTACCCCTCCCCCAGACTCCATCATGGGTCACAGCCACAAAGGCTCCCCATGGCTCCTGTCCCCATGACTTCATCCTGGAGAGGAAGTCCCTGTAGCAAGTGAGGGCAGAGAAGTGAGTGGAATTCCAGCAGGATCTTGCAACATGCTGGGAGTGGAGGAAGATGCTCTCTCATCACTTCTAGAATGCATCAGAAAGGAAGATGCAAGACTCTCGCCTGTTTGATACAGGGCTCCTGGCTCCCCTGTTCTATTCCTACCTCCCCAAGAACCACAGGGCCCAAGCCAGGAGCAGAGCCAAAGGCAGTTGCTCTCAGCTGCAGGGAAAAGCATAGGGAATAGGGAACATTTGAAATCCACATTCCAGAGTGGGCCCCCTTTTGCCTTCCATTCATCTTTTCCTTACTCTTCCAGTTAATTGACCAGAAGTTTAATGAGCACCTATTGTCAACAACAGCACTAGGCTTCCTGTGTCCTTCTGCCTCCTGGTTCCTTTTTGCTCCTTCAAAGCGCACCTTTCCTTGGGCTGCCCTCCTCCTTATTCCTCACCTCCAAAATGAACTCTTGCCTCCTTCCTGCTTCTGAGCAACAAAAACGTCCATCCCTTGAATCTTGACAATCTCACCTAAGTCAAGGAAGAATTCCTTGGCTAGTAATTCTCACTAGGTGAACTGAGAACTCTGCTTAATTCTCCCTCGCTCCTTAAACCACTTGGTTGGTGAATTTTAGAAACTGTGCTGGGGGTGGTTTGGGTTGGTCCATACGACCCCTCAAGGGATCATGTGTATTCTGCATGCCAAAGGAGGTGTGGAAAAGGAGAAACCTGCAGTACACACCCTCCATGCCCCCGGTTCCTGCCTTCGCTTTGCCTCTTGCCTGCACTCTGAGGCTCTAAGTGTCCTAAGTTTCTTTTCCCAAGACAATAAGCTGACTCCCATTAGGAATGACAGGAAGTTTCCCTACTCTAAGTCAAGGGGCTCCTCCCTCTCTCTCTCTGTTAGGAGATGCAACTCCCTAACGTGGAGCCTGCAGGCTCCTCTGCTGAAGACAGCAGAAGAGGTGAGCCCTGAGCCACTAAGCACCAATTCCAGAGCCGGTGTAGCGGCCTCTCCATGCAAGCTGATGTTATGCGGGAGCAGAAACTAAGAGCCTCACAGAGGGTATGGGTCCAGGGGTTGGAAAGAAAGGAAACAAATGGCAGAGAGGAGAGACAATGGGACCATTGGGAGAAATACCAGGAGAGCCCCTGCCTTGCCTGACATTCTCTAATGTTTCCTGTCTGCCACCACCCGCTCTGACCCTGTGAATGAGTTTCAGTTCCTTTCAAGCACATGATCCTTGACCTGAATGAGACTTAGTTCTACAGATCAAGGCAGGCAGGCAGGCTGTGATAGAAAAAAAATAAGACAAAAAATCTGCCAATATGCTAGTAACATCTGATCCCACTGCAAACATTCAGACTAGTCTATGTGGAATGTAAGAAACTAACAAAATGGACCAACAATTGATGATGTAAAAGTAGTGTACACATTAAAAAAAGAACAAACCTTGGAGTAATTATAACTCCTGTTCATTACAGCAGACGAAAGCAGTATCTATACAATATAGAATTGCTAAACCAAAGTTGGAAACTTCTGTCAAGTGGGCTGTTTAGCTTTTGAAGAGGTAGAGTGGCATGTCCAGTTAGACTTGTTTGATGGACTATGACTAAATTCACCTCCAGGACTGCCATTCTCACCAGAATCTAGATAAGAGCACTGCGTCCCACCAGGCCATCCACCTTCCTTTGAGAAGTTCTGATACTCTGCAGCTGCCCTGGAAAGGCACCTTGCCCTTCTATCCACCTTGTCCGTCTGTTATGTTAGACACTTAGGGGGTTCTACACCTAGACTGTGTCCTGAAAGAGCTTTCAGCACCCTGCTCCCTGGGAGTCTGTAACTTAAGAGAAAGAAGTGTGGGTGTTACCTTCCTCATCTTATAGATGAGAAATGAATGAGAGAGATTCTAAGGTGGTGTCAATAGACTACGAAAGACAACAAAAACACATTTTAATACACCAAACAAATCTTTAAAAACCGAAAATCAGTTTATCATCAGCTGCTGTCTCTGTATGAACTCTAATAACTGCTTTCTCTGGCGAATTTATATGTTGCTGGGTGCTTAGAAGACTCTGCTGCCCAGGCTTAGAGGAAGCTGGTGATGATTCTGACAAATCCCATTGCTTTGTGTGTGTCCAGAACCCCAGGCCCATCCTTTCCTAGCTGGGGCCACGCTGGACAGCACCAGCATCTCACAGGGCCCCTGAGCCTTCCTTTCCCATGACCAGAGTCTGCCCAGGTTATCTCAAAAGCCTGAAACAGGAAATGTGTTAGGGAATTAACAATGATCTCTGGGTGGAGGAGTTTTATTTTCTGCTTTAAACATTCCTGTATATTCCCCAATGGACCTTCACTGCCTTTGTAATTTTTATTAAATCAAGGAGTTTCTCATGCTCTCACCTGGAAGAATCCAAAGCCCCATATACAAGGCATTATCCAAGATGTTATTTTTCCATTGATGTGCTATACAGATGCTGATGAGGAACTTTGGCAAGAAGACCCTTACGAATATATCCGCATGAAGTTTGATGTGTTTGAAGATTTCATTTCTCCTACCACTGCTGCCCAGATACTTTTGTTTACAGCCTGTAGTAAGAGGAAAGAGGTACTGCAAAAGACTATGGGATTTTGTTACCAGATTCTTACAGAACCAAATGCTGACCCTCGAAAAAAGATGGAGCCCTGCATATGATTGGCTCTTTAGCTGAAATACTTCTGAAGAAGAAGATCTATAAAGATCAGATGGAATGCATGTTGCAGAATCATGTACTCCCACTCTTTAGCAGTGAACTACGCTACATGAGAGCAAGGGCTTGCTGGGTACTTCACTATTTTTGTGAAGTGAAGTTCGAAAGTGATCAGAACCTTCAAACAGCCTTAGAGCTAACAAGAAGATGTCTGATTGATGATAGAGAAATGCCTGTGAAAGTGGAAGCTGCCATTGCCCTTCAAGTATTGATCAGCAATCAAGAAAAAGCCAAAGAATATATCACACCATTCATCAGAACTGTAATGCAGGCTCTTCTTCATATTATAAGAGAAACAGAAAATGATGACCTTACCCATGTAATTCAGAAAATGATCTGTGAATATAGTGAAGAATTTACTCCTATTGCAGTAGAAATGACACAACATTTGGCAATGACATTTAACCAAGTAATCCAGATGGGGCCAGATGAAGAAGGTAGTGATGACAAAGCAGTTACTGCTATGGGAATTCTGAATACAATTGACACACTTCTTAGTGTAGCTGAAGATCATTAAGAGATAACCCAACAGCTCGAGGGAATCTGCTTACAGGTCGTTCCTACTGTTTTACAACAGCACGTCTTAGAATTCCAGGAGGAGATCTTCTCTTTAGTGCACAGTTTGACATGACAAGTGTCTCCACAGATGTGGCAGCTACTTCCCCTTGTATTTGAAGTCTTCCAGCAAGATGGCTTTGATTACTTTACAGATAATGATGCCCCTCCTTCATAATTAGGTAACAGTTGATACAGACACACTTCTGTCTGACACCAAGTATCTTGAAAGATATACAGTATGTGCAAAAAGGTTCTCATAGGAGTTGCAGGAGAAGATGTAGAGTGTCATGCAGCAACATTGTTAGAGGTCATCATTCTGCAGTGCAAAGGGTGTGGCACTGACCAGAGGAACTGGGGAGTGATGAAGATGATATTGATGAAGATGGGCAAGAATATTTGGAGATTCTGGCTAAGCAGGCTGGTGAAGATGGAAATGATGAAGACTGGTAAGAAGATGATGTGGAAGAAGACTGCTCTGGAAGGCTATTCCACAATCATTGATGATGAAGATAACCCTGTTGATGCGTATCAGATATTCAAAGCTATCTTTCAAACTATTCAGAATCGTAATCCTGTATGGTATCAGGCTCTGACTCACCGTCTTCATGAAGAACAAAGAAAACAGTTACACTATATAGCAACTCTGGCTGATCAAAGAAGAGCAGTCCATGAATCCAAAACGATTGAGAAGCATGGAGGATACAAATTCAGTGCTCCAGTTGTGCCAAGTTCTTTCAATTTTGGAGGCCCAGCACCAGGGATGAATTGAGTTATCTCTTTCTTTCCTGCTGTGTGATTGTAGTGAAGAGCTTGTGTTCCTCCTAGCAGTGGTTCCAGAAGTGGTTCATCTTATCTATTCTAAACTAATGATCAATAGATGGACAAAAGAAACAACAACCCCAGGAGATGGGACCCGATCATGTAACCTGGCACTGGAAAAAAAACCAGTGGGATTTTTGGGGGTCAAGGGGGATGGGAGGTACCTTAGGGGGCATATTTCTTTATTTTTTGAAGAAAGTAAGATCCTGACTGTGAAGCTTCAAAGTGACACTGTGGAAATCTGAAAGAGGGGATGTCATGAAGGCAGCTTTTCTTTTTCTGAGGAAAGAATAGGTATGGGCTACAGGACTATTTAAAATGTCTCATTTACAGTATAAAACTCAAAGGTAGATGGAATTTTTACACCTATGAGCATTTGTCCAATTTCTGTCTCTTCCTCACCATTCGGTATCTATTCTTTATATGTCAATAAGATAAGGTAATCTGATAGCCTTATTCAGTCTTCATCATTTCCATTCGTCATTGTTCCTATGTAGATTATTGGTCATTTATTGTAGCACTACATAACTGATTATAAAAATCAGTAAATGAATTGGCACTTTCATATTGAAACAAGCCTGCTAGCCTATGTATAAAAGAGCAAAATGTTTGCTGTTTATAAAAAGATGTAATGGGGTGGGGGACAAGGGTAATTTCAAGTTATTAATTTAAAAATGAACTAGCAATTTTGTACCTGCTGACTTTGTGGTGCGCTCACCTCTGATAGTGACTTGAATTCGGTATGTAAAAAGGCGTTAGCGGTATTTCATTGCTGCTAAAAATGACAACTCCCTCTGTGTCCTGTTTTTCTTAACGCTGTCAGTGTACAAGTGGGTATCTGAATACCAGACCTTACTGTAAAAAATAAGGAAGGTGGTATCTAGAGCATGTAAATTGGATATAAAGTTCTACTCTTAAAGAGTTGATCTAAGAGTATGGCTGAACATCTATATATGCAATCTATTAAAAGAACTTAATTTGGGGGGAAAAAAAGAAAAGAAAAGTAAGCAAGCACTCCTACTTCCTCCTTATCGTTGGTTATCTTGCAGTTTTCTTCCTCAGACCCAGACCCCAGGAAGCTTCCCACAATCAGTACCATCCACTCTTTTGTGACAGCGCAGTACCTGAGTTCACCTCTGTGAATAGAACTCAGTGGACTTTTCTCTCCATCCATGTTTGGCCTCATTTCTTCTTTTAAACTGTAAGTACCTGGTAGACAATGAAAACACCTGGCAGCCTCACCAGCTTCTAAACATGTGCAAGGACTTTTTAAAGAGGATACCTTAATGTTGATTTTAAGCTTTTGTAATAACAACAACCCTTTATGGAGCATTACTTTGTGCCAATTCATAAGTATTAATGTTTCAACTTCATGGAACCCAGGAACTGGATAATATTATTGTCCCCCCTTTTCACATGAGAAAACAGAGGCAGAGGGTGGGACAGTGGCTCACCCAAGGTCAGGCAGCTAGTGAGTGGTGTAGCCAGAGTTTGAATCTAGGCAATCTGACCCTAAAGACCATGCTCTTGATGTGCAAAAGGTGGAGAAATTTAACTCCTTTTACTTGTGATTCCTACTGCTGCTGTGCCTGATAGGGACACAGGCAAGTAAAGACAACGTAGCCATAAATCTTCCCCAAAGAAAAGCAACACAGCCAAAGTGCCAAAGTTAGTGACCCAGGCAACTTGCCCAGAGCGTCTGCTTGGCAAAGGCGTGGGTCTTTCACAGTCTGCAGTGTTTCCCTGTAGTTACACTCCAATTTCTCAATAACCATTTACTAGGAAATTAAACAGTAGTAGTAGAATCCTGATTTTTTTTTCAGAGGCGGAAACAGAATCCCAGGAGTTTCCAGGGAGGGAGGAAGGAACAGAGGGAGACAGGGCTGAGGACTGCCTAAGTGCCTGATACAAACCACAGCAGGCCTGCACCTGATCCATTTGCCCCAAAGACAGAGAAATAAACAGATCAATGGAACAACGGCCATTTGGTGATTGTTTCTTGTCACTCTCTGGGGGTGGGGCTGGGGATGGCTGAGAAACTGCAAGCTATCTGAAGAAAACTTCCGCATTTGCTCCCTCGTGGAAAAGCTATTGGGAATTCTGTCTAAACAGCACGGTGTTTACTATCAGGACATTGTCCCAAAGCATTCTCCTAGCATGCGTAGACTGACAGAGAATTAGCTCTGCCTGCCATGCACGGAGCGGGGGCGCGGCTGGCCAGGTCTTGGGCCTTGGGAAAGCTCTCCCAGGCTTCCTTCCTTGGCAGCCACTGCAGGAATCCTGAATTGTTTACAGTGAAGCCAGGAGATAAGACCCTCACCGCAAGGAGTTCAGATTCTTTCGCTAAATTAGAAGGAACAGATGAGACAAAGCTTGCAAAGGGGCTCTGCTGTTCTAAGCAAGTCATGGGCTGCCTTTGAGGACCCTTTAGAGAGCTGTGGACACCATGCAGAGGTTCTCACAGATGTTTACCTCAGTTGGAGCAAAAGCATTCTCCAGAAGAAGCTCTGAGAGATGCCCATGAAGGTGGTATCCTACATGTCTGGACCCACTGAAAAACATCTAGCAGCTGCTGAGAAAAAACATGGCTTGCAAAGTCAAGTTTGGTCAATGTTTTTTTCTCCCTCAATATCAATTTGAAAACTTTTCTGTTTAATTTGTATACAATTTTTTTTTTCTTTTAAAATATTCCTGGGAACATTGCTCAAGAACCCTTTTTTTTTCTTGGGCCCACCATAAACTGGCCATGTTACTTTGGGCCAGTTGCTTAACCTCGCTAAGGCTCCATTTTTCCCTCTATAAAATGGAAACCTAAGTTAGTGTCGGTTGGGCGTGGTGGCTCATGCCTGTAATCCCAGCTCTTTGGGAGGCCAAGGTGGGCGGATCACAAGGTCAGGAGATCGAGACCATCCTGGCTAACATGGTAAAACGTTGTCTCTACTAAAAATACAAAAAAAATTAGCGGGGAGTGGTGGCAGGCACCTGCAGTCCCAACTACTCAGGAGGCTGAGGAAGGAGAATCACTTGAACCCAGGAGGTGGAGGTTGCAGTGAGCCGAGATCACACCACTGCACTCCAGCCTGGGCAACAGAACAAGACTCCATCTCAAAAAAAAAAAAAAAAAAAAAAAGAAAAATTTAGTGTCTACCTGATAGAGTTGTAATCTTTGTAAAGTTCTTACTTAACACAGGAACTAGCATGCGGTTAGTACCAAATAATAGTTAGTTCTTCTTCCTGTTGCTATTATTTGCTATTGAGAGATGATTACGTGCTAGGCACCACACCAGGGCTGGAGAAGGGTAAGACTATCATGTGGTCCCTCTCCCTAAGAAACACAATCGTGCAGTCCTGCTTGGGGTGTGGTTCCTGAAGCTACTGCACCAGCATCACCAGGAACTTGGTGAAAATGCAGATTCTCAGGCCCTACCCCAGACCCACTGGGTCAGAAATTCCGGGGGTGGGGCTTAGTCATTTGTGTTTTAATAAACCACCTAGGAGACTGATGCAGGCTACAAGCTTGGAATGAATGAGCCACATCTGACATGTGCTTTGTAATGATTCTACATTTCAGTGAATTCAGCTTCCTGTGCTTAGGAATTCCTTGGTTCCTGAATATAGCAGGTATAAATAATCCACATGTGCCAAGAGTAACTAGTAAGAGTAGTTTTGTAATTTTCAGCAATGCATAAGCAATTTTGCACATGTGGCATTTTTCTGTTTTAAATTAGAAATAACTTATCTATAAATTAGGGATTAGACCCCTGTTGGTAAAAAGAGACTGTGATGGGGAGTGAGTGCTCTGAGGCACAGAGCAATGTCAGGTGGTGGAACACAGACTGGTTTTTCCCAGTACCTGGCTTTTGTGGTGGTGGTCTACACTCAGGTTTGGAGTTATGCGCTGTTCCCGATCTCCTCATAGTCTTGGGGCTTGTGGTTTTCTGTTTCAGAGTTTTGATCGACCAATTTATCATCTGTAGTTGGTTGTAACAAATGGAGCTGACAGCCAGAAAAATATATTACACACTTCTTTAAGATAACTAACATCATTCAAGTTTTTCTAATGCCATTTTTTTTGAAAAGTGAAATAATCGTTACAATGTGAGTTTGATGATGTGTAGTTTTTATAAACAACCCAATTATATTGTTGAAGCGGAATAAGATATACATTACTGGTACTATTAAAAAATATAAACAAAAAATATTTCCTTACATAATGACATTCCAGCTCTAGGCAGGATTTACATAGCCCAAACATAAGTGAACGAAATTAACAGCAAAACCCAGGCCGCTGCAGTGTCTTGGGAGGACTGTCACATCAGAGTAAAGGAATGAGTTTGGGTTTTTTTTTCTCTTAATTTCTCTTTCTCTTTTTAAAGGCACTTAAAGGCTATTTTAGGAAGCCTCCTTTTGGGACAAGAAAGCTCAGAGAAAGATGTCATAAGCAGTTCTAGAGAACTGGATGGTGAATACACCTCCTAAGGTCTACACTTTGCCCAGATCTATGCAGGAATGAATCAAAAACTGACATCACTAAAGTCATACAGAAAAATATTTGATGAAGTATTGTCTAAATGGTGACAAACTGTAAACCCACACTGCGTCATCTGTAGTGGCATAATAGTCCTGATACAGTAGTTGGTTATGGGTTAGCAAAGACAAGGATAACTAGGTTACAGAGCCAGGACAAGAGAGAAGAAAACCTGGACAAGGCCCAATCAGTGACGGCTAATTCCTAAAATTAACATCAGACCACAGACACTATGTCTATATTAGAGACACTACGTTCTGTATCTACATAGAGATTACTAAATCTGTATGTAGATTTGTTATTCCATCTACAATGTAGGTACAGTTGTTATAGAGCAGAAAATCTCGTTTTGTTTTTATAAATGTAAAAATTACATTTATAAAAAGTGCAGCATACTGATTATCTTAGTAAGCTTGGGTTGGCTCTAACAAAATTCCATAGACTGGGTGGCTTAAATAATAGACATTAGCTTTTCAGAGTTCTGGAGGCTGGGAAGTCCAAGATCAAGATGCCCTCTGATTAAGTTCCTGGTCAGGACTCTCTTCCCAGCTTGCAGACAGCTGCCTTCTCACTGTGTCCTCACATTGCAGAGAGAGAGGACACAAGCTCTCTGGTAGCTCTTCACCTGATGGCATTAATGCCATTATGAGAGCCCCATCCTCATGATCTCATCTAAACCTAATTACCTCCCAAAGGCCCTTTCTCCAAACATCAGCACATGGGGGGGTAGGGCTTCAACATACAAATTTTGGGGGACACAGTTAAGTCTATGGCAATGGTGAACCCCTAATGCTGCAGAGATGATTGGACCTAGGTTGAAATCCTACCTCAGTGACTTTGCATTTGTGAGACACTGGGCAAGCGCATCACTCTCTGAGACGTTTCATCTGTAAAATGAGGGTAAAATGAACTCCTAGATACAGTCGTTGTGGGGACTGCCTGAGATAATGAAAATCAAGTGCAGGAGATGAGTGCAAGGCAGAAAGCATGGGCTCAGGAAATGCTACTGCGGCAGCCACCCTCCAAGATGCCCCCACGATCCCCACCTGCTGCTGTCCAGGCCTTTTAGGTCTCAATGTATGTGTCCCCCAATTCTGTGTCCCCCATCTTGGAGGATGGCAGCTGCAGTCAGCAGCCGTCTTCTGATGGAGGTGGGCCTTTGGGGGGTGATGAGTCATGAAAGCAGAGTCCTCATGGCTGGGACTAGTGCCTGAGAGCTCATTTGCTCTGTCCATCACGTGAGGACACAGTGAGAAGATGCCACCCATGAAAAGCAGGAGCTTACCAGATACTGAACCTGCTGCCACCTTGATCTTGGATCTCCCAGCCTACAGAACTATGGGAAATTTCTGTGTTCATGAGCCACTCAGTTCATGGTGTTCTGTCGTAGCAGCCTGAATAGTCTAGGACATCTATATACCCACCTCCCACAGTGATGGAGCTGACCTGGGACCCCAAAATGACATTGCAGAAATGATGGCATGTGACTTCTGAGACTAGATCAAAGGTGCTGTGGCTCTCACCTTGTCCTCTCCTGAGTCACCTGCTCTGGAGAAGCCAGCTACCAGGTTGTAAGGACAGGAAAACTGTGCTCAGGAGAGATCCATGAGGTGAGGAGCTGAGGCTGCCTGCCAGCCACCAGCACTGAGCTGCTGGCATCTGAGTGAGCCGCCCATGAAGTAGCTCTTTTATTCCTGGTCAAGCCTTCAGATGAATACGGCCTCCACTGATACCCTGACCACAACCCACTGAGAAACCTGGAACCAGAAGCACACAGGCAGGGCACCCATGTTCCGGACTCTCTGACACTGCGTGGGATGATGAATGTTCATTGCGGTTGTAAACCAGCAGTCTCCAACCTTTTTGGCACCATGGACTGGTTTTGTAGAAGACAGTTTTTCCATGGACATGAAGGGAGAGAGATGTTTTGGGGATGAAACTGTTCCACCTCAAATCATCAGGCATTATTTAGAGTCTCATAAGGAGCACGCAATGTACATCCTTCACATGCACAGTTTGCAATAGGGTTCACACTCCTATGAGAATCTAATGCCCCCGATGATCTGACAGGAGGCAGAGCTCAGGCAGTAATGCTCACTCACCTTCTGCTGTGCAGCCAGGTTCCTAACAAGCCATGGACCAGTGCCAGTCTGTGGGCTGGGGACCCTGTTGCAAGCTGCTGAGTCTTGGGGCTATTTGTTATGCAGCAGTTGGTCATGGACATGGCTAGAGTCACTGCTGCCATGACTGCTGCTGTGAGAGGCACCTGGCAGACCCAACTAATACTTGCAGTCAAAATTGTGTTGTTTTGCTCAAAGGTCTTCTGATTGCATTCATTAATTTTGCCGTATCAAAACACAGGGCCAGATGGCCTCCACGGTCATTTCCTCTTCTATGCGGGAGCATATACGGCAAACAAGATACCTTGTCTTCTCCCCTGAAACGATGTTTCTGGAAATTCCTCCTGTCAGAGTCTCCAGGACTCAACCTGGGCTGAGTTCAAAACAAAGCCAAGGGGCTGGGTGCAGTGGCTCATGCCTGTAATCCCAGCACTTTGGGAGGCCGAGGTGGGCGGATCACCAGAGGTCGGGAGTTCGAGACCAGCCTGACCAACATGGAGAAACCCCATCTCTACTAAAAATACAAAATTAGCCTGGCGTGGTGGTGCACGCTTGTATTTTCAGCTACTCGGGAGGCTGAGACAAGAGAATCACTTGAACCCGGGAGGTGGAGGTTGTGGTGAGCCGAGATCATGCCATTGCACTCCAGCCTGGGCAATAGGAGCAAAACTCCATCTCAAAACAACAACAACAACAACAACAACAAACAACGATTAAAAAAAAACTAAGGAGAGTTTGACCCTGAGCTCCTTCGAAAATAAAAAAACAAAAATGGAAGAAATCATCTGAATTTAAAAACAAAAAAAATGACAGCCTTGAATCAATGCAGCAGCCAGTTGACAGCCTGAGATGCCAAGAGAAACAGCGGAGGCAGCACCAGGCCAAGTGTGTGCTGGCCAGCTCTTTCCTGCTCACCAAGTGGTCTGCTGTGGTAAGGCACTATGACAGGCTCTACATGTGTGCACACATGCACACACATGCGCATATGCACACATGCATGCACACATGTGCACACTGAATTAGCTTCTATATGCTCGCATATTGGTTTTCAATCAGTTCTAACTCTCAGAAAGCAATGAGAAAAATTCACAATCAGATTGGACAGACCCCCACAAAGAAGAATATCAATTGTTCTTTTGTAGGCTTTCAAAAAACTGGCGGGCAGTCTCTCCAAAAGCTGTTTCTGGAAAGCTTCTGTTGCACCTTGTAGCACATCTGAATTATACAATCTAACCAAAGTCTACATTTGTCCCTCTACACTGCATATGAATGTCTTGCACCTCTTAGATAAGCACTAATAAGAAACTGAGTTACTCTTCCACATTCAGACTTGTAGAAAACATTTTCATCCCTCAAGTAATCTGTATGAAAGATCAAACCCATAACCACGGAGAACACTTCGCAAATCTGCAAACTTGTAACACATCCTTGGTACTTCTGTTGGTGTTTATGTAACTATATTTTCTTTCTTTCTTTCTTTCTTTTTTTTTTTTTTTTTTTTGAGATCGAGTCTCACTCTGTCACCAGACTGGAGTGTAGTGGTGCAATCTCGGCTCACTGTAACCTCCAACTCCCTGGTTCAAGCGATTTTCCTGCCTCAGCCTCCCGAGTAGGTGGGATTACAGGCATGCACCACCACGCTCAGCTAATGTTTGTATTTTTAGTAGAGAAGGGGTTTCACCATGTTGGCCAGGATGGTCTGGATCTCCTGATCTCGTGATCTGCCTGCCTCATCCTCCCAAAGTGCTGGGATTACAGGCTTAAGCCACCACGCCCAGCCTTATTTTCTTGTTTCATTTAAAAAGATAATATGCTTGTTTTACAGAAGTAGCTTTCTTTACTTATCTTAGCGATTCTCATGCCTCAGCCTCCCGAGTAGCTGGGACTACAGGCACACGCCACCATGCTTGGCTAATTTTTTGTATTGTCAGTAGAGATGGGGTTTCACCATGTTGGCCAGGCTAGTCTTGAACTCCTGACCTCAAGTGATCTACCCACCTTGGCTTCCCAAAGTGCTAGGATTACAAGCGTGAGCCACTGCACCTGGTCCCAGAAGTAGCTTTATGAAACATCCAATTCAAGAGAATTGGTGTCACTACTAAGGATGATTTGAACCAAAGTAACTTTTGCCTAAGATATTAAATAACTGATGAAAAAATAAGTTTTCCTTTGGCACGTGCAGATATAGTGGTTTGCACATAGTGGTTTACAAAACTAAAACTTAAAGTGGACATTGTCCGGTTAGCCTTTTAAGTAGCATTTTGGGAAACTTTAGGAAAGAGAGCCAAGAAGTCCCTCAGTGACAGCATTTGTTCTAGTTTCTGGGGGAGGCTATGCCTGGGAACCTAGGCTTCCAGGAAGCCAGACTTTCTTGGCTGTGTCTCATTACAGTAAGGAGCCCCTCCTGTTGAGTCTGCCAGAATGAATTATAAATCAGTAGAATTCTAGAAAGCGCTCAAGGAAATCTGAACCATAGAAAGGAGGCCTTAGCAACAGAGCAGTGGAAATAGAATAAGAGAGTGAATGCGTGGGTAAGAATCTGAAGCAACGACAGCAAAGACCAAATCATACAACTACTAGACATGGAAGGTCTTACAGAAGAAGGTTGCGTGCCCAGCCCATGAAGGCAGAGAACAGAGAACTGTGGATCAAGACTGAGAAAGTAGACGAGGACTGAGACATCAGCACCTCCTGTTACACAGTGATAATATAACAAACAAACAGCTGTAATGAGCTGTTTGTGTTTAGCTGATAAGAACATTTTGTTCATTTATTCAACAAACATTTACTCGGTTTTTGTGTGTGTGTGTGTGTGTGTGTGTGTGTGTGTGTGTGTATGCCTGGCACAAGAAATGGGATGCAAAAATGGATTGTATCCTTGCTACTTCCGTGAGAATTCAATTCCTCAGCATGGGAAATACAAGGATGAACAAAGCACAGTGTATACGGAGCTCAAGTTCTGGTTGGAGATAAAACACGTGTAGGATTGATTGTCATACAATGTGGGGAGCACTACAGAGTGGCACAGAAGGTGCTGTGGGGGCAACAAGAGCAGAGTAGCAAACTGACCCAGTGAGTTAAGGGTAGATTTTTATTGTAAATGGAAAATGTTTAGGTCAAACCAAAGAGCTCTGCTACAATGCCAGAGGAGAGAACAATCTGTTTTAATTGGTCTCTGGCCAATAACTCAGCTCTGCAAGAAGGAATGGGGTGCAGAAGTGCAGAAAGGAAAGGACATTTCCACTGTAAGTGAGACTGAAGGACAGCCTAGAGAGTGTCCTGTGGGCCAACTAGAGAAGATGCATCAACTGTATAAAAATGCTGCTTTTAGAAGATGAGGCCAAAGAACTACCATTTGCCAACTGTCAAGGACAAGAGTCTTTATTTAATTCAAAACGATCTAGAGAATGTAAAAATGAGAAAGTGCTTCCGCTGATTGGATAGATGCAGTATAACCTCAATACCAGCATCAAACAAGGACAACATAAATGGGGAGATTATGAGTTAGTTAGTCTGCAGTATAAGCATGGAGGCAAAATAGTGAAACAAGACATTAGCAAAGAAATTCTAACAATCTATTTTAAAATAGCTATCATGACCAAGTAGGAAATGCAAGGATGGTTTCACATTAGAAAACAGGAAAAAATGATCACTTTGATTACATTAAAATATGGAAGCCAGCCAGGCATGGTGGCTCATGTCTATAATTCCAGCACTTTGGGAGGCCAAGGCAGGCGGGTCACTTGAGCCCTGGAGTTTGAGACCAGCCTGTGCAACACGGTGAAAACCCATCTCTACAAAAAATACAAGTTAGCCAGGTGTGGTCGTGTGTGCCTGTGGTCCCAACTACTTAGGAGGCTGAGGTGGGAGGATTACTTAAGCTGGGAAAGTTGAGGCTGCAGTGAGCCATGATTGCACCACTGCACTTCAGCCTCGGTGACAGAGCAAGACTCTGTTTCTGGGATGGGGGTGGGGGGGCAGGACAGAGAGGATGCAATCGAAGTCTCCCTGGAAGGATAGATTCCAGGAGGCAAGATTCATGTTAGAGAGATAAAATAATGGGTATCTGAATTAAGGTACTAGCAATAGACACGGAGAGGATGGAAGATATTATAGTTTGTTAGAAGTGTTTTTTTTTACTAGCCCCTTTTATTACTTTTATTAATAAAGAGGGAGTTGGCTGTGTGCGGTGGCTCATGCATGTATCTGGCCTCTTCGGGAGGTCAAGGTGGGAGGATCACTTGAAACCAGGGGTTCAAGACCAGCCTGGGCAACATAGCAAGACCCCATCTCTAGAAGAATACAAAAAAAATCAGCCGTACATGGTGTCAAGTATCTGCAGTCCCAGCTACTTGGGAGACTGAGGTAGGAGGATCACTGGAGTTCAGGAGTTCGAGGCTATGACTGCATCACTGAAGTCCAGCCTGGGAAAGAGCAAGACCCCACCTCAAAAAATAAAAAATAAAAAGAGATAATCAAGAATATGCTATGTGCAGAGATGGTGAAAACATATTTCACTCTTTAGCAAGGGTCCAAAAACCTTGGTGTTTATTCTTAACTTCCTTATCTCAAGTTGGTTATTGGGTGGAAAGATCTGCCCTTTCCTACGTGTAATCTGCTTTGTTTCTACAATTATTGCTCAGTTATCCTAGGTTACATACGTGTTCCCCAAATAGCTTGTAAGAACCTCATCAGCAGGGGCATGTTTGTTTCCTTTCTGTGTCCGCAGGATCTAGCACAGTGTCTGGCCCATGGCAAGTGTTTGCTAAAGGTTTGATGAATGAATAATAAATGGTTATTTACCCACAAACCCTCCTTCTCCACCACCTTAGGAGGCAGTAAAGATTAGGCTTAGATTGGGGGCTGATGCAGATTCAAGCAAAGCAATTCATCTCTACAGCAGCCGGCAGAGTCAACGGGTTTGGAGTTGACCCATGGACATATTACAATATTAAGTGAGTCTGGATCTGTTTCCATCAATCCTAGTCCTAAAATGCAGTCCCCTCCCAAGGTTTATCCTCATTTTCCCCTTATTCCCTGTAGAATTCATTGCACAAGGGAGAATGAGGTCTGAGGTAGAGTCATCCTCCCCTCCCTTCCTCACCCCTTGACCAGTGCTGTTGAGGCTGGCAGAGCTGAGCTGGTTCTGGGAGAGCCGGCTCGGCGAGCAGAACACAGCTGCATTGATTCTGTGTGCTCCAGTTTTTACTGCTCTCACTTCCTCTGGAAAGCCAGAGAAGGTAAAGAAACAAAGTGCCATTATTCACCCTATAGCTGGAGTGATGTAGTTAACAATAAAGTCAGCCAAAAATGGAAACAAGATGACATGTCCCCCTGCCAAATTTGCAATTCTAAAAGCATAAGAGCATCTGAGATAGAAAGAAAATTAGTTCTCGCATGGAATGGGAGTGAAAACTTGATACAAACTTTCTGTAAGGTAATTTGGCAACGTGTATGGAAAGCCTTAAAAAGGTGCCACCTTTGATTCAGCAATTTCACTTCTAGAAATATATCCCAAGGAAACAGGTGGTGATGGGCACAGGTGATATTATTCATGCAACTACATTCATTGCAGATGTATTTACTAGAGTAAAATGTACAAACAACCTGCTAGCGGTGCTGGTTAAGGGAATTACAGTCTATCCATGTAATTTGCAGGGGAAAAAAAGGCTCCAAAAGGATAGGGTTAGTATCAGGTCATTTTTAAAAAGTTTCCGTAGGTTCTGGTTCTGGTTCTGATTCAATATGGCTGACTCAGGACAAGGAGAAAACCCCTGAGTGTCTCTATCTACCTCTACCTCTACCTCTGCCTCTATCTCTATCTTGTCACCCTTTTAAGACCTTCAAATGACAGTAAGGGAAAACAGAAGAGAATGAATGGCCAACATTAAAGACAGCTGGAGTGTGGGAGCAATCTCATTACTGGGTATATACCCAAATAATTATAAATCATGCGCTATAAAGACACATGCACACGTATGTTTATTGCGGCACTATTCACAATAGCGAAGACTTGGAACCAACCCAAATGTCCATCAATGATAGACCGGATTAAGAAAATGTGGCACGTATCCACCATGGAATACTATGTAGCCATAAAAAAGGATGAGTTCATGTCCTTTGCAGGGACATGGATGCAGCTGGAAACCATCACTCTGAGCAAACTATCGCAAGAACAGAAAACCAAACACCACATGTTCTCACTCATAGGTGGCAATTGAACAATGAGAACACGTGGACACAGGGCGGGAACATCACACATCGGGGCCTGTTGTGGGGTGGGGGGAAGGGAGAGGGATAGCATTAGGAGAAATACCTAATGTAAATGATGAGTTAATGGCTGCAGCAAACCAACGTGGCACATGTATACATATGTAACAAACCTGCACGTTGTGCACATGTACCCTAGAACTTAAAGTATAATTTTAAAAAATAAAATAAAATAAAAGAGAGAGCGGGAGTGCGGGCTACAAGCAGGGAAGAGAGATTTTTAAACATTTCTGGAAGACAAAGCAAATACAAGCGTGTTACTAGGTGAAACCCAAGAGAGTAAACTGCAGCCCAGAGTAGTCACAGAAGAGGTTGGGGGCGGGAAGGTGGGCGCCAATCTTTCTGAAAAATCCCAAGGAACTGTGGGCTCGGGGCCTCTAGGCTTGAAAGGTGAGATGAGGAAAGGTGTGGAGCTGCAGGAGCTCACTGGATGCAGCCTAGGGGTCCCAGCATCAGGCTCCCGCCTGCCCCTCTGCCATGAAAAGCAGCCGGCATTTACTCCCAGGCTCCAAACTGTAAGGTTCTTCCAAAAAGAAATTAAGTAAACTGCCTCAGGAGAATCCTGGCTGCAAGGGTGAGTGTCCTGGCACAAGCCCTCCATCAAGCAGTTTCCTTCAGTAGGCAGGTCCCATTTCACAAGAGTCCCAGGCAGGCTCCCATCCTAGGGCTGCACTCCTCAAAGCCCACGCACCCACAGTGAGTCACAGAGGCCTTTATTGTAAAATATAAACAGGCACACGTCCCATTAGGGTTTAAGTTCAACACTGAGAGAACAAGAAACGGAGGTTTAAGCCTCGGTGCAAAGGTGCAAAGGGAATCAGAGGAAGCACTGCTGTGGTCTGAATGTGTCTCCCAAATTCACGTGTTGAAATGTAATCAACAATGTGTTGGCATTAAGAGGTGGAGCCTTTAGGAGGTGATTAAATCACAAGGGTGGAGCTCTCATGGATTAGTAACCCTATAAAAGGGCTTGAGGGGCGTGTCCCCCCTTCCCCCTGCAGCCAGGCAATGGCACAGCATTCAACCCTCCAGAGGGCACAGCAGCAAGGCCCCTCTTGGAAGCCAGGATCAGGCTCTCCCCAGACACCTAGCCTACCAGTGCCCTGATCTTGGTCTCCCAGACTCCAGAACTGAGAAATCAATTTCTGTTCTTTATAAATAACCCAGTTTGTGGTATTGTACTACAGCAGCACAAATGGACTAAGAACTAAGCATAACAATTAAAATTGTGAGAAGCACCAGAATGGTGCGAGTGAACATCTTCCATACCAGGACTTAAAAATTACCACCTAGATTTAACATGTCGATAGAGCAGTACACATCTTATTAGAGTTCTGTGAGAGTTACCACCAAAGTCTGAAACAGAAAGATGAGAAGAGGCTGCTCTGGGATCTGGGAACCCTTCTCTACTCCCATTTTTTTCTTACCAAGTCTATAGTTTCAATAAAAACTGAAAATGCAGGGAAGAAAAGCTGATGTAGACACTGTCATTGGCCTGTTCTATTTCCTATGTGGAATTCACAGACATATAAATATAAGAGTGTTAAGAGTTGGCATGGAGGTACCTTTGGTGAGGAGGTGATTTTTCTCTATGAATGTCCATAAACTCAGAATTGACACTATTTGTTTTTCATATTTTCTGAGAGAAACAGCTGAAGTCAAAAGCAAGTATGTTTGCTTTTATTCCTTCCTAGGGCCTTGGGTATTTCTTTTTAACATTTGGCAACCATTTTTCGGGCTCCCTGGGACAACATAGCAGAGACTGGGATGAGGAGTGCTCGTTTCTCTGGGGACAGTTTTCACTGTGCCTGTGTACATACAGCATTTTCACTGCCACGACCACATAACTGTGACTGAGTGGAGAACCAGCATTGAGCTTTTTTTTTTTTTTTTTTTTTTGCCTCTTGTTCAAAAGGGCACTTCAGTACCCAGCCACTGTGTGATCATCCTGCATTTCACTTTCCTCCTAGACTTAATATCTGCTTTAATTTCTAGTATTTCCTTCCCCTGATAGAGCTGTAAAAGCTCTATTTATTCCCTCCACTATTCTGGCAAGCATAAAATTCTTCCTTTTTTTCCCCCCGTCCTTATCATCTTTTCATGTTGTGCTTAATCTGAAGGTTCCCAGAAATATAGTTTTCAGAGAGGAAATGCACTAGAATTCTATCAGTCAATTCCCCAAGTGTTCGGAATAGCGCACAGACTTTACTACATGGCTACCTTTTGAATCCATCACCCCACATTTGCTGAAACTCACTCAATCTGCTTTATCTGGAATCTTCAGTGAATTTAGGAACAAGATTTTTCTTTTGTTGTCTCTTTCTCTACAGGACTACCTATTATTCACCTGTCTTTTGGCAGGTTCTTGGTTTTATAGCTGTCATGTGGGACCTCTGTGAAGTGAGCATGGCCCTCACCTTGAACTTGTTTGTTAAGTTTGCCCTGGAATGAGAGCCAGCTCTGTCAGCCCCAGCACCAGGGGACTCCACATTGGAAACAAACAATCACCGAATTGTCAGTACTTAGACCCAGTGAGACACAAAGCGAGTGCTGTTCTGTACACGTGGCTGGTGACCCACTGCTGAGCAATGCACCAACAGGCTTGGCCACTGCTGCGCAACTGCTCAACTGAAGTGAGGGGACAGGAAACCAAAACACCTGCCAGGATTCCCACCCACGTCAATGGTGGAATGGTTTCCATTTTCATATACAAGGAAAAGTTGAGTGTGGAGAAAAATAACTTTTGGTTTCTAACAGATGAGAGATAAAAGATGGGGAAGATTTCTTTTAATTAGAAATTCTTGGGCCAGGTAAGGTAGCTCACAACTGTAATCTCAATGTTTTGGGAGGCCAAGGCAGGAAGATCATTGAGGCCAGGAGTGTGAGGCCAGCCTAAGCAACACAGAGAAGCCCTGTCTGTACAAAACAGTAAAAAGTCAGCCAGGCATAGTGGTGCACAGCTGGTGTCCAAGCTACTTGGGAGGCTGGGGCAGGAGGGTTGCAAGAGTCCAGGAGCTCAAGGCTGCAGTGAGCCATGATTGTGCCACTGCACTCCAGCCTGAGTGACAAAGAAAAGAAAATAAATCTTCTTTGGGCTGCTGCAATAAAGTACCACAGATTGGGTAGCTTAAATGACAGAAACATATTTCTCATAGTTCTAGAAGCTGGAAGTTCAAGATTAAGGTGTCAGCAGGCTTGGTTTCTTCTGGGGCCTCTCTCCTTGGCTTGCAGGTGGCCATCTTCACCCTGTGTCTTCACGAGGTCTATCCTCTGTGTGTGTGTCTGTGTCCTAATTTCTTAAGAGACACCAGCTGATTGGATTAAGGCCCACCATAAGGGCCTCATTTCACCTTAATCAGCTCTGTAAAGGCCCTGTCTCCAAATACAGTCACATTCGGAGGTACTGGGGATTAGGGCTTTGACATATGAATGTTAGGGGGGACACAATTTGGCCCTTAACAGAGAGCTTTTATGTGCTTTCCATTTCTATCCTTTCCTCCATTTCTATTCTAAAGTACATCCTCTGTAGGCCTATTTCAGCTGCTTCAAATCTCACCCTTTTCTTTTTCCACTCATTCAACATCTATTTATCAAGTTTATTTATCAGGCTCTCTCATTGTGCTTGGTGCTGGCAATCCCAGAATGACTCCTGCCACGGAGAAGAAATTGATATGTCAAAAAAAAAAAGTAAGAAGTCAGGCGCAGTGGCTCACACCTGTAATCCCAGCACTTTGGGAGGCTGAGGCAGGCGGATCACTTGAGCCCAGGAGTTTGAGACCAGCCTGGACAACATGGCAGAACCCAGTCTCTATCCCCCAAAATATAAAAAAATAAAAATAAAAATTAGCCGGGCATGATGGTGTGCACCTGTAGTCCCAGCTACTCTGGAGGCTGAGGTGGGAAAATCCATTGAGCCTGAGAGATGGAGGTTGCAGTGAGCCATGATCACGCCACTGCACTCCAGCCTGGGCAACAGAGTGAAACTCTGTCTCACAGAAACAAAACAAAACAAAACAATTGAAAGAAGCCAAGAGGTACCATAGTGGAAGTAAGAATAAAATGTGTGGATTTCAGAAGACCAAATGACTCCTTCCGCCTGGAAGCAGGCAGGTGTGAGAAGAGAAGATGACAAGTAGCTCCTAAAAGGATGGACATGAGACTGTCAGGCAGAGAAAATGGAGATGACACCATTCTAGAAAAGAGGAACAAAAAATCACAAAGCACAGGTGTGTGAAAGGGTTTGGCATGGCCTCCGGCGAGGAGCTGGGGGAGTGAGCATGAATAAAACTGGAGAGGAGGCTGCAGGCAGGCTAAGAAAATTAGGACTTCATCCAGAGTTTAAAACATTAACTAACAAGTTATTATATCAAAATCTATGGCACTTACTATGTGCAAAGCACTGTTTTTAGATTATTTAGATAGATTCTCAGTTAATTGTGCCTTATTAGACTCTTAGCTCATCAAAGATGGGACCTTCCCCTAATACTTTATTTGCATTCCACATGCCCCTCTCATTGTCACTATGAGTGAAGGAGTAAATGAAAAGGAATCGGCTTCTTTCCGAGGAGCTCTTGTCTCTAAGTGATGCCTTGTATCTATCCACGAAGATGAAGATACCTGCATATGTGGGTATATACAAAATACTTTCCCTTAACTGCATATTTGAATAAATGGTTAAGGGAAAGTGTTTTAAGGATTAGCGGATTTATGCCTGCCTTGAGAATTGTAAAATCAAACCTCTCTAAAAATTGAGTGGGCTAAAATGCTTTTACATTTTATAGACTGATAGAACCAGGATCCCCTTAAATTAAGATGAAGTAAAATCTTTTTTGTCAAAACACAAAACATTCTTTCCAAAAAAACCCAAAAAACAAACAAACAAAAAAACCATTCTAGCTTTACATTGTTCAAGAAATCCAAACGGTTCACCCCACCGTGACCTTTCCTTACTGGGATTTTCTCAGCACGTACACATGTGGTGAGCAGACTGACACAGACATTCTCAAACGTGTCATCTACAGCTCTCTAACAGTTTTATGTAAGTAATTTCATTTATAAAATCATTAAAACCACAACGTTCCTATGTCCCCATCAATGAGAAAGGCTGCAGGAAAACAGTAAGTAAGCATTCAAAGTGCTGGAATCGGCCCTACTTAGAGTCACTCCTAATCAGCTAATCACAGAGAAAGTGACATGTCTGAGCAGCGCTGGTGTGAGGACACCCCCTTTAAGATTTTCCCCTCAGGAATAATGGCACGGCAGCTCTGGACACTGCCCTGTAACTCTGAAAGGGATGAAAATTCTCTGGAAAGGGATGTAGATGCTTGAGCGTGGGCTTCTCTACAGGGAAACCTTATCTCACTACCCTCTTAACCTTCCTCCTTCTTTCCCTGCCACTGGAAAATAGCACCTTCTGCCAATTTTGTTGTTACAATATATAGACATACATATAGATACATCTAGTGCAGCTATATGTGTGTAATTATATATAGACAAGTTATACAAGCTATATGTTTAAGTAACATTTTGGTGCTCTGGCAGGCATTTTTTACCATACGTATTTTCTTCTCTCTCTCTCTCTCTCTCTCCTCCCCCCCTCTTTTCTTTCTCTTTTTTTTTTTTTTTTTTTGAGACAGGGTCTTGCTCTGTTGCCCAGGCTGGAGTACAGTGGTGTGATCACAGCTCAGTGTAACCTTAAACTCTTGGTTCCAAGCCATCCTCCCACCTCAGTGTCTTCAAGTTCTGAGATTAAGGTGCAAGCCACCGCACCCAGCCTATACTGTACATGATAGGACAAACAGCAACACTATTGGCATTTTCAAATTATAAGTGTGTAAAGACTAGACATAGGTAAAGAAAGTAAACTGGTAATAACCTGGTTTAGCATCTGTGGAATATGTAGGGAAGTCAATAACTACTCTGTATTTGTTCATTTCCCATTTTGACATATTCAGAACTATTTTTAAAGCGAAGTTCATGAGATTCTTATGCTCTCATTATGCCTCACAATGAAACCCAAGAATGACTTAACATATCTGATTTATTATTTTTCATTTTACCTCGTAAAAAATTGTTTAACTCATCTCTTCAACAAAAGTTGCTGGGAAAATGGGATAGCCACATGCAAAGGAATGAAGTTGAGTCCTGATTTTACACCATATAATCAGCTCAAAATGGGTTAAAGACCTGACACTAAAATTCCTAGAAGGAAAACATAGGGAAAAGGCTCCATGATGTTGGTTTTGGCAAAGATTTCTTGGGTGTAACACCAAAAGCATCGGCAACAAAAGCAAAAATAAACTAATGGAATTATGTTGAACTTAAAAAATTTCTGTGAAGTGGCTGGGCGTGGTGGCTCACGCCTGTAATCCCAGTAGTTTGGGAGGCTGAGGTGGGTGGATCACCTGAGGTCAGGAGTTTGAGACGAGCCTGGCCAACATGGTGAAACCCCATCTCTACTAAAAATACAAAAATAGCCGGGCTTAGTGGTGGGCACCTATAATCCCAGCTACTCAGGAGGCTGAGGAAGGAGAATCACTTAATCCCGGGAGAAGGAGGTTGCAGTGTGCCAAGACTGCGCCACTGCACTCCAGCTTGGATGATAGAGTGAGACTCCATCTCAAAAAAAAAAAAAAAAAAAAAAAAAAAGAAATTCTGTGAAGCAAAGGAAAAAACCAACAATCTAAAAAGGACACTTACAGAATGGGAGAAAATATTTGCAAACCATATATTTGATGAAGAGTTAATACCCAGAATACATAAAGAACTCCCACAACTCAATAACAACAAAAACAAATAACCCAATTTAAAAATGGGTAAAGGACTTGGATAGGCATTTCTCTAAAGAAGATACGCAAGTAGACAATAAGCACATGGAAAGATGTTCAACGTCATTATAAATTAGCAAAACGCAAATCAAAACCACAATGAAATACACTCACACCTGTTAGAATGGCTACGATCAACAAAAACAGAAAATAACAACTGCTGCTAAGGATGTGAAGAAATTGGAACCCTATGCGCTGTTGGTGGGAATGTAAAATGGTGCAGCTACTATGGAAAAAATATAGAAATTTCTCAAAACATTAAAAATAAAATCACCATATGATCCAACAATCCTACTTCTGGGCATATATCCAAAAGAACTAAAAGCAAGGTCTTGAGCACATATTCGCCCATCCATGTTTGTTGCAGCATTATAAACAATAGCCAAAAGACGGAGGCAACCCAAGTGTCCATCAATGGATCAATGGGCAAAGAACGTGTGGTATACACACACAACAGAATATGATTCTGCCCTAAGAAAGAAGACAATTTTGTCATATACCACAGCACAGATGACATTTGAGGACATTAAGCTACATGAAATATGTCAGTGGCAAGAAACACTGAACAATTCCACTTATATAGGTGCGTGATTCCACTTCTACGGATTAGTAGAGACAGAAACTGTAATGTTACCAGGAGCTGAGAAAAGGGGGAAATTAGTTGTTCAATGAATATAGAGTTACAAGTTTTCTAACATAAAACACTCTGGGGATCTTCTGCATGAGAATGTGCATATGGTTAATACTACTGTACTGTACACTTAAAAATGGTTAAGGTGGTAAGTTTCATGTGCTTTTTTTTTTAACCACAATTTAAAAAATAGTTAAATTGAATACACAGCAGTATTAAATGGGTTACAAGAAAAAAGTATCCAAGCTGGATGACAAATAAGCAAACCATGGGCTAGCATTAAACCATGAAAAAGAATCAAGTACAACAGTGGTCATAATGCTGTTGAACTGAGGATAAACTGTTTATCCAACATAGCGAATGTTCATGGTGCATCTGTATGATGAAATGGTATATGGACTTTAAGAAGAGTTTTGAAAATTATATGTGTTTCAGTATGTGGTGAGAAAGAGAAGAGAGCATAAGAAGTAAATAGATGAGAATGGTAGAGAAGCAACGGGGGCCAGGGCCACCACGAGGAGTGGAGGCACCAAAAGTCACTTAACCTACAGCACAGCTTCCCCTGCACACCCAAGTGTATGCGAATTTCCCCTTGAGAGCATCCACCAGGTTGCTGTTGCCTATTTATTATCATGCACTCTCAGGATGGTCATAATTCTCAGGAATAATGCTGTGCTACTGTCGGTCACATGAAATAGAAGTTTTTCTTTCCCTTTTCAATGCCCTAAAACCCAGTCAAGATTTATATCAAGAGAACGCATGAATGCATTATTGCAATTATTTTCAAAATACTTACTCAAGGCAAGAGTTCACCAGAAGGAGGGTGGGAAGCTTGGATGAAGATGTGCAGTGAAATGCATCTTGCAACAGTGGGGAAAGTTACAGGCAGCACAGGCGTGAGGAGCTCAGGTAAGAGCAAAATCTGCTAGAGTCTCCATACAGGCTTTTGAAGAGAAACAGAACTGGTGAGTAGAAGATCAAAATTCTAGCCCCAACTTTGCTCAAATTAGTTTTGTGACTTTTGGAAAATAGCTTCCTCCTTCTATGGGCTTCAGCTCTCATAAGGGAATATTAAAGGGGAGAGACTCAAATCAAATCAATCATCTTCATGTGTCATAACATTCCATCCCTACAAGATGGAGGAAAAAGGCCACATGTGCTACTGGAAATAGCTGGGAGAGAGAGACAGGGAGTGAGAGTGAGAGGGAGAGACAGGGAGGGAGGGAGAAGGACAAGTCTCAATAAACACATTTATTCAGCTGTTGAGAAGTAAACTCATCTGCAAACTAAATGCATAAGCTGACAGCAGGAGAAAGTAGAAAATATTTCTTCCTCCTCTAGAGAGCCAGGCAGTACCTCTGAGCCAGCAGAGTATAAGCGTCTTCAATGCAGTGCGGCAATATAGGTGCCACTTGGTAAAAAGATTCAGTAAACACATTGAAAGACCATAAATCATAGAAATTAACTTGTCAGGGGCTTGTCCCAGTGATGTACTCCTTGGTTTGGTTCTTTTTTTTTTTTAAACTATTTAAAAATTATAAAATAAATCATTGATAGAGAAAGCCATGAAAAATAATAATATAGCTTAATGAGTTATTATAAGGTGAATACTGTTGTCACCAGCACCCGGGTCGCAAAGAGAACTGTGCCGGTCACACCAGAAGCCCCTCCGTGGACCCTGGGCCAGTCACGGTTCTTCCTCCACTAAAAACCATTGCTCTGCTTTTAGAGAAATGGCATCTTTGCATTTCTTTGTAGCTTTTCATCCAAGTGTTCATTCACAGACATGATAGTTGAGTCTTGACAGTTTAAAATTTCTAAGCCTCTGTGAAGCTGCATCCTCCTTACCCCTTTCTTTTTTCTTCTGGTTTATCTGTTTAAAAAAACCCAGGCCATGTGATCTGTAGATTCCCTGAATCTGGAGTTTTCGAACTGCATATTCATGACACTGATCACATGGCGCTCATCCTCTGTGCTTCCTGTAAGGTGACAGCTACATCCAGGGGCCTGGTCTGCCTCTTGGTAGGTCTTGGAAACCACCACCGGGGGGACTGTGGGCTCTCCCGGAGACACCTGTCTGTTTCCCACGCTGTGAGACCAGTGCCTGTGGATGCATGAGGTCTGAAGCATGCCCTCTAACAGAACTTTCCGTGGTCAAGAAAATGCCCCATGTCTGCACTGCCCCACAGGGCGGCCACTAGTGTGTGTGGCCACTGACAACTTGGAATGTGGCCACTGAGACTGAGGAACTAACATTTTTATTTAATTTTACTTAGACTTTAGGTGGCCAGTGACTAACTTGTTGGACAGGACAGGATACTTCAATTTCGTTGGGATTTGCAAAATGGTGATCTTTTAATTCCATCTTTTTTGTCCATTTATTACACAGAATGATATTATAAAGAGATGCTCATCCTCATTTGTTGTACCAGTTGGTATCACCTATAGAGATAAAGCAGGATAAATGCATGCTTTTCTCCACTATTCACAGATTTCCAAGAAAATGGATTGGTTTTCCCATCACCCTCTGTGGATTACCGCTCAGTTTTTAAAGATTCTTTTTATTTTTAAATTTCTTAGAGACAGGGTCTCACTCTGTCACCTAGGCAGGAGTGAAGCGGTATGATCATAGCTCACTGCAGCCTCAAACTCCTCGGCTCAACCCTTCTGAGAAGCCGGGATTATAGGCATATGCCTTTATGCTTGGCTAATTCTTTTTTCTTTCTTTCTTTTTTTTTTTTTTTTTTTTTTTTGAGACGGAGTCTCACTCTGTTGCCAGGCTGGAGTGCAGTGGTGCGATCTCAGCTCACTGCAACCTCCACCTCCTGGGCTCAAGCAATCCTCCTGCCTCAGCCTCCTGGGACTACAGGCATGCGCCACCACGCCCAGCTAATTTTTGTATTTTTAGTAAAGACAAGGTTTCACCATGTTGACCAGGATGGTCTCGATCTCTTGACCTCATGATCCACCCCTGCTCGGCCTTCCAAAGTGCTGGGATTATACTCATGAGCCACTAGGCCCGGCCCTTCCTTTTTTCTTTTTCTTTCTTTTTTTTTTTTTTTGAGACAGTCTCACTCTATCTCCTAGGCAGGAGTGCAGTGGTGTGAACATAGCTCAGTGCAGCCTCAAACTTTCAGGCTCAGGTGATCCTCCCACTTTAGCCTCCCAAGTAGCTGGGACTACAGGCTTGCACAACCACACCTGGCTAATTTTCTTTTGTATTTTTTGTGGAGATGGGGTTTTGCCACGTTTAAGTCTTTATTATTATTATTTTGAGATGGAGTTTCGCTCTTGTTGCCCGTGGAGTGCAATGGTGTGATCTCGGCTCACTGCAACCTCCACCTCCCAGGTTCAAGCGATTCTCCTGCTTCAGCCTCCCGACTAGCTGGGATGACAGGTGCACGCCACCACACCCAGCTAATTTTTGTATTTTTAGTAGAGATGGGGTTTCACCATGTTGGCCAGGCTGGTCTTGAACTCCTGACCTCAGGTGATCCACCCGCCTCGGCCTCCTGAAGTGCTGGGATTACAGGCGTGAGCCACCATGCCTGGCCCTTTCTTTCTTTCTTTTCTTTTTTTTTTTTTTTGAGACATTCTCACTCTATCTCCTAGGCAAGAGTGCAGTGGTGTGATCACAGCTCAGTGCGGCCTCAAACTTCCAGGTTCAGGTGATCCTCCCACCTTAGCCTCCAAAGTAGCTGGGACTACAGACTTACACCACCACACCTGGCTAACTTTCTTTTGTTTTTTTTTGTGGAGACGGGGTTTTGCCATGTTTAAGTCTTAATTATTTTTTTAATAGAAGGGGTCTTGCTATACTGCCCAGGCTGACTTTGAATTCCTGGGTTCAAGAGGTTCTCCTGCCTCAGCCTCCCAAAGTGTTGGGATTACAGGTATCAGCCACTGTTCTGGCCTGTTCTTCATTTCTGAAATTACTTTTTATTTTATTTCTGTTTATTTTCTGTGTTTTGTTACTTCACTTCTGAGTTTTTCCATTTTGAGTTTTATTCCTTCATGTCTTTTATCAGTCTCTTAATTTTTTAAAGATTGTTTTGAGATAAAAACTCCCTTTTTGATCTGTTTAATGAATATAACTTTCATTTATTTTTCTCTGGGGCCTGGTCTTTAATAGCCTTCTAGTGCCATTTTCATGTGAAATTAGCTTTCCTGCACTGTGAGGAGGACGCAGAGTCAAGGCAGTTTGAACCTCATGGAGGTCCTTCTGTTTTCATGTAGTATTCAAAACCATGATGGCTTATTCTGAAACTTCCTGACTCTGTCATCTCCTATGGTTGTCTGTCCCTTTCTTGTTTAATTTGATTCTGTTCTCCGCAGTTTCTCCTGAGTGTGGGGCCCTCGCCTGCGTTTAGATTGTACAGTCTCATCTCCAGCTGCTGTTCTCAAATTGCACCATGCTTTCCGGTGCATACCTTTGGCTATGTTGGGGGTCCCCTCTCCTTACATGATCCAGGTACCCCGTTGGTTCCCTCTCTTTTCTCTTGCACAGACACTGAAACTATGCCTGGCTTGTTTTTTTGGTGGTTTGGCTCCTCTTGTTTGAAATCATCGGATATCTTGCACCTAGTTTTGCTGTAAGTGTCGTCCATGAGTTGTTCTAGTTGCTTTATCAGTTTTCATGTTAGTTAGGATTCAAAGGACTTAGAAACTAGGCTGTCGTTGCTGCAATCTCCCCAGAATCTAGTATTTTTGCCTTTGAGCTAGGAAAAAGTGGTCATCACCCACACACTCAAAACTGAGGTTTAGCTCTTTTCTGCCAATTTTGTTTTCTGGTCTTCCCCTAAACTTTGGGTCCTGGAGTGAGTAGACCAGGCTGCGAATTTCCTGAGTCACCTACTAGTTACATGACCTTGGGGAAATTATTTAGCTTCTCATTTGTAAGCACCCAGCTCACAGGCTGACTGAGAGGACTAAATGGATGATGCAACATGTTTAGCACAAAGCCTGGCATATAGTGAACTGTCAGTGCATGAAAACTATTAAATACCTCACATACCCACCCAGCCACCCATGCCGGGTGCACTGACAGCTCCCTCTCTGCATTTAATCCCTCCAGGAAGCCCTATTAATTCTATCTCCATTTCACTTCAAATCCACTGGCACCATTTCAGCCTGGGCCAACCCTGTTTCTCCTCGAATTTCTGCATTCACCTCTAACTAGGCTCCTTGTCTCCTCTTTTGTCCCCTTTTAATCCATTCTACATAAGGGGCCTGAGCGATCTTTTAAAAGGAAAATCTAGCTATGTCATGCTCTTGCTTCAAATCCTCAGCAGCATCTCCTTACACCTGGGCAAGAGCTCACAGTCCTCTGTGTGGCCTCCACAGCCTGAAATGATCTGGCCTGCATGATTCTTCCGGATCTGCACCTCCACTTCCTACCCAGGCTGGGCCCACTGAGCTCTCTTCTGCAGGGCTCTGTCCTGGGGCAGCCTCTGCTCGGGATGCTCTTTTCCAGTCCCCTCTCTGTTCTTAGGTGACTCCCCCTCATGTCTAATTTCTCAGTTGAATTTCTCACTTCATCCTAGTGGCTTTCTATGGCTTCCCCATACCTGTTCAAATTAGGTCCTCCTTGTTATTATTATTATTTTTTTAGACAGAGTCTCACTCTGCCGCCGAGGCTGTGGTGCGATCTTGGCTCACTGCAACCTCTGCCTTCTGGGTTCAAGTGATTCTCCTGCCTCAGCCTCCCGAGTAGCTGGGATTACAGGTGCCTGCCACCATGCCCACCTATTTTTTTTTTTGTATTTTTAATAGAGACAGGGTTTTGCCATGTTGGCCAGGCTGGTCTCGAACCCCTGACCTCAGGTGATCCAACTGCATCTGCCTCTCAAAGTGCTAGGATTACAGGCTTGAGCCACAGCGCCCAGGCCTCCTTGTTATTTTCTATTATAACACTCTTTTTTCTTTATAGCACTAACCATAACTTTATATATTTATTTAGTGCTGATATCCTCCCGAGACTATAAGCTCCATGTGAACACGGGCTATGTCTGTTTTGTTCTTTGGTTTAGCTCCAGAACAAGTCAGGCACCAGGCAGGTGGTAGGATCCCAATGAAAAGTCACTGAAAAAAGCATCACAACAAGGCATGGCCTGATGCATGGAGGCAGCAGATAGTGAGGGCTCTGGGAGATAAGGGACGCCACCAGGCTTAGCCGGGAAGTGACCCAGGCAGCCTCTCAGAGGCAGGCATAGGTACCTTGCTGTATTTCTTCTGGAATAAAAGGCTCTGGATTTAGCCCCAATACCTAGGTTCTCGTCTGAAGGAACCTGGGTGTGATAAAGGAAGTCTGAGAGATGCACTGTTATTGGTATGGCACCAGAAACAAGACCCATTTCATAGACAGAAATGACAGTTTTTACAGCTGAACCAATCCAAAGCACTTCGCTGGGATGGGAACACTTGTTTGGGACAGGATGGTTGGGAAAGTTAACCCAGGGAACCAAATTTGTAGGGAAACGAGGGTAGATTGCAAGTCCGCTGTTTTGAGTTTTGCATCCACATAGGAAAGAAGTCTGTAGATTCATTCAATAACCAGTCTCATTTTACTGTTATCTAAGGTGGTTTTTCTTTTTAAAAATATTTATTTTTAATTGTGGCAAAATATACGTATTTACCATCATAACCATTTCTAAACGTATAGTTCCATGGCATCAGGTGCATTCCCACTTTCATGTAACTAGCACTTCTATCCACTTCTAGTACCTTTTCACCTTCCCTAACTAAAACTCTGTACCCGTTAAACTTAACTCCCCTATATTCTGCACCCCCTACCCCTGCCCCGGGCAACCACCCTTCTATTTCCTATCTCTATGATTTTGACTACAAGTACCTCATATAAGTGGAATCACACAGTATTTGTCTTTTTGTGACTGGCTTATTTCACTTAGTATAATGTCCTTGACATTCATCGGTGTTATAGCATGTAACAGGTTTTTCTTCTTTTTGTGAAATTATGCACTAAATAATATTTCATTGCCTGTGTGTACCACATTTTGTTTATCCATTTATCCACTGATGGACACTAGGGTTGTTTCCGCCTCTTGGCTGTTGGGAATAATGCTGCTGTGAACATGGGTGTGCACGTGCCTCTTTGAGACTCTGCTTTTCATTCTTTTGCATAGATACCCAGAAGTGGGATTGCTGGATCACATGGCGATTCTATTTTTAATTTTCTGAGAAATCTCCATCTTCTACATAGTGGCTACATCATTTTACAAATTCCCACCAATAGTACACAAGGGTTCCAATTTCCCATATCCTCACCAACACTTAGTATTTTCTTTTCTTTAGTAGCCATCCTAATGGGTATAAGGTGGTTTTTACTTAATGAGCTTGAAAAGGCTGTCACAAATGTAGATTTTATTTATTTATTCTGAAATATTTTACGTATTAATTTTTAGAGACAGGGTCTTGCTATATTGCCCAGGCTGGAGCGCAGTGGCTATTTGCAGGGTATGATCGTAGTTTACTGTAACCTCAAACTCCTGGGCTCAGGCAATCTTCCTGCCTCAGCCTCCCCAACAGCTGAAACTACAGATGTGCACCACCACACATGGCTAACTTCAATTAGGCTTTTAAATTTTAAAACATTTTTTAAAACATTTTAAGCATAAAGAAAGAATAACGCCTATAGAGCAAATATCTGTGCATCCACCTCCTAGCTTTGTCCCGTCACAGTATTTGGCAGATGCCATTCTGCCTTACTTGCCCTGCTGTGTGCTGGCATTCTGAGATGTCTTGCGATGGGGCAGTTTTCAAGTTATCTAATCCTCCCCTACAATGTTGATGTGTTTTTCACAACCCTGAGCAAGCAGAAATCCTTATTCAGAATCACTAAATGTACCAGTGGGAAGCTGCAGTCAAAACCTGGTTTTTCTATGTTAACCCTGAGTTCCCATTTGTGAGGCCACGATGTTCTTGCCGAAGTCCTCAGGATCACACTCCCTACAGGTGCACAGGCATTTTTGTGCTGCCAAGCTGCATCAAGTAGTGCTTTGGGACATGTTGAAATAATGACTTTACACCCAAAATGTGCCCCCCACAAACCTGTTGATGCTCTTCTCCCAAATCTTATAGCCCAGGTCTGCTCCAGAGCTGTTCAGGACATTCTGGTATAGCAGGCAGGCACCAGAGACTCATTCATGCTGACATCTACTGTTTACATCCATTCTTCCAGGCATGGCCTAGAGCATCATTACTGCACAATGACATCTAACCTCCGGGATGGGGAGAGGCCTGAGGTATAGAATCTGATTACAGTTGAGGCTGCATCAGGTCCCTCCACCCAGAAGGCACATTTTCAACAAGCATCCAAGATGATTCTTACAGTTCCATGACCCAGGCTTTGAGACACAGTCCTCTAAGTATTATGGCTACAGCCTAGATCTTTTCCCCTGTACCCTTCCTGCCTTTTGGTTCTTAAAGCAACCAAGCTTTTCATAAAATTGTAACATTAAAATAAATGGAAAATATTTAAAATAAACCTATCTAGCAGTTTCCTCACAGCCACCAAGCCAAGCTTCTATTTCCTTTATGTGACTTGGCCTCTCCCCACAATTGGTCCATTTAGCAGAGAAGAAACAAACCAATCAGATTTCAATGGAGCATTTTGGGCCTGATCTTTCCAGCTGTTTTTGGGGTGTATCTGAAAGGTGCCTGAACTTTGCATCTGTATTGGGACCATTTAATAGGCCATTTCTACCTAAGGCCCATCTCAATTTTCAGGAAGTCATTTTACCTTTGGAAAACCTAGATCACTAACCATATGGCCTCTTTTAAAAATGGCAAAGGGTGATAGAGTGTTTGCAAGCTTAATGGCAGAGAACAGTGGGACACTGGTGCCTGGAAAAGGTATTTCAGCATTTCCTGACTTGTATTCTATTCAGGAAGGATGAACAGCTTGAGTGAACCCAAAGACATTTGTTTTCACCCTTTATAAAACGTGCTTGAAACCAGGCACAAAGAGACACAGCAGATTCCCACTGATGTCTCTCAGGCAGCCTGACCTTTTAACCTTCTGAAATATAGGGCCTGTTTATTAGGGTCAGGGGGAAAAGGGATGGATTGTTTACTGGCTTTGGAAAATAATTCAAGTAAAATGTGACCTTACTAACAAAACGTGATCGTGCCCATTGTTTTACCAGGATGCTCTGGAAAATAAGACCAATCATCATGGCCTTTGATGGTCCTCTCAGATTCTCTGTGTAAGAAAACAGTCATCTGTATTGTTAATGAGAAGATGCCAAACACCGAAACATTCAACTTAATGTCAGTGTTTCAGGCTTACTCAGGCAATCTTCTAGTTGTTACCAGCCTTTTCAGTAAGTCCACACAGCGGAGTCTGTGGAGTGTAAAAGCTCCACATACAGATGCCCAAATACGAGTGCTAAGAAATCTGCTTTTTTTATAAGCTACAACTTTAAGACATGTAGAAATAGCAAGCTGCCAAATGTGGCAGTTTGAAAGGGAATAAACAGTACATCAGTAGTACAATATGTTTTCAGAGGCAAAGGGCAGCAGAAAATATTCTCTTGTGTAGAGTTTCTACATAATCCATCTCTAAGAGACCCTAAAATGGGCTTTCTGATTGCCTTTGAGTACTCTTAGGTTTCAACTGTTTCTCTTATAAACTCTTACTCTTAATTGGTTTCCATGTGACTTCATTATCACCATTATCTTAAAACTCCTGGCTCCTATTAACTCTTTTGCTTCTAAAATATAAACCATTATCTCTTTTTATTCCAGTTATACCAATTGCAGTCATTCACTAACTATGCAAGAGCAAGGCAGTAATAAAGGCCTACTGTGGGGTATGAGAAATAAGTAAAATGAATATCTAGTGTTTTATCTGATCACACCCTTCCTAAAATTGTCTTCCTTAGAGAGCTGCCGGAATGTCTAGAAAACATCCCATGATCATCGTTTCCTAACTTGGGTTAAAAGACAATCTCAAAAGCACTTTTAAAAGATCAACATTGGAGAACTTATTGCCAGAATAGAAGAACAAGTACCTCCCCAAACCTGTTCTTCCATAAAAGCAATGAGAAAACTGGCAAAAATGGCCAAAACAAGTTTTTCAAAATACTGCAAATTCACCAAAGGCTTGTAACAATCCAAGGAGTAAAGTGTTTACTCAAAGACTATGACTGACTGTCAGTAAGAACAGTGATTTTGTGGCATTTCAACTTGCCCTGCTCCCATCTCCCCTCTCTTCAGCTCCATGGTAGCCTTAGACTTGTGAAAGCCTGAGAACAGCAGCCTAGCAGCCCTAAGAGGGGCAGAATAAGCCTAGAGCTCCCCTAAAGCCATCCCCAGAAAACTGCCCTTATTTAACTTGCCTGGCTGTTCCCCAAAATACTCAATTCTTTTTTTGAGACGGAGTGTCCCTCTGTCACCCAAGGGCATGATGTCCACTCACTGCAGCCTCCGCCTCCCAGGTTCAAGTGATTCTCCTGCCTCAGCCTCCTTAGTACCTGGGATTACAGGTGCACACCACCACGCTCGGCTACTTTGTGTATTTTTAGTAGAAACTAGGTTTCACCATGTTGGCCAAACTGGTCTCAAACTCCTGATCATTAAGTGATCCACCTGCCTTGGCCTCCCAAAGGGTTGGGATTACAGGCATGAGCCATTGCATCCAGCCTGAAAAGCTCAATTCTTAAGAGCTTGTCTTCATTTGACCTTACTCAGAGAATATTCTGTTCCAACAGCCGTATCTCAAAGGCATTTGTCAAACACTATTAACAGCAATTGTTTAACACAGCAGCGTTTTGAAGTGGTGATACCAGATGGGGCTAACAAGAGGCTGACCAAAAAGCTTAAAAGGAAATACTAGGGAATGAGATGTCCATAAGGGGTTTGTAAAGCTATGACATATTATTGAGAACCAAGAAGGCCACACCCATGTGCAGGGCTGTGTGTATGCCCAGGTAAGATCTTAGAAGGATTTAGTCTCTCACCTCTTCCTGACCTTAAGGCCCAGTCCTAGCAGAGAGTTCAGGCTAAGGCAGAGATGTGAACTGTCTGCTGGAGTACTGAAGGTCTGCCCCAACACACACACACAGAGCCCCTCAGCAAAGGCTGAAAAACTGACCAGTTCAATGCATGTAAGGAAGTCTCTTTCCCATCATTAGGCAACCACTAAGCTAACTAAGCAGAGACTCCGGGAGCTACAAATGACAAAGAAGGCAGACCCTATAGAATTAGACCAGAAGTCACTAAACAGGCAAACAGCATCATCAACAACAAAAATCCAAGAGAGGAAGGAATCTGGATATTTAATATTTGAAACATCCAGTTTTCAACAGAAGATGTGAGACATGAAAAGAAACAGGAAAGTTTAGTTCCATGCACGCAGGAAATAAAGCAGTCAATAGAAACTGTCCAAGGGGCCCAGATGTTGGATTTAAAGTTTTTAAGTCAGCTATTATAAATATGTTCAAATCACTGCAGGAGGTCATGTCTAAAGAATTAGAAGAAAGTGAAAGGATGATGTCTTATCAAATAGGGAATATCAGTAAGTTGGGGCAGTCCAGTCAAGAAGCTGTGGTGACTCTAAGTGGGGTAGGGACAGTGGGATGGGAGAAACAGAATGGAAAGAACCATGCTCAGCAATTTGTAGGACGTGGCGGATTGGATGGGGGAGCATGGGAAAAAAGAGGGCGAGGTCAAAGCTCAGGTGAGGACACCATTCGGTGAGGGGACGGTCAGGAGGAGCTCATGTTTGTGGGGAAGATAAGTTAACCTTAGTTGGCTGTGTTTTGAGGTGTTTGCGGGACATCTAGGAGGAGATGCCAAGTAAGCGGTTAAATGTACAGGTTGGATGGACAGGGATGGGCTAGAGCTATGAAAGGGGAAGCTCCATTAACACCAAACCCTGTTCACAGCAAGCAGCATGAGTAAGACCCTGGCCACAGCAGAGCAAAGCAGTCACCACATGTGAGTTTATCATGGAAAGCAGAGGAAAGGCCATAAGGGGATGTCCAAATGCAGAGAACTGGGGGGAAATCTGACCAATGTCAGAAGAATTACACTTGCCAGGTTTAGAAGAAAAAAAAAATAAAGGAAGTCCAGTGCTATAGTCTAAAGCTTTCCCAAAATTCTTGTGTTGAAACTTATTCACCAACATGATATGGTATTCAGGGGTGGGGCCCTTAGGATGTGATTAGGTCCTGAAGGCAGAGCCCTCATAAACGGGATGAGAGACCTTATAAAAGGATTTGAGGAGACAAGTCCATGCCATGTGAAGACACAGCATTTGTCCCCTCCAGAGGACAGGGCGGCAGGACATCATCTTGGAAGTGGAGACTGGGCCCTCACCAAACACCAAACCTGCTGGTGCTCTGATCTTGGACTTCCAAACCGGAGAACCACAAGAAACACATTTCTGTTGTTTATAAGTTACCCCCTCAGTCTGTGGATTTTGTTATGGCAGCAGAAATGGGTAAAGCACCCAGTGAAATTTGAATTTCAGATAAATGACAAATACTTCCTGTAGGACAACTATATTCAAATATTGCATGGACTGCACTGATATTAAAAATTATTTGGCGTTTTGGTGATTTGTGGTTATTTCATTAAAAGGTACATTTATATTATGCAAATTCTACCAAAACACTAACTGATTGCCCTAGCCCAGAGGGGTTTTGTAATATTGCATATTGTATAGAGACTCCATCAGATACAGAACCGGGAAAACTGTCTTTCAGTCTGGCCTCTTCTGCTTACTAAAAGACAATAATAGACCAATCTTGTACCCCTCTGGTCCTTAGAGTCCACAGCAGTGAAACTGGAAGTATCTTTATCTCCTTTTTGTTTTTGCCACAACCGAGCTGTTGTGAGAATGAGGTCCGAGTGGTGTGTGTGGAGGTCCCATGCAAATATGGTCATAGCACTGCTCATGGGCTATGACCATACAAACAGCACACCATGAAGGAGACGCTGGCCGGCATGGGCATTCAAAAATCATGTGAGACACGGGGGGAAATGCAAGACACCAGGCAGGCACTAGAAACTCTTCCTATGTGTGCTTCCGTTATTCCCTGTGGAACTGTTTTTAGTTAAAAGGTTGTGTCCCCTGACACACTGGTGTCCTCATCTATGAAAACTCCCAATTGAGTTGTCTTGAGATACTTTTCAAAGCCACATGTGAACGTGTCCCATCCTCATCAGCATTTGTACAGGTTTCTTTTGTCATAAACCCAGAGTCGTCGATGACCCCATCCCTGTCTTCAGACCCGGATCATTCCCTTCCACCTCTTTTGCCTGCTACACAGGAACCGGTGGACCCAGGAGCCCTTGCTTGCGCTTTCCTGGAGCCAGCCTCTGGGACATTCCTCAGCCAGCACTGACGGAAGCTGCGGTCACACATTTCTGGCCTTTGGTGTTAATTCATTAAATGATGGCAGATTGGCTCTCAGAACTGGCTCAGCACCTGGCCCTGGAAACGCAGCTCTCAGTGAGAAGCAGGGCCCGAGTGCCACTGAGTTTCTACTATACACCTTCTGGAAGGCAGTGATTCTGAGCTTTGATTTTTTTAATTCCATTTTGGGAAAGAGAAAATTGAGGTTAAAGAGATGTGTTTATTATGTCATTTTTTAAAATGAGTGCAGTTGCCACCTGCTGGGACAGTATTGAGATTCTGCCAGTCTTTGGGCTGTGGACCCAACGATCAACACATGGTGCCCAGTGTTTCCCTAAGAGAAGCGTCAATGTCCAGGGTGACGGGCTTGGGTTCTCATGTGTCTTCATCTCAGCAGGAAGAAAGGAAACTGCGGCTCCACACTGGAGCATGGAGTGCAGGGTTCAGAACTTCAAGTTGGCTGGGTTTAGGTTCTAATCCCAATTCAGATACTTTAATAGTCATGTGACTGCGGGCCAATTCCTTACCGCTCTGAGCCTCAGTGTGCTCATCTGTAGAATGCAAACAATCCCTACCTCAAACACTGTGGGCATCCAGTGCTGCCTAGGTAGCATTAACATGCCAATTCCCTGTCTGCCAGGATACACCTCAGCCCAAGTTTTCATATGACAGTCCACTGTCGTTTAATGAGTGAGGACCACAAGTCCAGAAATGTTTGACCCCAGGACTTTCATCTCAGCTAGGCATTTGGCTGATTCACAAATTAGAGGGTAAAAAGCAGCTGTTGAGACATTATAAAATTGTTACTAAATACAGCTGGACAAAGGCAGCTGGAGGAGATGCTGGAGGAAGGCCCAAAGCTGGAAGAGCTGGGCTGGCTGACCTCAGGGGCTGCAGCCAGTGAGCAATGGGCAAGACTATGGGTGGGATCAGGGGTATGTGGTCACCAGCCCTCTTGGGTCCTTATCAGGCAGCTCCACCTAGGCTGTGTCCAGCAGCCCTGGAGAGAAGCAGGAGCCCCGTGGCCACCCAGAACACGGGCTCCCTGGAACACTTGCCAAGTTGTAGATCAAAGAGCTTCCCAAGGTGCCAGACGCCTCCCCAAAGCTTCTGTGACCTAGAGAAGCGTGTGTGTAAAGAGGGGATGAAAGATGCCATGGCAGGAGTATTTCAGCAATTCCATCTTCACTCCTGTAATGCCTCAGTTTGCCCCACTGTTCACTGACTTTAAAATGGAATCATTCATTGATATTCAGCTGGAAATCCAAAGATTTTCACCTGCATAGGAGCCTGAAACCTTTAGGTTCTATTAACGTTGCAGTAAAATTCAGCTACTTTTAAGTCTCTGGATGCTGTCCATGGCTAAGGGTCACAATCTACTTTCTCCTGGTGTCTTTGACTAAAATGAAACAGAAGTGTTTGATTCTTCTCTTGTGTCCAATCCTGCCCCTGGGGGAGGGAGGGCAAGGGGCCGATCAACAGTTTGCTGTGACAGAAACGCTTTGCAGAGCGTGCAGGGGGTGGGTAGCAGGATTTGCTCAGGAACTCAGGCAAGACTGGGGAGGTCCCAGGCCCCTTGTCTTGGGGCCTCACCCCTGTCCGTCTCTTCACTCCAGACCCTGGGCCGGCAGGCTCTGGGAGTGGTGGCATTGCCAGGTTTCCCTGTGATCTTTGGGGATGGGAGTGTGAGGCTAGAGAGAAAGCCTTGCTGGGCACAGGGGAGGTCCAAGCCCGCTGTGATTGTGGGAAGGACTCCATGAGAGCAACTGCCACTGTTTCTCCACGTTTGCTGTTTTGCTTTATTAAAAAAAGAAAAAGTTCCTAATACTTTGGGCCACAGGGAAACCAGCTTCACTTCTTAGCCCAGATTAGAGACTGGGTCTGTTTGCCAAGCAGCAGCCTTCTCCTGGCTCCCTCCTGGGCGGCTCCTCTGACCTCGCTGCTCCACTCTGACCCTGGAGGGAGGCATCTCCTTCATTGCTGGCTTCAGCTGCTGCCACTACCCAGGGCCATGTCAACAGCTCCCACCCCTCTCCCTCCTGGAATTCCGCTCTGCACCCACTTCTGCTGGCTGGCCCTTCCCACTCAGTGTCTACTATGAGAAGGTTTTCAAGAGAACTCGGGAGTCTGCCTTCTTTCCTTGTGCAGCCACTCTTCCTCTGAACTGTGTCTTCCGTGGCATTCCCAGCTATGGGTCCTGCCCTTGAACTCGTCCTTGCTGCCTCTGTCTCCTCTATTCCACCTTCTCACCAGTCCCCAAGCCTACAGACCCAGCCATCGAATTTGTCTTTTGAATTCATCCCTTCTTTCATATTTTTCTCATAATTCAGGTCCTTGTGGTCATGCCAGGATGACTGCCCACGTTTCCCCATGAGCAGCCCTCTCCCTGGTGTCTTCTTCGACCGCAGCTGTCACCAAGCAGATGGGTCCTCCTAAGAGGACTCTGCGATCACAAAACTTCAGTGACTTCCCCTTGCCTGGGCTGCCAGACAAAGCACAGGACACCCAGTGAAAGCTAAATTTCAGATACATTTTTTTAGCAAGACTATGTACCATGCAATATGAATGACATACTTACACTAAAAGATATTTGTTGTTTATCTGAAATTCAAACGTAGCCGGGCCTGTTATATTTTTATTTGCCAAATCTGATGGTGATATGCCTTGCCTTCATAAGGAAAGTCAAACTCACCGGGCGGCATTTATGGCTATCTGCCATTTGACCGTTTCTTCAGCTTTCTCCTGCTACTCCCACAGTGAAACTTCTCTGCTACTCACCTTGGCAACAAATGTCCTCTAATCTAGAGTTTCCTTCATCCTCTCTCCACTTGCTTCAGTCTGATTCTCCATTTAACTCCCTCTATCCCTGGAAACCCTCTCTGGCTTCTCTGCCTTCTAAAGAACCTGTAGTGTTTGTTTACTCTGTGGCTGCGCCCTGGTTCCTGTGCTTTGCACTATTAATAGCACCCTGGGGCTAGGTAACACCAAAGAGCCAGGAAATACACTGGACCCTAAATGGAACTCTGGGTCTCACCTGGCAGGAGCAAGAGGCTGGCATTCCCGCAGAGGCTGGCTGAGTGGGCCATGCCAGCACCCAGCAAGCAGTTCCCTCTTCACTGCCCAGCACGGGAGGTAAACCCTCCCTGGAAAGGGAGTCGGGCCACATGGAAGTGAGTAAAGTCAGGTAAAGGCAAAGTCAACATGCGGGGAAGGCACGTGGTGGCAGAAGGAGCACCTTCCTCTGGATCTAGGGTCCCTCGGACGTCCTCCTTTGAGCTGATTTCTGCACCCCAGTTCCTGCAGCTGTCCCCACAGGGCAGGGCTTCCAGACGGCACTGCCCCTCTGGACATTTCTAAGTTGGTCAATGTTGCTTATTAAAAAGCAGGCAGAAGCTGGGCGCGGTGGCTTACACCTGTAATCCCAGCACTTTTGGAGGCTGAGGCGGGCGGATCACTTGAAGTAAGGAATCAGAGACTAGCCAGGCTAATATGGCGAAACCCTGTCTCAACTAAAAATACAAAAATTTGTCAGGTGTGGTGGCAGGCACCTGCCTGTAGTCCCAGCTACTTGGGAGGCTGAGCCAGGAGAATCACTTGATCCTGGGAGGCAGAGGTTGCAGTGAGCCCAGATTGCACCGCTGCACTCCAGCCTAGGTGACAGAGCAAGAACCTCTGTTTCAAAAAAAAAAAAAAGAAAAAAAGCACAGAACAGGGCCCTACATGCCACACTACACACTCCAGATCAACACCACCACAAAGGCACCGCCTCCCCAACCCAGAATCCCAGGCGACTGCGAACACACAGGTGGCTGACTTAGGGGGGTTTATTGCCCCTAGCATCTTGTGATTAGTTGGTAATTCAACATCAGTCCTCAGATATGTTTCTCATAAATTGCTGTCAAGACAGTTTTCCTCTAATCTATACTCAAATTTATAAATATATATACATAGTTATATATATTTTTTGTAGAAACTGGGTCTTGCTATGTTGCCCAGGCTGGTCTCGAACTTGTGGGCTCAAGCGATCCTCCTGCCTCTTGGCGTCTCACAGTGTTGGGATTACAGATGTGAGCCACTGCGCTGCGCCACTTCATTGATTTAAAGTCAGCATTCCAAACCACTGGAAGACAGGCCCTGCTAACTCTTCAAATGGCCATGGTGTGCCCCCTGAACACCTGGTAAGTGAGCCCTGTGGTACTCCGCCAGAGACCCTCAGGACAGAACTGAGCAGTCATCACAAATTCATCTCCAGCTGAAGAACTGTGTAGTGTTGCTTTTTTAAAGAAAAACCAGAAAGCCAGGTTTCCCTGACATTTTGAAAGGAAACCCAGGTGGTGCTAAGAGGGCTGAAGTAAGTCAGGGTGCAAAAAGTGCCCTGTGTACCTCGCACGTCCAGAACACACTGTGAAGAACCCAGATTTCTTCCCCGGGCATCCTGCCCATCTTAAGGGAGCATCATAAGCAGCATCTCCACCATGCGCGGGCTCAGCTCCTCCTTCCTTTCTCAAAAGAAGCAGAACTGCAAGCACAGAGACCCTTTTCCCCACCAGCAAACTCCTCCTTCGACTGCACCTGGGGCCCTTTTCCCCTCTTTCCACCCACATCTCACCAACGCATTTAAATTGTTCAGCTCCTTTCTTCTCTCGTCTCGCTTGTTGCTAAGTTACGGAAGATAATTAGGATCAGGCTTGGGAGCTCATTACAATTCTAGTCACGGGCTCTCTCTTTCTCCCCCTTTCTCTTTCTCAGGAGAAGGAGTAAAAATGCTTGTTAAACTATAATCCAGAAAACCTTCCACTTTCAGAATAGGCAACAGAAATGCTGGGCATGGTGTCGTGGCTCTTGCAAACTGCACACCTAAAATCCATGCATATTGCAGAAATTCATGAAATGCTTCATTGGATTCCTGCCCTGCTATAAGGAAAATGTCAGAAGAGCACCTGTATCTCCAGATGGGGATTCTTCCCCCAGTGACAAGGGAAGGAGCAGCCGGGAAATGAGCAGTTAGAGCTTTATCATTCTAAAGTAGCAAAGGGAACTGCTCTTATCTCCATGTGGCTGAATGTAGTGTTTCAAACCAGCAAGTGCAGTCTTTCTGTCTGAAAAGTGATTCCCCTTGATGTGCCAAGCAACCCTCTCAGGGCAAATCAGAAGAAAGTAACCTTTTAATCCACTCTGATTAATGTTACAAAACCAGCTCTCCCAACACCTGTAATATTATTCTCTGAGCAAATGATGGAGGAGAACAGGCTTGAAAACTTAGGGAAACCCAACAAACCTCCAACCACCTTCAACTCCACAGAGAGCTAGCCATTCTCCCTGCAAGCTCCGCCTGGACTTCAGCTCAAGATCCTGGTTACTGTGATCTGATCTGCAGCACCTGTGGCCGAGGTCAGGCCTGCCCTCCTTGACTCTACTGACTTGTTTGTGACTTGCAGAGCCCAGTTTCCTTACCTGCCCATGGGGTAGAGTTGAAATGGACTCCTGTGGGCAGGGCAGGGTTTGGTGTCTGTGCCCTTTGTCAGGTGGCAAGAGCTGGTGTCACTCATGGCCTGCAAGAGGACTGCATTTGCCAAAGGGTGTCTTTCTATTCTATTGCCCTAGGGGGTCTCCACTGGCTGACAGAGAACTTACTCGGCTCCCAAGTTGATGGTTGATGCTGTTCTGATCAGCTGGTGAGCACCTCAAGGCTGGAATGAATGCCTGTCCACCTTTGCATCCATAAAAGTTTTTATTAAGCAAATGAATTTTCACCATCAACTGTAGGCTATAATTTCTAGTCCAGCATAGAAGGCTTGGGCTATTCCAACCACTAAACATTTAGATTTATAGTCAGAAGCACTTGGCAAAATTACACAAAAAATACTATTCTTATAAAATTACAAAGTAAAGAAGACAGCCCTACCATACTGAGACTATCTAGAAGTTTTTCTTGTTGTATGTAAGTGGGAATAATGCAAAGATCTTATTTTTATTTTGGCTGTAGCTGAGTATAGAAAAGCCCACAGCTTCCTGTGCACCCCACTGTGGTGGACAAAAGTCCCCAAAGAGCAACTCAATCATCTCAAGGTGAATTCTCCATCAGTGTTACCCTCCCCGCCACAGACATCACAGCTACTTATGCTGCTTTAATAAAGCTAACCTGGTGTATTTGCTAATATATGCCTTTCAAATCACTCCAAGCTCAGCACCAGTGACTGACATCAGGTCAAGCCTGCCTCTGCCACAGAACACTTACATGCTTATGAGAGAGTAGCTCACTCTTTCTGAACCTCAGTGTCCTCCCCTGTTGAAGAGATATTGCTATCCTTGCGAAGATGTATTTTGGATCCTGCATGTCAAGCAACTAGCAACTAGCACAGAGGTTGGCACACAGTAGATTGCAGTAAGTGGCAGTGGACATCATCCTTGCTATGATTCTAGGTTCCATCCTGATAAAATGAAGTATAAGTCTGCTGGCATGAGCGCAAATGGTGCAGCCATTTGAGACCAATACAGTAGCACTCAGTGAAATAAATAGGTGTGCATATAACCTATGGCTCATCAATCCCACTCCTGGGAAGAGACTCCCAGAGAGCACCAGCACCAGGGAACAGGGCCCAGGTAACTTATTCCAACATTGTCTGTGGGCGTGGAAAGTGAAAGGCAACCTGGGGTTTAATCCAGGGGAACAGATGAGAAAAATGGTGAAAAATGGCTGTGAAGCCGACAGGGGAATGAGCTCCAGGACTGCCAGCAACATCCAGTGGTCTTTAAAACACAGTGTGCAATTTTTAATTTGTTTTAAATTTATGCTTACTTTTTACTTATTTATTTTTTAAGAGACAAAGAGTTTCGTGCTGTCACCCAGGCTGCAGTGCAGTTGTGCAATCATAGCTCACTACAGCCTTGAACTCCTGGGCTCAAGCAATCCTTCTGCCTTGGCCTCCCAAAGTGCTGAGATTACATGCATGAGTTATCACACTGGGCCAGCTTTTTTTTAAAGTAAGAAATAGAATGAGACCTACAGCCTCATACTATTGATGTGAGTTTATGATACTTACAGACATGCTGCAACACTATATTTCACAGACGCATACATATCCAAGGGCATAAGTGCTTAGGCTGAGAGGAAAAGAGTGAATGAGAGTGTGGAGCATAAAGAAGTGGGAAAAAAAGATAATAAAATAAAATAAGAGAAGGGCCTCATATAGACTACTGGTGAACTTTGTATGATTAACTCAACCCTTCACTTTTTGTCCCCCCCAAAAACCAAAAAAGTGGTGGTCTCTCATGCATGACTTGGACAGATCTACCTGAAAGGAGTCAAATTATTGCATCAATTAGGCCAACAGCAAGGACAAAATGGAGGTCTTTGAGAGTAACACTATGTGCTCACTCATCTTTATATCCACAGCACCAAGCATATAACAGGCAGGAAATAAATGCTTAGATGAATGAATAAAACAAAACACGTTGATATTCATGCAGGTATTTTCTTCCTTTCCTTACCAGAGGATGACAGCACCCTCAGAATGACAAAAGGGAGAACTGGGAACTTATTAGGAGGCAGGTGTGTTTCCAGGAGGTGAGGGGACAGGAGAGGTGTGCACTGGAACTGGTTTCCCAAATGTCAAGAGAGTTGCCTAACTCTTTGGAGGAAGACAGGACTCCAAGAAACAAAATGATTAAAGAACAGCCCACGAGGCACACAGTAATGCACAACATTAACATGTGCTTTGGACATCCCACATGCTATAGGGCACAGAAGATGAGTCTGGCTCCACTGTTACCTACAGGGTGAGGTGTACAATATGTCATACAGTGTCACTGATACTCTGTGACATAAAGGCCACTGATGAAATCTCAGATCTAATTGCAAATTTAAGGGGAAGTTACCTTCTTAGGTGGTGTGCGGCCTGTTCACACTAATGGGTTCCAGAGTCCCACCTGACTGGCTTGACTCCCCACCTGCAGTGTGTGCACGGTGATCCCCATCCTCCCTTCCCACCAACTCCGTATTTATGTGGCAAGATTGTAGCTTTTGAGTGTTTTATTCATTCTGAGTGATGATGCATGTGATGGTGTCAAGGTGACTTGGGCCCAAGCCGCCAAACCTTTTGTTCTCATTTCTAGTAAGTCGTTGGTTCCTGCTTATTCTCTTCACAGCCCATTCATTCCATAGCAGGGAATGTTCCCGCTTGCTGTGATGTCCTATGGCGTTTGTTTACAGCAGTAAACCTTACTGGGGTGTGTTTCAGGAATTTGATTCTAGGCGCTGCTGTTTTGACATACAGTCGTGTGAAGGAGAAGAATCCTTTTATGGCAAAGAAGAACACTGGGGTTAAAAGGGTTTGAGATTTAGATTTGCCTGTTTTAGATAAAAGACCCAAGAAGTAATTTCTTCATAATTCACAGTTCACTTTCTCACTTCTCCAGTTGGGTGACGTTGAGTATTTTAATATAAAATTCCTTCTAATTTTGGTTTCATTTCCACTTTGAGGCACTGGAGTTTAAAACTACAAATCAATTCCTAAGCAAGAAATGCTGTTAGACCTTAACCTGAAAGTCAGCATCTTCAGAGATGCTGGCTGGGGCACGGGTTGACTTTGTGACTTACTGTAAACAGTGTATGAGTATCCCCATCCTCACAGGAGAGTCAAGTAAGGCCCAAAAGGTGAGAGGGGAAATGAGGAGATGTAATCAAAAAGTACAAAATTGCAATTCTATAAGATGAGTCCAGAGACCTAATGTAGGCAGGAGGCTGTAGCTAATAATATATAATTGCACACTAGCACTGTGCCAAGGGAGATTTTAGATAAAAAAGAAGAAAGAAAGAAAATAAAGTAGAGCCCAGGAAAGAACTGGACCCCACACTTGGCAGGAAAAGCCTCTCCCTCAAGCCATCAGGACCCCCCTGTATTACTAGCATTTGCCCATCCTGCCTAGTCTCAGGTCGGGATCATCAGCTGAAACTTCTAGACAAGACTCTGAAAGCAATCTGCAACCAGGTAGCAGGGAAAGTTCAGCCAGAGTCTTTCAAATGGAAAAGCCCAGACCAGGAGTCCTCTGCTCTGCTCCATCTCTGGCTTCTCTGCAATCCATTCTGCAGCAAGAAACCAGGGTGATCTTTTCAGAGTAGTGTGGATCATGTCACCCCCTCAGCTCTGTTTCACCTCATTCAACAGTTTCCCGGTGTTCTTGGTTTACCAATAAAACTGCACTGTAGCGGACAAGGCCCTCGATGGCTGGATCCTGTTTACATCTCCAGTTCTACTTCACACCCAAAGTCTCTCCTGCAGCCATGTGGGCGTGGGCCATCTACATGCCATGTTCCCACATGCCTCAGGGCCTAGGCACCCGCTGCCCTCCCCCGAGCTGCTCCTCCTCTTCCCTTCTGCCACTGCCTCCTACTCATCCTCCGTTATCAGATCAGTACCACCTCCTCCAAGAAGCCCTCTCCAATTTTCTGGTGAGGCCAAATCCGGTGAACTGTGCCCTACATCTTCCTTTAGAACAATTCTCAGTTGGAATTTCATATATTGGGTGATGATACAGTTGTCTGTTTTTCCACTGAATGGTAATTACCAAGAAGCCGTGCCCATCTCCCAAACTGTTGGGTCCACGGTACCCAGCATGGTAAGTGAGGATGCGGGATGTCTATTTAGTCATTGACTGAATGGGGTGATGAATGAATAAATGAATGAGCAAGCCAGGACTGAACCTCATCACACAATTGGGATAACATTGGCATGGAATAGGAAGATGAATGTACACTGATGGGCTATTCATGGCAGAGTTATGCACTTAAGAGTATGACTTTATGGACTAGGGCGACAACTGCTTCCTAAACACACCTACTTGGAAATGGAGATCTAGACTGACAGTAACAGCAAACAACAACTGCCTAGGCCTGCTGCTGTCGGCACCGTGCTGGGACCCTCACTCACACTATTTCTAGAGGTTAAGTCAGCGTACTTAAAGTCACATTAGGTCAGAAACTTGGCTCCACTAGTTACTAAAAGTATGTCTTAAATAATTAGTGAAGTGCCCCAGGCCTGTTTTCTCATTTGGAAATGAGACAGTAACAGCATATACTTCAGACTGTTACTGTGAGTCTTCAATGGGCTACCATCTGTAAAGCCCTTACCATGGTATTTGGCATGCAGCAAACACCAAAAATATCAAAACTACGATCATGCCCATTTCAAACACAGGAAAACTAGCAAATGGTTGGGTCAGAACTCAAACAGAGGTGTGTCTGGCTCCAAAGTTTTGCCTCTCTTGATCCTGCTTGCTATGAGGGTGGGCAGCACCAAGTCTCTTGGCTGAAGGTCTTTGGTATTTGCAGGTGAGCTAGACTGGCACTGCTGTGGGGGGGAGCAGGTGGCAGGAGCAGGTGGCAGGCAGGCAGCTGTGCAGAGCTCTGACACACGTGCAGGAGGAGAGCAGGCATCAAGTGGTGGGACGCGGAAACTCCATGAAAACTCATGGACGCTGGGACCGGTTTGCAAAGTCAGTGTGGGGTGAGCAAGAAGCTGGCAATTGCAGGCCAAGCCTTGAAGGTCCTCAGATCAAGGCTGAGATCAAGCCTGGGGTGGGACAGGGCCTGCAAGAAAGAAGGATGTGTGACCAACCAAGGGAACAAAGAGTTGTGGGCCCCAGAGCAGACCAGTTCTCACAACAGCAGTGGGACCACCTCCCGAGGTTTCAAGCCAGGGGGTTGGACAGCAAGAGAAGGAATGGAACCTGTACCTAATATTGGAGCTGAGCATGCATTTTCCTGTAGAAGTATGGATTACACACAGTCCTGGGGCCTACAGCATAGTGTGTGCTGCTCTATAATACACTGTGTCCTGAATCTTCCAATACAAATCCAAATTCCATATTCTGTTTTGTCTTTTTTTTTTTTTAATTTTATTTTAGATCCAGCAGATCCCTGCGCATGTTTGTTATGGGGTATCTTGTGTACCGGTGAGGACTGGGCTTCTAGTGTCCATTCTCCAAATGGTGAACATTGTACCTGATAGGAAATTTTTCATCCCTCACCCACTCCCTTCTCCCACCATTTTGGATTCCTGAGCATCTATTATTTCCATCTTTATGTCTGTGTGTACTATATTCTGTTCTTTCATTCCAGTATGATCACATGTACTTGTCAACTCATGGATCCCAATTTTGCGTTCAGAGAACATGGCTCCTGTAACTACAGTTAACCTCTACTGTGAATTAAACCAGCTTTTGTGGACTGGGGCTCTTTTTTTATTTTTTGACATGGAGTCTCGCTCTGTCCCCAGGACTGGGGCTATTTCTCGTAGGAAAATTTGTTCCATGATCCAGATAACTTACGGAATGGAACCCTTAGGCATGGCCTGCATGGTAGAAACATCTATTTGCTATTATTAAGTTCAACTATGATGTGTGGTGCCCTTCCCGGACGTTGTTTTATTTTCTTCTAATTCACCAGAGATCATATTTTAACAAAAATAATAATAGTGAAAACTGGCTCGTTAAGAAACCCAGGGTCCCCTCAACAACATATGAATCAAAGGGAAGGACTTTGCCATTTCCCCCTGGAAAGCCTGTCTTAGGAATGAGGCGAGGTTGAAGAGCCGACCTGCTGCAATGACTGTGTCAGCCCATCTGGCCATGAATCCAAGAGGACTAGGGGACTCCTGTCCAGCCTGCATGCAAGAGGACCTTGCTGGAACATGCTCCCTGGGACTGCCTTCTGCTTGACTTCCATCTGCTTTTCTGGGGGTAACTTCCTTTTACATAAGAGTGACTCTCTTTTGTCTCTAGGTGTTTTCTCTTCTTGTGAGCAGATCCTTCCTTCCTTCCCTGTCCGTGCACCTCACTGTGTCCCCATTGTCTTCATTTCTGCATTTTGCATCCCCCACAGCACCACCCCAGACCCCGGGTCACCAGAGCCACAAGACCCTCAATGGCCAGGTTTCCTGTCCCAGGGTCTGCTGCTTCGTTCATATTCACTCTTCTCAGTTAACGAGGAGCTTTGTTTCACTTTTGGCACAAATAATATCAAAACGACAATTGAGAAGCAAAACATCAAAAACAAATCCAGGCACTTGGCCATCCTTTGGAACAGCTGTTTTCATTGTCTGTTCCCCTCGTCCTTGCCCAGTTGCAGACGTGCTTTCCCATTGATTTATTTCATCATCCCTTAGTCTGTCACTCAGGGATGGAGAGTCTGCCAGGCACAGGGCTATAACCTGGCACACAAAGATAAAGCACTCATTTCCCAGGAGTTCAGGCTGCATAGTTAATAATCAACTTTTAAGAACTGCACCTGTGGCAGTTCTTAAATGATAAAAGCATGTACAATGCTGTTTCTGTTGTTTTCCTCAAGAATTTCTAAGAACTTCTCAGTCAAGAATGCACATCAGTGGTGCTTATTACCTTAATGAATTTCAAAGTCCTCTTTTCTCTATTTTACAAGTGGGGAAACGTGTTTCCGTGTGAGAGGAAAACAAAATGGTCAGCTTACTTTGGGCAGCACATTTTTAAGATATCAATGGAAACAGAAGGTGTTTTCCACCGCATGATTTGCTAGATTTAGTTTTCTTCCCCCATTCTAGACTATTTTTGGCCCTAATTCTTCTGCAGAAATTATTTCTTCTATAGAAATCTCTCTTCTCCCAGGAGACAGACATCAATAAAGGGAGACAGCACGGCAGCAAATGCTTTCAGGCCCGGCTCTCCTTTCCACCCACAGGCTGCTGCAAGACCAGCGGCAGAAAGAACAGTGCTTCCTGTCCACTTTTTTGCACTCCAGAGTTGGAGGTCAAGGTGAAAACTTTCACTCATTTTACCTCCAGCTGAAATTACAGACAATAGTCATGTTTCTTTGAACTAAATACTTAACTTTTACAAAGCAGGATAAGCAACGTTGTCATAACTTTTCCAGTTCTGTGAAGTAGAAACAGTGCCAGCATTATGACTAATCTCATCAGCAAACCCAGCTAGCTGGTATCAAAATGTCATGGGGTCATTAGAAAAAAATAGGACATTTTAGCAATTCTAATTAAGTCTTGAGTTTATTTAAACCCTTGGCTTAATGAAAAGATTTTTCCCCTTTATTAACATTTGTTTTATTTTTACTTTTATTATTACAAGACTTCATGTTGCCCAGGCTTATTCATTATTTCAGCCAACAAATATTTACTGAGTGACTACTATTTGCCAAACCGAGATCCAGGCTCTGGGGATATAATTATGTAAAATAAGCATGAGGTCTGTGCTTTCATAGAGCTGATATTTTAGTGGGAGATTAACTATGAAGAAAAACTAAATTAATACTAAAATGTTAGAGAGTAATAGCTACACACAGATTTAAAACAGTGCTGTGATGAAGAGTAACTGGGTGGTCTAGAAAGGCCTTTAGCAGAGCAGGACTGGGGCACGGGACCTGGGTCTACCATGTTCAATTAAGTATGGCTTAAAGCTGCCTCCTCACATATTCTAAGCTTGGCCTAAGGGTTCTTCCATACAGAGGAAACCATGACCAAACTGCAGGTGTAAACAGACTGTAACTTACTTTGCATCAATCACAGAGTTTCGCCAATCACAGGCAGCCAACTGTTCAAACTGTGTTCAAATAAGGCAAATGCCAAACTGCACCCAGTCCAGCTGTGTCTGTGCCTCACTTCCCTTTCCTGTATGTCTCCTTCCTTTTTCTGTCTAGAAATCCTCTCTGACCACGTGGAAGCATGGAGTTGCTCCAAACCTATTCTGGCTGGCTAACAGGAGGGTGTGCTGCCCAATTCAAGAATCTTCCTCTGCTCAATTAAACTCTGCTAAATCCAATTGTCTGAAGTTTTTCTTTTAATGGCCACCAGGATTCAGTTACTTGAGCAAGTTCCCTAATTCCTACGAGGGTTTTTTTTAAATCATTTTACTCCTCATTGGTAAAATTTAGATAATAATAACTCCTAACTCACAGGATTGGTGCAAGATTTAAGGAGTTAATGTATGTTAGAGTAGTGCCTGATACATAGTAAGTGCTGCATAAGGGACAGTCATGATGAGTACAATTAAATGTGCTAAGCATATACACTCAGGTTCATAGCCATACTATTCACAATAGCCAAAAGGTGGAAGCAACCCAAGTGTCCATCAATGGATGAATGGTAAAAAAAAAATGTGGTTTCTTCATACAACAGAATATTATTCAGCCTTAAAAAAGGAAGGAAATCCTAGCACATGCTACCACATGGATGAACCTTGAGTGAAATAAGCCTGTTACAAAAGGACAAATACTGTGTGATTCCACTTATATGAGGTACCTAGAGTAGGCAAATTCATAGAGACAGGAAGTGGAAGGACGGTTGCCAGGGGTTGGGGAGAAACGGGCATAGACAATAGTGGTTTAATGTGGACAGAGTTTCAGATCTTCAAGATGTCCTGAAGATTGGATGTACAAATGTGAATGCACTTAACATTACTAAACTGTATGCTTAAAAATAATTAACATAGAAAATGTATGTGTATCTTACCACAAATTTTTAAGAACTGCTAAGTGTAAATTACAATGTGAAATAAGAATCCGGGTAGAGACAGGGAGTAGCAGCTGTACGGCAGCAAAGTTTATTGTGGTGTGCAAGGCTGCGCATCTCCAAGAACTTCCATTTATGTCTTGGTCTACGTAACAGGCACACCGGAGGTGCTCAGTTCAAAGCCTGCCTGAATATTCATGGTGCTTCAGACTATTTCTCCCTCCCACATTTCCCTGAGTTGTTAGTCGAGGTTCTTGTTGCAAGCAACAGAAACTAGCAGGAGAGACATTTATTTAAAAGATATTAGATGGGCTTGAGAACTAGGCTCAAGGCCAAACTTCCAGGAAAGACCCAAAATCATGCTGCAGTAAGGGTCTGATGAGAAAACCAAGCCATTGACCTCACTAAGTCCTAAAAGCTTTAAGGACTGGCCTAAAGTCCACTTACTCAAATGTGGCAGTAGCTGCTATGGCCACCAGCACCAATGTCACCTGCGTGTGAGGACAGACTGCCACTCCCAAGAACTGCATGCCTCAGCTGCCACTCTCACAGGCAAAAATGAATTCCACGTGGAACTTCCTCTTTCAAATTTCTAACATATGACAGATAGGTATAGATAGATATTTCTATTGTATCAAATAGAAAACAAGTAACAAAATTACATGCAGGTGAGTCTGACTGATGGTGCATAAGCCACTTGCCTGGCCCTAGCTGATGAAGAGGCTGGCACAGTGGGTTTTCTCAGTGCTATCTTGGGGTAGTGGGATTCACAAACCTGGAAATTTTTTTTAAATTGCAAGGTGAACAGTACAGAGCAGCTGAAACCTTGACAAATGTCCACTACGGTCCCCCACTTGGCCTCCCAACATCAACATACAATCTTCTACACTTCAACCTAACAATCATGACGTTATCCAGAAAATGGTCAAATAACTCACCATTGTCTTGGATTAAAAAAACTTGACATTACCATAATATTGGTGATCCCTATGAAAATCTGTAAATTCACAGAGACAAGATCTACGGGATCAATGTTGGACAGGTTCAGCTTAAAATGCTAAAGGAACCCCAAATATTGAGTTTGCGAGTTTACCTGGTTTGCACCTATGGGCTGGAGTCAACTGTGCATTAGGTTTAGTTTTGGATGAGATGACCAAGGATTCAGTTTAGGCTACACTTAAGTGGATGTTAAAAAAAAAAAAAAAAAGAGCCAATAGTAGATACTGAGGAGGAGCCATCACAACTCAGAGGAATCAGGAAAAAGCGACGCCGAGGGAGGAGAAGCTCCAAGGGCATCGTAGGTGCACAGAAGTGATGAGATTGAAGAGGAAAATCATCTCTGGTTTGGCAAGCAGGTCACCGGTGATGGCCCAGAAGGCAGATTCAATGAAATCATGGGAATGGAAGCCAGGATTCTGGGGACTGAGCTGTGTGTGAGCAGGAGGGGCTGAAGGAGAGGCAGCAAGTCTAAACAACTGTGTCAGGAGGCTCATCTCTAAAGTGAAGTGAGTGCATCAGAAGCCCTGACAGAATAGGATGGCCCATGTCCAGCCCTGCCATGAGCACATACTGTGAAGATCCACCTGCCTCAGACTCAATGCAAACATTAATCATCTACATGCCCAGTTCATACAAATGCTTGATTTCCCATTTATCTTTCTGCAAAGTCCACTGACTTTCTGCAAAGTCCATTTAGCCTTTGAGAGAGAACAGCTTTTCTCTCATGTACTTGTGGGTTCAATTTTGTACTTTCTCCAATTCACTGTTCCTTAATATTCTTGATTGGATATGTGCACTTCTTTTATCTTCTATAAAAATGAGAAGAGGGCATATGGATTGAATTATTAATACAGCAAGCACATGTTACATCTTTATGCCAACACCACCACCAATACCTTGCCATAACCAGCCGCAAATCCTTAAGAGCTCTAGCTGTTAGAACACTCAAGTCAGCTGTTTTAAAGTGCACACGGGGAGAATCGTCTTGCTCAAAAATTCCTTAAAGTCTTACAAAGTTAAAACTTTGCTTAACATAAAAACAGAGCTTCCAGGCATCCAGAAAAACAGCAAAGTGAGTGACAATGCCAAGAGCCTCCTCCTCACTAAATGCCCTTACTTAGAACACAATGGAAAATGTTTATCAACAACAATGCCAGCAAGAAACATTAAATCTGATGTGATTCAATGCAGGGTGTGCCTGTTTGCATGTACAGTCAGACACCAAAGGAACAAGCTCCACACTACAGAGGGCTGAGTCAGACCGGAGGTCACATCTCTGCGTGCTGGTTATCCCTAGTTCCACCAGAGAGAAGCGCTTGAGGATACAGGGTGAAGTACTTTACTTCTAAGCCTTGGCCTTCTCATCTGTAAATTACAATCAGACCCACTTCACAGGGTTGTTATGAGAGTTAATACAACAATGCGGATAAAGCTTCACTCTAATACCTTGCTCCAATAACGGTGGTGGTGGTGATGTTATTATTCCACTTAAACACAATTCCCTGAAGTTCAGCATAGCAGGCTAAACTCCAACTAGCTTCTGGATCACTTCAGACAATGTCTGGCTTCCCATCCTTTGGTCTTGCTGCCCTCCATTCTAATGTGTCTACTATGAGTCCTAGGGCTCACGTGACTCCACTGAGATGCAGCTGTCTGTCTCCTCTACAAAGGAATCATATCTCATCATTCAAGCAGTTTATGACTGGGCTTAAGCACTAGTTTTCTACGCATCTCTAGTTCCTCTGGTCATACTAAAGTCCTCCCTGAACCATGAGTGCATTCATCATGGTTCTCCAGGGAAACAAAACCAACAGAATATATATACAGACATAGACATTAACACAGACGTAGACACATACATAAAGGTAAGGACCTGACGCCTACAATTGTGGAGGTCAGCACGTCTTAAGATACGCAGCACAAGTTGGCAGCCTGGAGACCTGGGAGAGCTGAGGACATAGTTCCAGTCTGAAGGCCGGCAGTTCTGAGATCCAGGAAGAGCTGCTATTTTGGTTTGAGTCTGAAGGCAGGAAAAAACCAGATGCCAGTCAGGGAGGGGGAATTCTTCATTACTCAGGGGAGGGTCAGACTTCCGTTCTATTGAGGCCTTTAACTGATTAGAAGAGACCCACCCAAATTAGGGAGGAAAGTCGACTTCACTCAGTCTACTGATTTAAATGTTAATCTCATCCAAAATCATTCTGACGGAAACACACAGAAAAATGTTCAACCAAATATCGGCACCCTGTGGCCCAGTCAAGTTGACACATAAATTTAATCTTCACAATAAGCACATAGTCCCAAAGTAAGGCCTAAGCTAATCAGTAAAGTTCTATTGGCTCAGAGTAGACACAACCCAAACCACTACCAAAACAAACCAGAGACGCCAAATACATGGACTTCTGGAAAGAGATATCTCCTCTCTCTCTTCCTTTCAATGGGGGGGCGCCATCCCTATCCTGAGGGAAGTGAGCATATGGTCAGGGGGTGGCGGGGGAAGCAAGGAGAATCCCAGAGAAATGCTGCAGCCCTTGTCAGCCATGCATCAGGGCTAATTTCCTCGGACATTTCTGTTGCCCAAGCAGATCCATCATGTTTACCATGCAAACCAATTTGGATGGGTTTTCTGTCACCTGCAAGATGAAGCCTAACTGCTCTACTCTGACACTGGAACCATTCTAGTCAATGATCTGCCCCTGCTCCTGAACTTTGTACTCCAGGCAAGCAGTCAGTATGTGAAACACTGTCCAAGCTAAATTATGTCCTTGGAGCTGAGAAGATGTTCCTCAAATGTTCATGCTGCCTAGGCTTACCTCTATCCAATGAGTTACTTGCCAGAGACCCCCCTACCGCACTCCCACATCTCAGATAGGAATGCCCTCCTGGAGTGAACTCACACTGGGGACCTTCCTTTGGCCTCTGAGATTTGCAGTGTTGGTCACCTTTTGGGGTCAAGCCCTCAATCCTGCCATTTCCCAACTTTCTCACTGTCACAACAGTCAGTGCCATTTGGTCTTAGATTATGTACAAATGATAGAATTATTGAACTGGTAATATTACATGAATAACAGAATAAATGATCAAACAAAGAACAGTTGTTGGCAGGATAAATGCTGTAGGTGTTCAAACAAAAATAATGCATGTTAGGCATGCACTCTTTGAATGTAAAATTAAGAAAAATAAAAACAAAGTTAAGTCCTGGCCAGGGCAATCAGGCAGGATAAATAAATAAAGGGCATCCACATAGGGAGAGAGGATGGCAAAATATCTCTGCTTGTAGACACATGATCCTATATCTAGGAAACCCAATCTCAGACCAAAAGCTTCTTAACCTGATAAACAACTTCAACAATGTCTCAGAATGCAAAATCAATGTGCAGAAATCACTAGCATTTTTATATACCAAAACAGTGAAACCAAGAGCCAAATTACAAATGAATTCCCACTCACAATTGGCACAGAGAACAAAATACCTAGAAATATAGCTAACCAGGGAGGTGAAAGATCTTTACAAGGAGAACAACAAACCACTGCTCAAATAAATCAGAGATGACACAAACAAATAAAAAACATTCCATGCTCACAGATAGGAAGAATCAACATCGTAAAAATGGCCATACTGCTCAAAGCAATTTATAGATTTAATGCTATTCCTATTAAACTACCACTGAGATTTTTCACAGAACTAGAAAAAAAATATTTTAAAATTCATATGAAATCAAAAAAGAGCCCAAACAGCTAAGGCAATCCTAAGCAAAAAGAAGAAAAGTGGAGGTATACGCTACCTGACTATACTACACAAGAATATACTACAGGGCTACAGTAACCAAAACAGCTTCTGCACAGAAAAATAAACTATCAACAGAGTGAACAAACAACCTACAGAATGGGAGAAAATATTCACAACTATGCATCCAACAAAGGTCTAATATCCAGCATCTATAAGGAACTTAAACACATTTACAAGAAAAAACTTCATTAAAATTGGGAAAAGGACATGAACAGACACTGTTCAAAAGAAGACATACATGCAGCCAACAAGCATATGAAAAAGAGCTCAATATCACTGATCATTAGAGAAATGTAAGTCAAAACCAGGATGAGATACCATCTCATGCCAGTCAGAATGGCTATTACTAAGGCTCTCACTGTATAAGAATGCAAGTCAAAATAGTACAAAAATAACAGATGCTGGTGGAAAAAAAGGTTGTAGAGAAAAATGAATGCTTATACACTGTTGGTGAAAGTGTAAATTAGTTCAACCACTGTGTAAGACAGTGTGGTGATTCCTCAAAGACCTAATGACAGAAATATCATTTGACAAAGCAATTTCATTACTGGGCACATACCCAAAGGAATATAAATTGTTCTATTATAAAGACACAGGCACATGTATGTTCATTCAGTACACTACTAATTAACAATAGCAAAGACATGGAATCAACCTAGACAGATTGGATAAGAAAAGTATGGTACATATATACCATGGGATACTATGCAACCACAAAAAAGAACAAGATCATGTCTTCTGTAAGGAGGTCATTATCCTTAGCAAACTAGCAGGAACAGAAAACCAAATACCACATGTTCTCACTTATAAGTGGGAGCTAAATCAGGAGAACTCATGGACACATAGAGGAGAACAAAACACCCTGGGGCCTATTGGAGAGTGGAGGGTGAGATGAGAAGAGGATCAGGCAAAGTAACTAATGGCCACTTGGCTTAATGCTTGGGTGATGAAATAATCTGTACAACAAACCCCCATGATACAAGTTTACCTATCTAATGAACATACACACGTACCCCTGAACTTAAAAGACAAAAAAAAATTTAATTAAAAACAAAACAACTATAATCCTAGCACTTTGGGAGGCCAAGGCATGCAGATCACCTGAGGTCAGGAGTTCGAGACCAACCTGGCCAACATGGTGAAACCCCATGTCTACTAAAAATACAAAAATAGCCAGATGTGATGGCAGGCACCTGTAGTCCCAGCTATTTGGGAGGCTGAGGCAGGAGAATCACTTGATCCTGGGAGGCAGAGGTTGCAGTGACCCGAGATCATGCCACTGCACTCCAGCCTAGGCGACAGAGTGAGACTCCATCTCAAAAACAAAACAAAACAAAAATAAATCATGCATATTAGGTCAAATCAGCAGCTTTTTCTACCCCAAGATTCTGTTCCTGAGTTGACACAGCATAGAGCCTTCCACGCTGTTAACTTCAAAAGAAATATTAATTTCAATTTTCCATCTCAATGGATTTTAAATTTGATATTTATTACAGCTCTATCACTGTGAATTTACTTATATAACTTTCTTGAATCTACTTGTATTTTTGATGTATACAAAAATGTGGGCTTGGTATTTGATGGAAAAGTAGTTCTTTATGTCCTGCTTTTTATTAAGACACCCAGTTTTGATGCTCTTAAGTTTAATGACTAAATCCCTGTTTGACCTAATTATGATCCTTGACTTACAAAGGGTACATATAGCTCAGGAAGCATAGAACAAGAGGCAGGGATATGGGATTAGAAGAATTTCCAGCTATTTGCTATCTGGATTCTGGTGTTCATTCATGGAAGTCATAACTGAGTGGAGTTCCAATCAGGGATGGCGAAAGTGTGAAGACTGAGAGTGAAATGTAAAGATTGGGCAGGCAGCAGTGCCTGGGCTGAGAAGTCTATGCAGCTTGGCGGGGTGTGGGGCAGCATGGAGCTGGAGGGTGCTGGATCCTAGCCAAGAGGGAACAGAAAGAAATGCAACCAACTTCATCTGCTTCCAGTTTAGCTCTGAACTGGGTATACTGAGGATGGCACAAGAGAAAGGCATTGGGCTCTAAAACTCTGAGGTTAACAGAAGCTGCTTTAGCTATTATCTTGCAAATGGCAACCCCAGGCCTCTCCTTGGTTTGGTTTGCCCCTCCCTAGGTTGCAGTTCTATGGCTGTCTGCCAGTCTGACAGATCTGGCCGGAGTCTCTGAATCTGGCTGCCACAGAGGGCTGATGCCTGCTGGAGTTTGAAGGTTGACTGTGCGGTTGGCATTGTCAACCTGAGCCTGCTCCCTGTTTTTAAGACATGGTGTGTGCCAAGCTGCAGAGTCCTGTTTGAAAGAGTGAGGAGAGGAATGAAGGGGGAGGGGGAGCCTGAGGGGTGAAAACAGACCCCTCCTGGCCCATGAAGGCAGGGGTTGGCATGAAAGGGGCCATTGTGAGCACAGTGAGCACCTGCTGTCCCCTCCATGGGTGAGGCACTCCTGCCTTTGAGAAGTGCCTCTGCTTTGATGCACAGCTGAAAGACAGGTTTGTCCCAGGGTGGTAAAATGGTGGCCTGTTTGGCAGCTGGTCTACCATGGCAAGGGTCCTGGGCTTGAAGCTGGGAAAAGAAGGTGCAAGCTCTGGGAGTCTCACCTCCTGGCCGTATGACTTTGGGCAACTCCTTTAAACTCTGAGTCTCAGTTTCCTCATCTGCAAACTGGGAGAAAGAATGCTTGTTTCAAAGAATTGTGATGAGGGTCAGGCAAAATGAGGTACGTGTGAAATTCAGGTGGGGCATATCTGGAAAGGAATGAACCCTGCTTACGCCACCATCCTCTGGTGGGGCTTGGCATTTTAGGGTGAGCAGATGGATTTCCTCACCTGGTCTTACTCACTCTGGTCACAGACTGATTAATTCAACTATTACCTTGGTCCATGTGTAACCTAAAGGTACAATATAGGTATGTACCTTTAACAACTCATAATCAATTATAATGGTAATAGATTACATTTGTTTCACACATACTATGTACTTAGCATTATTAGGCAAATGCTTGAGGTGTGCTATCTCATTTAACCTTTACAACAGCCCTGGAAAGGCCAGACCAATCTCAGGTTTCCCTGTGATAACATGTAGCTCAGATTACTTAAGGGGTCCAAGACAAGTCAAGTTGTTAAGTGGCAGAGCTGAGATTCAAACCCAAGTATTTGGACTTCAGAGCCCATGCTTTAGAACTTAGAAATATTTTTAAAAACTTAGTTGAGAATGACGGAACCCACAGCACTGTCGAAAGAACTATTTATGGTTGACCAAACTTAGCTTTATCATAAATATCTATGAAACTATCGTAAATATCTATGAAACAGATACAATACCATGTGATTCTAGTGTTAATTCCATCCATTCATCAATAATAAATTGTTGATATATTTAGGCAGGTATGGCTTAGGGGAAGTCTCTCTCTGTCTTGTGAGGAGCTTATATTTTTGTTATCCAATTCCATGTTACTTGCTAATACTCATTCATATATGCCATGCTGTCTTGAATGGTCAGTGAGTTCTCAGTGTTGGCTGGGGTAAGACTTGCTCAAAAGTAAGACTGAGATTCAGAGTTACGGGTGGCTGTATTTCCAGAGCATCTATGACTGCTTCCTGGAATCTGTTACTACACAGAATTGTGCAGTGGAGGAACATAAAGAGGCTCACAGCCCTCCCACACATGCTCTGCCTCCCATCTGCTACCCCTCATACAACCTTCTCCACCACACACATCAAAACCCCCACTCTGAAGCTCAGCACATGGGGGAAGTTTAAGAATCACCTTAAACTAAGTAGACAGCTCTTGGTGGCCGAACGGCCACCTGAAAAGTTTATTTCCTATACAGTTGTCGTTGATATATTTTATGTTCCATGTGTATTATTAGACATTCCCCTGACAGGTAAACATCTTAGAGTTTTGCTACCGTAAGTTATAAAGATTTAAAGTTTCTGACATTGAAACTATAAATGTTGTAAAGTTATATAATGTTAATATAAATGCAAGGTCCCATCCAGGATGTCACATTGCATTTCATTAACCTGGCTTCCTAGCCTCCTATGGTCTGTGACAGTTTCTCAGGCTTTCCATGTTTTTCGTGGAAGTTTTGTGAGTACTGATCAGGTATTTCACAGAATTTTCTTCAATTTGGGTTTGTCTGAGGTTTTTCTTATAATTAGACTGGACATGAGGCTTTTTGAAAAAAATACCTACCCCACAGGTGAAGTCACATCCTTTTGGGGGTACATGACATGCTCATGACATCACTGGTGGTATTGCCCTTCATCACTGATTAAGAAGGCACCCAGCAGCATTTTAGTTTGGCTGCTATAACAAAGTACCATAGACTGGGTAGCTTAGAGCCAATAGAAATTTGTCTTTCACAGTTCTGCAGGCTGGCAAATCCAAGGTCAAAGTGCCAGAAGATTCAGTGTCTGGTGAGGGCCTACTTCCTGGTTTGTAGATGTCTGTCTTCTTGCTGTGTCCTCACATGGCAGAAAGGGCGTGGGAGTTCTCTGGGGGCTCTTTTATAAAAACACAAATCCCATTCATGAGGGCCCTACCCTCATGACCCAATGATCTCCCAAGCGCCTCACCTCCTAACAGCCTCTTACTGGGGGTTAGGATTTCAACATATAAACTTCAGGGGGACAAAAACATTTAGTCCATTGCAGCCAGGTTTCTCCACTGTGAGGTTACTGCTCTCCCATTGATTTAATTGTACTTCATTTAAATGTAATCTGAATGTGGTCTAGTCACTAACTCATAAAATGTGGGCTTGACAAAACGGAGACTGTAGCCATTCCAGTAGCTTTGTTGTCTGTTGTTATAATGACGTACTGTGAGCTTTAGAACTTATTAAGTGATCTGTGACAGGCTGGTCCATTCACAGGGAAAATAATCTGGAGTGGCCTGATGAGGCTGGAGAACAGGTGCAGTGAACACTGACAAGAGAAAGTGCTGGAAGAGTAGGCAGGCATGGTCAAAGAGAGAAATGGCTGACTTGAAGAAGATGGCAGAGATAGAGCAGATCCAGGGCACGTTTGCTCCAGAGGCACCCACTGGAGGCGGTGAGGCCACACAGTGAGGAAGCAGCCCCTCAGAAAGGAGGCAGGCAGGGAACGGAGACCTCAGGTCATTAAGGAAGTCATCTCTGGGATCTCCTGGAATAATGCTGGGATGGTGAGTGGAGTGCCCTGATCCCTATGAGTGAGGCAGGAAACTGGACACAAATTCAGGACAGCGACTAAGAGAAGAAAGCTGGATGACACGTGCCGTAGAGAGCAGGTTTCTGTTTTGTTTTCTTTGATTCTGTTTTATAAAAGGTGAAGCATCAGCAAGGAGAAGGCTGCCCCCTCTTACTGACCCTGAGCTGAAGAGGATGTGGGAGAAGGAGCCACCCCTACTTGAGTGGGCTCAGGGAAGCTGTGTTCTTGGATGGCGGCCAGCGTTCAGTTCAGCAAGGACATGGAGGAACATTCAGTGATGACGTGGGGGAGTTTGGTTTCCTGCAGGGAAGGTTCTGGAGAATCTGGCAGGCATGTTTGGGAGGAAAGACCACCGAGGGATGTGGGCCAGGGGACGGGATGGCAGTCAGAGGCCAGAGGTGCCTACACAGATCAAGCATTGTGACAACTCAATAAGTACGCGAAGGAATATGTATGTTAAGTAGCTCGATTTAGCCATCCCACAATGTGTACAAATTTCAAAACCTGCTGTACATGACAAACACATACAATTTTTATTTGTCAATTAAAAAATCAGATATGATCCTTCACTCCTCCTATGAATCCCTAGTGAGTGCTCTCTTTGTACCCCTGGTGGTTTGGCAAGGAGGAGGCAGACAAGAATAAAACCAGGTCCTGGCTGTGGAGCTCACCCTCGCGTGGGGCAGACCTGGGGCCAGTGAATGGTGAGCACTGGGAGGAGGAGCCTGGTCCAGGCTGGCTGAGGACAGAGGGCAGGGCTGGGTCTCAGGCAGGTGACCCCGAGGCCAATCCCAGGGAGGACATCTGAGCAGGGAACCTCTGAGGAGGTGCTGGGAAGTGTGTCCCTTGTCCTGAGTCTCCCCCCCAAACCCCAGGGGCACTTTGACAGTGCGAACTTGGAGGCCCTGGCACTGTCAGATGGCAGGATCATGACCACAGAACACCATCCACAAGCATGCAGTTTGCAACAGTTTCCAGAGTAATTTCCTGGCAAAACCCACTCCAAATAGAAGTTTAGAAATCCCGATTCTTCTCTCAATCTTCAAGAAGGGCTATGAAGGATGGAAGATAACAAATGCATGTGGACACATGCAGACACGGTGCACATACATACATACACACACACACACACACACACACACACACACACACACACACACACCCCCTTATTCAGTACAGCTCAGGTGCAGTCATGAAGATACTTCACTGGGTCTTCCTTACACAGTTCCAGACACACTGAAGCCCGACTTTTATAAGAAAACGGAAAATTAGAACTGGATGGAGGCTCCTTCGTCACCGGATCCCCACCCTCTATTTTGCAAATAAGAAGTGTAGCTCCATGGAGATGAGGTCACCCAGGTTCACAGAGCTCTGGAGCGGCAGGGCTGGTGGGAAGGGAGAGCCCCTTGGCTCCCAGCACTGTGCACCTCGGCGCCATTGAAGAATTTCATCCTGACTGTGTGCCCTCAGCTCTCTTCGACCTGATCAGGCCCCAGTCAGTCCCTGGCCTCCTGCCCCCAGCCCTTTAGTCCTTCCTCCAAAGATGACAGCCTCACCCATATCCACAGGATTTTGTGTTGTGCTCCGCCAACAGCACTTTGAACCATGAGAAGTCGACATGGGGCTAAGAAGCCCTAGAGCTCTTCCCGGAATAGCATCACTAGTAAACAGCCACACTGTACCAGAGGTCACAGTAGAGCATCTGAGATGCAAACAGACCTGTTAGAATTCACACAGGCCACTGAGTGTGTTCCTCAAAATACCCCCATGGGTGGGACACGTCTCCATCCAGTGACGCTTCCATTGCACATAACACTTCTGGACCTCTGCCTCAAGGCAGCAACAGCAGTGAAAAGTAGGCTTTGAGTCAAAGATATCTAAGTTAAAGCTTAGTTCTAAAACATACCAGCTAGCTGTGTGGCTTTGGGTGAGGTACTTAACTTCTCTGAGCCTCAGTTTTTTTCTTTTTAATTTTTAATTTTTAAAAAAATCTTTTATGTTAGGTTTGGGGTACAATTGAAGTCTGTTAAACAAATAAACTCAGGAATTTATTGTAAAGACCATTTCATCACCCAGGTATTAAGCTTAGTATTCATTATTTTTTTCTGCTATTCTCCCTCCTCCCACACTCCACTCTCAAGTAGACCCAAAGTCTGTTGTTCCCTTCCTGGTGTTCATGAGTTCTCATCACTAAGCTCCTATTTATAAGTAAGAACATGTAGTATTTGGTTTTCTGTTCCTGCATTAGTTTGCTAAGGATAATGGCTTCCAGCTCCATCCATGTGCCTATAAAAGACATGATCTCATTCTTTGTTATGGCTGCATAGTATTCCATGGTGTATATGTACCACATTTTTTTTAATCCAGTCTACCATGGATGGGCATTTAGATTGATTCCATGTCTTTGCTATTGTTGAACAGTGCTACAATGAGCATTTGTATGCATGCGGCTTTATGGTAGAATGATTTCTATTCCTCTGGGTATATAACCAGTCATGGGATTATTGGGTCAAATGGCAGTTGTTTTTAGCTCTTTGAAGAATTGCTACATTACTTTCTACAATGGCTAAACTAATTTATGATCTCACCAATAGTATATAAGCATTTTTTCTCTACAACCTTGCCAGAAGCTGTTATTTTTGACAGTTCAGTAACAGTCATTCTGACTAGTGTGAGATAGTATCTCACTGTGGTTTTAATTTGCATTTCTCCAATATTAGTGATATTGAGCTTTTTTTCATGTGCCTGTTAGCCGCATGTATGTCTTCTTTTGAAAAGTGTCTGTTCATGTCATTTGCCCACTTTTTTGGGGGTGCGGGGCAGAGTCTTGCTTTGTTGCCCCAGCTGAGTGCAGTGGTGTGCTCTGGGCTCCCTGCAACCTTCACCTCCCAGGTTCAAGTGATTCTCCTGTCTCAGCCTCTTGAGTAGCTGAGATTACAGGCATGCACTAGCACGCCCAGCTAATTTTTGTATTTTTAGTAGAGGCAGGGTTTTGCCATGTTGGCCACGCTGATTTCAAACTCCTGAACTCCCAAAGTACTGGGATTACAGGCGTGAGCCACCGTGCCCAGTCGCATTTGTCCATTTTTAATGGAGCTGTTTGCTTTTCTCTTCTAAATTTGCTTAAGTTCCTTACAGATGCTGGATATTAGACCTTTGTCAGAGGCATAGTTTGCAAATATTTTCTCCCATTCTGTAGGTTTTCTGTTCATTCTGTTGATAGTTTATTTTGCTGTGCAGAAGCTCTTAAGTTTAATTAGATCCTATTTGTCAATTTTTGCTTTTGTTGCAATTGCTTTTGGCATCTTTGTCATGAAATCTTTCCCTATGCCTATGTCCAGTACGGTATTGCCTAGGTTGTCTTCCAGGGTTTTTATAGTTTTGGGTTTTACATGTAAGTTTTTAATCCCTCTTGAGTTACATTTTTACATGGTGTAAGGAAGGGATCCAACTTCAATCTCCTTCATATGGTTAGCTAGTTATCCCAGTACCATTTATTGAATAGAGAATTCTTTCCCATTGCTTGTTTCTGTCAGCTTTGTCAAAGATCAGATAGTAGGTGTGCAGGTTGTAAGTATTTCTGGACTCTCTATTCTTTTCCACTGGCCTGTGTGCCTGTTTTTGTACCAGTACCATGCTGTTTTGGTTACTCTAGCCAAAAAATGTAGTATAGTTTTAAGTCATGTAATGTGATGCCTCCAGCTTTGTCCTTTTTGCTTAGGATTGCCTTGGCTATTTGGGCTCATTTTGATTCCACATGAATTCTGAAATAGTTTTTTCTAGTTCAGTGAAGAATGTCATTGGAACTTCTCAATGAACCAGGTATTGAAGGAACATACCTCAAAATAAAAGAGCCATATACAACAAAACCACAGCCAACATAATACTGAAAAGACAAAAGCTGGAAGCATTCCCCTTGAAAACTGGCACAAGACAAGGATACCCCTCTTACCACTCCTATTCAACATAGTATTAGAAGTCCTGGCCAGAGCAGTCAGGCAAGAGAAGAAAATGAAGGCATCCAAATAGGAAAAGAGGAAGTCAAACTATCTCCGTATGCAGATGACATGATCCTATATCTAGGAAACGCCGTAGTCTCAGCCCCAAAGCTCTTCATCTGGTGAACAACTTCAGCAAAGTTCCAGCATACAAAATCAGTGTGCAAGAATCACTAGCTTTTTCAATTATAAAATGGACACACTTATACTTACTTGACAGCACTAATGAGAGGATTAAATGAGATAATGGAAATGAAAGTATCTGTCCTCAGCATATAATAGCCTCTCCAAAATGTTTTGTTTTTGTCTTCCTCCTTTGGGGATTCCACCTCAGAAACAAAAGCATTAGTGTAAGTGACTTGGCAGTGCCAAATCTCTGTCTTTTCAATACAGCCAAAGCCTATTTGGATTCAAGTGTAGCCAGTGAGACTGGAAATCAAGTGGAAAACACAAAGCACTCCCTCTACATTAGTACTGAGAACAATCTTCTGACAGATCAAAGACAAGCCTTTTTTTTTTTTTTTGACATTCACCAAGTCCCAAGAGTTGTGCTGGGTGGGGAGGTTACAACAGTACACAGACCAGGCCAGATGCAGTGGGCCATACCTGTAATCCAAGCACTTTGGGAGGCCGAGGCGGGCGGATCACGAGGTCAGGAGATCAAGACCATCCTGGCTAACACGGTGAAACTCTGTCTCTACTAAAAATACAAAAAATTAGCGGGGCGTGGTGGCGGGCGACTGTAGACCCAGCTACTCAGAAGGCTGAGGCAGGAGAATGGCGTGAACCCAGGAGGCGGAGCTTGTAGTGAATGGAGATTCCGCCACTGCACTCCAGCCTGGATGACAGAGCAAGACTCCATCTCAAAAAAAACAAAAAACAAAAAAACAATACACAGACCATGGCCCTTGTCCTGGAGCTTACAGGTCTACCTGAGACACAGTTGGCATCATTACTGGGGTAAACAAATGCACAGCTGTCCAAGAAAGGTGATGTTCAAAGATAACTTCTGTGGAGTTGAAGACATTCTGGAAAGTTTATGTAAACATAAATCTTGCTACCTGACAGGTTAACCAGTGAACCTATAGCCCCCAACATAAATCATAAGAAAGAACAATTAGACAATGCCCCCAATAGTTAGCGATTATTCACTGATCTGTAATGTTTTATCAAACTTAAAAATAAGCAACTAATAAATTATCTGAATTTCATAATTATGTAGACCGTTTTGAAGCCATGAGTTTCACACCAAGAAAGTTATGAAGTTAGTAAATTCCTCTGCTAGAATCTCCAATCAGGTAATCAATTATTCTAAGTAATGTGTAGCCCTGTGACATACAGATGAGTCTCACATGTGTGAGCTGTTCCTTTGTCCCGTATACAGTAATCACCCAAGGCAGAAACTCTGAAGCTTTTCGATTTTGCCTCAATTTTCTCAGTCATAAAATGGAGATATCAGAATTCCCTACTGAAGGGATTATGGTGAGCATTAAATGAGTTGATATAATTAAGGGGGTTTAAACAGTGACTGAATCAGGTGAGTGAGTTTTCTATTACCATTGTTAATCTAATCTGATACCCAGATAACAATATCAGGTAGAGAGTTTTCAACACTAGAATCCTTCCTTCCACTTATGATCAAAAGATGTCATCCTATGTAAGCTTTCTGGGTTTGGTTTCATGGGCAGCAATAACTAAATTTATGTAGCCTCATAATTATGTAAAGGTAAATAAATACAAAGACATAACACTCCAATGTGGGATCAGGTGTGGGGCCACAGCATGGCCAGATGGGAGCTCATCTTGGGTTGGGTGTATTAAGCAGGAATGACACTGCCAGGCTTGAATTTGGCCATGAACATCTCCTTTCTGCATCCCATGGTCCATTGCCACAGCATCCATGGAGTAAAGATATAATAACGTGGAGTTAGGGCAGCATGGGGAGGAGTTTCCACACCAGCTGCTGAGATTAAAAGAGAGGAGGGGAATCTGGAGTCTCTCTCAGCCTGACTTCCTCTCACTAGTCCTCCCTGGACCCCCAAGGGGAAGGCTGGGCTCTGAACCTCCCCTCCCACCTGACTGCAGTGTTGATTTAGGGTCAAAGTGCTCAGAGACAAGAGAAGAGATCACACATACATACGGTGCAGCAATTCCAAAAGGCCAGGCTTGCCCGTCTTCAGGAAGTAACATTTCTCATGATGGTTGGAGGTTGGGGATAGGGGTAGGGTGGAGAGAAAACAAAGTAGTAGAGTTTATGCCCCAACAAGGTAAATCAAATTCCCAGCCCTGCACCAGTCCTTTCAGTGCCTTTGGTCATAAGACATTCATACAGAACATCCCTCATCACCCAGTCCCATATGGATGCAGTCACAGGACTCAGAAAACGCCCCGTCAACACTGGCTTCCCTGAGGGGCTCCATTTAATAGCATCAGAAAACCACCTCACTAGAAGTGAACTGAAGAGACCCCTCTGCAGATAGAGGGGGAAAATTCAGGACTTTGTCAAGAGGACCGACAGCTGCAGTGGGAGTGCAAAGAGCCACAGGCCGAGAAGTGGCCGAGATTAAGAAGTTCCATTTCCCCTTCCCCTATCAAGGATAAGGAAGTCCACTCCCTTTTTATGTGCAGGACGATGTGAGGGGCAGAATTGGACCTCTGGCCAGATCAGCTTGCAAATCTTACCAGACACGCACAGCAATGCACTTGTCTTTTCTTCATTCCTCTCCCAAAAAACAAAGCCACCAAAAGAGACAGTCTTCTATGTACCATGTATTCACAATTAAGAAGGCAGGGCCGTCCAAAGAAGCCATCCCTTCCATTCACTCAACATATATCCACGCATATATATTCTCTCCTATGTGCTAGACACTGTGCTGGGCTCTGTGGGTACAGCAGTAGGCAATTCACACAACATAGAACTTATGTTGCAGATGAGAAGAAACAGCCAAACATATAATTAACGGTGACACTTTGGACAGAAGGACAGAGGTCCATGGGGGCATGTAAGGTGAGCATCTAACCCATCATATGTCTCGTATGGGAATGGAATAATAAGTCTAAAGGTAAGTTTATTCTTTTGCTACTTGAAAAGCTGAAATGCAGATCTACGTGGTTAACCAGATGTGTAAGCTTTGTCTGTCCACCCCTTTCCAGAACTTCCAAAGAATCTCTAAATGGGTCCTAATGCACTTTCAGGTGGACATATAGTAGATATTCACTGAGGCTGTTCTGGACACTTTGTTCTATTCCCTCATCACTTCTAGTTTTAACTTTTCCTATTTATTCATTTGACACAAACTGACTAACTTCCTCTATTCAACTGTTTCAACATCTGTGAAATTCTGAGGGGTGCCCTTCATCCCATCTTTCTATCATAACCATAAGCTCTACCATCTTAGAGGACTTTTCATGGAGAAATGTGTTGGCTCCTTCCATCCATAAAGCCTGTCGTTAACGTACTCTCCAAAGCACTTGAACCACTGATGCTAATATGGAATATCCCCATGTCTCCTTGTATCAAAAACATCCAAAACCACTTTCCATAAACAGGCATGGCATTGCCAACGCAATTTGTCTAATGTAGCGTGGTCACTTTATTCTGGACCCATGCAGTGGTGGATTGGACTCCTCGGCCAATGAGAGCAGATTTCCACAGAGCCTACTTGGCTTAGAATTAGGACATCCAAGAATATTCAGAGTTGGAAAGTAATTTTGAGATTGTCTATCCCATCTTTATTATTGGACAAGGAGAACACTGAGGACCTAGGAAAGTGGGTGGCTTAGCCAAAGGCACCTGGCGAGTAAAGTCCCACAGCATCTGAGAGCTGGTATTGGAACCCTTGTTCTCGAATACTGTTTTCTCCCACCATCCCAGAATCCCTGCAGCCTGGCACCGTGCCTGGTAGAGCAACACACAATACATGGTTTCTCAATGAATGCATGGTTACTAAAGGGGTGTCGGGCACTGTTCTAAGACCTCTGCATGTTTTAACTCACTTACTCTCCCTACCAGTTCAGTAAGGTAGGTCCTGTTACTATCCTCCATCTCCCTAGGCAGACAGAAATTAAGATATTTGCCTAAGAAAACACAGATAGAAAAGGACAAGGTCGAGATTTGAACCCAGGCATGCTGACTGCATCTGGGATCTTACACAAGGCGCTGTACCCACAATGAAAGGATGAAAACATAACATCTATAACACTGAAGGAGAAGGAGAGGAATGGGGAAGCAATTTAAGAACAACAACAAAATAGAAACTGAGTGTCATATAAGTGTACAAGATTTTCACAAAGACACATGCTTTGTAACATATATGCATATGAATTGTGGGCTGATTACTCTGTGCTGTATATGTAAAGCGTACACCCTTCAGGCTGCTGGAGGCTGTAGGTTTGTTCAGACTGTAAAATATGACAGGGCACAACATTGGCATCCTTGGCATATAAATTTTGAATTACAGCAACTGGCATTATGTTGTTTATAAAAATTGAATTATGAATGTAAAATAATAGTCATAATAACCAGCTTCTGAAAGGTAGCTAGCTAAACTGACTTAATGTTTAAATGCTGGGGTATATGATCACAAGAAGTGAGCGCTGTTATTGTATGATCTGTCACACAGATTTTTTTTTAGAAGAGGTTACACTTCGTAAGTGACTGAATTCATTTCTTCAGTTTAACAATAAAAAAATGCATATTCTCCATTTTATATACAAGTGAAAAATGCATATCCTCCTTAACCTTTTCTCCTATCAGGTAGTATTAAACCTTTACACACTGGTTAAGAACCATCATAAATTAATGGTGTGCTACTGTTATTATATTTCACATATTTTCTCTTATGTACTCTTTAGAGTTCTATTAAATGCATTTTAAAAGTTCTTAGGGTTTGTTTTTTGGGGGTAACTATGAATTGCTTCTACATGTTAAAATTAATTTAAACTAAAAATGCATATCTGGTTTGCATATTAGACAGCTAAGCTTACAATATGGTCCTTGTAGTGTCATACAATTTCCCCTTACACTAAATTGGAAAGTTATCTCTGGGCATGCTGCTATTTCTAATGCCACCACTGCCACTGCCAGTAGTAGCCTTAGTGATGGCTTCTTGGAAATCTCCCACTTGGATACTTGGACAGAGCTAGTTTTGTTAAACTTCACATTCATCTATCTAAGATGGCTGCAGATGGATTTGCAGTTCTCTTTAAATCCACCCTGAAAGATTTCTGCCCTTTTCCCGGCTAAATGAACCAATGGTCTCACACTGCATAGTTGCTGTGGGGTGTGATGGGAACTCCGGGCTTCTGGCCTTGGAAGTGGCAGACGAGGGATCTCTCATGGTGTCCTTGACCTGACCCCTCTTTGTGGGCTTCTTCACCTCCTCCTCCATGCCGCCCTCTCCATGGTTCACGGTGGCCCTGAGCACAGGGTGCCTGTTCTTCAGAGTGTCCCCACAGGGCAGAGCCGCCCAGGAGCCTCCCGTCAGGCCAACGACACAGAGGCAGCTGTGGCTCTCTCATTTTTACAGACTCTGTATGCCTCAAGCACATAGATACTCCATAATAACACTTCCTTTGTGAGTTCACTGATGTTTGGAAAATCCCTTGTGAATTCCTACTTCATGGCATTAACAAGAATCCATTCCTGAAAATGTGAATGGTTCTGTTGGTTTCAAACAGCCATCAAGAAAACTAAGGGGTTGTTTTGGTGTCTTAAAATTCTTGTCTGAGTCTCAGTGGCTGAGACAGCAGCCCCAAAATCATACAGAAGTGAAACCCAAACACTGTCTTCCTCACGTCAGCAGATTCCAAGGACGCAGGATGGAGCCCCAGGTGTCTTAGACAGCTCAGCCCCAAAGTGGGTGCTCCTGGGACATCTAGTGGCCATAGAGAAAAATACGCCCACCGTGGGCCCAGGTAGCAAGGGAAGTCTATAAGGGTGCTTAGATATCAAGTGCATTCAACCTCCCCACTTTTAGCCAGGTAAGAAAGCTGCGATCCCAGGTAAGAACGGCTTGCCCAATTTCACATCTCCAACAGGAGGTGTTGGTACTTACTTCTCATATATCACTTCTACCCGAATTTTGTTATGCAGGAACTCCACGTGAATCAGCCACGCAATGAGTGGTTGAGAAGTTTTAGCAGCCTAGAGTTCACTAGGTATTTGCATCAAATGCAGTGATTTTCCAAATTCTACTACACATTCCTTTGTAGATCACGGCACTGAGGCAGAATCCTAGCTCTGAAACTCTATGCTAACTTACCTCCTGCAAGGCCTTTCCTGAATTCCACGATTATAAAATGTAAGTAAACAAAAATGTTCTTGCTGCTCAGACACTTGATGCTTTCTATCTGAAACAAGAATATCACGGAGAAAAACAAGTTTGTGCTCTAGGTACTGATAGGTCTCAGAAAATTGAAACAAAACAGTAAAAGAGAATTCCTATTTTTCAGCCCAAAGAGCAGCAGGAGAGAAGAGAAAATCCAAGAGAATTGGGAATTAGAGCTGTTGTGCAAGGTAGAGAAAGGAAAAATCAAAAGCCAAGGTTCCCAGTCCCAAAATATCCTTGCAGGAAGCTAAGTGGAACAATTTTCCACAGAAAGCATGAGACATGTCGTATAAATAATGCGGTGGGCAGGGCACAGTGGCGGGGGGGTGCGGGGGCACAGCGGCGGTGGGGGCACAGCGGCGGGGGTGGGGTGGGGTGGGCGGGAGGATCCCCTGGAGGCACCGGGAAGTGCTGCACGGGCCCCTGAGCTGCTGGCTGCCTCCCGCCACAGGAACGCAGTCGTGGGTCCAAGGCCAGGATGTTGAATATTTATATTCTGCGTATAAAACATAAAGATTGAGAAATTTAGACACACTGTACTGTGTCCAAAGAGTCCTTAAACTCACATCCTTTCCATTTTCCATGTTCTCTTGTCACCAGGCCAGTATCCACAGCCTGGCTTTCATTTGGAAACGGGAGGGTGAGGAGAGGTGCTGTGGTGGAGATTCCTCACAACTGCCCGGAACATTAATGTCTCACATCATTGGTTTAAAAGAAAAAAAATACATATATTTCTTTTTATCAATAGTTAGAACCCTGAATGAAAGTGTTGGTCATTCTGAATTTTCTAAAATTTATTTTTATTTTTTTAATAATAGTTTATTGTTGTCGTTGTTGTTTGTAGAGATGGGACCTCTTTACGCTGCTCAGCCTGACCTCAAACTCCTGGTCTCAAGCAATCCTCTGGCCTCAGCCTCTCAAATTGCTGGGATTATAATCCTGAGCCACTGCACCAGGCCTATTTAGAATTCTAATATACAACTGATTCTTAATGATAACCAAGAAATAAAGACTTGGAGCTCAAATTGTGCCCCTGAGGCCTGCGATTCTTGAAAACCGTGCTTCCTCCTCCCTTTCTTCCATTTGGAATTGTGTTAAGCACAGAGACCTGAGGAGCCCGGACACAGCACAGGATGCTGGTGTAAGAAGTCAAACCCTGCCTCCAAACACACTCCTCACCAGCTGGTAGGGCTTCAGTGCATGCAGAGGAAGCGAAAGGACTGGCAAGGTGCCCAGATGAGGTGGGAGGACCAGAGCCAGGACGTCTGAACCTGGTGAGGAGCTGCAGGGGTGGGCCGGGGCTGAGGAGGAGGAACAGGTGCCGGGGAACTCCTAGGACCCCAGGCTGGCGGCCACTGCCTCCTCTGTCCCTTGGGCACCTCCCTCTGCCCTGCCCTGCCCTGCCCTGGAGAACATAACTCTTAGCAGGCTCTTGCAGCCTAGACTTTTGACGGCACTGCTGCCTCTGACTCCAATCGCTACCACTTTCCCCCTAAAGCTCCCACCTCTGAAGATTCGCCTCATATCATCTCCTCTGTGTAATCTCTTCTCAGCTTCCCCTTGCCCCTAAGTCCCCACCCCTCCATCCCCAGACAGGGAGCATTATCTCCGCTGGCTCCACTCTACTAGACCAGCAGAGAGACAGAGGAAGCATTTACTCCCTGGCTTCATTCTGTGGACCACCCACTGGGCATAACCTCCTCCCCTAAGGGTGGGGTGTGCATGAGTGTGTCCCAAGTGCCATCGCCCAGGCAGGTGCAAGGACGTGTGAAACTGGAGGCGACAGCCTGGCAGGCTGTACCTGGAGTGGCTGAAAGGAGATAGGGAGGGATGCCAGGCAGTCCTTAAGGGGACCTGGGGAAGCTTCATCTTCAACCCCAGACAAGGGTCATTCACCTGAAATGCCAGGACCAGGAAGTCCTGCCGGCTGCAGGCACAGCCTGTCCAACGTGATTGGAAATCACTTCCTGCTGTTCATGTCCTCTTGGAAGGTCAGGTGACCGCAACAAGGTATGTGCTGCGTGGAGACTGGGGAGGGGAACTAGGGTCTCCAAAAATTTCAGGAGGCTAGCCCCAGCAGTGCTCACTTGGAGTTCATGTGCTCAGTGACATTCATAAAAGGTGGGGGAAATCCGGAGAAGGAAAGAGGTGCTCCCACAGCCACCCAGCTGGCGGATGGCAGATATGGGTCTAGAGCCTGCTTAGCTCACAGTACACTCACCTGCAAAAACAGCTGGAAAACCCTCAGGTAACACAACTCAGATATTTTAGTACTGAAGTTAGCAAACAGCACATTCTTTTGAGAAGTGGGTAAGGCCTCCCAGGACAGTAAAGCTGTACCAGTTTAGGATGCTTGCCCCTTTATTTGGGTGTCTGAGTGTTACACAAATGACTGCCACTACCACACGTGGTGGGTGGCACGAGGCACCTTGGCCATAAAGTCCTGCCAGCGCGCGAGTCACAGACCATGCTCAGCATTATGCATGGTGCCTGCATTTGGAGCAAGACAAAGGCAAGTTTTAGAAAATGCCTCCACATCCCTGCATTGGAACTTCTGGCTGAGGCACAGCATGGAAAATGCCTTCGCCTCTTGTGGATTCTTGCCCAGGGCTGAGACCTGGCCAGCTGCCATGCTGTGTCCTGGGTGCTGCTCCAGCTAGACGCCAGCTGGGTCCCTCCTCCTTTCCTGTCTGTGTGCCTGACCAGGGACAGTGGCCTCTAAGCTATGGCTCCTGGGTCTCGAATCCTATACAACATGAGGCAGCCCATCCGTGCTGTCTGTTTTTGTTTTGTTTTGATGCTCTCCTCTTATAACAAGGATATTTGATTTCTTGTGAGGATGAGTCAAGTGGGTAAATTTGGCTCCGGAAACTGACTCGTCAGCGTTATCAGATTTCAAGGAACTAGAGTGCATTAAAGATTTTAGTCTTTTGTTACCAACTAAAAATCAACTGTTTTTTAATATCTATTATACTTAACAGTTTCTCATAAATTCATGGCCCATATCAATACTGTGACTTCCCCAGATTGTTCAGAAAGAGTCTGAAAGGTCTGGCGCGGTGGCTCACACTTGTAATCCCAGCACTTTGGGAGGCCGAGGTGGGTGGATCATGAGGTCAGGAGTTTGAGACCAGCCTGGCCGCACAGCGAAACCCTATCTCTACTAAAAACACAAAAATTAGCTGGGCGTGGTGGCGGGCACCTGTAATCCCAGCTACTTGAGAGGCTGAGGCAGGAGAGTTGCTTGAACCGGGGAGGCAGAGGTTGCAGTGAGCTAAGATTGTGCCACTGCACTCTAGCCTGGGCGACAGAGCAAGACTCTGTCTCAAAAAAGAAAGAAAGAGTCTGAAAATGTCTGCAAATGGAAAGAATCCAATTTCCCTCTTCTTGGTTTGTAAAGGGCCCTGCAGATACTGTCTGTTGGCTGCATGACAGACACTTGAGGTATCTTCTTCAGGATATTTACACATGTGGTGCGCATGCCTTGCTGACAAATAGATCGTCCACTCCCTTCACAGTCCATCAGTTTCGTGTTTTTAGTAGCCTGAGGTTGGCACCATTGCATGTATATTACAGACTCCTTATACAGGCCTCCTAGATATTGTATGCACTGCTTAAGTTGCATTACAGCATGTTACATTTTAAACTTTACTGTGACCACTGACACCTTCTTAGGTGTAGTCATGCACTACTTACTAATGGGGATACATTCTGAGAAATGTAGGCGATGTTGTTGCTGTGTGAACAATACGGAGTGTACTCACACAAATCTAGATAATGTAGCCCAGCACACGGCAAGGCTGCACGTTGTAGCCTATTGCTCCCAGGCAACAAACCTGCACACATGTTACTGTACTGAGTACTGTAGGCAGCTGTAACACAATGGTAAATATTCGTGCATCTAAACACATCCAAATGTAGAAAAGGAATAGAAATGTGGTATTATAATGTCGTGGGGCTGCTGTCCTGTATGCGAGGCATCAATGACTAAAATGTCATGCTGGGCACAACTGTATTGCTATTGTTACTGCTGCTGTTGTTCATATTTTACAGCAAAGCAGACAAAACAACTGGAGAATCAATACACTTGTTTTAGGCTCCTCATCATGTCCAGGGTTAGAAGACTTTAGGCATTGCTTATCTTTTTAACCTTAATCCTGAATTTAAGTAACCATTTGGTAGCCCCTGTGTCTACTTCATTAATACCAGTTCCTATCCCAATTAATTTCCTTTTCATAGGTCCTTTTGGTTTGTTTTGTCATTTTTTTCTTTGAGTTTCTTAACATGAATTCTGACTTGTAGTTTTAATTTTCTTCTATAATAAAGAAGGTATCTGAAGCTATTTCCTCTAAATATAACTTTTCCTGGATGCGATAAATTTGCTACGAGGTCTTCTAGTTTGAATTACTATTTCTTTAACTTGGAATTTCAGCCTTGACTTCTCCTTTGCTTTAGGGACACTTTATGAGAGTGCACTCTAATATTAAACAGTTCAGCTTGGGTCTTTATACAATTTATTTATCTATTTTTTTATTTTGATCAGAGACTGATGACTCTAAAATCTCTACTTTCCTGAACTATTTGAAATGTTTTCATCATCAAGAACCTAATTGAATTTTAGAAATTTTATAAAGTACAAAGGAGAAAAAAATAAGGGAAAGTTATATATTCTATATTTGTAGGATGTAAATTTTATATGTATTATTACATGAAATTATGAACGTAAGATCCTCTTCATCCTTGATTACTTATGGTTTACTAGATCTACTAAATTATTAAATGAAAATATTTAAAATCATTCATTATATTTGTGCTTTACCAACTTCTGTTTATATATTTTTATTAGCTTTTGCTTTATATGTTTAGTTACATGTTGCTTTGTATATTATACTGTATCTTATTTTCTAAACAATATAAGGTAATGCTAAAAATGCAACAGTCATCTGGGAAATGCAAATTAAAAGCATAGTGAGACAACACTACACCATAATGTGTGATAGTGAATTTTATGTGTCCATTTGACTGGGCTGAGTGATACCCAGGTGGCAGGTAAAATATTATTTCTGGGGTGTGTTGAGGGTATTTCTGGGAGAGATTAGCATTTGAATCACTTGGCTGAGTAAAGACCCACTCTCCCTAATGTGGGAGGTGTTGACCAATCCTTTGAGGGTAGGAATAGAACAGAAAGGCATCAGGGAGAGTGACCTTGGCAAAAAGGACATCTGTCTCCTACCCTGGGACGTCAGACATTGACACCTGGTTCTTGGGCCTTTGGGCTTGGACCAGGACCTATACCACTGGCTTCCTTGTTTCTCAGGCCTTTGGGTTTAGACAGGAACTACACCAGCTCTCCCACATCCCCAGGTTACAGACAGCAGATCCTGTGCTTCTCAGCCTCCATGATCACATGGGTGAGTTCCTCATCATAAGTCTCTTTCCATATATCTATACAGATTCTATTGGTTCCGTTTCTCTGGAGAGCCCTTGCTAATACAAGTGAAAAAGCCAACATGAAAAAGAGATAAAATACCAAGGATTGATAACGATAAAGAGGAACTCCCACACTATATTGGGAGTATAAATTGGCACAGCCACTTTGGAAAACTAATAGGATTTACTAGAGCTGATGAAACTGCCTTTGCAAAATTTTTAACGGTAAGAGAAATTTAACCTAACTAACTCCATCTTGCTTCTATTCTCACAAGCTAATTGCCTTTGTTAACTTTAAAACAGAGAAGGTAACAGTCCCTCCCTGAAACTAACTCCCTCCTTGCTCAGGGACTGAAACTGCCTTTGTAAAATGAATGGAGGGCCACAAGATTAGGATTTTGGGAGGGGTCTGAATTCTACTAAGATGCAGGCTTAAATGATAACCAGCCACTGTTCTCTGGCTTGCTTTTCTATAATTCCTTGCCTCTTAGGAGACGTGGCCAGAGGTCACAGGATTGGTGACTTTTCCAATTGTTCCTATAGATAACACTGCTTTTATATTGCCTAAAATTGTTATTCTGAGATGTTTTTCAGACTTCTGCATTCTGGCAAATGAATGACTGCACCTGACCCATGACTCATGACTCAACCAGTCCAGTGGACACCACCCTGAGGTGGACTCAGTGCACCAGGACCATTTTCCACACCCCTATGATTTCATCCCCAACCAATCAGCAGCACTCATTCCCTAGCCTGCTGGTCACCAAATTAGCCATGAAACCCATGAAACCCCTACCTAGCCTAGCCTCTGAGTTCTGAGAGAGGCTGATTTGAGTAATAAAGTAAAAACTCCTGTTCTGCTTGGCTAGCCCTGTTTATTAAACTTGTTCTCTACTGCAATACTGCTGTCTCAGTGAACTGATTTTATCTCTGCAGTGGGCAAGAAGGATCTGGTGATTACACTGATCAATATGCATACCTTCAAAGCAATTACATCTCTAGGTATATATCCAATAGAAATGGGTGTATGTTTACCAAAGATGTACAAGAATGTTCATATCAGCTTTATTCATAAAGTCCTCAAACAGGAAACCCAAATTTCTTTCAATAGTACAATTAATAAATACATTCTGGTATTATACGTTGGACATCTATACAGCTACAGGAACTAACAACAAACTCGTGCTACCCACACATCATGGATAAATCTTGCAAACATATTGAGTGAAAGAGGCCAGACACGAAAGAGTACACACCATATGACTCCATTTATGTAAAGCACAAAAATAGGCAAGACATTAGCCTGGGCAACATAGCAAGACCCCATCTCTACAATTTAAAAATTAGCTGGTTGTGGCGGTGTGTGCTAGCTACTGTGGAGGCTGAGATAGGAGGATCATTTGAACCCCAGGAGTCAGAGGTGTCAGTGAGCTATAATCACACCACTGCACTCCAGCCCAGCGACAGAGTGACACTGACTCTTAAAAAAAAAAGGCAAAAGAAATCAGGATAGTGGGTAACTTCCTAGGATGGGAAATTGACTAGGAGGTGACAGGAGGAGGGTTTCTGAGGCTGTTTCTTAACCTAAATGCTAGTACATGAGTGTTCACTGTAAAAATCCAGGCGGCTACACACTTGACTTAGACGCTTTTCTGTGTATGTGATATACGCCAGCAAAACTTAAAAAAAAAATCTAACACATGGTTCTGCACAGCATTTATTATGAAACAGAACATGCAATGCTTTGTATTTTTTACCACGTAGTAGAATTCAAATTTGAAGGAAAATTGTGCCAGGCACTGTGCTAATCCCTTCTCACAAATCACTTTAATTGTCCACGTTGCCCATTGAGGTGGGTACTATGATCCCATTCTCCAGATTAGGGAAATGAGTCTCAGAATGGAATCAGTTCGTCTGAGACCACACACCTGCCACCTGACCATGAGGAGGTGAGGAAGGCAGCCCGGTAGGCCGAGAGCCTGCAGTTGGAACAAATCACAGCAACCCTGTGGCTCAGCCTGTGTCTCTCTGCAGAGCAAACATGATCTTTTCCCATGTATTTTATGGGACTTGCTTGGCGATTCTTCACAACTAAAATGAAGCCTTAGCATTCTTCCGTTGAACTTCTCGACTTCCCTTGAGGACTGATTTTATTTCATGACCGTTTGTCATGAGCCTGGTATTGTTTACAGTGTCATTTTACACACTAAATTTCTCCCATAACAACATTTACTCTACAATGTTTGTAATAATTTAAAAAACATGTATTATGTGACCTACCTAATTGAATTTAATAATCTTACAGCTTGTTTAGGGCATTTGATGTTTTCACGTCGCAGCAATTTAAACTGAGAGAAGAAAACGTTTATGCAAAATGCCTGTTTCCAAAACCTTTGGCTCATACTAAAAGGTGCGTATAAAATAAGGCTAAAATGCAGAACTTTTTAAAACCTCATAGAAGGAAAAGAAACATAATACAAAGGTCATGGTTAAAAAAAAGGCTAAATGTTAAATTTAGCTCTAAGCTTTCTGGAAGACAAGAAGAACATAAATCTTCTTATCTGATAAAAGGAAATAGATCAGTTATTCAAAGAAGACAATCTTTCAGGTACAAATTTCCAAGAATGCCACAGAAACGTACAACTTTGTCAGAAGGATTGGCAATGAGTGATATAAGTTATACATAGGGTGATATTCAAAAATGTCATTGTAAGAGGAAAATCTTACAAACTCAGCCGCCCTGGATTTTATTTTTAGAGAGGGAGTTTAAGAGAAACACAAAAGAATAAAGGAAGAAAGGGAGGGTTTGAATTTTAAAAGGCTCACAACTTATTTCTCCTATCTAACTGTAACTTTGTACCCACTGACCAACCTCTCTTCACTCTGCCTACCCCCACCCCCACCCCCTCCTCTGGAAATCACCATTCTATTTTCTGTCTCCAGGAGATGAATATTTTCAGATTCCACATGTGAGTGGGATCACGCAGTATTTGTCCTTCTGTACCTGTCTTATTTCACTTAACATAATGTCCTCTAGGTTCACCCACATTGCAAATGACTATAGTTAACAATAATGTACTGTATATTTCAAAATAGCTAGAAGAATGAACTTTGAATGTTCTTATCACAAAGAAATGGCAAGTATGAGATGATGGATATGCTAATTACCCTGATTCGATCATTAAACAATGTAAACATGTATTGAAACATCACAAGGTACCCTATACATTATCATGTGTCAATTGAAAATTAAATCAAAAAGAGGCCAGACGCAGTGGCTAACGCCTGTAATCTCAGCACTTTGGGAGGCCAAGGTGGGCAGATCACGAGGTCAAAAGATCGAGATCATCTTGGCCAACATGGTGAAACCCCGTCTCTACTAAAAATACAAAAATTAGCCGGGCGCAGAGGCAGGTGCCTGTAGTCCCAGCTACTTGGGAGGCTGAGGCAGGAAAATCGCTTGAACCCAGGAGGTGGAGTTTGCAGTGAGCCATGATAGCGCCACTGCACTCCAGCCTGGCAACGGAGCAAGACTACGTCTCAAAAAAAAAAAAAAAAAAAAAAGAAACAAAAGAAATTAAATCAAACAAACAAAGACAGCAGAGGCCCACCAGGCCATCACTGTGGTGTGGCTTTGCAGCAGAGCAGCTCCGGGCCAGGCTCAGGCAGCCACTCCCCAGGCAGGGCAGGAGCCCTCCACCTTCCGGGCTTTAGCTTCTCATCATGGAAGAAATGGAATTAGTACTTTGCCTGACTGCCTCCTGGTCAGAGCACCCTGTGAAAAGCAAAATGCTCCACCAGTGTAAATCCATCATCTTACCTCCAAGCAGCACCATCAAAATGGAAAAAAATTAACCCCGCTTCCCAAGGTTGGGGAGCAGTTAAAGTTGCCACCCACCATTCTCCTGGCAGTCCTTATTTTGAGGGTGACTTCATTTGTTCCACTTACAGTCATTTCCAATAGAGTCAGGAAGGGTATTTAATAGGAAATCTCAGTGTGTGATGAATCAGCACAGAATCAGGAAAACGTGCGGCGAAATATGACCTTTCACTACGAGCAGGCCATGCCCAATATTTCGTCCTTTCCCTTTGGCACGAGGCTGTCAACAACAACAACAAAATTCCCTCAAAGTTACGAGAGACATAAAATTTGGGGACAAATTCACTGAGGCCTTTATTCTCCAGAAAAGTATGTTGTTTTCTCCAAGCTGACAATGGTAAATTCTAAGCTGGAGATTACCAGTGAGCTCAAGACTCTGTGTGTGCAAGATGCATGTGCACGGAAGTGTGTGTTCATGGGTGTGCGTGTGTGTAACCATCAATCAAGGTCCAGAACCTGGGAGGTGCAATGTTCTCAGTGTTCTTTTCCCGAGTATCCCCATGGTTGCTACAAATGATTTCCCAATCCATCAAGCTGCAGGGACCAGTGCTGCTGAGATGGGAGAAGTGGACGCAGTGTTTGGCCACAAAAAAGGGCAGCATCCATCACATAAGCACCTGGACTCCTAGGCCCCACCCCACTACTCTTGGCCGTGCAATCCCCTGCATGTTTGTCATAGCCAAGACGCATGTCCAAGGCGAGGCAGCTAAGGGAGAGGAGTGATAAATCACCAAGCCAGAGAGGCGGTGCGGAGAACACCCAGGCCAGCCGCTGCTGATGTTCCTCTATGTGACCCAAGCTGAAGGAGAGACGTGACCTCGCCAACACCTGAAACACACACTTGAGATTTAATGAGTTTGTGTGTGTTCCACTCAACTGAGCCAATACTGGCATTATTCACTAAGACACACATTGCGAAAGGGTTCGTTATCAACTCAGCCTACTTGAGGATATATTTACGGAGGTATTTTTATACATTTGTGTCATTCTACCAACTGTAAACCTAAACAGACAGTAGGCTTCTGAGGAACTATTTTTAAATGCACGTTTCCAGTGGTGTTTCTCAACATGGGATTCTCAGACCACGTGTTAGAATGAACTGGGAGAGCTTGGTAAGATGCAGATTCTTGGGCTCCACAGCTGGCCAAGTGAGGCAGCCTCTCTGGGATTCACACTTAGGGATTTCTGTCTTTATCAATCTCTCCCAATTATATGCATGCACTTTGCATTTTGAGAAGCTCTCCCCTTTGAGTTAGTTCAGTAAGGTTTACCCCCTGGTGATGAATACACCAGCTGACCGCCCGTGAGCCAGTGCTCTGAGAAGCGAGTTAGCGCATGGGTGTGGACGTGCGCTTCTGTCTGAGATGTGAGTTAGTGCATGGTGGTGGACGTGAACTTGTGTCTCTGATCTCAGTGAATCGTGAGGATCGGCACCAGTGGCTTCACACAGCAGCCTGGTTTGCTTTGGAAACAGAAGCACCGTGAACATGCAACATCTCAGAAAGCGGCCTATGGATTTTTCCACAAAGGCTAGAACTGCATCGTTGGCTTTCCAACTTGAACTTTTACATTTTGTGTTCATTTTTCCTGTGTCTCCCATTCAGCTAGGGTTGAACATTTCCATTGAAACCAATGGAGCTTATCCATCAGCCTCAGGGCAAATAGTATCTCCCTAAGATTTAGGAGTAAGAAAAGAGTCACAGAACGACCTTCTGGACCCTGCTTTCTCCCTCACAACCCACACTAGGTGGTCATAGCCAACTCTCCTGTGACACAGAGGACACCGCGCTTTCTCAGCAAATGTGCCTGAAGGGAGCTTGCGCTGCCCCTAGAGTTGGTCCACCTGCCTTGAAATGTGACACACGTGGCTGCTTCTGTGCCCCACACAAACCAACAGCAAGGAATTCCCTGGTACACTTTCCAAACTGGCTTTAGGCAACATTTTTCAAACAGGATAAGGAAAAGGCGAGGACTGTGTGTCAGATACATTCCAATTGACCGTTACGCCTCACTCTGATTCCACCTGCTCTTTGCAAAGCTTCCATTGGTGGCCAAGTCCTCTCTGCCCTTCGCTCGGCTGAGGTCAGCCTTCCCTTACCTGTCTCACGCTTTCCCACCTTCCTTCTAGACATGGCTTGTGTGTGACCTTCTCCTGGGCTGAGTGAGAATAAATGGGATGCCCTGATCCACCACTCATCCTGACAACTGCCTTTCCCCAGCCCAGCCCTCACCTCCCTTCTTTTCTACTTTCTGATAGATATTTTCCCACTAAGAAGAAGAAGAATGAAAAGAAAACATTTTCTAAACATCATCATGATTTCTGGCACAACTGCATGTTTATCTGTGCTTCCAACATCGTTTAACCTTTGACCTACAAGGTGTTTGATAAAACTGATACTTTTTGTTTAGCTTTATATATTATATGACGATATCTTTCACACCCTGTGAGATTTCTATTTACATGTGAGATTCTGATTCTGAGTCATTTAATTTGGACATAGGCATCATAGATTATGCTACTCTGACCTGGGTCAAAATTTGTCAATAGGGAAAATGAGTTTGAGAGAGAGAGAAACAAAAACCCTTTATCTATAAAATTCAGGTTGAAACATCCTTTATTAAAAATCCAAATAACTTATATAACAATTAAATTGCCAGGAGATTCTTCAAAACATGCCACCTTTCATTTAAGAAACAAGCGTCTCCCATTTTCCAGTGTGGTTTTGAGCTACTGTGGGTTGAATCAGGCTAAGTGGATAGGGCTGCACCATTTCAGTCACATCCTACCCCCATCCCACAATGTTCCTATAGATAAGAGCACAGGCAGGCATTGTGATTTTGTTGTATTTGTTGTTTCACAGTAAAACTGCCTTAATTGTGCTTGTCCACATGCAGCTGTAACCATGTGACCCACCAGCACCTGGCCTCATTGTTCGTTCCCCCTAAGTCTCCGAGTCTCCCTCAGGGGCTTCCCAGTGGGCAGCAACTGCAGTATTTTAGCTCGCGGTGCTCTAATCTGAGCAAAAGCTGCTTGTGTTGGGCCAACCACAATCTATCCTCAAAAACTGGGAAGAGTTTTATAAAGGAATGACAGCAAACAATCAGCAAAAGCTGAAGAGAAGAGCCTCAGACTACTAAAAAATTTAAAGCTGGGGTGCCTTGAAGCCACCCTTTTCCCCCTTTCAATTGGTACAATTTGGATCCACAGGAGAGGAGACCTAGTTGGATTCTCCTCAAGTCATTTCTCCTCATGAAAACTGAACTTTACAAAATTGGTGCTTGGCAGGCTTTGTGTTGTGGACCCTGTCTCCCATAGACCCCAAGACTCTATTTACCCTTGCCTTCCAATGTCCACAGTGTCCTGGTGGTAGCCTCCTCTCCAACCCCATCTGTGTGTCTGTAGAACACAAAAGTGTAGTTACACCTGGTTTCCTGTCAAGGGTGGTGCTGTGAATTTCTACACTCCATACTCTAATGACTACTTGGCATGCTCTTAAAAATATATAGACAGATGCTGTTGGTTGAGCCATGTACCACCTGGGAGGCCTCAAGACTTTAACTTCTCAAGCCACTGATTTCCTAATTTGAAAAACCAGGTTTGTGAGACACACGGGGCCTTTGTCCAGAACTTGATGCACAGACAGCACTCAGTGGAGGTCATCCCCCTCCTCCCCAGGCCGAAACCCTGACTTAACGCTCTCTCCGGTTTTGCTGGCATAGGGCACTCGCCATTTGGTTTGGCCACCCAGCATCTCAAGCTTGTCTGTGTTTGGGGGATTTCTGCCAAATGGCCTTTAGTGGAAGTTTTAGAGGAACTGCTACTTAAAATGATCATCTGAATATGCTCACCTCACCAAACGGTGCTTGTGATTGGCCAAACATTGCCTGGCTTCAGTCTTCCTTGCTCCTAGAGCAGCTGCATGCAGCCTGGGCTCCACCGGTCAGAAAGGCCCTCACCATACACAGGAGTGAGTGGCCCAAGAAGGGAAGGTCAGAGCTCAGCCTGTCTTTGGTGGGGACAGTGCTAGAGGTAACTGAAAGTGTGCTTTCCTGGAGCAAATGTGATATCATTATGACAGCATTGATAGCTGTTCTTAAATCAAGTTCTGGTACAGAAAACAATGCACAAAGCCAACTACAGAATTCCCCCAACCCCAGTCACATGCAGGATTGGGAGAACAAATGGCAACTTACAAAAGGCAGAAAAGAAACTCAAAACCTATGGACCCCTCCAGTCCACAGAACAGCAAGAGACAAAAGGAAGAACAACCAGAGCAAGAACTAAGAAACGACCCCTCGAGGCCCAAGAATTCCTATTGAGAGTGAGAAAGAAAAGTGCCCTTTTATGAACTTGATAATAAAAGAAACCTAAATAAGTCAAAGCGCTTGCCAACTTTTAAATTCTGATTTACCAGATGCAGAATTGTGATTTGCCAGATGCAGAATTCTGATTCTGCACATTCTAAAGACTAAACTTGTGAGAAGCTGCAAATCTGCTTCCACTATATTTGTGCTCTCTTAGGAAGGAGGCCACTGAGGCTCTCCCTACAATGTCCCTTCCCACCAGGCTTCCCTCCTGCCGCGAAAGTCTGCAAGGTGGAGCTATCAACACCAGGTTGGTAAGTTAAGTAGTAGCTGGTGGAGGGATGACCAACAGCTGCAGCCACAGCCAGGCGCAAAGGCAGAATTAAACGTGGAACAATCAAGACAGTGTTTCTAGCGCTGTGGTGACATCATACACCATGAACGTTTTATTCATTGTGTGCACAGAGCAGAGAAGAAAGGTTCACTAATTATAGAGAGGCAGATCAGGGAGCAATCCAGATTTTCTAACAAGCCTGCACTCTGGTTTGTGGTGGTGTAAACAATAACTTTTTTAATCGTCTCTGATAGAAGGTATGTGAGCACTGGAGCAATGACCACAAAACTGCCCCTATTTCCCTGCCTGTGTCACGGGGCTGCCTGTCTGGGCCATTGCCTGGGATGAGCAGGTTTCTCTGGATTTCTGTGCTCCCTTTTAGCCAAGACTAGAATTACCTATGATTGGTGGAATGCAAAGTCCTAAGAGTCCCCAGGATTCCACCCAATTTTTTGATGTTGTGCTTCCTTATTATAACTATAACTCCTGCATCCTAGTGAGCTGTGAATTAGATCAGAGGTTCAAGAACTCCAGCCCATGGGCCAAATGCAGCCCTTGCTTGTTTCTGTAAATAGAATTGTTTGGATACGAGGGGCCAACTCACTTTCCTGTTTGTGGCTGCATTCGCGCAGCAATGGCAGAGCTGAGTCATCACCACAGAGAACATATGACCTGCAAAGCCTAAAATCCCTACTCTCTGCACTTTACCAAAGACGTTTGCTGACCCTGAGTTGGATGCTATCTTGCTTCTGAGCACAAAGAGAGGTTCCCTGCTAAAGTGCTGCAGTGATTTGTCCTGCTTCCCTGGTACTAACTGCTGTGTGCATTGGAGGAAACAGAACAAAAACTCCCTTCCCAACACAGACTATGTTGGAATATCAAAAATAACCAGATGGTTGGGACTCCAATGTAAACACAGAACAGAGGGAACTAAAGCCCACTGGCACAATTGAAGAAGGATTTGCTTTTATAGATGTGGCCTTTTCTGATCCCATTATAGCAGATATTGGGTTTAAGAACTGTAAAAAAAGACCACAGTATATATTTGTTAAAAATCTAGCCTAGTTGGCTGGGCACAGTGGCTCACACATGTAATCCCAGCACTTTGGGAGGCTGAGGTGGGTGGATCATGAGGTCAGGGGATCGAGACCATCCTGGCTAACACGATGAAAACCTGTCTCTACTAAAAAAATACAAAAAATCAGCTGGGCGTGGTGGCGGGTGCCTGTAGTCCCAGCTACTAGGGAGGCTGAGGCAGGAAAATGGTGTGACCTGGGAGGCGGAGCTTGCAGTGAGCCGAGATTGTGCCACTGCACTCCAGCCTGGGCGACAGAGCGAGACTCCATCTCAAAAAAAAAAAAAAAAATCTAGCCTAATTGTTACTAACCTTTTACTGGGGGGAAAGGAGGAGTAATATTTCTGAAGAATGATATATCCACAATTTCACTTACAAGTTCTGGGGGTTCATGGGCCCCCAATAAGCTAATCCACAAACCCCAGATTAAGAAACTCCGATCAATTTTTTTGCTTGCTGTGGGAAAAACAAACTTTAAAAGTGTTAGCCAGCTGGGCACGGTGGCTCATGCCTGTAATCCCAGCACTTTGGGAGGCTGAGGCAGGTGGATCACGAGGTCCGGAGATCGAGACCATCGTGGCCAACATGGTGAAACTCTGTCTCTACTAAAAATACAAAAATTAGCCAGGTGTGGTGGTGTGCACCTGTAGTCCCAGCTACTCGGGAGGCTGAGGCAGGAGAATCGCTTGAACCCAGAAGGCAGAGGTTACAGTGAGCTGAGATCGTGCTATTGTACTCCAGCCTGGGGAACAGAGCAAGACTCTATCTCAAACGAATAAATAAATAAAGTCTTAGTCAAGAACCTGTTTTCTTTTCTTTTTTTTTATAACTTTTTTTTAGTATACTTTAAGTTCTAGGGTACATGTGCACAACGTGCAGTTTCTTTACATATGTATACATGTGCCATGTTGGTGTGCTACACCCATTAACTCATCATTTACATTAGGTATGTCTCCTAATGCTATCCCTCCCCCGTCCCCCCACCCCATAACAGGCCCCGGTGTGTGATGTTCCCCTTCCTGTGTCCAAGTGTTCTCATTGAAGAACCTGTTTTCAATTAGCTTAATTAAAAATTAGTAAGTGGTTATCTGCCAATTAATTTAAAATTGACAGCATCAGCCAGGCGCGATGGCTCATGCCTGTAATCCCAGCACTTTGGGAGATTGAAGTGGGCAAATCAGGAGGTCAAGAGATTGAGACCATCCTGGCCAACATGGTCAAACCCCGTCTCTACTAAAAATACAAAAATTAGCTGGGCGTGGTGGTGCACGCCTGTAGTCTCAGCTACCCGGGAGGCTGAGGTGGCAGAATCGCTTGAACCCAGGAGGCAGAGGTTGCAGTGAGCCGAGATTGTGTCATCTCAATCAATCAATCAATAAAAATTGACAGCATTTACTAAGGGCCAAATGAGTGGTACCGACAGTAACGTTATCTGAATTGAGAAAAGAAAGAGATAATTGTTGTTTAGTAAGGTGAGGGCAGCCTTCACAGAAGAGATGCAATTTGTCTATAATTGCGAAGTTTTAGACAAGCAGGAGGGAGCAGGGAGGGCTGGGCTGCAAATGTCTTCAAGGCTCAGAGAGATCTCGTCCTTGGGTGTCTCCCTGTAGGCCCCAGGTGGCGGGGGAGCTAAAACATCCCTAAAAGTCACCTAAAGAACGTTCAGGTGTCTGTTCCAGGTTCTACAGTGCACCTAACCAGTAAGAAACCACACTAGTCAAGAAACTCAAGCTAACCTGCTGTTATCTAAAAAGTCTGCTTACATACTCCTCCTTTTTCCATTTCCATACCTCTGTGAGGCCACACAGTCTTCCTCTACTTCAGCCAAGGCAACACATTGTAACAAATTCAGCCTAAATGCAAGAGCAGATAAGGACAGTCCAGCTGTCTTCCATTAACCCTGACGCCAGGGAGATTTGCAAAACACCAAAACACTGTCGTTCTTCTTACTCATTGTCTTTGGGGCTTTGGAAAATATAGATACTTTCATAAAAATATGGAATTTATGTAATGGAATTTTTATTGTGCTTTTAAAGTGAATACGTATTTTTGAAACTTCTCAATTTTAATTTCTAGTATTTTAAGTATTAGTAGATCTAGCCCATCAGAAACAAAAGCTGCATAAGATCCTCAGGTTTTTTCTTTCTTTCTTTTTTTTTTTTTTTTTTTGAGACAGGGTCTTACTCTGTCACCCAGGCTGGAGTGCAGTGGCGTAATCTTGGCTCGGTGCAGCCTCAACCTCCGGGCTCAAGCGATTCTCCAGCCTTAGCATCCTGAGTAGCTGGGATGACAGGCATGAGCCATGATCACTCTGCTAATTTTCGTATTTATAGTAGAGATGGGCTTTTGCCATGTTAGCCAGGCTGGTCTCAAACTCCAGACCTCAAGTGATCCACCCGCCTTGGCCTACCAAAGTGCTGGGAGAACAGGTGTGAGCCACCTCGCTCAGCCAGATCCTCAGTTTTTGAGAACATAAAGGGGCCCTGAGACTGAAAGTTTGAAGAGAACCATTGCTTTATATAAACTAAGTACAACTCAATGACACGCCTCCCGTGAATCAGGTTTTTCGGGCCTGGTTTTCTCATGTTTGTTTCTTATTTTTTTCTGAGTTAGGCTGTGTGCCCAGGAACCCAGAAAACCAACCTGTCCTTGTGGCCTGTAAAGCTCCTAACATTCTGTTCCAAGTCTCCATGGCCAAAGCTCAACCAAGGGGTTTAAGAACACCATATAGGCCAGGCACAGTGGTTCACACCTGTAATCCCAGTACTTTGGGAGGCCGAGACAGCAGATCACTTGACCCCAGAAGTTCAAGACCAGCCTGGCCCACATGGCAAAACTCGTCTCTATTAAAAATATAAAAATTAGCTGGGTGTGTGGGTGCACACCTGTAATCCCAGCTACTCAGGGCTGAGGCACGAGAATTGCCTGAATCTGGGAGGTGGAGGTAGCAATGAGCTGAAATTGCACCTCTGCATTCCAGCCTGGGTGACAAGAGTGAGACTGTCTCAAAAAACAAAACGAAACAAAAACGTATAGAAAGTAAACAATGCCCAATAAAGTATAGGATGTTGATTTCTTAGAATTTCACTATGAATGTGATATTATTCGCCAGTTAACTCATGTCTTTTGAGATAAATGTTAAATAAATGAAAGTTGATGTGTCATGCAGAGCTTTATTTCTTGGCAAGAAAGCTGATGGGGTAAAGATGGCCACAGTTGCTTTGAATTTAGCCTGGCCCTGTGAATGCTTAAGCCATAGATTATGGCAGAGTGGTGCTGTGCCCATTGTCAGCTCAGCCTCTTAGAAGACTGATGAGAGCTTTTCCTTCTGCTCTCTGGGGACTATCACTCCTACAACTCTGCCTCTCAGCCCCTGCTGCTGTGCTGTGAAAATCCCAGACCATACAAGCAGCCACGTGTAGGTGCCATACCCACTGGCAGCTATAGGACTGAGCTTTCATGGAGGCTTCCACCTGGTGAACCTCCCAATGACTGTGGTCCAAGTGACATCACAAGACTAGGGCCCAAGTGACCTTGGTCCACGCACAGAACTCTGGGGAATAATAAAATGGTTGCCTTAAACTATTAAGCGTTGTCTGGTTTGTCATGCAGCAATATATGTTATATATATATAGAATTTGGGAAGACACTGCTTGAATTGATCACTTTCTCTATTAAGACCTCTTAGGTACATTAATCAACAAGTGCTACAGATCCTGAAGTAAGCATTTTGCATAAGTGATTGGACCCAACCAGTTTGATGGAAAATTTGGTCTCCTACCTTATTTTTGATCCAGAGCACAAGGGATTATTAACTTTCTTTTCCATTACACTCCTTCACTCAGCAAGCACTGTGTTGAGCGAAGGAGATTATCAGGTTATACAAAGAAGGTTTCCTGGGGTTTGAAATTTAGATTGCTGACTTTCCTACTTGAGTTCCCTTCTTGCCCAAGACCATAATTCCAGGAATTCCCCATCATCATCCCAGGAGTCTAAACAGTCTTTTAAACAGCTGCTAAATGTCGACGGTCTCATGATTCCTTAGAGGAATTCTTCTGTGGGTGGAGGAAGCCACCCTTATGGCTCTTAATCAAATGTTGAAAGTGTGCCCACAACAATGACTGGAACAGAGTGGAATCTTCAGAATTGCGATGCAGATAAAGGGTCTCCTCTTCCATAAATAGTGACTTGCTACAGAAAAACACTATTGCCTTCTTCTTTTCTGTTTAGTAAAAAGATGATTGTTGATACAAGATAAAAGCCAAATAAGCTTTAATAGCCAAAAAGTTGCTCCGGTCTCCTGATTTCCCTTTCCCACGTTTCCCCTGGCACTGACTTCCTGAGGAAGTCACACAGGCTGGATGGCAGGGCTCATCCGTCACATGACGGAGGGACACGCAGCCAGGTGGAGGTGATTGCTCCATCAGCACACTACGCAATCTCCCCCTACTTCACTGTGCTTAGCATGAGATGGGGGACACTGAGCACTCACAGCCACTCAGTGCCACACCAGGTCACCACTGCAGGCTGGGCAAGGATCCACAACTTTCGTGAGCCCCCTTGAAGCTGAGGCCTGGAATGGTTGCTGTGTGCCAGGGTTCTCCCCGGGTCTTCTTCCAGGTCAGTCCGAGCTGAAACCAAGAGGTTAGCAGAACATTCTGGGTGGGGGAAGGTACCAGAGAGACCTCTGTGCACAGCCAGCATTCACATACTCATTAATGGAAAAGGAGAGTTCATCTCTGATGCCACGAGGATCTGGCCATCAAGAACAGAGGGAAATGCAATGTGCCCCTCTAGCCCTATCAGAAACAAATACAGAGGAGCCTCTCCATGCGTGCCTCCTGACTTGATTGCTTTTTTTCTTCTACACTTGACTGCTTTTGTTTCATTTTTATTAGATTTTTGAAATTCTATGTTCTGAGCAGTTCTGTCAAATTTGGTGGCTTCACACAGAGTGGGAGGTTAGCTAAGTGGTCTTGCTTCCAAATGATACTCAAACCTTGCAGGTCTGGGGACTTTCACCTGCCACCTAACATCAAAGGACTTAGTGCAGGCCTCCGAGAGACAGATCTTTTTAAAAAATTAAATTAATGCTTTATGTATCTAGAAAAATATATGAATGTTTATTGTCTACATGAAAAGTATTATATTACACAAACCTTTCCAATCTACCCAAAATGAGTGAGACAAATGAGTCATTCTCCCTGGCCAGGACTTTATCAAATGCCCCAGTATTCCCAGTGTTGGTGACCTATTAATAGAAAACAAATATTAAGTCTCAGACCTACTTACTCAACTAAACTGAATTGTAAGAATAAAAACTGGACCTTGGACTCTGGCAAGCCATTAGGGTAGGGCCACCCCAATGTAGTGAGCATATTTAGGTTTACTCATATTTAAAAGTTTAGTCACATTTTAGGGCAAACTTAACTCTCAAATATAAAGTTATTTTGAAGTTATTCTGCTCGTGCCCTGGATTTTCCCATGTTCCTGAAACTCCAATGCCTTATTTTCAACCAAAATCTTCTATACTCTCCATTACTGCAGAAAGGATAGGGAAGGAAACTTTCCTTGCAGTCAGCTGCCCTGTGAACCCAACATATTTGTAATGACTCCTTATGAAATCTCTGGCAGAGACAGAGCTGAACTGATTCCAACAACATTCCATTTCCTCCTAATGCCATATGAGTGGTTGTTAAGAATAATACCATGTGGATTGTTTAAGAAGAAATATTCCTATGATACTTGTTACAGCACAGTGAGAAAGAATTTATTCATGACCATTGCAATGGGTATAGGGACCACTGCAATGTGGTATTGCCATAGGGGAGAGAGAGCAGGCTCAATGTTGAATACAGCATGGGCAAGTGGGAATCTATAGCCAAGGAGCAGGGTGGGAGTCAGTGGACAGAAAATCACTAAGAGGAAATGTCAGGGTGAGGTGGGGTTGTAGCTGAACCAGCCTACCAAAATTCTTGCTGAAGACAAGCCAGGTGATCAGATGTCACCTGGGGGATGGTGGAGGATAATCAGACACCAAGCATGGGGTGTTCTTACTAAACTGACTTACCAGGGTTCTTGCAAAAACTGAATTTACCAGGTACCAGGTACCAGGTACCAGGTACCCAGATGGGTAGCAGAAGATTCAGAAGCTTGAGTAAAGTTTGGCCAAGCAAAGAATCATTGTCAGAACTCAGAACACAGAGGACAACTGTGGGTGAAGAATTATCCAAAAATGAAGGAAAACACTGACCCAAAGAAGGAACTCACCTAATGTGATAGCTTGTAAATATGGTACACAGAATATCTTGGAAATCCAGAGGGTGTCCAAAGTAAATATCCTCTGCTCTGAAATTAACTGCAGAATGCTGGATGTAGCTATAAGAAAGATAATTTTCTAGTGTTGACTGAGGATTGTTTAAGGGAGAGAGAAGGTCCAAGATTATAAATTCCCCAAGGGCAGGTCATATGAGGACTTAGCTATTTTTGCATCTACAGTGTCTGACATAAGCTCAGTATATGTTCACTGTTTGACCTATTCTGTAGTAGAAGTCTCGGTTATTAAAAATGTTCATTTCACCAGATTTTTCATGGCTCAAAGGCCACTTAATTTCTTTAAGTTACTTAACTCTTTGTAATTCCTGCCAAGCATATGTCTAGTCATAGATGTGTTTTCCCCACTGTCTTGATATCTGGAAAGATCTGGGAAAGTGGACATAAGTTACCGAAAAGGACTCTCTCTCATTGTGAACTAATACATTGGAAGTCTGGCGATGTGCTAGCATGAATTGGTGTGCTAGAGTCAGATCAACTCCAAAGAAACCAATGGAAGGGAGTATCCCAACCAGTTATTCTAAGGACCAGACCTTGGTCTGTGCTAAATGCCCTAAGAAACTGCCACAGACTGAGGTCCTGCCTAACCTACAGGCCAGTCCCAATGCTGGCATCCATGCCATCCATGAAAGGCCCTCCCCTCCGCAGCAGTTCTAAGCATGGTATCAATCAATCAATGAATAAATCAGCCACAACTAAATAAATTAAAATAAGCTTTAAAACCATTTGCTACTTTGAATGGTAGAAGATACTGAGAAATGGAAGAAAATGCAGTAAACTGGGTGAAAACATAGGCTTTGGAGACTAGAAGAGCTAGAATTGAAAGGTTATTCAAGTATTATTCTAAGATTGGTTGTTACTTTGTGGACTTAAGCAAATTATTTAACCTTTTAAAATCTCAGTGTTCTCTGTAAAATTAGAAAAATAGTATCCATTTCATTGGGCTGTGAGGATTAAATGAGATTACCTACATAAAGGTCTTTTCCATTGATGGCAATATGGTAGACTACAGATTCTAAAAATCCTCCCACTACAGAACACCTAAGAATATTAGAGTCAATTTTTTTTTAAAGAAACAAAACCCTTAAACATGTATGGCTGTAGTAGCAAGATAAAAGAATTCCCCTGAAATCAGGAATGAAGTCATAAGATAAATCCAGGGAAATAAGACATTGCTGAATACTCAGCCAGCCTGGGGTATCTTCCAGTTCTAGGGAGCTGGGGACATCTAAAGGTCTAGGCTCTGGGGCTGGGGCTTTAATATTAATGGAAACATGGGTGGGCAGGAGATTAGGGAAAAGAAGAACCAGAGAGCACCAGAAAGACAAGACACATCAAGGCTGTGCCCTCAGAGAAATGTCAAGGAGAGCATATGCACCCTACCCAAACTGTTGACAGGAAAGTGACCTGTCTTGGTCTTGGCTCTTAATGAAAGTCTCCTATGGGTAGGGTTTTCAGTTTTTCCAAATAAAATATGAAGTACAGGAGTTTATAGAGCAGTGAAACTCTTCCATCTGATACTATAATGGTGAACACATGCCATTACACCTATGTCTAACACCAGTGAATGTACAACACCAAGTGTGAACCCTAATGTCAACTAGGGACTCTGGGTGACAATGATGTGTCAGTGTTGGTTCATCAGCTGTAACAAATGCACCACCCTGTGGGGGATGTGGATGATAGGGGAGGGTGTGTGTGTGTGTGTGTGTGTGTGTGTGTGTGTGTGTATGTGTTTGTTAGGAGAAGGTAGGGCATATATGAGAACTCTGCTTTCCACTCAATTTTGCTATGAATTCCCATGGAATACTATGAAGCCATAAAAAAGAATTAGATCATGTCCTTTGCATGAACATGGATGGAGCTGGAGGCCATTATCCTTAGCAAACTAACTTAGGAACAGATAACCAAATACCACATGTTCTCACTTATAAGTGAGAACTAAATGATGAGAACATACAGACACCTAGAGGGGAACAACACACACTGGGGCCTATCGGAGGGTGGAGGGTGGGAGGAGGAAGAGGACTCAAAAAATTAACTAATGGGTACCAGGCTTTAATACCTGGGTGGTGAAATAATCTGTACAACAAACCCCCATGACACAAGTGTGTGTATTTAACAAAGCTGCACTTGTACCCCGAAATTAAAATATCAAAATCTAAATTTAAAAAATTTGCTGTGATTTCAAAAATGCTCTACAAAACAATCTATATGTTAATATATATTTAAAAATACAGGGTCCCCAGTTTATTAGAATTTTATGTAAATAACATACAAATTTTTTTATTGTTTAATTGAAATACAAATTTAACTGAACACTCTGTCTTTTTTATGGCAACCCTACTCCTGAGAATCTGTGGCTATTAGCCAGCCCTAACATGGATTTGGGTCTTGATTTCACACTAGTTGTCTAAAAAATGTAAGCTAAAATGTTTATATTAAATAGATCCAAATTTGTACTGTCCTGAGGCATCTGGTAAAAGCAAACAAAAATTATTTCTGTAAAAGATGCGTCTTTGCCCCAGACTTTAAAGCATTCCCACGAGCAGATTTTCAGAGGCCAGGTGTGTTGGCACATGCCTGTAAGTTCCAGCTACTTGGGAGGCTAGGTAAGAGGATCACTTGAGCCCAGGAGTTTAAGTTCAGCTTGGGCAACACAGTGAGACCCCGTCACTAACAAAAACTATTAAAAATAAATTTGATAATTAAAAATAAAGGTTTTGAATAAATATAAGCTTATAACAACAACAACAAAAAAAAACCACATACGTGGAAACAAAAGAGAACAGAAAGAAATAAATACTGGCCCAGGCTCACGAGGACTTTAGATAGTAGAATTATTAGATGTAGATTATAAAATGTTTTCATGTTTAAAAAAAATTGGGGAAATTGAAGCCATGAGCAAGGAGATTTTTAGAAATGACCAGAAACATAAAAAACACAAATCTTTAAAATAGAGAAATATAATTATTGAAATGAAAAACTCAAAGCAACAGTTAAATAACAGATTACACACAGTTGAGTAAAGAAAGTGACAGAAAGATGTGAGGAAAAGCTTGAAGCATAAGAACAAACATTCAATTGGAATTCTATACAAAGATAGTAAGGTGAATAAAAGAGAGGCAATTAGAATTTTCCAAAACTGACAGTAGTTATCAATTTTCAGAATTAGGAAGCATAAAGAATATAATGCAAGATCTCTCCTAGACACATCACTAAAAAACTGAAGAATGCCAAAGTCCAAAAAAGATTTCAAAGCAACCAAAGAGAAAAGATAGGACCTTGTATTTAATTAGACACCAGCTGACGTCACAACTGCAACCAAGGGAGTCAGGAGAATATTATCTATAAAGTACTAAGAGAAACTAACAACCAACCCAGAATTATGTACCCAGCAAAACTCTTTCAAGAATGATGGCAAAATATAGACATCTGCACATGAACTGATACATTCAGATAAGTTGGGAGCAGTACACCAACAAGATATCCTCTCTAAAAGACTTTTGGAAGAATGTACTATGGAAGAAAATAAATTAGCTCAAATGCAAAAAGGAATGATGAGCAAAGAAAATGGTAAGTATGTGTGTGTATCTGAACAAGCCTAAGTAGAAGATAATAATAATAGGGTAACTTGTGGATTTAAAGAAGATTAAGTGTATTAGCCCATAAATTTTAACAGTCCTGACTCCATGTTAGAGAAGAGTCTGCTTGTGGCTATATGTTTGGAAATTAAAAATTATAAAAACATCTAAATAATTTATGAATCAAAGAAAAATATAATAGAAATTAAAAACTACTAAAACAGAATTGTAACAAAAACAATTTCATCACAGTTTTTCTGGTGTTACACGGCTAATGATTTTAAGGAGATGCTGGAGCGGAGGAAGAGTAAAGAGCATAAAGGGGTGGAAGAGGAACAAGCAGGCAGGAAGGACACTCCTGAAAGGTTTAATCTACACCACGTGTTCTTCTAAGCTCCGTGCATATACTAATTTCCTCGGTCTTCATAACTATGCTATGATACTGGTGTTACCCAATTTCGAGTATATGAAACTAAGGCACAGAGAAGTTAAGTTACCTGACCAAGGTCACACAGCCAGAAAAGAGGCTTACTTGCTTATACTAGAAAAGAAGAACTGAATATTAATGAACTAAGAACTAACACATAAAGGTAAAAAACAGCAACTCAAAAAACCCAAGAATGTAGAAGAAAGGAAATAATAAAGAGCTAAAATCAGTGAAATTAGAGATCAAGTATACAACACAGAAATTAGGAAGTAAAAAGTTTATTCTTTGGAAATATTAATAAAACAACTAAACCTCTGGCAAGTTTAAAAAAAAAAGAAAAGGCGGCCAGGCATGGTGGCTCAAGCCTGTAATCCCAGCACTTTGGGAGGCCAAGGCAGGCGGATCATGAGGTCAGGAGTTCGAGACTAGCCTGACCAACATGGTGAAACCCCATCTCTACTAAAAATACAAAAATTAGCTGGGTGTGGTGGCGCACGCCTGTAATCCCAGCTACCTGGGAGGCTGAGGCAGGAGAATTGCATGAACCTGGGAGGCGGAGGTTGCAGTGAGCTGAGATTGTGCCACTGCACTCCAGCCTGGACGACTGAGCTAGACTCTGTCTCAAAAAAAAAAAAAAAAAAGAAAAAAGAAAAGACTAAACAAAAAATATCAGGAAAAAAAGGTAATATCACAGGGATATAAGAGAGAAAAGACTGAACTATACTATAATCAACTTTCTTACATATATACTATATATTTAAAAACACAAAATGTACACATTTCTAGAATAATAGAAAATTGACTTATAAAGAAACAGAGTACCCTCAACAACTAAAGACAGTGAGTCAGTCATTTAAAATCTTCCTATAAAATAAACAGCAGTTGGCCAGGCGTGGTGGCTCACGCCTGTAATCCCAACACTTTGGGAGGTCGAGACGGGTAGATCACAAGGTCAGGAGATCCAGACCATCCTGGCTAACACGGTGAAACCCCGTCTCCACTAAAAATACAAAAAATTAGCTGGGCATGGTGGTGGGCATCTGTAGTCCCAGCTTTTCGGGAGGTTGAGGCAGAAGAATGGCATGAACCCGGGAGGCGGAGCTTGCAGTGAGCTATCGCGCCACTGCACTCCAGCTGGGTGACAGAGCGACACTGTCTCAAAAAGAAAAATAAAAAATAAACAAATAAATAAACAGCAGTTTTGTATCCAATTTCTACACACAGTTTTGTAAACAGTATCTACCAAACACAAAGGGCCAAATAATTCCATCTTACCCAAAGTGAACCACGAATACTCCCCATCTCTAAGGCTAGTAAATAATTAATACTGAAACCAGATCTGACACGAGAGGATCTCTACTTTGCTTCACACCTCCCTCCCCAGTGCACCCCCAAAGCAAATAATAATTCATCTGCTCTTCATGCGAAGAACACATAACTCTAAAATCAGCAGAAAACAGAGGAGGGTAGCTATGTGGCTTTTAAATAGGAAAGGATTTCCTTTTTTTTTTTTTTTTTTTTTGAGACAGTCTCGCTCTGTCGCCCAGGCTGGAGTGCAGTGGCCCGATCTCGGCTCACTGCAAGCTCCGCCTCCCAGGTTCACACCATTCTCCTGCCTCAGCCTCCCGAGTAGCTAGGACTACAGGCGCCCGCCACCACACCCGGCTAATTTTTTGTATTTTTAGTAGAGACGGGGTTTCACCGTGTTAGCCAGGATGGTCTCCATCTCCTGACTTTGTGATCCGCCCACCTCGGCCTCCCAAAGTGCTGGGATTACAAGCGTGAGCTACCGCGCCCAAAAGGAAAGGATTTCTTAACTCACAAGAAGCATTAATCATAAAAGGATAAAGACGGAATACATTAAGAACTTCTGTTCATCATGATACCATAAAACGACATGAAAAATCATACTTTGAGGGGAACATATTTGCAACCAATGTAACCAACAAAGTAGTAGCCAAGATATATGAACTAGCAACCCAGTAAAAAGAAAAGGTGTTTGGAAGGCCGAGGCAGGTGGATCACGAGGTCCAGAGTTCGAGACCAGCCAGACCAACATGGTAAAACCCCATCTCTATTAAAAATACAAAAATTAGCCAGGCGTGGTGCTGTATGCCTGTAATTCCAGCTACTCAGGAGGCTGATGCAGGAGAATTGCTTGAACCTGGGTGGCAGAGGTTGTAGTGAGATCGCGCCATTGCACTCCAGCCCAGGCAATAGAGTGAGACTCCGTCTCAAAAAAAAAAAAAAAAAGAAAGAAAGAAAGAAAGAAAGAAAAGGTAAAAGATGTGATTAGGTATTTCATAGAAAAAAATGTGAATGGCTAACAGCTCTATGAAAAGATGCTCAAATTCTTTGGAAGTCACAAAAAGGAAAATTTAAACCATAATAAAATCCATTTTATATTCACCAAATTGGCAGAAATTTGAAAACCAGGAATACCAGATTTTAGTAAGGATTTAGAGCTAAGGGAAGTTGTATATTCCACTGTTTTACATATAAATTGGAACAACCAGTTTGGAAAAGAGTTTGGATTATTTTTTAAAGCTGAACATATAATTACACTATGACCCAGCAAATCCTAAATATATGTCCTAAGGAAATTTGCATATGGTTACTGGGAGACACACAGAATGTTCATTGAAAAGTATTTTTGTAATAGTTACAACTGGAAATTAATGTTCATCCATAGAAGAATGTACATACACATATATTATTATTATATATATTTTTGGTATATAAATACTTCAGAGCAGTGAAAATGAATAAAATCTAACTTAAGTATCAGCATGCTTAACTTAAAAAAGCATTTAGAAGGAGAATGCATACAAATTTGATTCATTTTAATAAAAATTTTAGGAAATAAACAAAAATAGGAAAATATTCCTTAAGGACATAAACGTGGTAAAATAATAAAGAAGGAAAGAGAATTAAACATAATATTTGCAACAGTGGCTACCTCTAGAAAGAAGACAGGACTATGCAGCCATGGATTTAATAAGCAGGGAACTTTAGATTTTTATAATATTCTGTTTCTTAAGATGTATGGGGGATCTGGATATTCACATTATTATACCTCATCTGTGTTTATATATATTTATATATATGAATTTGAATGTTTTTAAAATTAAAAAACAATTTTTACAGAAATGGGGGTTCTTGCTATGTTACCCAGGGCTGGAATCTAACTTCTGAGCTCAAGCGACCCTCCCATCTTAGCCTGCCAAGTAACTGGGGCCACAGGCACGTGCCACTGCACCCGGCAGGCAAATGTAGCTGAATTTCAATTTTTATTTATTTTTCTAGAGAGGGAGTCTTACTATATATATAACATATATATAATATATAACATTTTTATGTTATCAAGTATTAACAAAATGTTTAAGAAAAACTTCCTGCGTGACATCTGGTAAGCACTGGATGCATCATAGCGGGATCAGCAGTGTCGTGCCAGCTGCTCTGTAGAACCATGCTGTGTGGCCACCAGCAGGGCCCTGGTGGCATGGGACTCAGAGGGAGAGGGTTTCCAACACTCCAGATAGCACTCTCCTCTCTTCTTGTATGTGGCTGGTCTTGTCACTAGACAACCCAAGAGAATGAGGGGTGTTTCTTCTTCTTTAGTCAGCAGCCTGGTTCATCATTCCTTCATTCCATCTATCCATCCATCCATCCATCCATCCATCCAATAAATAGTTAAGCAACTACCATGGTCTGGGAATCTCTATACTTCATCTTTCATTCAAAGTCCTCTAGTTTGAAGAATCTTAGGGCGCATACAACCATGGGTCAGGAAACTGTGGATGTGGATTGGGCCAGTTCACAGTGTGAGTGGTCACCTCCCTTAGCCATCCTTCTACCAATGTCTGTGTGGAAATGGATTGCTCTGAATGAAACCCAACTCTGACACACTGACCTCCGCAGCACACGACTCAGAGCCTCTTCAGCACAGTGGCAATTCTGGTCCCCTCAAATGTGTATCGAAGCTGACAACTTATTCACCACCATCATGGACTATTGCAGTACAGGTGACCAGGATTTTGCTGTGAACTGACTATGATATTAGCGTCCACATGCATTTGTTTCCTGCTGCTGCTGAACAAATCCCCACCCATGCTGTGGCCTGAAACATTGCAGATCACCGTCTCACACTGCTGCAGGGTGGAAGTTCAACAGGGGTCTCGCGGGTTAAAACCAAGGTGCTGGCAGAACTGCTTCTCTTCTGGAGGCTTCTCAGGGAGTATCAATTTCCCAGCTTTGAGAGGCGCCCACATTCCTTGGCTCATGGCCTCCACCTTCAAAGCCAGCAATGTCAGATCGGGTTCTCACACTGCATCCCTCTGGCCTCCTGTCCAGCCTCCTTCTTCCACTTTTAAGGACCCTTGTTATTACATTGGGCTTTCCAGATAATCTAAGATCATCTCCTTATTTTAGGATCAGCTGATTAGCAACCTTAAGTCCATCTGCAACCTAATTCTTCTTTACCATTGAAAGTAACACATTCACAAATGCCAGGGAATAGGACATGGACATCTTCCAGGGACTATTATTCTGCTTGCCATGCTATGAAACAACCCTCATTATTCCCTACTTTTCTATTGAAATTAGAAGATAAAAAGTAAAGTATCCAAATCAGTTATATCTCCACTTCAGAGAAATGAATTTACTGAGCTATGCCTTAATGTCTACAGCTTTCATAGAAGATTCATGTGTATTTGCATATACACCATGGAATACTATGCAGCCATAAAAAAGGATGAGTTCATGTCCTTTGCAGGGACATGGATGAAGTTGGAAACCATGATTCTGAGCAACCTATCACAAAGACAGAAAACCAAACACCGCATGTTCTCACTGATAGGTGGGAACTGAACAATGAGACACAGGGTGGGGAACATAACACACAGGGGCCTGTCATGGGGTGGGGGGTGGGGGGTGGGGGGTGGGGGGTGGGGGTTGGGGGGTTGGGGGGTGGGTGGAGGGACAGCATTGAGAGAAATACCTAATGTAAACGTCAGGTTGATGGATGCAGTGGGCCAGCATGGCACATGTATACCTATGTAACGAGCTTGCACGTTGTGCACATGTACCCTAGAACTTAAAGTATAATAATAATAATAAAAAGAAGATTCAAGTGTATTTGAACAACCTCTATATAGTTTTTTTAGAAAACGGTAACTAAAGTTTTTGTCCAGCGCATGATTCAATGTTTCTTTTTCTACAAGAGCCTGCCTTGTACATTTTGCTTGAGTCTAATTCCAGGAAAACTTACGTTTCTGCAGAAGTAGTCATCAGTGAAAACAACATGGCCCACAATGGTGACCCCAAATCCTCCCGCATGCTGCCAGAAAACATAAGAGGTAAATTCATTCTACTTCCTGTAGATGGTTTCTTCTTGTTTTAGCTCCAAAAAAAATCCTATTTTAGTTCTCAAAAATTGTGGTGGAAAACATATAACTTAAAATTCACCATCTTGACCATTTTCAAGTGTGCAGCTCAGTAGTGTTAGGTGCATTTTCACACTATTTTGTAAGAGATTAAAAGGTTTTTGTCTTACAAAACTGAAACTCTGTACTCATTAAATGACATTACTTTAAAATTTTAAAGTTACCTCTAGTATGCTAAAAAGTACTCATTTCTATCTTAAAAAGAAAATGGCTTTAAATTATTTTGAAAGTTTTACAAGTGCTTTATCAGTTTCAGAATACTGCAATTAAGAAACATTAAGATTTTTCGCCGGACGCAGTGGCTCACACCTATAATCCCAGCACTTTGGGAGGCTAAGGCTGGGTGGATCACCTGAGGCCAGGAGTTCGAGACCAGCCTGGCCAACATGGTGAAACCCCGTCTCTACACAAAAATTAGCCAGGCATGGTGGCAGGTGCCTGTAGTCCCAGCTACTTGGGAGGCTGAGACAGGAGAATTGCTTGAATCTGGGAGGTGGAGGCTGCAGTGAGATGAGATTGCACTCCAGCCTTGAAGAGACAGAGCAAGACTCCATCTCAAAAAAAAAAAAATAAGAAAGAAAAGAGAAAAGAAACATTAAGATTTTCCAACAACCGGCCGGGTGCAGTGGCTCACGCCTGTAATCCCAGCACTTTGGGAGGCTGAGACGGGCAGATCACGAGGTCAGGAGATCGAGACCATCCTGCCTAATACAGTAAAACCCTATCTCTAATAAAAATATAAAAAAATAGCCGGGCGTGGTGGCGGGTGCCTGTAGTCCCAGCTACTCGGGAGGCTGAGGCAGGAGAATGGTGTGAACCCGGGAGGCGGAGCTTGCAGTGAGCCAAGATCGTGCCACTGCACTCCAGCCTGGGCAACAGAGTGAGACTCCATCTCAAAAAAAAAAAAAGATTTTCCAACCTTCACAGAGTATGACTTCAATTAACATCTGGTGAATAATGCCCAATGCGCAGCGTATACATTCACAGATTAAGAGATCATTTGGTCAAATTTTGACATTCAAAACAATTAGAGACAAGTCAGTCCTTGGGCATTTATGTGTGATTACAATGCAGCCCAACCTAGCTTTTCTGCCTGATATTGGTTTTTAATTTTTATATTTTTTGTTAAGAGACAAGGTCTCGTTCTGTCACCCAGGCTGGAGTAGAGTGGTACAATCATAACTCACTGCAGCCTCAAACTCCTGGGCTCAAGTGATCCTCCTGACTCAGCTTCCAAAGTAGCTGGGACTACAGGTGCAACTCACTGTCTGCCCTATGCCTGATATTCTCTTAATCATCTTTATGCAAGCTATGCTTTGAGCAAACGGGCATCTTCAGGATTCTGCAAACTTTCTTTCCTTATGCTGTGGTCCGCACTTGGAATACTCCCCAATCTCTGTCAACTCCCAGAAATGCTCCAGCCCTTCTTAGAGGCCAGCTCCTCTCTCCTGCCTCTCCTAATACCTTCCTTCCTGTGGAAACTCAATATACCTTTCTTATATATTGTGTTCTACTTTATAATGCAGGTGTGCACACACAGACATGCACATGTTTATGAGCCACTCAAATTATTTATTTATTTATTTATTTATTGAGATGGAGTCCCAATCTGTCACACAGGCTAGAGTGCAGTGTCTCGATCTGGGCCCAGTGCAACCACCGCCTCCTGGGTTCAAGCAATTATCTGCCTCAGCCTCCTGAGTAGCTGGGATTATAGGCACCCACCACCACGCCCAGCTAATTTTTGTATTTTTAGTAGAGAACAGGTTTCACCATCTCGGCCAGGCTGGTCTTGAACTCCTGACCTTGTGATCCACCCTCCTCAGCCTTCTAAAGTGCTGGAATTATAGGCATGAGCCACCTCACCCGGCCCAAATTATTTATTTTTATGCCCACTTTTGGCATAAAGTGCCTTGTAAATAACATGCACTAAAAGGTATTCATTGAATTTAACTGAAATCTCCTAATTAACTGTATAACTTCTGCTTTAATAGAAATGAAAATCATACTACTGCTTATTACAATGTAAGTGAAATTTTATAGATGGATTATCTGAATAGTTTAGCCTGATGGACCGTTAAAGGCCAAATACAATTCGTTTAAGGTTCAACAGCTCCCTCTCACGGCCTCTGAGGGAAACTGGGTTTGTGGGCAAAGAATGGTTTCCAACTCAAATGGATTGTGAATCTGTTTTTAAAATACTAATATACTCTACTTAAGCATTAATGAAAAATTTGATTAAGGTTAAAAAACAAACAAGTTTTCATGAAGTCACATGTACATAGCACTATATTTTTGCCCTTTTCATAACTTAGAACAATGTCAACTGCATATTAGTTAAAAGTTCAAGCACTCTAACTATAAAATGAAATGCTTAAGTTTGAAATGGAACAGTTTAAAAGTAGGAACTAAGTAAAATACCAAAACATTAAAACACACAGATCTAAACAAAATCCAAATTCCTCAAGCCATCATCCCAAATGTTGGTGTGTTTCATGCCAACAGGGAGAAGCTGTATGCAGCTGGTTAAGTCTGGCTGTTGGTGAGGCTTGGTGCTCTGAGGTGGACTTCCTAAGATAGAAGCTGGAGTCTGCACCTCACACAATGAGTGCAATAAAGATAGAGCTTAAAGGTAAGCTTCAATAAACGTAGATGTCTGAATTCTGACGTGGGGGCAAAGAGGTGTGGCTGGCCTGAAAACCACAGAAAGACTGCAGGGAGAGAGAGATGAGACTCCTAACCCTACTAGTCTTCACTGGCACGTTGAAATCTATACCTGTGAACGCTAATGTGACCTCATTGATAACAGAAGCTTTTCCTAAACACCAAATGATTCCCTACCCTTGGACTCCCATTGCTCTATAGAAGCCCTAAGCTGCCTAGGATTCCAACGAGTATTTCAAAATGTCATAATTTTTTAGCAGTCCTATTTTATTTTTTAAATAAAATCTGACCTCAGAGAAGCATTATCATTAATGATATTTATTCTAATTGTAAAGTACGCACAAGAGGAAGAAAGAGAATACACTAGTAATATTCTGCTCAAGAAAAGTTTTCTAGCTATTTAGCATGTGACCTTAAAAATGCTTTAAAATACACATAAATATTTGGCTAGGTAATGGATCTTTAAGTTCACAAACAAAACATAATTACAAAAGTATGCAGAAATTTTAACTAGCTCCACTGCTATCAAACCATACAGTATGTTATAAAACTATATACTGTTTTTCTTTTATAAATAAGAATCATATAACTTAGGAGCCCCTTCTTTAGACACGTTCACTTTCCCTGAATATCAACCAAATTCTAATGTCTGTTGAGATCCACCCAATCAGATATGCCTCAGTATTCTTCTGCATCCTAAATATTTAAAATGTCCTAAAACAGACAAATTAAGTTTATACTGTCATAATTATTTCTCCAGTGTGCACCAAATGCTTTTGAAGACACAAAAATATGTGATTGATAATCCACTCATATGATATGCAAAACGTTAGAACCTAAATGTTGTAATGTAATTCTTCTCACAAACAAATGTGAATAGTTAAAAATTTAAAAAAAATGCATCAGTTAAGTAAAACACAGGAAAAATAGCAAATGAAAAGTCAATGTCAGGTGAGGCCTATGGTGCAGATCAATAAGTAACCCTCTGCTAAAACATCAAACAAGCAGCCGCTCACCTCGTCAATTAGCTATGCCTCTGTGTCATCATTGGCTATTAATGCGTAGACCTCCCAGGTTTTCTGAGACCTAAACATAATCTCAAATTAAATTATCTAAATTTTGTATTGTCTAGCTCGTTAAAGATTTTCAGAGGCTACGATCCACTTTAACTGGAGAAAAAGGAATTTGAAAAGATATCTCATTTATTACCTAAAATACCTTCCTCAGATTCTTTACTTGTTAGTCTTTAGTTGGGTCCAACAGGTAAATCACAGTTACAAATAATGCTAAGATGGAAAAAACTATCTTTTGCAACATTTCTATATGTCCATCAGAAAAGACATTTTGACCTTACAACTGTGAAGTGGTTCGTAATACAGTTTAATCTACAACAGGACTTAAGTATGTCATATTTATGAACACACGTGCACATTTATATTAAAATGTGTTAAACTCTAAGGTTATATTCATCCAGTAACAAACATACAAACCCCAAAACACTCCCAGGTTTTTATCACAGTAAAGTATCTTAAAATGTAAGACTAATGATTGGTTTTCCACGGATGTAAGGTGATTCATTTGTATTTGCTTTCAAAACAAAATCATTCCCAAGTTTGCCTATAAATGGATTGGCCACACTAGCAGAACATTTAGTAGCAATAGTGCAGATTAATGAAATCCATGTAGGGTCTAAAATTATGCTAAGAGGAGGCCTCACTTCACAAAGGAAGAGGTCATGTCAAATACCTTGACAGATGATATGTTTTGAAAGTCAAGAAAAGCGTGGAACTATCAAATTTGTAGTGATTTTTAACAGTATGTTACAGAGGTAGCATATGGATTACGGAGTTAACATACAGATTATACGATCTGCAAACAGAGGTAGGATTTAAAGGAGAAAGAAGGAGGAAGGAGAGGGAAGAACGGACTCGAGGCCCTTCTTACCGAGTTTCTGCACCAGCTACTCTTGAAGACAAACTCTGGAAAGGAAAAAATGCGTTGTTTTAGTGCACAGATGTGTGAAAACAGGTTAGCTGAGGTTAAATCAGAATGCCAGACAGGATCTATCTGATCTAAAAAATATATGTAAACAAAAATGTATATACACATTTGTGTGTATATCTTACATATACATATATACACACACAAACACAGACACACATACATCTCTCACATGGCCTTAAGAGCAGAATTTTGGAGCATGGAGAAAAGCTCTGCCCAAGAGATTTAGATCACACATCAGCCCCATCGTCTGGACTGTGCATTTTAAAGCTGTAAGCCCTGGGTTTCAAATCCTCTGAATTCAGGTCAAGCACGTGGGCTTACATAGGTTCTGGTTCGGGTCCACCACTCACTTGCTGCATTGCCCAAGCAAATTATTCTATTTCTCGGACGAGGATAAGAGAATTGTGAGCATTAACCGAGTTATTGTCTCAGAGCAGTGCCTGGCAGGTGTGAGCATGTGTAAATGCATGCTGTTATTTTGGGGATCTGTTCTCTATTCGTAACTCAGGAGTGCTCGCTCATCTACTGATGTTACCTCAGCTCTCCGCCCTGGCCCAGGGCTGGGCCCCATGGGAAGGATGTCTGCCCCCTGACCCTGTCACCTCCTCCCACACTTCGGGCGCTCCTCACTACTTCCTGCCTCCCTACCTCCTGCCTCCCTGAGGCTGCCGAGTCTGTGTTAGGCCCCACTTGGTGTTCATCACACCCTCCATGGGCTCCACCATCCACTGTCATTCAGTAACTAAAACTGTATTTATTGAAGGCTGGGCATGAGCCTGGGTGGGGGCAGCGCCATCCTGCACCAGCCCTGGGTTCTCTGCACCCTGGGATTCGTCAGGCTCATGTTACCGCGCAGCGGCCAGGCCTGGTGGCGGGGGGCAGAGCCACCACTCTAGTGCTGAACTGGGGCACAATCCATGTCCCAGAGTGCCTTCCAGGGGCTTTCCTCTGCACAAGGACAATGAAACTTCTGGAAGAGAACACTGGGGACACACAGCTCAGGACGACTGAGAGCAGGAAGGAGAGGGAGCGGGGAGGTACCCCGCAAACCTTGCAGGCCATGCCCGGGCCCTGAACACTGAGCCTGCTTAGGAAGAGTCAGTGGAGGTCAAGGTGAACCCAGCAGCCCTGCTTGGCTGTGGGCAGAGAAGGGCACCTTTGAGCCTAGCATCGTGGGGGTGGCCTGCATCATGGCTGCCCAGGCACCAAAGGACGCTCCCAATTCTTCCAGCAAGAATTTGAGGAACGTGAGAAGTCAGTTAAAGAAAATTGGTGTGACATCCAGGGTGATGTCAGAAATGGGAAGATGTCACATCTGGATCCAAATGGAAAAATGGTAGCTACTGGGAAACAGCTCTCCTAGCCTCAGGAAGAGCCGCAGCTGCTTCCTGGAGGGTCCAGGGCCACGTTCTGGAGGATGGAGCACTCCAGGGTTGGGCAGGGATGGACCCCACTGGCCTCCACCCCTCACAGGAGGAGCCAGGAGTGGGGCTGAAGGACAAGCCACAAACACAACACAATGCTGGGCACGTCTCAGGGGTGTTTGAGAAAGACGCACAGAGTCCCGAGTCCTGCCAGGGACCTGGAACGGGGCTCTGCCATTTTCCTTGTGGAGCTCAGAACCATGCCACGTGTCACTGTGGCTCACACTATTGCAGCCAACACACATACACCGCGTACCCTCCAAGTCACTGTGGAGCCAAGGAGCCGCGACATCCAAGAGCAGAAGGACAAAGGACAGAAGCGTGTCTTTGATGCTCAAATCCCACTGCCTGAGGAAATGCCTCTGTGTTTTAAATTATCTCTAAGAACCAACAACTTCATTTTGCTGATTTAGGTGGGGTCATGAGGGGACTATGAAGTGTCACCAGCCAAGGCTCACCTTTGCATGGTTTGGCTGGAAAGGCCCCAGAAACGGTGGTCCTAGGAAGGGGAGGGGGAGCCTTCCAGGGGTCGCCCCAAAGGGGAAGGATCAGGAAGGCCGAGGGTGTCCTGGCTGGTCTGACCTTCTGGGGGATGGCAGGGAAAAACCTTCTGGGATGAATCATGAGCAGAAAAGAAGCCCCATGAGTGGGCAATGGTGAGAGTGAAGCAGAGGGGACAGGGTGGCCCCTGGCTCAGGGTCAGGCCTGACTCAGCTCACAACAGGGTCATATTCAGGTTTTTTATTAAATTACTGCTAACAGAGAGGGGATGCCACAGGAGAAACAAGCTTGGAAGCAGGGCTGTCCCCGAAATTAGTTTTTCCTGACATGTACTTTGAACAAAGGGTTTTCTTAAAATGTACAGTCCAACTAGTTCCTCTCAGCGAAAGGTAAATTGCTAAGGTTTTTACTTAGGTTCTCTGAGTATTTGGGAAAAAATTCAATAACACCATGTGTCTATTTTGGAGTAAACTCTGGCCTTCAGCAATGTTTTTGCTTATAAGGCTTTTTGGATCTATTCCTCTCCTGTTAAGAGGTCATTATTTACTGTAAAAATCTAGTGGCCGGGCGCGGTGGCTCACACCTGTAATCCCAGCACTTTGGGAAGCTGAGGTGGGCAGATCACGAGGTCAGGAGATCAAGGCCATCCTGGCTAACACTGTTAAACCCCGTCTCTACTAAAAATAGAAAAAAATTAGCCGGGCGTAGTGGCGGGCGCCTGTAGTCCCAGCTACTCGGGAGGCTGAGGCAGAAGAATGGCGTGAACCCAGGAGGCGGAGCTTGCAGTGAGCTGAGATCGCACCACTGCACTCCAGCCTGGGCGACAGAACAAGATTCTGTCTCAAAAACAAACAAACAAAAATCCAGAAAGTGCCAAAAAGGGAACCTGGATCCTAGAAGTACAGCAATCCTGTGGAAACCTTAACCAAAAGGGAGAAGACAGGAAGTGAAATAACTTGTGTGAATAATAACATTAATTCACAATTGAAATCAGGATTTGTTTCCTCTCACCAGTTTCACTAAACCACTTACCTTCCTTTTAAAGGAAGTCGTTAAATAACAATAGTAAATTTTACGGGAAGACATACATTATTTTGTTACAAACTAACAGACCACAGGATGAAGGCCTTTACCCGGATGATCCACTTGCACTTAAAGAATAGTAAATATATTTTCTCTTTCTTATGATTTTCAAATATTATTTTCTTTTCTCTAGCTTACTTTATTGTAAGACTACAATATACAGTACATATAACATGCAAAATATGTGTTCATCCACTGATACATTATCGGTAAGGCTTCTGGTCAATATCAGGCTATTAGTAGTTAAGTTTTTGGGGAGTCAAAGGTTATATGCAGGTTTTGAAAGGCCCCAGAAACAGTGGGGCCGTTTCTGCATGGGGGAAGGGGGGTGTGTGGGTGCCCCCGAGTTGTCAACTGTAGTTATGATGAGGTCATTAGGGTGAGACCCTAATCCAATATGACTTGTGTCCTAATGGAAAGGGAGACTCTGGACACAGACACGTACACAGTGAGAATGCAATGTGGAGACTGGAGTTATGCTACCAAGAGCTGGGAGAAGGGATGGGATCCAACCTTCCCTGGCACCTGCAGAAGGAGCATGGCCCTGCTGACCCCATGGCCTCCAGCCTCCAGGACAGCGAAGCAAACCATTTCTTTGTCAAAGCCACTCAGCTGTGGCACAGCAGCCCTAGCAAGCATATACAGCCCCTTTGCATGACCGGGGTTTGGAAGCTCTGACTTTAGCACACTCCAGGCTTGCACATAGGGTCAGTACAGCACAACAGCTTAAAACAGGCTCTGCAGTCAGAAAGGCCTACAGTCCATTACCCGCTCCCAATAACCTCAAGAACAACATGACCAGGCTGAGCTCTAATTCTCTCACGGGTCAAATGGCCATGACTGTATGCGGCACCCAAGCCTTCAAGGTTTTTAGAGGACAAAATAAATGAACACATGTGGCACTCCTAACACTGCAGACTGTTGACAGCCTGGTCTTCTTGGGCAAAAAAAGACTGTAAGGGACAAGGAGCAAGTGGGTGGTAAGGAATGAAAGCGATGGGTGTAGATTACTCTTTCGAAACATTTTCTTGCAAAAGGCAAATTAGACATCAATAAGATCTTGGAAGCATTCACAAGGTCAAGGAAAAAGTACCTTTTTAGGATAAGGGGGACTTAAGCTTGTGTGTAGATTTCTTGTCCCCATTCTCAGAGTAGGCAGAATCCTGGGCACTGTTCCCAAGCAGTGTCCCAGGTATGGGGGCAAGGCACAAGGGTGAGGGGGCTGCCCATTGGCCCCAGAGCTGGGACAAACCAGGAGGGAAACTGAGCAGCAAGTGGGAGAGGATCGTCGGCCCAATGGGTGAGGGAGGGGAGGAATGAGCTGGCGGTGGGCATGCAATGCTGTGGAAGCCAGGGTGCTCAGATGAAATCAGAGTTCCACTTACAGAGGGGGAGCTGAGCTGAGGAGAAGTTCCTTGGGAGAAAGAGCATGAAACAGTGCAGCATGCGTGGAGAGACAGGAAGAGCTCTAAGCCCCTTTCAGTGGGAGAAGAGGAGGCTGTGGTTTTTCCATGTCTGCACAGGTTGCCATGTACCCCCCCCACCCCGGCTCTGGGCTCAGCCACATGGGCTGCAGCCAGTGGGGTATTAGCAAAGGGGTGACAATGGGCCCTTGAAAAGCTCACACAGTGTGGCTTTGCTTGCTCCCCACTCTGCCGTCACGGTGAGAAGGTGTCAGGCTCGCCTGCTGGATGAGGGAGACTTGCGGCCCAGGTGCACCCTGTTCCCAGCCACAGCCAGCAGAGTGCCAGCCACAGGAGGGAGCCCCGCCCAAGCCCGTGAGAGCCCCGACCTGCAGACGCATAAACCAAACACACCCCACTGTCTACAGCCACGGGGGTCAGGGTGGTGTTCCGGGCACTGCTGTGGCAACACTGACTGTTGGAGTGGGCATGACTGCTCCTATGCCCCTGCCATTCCCAGCAAGGCAGCTGCTGTAATCACGGGCTTGGAGCTTGCACCCCGCCCACCACACACTTGGAGGTCGGCTACGGGAGATGGGGAGGGAACAGACTCCAGGAGTTGTCAGGGCAGAAAAAGATCAACCAGGGGAGCCCCTGAAAGGAGAAGACCATGAACTTGATCATGAATTTGATCAACATGGCCAACTTGAAGGGCCAAGTGAGAAGCCTATCAAAATTGCCATACGCTTGTCCTCTCCCACTCCTTAGAGACAGTAGGCACAGCCTTTGTCTCTGTCCCGTTGCACTAGAGGACACCCTAATGGTGTACCTGGGTGGTGTGTACTCCTCAAGATACTGACCAATCAGGAGCATCTGCTGCTGATGTCCCCCTGCCTGGGGGCAACCTTGACCAAGATAGATGAGAGTTTCACCCGTAAGCTGCCCTATGCCTCGGAGGCTAAAAGTATTTTGGTCCTTAGGTAGAAAGTAGTTATCTGTTCTGGAAGAGTCCCTAGACCCTTCTACCCATGATGGAGGGTCTGGCTGTGATGCAGGTGAAAAGATTCCCCAGGAAGGAGATGGATACCTCTGCAGGCTTTCATCATAGGCCGGTTACACACCTGGCTTCTTGACAGTGTGTTTGCCAGTGACACAGGTCCCTCACATCCCTGCTGGGGCCCATGATCAGACGCAATGGCTGCAAGAAACCACTGCCTTCATCTTCTCAGTGAGTCATCAGCAAGTTCTGTTTAGGGTGGTGGGCAAGCCCCTGTCCCTGTGCCTGTGAGTTTACAGTCCATGGGGGGAGGCGGAGGCCCACATTGAAGCTTCTGCTGCAAGTCTAAAGAAGAAGGCTGAGCATTCCGGGTCTGTGGGTTCATCCCTCATAGTCCCCCAAGTTTGCCTGTGCAGGTGGGATCTGCCCCTAAGTTCCAGGCCATCTACCCAGGCTAGCACCAGCAGGCTGGACAGATGGCTGCTTGGCCAGAGCTGAAGACTATGTTCTCTGCATGCCCCCTGCCAGGAAGGATGTTGGAGACTCCCAGGCTCCTGTTCAACTAGTAGAGTTAGAGCCTGGTGTTTTCAGCCACACCAAGAGAAGAAAGCAAGACAGGGCCAGTGCCTTGTTGGTGGATCTGAGGGTCCTGGTGCATGGGACATGCTAGTCTGTGTCCATATCAGGCCCATCAGAAGCATGGCCAGCCCACAGCTGGAGGGCATCAGCTGGCCAGAACAGGGAGCATGGCAACAGAATTCCAGGTTCTGTCCTCACCAGCAGGGACACTCTCAACCACCTGCTGCTGGGTCACCACATTCTCCAGGGGAGGGCAGCAAGCCAGACCTGCCCAGAACGGTCTTAGGGATCCTTGAGTCCGCAGCAGCACTTGGGCCCAGACCAGCTGCGGAATGTGAAACAGCATGAGATGGCCAAGCCGGCAGGCACTGCCTCAGAAATGAAGGGAAGGGAAATTCCTAGAACCAGGTGCTCAGGGTGGATGCCCACTCCCCTGGGAGGCAGGTGGGAGCTCCGAGTGCTGATCCAGGCTGGGAGGTGGCACTCAGGCAATATGGGTCTGGCTGGGCTGAAGCAGCCTTGTTTTCCTGCAGTGTGGCTCTACAGGGAGGGGCCCACGGCCACGTGGTCAAGTCCTGGGGAGAAACCAAAGCCAAGGTTGCAGAGGAGTCAGCAAACTGCAGAGTGCAGGCACATCCCAGCAGGATGGGTGCAGGGGGAAAGACAGAAGAAAGCAGTAAGGCAGAGAGGGAACATTCCTCTAGGACAATCCGAGGGGTCTCTATCCCTTGGGACCTCAGTCACCAGTGGGGCAAAGCATTTGGCAACCATTTGACATGGAATGGCAAACCATTCCTAGAACCAGGTGCTCAGGGTGGATTCTAGGAATGGTTTGTCAACCAGCATGTCCCATGCACCAGGGCCCTCAGATCCACCAACAAGGCACTGGCTCTGCCTTGCTTGCAAAGACACCAGCCAGGCCTTGGGTGAAGTGCCCCATGGTGGAGCAGGAGGGAGGGAGGAGTGGGGAGGAAGATTCATGGGAGGAAGAAAGGATGGAGGAAGGAAGTAGACTGCTGGGAGGAGAAGCAGATCCAACTCAGGCCACAGGTGGAGGAGCTTCCAGGCAGGAGGAATCAAGGACTGTGAAAGGAAAATAAATCTTGGGACCCCGAAATCACTAAGCCCAAGGGAAAACTCAAGCTGGGGTTAGGCAAACCTGCCTCCCATTCTATTCCTAAATAACATAGCTACAAAGATGAAAAAAAAAAAAGCTACATACCTCCCTCACAATATGCCCACAAGGAAACTCCTCAAGATCTTTACCCGAATACAATTCTGCTGAATTTCACTTTGGTGATATAAAGTGATAGCTTATCTTCATAGATGCGGAACAAAGAACAGAACTCAAAGTCATCTGTCTGCTCATCTGAGGCAAATGCATATCTGATTGCTTCCTCTGCCCTACTGTTTATGTAAAAATGCAGATTCACTGAGCCAGACTAAGAAGCAAATACTATCCCCTCTCACATATAAATTGTTTAATTCAGTGAAAGGCTGATCATAGATCCAAAAAGAATGCAACCATTTATCTCTTATCTACCTATGACCTGGAAGCCCCCTCCCCACTTCGAGTTGTCCCACCTTTCAGAACAAAACCAGTGTACATCTTACATGTATTTGATTGATGTCTCATATCTCCCTAAAATGTGTAAAACCAAGCTTTACCCTAACCGCCTTGTGCACATGTTGTCAGGACTGCCTGTAAATCAAAAATAAAATTGTAAGCCCCCCCCACCATCTGAACGGATGTCTCCTCTTGGCCAAGGGCATTCCAAAGTTAACCTGAAAAAGTTATTTAGGCCAGGATGGAAGGGAGGTAAGACATGCCTCATTATACCCTCCTCCTTTTTGGAATTCAAAAAAAGCTGACCAGAGTTAACATCAACAGACCTTAAGTCTGATAAGAAACATTTACAATCTGTTTTCTCTGAAGCCTGCTACCTGGAGGCTTCATCTATATGATAAAACTTTGGTCTCCACCGCCCCTTATCATCCTAACCCAAACATTCCTTTCTGTTGATTCCAGGTCTTTAGATAGTAACCTAACTCTTTCAATCAATTGCCATTCAGAAAATTTTAAAATCTACCTATGACCTGGAACAATCCCACACCCTGCTTCAAGTTGTCCCATCTTTCCAGACCAAACCAATGTACATCTTACACGTCTTTGACTGAAGTCTCATGTCTCCCTAAAATGTATAAAACTAGGCTGTAGCCCAACCACCTAGGGCACATGTTCTCAGGATCTCCTAATGGCTGTGTCACAGCTCATGGGTCACTCATATTTGGCTCAGAATGAATCCCTTCAAATATTTTACAGAGTGTGATTCTTTTCATTGACAGTAACCTTGGCAAAATAAACTTTCTAAATTGATGGAGACCTATCTCAGATACTTTTGGTTCACAGGACCACGGGAGGAGGTGGCCCTCCTTGCTGGACCAGCTGAGCCTCTCACCTCCACATGCCGATGTCTGGGAGGCACTGAACTAAATGTAAATGTGTCAGCTCCAGGAAGAACCAGAGCAGAGTTTAGGTGGGGACAGCAGGCTGGCTGAGGTTTTCAGGGCACCCTTAGCAGGGCCTGGCAGAGTTCTTGGGTACCCACAGCAAAGAGACATACCCCATGTGATGGATGGCATGGCCCTGGCAGCAGAGAGCCCGCTGGCTGAGGCCACTGCTCAGCACCTCTTGTGCTGCTCCTTGTTCCTGATTCTGTTTGGCAAGAGCAGCCCCCAACTCCCGCACTTGGTCCCAGAGCTATGCTTTCCCCCCTCTTCCCTCCTCCTTGGCTGAATGGCTGTCTGGGGCCTGTGGGTCATTCCATCAGGGAGACATTTCATGGACAGGAGCTGCAGAAGATAAGCCTGAGCGCCATTGGGGGATGGGGGCAGTGAGGTGGGAGTACGTGGGGGTGGACAGGGAGCTGGGGGCCAAAGGTTTCCAGAGCTCTGCCAGGTGACTCACAGCAGACTTACCTCTGCCTTCCTCAGCTGGCCCAGGCCTGCTGCCTCCTCCAGTGTTCCCCTTCCCTTCATCTTAAACACAGCTTCAGTCCACACTCTAGACTGTTCTTTTCTTTCTTGCTCTCTCTCTCTCTCTCTCTCTCTCTCTCTCTCTCCCCCTCCCCTTCTCCTGCTCTCCTGCTCCCTACCTCTTATCTGAAGTCACCACCAACAAGGCTGTCCACTTGGAGAGCTGTGGAGGGGCTGGGGGCACCGCCCTTTTTCACGGTGGCCCATGACGAAGGCACTAAGAGCTGCCGGCTATGGAGCATCAGCGTCAAGAACAGCCAGCCCCAGGGACAGGGCCTGGCCGTTCCAGCTGCACAAGGAGTCAAGGCTCTGCAGGTGTTCTTTTTCTCTGAGATGAAGGAAAACTGAAAGAAGAGCCCCTCATCCCACAACCTTCAGGAGTTAATTCAGGTACATTTTCTCCTGAAATTTACAGATAACCTGGTCTGATCATCAAGAGCTTTAGGTGACTGAAATCCTTCACATGTTGTACAATAAATGACCAGAGGGCACACAGTGTGTGGCTGTGGTCACAAGCTCTCCCTCAGCACACCAGCTTGAACCTCCTTTCTTAACCTTCACAGGGACACACACCTGGGTGGTTCGGCTCCCATGAGTGGGGCTGCTGCAGACATGAATCATTCACACACTTTGCAGCCTGGTCTGCAGAGCAGCCTTTGGGCTGCGCCTGCCTCCATTTCCCCCCAGGACTTCTGGGTTATGCTTGAGGTAGAGCTAATTTTTGTCTTTTCTTGGGGTGGCATGTGCACCCAGATCATGATGACAATAAATACTGTTTATTAAGTCTCACCATGCATTGAGTATCTGTAATATTTCATTTAATCTTCACAGTGAATGCGTGAGCTGAGTAGTACTGTTACTCTTAAATTTAAAATGAAAAAACCCTGGCTGGGTTCGGTGGCTCACGCCTGTGATCCCAGCACTTCGGGAGGCCAAGGTGGATGGATCACTTGAGACCAGAAGTTCAAGACCAGCCTGGCCACCATAGCCATTTTTAGTAGAAAAGCTGTCTCTACTAAAAATACAAAAAATTATCCAGGTGTGGTGGTGCCGCCTATAATCCCAGCTATTCAGGAGGCTGAGGCATGAGAACTACTTGAACCTGGGAGGCAGAGGTCGCAGTGGGCCAAGTTTGCACCACTACACTTCAGGCTGGGCTGACAGAGGGAGACTGCACCTCAAAAGAAAAAAGAAAAAGCCTCAAGCCGCCTTGCAACTTAAACATCACCCAGCTTGTCCCTGGTGCAGCAGGATTTTGAACCCAGCAGTCGGTCGCCCCAGGGGCCAGCTACTGACCACAGACATGACACCCACTCACTGAGCCCAGTCCCCTCCACAGGCAAGCCTCGCCCCTCAAAGATGCAAGCAGTGGCCTAGCCTGGCCTTTCCTCTGACCAGAGGCTGGCCCTAAACATGTCACTCAGCAGAAGGGTATTAAACTCTGCACAGGGCTCAGAGCCTCAGGGCCACCAGGCAACCGGCACAGGCCCTTGCAATGCTTGGCAATCAGGAGAGGCACTGACAGAGGTGACTGCAGTGCCAGAGGGCAGCTAAGGGCCAACAGGAAGGTCACACTCAGCTGAGGGGACACTGGTCGGGAGGCCTTGTGCACAAGCTGGCCTTCAGACTGCATCCTAGAGGAAAGGGGGCTCCACACGGAAGGAAGGAGGGGTGCGCATGATGGGGGAGGCTGGCTCAGAATGACAAAACTGTGACAAAGCCCAGGCAATGCCACAGCATCCTCCTTCCAGAGAGGGGCTTCGTGTTAATCGCCGAGCGAGGGCATCCTCTCCCCCTACACCATCGACGTGGCTTCCCTGCACTCTTCGAGTAAAATCCCAGAAGAGCAGCCCTTGTCAGAAGCTGGCACATGAATGCAAGGGCACCAGGAGCTTGGGCTGCGTGTCCCGGTGCTCTCCCAGCTCCACTCGTGTAGGCTGGCCTCGTTGCAACTCAGTTCCCCAGCTGTAAAATGGGACCATAGCCATGCAGGCCCCTAAGACAACTGTGGTGACCAAATCAGCCGGCACCTCCCAGAGTTAGGGTCCAGTCAACCACACCTGCGACTGTGATGAATTAGTACTTGGGCCTGCCTGGCCTGGCCTGGCCTCTATTCGCTCCTCTGCCCCACCTCGTGCCCTGAGCCTCCCAGTTTGCTGTGCTCCTTTTTCAGTTCTTTCGCACATCACATTAGATGAAATGGGGACATGCTGGAAACGTGTTTGTCTTGTCGTTGTCTGAAACCGTTGCTCATTTATACTGTGTACAGATTTTATTCTATCACATTTGCAATCTCAGGGAACCTCATGTTATGAAATGCTTGAGGTGCCACGAAGGCCCTGTGTGTTTACCTGCTGATGAGTTAGTTGATCTCATGAACACTCAAGAGTGACAACTTACGAACACTGGGAATAAGAAAACTTTTAATACAAAAAACCACTAATGAACACTGACATTTAGACTTACCCTCTATACCCTCCTGGATATGTTGTAACATGTCAATTATTAATCTCTCACCTAATAATAGAATTATGGTGGTTACTCACAAAGTGGCTGTCTCTCCTCTGCAGCTCACACTGGAAACTGCAGGAACATAGCAGACACCTCCGGCTGCTTGCAGCCCAGCCAGTCTGACCCTGGCCTTCTCAGGGTATGTCTCCTACCCCGAAGCATGGGTCCAAACAGAGTAATTGTGTAGCAGAACAGGTGATGATTATGCAAGAAACAGTACAGTCTTTTAGAAGATCAGCTCTAAAGGTCAAGGGGGTGGACGTCTTTATTAAGAAGGGAAAAAAATGTCAGCTATGCTGCTGTGTGCAGAAAAAGGAATCCACTCCTCCATTGACAAAAATGCCCAGGCTGCATCTTGCTGAGCCTCAGATCTAGCTTTCAGGGTTGTGGCAAATCTAAAAGCACATGCATTCCTCAGGAAACGCCCCTCTACAGCTTGTGTGTTCTCTGACCCTTTACATGACATGTACCAGCTGTTCTTCACATTATTTGAAAGACACTTTTATGAACTCAGATCTTCCCCATCCCTCTCCCACCCGCTGTCCCCACACCTAAAACTCAGGAGTTCAACATCCCTTCACCAGGGAGGAAAGCTGTATAACGGCCCTTTTTCACCAAGGATTCCATATTCCCCAACACATCCTTAAAACTGTGGTTTCCATTTTCTCCCTGCATACACGCCATTTCTCGTACTTAAATATGAGCTCCTGTCCTGGGCTTACCCTGCTAGGCACCAGGTGAGCACTATATTCCTGAGCTGCTTCTGTGGTCTAAGAAGCAAGGCAACCCTCCAATTCATTGAAGATCTCCAATTCTCGCCTCTAAACATACAAGTATCTTTTAAGAATGTGGCTTCATAATCTATCCAGATTTAGCAAACATGGTAAAAATTTAAGAATCAAAACAGTTTTCAAATGTGAGCACAACAGCCAGGCTGCCAGAGAACAGAATTTATTTGCAATTAAATGCTGATGTCATCTTCCAGCATCTGTTAACTTCTCCCCTAGTGACTCAGAGAAAGCAGAGTTCTTCCAAATTAAGGACTCTCAGAAAAGTACTTACTTTGAGAAACTCTCAGCTCTTTTAAAATGGAAAGCAATGTGGTGAAGATAACCTATATGTCATGAAAAAGTAGCCATGGAAAAGGGAATGGAGATTCATTTTCAGATGTGCATCAATGAATTCATTTGATTTATTCTCACAGACAGTAAACAGATTGTGATAATAGAACAGCTAAAGCCAAGATGTGCACTTTCAGCTTTCGTTGCAAATCTGATAATGGGAAGAGTTTGTGGTTTAATGTGGGGGTCTCGGGTGGTTGGCATTTTGTTATCTGTTATCTGAGTGTCCTTTTGTGTCTTACTAGTAGCCTAATGTCACTGTAGACTCTCCCACAGCTTTCACAGATACTGTGACTGAACATAATTTGGGAAGATAAATCATATGGAAAGTAAATTTTCAGCCCTGTGTGTGTGGAGCAGTCTCTGAATTGATTTAATTGATGCACTATGCTGACCATTCCTGCATCTTCCTGGGGCAGGGTCTGTTGCCCACAGCCAGCTCCAGGACACCCAGTAGAACTCTCAAGGAAGAAGCACCTTCATAAGGGGGCGGCTCCACCCTCCCTGAGTCCCGTCTGCGCCCCTGTGAGGAGCCCCTCACCCCTGGATGACCACGGAGCTAAGAAAACCCTTTGGTTTTCCTAGAGAACTAGAGAGCCGGGGAATAAACAAATATACTGTGGTCCATCCAACCTGGATGAGAGAAATCTAACAACAAGTAAGCACAGTTACCATGTTAACTGTAAACACTGCCATAAATGGTATCTGTTCAAAGTGCACAGATAGGCGTTGGTACAAGAACCGGTATTTCACTCCTGACTCTTTATTGACTGATGACTGCAGAGCAAAATTGTGTATCTGCTTTTTAATTTCGTCTTTCTAATAATTCATCTTTCTTTTTGAAATTTACAAAATGGGGTTCATGATGCTTTGGAGATTTTTTAAAGCAGTGTTTTACCAAAGACAGAGACGTGCTACCCTAGGAAGGAACCCAAGTCCCTGAACGACCTTGAGGACAGACCAAAGCCCAGGAGTGCCCACCAGGAACTATGCAAGGAGACAAGAGCCAACTTCTATATTTAAAAGACAATAGTAATAAGTACTGTTTCTGTGTGTACGTATATGCAGCAAGCGTACAAAACAATGCTGCGGGAGGAGGGGAAGTGTGGCTGAGAAGGGACTTCTGCTGTATTGGTTCTTGTTTAATGGGTTCTGTATTTGCTGATGTATATTGTGTTTTTTTCCATGTCTCTAATATTGTATTAAATATGTGAGTCAAATCAAGTATAGAACAAAAAGAAAGTATTTTAAAATCATTACTATAATGGATAACGGCTGATGTATAACTTAAAGACAAACACTTCTGCAAATATTTTGCATTAGTTAAAAAATGGACTTTCTACAGTCATAATACTCTGCTTCAATCTAAAATTGCTTGAAATGCATTATATGCCATTAAATCTGTATTCGTTACTACTAATACAATACGAAAAGAACTGAATACGTGATGAAGGTTCTAATCTTAGTTCTGTTTCTTTTAAAATCTTAGGTTTTCTTAAGAGCAACTCGTTACCATTAAAGCCTCTATGTGCTTCCAAAGAAAAAATTACGCATTACTTGATCTGTGGCACAGCAGCCTTAATTCAGGTTCCTCATGAAGATATGCACCGTACTCTTTCCTGTGTGCACTCCATTCATTATTTGAATTCTCAATCTTTTTACCACCTTCTCTTATAAACCTGCTGTTATCTCATGGCTCAGTAATGAAATTGTTACTGGTGTCAGAGAAGCTGTGCTTGGTTTAGGATTTCTGTAATGGAAACATCAAAATGGCTTAATCCAACACCTTCTCTGAGTGATCTGGCCTAGGCACTCCCCTCTCTATCTATAGGTACATCTAAGCATACACACACACACACACACACACCCCTGCATTTATAGACCAGCGTGGGGAAAATGCTACAGACAGAACCATCGAAAACCAGCCAGATGGGATTTTGAATAAAAGGGCAAATGCTGTAGTTTGGAAGACTGAGTCAATGGCCACAGGGAACTGTCTGCCCATACACTCCTGGCCTGAGATCATAGGGAGAATTAACAGAAGAAGAACAAATGATGGCAATTTTCTCTGTTCACCCCCCACATTCAGAAAAAGAAAAATATTTCATTGAGCCACTTCTGAGGACATCAGAAGCAAAGGTTCCAATAGGGCCCAATCACCCAGGGATGACCAATGAGTCTGATTTTACAACACTGTGTATGGGAAAGACAGAGCTGGATGGGTTCTACGTCCATGCCTGCCAAGTAAGGACTGCAGAGCGGCAGCGGGTAGGAAACCTATTTCCTTTAGAGGGTACGGCCAGTGCCTGTGGTCTTGGGGTCACAGGTGCACTGGATGCTCTTCCTTCCTCAAGGAGCCAGACAAGGCTTGCAGCAGTCCTCTTCCAAGGAGACTCCAGGAACTGGTGAATTCGTGAAGCTCCTGCAGTCTAGTCAGTCCAACCGGGAGGGATAGTGAGTCTCAAAGACCAACGCACTCACCCCTCTGACCAGGCCTCAGGCCACTGAAGCCGATCTGGTGTTTCCCTAAGCCCAGAGTGCTTTCAGACACCACCACCACCAGCTCCTCTACTCCTTCCCCCAAAGTGTGTCACTCTGTCTCCTCTCCATGGAATGCAGAGCAAGTGTGACATTTCCCTCCTACTCGAATTCGTCAATGCTTCTGACTCTGAACACCCCAAGAAGACAGAACTTTTTCATCTACCTCCTGACTGCAAGCCCAACATGGAGACTGGTAGATACCTGTCATTCAGTATGTTCACCAACACGTTTTTTGAATCACAGGCATGGTGTTAGAGTGAGCTATTCAATAGGTGGATGGACACATACATGACAATCATCTTAGACCTCTTCTTGTAAATGACCTCATGTGACAGAGGTTAAAAGCTATGACACTGCTTTTTTGAAGCCCATGCCTCAAACTTGTACCTGACCCCACCTTTGCCACTGCACAGTGACTTCTTGCCACTCCCTCTCGGCCATGTAAGATGTTGACACGTGGCTCACAGTGCGCCATCCACCTCTGCTCCCACCCGCCCCCTGGGTGAGTTCAATGTCTACATGAGTGACATTGTGGCCATCAGTCTCCTCCTCACCTCCCATGTCTCCTTTATCTCCTCGTCCTTCCCACAGCCACACGCCAGCCTCATCTTCTGAAATCACTGTTTGAATCTCTGGGCTCAGTGCTGGAGCCTCTCCCTGCAGATCGCTTGCTCAGTCCTCACCGCTGCTCCCTCACCTCCTGGCCCCCAGCCAGTGCTGACTCTTTTTACTTCTTCAACCCATCAGGTTCTCTTTCTTCATTTCCCTCCATATCCACGGCCATCACTGAACATCCCTGCCAGTATCCAAAACTCCTCACCCCTCCTGCTTCCCACCCAAGTCACTGGGATGAGTGTGGTGCCCTGGTGGGTCTGTGCTGGGGTCTCCTGGGAAGCATCACCATCAGGACACAGGGGCATTCATGGGACTGACCCTAACAGACACGGCGGCCAGCCCGGCCACCCTCCTGCCTTTCCCCGCCAGCTGATTCTCCCCTCTCCACGGCTACTCCTTAATGCAATCTCCACTCTCCTCAAACTTCCAGCCCCACTGAACCCCACCCTCTCTCACACCTCACCTCTCTCATACCCTCCTTCTCAGAAGAAGCAGGTGTCCCCAGACACTCCCTCCACCTCCGCTCCTGCAGCCTTCCCACAAGACACATTATCCCCGGCATCCTGCCCTTAGCACAGAAGCATCACCTCCTCTCATGCCACTCACCTGCTCACCCTCCACCTCAGTAATGTAACACTGTTACTCTCCCCCGTGTTCTTGTATATGTGACTACTCTTGCTCTACTCTAACCTTAAAATGTAATGTGGCTGTGAGCCAGGATGACATTACCTGGAGAGAGTAGGGGGTGAGAGTAGAAGAGGCCACTTGGCCAGCCTGGAAGAACTGGGTCAGATCATAATAATAGTAGCCAAGGAAGACAGGGAGTGAGGGGAGTGAACAAGGGGGAAACACAGAGCACAGCAGCCAAGAACTTGGAGTGGGGAGAGGCTGAAAAACAGTGGTGCTATGTTACAGCAGCCTAGGAAATAAACACTGTCCAGTCCCAAATTCACACCTCTGACCCACGCAATCTCCCGAATTCACACCTCACCCAAGGCTCTCCCAAATTTACACCTCTCACCCAGGGCTCTCCCAAATTCATAACTCTCACCCAGGGTTCTCCCGAATTCAAACCTCTGACCCACAGCTCTCCAGAATTCACATGTCTAGCCCAGGGCTCTCCCAAATTCATGCCTCTGACCCAGAGCTCTCCCAAATTCACACCTCTAACCCAAGGCTTTCCTGAATTCCCTTTCTTGAACACAAGCCTCTTTCCCCACAGGGCTTCTGCATGTCCTGTTGCCCTTTCCCGAGAATCCTTCTTGGGCCCTCTTCCCCACCACTTCATAGACTGGATCACATTAGCAAACATCTTATGTTGTTGCCGTGTACTTGGTTTGTGGCCTGTCTTCCCCCTAGAAGGCAGGCTTGGGGACGGCAAGGGCTGCATCTGCCCTGAAAGTCACTCCTTGTGTGGTGTCTGGAAGGTTCCTCCCCACCAAGAGCTGCCTGGCTTAGACATCTCACCTCCCAGCACTGTCTTTCACTGGGCTCCCCACGCCTTCCATATTCTCCATCACTGGACTTTGTCACCTGCTTCTCCCTTTGAAACCTTTTCTATCTTTGTATCAGCCTGGTTAAACTCTTACTCATGCCTCAGCTGCCCCAAGACCTACACTTCCTCAGTGAAGGCTTCCCAGCCCCCAGGCCAGGTCAAGCCCTCTGTTGTTCTCTTTCAGGGCACAATGTCCTTCTCCTTTCTAGACCACCACAGCTGACATTCTGTATTTGATTTTGTGCTCATTTGATCAATGTCTAACCCTCCCACTAGGTTTCTTACCTCACCGTCCTCAGTGTGAAATGCCATCTTTGTGTGGTTTTAATATGCATTTTGGTGATTACTAATGAGGGCAGGCACTATTTTTCTTGTTTATAGGCCAGATCTTTTTTGACTATATTCTACTACGCTGCCTGTCTTTCAGGCCTGGCGAGTTAACCATCATCTTTGCTGCAATTCAGGTATTTGGCCAGTAATATTAACAATAACAGAGCTATTTTGCATTTGCTTTGCATAAGTATCTAAATGGGGGAAGTCTGCTATAAAGAGTGAAAAAGAGAATTTCTGATTCTTAAAAAAATGGAGTAATAGGAACCACATTTACTCTCTCACTGAAAATAAAAGAAACCTAAATATAAGAAACACCAGTTTTCAAACATTAGATGCCAGGCCATACTTCAGAGTAATCTCTGAGAGGCAGAAACAAATAGGCTGAGCCTTTGGCTTCCCCAGTTATTGCCTGGAGGGGGTGGGTTTCCAGGCTGCAGCTCAGGCAGGAAGAATCCAGCCTGAGCCTGGAGATCTCCCTGACTCGAGATGGAGTTGGGAGTCCCACAAGGTCAAGGTCTGTACACTTAAAACTATCACCTGCTGTTCAGGCAAAATAAAATGAGAGACAGACCATGTGATGGGTTGGAAGATTCAATATTGTTAATATGCCAAATTTTCTCAAATTGGTCTAAATATTCTACACAATGCTAATCAATATCCAAACAGGCTTTTTTTTTTTTTTTTTTTTTGGTAGAAAATGAGGATCTGTTTCTAAAACACATGGAAATGCAAAGTGCCTAGAATGACTAAAACAGCCTTGGAAAAAAATGGAGGACCTATAGCACTTGATTTTGAGACTTATAAAACCAGTTATCAAGATAATCAACATTAGGCTGGGTGCAATGGCTCATGCCTGTAATCCCAGCACTTTGGGAGGGTAAGGCAGGTGGATCACTTGAAGTCAGGAGTTCGAGGCCACCTGGCCAACATGGTAAAACCCCATCTCTACTAACAATACAAAAAGTTAGCCTGAAATGGTGGCATGTGCCTGTAATCCCAGCTACTTGGGAGACTGAGGCACAAGAATTGCTTGAACATGGGAGGCAGAGGTTGCAGTAAACAGAGACTGTGCCACTTCACTCCAGCCTGGGTGACAGAGCAAGACTCCATCTCAAAAAAAAAAACAAAAAAACAAAGTTAGTGAAAAGATGGAAAATTGATCACTGAACACAAATATAAAGCCAATTGATTTTTAACAAAAATGCGAAGATAATTCAATGGACAAGTATCATTTTTTCACCAGATGATGCTGTAACAGATGGATGTTCATGTGCAAAAAAAATGAACCTGAATCCGTATCTCAGGCCACATATGAAAATTAACTGGAAATGAATCATAGACCTAAATGTAAAACCTAAGTATACAAAACTACCGTTAAGAACACATAGAAGAAAAACATCATAACCATGGGTTAGGAAAGATTTCATAAATACAACAAAAAATCATGATCCCTAAAAGAAAACAACTGACAAACTGGATTTCATCAAAATTTGAAACTTCTGTTTTTCAAAAGACACTGTTAAGAAAATTAAACGATACGCCACAGTCAGGGAGAAAACATTTGTAAACCATTTATCTGGTAAAGATCTTTTATCCAGAACATGTTTATAAAACACTCTCAAATGCAATAATATGAAAACAACCTGATAAAAATGGACAAAAGCTTTGGATAGACATTTCATGAAAGAAGATAAAGATGGACAATAAGAACAAGAGAAAAGCTCAATGTCATTAGTCATTAAGAAAATGCAAATTAAAACTACTCCAAGATACCACTACATACCTTTAGAATGGCTAAAATTTTTTAAACTGATGATTCCAAGTGCTGTTGAGAATATAAAGTAACTGGAACATTCTAGGGTGGGAACATTCACTGCTGTTGAGAAAGTGAAATGGTGCAAAGACTTTGGAAAACAGTTTGGTAGTTTCTAAACAAGTTAAATGTATGTACCACATGACCTAGTCATTTGTACATAGATACTACCCTAGAAGAAAAGAGTACATTTGTCCACACAAAGACCTGAAACTGAATTCCTGTAGCAGCTTTACTCATCATAGCCCAAGACCAGAAACAATCCAATGTTCATTCCCAAGTGGCTGCATGAACAATGGAACACTACCAATATAGTTTGTCCCCTCCAAGACTGATGTTCAAATATGATCCCTAGTGTTGGAGGTGGGACCTAGTGGGAAGTGTTTGGCTCATGACGGTGGATCCCTCATGAGTGGCTTGGTACCCTCTCATGGTAATGAGTGAGCTCTCCTCTATTAGTTCAGAAGAGAGCTGGTTATTTATAGAGGCTGGCACCTCCTCCTCACTCCCTTGTTCCCTCTCTTGCCATGTGACACGCTTGCTCCCCCTTCACCTTCCACTATAATTAGAAGCTTCCTGAGGCCTCAACAGAAGCAGATGCTGGTCTGATGCTTCCTGTACAACCTGCAGAAGCATGAGCCAAATAAACCTCTTCTTTATAAATTACCCAGTCTCAGGTATTTCTCTATAGCAATGCAAAATGGACTAATATAGCTACTAAGCAATGAAAAGCCATGAACTAGTGATACATGGAAAGACATGGATAAATCTCAAATTATGCTGAAAGAAGTAAAAAGATTTCATAGTATATGATTTCTTTTGTATAAAATTCCAGAAAATGCAACTAACATAGTGATAGGAAGCATCAGTGTTTGCCTGGGAGTGTGGGTACAGGGAGGGTCGGCTCACAGGGGGCATGAGTGTTCTACTTTTGGTGGTGATGAATATGGACACGGTTTTGACTGTGGTGAGTATACACATATGTACCACAGTGCACACTTTCAATATGTGCATTCTATGCCCATTATACCTTAACAAATAAGAAAAGATAAAAATAGAGACCATTTCTGCTCACAGTATTTTTAGTTGAAACTGATGGTTGTTTAAACAGAAAAGCCATCATTTTCAAGAGCCCAGATATTTCTATCAATCATGACTGATCCTTACAAGAGTGGTTAGAAGCCCAGGATGAATACTCGTTATTCCATTATTAGCTGGAATGGGGCACTGGGAACAGCAATGGGCTCTCTCAGCCACATTCTCCTGCTTGTAAGTTGGGAAAAGCAGCCACTGCCTACAAGATGTTCTGAGGGGGCCACTGTGAGCACAAGGATCCTTACAAGGGAAAGAGAGTGGCTGGGGAGCCTGAGAAGGAGACTGACCATAAAAGCAGAGGTCAGAGGGAGGCGACTGCTGGCTCTGGAGATGGAGGAGGGGCCACAAGCCAAGGGAACGCTGGCAGCCTCTTTTTAAATTATGTGTGGCCTAAAGCTGCCTCCTCACATATTTTAAGTTTGGCCTCAAGGCTTCTTGTGCACAGCTTCTTGTGCATAGTGATCTGTAACCTCACTGATGTGTAAACATCCTGTAAGCTACTCTTTTAATAAGTAGCCAAATCTCAGCCAATCAGCCAAGCACAGGTGGCCAACCATTAAAACTTGTTCAGATAAGGCAAGAACCCAGCTGTGACCAACCTAGCTGTTTCTGTACATCACTTCGTTTTCTTAGGTCACTTTCTTTCCTCTGTCCATAAATATTATCTGACCATGTGACAGCCCCAGTGCAGTCACTCTGAACCTCTTCTGGTTCTGGAGACTGTCTGATTTGCAAATCGTTTTTTGCCCAATTGAACTCTGTTGAATTTAATTTGCTGAAAGCCTTTCTTATCTGGCTTATCTGAATTTTTATGCCCCTTCTCACCATTCTCCACACTTTTCAAAGAGTTAGATCTTTTGTTCTCATTTACAAACTCTACTGTTAAAACTCTAGAAGGTGGAAAGGCAAGGCGGCGGACTCTCCCTCATGGCCTCAGAAGGAAAGCAATCCTTGAGTCAGCCCAGTGAAGCCCACTTTGGACTCCTGACCCCTGAAATACGAGATAATAATCCCATTAGGTTCATGGTAACCTGTTACAGCAGCAAGAGGAAACTAATTCGTAACCTACCAAAAACCCTTCATTTCTTCAGAGATTCCAACACACTGTTAGGGTCTGTTCTCTTCTGGAATGAGCAACCTGAGTTCTCTGTGTCTCACAGGTCCCATATCTATCTGCTCAGTTGTCTCTGTAGCTCTTCAAGTCTTTCCTTAAACAGGAAGCTCAGGCAGAGACAAAACATACGCTATCAGGGTCCAATTAGTACTCAGAATAAAAGATGACCACTTCCTCCACGCAGTTCAAGGCAGCCTCACCCTTCCCCAGTTCTCAGGAAACATGGCTTATCTAAATTTTTATGCCCTTCTCACCATTCTCTACACTTTTCAAAGAGTTAGATCTTTTGCTCTCATTTGCAAATCGATACATTAATTAACACAACCCCCTCTATTTCTCTGCCTTTGTAATTTTTTCAGGAGATTTTGGTAAGAAGAATCAAAACTTTCCAGATTACAAAATTAGATTTGATTACAGATATGAAAATGCATATCAGATACAGATGAAATTCCATGACCTCACATTTTTATCTCAAAGGGAAAACCTCAGTCGATATGGAGATTCCATCTGTTTTGAGCTGAAAACTGCTGCCAATTAGGGCCCCTGCCAGACCTGACCTCTGTTATTTCCTTCCTATCTGGGCTGGATTCATTTTAAGTTATCATCATAATCAGTTATTTAAAAATAAGTCAGAAGTAATAACAAGTTCAAAAGCCAAGGCCCAGTGATATTGATGTTAATGTCAAATCCAGTTAAATGGGATTCATCACTTGGATTTGATTAAGCCAAACAGGAAAAACAAAATTATCTTTGATTTACATGTGTTCAAAGATCACACCTTTGTCTTTCTAGGGATAAAATCAGAAGATCAGCTATGTATGATAAATAATTTTAACATGCAATTTTTTTGTAGTGTTACAAAAGCAAATGAGATTGGTATGTATCTTTAGGCTCTCAAGGATGTCAGGGTTCCCAAACCTTGGCACTACTGACATTTTTGGACATCGTGTTTGGGGGCTGTCTTGTGTATGATGAGTAGTTTAGCTACATCCCTGGCCTCTACCCACTAGACGTCAGGAACAGCATCACACACACAGTCACGACACTCAAAACCATCTCCAGACACTGCCAGATGTCCCCTGGGAGGCAAAATCACCCCTAGTTCAGAATGCTGAGCTACACCAATTCACCTGTTTACAGCAAATGCTTCATAACAGTGTGCTGATGTGCTTTTAACTTTTAATCTGCCTTTTGGCCTAAAATGTAGGGCTTGGTTACAAGCCATTTTCTTTATGACTGTAAGGGAGGAAGAATCTATTGCCTAGTGACTATTAGAATTCTACTCTTCTGTTTCCAAAAATGAGTGCTCTTTATTCCTCTACACAGACCCCAATATTGCAGAGGTTAAAAAACAGCACTCTATGCTCATTTTAGTCTTTTCTCACCTTCATTACTCAATGATGAACAGAAAACATCAACATTTCCCACGTGTGGTCATTAAAGACAGGCTCCCAGTTGCGGATAATTAGCGGGACCTACCCAACACTTAGAGGATCTCAGCATCCAGGGCCTGAAAAGCATCTGCAGTCATGCCAGCCAGTCCCACACACGAACCTCCTCCCAAACACCTCTGCTTCTATTCTAGCAGAAAGTTCTGCCCTTGTTAAGGATGATACTTCATCCTCCAGCTTCCACCCTAATTGTGCTCTCTGAAGCCATAGCAAGATTGTCTCATTCCTCCCTCTATACAATAGCTGAAGCTCCATCTGAGAACTGAAGCTCCATTCATACTACATTAGATATGTTTCAAATTCTTACCAATCAACATGAGCCTATACAGGATCTTTTTAATTATAGTTTTGCCATAGGTTTGGTCAAAGGTGCTTTTAAGGAGCAGTCTAAGTCCCTAATCCTTTCACAGTAGCGTTTCCTTTAGAACATTTTTCTGAGTTGGAATTTAGAAGGCCAGGAGTACATTTCCTTTACCCCAAAACTGTAAGAATGACAAGAATACCCGTCACTGGCAAGAACAGGCTGTGACGCCAATGCGTGGCAATCACTTCATAATTGAGAAGGACATTTCATTGTAACTCCTTGTTACTTGTCAAAAAAAAAAAAAAAAAAAAAAACACCACCACCATCACCCACCACTTCCCAGACTTCAGGGAATCATCGCTCACCCCAGCTGGCTGCACCCTCATACATACCTTGAACATAAGCAAATTTAATTTCCCAGACAAATCTGTTGTTGGAATATGCAATGACCTCACCCTCAGGCTGCATAAATACTGCCTGCTGTGAGCAGGGGTGGTTTACAGCTGGATGGAGACTTTTACGGGGAAGTACCTAGAGATCCCCTTAAAAAGCAAGCCTGGATGCTTCCTCTCCCTCTAGCCAAAGGATGGGCTTTCCTAGGATAAGGCTTATCCTAGGATAAGGGATAAATTCTCCCTTATCCTAGCCTGTGGGTTTGAATCCGTGGTCCCACAATGTCATGCAGGAGTCTGTGGGAAGGGCTGGGGCATGGACAGGCCACAAGCACACGGTACCAGGTCCTGGGCTGAGAATGTCCTTGGCAGGAACTGGCATCAAGCATTTGACATCTGTGAAACAACATCACTCTTCTGAAAGGTGCATGCTTTCTCTTATTTGCAGAGAAGGCTTATTGCCATAAATGTGCAGACAAGGGAAATATGTTTGACGATGTGGGTAACACACTGCTAGGAAGAACAGCACTTTAATACCACTTACTTCAGTCACACACTAGTTAGTGGCAGATCAACTAAAACCATTAATTAAAATGTCGTGGTCTGTGGAAAAGAAACAGTTGAAAGCCACTGCTTTGGACTACAAATGTAACTGGGCTGATCAGCGATGCTCTGAGGCAGCAGCTGTGATTCTGCAGTTGCAAAGTGCCAGGCTTAGGAACCCCAGCTGCCACAGTGGGCCAAGCCTTGGGACACTCTGTCCATGACCTTTCGCCGCAGCAAGTTCATTGCTCCTTATGCAGCGACTTAGACTGTGGACTTTTAAACCCACCTCTGCTGATGCTTCCAGGCTTTTCTGAAAGCACAGCAGCCTGGACCCAGCCCAGGCACATAATATGATGCCCAGAGCATGTTGGTGAAAATATGACAGGCAGCTCTCAGGGCACAGCTGGCTTGATGGAAATTCCCATGCTGCACTGTAAACAGAAGAACAGTAGCTGACGCTTCCTAGCTCTTGCCATGCCAGGCACTGTTAGAAGCGCTTTACACACATGGCAGCAGCTGCCAGCAGTCATCTATTTCGGACAGTCTAGACAGTGTTTCCCAGCATTGTGGAGCCAAACGTGGCCATGTCCCCAGGTTACATCCAGCTATGGATGTGAGTTTGCCAGGAAGCTAATGAATCCTAGGCTGCAGGATCCCTCTCCTGCAGGGCCCCTTTCAAGCCCAGGGAGGGGCTGTAGCACATGGGCCACTTTGTGTTCATTTCTTAAAGAAAGTCCCGGAAACTGACCCTTCAGACCTCACCATACATGGGACTACCCCTGCCAACATTCTCCTCTGGTCTGTGCGTGTAATGGTCCTGGAAATCACACATCAAAGACACAAAGCCATCATTAGCCTAGATCCCTGAAGACTTCGTGGAGCAGAGCCATCCATCACCACCAGCACCTGCCACCTGTCAGACACACCTGCAATGGTCTGTATCCAGGCGGTAAATTTTTATTGTGTCAAGCTACCAAAATGTTGGGCTTTACTACAGGACCTAGTATCACCCTAACTAATACATGCCATATTTTATATAATTCTCAAAAAAACCTTATATACCTCATGTTGCTCTGAAGCACAGAGACCCAAGTACACAAGGTCACATAGCTGTTAGGAACAGAGCTAGACTCAGACCTCCTGGACACTGATGGAGGCAGCAGGTCCCTGGGTTGACAGCACATGGTTGGACTCCAGTTCTCCACTTTCTACCAAGAACCCAGACTTGAGGAGTGTCAGGGAGGATGGTTCTGGACCTCAGTAATCTCACTGTAAATGGGCCTAACTATTCTACTCACTTCCTAGGTTTTGTGAGAGTTAAAATAATCCATGTGAAATATTTAGCAGAGTGCTTGGCTTGTAGTAACCACTCAACAATGGCAGTGCCAATCATTACAATAACCCCATGGTCTTCGTCACTGTGTCCTCTTCCTGTTTGGTGTGACTTTCCGCATTGCACTATACCAAAGCCTGAGTGAACAGTCTCATTCACCACTGCTTGGCATGGAAGATTTTTCTTCTCAGAAACAATACAGAAAACAACCCACTCACCCACCTCCCAACCCCAGCCCACCTGCCCCCAACTCAGAGTCTCCCTAATCTGACTGTCTACAAATGAAGGTCATTGTGGGATGATTACTCTGTTGTCCTCTTGGTGTGAGGGGCTGAGAAGTATATTTACCTCTTGAACAATTTTTCACAAATGTGCACAATATGCATGGTGCTGGACTTGCTGTGAACATGAGTCTTATCAATGCATTGGAGAAAAGAATGCAGTAATAGCAAAGACAGCTGGACACTGCAGGCTGGGGCTCATTAACTTTGCAGCATGAAGCCCGGTGAAGGAGAAGTTTCTTATGACCACAACATTCCCTGTAAATTTTCAAGGAGAAAAGAGGAGCAAGAAAAGAAGTCATCTGAGAGTGTCTTCAGCTGAAAGTTTGCTTACTTTAGACAGAGTACAGTAAAATATGGCCTTTGCTATTTTTACTAGACTGCATACTGATTAGACCCTAAGTCCCAAATTGGTGACTACATTCTGCAAACACAGGATTTACTGCCCTGAATCAGCCCCAAACCACACTTACATCTCAGAGAGAGACAAGAATGTATTACAAAGAAAAGAGAGCACAGGTTCTTAGATGGGCTGCCCTTGAAAGCAATTTGAGTGATGCTGCATTCCAAAACCATCCCTTCCTCACCAGCCCTGACCAGGATCTCTGCCTTAAGCTTGTGTGCCCCTTCTCCACTCAGGGAGCTGCTGCCCTGCCTGGGACTCTGCCAGGACAATTAGCAGGTGTCTGTTTCTCCTCTGCCTGATCTTAACCTTGAGCAGGCTTCATCTTCTTTCACTGTCTTTCTCACAAGGCCAGGGGTACACCAGGCAAATAAAACTGCAGCCAACTCAGCTTTCTCTTCTTGCCACACAGGTTTCAGGATTTGTGGGGAAGACACTCAGGGTCTCATCCCAAGACTCTGAATATGTGATACTATCACAACCTACTGGCACCCAGTCACATCCCATTCCCAGAAGGCATTCTCCTTTAGTTCTCCAGCCATCTGTCAACCGTCATCCATCAACAGATGTTTATGAACGATCAATATCTTAGGTTCTGGGTGATCACGGGAAACAAGGCAGATGTGATCCTGCTCCCTGGGCATTTACAGCTTTGTGGGGTGCACCCTTTTGTACAAGGAAATAGATAGTTATAGCACAGGGCAATTATGCAAGCTAAGGGACATGCCGGAGCCTAGAAGAATCCACTAAACCAGGCTGGGGAGTGTTGGGCAAGACTTGCTGGAGGAAGAAGGAATAGAGCTGCTCAGGTTGGTGGAGACTGGGGAGTGGAACAAGGGAGAACATTCCAGAAAAAGGAACAGATTCAAAGGTCCTGAAACAAGGGTGCACTCTGAGTTTAAGGAATTGAGAAATCACTACTGGGAACAGTGAAGTGTAGGAAGGAGGGGGCAATGAGTAAGGAAACAGAGGGAGTGGGCCAGGGCATGCCAGTCCAGAGGCCATGCTGAGGAGTTTGAGTTTTATTCTAGGGGGAGTGGGGGCCATCAAAGGGTTTTGGCCAGGGATATGGTTTTATAAAACCAGAGAGTTGCATTTCATAAACTCCTCTTGGTGACAGATCATACAACTGCTGAATGTGGAAAAGTCTGAAGGCAACAACTCCGCTGGAGGTGGCTGAGGGAACCCAGCAGGGATTGGGTGGCATCTGAACAAGATGGTGGTGACCAGGTGCAGGGTGGTGGGCACACTGGAGAGACTGTTTAGGTGGAACAAGTTGGCAGTTGTCTTACTCTGTTTGGGCTGCTGTAACAAAATGCCATAAACTGGGTGGCTTATAAACAGCAGACATTTATCTTTGACAGTTCTGGAGGCTGGGAAGTCAAAGATCAATGCATCTGCAGATTCAATGTCTGGTGGGTGCCCACTTTTTGGCTCACAGATGGTGCCATCTTGCTGCATCCTCATATAGTGGAAGTGGCAAGACAGCTCTCTGGGGCCTCTTTTCTAAGGGCACCAACCCTGTTCATCAGGTTTCTGTCCTCATGATCTAATCACTTCCCAAGGCCGCACTTCTCATACCATCACGTTGGGGGTTAGATTTCAGCATAGAATTTTAGTGGGACACAAACTTTCAGCCCATGGCAATAATGTAGAAAATAATACAGAAGAGAGTAGATAGGTATGTGGAGAAGCAAGACAGCAAACTCAGGAACTGGGATGTTACTCTGTGGGTCAGAGGAATGAGTTCAGAGTGGGGCATGTTGAGTTTGAGTTTTCCAGTACGCAGTTAGCTGCATGAGCTTAGCAAATGATATTTAATAATACGCTATTTGGGTTGTTTTTTTCAGTTCATACCAAGTTACTTATGTTTATGTATTCAACTTTTAAAAGAAAACTTGAGTAAATTTTTGTTGTTGTTGTTGTTGTTGAGATGAAGTCTCGCTCTGTCACCCAGGCTGGAGTGCAGTGGTGCGATCTTGGCTCACTGCAACCTCTGCCTCCTGGGTTCAAGTGATTCTCCTGCCTCAGCCTCCTGAGTAGCTGGGACTACAGGAGCATGCTACTACTCCTGGCTACTTTTTGTATTTTTAGTAGAGACAGGGTTTCACCATGTTGGTCAGGCTGGTCTCAAAATCCTGACCTCATGATCCACCTGCCTCGGCCTCCCTAAAGTGCTGGGATTACAGGCATGAGCCACCGCGCCCAGCCGAGTAGATCTTAACATTAAAACACATAGTGAGACTAGAAATTTTTATAACTTTCTCACAAAGATATTCTTTCTTCAGCATATGAACTATTTCAGTAAATGGACTACCGCACTGGACTCTCCCCTTAATAAAACCTACTGTCACCGAGCCAGTATTTGATCAATGGTGTTGAAAAGCAAGTTTTACTAATTCTCAGACAAAGCTCCTGTTTCATGGGAGAGCTCCAAAGACTCCCACAGGCTGCACACTAGGGATGCCAAACAAAAGGATATTTTTCAACAACAGCCAATATAAAGAAGAGGGAGGAGAAAAACCCAACAGCCCAACTGAGAAATGAACAAAGGAAATGAACAGATAGTTGCAGTTAAAAGAAATACAATGGCCCTGAAACATTTAGAGTTCACGCAAAATAGGAGAAATACGAACTAAAACTATACTGAGGCACCATTTTCCATCATGAGATGAGCAAAGATGAAGGAGTTTGTTCACATGCTGCATTGGTGAGGGCTTGGGAGACAGGTTCTTTATAAAGGAGACATAAATTGGTACAATCTGCATAGAAGGAATTCATCAACTTCCAAAATTTCATGTGCCCAAAACATTCTTCTCAGCAAATCAGTAATTCTGATTGACCAACATGCTTGTTTATGTGTGAAATGGTTTAAGTTCACAGTTATTCACGGAAGCATGGAAAAAACTGAAAGCCTGTCCATAGAGAACTGGTTTATATAATATGTTATCACCACAGCACAGAATACCATGCAGCCAGAATACCACTGAAAAGATTTAAAATGGTGAAAACAACCCAAATTTCCATCAGCAGGTGAATGAATAAACAAAATGTGATATATACACATTATGGAATATGACTCAGCCTTAAAAAGGAACAAAATTGGCTGGGTGCAGTCGCTCATGCCTGTAATCCCAGCACTTAAGGAGGCCAAGGCAGGCAGATCACCTGAGGGGTCAGGAGTTCAAGACCAGCCTGGCCAACACAGTGAAACCCAGTCTCTACTAAAAAATACAAAATTTAGCCAGGCCTGTGGTAGATGCCTGTAATCCCAGCTACTCAGGAGGCTGAGGCAGGAGAATTGCTTGAACCCAGGAGACAGAGGTTGCAGTGAACTGAAACGGTGCCACTGCACTCCAGCCTGGGTGACAGAGTGAGGCTCTGTCTCAAAAAAAAAAAGAAGAAAAGAAACAAAATTCTGACATATGCCACAACATACCTTGGCCTTAAGAACATTATGTTATGTGAAATAAGCCAGACACTAAAGGACAAATACTGTAGAATCCGCTTATAAGAGGTACCTAGAGTAGTCAAATTCATAGAGACAGAAAGTAGAATGGTGGTTGCCAGGGGCTGGAGAGGGGAGTGGGGAATTCCAATTGTGTAAGATAAAAAGAGTTCTGCAGATGGATGGAGGTGAAGGCTGCACAGTAATGTGAACGTGCTGAATGCCGCTGAACTGCACACTTAAAAATGGTAAATAAAACATCAAACTTTCCAAATCCAGGGTTTTTACCTTCTAATTAGTCAACATATAATTGCATAACCAAATTCTTACTGGCAAAATCAGGTCTTTTGGAGAAAAACAATGCTTAATTCAGTGGCTGACTGCCTATGTTGGCTAAATATAAACAGGTTGCAAAAATAATTTTGGCAGATTGCCAGAGCTAAAAGTAATGAATATAATATTTAACCTTAGAAGTGCTTAAACTTTTCTCCAAAGAATATAACTCCTCCATCAGGGGAACTATTGATTTTTACATGATTCAAGCTATCTTTTATCCACTGAAAATGTAAGTATTTTACAAGCAGTGTGGCTCCTCATTTCCTGGTCATAGACATATTCTAATAGCTAGCCATGAAAATATTTTCTGAAATACCACATTAGCTATCTAAATAGAGACACAACCACTGAAAGAAGACCTGCTAAATAAGACCCCAAGATTATCTATCCCATAAACTAAGAGATCTGCTTTCATTATAAATGAATGTCTCATTTAGTAACAGGTTCAGTGTAGGTTTCAATCCTCTAATTCATTTAAAATATCAATCCAGGCTACTCTGGGCACACTGCCTATGGGGTAGGCCTGCCCCATGTGGAGTAGTAACACACACACACACACACACACACACACACACACACACAAAGAGAGATATATCCATTCACCTCTAAAATAACAAGATTTGAAACTTGTCAAATTTCCCATAATGTAAAATGATAGGTGATTGTGCTTCACTCTAAATATGCTGAACTCCTTGCACAACGAGATCCTATGATGTTTCCAATCCGAGGAAACTGCAGACATCTGGGTCTGAGATGGAATCCAACAGCAAAAACAGCCCGAAGTGACTGAAATTCCTGTGGCCAAATGACTGCTGTATGGCCCTGATGCTCTTTCTCAAGGCTAAGATCTTACAGCTAAGACATCATAGCCAAGAGCAGCTGAAGACAATGCTATTTCACAAAGGAGCAAACCAAAAAGATAAATTAAAGTTGAGAAATCCACACCTCTAAACATTTTCCCAGGCAGACTTTCCCAACCTTGTGTATAAAAAGGGAGATACCATCATCCTTGCAGCTTCCTAGAGACACTAGGGGACTCCTGGATAAAAGGCCAATGGGTTGATCATTGAGAGGCATTTGGGATTCTTAGAGAAGACATGTTCCATTTTAGGCTGGTTTTCAGAAGGAGCAGAAGGGACCTTAAAAACTAATCAAAACCCTCTTCCTGCAGATAACGCATGTAAATCTTTGGGAATTTGGCTCAATAAGCATTTATGCAAGACTTGCACCCAGGTCTCCTGATGCTCCTCTGGCCCATTCTGATCTCTGTCTTGTTATCTAAATAAAATTCTTAGATGCCCCAATTTGCATGGTACGAAGGCTTTGCACAACAAAAATAACATTTTGCTTGTTTGGAATTTGGCATATAATTTCCTTAGAAAGAGGTTATACAATGACTAGGTCCCTGGGCAGGCCGAAATACCTAATGTGTACATGCGAGACCATGGTATGCTAAAAACACCTGCAAACCTAACACCCCAGAACTGCATTTATTATTCCAACTTGAAATGCCAGGAAGGGTGGAATGAGAGACAGCTGCACTCCCTTCTCCTCGGGGACTCCTCCAGGTCCAGATCACTGCTGATATCATGAAGGGGAGAGCTGAGGTCCGCGGGTGAGGAGAAGCACACTTGCGGCTAATCCAGGGGATACTTAGTACCCAGGCTGGCTTCCTCGTCCCTGTGTGTCTCTTCCTCCATCCGTCTCAGCGTATGGACCGCTGGCTGTTGTCCTCTCTTGAGTCACCATCTAGAGTTGTGACCAGCATTTTTCTCCTCTGCCCTGCTGTTGCCCTCAACACGGTCTTATATTCTTATGTTGCCTGTGTATCCTTCTGTCCTGGAAATGAACACTCAGGCAGTCTTTTAGGACTTTCCAATGATTTATGACTATCAATAATGAAGAAAGAACAGCCCTCTCTTCCCCTCCTGCAGCCCAGTCCCTCTTTTATTTCCTTCAGACCCTGATGAAATTCCTCCGGGAAGGTAAGGCTTGAAACCCCACAGCCAGACTCACCCTGGTATAGACACATCCAGAGCTAGGATTTCTTGAGCCATCCTCATTGGACTGGAGGAAGACCCTGGGCTGAAAAGCGTGACAGAGCCTGGATTGGGGTTGGGGTGATGAGAATGTGCAGGAGACAGGCATAAGGAAAGAAGCCACAGCAGGGGAGGATCTGGGCCTCTGGCCACTGAGCCCTCACAACAGGCATTCCTGGGGTGGCCATGCCATGACACAACTTTTCCCACGATTCCCTGTGCGCAAGGCCGCTCACCCTCAGCCGGATCATAAACTACTCAGGAAGAAAGGTCGTGACACATTTCGTGCCTCTGTCAGCACTGAGTATACATGGAGTGACTGGTCAATACTTGTCGAGTGGTTTGAACTTCCAAGCCACTCAACGTCATTGCCATCTTCGGTAGCAGAGGGGAAGAAAGGGCATTTCACTATGCCCACACCTGAGGAAGTCATCAACAGCCAGAACAACCGTTTTCTCTCACTCTACACATCTGTGTTTGGTTATTCTGTTCCTTAATTTGAGGAGGGTGTGTCTGAGGTGAGCATTTTGATTAAAAGCTGCTATAAAAGCAGCAACTGAAGAGACCAGCTCACCTCCTGAATCTGTGCCATGTGATGTGCACAGCCGGCCAGTTACACAGATGTCTGGCTCAACTAAGGAGAAACAACACGTTCAAAGTTGACTTTTCAAACTCCAAGTGCTGGCACCAATCCCTGTTCTAATTAAGTATGCACAGCTCTCAGAAATAGGCAGTCTTTTTTGGCTGGGATAATAGTAGCTGTTCTACACAAGAACCTGTTTCTGAAAGCACCGATCAAGGAAAGCTGCTGGATCTTGTCCAAGCAGTGCATTCCGAACACTTTCTGTGTTCCTTGGAAAAGCTCCACCAGGTGAATTGGAGCCCTGCTCTTCAGCAGGGATACTGCAGAATTTCATCCGGGGCCTCACACTTAAAAGTAAAGGGGAATGACTGGGGTTGGAAATGCGAGGATGACACAGACCACAGCTCCACCACTCAACGGTGGGAAGGACAGGTGCCGCACGTGGCCATGATAGAAACAGATTCCTAGAACAGTGCACACGGTTTCTATTCAACTTACAGAGAAGAGCCAAGAAGCAACCTCATAAAATTCTTTCAGCAAATGACAAGACATTAAATGGATAAAATAGAAGACTACTCTCCCTCCCTTTGAAGGCAGAATATAAAGTAATGAAGGAAGTTAAGGAGACAAACACAAGTACTTTGAGACTCTGATGACCGGTGAATACCAAAACTTCAGTGGCGGAAGACTCCGGAACCTTCTTCTTTAGCTGACTTGAAACACAGTATTGATTTCTACCTTTACAAAGCAGACACTATGTAGTCCAGCCAAGGGCAAGGCACTGACCACAAGACCTGCAGGCTTCGCCCTAGACCCTGTTATTTTATGACCACATATTTCAACAATTGGAGTTTTTGCCACACATTCCAATTACACCCTTATTAGTTGCTCAATCCCTCAGTGAAAACCTTCAAATTCTACTGGCTACCCTTCACAAACAGTCTGAAATACTCTGCCATAGGTATCTTGCTAGAAATAAGCATGGATAATGCCATGCAGGCAGAAAGTTGCCCAACTTACCTTCACGGCCAGGATGTTTGTGAGGCCTACGCTTCGCCATCTGCACGGTGTTGCCATTTCATTTTCATCAGGCCTGTCATGCTGCACAGGCAGCGAATATGACTCCAATCACTCCACAGCTCAAAAAATGCAGATAGACAGGTCACCCCTAGCTGGCACTAGGCTTCATCTTCCCTTGTCAGAGACTGACAAGGTTTGAAACTGGCCCTGCAGAGATGAGAGTGAAAATAAATTACGAAGCAAGTTAGATATAGAATTCAGTTCTGGATGCTTTTTAATAAAAACAACCAACAGAATATACTAATGTAAAAATAAATGGCCACTATTTGCTCAACCATTTATTTGTGCTAAGAGAAAATACTAATGAGAATAACAAAGCAATTGAAACAGGTCAACAGGTTTTGTCTTCAAAGTCACAGATCAGTGTCTACTTTTTTTTAATTCTCTGCTCTGGGCTCAAAATTCACAGGATGAAGTCCTGACTCCAGTACCTCAGAATGGGACTGTATTTGGAGATAAGGCCTTCATAGCGGTAATTAAGGTATAATGAGGTCATATGGGTGGGATCTTATCCAGTATGACTGGTGTCCTTATAAGCAGAGATTAGGACACAGACAATCTAGAAGGATGACCACGTGAAGACGCAGTAAGAAGGCAGTTGTTTATGAGCCAAGGAGCGCGGCATCTGAAAAAACCATCCCTGCAGACTCCTTGATCTCGGACTCCCAGCCCCCAGCACTGGGACAATCAAGGTCTGTCACTTAAGCCCCCAGGCTGTGGTGTTTTGTGATGGCAGCCCGAACAAAGACACTCTCTCCCATCCCCTCACTCCCATTTTTGAACAGTGGCTGGTTTTTGATCAACTTCACTTGACTCTTCCTTCTCAATCTCACTTCATTTTGCTCCAGGGAGCCCCTCTCCAGCTTCTCCTTTCACTGGCCCTGCCCCTTTGTCTTTTAAAAGAGTTTCTCTTGCCTTCTTCCCAGACAGAAGAGCAGCCTTGGGGAGGTGAGGGAGAGAAGGGATCTTGCACCTAGCACTCCAGGGCTGGTGAGAGACCCAGCCTCCCAAAGCTCACACGTGCACCTGGTTTGCAATGGCAGAATAAAAATCATGTGACATGGTCAGAAGATGCACCTCTTCCTTTCTGGGTGACCCTGTCTGACTCGTTCAATTTCTCTGAGCTTCTGTTTTCTCACATATTTAAAAAATGGTGATATGAATTCCTGAGTGGTTGTTGTAAGGCTCAATGAAGATAATGCATTGAAAAATATTTCAGATGCTAATCACTACAACTCAGTTTTTCTACCTGTGAAATAGGTACTCCCTAGCATTTCACAGTATAGTTTAATGAAAAAAAAATCAGCAAATAAGCAAAACTTCTGTGACTCAGGATAGTATCTATAAAAGTACTATTTCTACTCTAGTTTTCATCAGTCCAGTAAAGTTTATTTTTGTTTTTTCTGCCAGTTAATATTTATGAAGAGTGTTGTATTTGGTATTACGAAGAGAATTCTAAAGACACAGAAGACCTAGTCCTTGCCTTCAGGGATTCTGCAATCTATTTGAAAAAATAAAATTTTAACAGTAAAATAGCTTATAAAATTAGTTCAAAGAGGTTTCCCAGGCTGCAGTGGAAAATGCATAGCTAAGTCTTCATGCAGGACCAGCCAGGTCCATACCTGAACTTTCTAGGACAACTTTCCAGACAGAAATTTTTCCTATGACCTCTATACTGTGGCTGCAAGTGGAAAGTAAGAAATCTGACAAAATATTTAAAAAGTTAATAAAAACTTAAATGATAACTAGTGTATTTTGCTTTAAACAACTCTAATGCTATAGCGATTTATTAAACACAGTACTTTAAAACACACACATCTTTACATGTTTTAAAATCATGAATAACTGAATTTAAATTTTCTCATTTACTTCCCAGGAACCCCTGGAAAAAATATTATTGACAATGACAACATTCCAGTTGGAAGAACACATCTTCAGAATGCAATTGGTATCTGATTTTAGAAATACGTGACTTCAGAAATATCTCAACCAAAAAGAAAATTGCAGTATAGTTATTGTTTCTAAGAAATTCACTTACCATTATGAATGATCAAAAAATATGGTCATTCAGGTAGTGAGGATTTAATGATCAAAGGGCGAATGTTCCAAAATGTATGTCATAGGAGTGGCTTTTGGATCTTGAGCCTGACTGGCCGTGAGACATGAGGCTTATCACTGCACTTCTCTGAGTGCTGGACTCCTCCTGTTTTAAATGGGTCCAATAATGCCCGCCTTGAAAGAGCAAAACCCACAACGCAAATGAAGTTCCAAGCTCAGCTGCGGTCTGTGTACTTGAGGCCCTGGCCAGTAGCAGGGGCTGTCCTGGTGGCGTCTCACAATGAGAATGAACCACAGTGGTTTACAAGTGCTTCCTAACATTTCCGGCTCCCTAAACTGTGAATTTTTCTAATTCAGTTTTGTATGTTCTTCTCACCACTTATCTCTCTGCTCTCAAGTCTAGCACTGTGCACAGCACAGAGTAGAGCCTCAATAAATGTTTGGTGAATGAGTATCTGAGTAAACAACATAGTTTGTAAAATGGAAGTACTACTGTAGCTACAAAAAAACTGCTCTAAAAAAGATCATTCAAACCCCTTGACATTTTTTTTTCCTATGATATATGGCTAAAACAAGTAATCTTTGACATAGTAAGACAAAATCACCTGGCACATCTCCATGTAAGAAAATATCCATAGAAATAAAATGAGACTAATGCTCTCTAGTCCTTTGTGAAAGTCGCCATCTTTCCAACAGTAGAACTGTCTGCATTTTTAGTAGTGGGCCTAATATTTAGTACTGCTATCTGCTTTATATATTTTTCTTTTGCGAATGTTTTTGGTTAGTATGTTTGAAAAGCTGAGGAACAATTCGTTTCGTGGATCCAAATCTGGTTCTGTACTTTACTTTTTAAATGATAATTAAGGAACTCCCGTCAGTAGATGCTACCTTAAAAACGAGGAAATAGAATGTATTTTTTTAAAAAACTTTGTTGGCCAAGCGCTGGCTCAAGCTTCTAATCCCAGCACTTAGGGAGGCCGAGGCGGGCGGATCACCTGAGGTCAGGAGTTTGAGACCAGCCTGGCCATTATGGTGAAACCCTTTCTCTATTAAAAATACAAAAATTAGCCTTGTGTAGCGACGGCCGCCTGTAATCCAGCTACTCGGGAGGGTGAGGTAGGAGAATCGCTTGAACCCGGGAGGCAGAGGTTTCAGTGAGCTAAGATCCGCCACTGCCCTCCAACCTGGGCGACAAAGTAAGACTGTCTCAAAACGAACAAAATAAAACAAAACTTCGTTAAGTAGGAGTACTATTCTTGTTCATGTCTTCCATAACACCACAATCCAAATATTTTCAAAAGCAGAGCATTAAGGTATTAAATAGGTGATAGTTTATTCCCTAACCAAGTGACAGCGGCTGCCAGCGGACTGTGGATTGACATCGACAGACACACACACCAACGAAGCATCAGAGTCGGGGGCTCACGCACTGACGCTGAGCACCGGGAGATTCCGGCCTCCCCGGCGGCTCCTCCGTCGCCCGGCAACACAGCCACGCTGCGGCTCGGCCCCGCCCCCGCTGCCATGGCAACGCGACAGCCGGGCTGGCTTTGCGCAACTACTGCCCCGGCACCCCTATGCGCTCGCCCCTTGAGCCTGCTGGGGCCGCGGCAACTTTTCTTTTCTCTTTTTTTTTTTTTTTTTCCTGAGACGGAGTCTCGCTCTGTCGCGGAGGCTGGAGTGGCGCGATCTCGGCTCACTGCAAGCTCGGCCATGGCAACTTTTCTAACCTCACCGCACCTATAGCTCTATCCCTTCTCCTACCCGGAGCCGCTGATCATCAACTTTCACCTTTACTTCAGCGGAAAAATGTTCCACGGGCACAGGATTTCGGCCAAATGCTGCCTGGCTCTACCTTCTCCAAAAGTACGGGCGAGGTGACAATCTGCAGAGAAATCCCACTTGCCTGTCTCAGCATCCCTCCCACGTCCTCACAGGGTCCTTGGAGGGATCCCAGCATACCGCTCCGAGCTGGAAGTTGGAGGAAGGTCACGGAGACGCTAACTGGAAACTGTCCCGAGTGCGCGCCGCCCCCATGCCCTGCGCCCTCTTCATTTCCTCGGCCAGGGCGGGACCTCCCAGCCGCTGGGCCCAGGACCGCAGCGAATCAGTCTCTGGCTCCCCGCCCAGCAGAACTCAGACAGGCTCTGGACGGCTGTCCGAATGCCGCGTTTCCCTGGCGATGAGCAGTTCCGCATCACCCTCTGCGGCTAGCTCAGCTTCTAGGGCCGGGGCTGTGCTATTGTCTGCCGTTCTTCGTGGGTAGGACGGTGGGGGGCCCGGGCTGAGCCCGGAGCAGGCGGACCTGGGGTGAATTTCTTGCAGGCCTTTTCTCTCCATTCTCCCAACCCCTTACTGTTGCATATTCATAAGAAGGCGGGGTCGTTTCCTATCTCCTTTAAATCTCCCAGACTTGAGGATCAGGGGAAAAGAATTGGGGTATAAGCGTTTGGGAGGGATCACTAGGAGGCGAATAGGGTGGGAGAAAGAGTGGTGACACAGACAAGCAAATACAGGATTCCTGTTCACAATTTCTTCCTCCACCCTCAGGCAGCAAGGACACACACACACACACACACACACACACACTTCTTAATTTCAAAGAGATCCTGACTGAAGTGGGAATCAAGTTTCCAACACATGAACTTTAGCCGATACATTCAAACGATAGCAGGTAGTAAAACTATCATGATGGGAAGATGATATAATTATAGCCCAAGATAATCAATTGTTAAACTATTAAAAACAAAGGAAATTAGAAAGTAACAATATATAAAATCACTATGTGGGCTCAGTAGCAGAATGTAGGTGACAGAATTCATTGGTGAACTTGAAGATAGACCAATACAAAGTATTCAATTGAAAAACAGAGGGCTGGCATGGTGCCTCATGCCTATAATCCCAGCATTTTGAGAGGCCAAGGTGAGGCCAGGAGTTCAAGAGCAGCTGGGAGGCATAGCAAGACCCCCATCTCTACAAAACAAAAATTTTTTTTTAAATTAGTTGGGTGTGGTGCTGCATGCTTGTACTCCACCTACTCCAGTGGTTGAGGAGGGAAGATCGCTTGAGCCCAGGAGACTGAGGCTGCAGTGAGCTGTGACTGTACCACTGCACTCCACAAAATGAGACCCTGTCTCAAAAAACAAACAAAAAAAGACAAATAGAGAATGTTAGGAGACCTGTGAACAGCACTCCAGCCTGGGCAACAGAGAAACTCCATCCCTGAAAAAAAAGTAAATACAAATAGATGAAACAGTCGAACCAAAAGACAGAGATTAGCAGGTGGAATATATTAATAAAAACAAGAACCTATGTGCTGTCTACAAAAGATACTGTTTAAATGCAAAAGTACAAATGAGTCGAAAGTAAAAGAATGAAAAAACACATACCATGGAAACATAAGAAAGCATGAGAAAGCTGGAGTAGCTGCATTATCACAAACAGAAATTTTAAGAAAGAAGTGGTGCTAGAGAGATAAACAAGATCATCTCATAATGATATAAACCCAAAGTAAGTGGAAGGAAAGAAATAATAAAGGTGACAGTGGAAATCAATGAAACAGAAAATGGACACACTAAAAAGTCAATGGAATCAAAAGCTTGCTCTCTGAAAATTGATAAACTTTTAGCCAAACTGGTCAGTTAAAAATGAATGGCCACAGGCCAGGTGCACGGTGGCTCACGCTTGTAATCCCAGCACTTTGGGAGGCCGAGACAGGTGGATCACTTGAAGTCAGGAGTTTGAGACCAGCCTGACCAACATGGTAAACCCCATCTCTACTAAAAATACAAAAATTAGCCGGATGTGGTGATGCGTGCCTGTAATCCCAGCTACTCCAGAGTCGGAGGCAGGAGGATTGCTTGAACCCAGGAGGTGAAGGGATGCAGTCAGCAGATATTGCACCACTGCACTCCAGCCTGGGTGACAGAGCTAGAACCTGTCTCAAAAAAAATAAATAAATAAATAAATAATAAAATGAAAAAGAAAATATTGTCAATATCAGAAATGGGAGAGAATTATTGGTACAGTTCTTACAGTTATCAAAAGAAAAATGAGAAAAATAATCATGAGCAACACTATGCCAAAAAGTTCAATAATTTAGATTAAAAAGATTCTTTGAAAGACAGAAATCACAAAAACAGACTCAAAAACCGAGAAGACCTAGATTGCCCTACAACAGATTACTATTCGATTCCTAGGAAACAGTGTCTCACTCTTTTGCCCAGGCTGAACTTCAGTGGCCTGACCATGGCTCACAGCAGCCTTGACCTCTTGGGCTCGAGTGATCCTCCCACCTCAGCCTCCTCAGTAACTAGGGCTATAGGCACACACCACCAAGCCTAGTTAATTAAAAAAAATTCTTTTTGTAGATACAGGGTCTCCTTACCGTGCTCAGACTGGTCTTGAATTCCTGGGCTTAAGCGATCCTCCCACCTTAACCTCCCAAAGTGCTGAGCTTACAGGCATGAGCCACTGTGCCCAGACTATTAGTAAAAATTATTTTTTAAATAAAAACTTTTCTACAGAGAAAACTCCAGTCTCTGATGACTTCATGGTGAATTTTATGAAATATTTAAGTTTTTTGAAGCATTTAAGTTTTAACATGTTAAGTGAAAAAATTATGTTTTAACAAATAGCCATCTCTCCCAATAAACTATGTCAGGTAAAAGAAGAGGGAATACTGCTCTACTCATTTTATGAGGCCTGCAATACCTTGGTTTAATACTTGACAGAGACATAATAAGAAAACTATAGACTAATATCCTTCATGAAAATAAACCCAAAAATTCTAAACAAAATATTAAGAAATTGAATCTAGCAATTTTTTTTTAAAAAGTACCATGATCAACTGGCGTTTCTCTAAGAAATGCAATATTGCTTTGATATGAAAAGCAATTAATATAATTCGCCATTTTAATAGAATACAGGAGAAGAACCATGTGATCATTTCAACAGATGCAGGAAAAAACTATTTGACAAAGTTCAACACCCATTCATGATAAAACTCTCGGCAAACTCAGAATAGGATGAAATTTCCTCAACCTAAAAAAGGGCATCTGTAAAAAACTTAGAGCTAACATCATACTTAATTGTGAAAAACTAAGTGCTTTCTACCTTAGCACAGAAACAAGACAAAAATATCCACTCTTACAAAGATAGTTCAAAAAGACAAGAAAAAAAAAAAACAGTTTGTAAAGGAAGAAGTAAACTGTCTTATTTACATAGTCAACATCATTATGTATATAAACAATCCTAAAGGAATATACAAAATCTCCTAGAACAAGTGATTACAGCAAGATCACAGGATAAAAGATCAATATGCAATAATCACATTTTATTTCTGTATATCAGTAGCAAGCAATTGAAAATGACATTTAAAAAAGACATACGGTATGTTCTCACTCAAAAGTGGGAGATAAGCTATGAGGATACAAAGGCATAAGAATGATACAGTGGACTTTGGGGTCTTGTGGGGAAAGGGTGGGAGGGGGATGAAGGATAAAAGACTACAGATTGGGTACGGTGTATACTGCTCAGATGATGGATGCACCAGAATCTCAGATATCACCACGGAAGAACTTATTCATGTAACCAAACACAACCTGTTCCCCAAAAACTTATGGAAATAAAATAGAAGAAAACCAAATACGTTCAAAATAACAAACATATTCAGGAATAAATTTAACCAAAGATGTGGAAGATCTACACACTGATAAATTTTAAAAGACCTAAGTACATGGAGAGATAGGTCATGTTTATGAACTGGAAGACTCAATAATGTTAAGATATTAATTTTTCCTGAATCTATGATAGAGTTGATGCAATTTTAATAAATATCATAGCAAGCACATTCTTTTAGAAATTGACAAGTAATTGGGGCCGGGAGTGGTGGCTCATGCCTGTAATCCCAGCACTTTGGGAGGCCGAGGCTGGCAGATCACCTGAGGTCAGGAGTTTGAGACCATCCTGGCCAACATGGTGAAACCCCATCTCTACTAAAAATACGAAAATTAGCCAGGTGTGGTGGCAGGTGCCTGTAATCCCAGTTACTTGGGAGGCTGAGACAGGAGAATTGCTTGAACCCAGGAGGTAGAGGTTGCGGTGAGCCGAGATTGCATCACTGCACTCCAGCCTGGGCAACAAAGAGCAAAACTCCATCTGAAAAAAAAGAAAGAAATTGACAAGTAATTCTAAACTTAATATGAAAATAAAAAGGACTCACAACAGCTCAACAATTTTAGAAAGAGAAAGTTGGAGGACTTAAACTACCTGATACGAAGACTGACTATAATGCTTCAGTTATCAAGAGTGTATGGTATGGGGATAAGGAAAGGCACAACAATCAGTGGGACAGAGTCCAGTCCAGAAGTAGACTCACATACGCATAGTCAACTCATGTTTATTAAAGCACCAAATTTTCATTCAGTGAATGAAAGGCTAGTGTTTTCAACAAACAGCACTAGAATAGTTTCCATGTTGCGGGGGAAGGGGTCTGGACCCTTTTACTGTATACCAAAATTAACTCAGAATGAGTCATAGACCTAAATTTAAGAGCTAAAATCTTAAAACTTAAGTCAGAAAAAAATAGAAAGATATACTTGTGATATTAGGTTAGGAAAAAGTTTCTTATTAAGACATAAAGGCATGAAACAAAAAAAAAAATTTAAATTTCATTAAAATGAAAATCTTTCGCTCTTTAAAAAACCCCCTTCGGAAAATAAAATGGGAAAAAAGATTGGAAAACATGCATCCAACAAAGGCCTTGTGTCTGGCACAGATAAAGAACTATTACAATTTACCAATAAGAAGACAATTCAATCAAAAATGGACAAAGGATTTAAACAGGCCCTTCACAAGAGAATATATGTAAATAGCCAGTAACTTTTTTAAATTTTTTAAAGATTAGAGATGAGGTCTCTCTATGTTGCCTAGGCTGGGAAACTCTTGAGCTCAAGCAGTCTGCCCTCCTGGGCCTCCTAAAGTGCTGTGAGGTAGAACAACTGGAATACTCATCTATTCCTAGTGGTTAGTTACATTGTAACTAACATCCATTTTGAAAAACAGGTTGGAAGTTTATCACATTAAAAACACATTTATCTTTTCATTTTTTTTGTAGAGACAGGATCTTTTCTGTTGCCCAGGCTGGAGTGAAGTGGCACCATCTTGGCTCACTGCAATCTCCGCCTCCCAGGCTCAAGCAATTCTCCTGCCTCAGCCTCCCAAGTACCTGGGATTACAGGCACACACAACCATGCCCAGCTATTTTTGTATTTTTGGTAGAGACGGAGTTTCACCATGTTGCTCAGGCTGGTCTTGAACTTCCGATCTCAGGTTATTCCCGTCTTGGACTCCCAAAGTGCTGGGATTACAGACATGAGCCACAACACCTGGCCTATATTTTGCATTTTTTTAGGTACAATTTGCATTCAATAGAATTCATAGGCCGGGTGCGGTGACCCAGCCCTGTAATCCCAGCACTCTGGGAGGCCCAGGCTGGCAGATCGCTTGAGCTCAGGAGTTTGAGACCAGCCTGACCAACATGGTTAAACCTCACTTCTACAAGTAAAACAAAAATTAGCTGGGCGTGGTGGTGCATGTCTGTGGTCCCAGCTACTCTAGGGGCTGAGATGGCCTCAAGGACTGCTTGAGCCCAGGGAGGTTGAGGCTGCAACGAGCCATGATTGCCCCACTGTACTCCAGACTGGGCTACAGAGTGAGGACTTGTCTCAAAAAAAAAAGAGTAAAAATCAGTATATTTCAAATATGAAAAACAACTGCCAGTATAAGATTCAGTGGGAGAAAGGACACAGCGTTGGGTGTCCTCTGTTTGCCTCCAGATTAACTCTCACTGGACTCCCTTCTGCTCTCTCTCTAGCAAGACTTGACAGTATTGATCCTAGCAATGGACTCTCTTGCCCTCTTGCCTCTGGTTGGGTTTGGCCACTGGGAAGCCCCAGAAGGAGATCTAAGGAATGGAGATCTCCTTTTATCCCTATTCTCTCTGGAGGGATCAAAGTGGGCTAGGGCAATGTATAGCTCTTATCAGTTGGCCTCTCCAATAAGAGTGCTGTCTCTGGAGTACAGCAACTACTCCTTCCAACCATTCATGCGTAGGTGTGAAAATGAGGGACCAGGACTACTATTACTAGCTCAAAGGTACTACTCTTTTTCCTTGCTTTTTTTTTTATTTTGTTTACATTTTTGTAAATATCACTTTTTATCTCTCTAGTTAACCAATTTAAATAAAGTCATTTGTTCCATATTGGCACTCCTACTGATACAGAGTCCACTTCCCACAATAGCAACAACAAAAAATCCATTGGAATTAATAAGTGAGAAATCACCTTAGCTATATAAATAATACATCAAAATCAAAACAAAAATGCTTAAACAAATGGAAAGTGGAAAGACATTTGTGTACTTGAACAAGAAACCTCAACATAATAAAGATGGCAATTCTTCCTTAGTTCATTCATAAATTAAATGCCAACAGGTATTTTATTGTTTTGTTTCATTTATTAAACTAGTTTTAATATTCATGTTGAAAAGCAAACAAGATTAGAAAAATTTCGAAAAACAGCAAATATTAAAACATAAAGTCGCTATAATTATAAACAGGAGAAACATGTTATCAAACAAAAAGTCCAGAAATATACCCAAATACATACAAGAATTTACAGTAAAAATTTCATCTGAAATCAGTGGGAGAAAAAATTATTTAATAAATGGATTGAGGATAATAGGTAGTATTCTGGAAATAAAAATACAGTTGAATTCATATCTTTTTTTTTTTTTTTTTCTAAGAGACAGGGTCTCACTCTGTTGCCCAGGTTGGAGTGCAATGGTGTGATCTTGGCTCACCACAGCTTTGACATTCCAGGCTCAGGTGATCCTCCCACCTCAGACTCCTGAGTAGCTGGAACCACAGGCACATGCCACCGCACTCAGCTAATTTTTGTATTTTTTTGTAGAGACAGAGTATATGAGTCCATTCTCACACTGGTATAAAGAGCTGCCTAAGACTGGGTAATGTATAAAGGAAAGAGGTTTAATTGACTCACAGTTCAGCATGGGTGGGGAGGCCTCAGGAAACTTACAATCATGGCGGAAGGGGAAGCAAGCATGTCCTTCACATGGCAGCAGGAGGGAGTTCAGGCAGCAGAAATGCCAGACAGATCTCGGGCCGGGCTCGGTGGCTCACGCCTGTAATCCCAGCACTTTGGGAGGCTGAGGCGGGCAGATCACGAGGTCAGGAGATCGAGAGCATCCTGGCTAACACGGTGAAACCTCGTCTCTGCTAAAAATACAAAAAATTAGCCGGGCGTCGTGTCGAGCTCCTGTAGTCCCAGCTACTCGGGAGGCTGAGGCTGGAGAATGGCGTGAACACGGGAGGGGGAGCTTGCAGTGAGCCAAGATTTCGCCACTGCACTCCAGCCTGGGCGACAGAGGGAGACTCCGTCTCAAAAAAAAAAAAAAAGCCATCAGATCTCATGAGAACTCACTATCATGAGAACAGCATGGGGGAAATCACATGATCCAATCACTTCCCACTGGGCCCCTCCCACAACACATGGGGATTATGGGAAGTACAACCCAAGATGGTATCTATGTAGGGACACAGCCAAACCATATAACGGAATTTCACTATGTTGCCCCGGCTGGTCTCAAACTCCTGGGCTCAAGCAATCTGCTTGCCTTGGCCTCCCAAAGCGCTGGGATCACAGGTGTAAGACACTGTACCTGGTCAAATTCATATCTTATAATACACAACAGGATAAATTCAAAATGAATCAAAGATTTAAATTTTATTAAAAATGGAATCATAAAACCATTAGAATACAAGATAATGTTGTAATTTTAAAGTGGTGTGTTTTGTGCTGCTGTAACAGAATGCCTGAGACTATTTTTTTTTTTTTGCTTTTTAATTTTGTTTTTTTTTTGAGACAGGTGTCTCGCTCTGTCACCCAGGCTGGAGTGCAGTGGCACCGACTCACTGCAACCTCTGCAACCACTGCCATTCTCTTGCTTCAGCCTCCCAAGTAGCTGGGACTACAGGCACATGCCACCATGCCAGGCTAACTTTTGTATTTTTAGTAGAGATGGAGTTTCACCATATTGGTCAGGCTGATCTCGAATTCCTGATCTCGAATTCCTGACCTCAGATGATCCACCCACCTCAGCCTCCGAAAATGCTGGGATTACAGGCATGAGCCACCACGCCCAGCCAAGACTGAGTAATTTATAATAGAAATATATTTGGCTCATGCTTTTGAAGGCTTGAAAGTCCAAGATCAGGGGGCTGCATCTGGCTAGGACCTTCTTCCTGTATCATCCCATGGTGGAAGGATAGACGGGCACAAAAGCACACATGAGAGAGTAGGAGTGGAAGGAGGTGAAGTCATCTATTTGTCAGGAACTCATTCCAAAACGGCACCATTAATCCATTCATGAGGGCAGACTCATCATAGCCTGATCACTTTTTTTTTTTTTTTTTTTTTTTTTTAGAGACGGAGTCTCGCTCTGTCGCCCAGGCTGGAGTGCAGTGGCGCGATCTCGGCTCACTGCAAGCTCCGCCTCCCGGGTTCACGCCATTCTCCTGCCTCAGCCTCCCGAGTAGCTGGGATTATAGGCGCCCGCCACCTCGCCCGGCTAATTTTTTGTATTTTTAATAGAGACGGTGTTTCAGTTAGCCAGGATGGTCTCGATCTCCTGACCTTGTGATCTGCCCGCCTCGGCCTCCCAAAGTGCTGGGATTACAGGCTTGAACTACCGCGCCCGGCCTCATCACCTCTTGAAAGTCCCACTTCTCGACACTTGCACCGGGGATTAAGTTTCCAACACATGAACTTTGAGAAATACATTCAAACCATAGCAAATGGGAAAAGCCTTTCTTATTACAGTTGCTGTGTACATGGCACATTTGTTCCAGGATCTCCCTCAGATACTGAAGTCCACGATGCTCAAATCTTTTTTTTTTTTTCTTTTTTTTTTTTTGAGGCGGAGTCTTGCTCTGTCGCCCAGGCTGGAGTGTAGTGGCGTGATCTCGGCTCACATCTCCCGGGTTCACGCCATTCTCCTGCCTCAGCCTCCCGAGTAGGTGGGACTACAGGTGCCCGCCACCACACCCAGCTAATTTTTTGTAATTTTTTTTTTTTTTTTGGAAGAGACGGGGTTTCACCATGTTAGCCAGGATGGTCTCAATCTCCTGACCTTGTGATCCACCCGCCTCAGCCTCCCAAAGTGCTGAGATTATAGGCGTGAGCCACTGCTCCCAGCCTCAAATCCCTTATATAAAATGGTGCAGTATTTGCATATAACCTATGAACATTAAATCATCTCTATACTAATAAGGATTACTTCTAATACCTAATATGGTGTAAGTACTATGTAAATAGTTGTTATAATGTATTGCTTTAAAATTTGCGTTATTTTTATTGTTTGATTTTTTGGAATATTTTCAATCCATAGTTTGGATGCAGAACCCCCAGACACAGAGGCCAACTGTGTGACACAAAATCCAGAGGTCATTATAAAAATTGTTGGCTGGGCACAGTGGCTCATATCTATAATCCCAGCACTTTGGGTGACTGAGGTGGGTGAAACACTTGTGCCCAGGATTTCGAGACTAACCTGGGAAACATGGTGAAGCCCCGTATCTACAAACAAAAAATACAAAAATTAGCTAGGCGTAGTGGCCCACATCTGTATTCCCAGCTGCTTGAGAGGCTGAGGCAGGAGGATTACTTGAGCCTGGGAGATGGAGGTTGCAATGACCCATGACTGTCCCATTGCATTCCATCTAGGGCAACAGAGTAAGACCCTGATTCAAAAGAAAAGTTAAGCCTATATGATGAAAACACTATAAATAATGTCAAAAGATGAACTGTGAGTAAAACAGTGTTCCTCTAGAAATCCATAAGGAAAAAAACCAACAATCCAATAGAAAAATGACCAGAAGAACAGTTAACAGAAAAGGAAATACAACAGCATTTTAATCATGAGAAAAGATGCTCGACTTTGCTCATAATAAAAAAAAAATCAAATTAAAACAATACTAAGAAATCACTGCTCACTTATCAAGCAGGAAAACTGAAAAATATAAAAAAGTACTTCTGGTGAGGGTGAGGGAAAACAGCTCCCATCATACACAGCTCTTGGAAGTGTAATTAGTACCAGCACTGAGGAGGGCTGTTGACAATAGTTATTAGAATTTCAAATGTGTTTACTTTTTCAACTACCTCTTCTATTTCTAGATATTTACTCTGCAGAAATATTCGCACAGTAGCAAAATTTTATCTATACAAGCTGTGAGAATTGCACATACCAGGATGGAATCACTCTTTTCAGACCCTGACAAAACAGGGCTGGGAATGCACAAAAGAGGAGGCTCATGCTTGCATGTCTGAGATAAGAACTGCTTCCAAAGGCTTCCTGAAAACCTCCCAAGAAATCACTTCACATCTGTCACACATCTCCTGCCTTGAAAGTCTGGCACGTTTCACACGTATACAAGTATTTTTTGGTTGGTGCAAAAGTAACAGCGGTTTGGACTGTGAATTTTAAATCATTATAACTAGGCTCAAACATCTTTATTAATCAAAATAGGAACCATTACAACCAACACGTTTGCCAATGAGAATAAGTTTGTTTATTTATTTTTCTTTTCTTTTTCCTTTTTTTTTTTTTTTTTCCTGAGATGCACTTTCACTCTTGCTGCCCAGGCTAGAATGCAATGGCGCAATCTCAGCTCACAACCTCCGCCTCCTGGGTTCAAGTGATTCTTCTGCCTCAGCCTCCCAAGTAGCTGGGATTACAGGCATGCACCACCACGCCTGGCTAATTTTGTATTTTTAGTAGATACGGGGATTTCTCCATGTTGGTCAGGCTGGTCTCGAACTCCTGACCTCAGGCGATCTGCCCGTCTTGGCCTCCCAAAGTGCTGAGATTACAGGCGTGAGCCACCACGCCCAGTCTGTTTATTTCTATAGTGTGAAAATCCATTCTTCAGGATTCAATAAACTCTTGAAAGCGTTTTCTGCATCCTGCTGGTTGTGAAAGCATTTTCCCTGCAAAAAGTTGTCAAGATGCTTGAAGAAGTGGCAGTCAGTTGGCGAGAGGTCAGGTGAATACGGCAGATGAGGTGAAACTTCGTAGCCCAATTTGTTCAACTTTTAAAGCATTAGTTGTGTGACACGTGGTCAGGTGCTGTCATGAAGAAGAATTGGGCTTTTCTGTTGATTAATGCTGGCTGCAGGCGTTGAAGTTTTCAGTGCATCTCATCAGTTTGCTGAGCACACTCCTCAGATGCAGTGGTTTCACTGGGATTCAGAAAGCTGCAGTGGATCAGACGAGCCGATGACCACCAAAAAGTGACCATAACCTTTTTTTGGTGCAAGTTTGGCTTTGGGAAGTGCCTTGGAGCGTCTTCTTGGTCCAACCACTAAGCTGGTCATTGCCAGTTGTGGTATAAAATCCACTTTTCGTCACATCACAATCCAATCAAGAAATGGTTCATTGTTGTTGCACAGAACGAGAGAAAATGACACCTCAAAATGGTGATTTTCTTTTTTTAAATTTTCAGTCAGCTCATGAGGCACCAACTTATAGAGATTTTTCACTTTCCAATTTGCTTCAAATGACGAATGACTGTAGAAACTGCATCACTAGGCTGGGCGCAGTGGCCCACACCTGTAATCCCAGTACTCTGGGAGGCCAAGGTGGGCAGATTATTTGAGGTTAGGAGTTCAAGACCAGCTTGGCCAACATGTTGAAACCTTGTCTCTACTAAAAATACAGAAATTAGCTGAGCGTGGTGGTGCATGCCTGTAATCCCAGCTACTCAGGAGGCTGAGGCAGGAGAATCACTTGAACCCAGAAGGCGGAGGTTGCAGTTAGCAGAGATTATACCACTGCACTCCAGCCTGGGCAACAGAGCAAGACTCAGTCTGAAAAAAAAAATGCATTATGTATGTTTATTGCAGCACTGTTCACAATAGCAAAGACTTGGAACCAACCCAAATGCCCATCAATGATAGACTGGGTAAAGAAAATGGGGGCACATATATACCATAGAACACTATGCAGCCATAAGAAAGGATGAGTTCATGTCCTTTGCAGGTACATGGATGAAGCTGGACGCCATCATTCTCAACAAATACACACCGGAACAAAAAATCAAACACCACATGTTCTCACTCATAAGTGGGAGTTGAACAATGAGGACATGGGGACACAGGGAGGGGAACATCACACACTGGGGCCTGTCGCAGGGTGGGAGTCTAGGGGAAGGATACCATTAGGAGAAATACCTAATGTAGATGACAGGTTGATGAGTGCAGCAAACCACCATGGTACATGTATACCTATGTAACAAACCTGCACATTCTGCACATGTATCCCAGAACTTAAGTATAATAATAATTTTAAAAAGGCCGGGCGTGGTGGTTCACGCCTGTAATCCCAGCACTTTGGGAGGCCGAGGCCGGTGGATCACAAAGTCAGGAGTTCGAGACCATCCTGGCTAACACAGTGAAACCCCGTCTCTATTAAAAATACAAAAAAGTTAGCCAGGCGTGGTGGCACACGCCAGTAGTCCCAGCTACTTGGGAGGCTGAGGCAGGAGAACTGCTTGAACCCAGGAGATGGAGGTTGCAGTGAGCCAAGATTGTGTCACTGCACTCCAGCCTGGGCGACATAGCAAGACTCCATCTCAAAAAAAAAAAAGGAAAAAAAAGAAAAATAGAAAGTAGGTAAAATTAATTGTAATAATATATCTCATTTAACTAAAAAAAAAGTGCATTACTAGACACTCTTTAGGGCTGTAGCAATTCCAATAAAATACTCTAAGGAATACTTGCCCAACAACAGCATCTCCGCCAATAAACTGATGACAACGCTGACTTTATGCCTTTGGAACCAATGAACTCTGTTCCTAAGCAGGTTACATGAACCTCTCTCTTTCTGCTAAAAAAGCTTCTCTTTATCTTTCAGCAGATGGCACTTGTAGGTTGCCACTCCATGAATCTCTGATAAACCACTTTTTCCACTCCTGAATAAATTCAACATATCTGGAAATAGGATTCTCAAGTGTCTTTTTTTTAGGTTGACATACTCTGTGGTCAGAAGTGAGATGAAACAAAGTTACCTTTAAAACAGATTGGCAACCTTTGAGACAAGACGAGGTACACACAATTGAGCTGTACTTCCATGGATTGCCTTTTTTTCTACCCAGGTACATCTTCTCTCAGGTCAAGCTTCCTTCCTTTGATAGCAGCTGTCTGTTGAGCTTATTTAGGACCTGAGTGGGTTAAATCACTGTAGTAAAGGCTCTTGTATCCCTTCTGGGACTATAAAAGACTTATGTATTCTGGCAAGTCACGCAAACTGTCTTTTTACTAGAAGTGACTTGCCAGAATAGATAAAAAGTCTTTGTTTGTGTTTCTGATCCTGGTAAATGAACTTTTGGTTTCAGTTTTGTTCTGAGTTGTTAGCATATTCTTATACATTTGTTTACTGCTTGTTTTTCCCCCGTTTGTTTCTGAACATCTTTCAAGAACAAAATTTGCTTTCTAAAAAGGTAGGCAAGGGTTGACCCTTTAAAAGCCATTAGGGTAGTTGCCATCATTCTATGAGGGATGTCAGTCCCCAAAGAAAAAGTCTACTGTTAGAATAAACTGGTACAAAGACAGAGAAAATTATCACTTGGGGGCCTGCCAGTTAAAAAAAATCATGTATCCAGGGAAAACTTGGTCACGGGGTGAGGGACGGGCAGTTAGTGCACAGGCTGGGGCCAAGTCAGACAAAAATCCTGTGCCAGGCACACTAAAACAAGCACCGGTCCAAACCCTAACATACAGAAATCGGCAAAGTTTGCAGGTTAAATCACTGCCCAGGTAGCATCAGTCAGCATGGAGTCCTCTGATAGATGTCCCACCAATCAACAAGATACACAAAAGAAGAAAGATTTCAATACCTCTCCTGCTCACCTCAAGATAAAGATACAGGGAGGGAGATGGGACAGATGTCTTAATAACATTGAACAAAAAAATCCATGGGGTCTTTTGTTTTTGTTCTTGTTTTGTCACGTAAAGAATGTATCCATGCATTAAGGAATGTTTTTGCTGTGATTAAAAATAAAGAGTTGTATTTTTAAAAAGAATGTCTTATCTCTTTGGGGTATACACTTGAAGTGGTTACAAATTAAAGTATATGATGTGCAAGTTTGTTTTAGAATAATCTATCAAAGTGGGAGGGGGCGAGTACATATGAAACAAAATTGATGAAGTTGGTAATGGCTGAAGGTGGAAAATGAGTTTATTAACTCTTTTATTTTTTGCATGCTTAAAATTTTCCATGATAAAAATGTTTTAATGTAGCTATGGTACTATAGAGGAAGGAATATATCTTCAAAAACAACCTTTCTACTAATAGAAGGGCTACTAACAGTACTAATGGTACTCTACTAATAGACTATCAATTTTTTACTGTGTTTATCCCCTTGTTTCAGACTCATCTGTTTCTGTTTTCATCATTCTTTTTAGGCGGTGTTTCTCCATCTCAGCACATTTGGAGTCAGATCATTCTTTGCTAGTGGGTTGTTCTGTGCACAGCAGAATGTTTAGCAGCATCCCTGGACTCCACCTACCAGATGCCAGGAGCACATTTGTTCCTTAACCCCTATTTATAACAATCAAAAACACCTACAGACATTGCCAAAGGCCCAAGGAGAGGAGAGGGCACTCAAAATCACTTAGACATGAGCCATCTAATGCCATCGAATTAGACCAAATGCCTCAAGGAGCACTGTCAATTTTGCGCTCCTGGCGATGAAAACAAGGATTGGTACATACTAAGTGTTGACTAAAAATCTAGTGAATAATTAGGTTGGATACTTTACCAGGAACCATAGGTAAATAGAAGTATAAAGGAAAATAAACATAAACAAAGTACAGCTGGGTGGCAGTTCAGTTTGGTGACAAAGGCATGAAGTTTATTCTTGAAGAATTGTATGTTTAAAAAAATCTAACCAGTGTGGTTTGTTATCAGTAGAATTTATTAACTGTAATTTTAAAATTATATGTCAAACATTTATATATATTTGTTAAACACATATATTTATATTTAGTTATTACATATTTAGTTAATAATAAAATTATATATATATACACACACACACACACATATATATATATAATCTTTTTTGAGACAAGGTCTTGCTCTGTCTCCCAGGCTGAAGTGCAGAGATGGGACCCTAGCTCACTGCAGCTTCCAATTCCTGGGCTCAAGTGATCATCTTGCATAAGCCTCCCAAATAGCTGGGACTACAGGCACCACCATGCCTGGATAATCTCTTTCTCTATTTTTGCAGAGATGGAGGTGTTGTTATGTTGCCCAGACTGTTACCGAACTCCTGGCCTCAAGCTATCCTCCTGCCTTGGCCTCCCAAAGCCCTAATATTTTATATAAAATGTGTATATTACTGTATTAGGCTTGAATGTTATTACTCTCAATTATCCAAACTTGAATTAAGTCCAACTGCCTGACAGATGACATTAACATATCATAGTATTTACTTATCCAGCAATCTCAACTCTCTCAATTCATTCAGGCTGTTCTTACAAAATACCATAAACTGGTGGCTTGTAAACAACAGAAATTTATTTCTCACAGTTGGGAAGTCCAAGATCAAGGTATCAGAAAACTTACTGGCTGAAAAGAGTCTGCTTTCTGGTTGATAGAGGCTGCTTTTTCACCATGTCTCAACATAGAAGGGGCCAGGGAACTCTATTAACTATAATTTTAAAATTAAATGTTAAATTTATATATATATATATATATATAATGGGATTAAAGCCTTTCTACAAGAGTACTAATCCCATTCCTGAAGGCTCCACCCTCATGATCTAATCACCACCCAAAGGACCTAACTCTCATCATCATATTAGGGGTTAGGATTCAACCCATGCGCTTCTAGGGGACAGAAACATTGAGTCTCCGCATTCTAATACAGAATAGAAGGCATATCGTAAGCAAACAAAAACTTTACACAGCCACAATTAGTAATACAAAGAGCACACTTTTTTTTTCTTCCGGGAACATCCACTATGCCCTCACTCAGAAACAAGCTGCTCTTACTTTATATAAATAGATATAAATTGAAATGTATATAGACACACACACAAACAAATCTAACAGGGTTAGCTCTTTCTTATTAGAAAATCAAATTGAGAGAGAGACGGAATAGAAACAAATGCACTAAAAGCAGCAAGAAGTAATACTTGGTACTCAAACGGCAAGCAAGAGAAAAAAAGCAATATAAGTACTCAACAAAAATAGCATCTGCTGCGACAATAAAAACCCAGAGTGCTGTATAGTGCTGATAGTTATTGAACACATATTCATATCTTTTGAATAACAGAACACATTCTATTCAATAGCTATTATTTTGTCAGTCAGAAAAGGGAACAGACGGCCCCTGGTGAGCATCTGTGGAACAAATGTCAGTGACAATGGCAACTCTGAGTCCACAAGAAGTGAGATTGTCCAGTTCATTACCTTTAAAAAGGCATGGGAGCAGGAGAACTATTTAGACATACCACTCCCCAAAAAGTTTTAAAGAGTTTTCTTCTTAAGGTGATGGTAACTTTATGTGAAAATCCCCTTTTCTAGGAATGCTGTCAAAATGAAAGATTATTGGGGTTTATTCTAGAAATGTGAAGTTAATGTTTAAAAATCAATCATCGTGGCCAGGCGTGGTAGCTCATGCCTGTAATCCAAGCACTTTGGGAGGCCAAGGCAGGTGGATCACCTGAGGTCAGGAATTCAAGGCCAGCCTGGCTACTATGGTGAAATCCCATTCTACTAAAACTACAAACATTAGCCGGGTGTGGTGGTGGGTGCTCCTATAGTCCCAGCTACTCAGAAGGCTGAGGGAGGAGAATTGCTTGGACCTGGGAGGTGGAGGCTGCAGTTAGCTGAGATCACACCATTGCAATCCAGCCTGGGCGACAGAGCAAGACTCTGCCTCAAATAATAAAATAAAATGAAAATAAAATCAATCAATGTAATTTGTCATATTAATAAAAGAGAAGAACCATATGATCTTCTAGGCAATATTGAAAAAGTAATTTATATAATTTGAGATCTGGTCATAAATAAGCAAAAACTCAGTAAACTGGGAATAAATGAAGCATATTTACAAAAAAATCTAGAAAATCATCATGTTGTTCAATGGTGAAATATTGAACGATTTCCCTGTCAATTAGGGAATAAGAAAAGGAAATCCATGATCACCTTTTTCTCTTCTTCTTTTTTTTAAACAGGGTCTTGCTCTGATGCCCTGGCTAGAATGCAGTGGTATGATCACAACTCACTGCAACCTCCACCTCCCGGAGGTGACAGCTTGCAAACATTCACGAAATAACAAAAGACTAGATATAAAAATTCCACTTTGGGATATTTAAAAATCCCCAAATTGATCCCATGAGTATATTTACTCTCATTACAAATATATTTATCTATAACTGATCCTTAAAATTACAAATAAGCACCAAACAGATTTGTTGCTTTTCTGCCTTTTAAAGTGGGTAGAGCAGCAAGCTTTCCTGAGAGCACGAGGCAGCCTTTAAGTGAAGGTGCTAGCTTCAAAGCACCATCTACTATCATTTGGGATCACAGGAACGTGGGTATACAAATGGCACCAAGGTCCAGAAAACGTGCCTGGGTCCAAAAAGAGGGGGGAGCTCTTTGCAAGTCAAAGATAAAAGAAAAAGTAGCGTCATCTCAGACTGCTGACCCTGAGTATCCAGCTACAGCATTACAACAACTTGTGAGATTAGCTCCTAGAAGAGACGCAGACTTGTCCCAATAGAGTCTGTTAAAGTTCTTACTAACTAGAGAAGCCACAAGTTAACAGTGAACTGATATTTTATTAAAGTGACTGCTATATGGAAGCAAATATCTAAATGTTTTAGCATGTTTTAACTGTCATGTAAATTACTCTAATTTTCACAAGCCCGATTCAATTAGCTCATCATAATTCCTAGGTTTATTTACCCCAGTTCAGCTCATCTTAACTTAGATTCTTGGACCATTCTTCTGAACTATTTATTTCATTATAAAGTTCCTTTTAAATGATTGTAAACTATTCATAATAATAAAGAATTATCTTGCACCAGGAGGTTGAGGCTTCAGTGAGCTACTATGATTGTGCCACTGCACCCCAGCCTGGGTGACAGAGAGTAACACTATCTCAAACCTTTTTTTTAAAAAAGTGGTTAACTCACAACTGAGAAAATAGAAGGAAAATGTCATTATTGTGTTAGAATAGAGAGTTAGAAGGAAAATGTCATTATTGTGTTAGAATAGAAAGTAAGAATATAAACACCTATTCTTCCATATAGACCAGACAGCTCAATACCATTTCACTCAAAGAAGAAAAAAGTGGGGGGGAAAAGGCAGGTGTGGGGGCACAGAGGGCAGAGTATTGAAGCCTTTTACTGAAATGACTCCAAAGTTCAGTGTGGAAGTAAAAAGTTTCTACATTTAAAAACTTTACATAAATTATATGAATTACAATTTTCATAAAAGTCAAAATGAAAGGTTCTGCATAGGATGAAAGATATGCCTAAGCAACATTTCATATTTGTACAAGGCCATTGAATGCCACAGATACTAGTAACACATACAAAGCTTAAGTCTATGGGAGACTGAACAAAGATTTCAGTTTGGTATTCTGTAAGTCCAAGATTGTAAACTACTCTTATTCTACAAAAGCTGTAATGATGTAATAGAATTTTTATTTTTTAAGAATTGAGACAAGGTTGGGTGCAGTGGCTCATGTCTGTAATCCCAGCACTTTAAGAGGCCGAGGTGGGTGGATCATCTGAGGTTAGGAGTTTGAGACCAGCCTGACTAACATGGGGAAACCCCATCTCTACTAAAAATACAAAAATTAGCCAGGCGTGGTGGTGTGTGCCTGCAATTCCAGCTACAAGGAAGGCTGAAGCAGGAGAATTGCTCGAACCCAGGAGGTGGCGGCTGCAGTGAGCTGAGATCATGCCTCAGCAACAGAGCAAGACTCTGTCTCAAAAAAAAAATTAAAAAAAGCAAAAACCTTTTATAACCCTTTTGAATTTAGTCAACGTTCAAACAGATTTTCTTTTGCAAGATTAATTTTTTAGAAACCTTCCATAACTTGTTTAAACCATTTTATCTAGTTGAAAGCAATCTAACTCCAGGAAAAAAGAATTTACATTTTGTTGCATTTGCATTTTACCAATAATCTTTAAGTCTGTTTTTATTTCTCAAAGATTAAAGTCACATGAACCAAAAGGTACCATAGCTTTTTTCCCCTTTAAAAATATTTGATGCTAGTGATTACCCTTCTTAGAGTCAACTAACTGAAGCTTTTCATAGACATCACACACACAACACATATATAACTACACAAACAGAAGATCCAGTAGCTATAGGATTTTTCATTTGCCAATCTCCCAATTGGATTACTGGCCCCTAGGTGGAGCCCTTTAAGAGCAAGACTAGGAAAGCATGCAGTTTCTAGGACCTAATAAACAGGTATAGCTGGAAGACAAAAACAGATTTTTGAGAGGGATTCATCCTCCTCTAATTCCTGGGGCTCCATGAGGAAAACAGAGGTCTCTCCCACAGTGGAATCCATGGCAACTTTTCTGTTTTTTCCAAGGAGTCCCAAGCCATGAGAAATTACCTTAGGGCCTCTCATATGTGCATTAAAAGTGGCAAGGCAAAATGGAGAAAAATAATTCAGTTGATTGAGGAAAAACCTTTCTCCAGCAAAACAAGATCCAGGAAGAGAAAAACATAAAGGCCTTTTAAACATACCTGTAACTTGGATATTCACTTTTAATTAAGCTGAGCAGTCTTTAACAAAATCCTTTTAAATTCCTTATTACCTGATTTTAGTCACGCCACGTGGCCAATATTTCTGACTTTCAAGCTTTACCAGAAGTAACCTCCCAGATGTTCAGAGAAAGGAAAATTCAAGGTGGTTTGTGGAGGGGAAGAGAATCAACAAATGGCAAAGGTCAAGCAGGTATCAAACCAGAAATGACTCATTCCCTAAGTCAGGACTGCACCCAGGCCACCACTGTAAAATGGCAGAGGCTAAAACAGAACATTGCCACCTGGTTACAGTCACACTCCCAAGGAGGTTAAACAAGATGGAGGGCTGCAGCAAAGTTTGCCATTGCCCAGTTTGCCAGGCTGGCTTCAATAGCAGGCCTATGGAGTCCCGGGCCTACAACCCATCCTAAGATGCCCCTCTTCTCTGATAGAACCATACATACAAAAAGTCTTTCAAAGCACACCAGATTGGCTACGGCTTGACCAACTTCACAAATCCTTTTTCATAACTAAAACTTTACTGAGAATATAAACAGTGATAGTTGTCGCCCTGGCCTGGTTAAACATCTTTTCTCCACACCATCAGCAGTTAACACAGTCCTGCATTTTAAGCTGTTTGGAAACTATCAAGACGAGACTCAGCTACCAAACCAGGAGATAAGCCTCTGTTGTGCAGAGTTTCTTGTGAAGATATAACAACCACTAGCAAGTTTTCTTAACTACCGAGATAGGCAGGCCTATCCCTTAAAGGAGTAAAACATATTTTACTTCTAAAGAGCTCATGGCTTGAGCAAATCTAACAAACACCTACTACATGCCTCATGTTTCCCATGACTTCTAGAGTTTACAAGGACAGCTTCAAGACCAAACCACCTGATGACATTAGTGTTTATGCTTTTTCAAAAACCTGAATTTAAAGGAAAACAGACCAAAAAGAATGCAATGGGCTACCTGGGCCAAGTCAATTTTCTCATTAACAGGATGATTCATCTTCAGAGCTCTTAGATTTCACCAAACCCTACTCTAAGAAAACCCTGAGTGAAACTAGCCAACATTTAGTTAAGACAGTCTGCTTATCCTTATTTGCATGACAGCAGCTCATATGAAGAGACAAATGTTCCTGAGATTATTACAAATAATCGCCCTTCAAATACATGCTATAAAAAATGGTATTAACATTTGCTGAGTGACTGTGCCCCATTCATCATTCTGGTACTTTCATACATAATCCTCAATTTAGTGGAGTTTTATAAAAATGATTTAGAAGTCACTTTACCTCTCAAATCAACAAATCTGCATTAATTAAACAGATAAGTAAAACATAATTCATATATATATATATTCTATTTTTTCTTAACATTGTTTTGAACTCTCTCTCCAAAACTACCATACGAGCATCAAACCCAACATCAGAGTTCTATCCTTCTGATTTTCCCACTGAAGGATGAGAGAAAAAGCTCCATATCTGTCATCTAAAATCTATTAGTAAGTACTTTGGCTAAACCTTGAAACTAAGATGTCACGTATCAATTACACAGGAATGAGCTGACATTTGCTTCCTGCCAGGAGCAACGCACAGATTCAGAGAACGGTTTCTCTGAATATAGTTATAGAAAATAAAATATTTACCTTTGCAGGGATCTGGGACTTATGAAGCTAGTATTAAAAGCTGTATGTTATAAATGAGGACTTAGATTTCAGGGAGTCTGTGGAAGTTCTAGGCTTCTTCAGTGTGGGGTCTTATTAGCCAGTCTGTGTGAATGTGCTGAAACAAAGAGAGGATGCTTTCCCTTACTTCTAGCAGAGTTTGACAGAAGTAATGAAGGAGATGGTGATAAATCATTAATTCTCTCCTAATACCTCCAGAAAAAGACTGAAATGCTAATACTAAAAGGGCCCTTATTTGCCATGTCTCTCCAGCCCTGATTTTAAAAACAAGGAAGCTGAGGAAAGGCTGTGACGTGAGAGCTTCCAGACCCTTTGTCATCCCTTCCTTCCTATATGCCATTTCAGATATGCTGTCCACCTAGAGAAGTTTTGCTGGTGGGAATGGGGCTTGGGTTCTCTGCAGCTGAGTGAAAGCAAATGTAAATACGATGCGTCTTAGATGTTTGACCCACACCAGCACACAACAGAGAATTACTGAGAGTAAGAGTGTTTCCCACTCTCAGAGAGCAGCTGATCCGTTTCCACCATAGCCTCCAAGGAATTCCAGGTAATCCAGATTAACTGGCATTCATCCCAAGCGCAATTTCCATCACTCATGACAATCTGCTAACAAAAATGCCCTGTGCTTCAGAATTAGCTTCGGCCTTTGCCAGCTAAGAACAGCCAGCCATAGACTGGCTTACTTTTAAAAATATAACTTAGCTATGATACAGACCTATAATATAACAGTGGTCTACAGTCTTAACATAAAATTAAGTTGAAAGAACTTTCCTACTATGTGAGATCTGTGATCCATATTTAAATATGAGAGGTTTATAGCATTCATACATATATATACACACACACGTATGTATCTTATTCTTAAATTAGAAAAAATATACTAAACTATAAATATGTACATTTACATATATAAGTGTAATAAGGACATTTATTTAATAAGCTTTGCATTTCTTTTTGTATAGTAATTAGGTTGATTCATCTGTCTATCTATATTAACAAGAAGAGCATATGCAATCCCACTGAACAACATTTATCCAGGAATAAAAATAATTATTAAACTGTCATGAAAACAACTAAGTTATGGAAGGCGAGGTTCCGGAGACTGATGTGTGTGAGCAGGAGAGGCTGAAGGAGAGGCAGTGAGTCTAAACAACAATGTCAGGAGGCTTATCTCTAAAGTGAAGAAGGTGAATCAGAAGCCCTGACAGAACAGGATGGCCCATGTCCAGCCCTGCGGTGAGCACACACTGTGGAGATCCATCCACATCAGGCTCAATGCAAACATTAATCATCTATGCACCTAGATCATACAAATGTTTGATTTCTCATTTACCTTTCTGTAAAGGCTCCCTCGAGTTTATCCAGGCAGACAGATTTTAAAGACAGTTTCTCTTCTGCTGTACAAATGGGTAAAGAGGGACAACAGTTTTGGCATGACTTGAGGGCTTTTAAAAATTAATTTTCAGCTGGGCATGGTGGCTCACACCTGTAATTGCAGCACTTTGGGAGGCGAAGGCAGGCAGATCACGAGGTCAAGAGATTTAGGCCATCTTGGCCAACATGGTGAAACCCCGTCTCTACTAAAAATACAAAAATTAGCTGGGCGTGGTGGCATGCACCATAGTCCCAGCTACTCGGGAGGTTGAGTTAGGAGTACCGCTTGAACCTGGGAGGTGGAGGTTGCAGTGAGCCAAGATCACGTCACTGCACTCCAGCCTGGTGACAGAGCAAGACTCCATCTTCAAAAAATAAAATAAAATAAATTAGTAATACTAACTTTCATCAGTGATTCTACATTGTTTGTTCTGTTTCTCTAGCGTTAGTTACAAGCCATTTTCCATTCTAAGAACACATTTAGCCTATGAGAGAGAACAGCTTTTTTCTTACATACTGGTATGTTCAATTTTGTACTTTCTCCAATTCACTCTTCCTTAATATTCTTGATTGGACATGTGCACTTCTTTAGCCTTCTATAAAAATGAGAAGTGGGCATATGGATGAATTATTAATACAGCAAGCACATGTTGCATTTTCATGCCAACACCACCACCAATACCTTGTCACAACCAGCTGGAAATCCTCATTTAAGTCCTCTAGCTGTTAGAGCACTCGGGTCACTGTTTTAAAGTGCACATGGGGATAATCTCCTTACTCAAAAATTCCTTAAATTCTTAAAAAGTTAAAACTTTTCTTAACATAAAAACAGAGCTTCCAGGTATCTAGAAAACCAGCTAAGTGAGTGACCCTCCTCACTTATGCCCTTACTTAAATGCCAAGAGCCTCCTCCTCACTAAATGCCCTTACTTAAAGAACAATGAAAAATGTTTATCAGCAACAATGACAGCAAAGAACATTAAATCCGATGTGATACAATGCAGGGTGCGCCTTTTTGCATGTACGATCAGATGCCACAGCAACAAACTCCAAACCACACAAGGCTGTCAGACCACAGGTCACATCTCTGCATGCTGATTTTCCCTAGTTCCACCTGAGAGAAGCAGTTGGGAATACAGGGCAAAGTACTTTATTTCTAAGCCTTAGCCTCCCTGTCTGTAAATTATAATCAGACCAACTTCACAGGGTTTATATGAGCGTTAAATACAACGATGCAGATAAAGTTTCACTCCAATGGCTTGCACAAATAATGGTGATGGTATTATTATGCTTTTCCCGATGCATCTACCCAAAAACTTTTCCCCACCGTTTTTTCCCCATCATCATTTCCCCTTCTCCCTGGCCATCCTCTTTTTCCCCCTCCTGCTCTCATCACCCTCTTTCGTTCCTCCATCTACTCAAAAACACTTTCCCCCATCTTTTCCCAAAGCCTTCTCTCCACTCCTGCTGCTCACCACACTCTTTTCCCCTCCAACAACCCAAAAACTCTTTTCCCCATTGTCTTTTCCCCCCTCCTCCTTGCCACCCTGTTTCCCTTCTCCATCTATCCACAAACATTTTCTCACTGTTTTTTTGCAGCTTTCTCCCCACTCCTGCTCACCACTTTCTTTCCCTATCTACCCCCCAAATTTTTCCCCACCCTCTTTTCACAAAGCCTTCCCCATTTCCTGCTCACCCTCTTCTTTCCTGTAGCCTGCTTGCCACCCTCTTTTCCCCCTCCATCTACCCAAAAACTTTTTCCTCACCATCTTTTCTTTCTCCATGGTCTTTCTTTTCTGCCCACTGTCTTTTCACAAAACCTTCTCTCCCTGCAGCTTGCCACCCACTTTTTCCTTCTCCTACTTGCCACCTTCTCATCCCCCTCCATCTACCCAAAAAGTTTTCTCTCCAGTCTTTTCTCCACACCATCCTTTTGCAAAACCTTCTCTTCCTCCTGACCACCATCTTCTCTTCCCCCTCCCTCTCAGCACCATCTTTTCTCAGCACCCTCTTTTCTCCTCCCACTTGCCACGCTCTTCCCCCCTGCATCTACCCACAATCTTTCTCCCCACCTGTCTTTTTCTTCCCACTGTGTTTTTCCTTACCATCTTTTTGCAAACCTTCTCTCCCTCCTGTTCCACCCTGTTTCCACTCCCTCACCATCCTCCCTTTCCTCCTCTCACTTTCCACCCACTTTTCCCCCTCCATCTACCCAAAAACTTTTTTTTTTTTTGAGACGCAGTTTTGCTCTTCTTACCCAGGCTGGAGTGCAATGGCACAATCTCGGCTCACAACATCCGCCTCCCGGGTTGAAGCAATTCTCCTACCTCAACCTCCTGAGTAGCTGGGATTACAGGCATGCACCACCATGCCTGGCTAATTTTGTATTTTTAGTGGAGACAAGGTTGCTCCATGTTGGTCAGGCTGGTCTCCAACTCCTGACCTCAGGTGATCTGCCGGCCTTGGCCTCCCAGAGTGCCGGAATTACAGGCCTGAGACACCGCACCCGGCTGGAAAACTTTTTCCCCACCATCTTTTAGCAAAACCTCTCCCTCCTGTTCGCCACCCTGTTTTTCTGCCTCCGTCTACCCACTTTTTTCCCACCATCTTTTCCCCACCGTCTTTTTGCAACGCCTTCTCCTGCTCGCCCTGCCATCTTCTTTTCCCTTTGGCACTCGGCACCCACTTACTCCTCCATCTACCCCAAAACTATTTCCCTGCTCCTACCACTCCAGCCACGCTGCAGTTTCCATCGCCACCACCAACCACAGCGACGCGACCCGCAGTGGCGCGGGCTCCAGCATCCAGCCTGCGGCAGGTGGCGTCCCCTCTCGTGATCCTCTATGCCGGGAACTGAGCAGCTGCTCAGGAAGACAAAGGAAAACCGGGAATGGCCTGCCTTCAGCATTATATACATACTGAGGTTATGCAAACGAGGTTTCTGAACCACATGTTCTGATTGGATTAGAGAAAACTTCTAGGCCTACTCTGATTGAGCTTTATTATCATGTTCTGATTGGATGAGAGCAAGTCTTAGAACAACCACTCAGAGCATGAAAATAAAGTCCAATCAGAGTAGGCCTAGCGATTTTTCTCTCATCCAATCCGAACATAGAGTCCAGGAACCTCATTCCTATAACCCCAGTATACAAGGTATACTGGACAAGTCCAGACTCTTCTGCGTCTGCTGGACTAAGTGCTCCGTGCTTGGCTTAGAGAACCAAAGAGAGAGCATGCTGGAGGCTGGAGTCTGCACCACTGCGGCTGGCCCTGCTGAGGTTCGTGGCGACAGAGGCTGTGGTTGGTGGTGACAGAGACTTCAGCTCAGTCAGAGTGGTAGGCAGCCAGGTAGGTGCGTTATCTGGGCAGCCACGGAGTGTGGGGTTCGGTGCTGTTAGGGCTGCACTGCCCGTGTGTGCACTGCCTGCGGCACAGGGGGGCTGGTTTGGGACTGTATTCAGGGTTGCATTGCAGGCAGTGGGGCAGGTTAGCCGTGTATAAGGGGCTACACTGCCCTTGGAGTCAGGGGGGCATGGGGAGGCAGGTTGTGTCCAGTATTGTGCATTACCAGTGGCAGGGAGATGGGTTGGGTGGGCTATCGGGGACTACAATACTGGCAGTGGGTGGGGGGGGCAGTTTGGGGGTGCTCTCTGGGTTGCAGTAGGGAGCAAGTTGGGGGTGCTATCGGGTTGCACTGTCTGTACCTCGGAGGGGGTGGTTTGAGGCACTACCAGGCGCTGGAACACCTGTGGCAGGGACGGGTCGGGGAGCTATCAGGGGCTGCACTGCTGGTGGTGGTGGGCAGCAGAGGTGGCAGCGAACAGCAGTGGCCTCCAAAGAAGGGGCCATTCTCCTCTTCCTGGACTACCTGCTCTAGAAGGCAACTTCTTCCTGCTCGTGGTCCAGCGCAGCAGGCGAACAGTGTTTACTGGGGAATCCTGAGCACAGCAGGGCCCCCACACCCGCCATGATTCCTGGGCCAAGCGTTCTCACTCTGTGTTGCAGAGACCACCTGGGACCCCCAGGAATGGAGTAGCGGACGACGGCGGGTTGGGGGGGCAGACAGGGCCCTGCAGATGGAGGTGTTGGGAATGGGCACTTGGGTGGAGAGGGCTGGCTGGGTCTGAGTTGGGTGTGGTGGTGAGAGGCCACAACGTGCTAGCAGTCCTCTCTCCCTCTCCGGGCCTCCTCTGCCAGCCATCTGCTCTGGCCGTGCTCAAAGAGCCCTTCAGCCCGCTGCTGCCCTGTGGGGGCCCCACTCTGGGGCTGGCCGAGGCCAGAGCGGCTCCCGCTGCTGGCGGAGAGGTGTGAAGGGAGAGACAAAGGCGGGAGGTGGGGCTGCGCACACAAGGCGCTTGCCGCCGGATGCGGGTTCCGAGTGGGTGCAGGCTGGGTGGGCCCCACACTGGGTGCAGCTGGCCAGCGCCTGCTGGGCTTGATCAGGGGATGAGCTCCCTCTGGGCTGCCAGAGTGCCCGGGCTAGGTTCCGCAAAGTCTGGCTGCAAATGCCAGTGAGAGGTGAAGTTGGCTGGTCTTCTGGGACGGGTGGGGACTTGGAGAACTTTTCTGTCTAGCTAAAGGATTGTAAATGCACCAATCAGGGCTCTGTGTCTAGCTAAAGGATTGTAAAAGCACCAATCAGCACTCTGTGTCTAGCTAAAGGTTTGTAAAGGCACCAATCAGGGCCAGGCTCTGTGTCTAGCTAATGGGTAGGAACCTGGAGAACTTTTGTGTCTAGCTAAAGAATTGTAAACCCAGCACTCTGTCAAAACGGGCCAATCAGCTCTCTGTAAAACGGACCAATCAGATCTCTGTAAAATGGACCAATCAGTAGAATGTGAGTGGGGCCAGATAAGGGAATAAAAGCAGGCCACCGGAGCCAGCAGCTGCAACCCCCTGGGGTCCCTTTCCACGCTGAGGAAGCTTTGTTTTTTCACTCTGTGCGATAAATATTGCTGGTGCTCACTCTTTGGGTCCCCACCACCTTTATGAGTTGTAACACTAACGTGACAGTCTGCAGCTTCACCCCTGAGGCCAGGGAGACCACGGACCCACCAGGAGGGATGAACAACTCAGGACACATCTGAACATCTGAAGGAACAAACTCCAGATGCAAGGACCTTAAGAGCTGTAACACTCACCGCGAGCGTCTGCAGCTTCATTCTTGAAGTCAGCGAGACCAAGAACCCACCAATTCCGGACACAGTGGTCTGTAGTATCAGCTACTCACGAAGCTGAAGCAGGGAGTTTGCTTAGCCCAGGAGGTCAAGGCTGCAGTAAACCATGATCTTATCACTGTACTCCAGCCTGGATGACACAGTGAGACCCTGTCTCTAAAAATGAATAAAATAAGTGACACTTGGCTAACGTGCCCTCAGGCAGGCTCCTGGGGTGTCCTCCAGCCAGGGAATGAACCACCCTGTGTTGTCGGGGAGGGACACAGCTTGTTCTTCTCGCCCACGGGGATCCAGGTGGAGACAGATTAGCTTCAGCTGAGGTCCCTGGGGGAAGAAACTGTCCCATTGGGTTCGGGGTAAGGCTGTCACATTGCATTGGAGAGATGGTCACTCCTAGCCCAGTGTCTTCCTTCCAAGCCAAACCTGTGGCCATGACCTCCCAGCTTCAGTCATCATGCAGGGAGGAAGGCAGTGGTTGTGGGGGACGCCACAGGTGAAGCCACTTTGTAGTTAAGGTCTGCAGATGCCAGCTCAGCCTCGATGGGGCCTGTGCAGATATGTCCAGGAGAGTTGGCAATTTCAACCGAGTGTGTGCAGCCTGCTTCGGGGATGAGTCCCTGGCCTCTTTGCTTGTTGGGTTTTCAGTGCTAGCTCTTGCTAAAAACACCGTTTTGGAGTGCAAGAAACTGCAGGGTGCCAGTTAAGCGCACAGGCTAGGAGACACTTTGCTCCCTCCTGCTGCTGGGGCTCGGGGCCCTCCCTGGCCCAGCGTCCAGCTCCTCAGGAGGCCTGGGATTCCCCTCAGGGCTCTAACCCTGCAGGGAATGTTGAGGAGAAGACATAATAGAAATTGCACATCCTCACCTTCCCCAAGGGTGGAGGTGAGGCTTGTGGCTTCTGGTCCATGCTGGAGATGGGGCAGGGCTGGGCCTCCAGTTCCTACTCTGTCCCTGGCATCTGGACCAGTGCTCAGCATAGAGTGACATTCAGTGAGCCCATGTGGGGTGGAAGCCTCAGCGCCACTCTCATCTCCCATTTTGAAGGCTAGGGTGTCTTGGGAAGCTGCATTTTAATGTGTCCCACGTTTTAACAGAGTGCGCACTGAAGCCTGAGACTATGGCCAGGAGGCTTAGCCCAGCCACCCCCAGGTCCCCAGCTGAGGCACCACCCTTAAAACCCCTCAAGGGGTTTTCCTCCCTGTTTCTCTCTGGACCCTGGGCTGGGAGTCCATGCGCTGCTCTTTGCCGGTCACAGCAGGCCGCCCAGCCCTGGACCTCACTCTGGACACCTTGGTGGGAAGCCCCTGCTGAGTGGTCCCCAGGCTGGAATCTGCAGGGCATCCTTTGTTCTTGGGGACGTGCTGCAGGAGCCCCCTGCAGAGCTGAGACACCAGGACATCCACACAGCCTTGTCCCCGAGGCGCACACACAGCGCCTGCACTGGGTGTGACGTGTGACTTTGCTTTCCTGCCAGGAGGCTGGTGGAGGATCACAACGGCTGGTGACCAACTGTGCTGCCCTGCTTGGAGGCTGATCTTCTCTCCATTTGGGCTGTGCCGCCTGCTTTACCAGCTAGGGCCAGGGAGGTGCATGTGAACAAGTGTTTATGGGGACCCTGCTGTGCGCCAGACCTCTGGATAAAGTGGGGACACGACAAACCCCGTCGCCTCTTATGAGCATCTGAAGGGTGATGGGGGCAGCAGTCGGGTGGGACAACCAGGGTGGGGCAGCCAGGGTCTTCCTGGAGGAAGGATCACTTGAGCTGATGGGGGAGTTAACTGGAGAAAGGGAGGTGGGGTGCACTAGGCAGGGGGCACAGCCATGGCAAAGGCTAGGTGGACAGAAGGTGGCAGGAGGCGGCAGGGCCCTTCGGAGGAGCGGATGGAAAGTCCTCTCAGGTAAAGGGCAGAGCACCACATGCCTTCCTGACTACACCCCCAGGGCCCAGTCCCTTCCAGGGGCCAAGACCTCAAGAGGCCCCTGTGGTCTTCCAGGTGAGCCGAAGTCAGCTTCTGTCGCTTCTGAATAATCACAGGGGAGCCTGTGTGCAGTGACTAAGCCTCTGCCTGGGGGTGGAGGGGCATGGACTTTGTGTCCAGGAGCCACTGGCCTCAGCCTCTGGAAAAGGGGTATCATTAGCTTTAGTACAGGTCATAAATAGGGTGGGAGTCTCTGGAAGGGGATCTGAGGACCGTCCCTGGGGAGTTCGTCCAGCCACCATCCAGCTGCCATGACTCCCAGCAGCCACTAATTCCCATGGTACTGGGCTTGACCACTGCAGTGTCCCAGGAGGGTGTCACCTCATTTTATCCTCCTGGGGTGAGTGGGGCTGAGGCCAGGGGACTCCTGCCCAAAACTCAGGGTGACTGGGAGGGGTTGCCCAAGGCAGACAGGCCACCTCTCTGGCCATTGGGTCCCCAGGAGGGCCCAGATGATGTGAGTATTTGGGTGTGGGGGTGTCCTGGCCTGATGCTGGGGGTGTGAGCAGGTCCAGCCCCACACCTGCAGGGCTGTGCTCCTGATGTGCACTGGGCTCTGACTCCCACACTGGAACCTGACTCCCACACTGGGCCCTGTACTCCCATGGCACTCAGTGATTCCAGGACCGTGGGACCCCAGAGGCTCCTCAGGGAGCTGCAGAACATGATGGGTGCCTCCAAGTCAGGCAGGAAGGGGGCTAGAGGTGAGGTGGGAGGAGCTGAAGGAACTCAGCCAATGGACTGAGACATAAACCACGAGAATGCGGGGAAGGAGGCTGTGGGAGGGGCAGCAGTAGAGATGGGAGAGGAGCTTGAGGGCTCTGTCGCAGAGGATCTGCCCTGGGAAGCCACTGCTATAGGTCAAGTGGGCACGGTGTCAAGCCCAGGTACCTCTGGAGAGGGTGGAAAGGCTCATGGGGTGGAATTCTGGGGAGGGACCCTGGGACCAGTCTTCTGCTTCACCTGAGGGCCTGGCTTTGGCTGCAGGCTGGGCAGGAGGGGAGGGGACCAGGAGTCCACGGCATCCAGCCTGGGGTGGCCAAGCAGAAGGCCTTGGCTGCAACTGAAGCATGAGAAAGAGGGGAGGGAAGGACCGAGGTAGGCTGGGTCCTGGCCACCCCCCCGCCAGGGCAGGGACTCTTTCATCAGGCTGCCTTGTCCCTGCAGCCCAGAGCCCTGGGACCCGGGCCTGGCCTGGAAGGGGCTCAGTGTTACTGGAAGGGGCTTAGTCCTCCCGTGGGCTGGTCCTGGGACTGAGTGTTTCAGAGAAGCATAAATCTAGTCCTAGTATAAAGCTAGGGCCCCTATCCTAGCTTGTACCCACCACAGGGTCCCAGGAGAGAGGACTTGGCTTCCCAATAAGCCACCTTGAATCTTTCTCCTGGGCCCTCAGTTTCCCCAGGGGCCATTGGACTGACCGCTGTGGCTGTGTATTGGTTGTGGGGTGCCTACCCGGGTGCCCCAGGGCCCTTCGCACTCTTTCCAAGGTGCCATAGCCAGGTGCCCTGAAATTCATGCCATTGCTCAGATAAGTGCTCAGCTCTCATCACCCCTCTTGCCCACAGCCTGGGTAAAGCCTTGAATCCCGGCCTGCAGCACACCCAGACCCAGGCCCAAATGAGGAGGGGGAGGAGGTGGCCAGAAAGCAGCCCTTCTTGCTGCTGTAGGTCTTAGGACACAGGGGAGCCGTTCTGCAGCCCATCCCGGGCCAGGCCCAGGCTGCCAGCTGGGGTAAGGATGGTATCCAGAGCAGAGCGGAGCCTCATTTAGGGGATCAGCACTAGGAGGAAGGCTGGGAGGATCCAAAGTGATTCAAGGTCACAGCATCCACAGAAATGGCTCTAAAACCCTCAGAGCAAGTCCTTCTGCCAAGTGTTTTCAGAGCGCACATCCCTCTAATGAGGTTCACTGGGAGGACATGCTCCAGGGTTGTGCTGGAGGGACCTGCAGCCTGGGGGTCAAGGGAAAGGCTAGGACCACTTGCCTAGTTGAGTTGCCTGTCGTCCTGGCACCCCCAGTGCTGTGAGCCCCACTCCCAGCATAGCCTGACTGTAGGTTCCCTTCAGCCTGGCTCCATCCATGCTGAGTGGCCAGCTTGTTTCTCATAAAAGCTGTGACATCCAGGGGAAGACAGACCCGTGCCTCTGGGCCAACTTGGAGCAGCTGAAGGAGTCAGGTCTGCCCCAGAAGGGAACAGAGGCAGCTCCCCAGTCTTGTTGGCACAGGATCTGGGTGAGGGGCTGGCCTGAGCCCAGAAGGTGAGGGATGAGGTCCAAGCACTCATCTTTCAGAGAACAAGTTCCCAGCTGGCCCCATGTCCAAAGAGCACAGCCTTAGTAGAGATCCTGCAAGATCCATGCCTTTCCCAGTGACATGAGGTTGGCCTTGCACCCCACTGGCATGGGCAGTGAGGGGGCTGCACAGCCCACCAGCATCCACATGCACTTTCTCTGCCCACGTGGGCACTCAGAGAACAATGCCCCTCGTCCAGAGAAGGTCCTGAGGCCGGGCTCCCATTGCCCCCATTTCTGAAGGCGTTTCTGGTTCTGCAAGAGAAAGGACGATGCCAGGGCAGTGAGCATTTCTTCTTCCTGGGCTTGTTCCCAACCCTTCCTGCTGGGAGGCAGCAGGATTACCTGGGTAAGCAACATTAGTTGTGTTCAACTCACCCAGGAATCATATTAAACAAATTGTTTGGAAAACAAGCCTTGGAGAGGAAGAGCAGTTGGGCAGGTGGCCTTAGAAGCAGAGACAGATGTCCCTGTTGATACCACTGTTCATGGAGAAGCACTCGGCTCTCCTCCATCAGGGGAAACCAAACCTGCCACCCCACCTGGGATGTGGCGCACCAGGGAAGGGTAGAGAGGCTGGAGTTCTGGCAGAGCAGGCCTGGCAAGGGGGCTGGAGGCCAAGGCTGGTGTTGGGGCTCAGACCAAAGCCATCATGCTGCGTGGAGCCCAATCAGCTGCCAACACTCTTGGTGACACCGAGCCCTCACGCCTCTGGTGGAAGAAGCCAGGGCTGGATGAAGCTGTGGCGTGCAGCTTCTGCCCAGTCTCCGTGGAATCTCTCCCACTCCCCTGTGACAGCCTTTGGAGACCTCAACAGCAGCCCAGCCTTTCAGCAGAAGGACTGGGTTCAAACGCCCCTGCAGGAGCAGCTCCTTGGCCCCCCAGGCACCAGTGGGTGGGGGCTGCATCCTCTGTGAGCCCCAGGTCAAGTCCATACAGCGCCCTGGACTCCTCTCTGCTCTGACCCTGGGCCCAGGAGAAAGGCCAAGCACCTGGCCCTCTGGAGACAAGGACATGGCCATTCCTCAGAGGTCCTTCCTCTGACAAGCCGGGCCCCCTATTGTAGGGCGCACCACTGGACACGGTAGGGGAGTGGTGGTGGCCTTGCTTGAAGACCGGCTGCGGGAGGGGAGGGACTGGCTCACCACAGTTGGTTGATTCAAGTGAGGCCTGGGGTCCTGCTCTCCTCCCAGCTCCCATCTCAGGATGGCTCTCAGCCCCCCACGTTGAAGACCAAGAAGAAGGTGAGGGGCGGACCAAGGGTCCTGCCTATGGAAACTTCCTGTGATGGGGGGCAGGCAGCAGGGGCTGGAGAGGGCTGTGGTTGGGGCCACACCAGGCTCCCCCAACCCGAGCACCCTGGAAGGTGACAGCTCACCCTTGGCAGTGGCACCCCCCAGGCCAGCAGCCCCATGTGAGGACAGTTGTCTTTACTGCCATTGGCTGTGGCAGTACAGATCGGGGATGTGAAGACCTGAGGCTCTGCGATTGTGGCACCTACAGCCACCAGAGCCAGCTCTGCACGACTCAGACCTGGGTGGCAAGGACATAGCTTTGCAGGTGGGCAGCCACATCCCGGGGGAACTTGCATGCCAGTGGCAGGGTGGAGGCAGGCAGGGCAGGGTCTCCCCACTGTTGCCGCTGGGCTCCTGGGGCTTGTGGAGAAAGATAGGTGGGCCCACACATAATGCTGCTCCCTGGATCTGAGCCTCAGTTTTCCTACCTGTGAAACAGGCACCCATGGCAGCTCAGAAGTGTCTGGCAGTGGGGCTGCTGGGACACAGTCATGGGGGACCCGAGTCCCACTCTCCATGTGCTTGCTTCCCTCAGTGGTCCCTGATGCCAGCAGAGCTTTCTCCCAAAAAGAGAGGGGCGTTCCTTTGAGTTCTTGTGTGGGGGGTGGGTCACAGAGCCTCTCGAAGTGCAGGGCAGGGTGAAGGGAGGCTGAGGGGTGGGTGGTTGAATGACCCGGGGAAGAGCTCTCTTGGGTTCCTCGTGTCTGGGTGGCTTGGGGAGCATCCTTTTGGGCAGGCGGCTGGCGGGGCTGGTGGCTGAGCCACTGTGGCTCGGGATCCCCAGCCCAGGCCTGAGTAGGGTGGGCAGGGAAAGCAGGGGGTGAGTGCACGGGGCAGGACAGTGTGTCTCTTGGACAGAAACAGCCCTGGTCACTCACGGCCATGGCATAGCCATGGCTACAGGAAAGTGCTGCTGTGCATTGTGGCCCCTGGGGCTGGTTCCAAATGGACGCCCAGCAGCATCTCCCCCACTGTGCTGAGGGGAGTTGTGCCAGTGGGGTGCTGGCAGGGGTCCTGGGAACTGGGGGAAGAGCCTTGGCAAGCCCTTTCCTCCCCGGGTATCAGACCTGGGGCTCCTGGATGCCTGGGCTCACGTGACCAATTTCTCCCATGGAAGATGTTTGGGGTGTGCCCAGAAAATGGGGAGGGCCCTGTGGGGCAGGATTGTATTATTAAACCCAGAAAGTCTGGGGTTCCATTTTTAGCACAAGGCAGGCAGCCCACGTGCCCCAGCCCAGTGGCTAGCCTGTGTGGGAGAGGGGAGTGGGGGCCAGAGGGAGTGAGGCTTCTGTTACTGCAGCCTCCACTGCAGCCAGCCAGGGCGGCCAGTGTGGACTGGACAGCGGGCACTGCACCAGGGGCACTGGCACCGACCTTGGGCCATGCACCTGATGCCTGTGAGAGTGATCTCTAGGAACCACTGCACAAGGGGGCAGATGAGGGGACCCTGACATGGGACAGCCGAGGGTTACCCCAACACAGAGGGCGGAAGCTGTGTCCAGGTTCCACTGGACTCAGCCGAGGACAGAGCACTGCACTGACTCTAGGGTGCGGGGTCACTGAGGGTTAGGACGGGCTGGGGTTAGGAGAGGGTCATGCTGCAGCTGGGGCACATCCCACCTGCACCCCTCTGGATCTTGGAGATGGGACCCCCATCCACATGCTCCCCAGGTGGGTCCCATCCTGGGGGGTGAAGGAGGGAGCTCCATGTGCCCCTGCTGATCTGCCCATCTGAGCCTCAGGGGTCCTGGGCACTGAGAGCTGGGCTGGGCTCAGCGGGGGTATGCATTGACAATGGGGACAGAGAGGGGATGCTGAAGCGGGTGCTGTCTGGGTGGGGCTTGCCTGATCAACCCAGCAGGTGCACCCAGCAGCCAGAGGTGCTTCTAGCAGAGTGAATGCCCTGTCCTTAGGGGTATGTGAGCTGAGGCTGGGGGCCTGGAGCTGCAGGGGGACGAATTGGGGAGAGCAGAGGTCCCAAAGATGTCCCAAGGCCCCAAGACCCTGGTGAAGGAATGGAGGAGCCAGCGCTGGTTGGCGAGAGGGGAGTGGGAGTTGGATGGCCTGGCTCTGGGCTGGACACACGGTTTGCAGCCACAGCTGAGCTGTGCTGTGGAGCCCAGTTCCCACCTGGGCACGTCCTGTCCTCTGAGGCTTCCGGGAGCCGGACGGCCATCGCGGTGCAGGCGCGCGCCCAAGGGCTTTCGAGGCTCACTCTGTCGGAGGGGTCAGAGACCGAGTGTCGCTGCTGAAGGCTGTGGTGGACTGGGCTGGATCGCGGATTCTAGGTTAGATCGCAGATTTGGGATCGCGGATTGGGGATTGGATCGGGGATTTGGGGTTGGATTGCGGATTTGGGGTTGGATCGGGGATATGGGGGCTGGATAGGGGATTTCGGGATTGGATCGGGGATTTGGGGCTGGGTCGGCGGTGGGGGGCAGTGAAAAGGTGACAGGGAGCAGCCCCCGCTCAGGAGCCGGTGGTTGGGGTTCTGAGAAGTCACCACCACGAAGAAGTTCTTCGGCTTCGGGAGCCGCGGGGGCCGACGGCCCCGGGCTCCATAGACCACGTCTACACGGTTCCGGGTACCGAATCCGGGACGCGGAACTGCGGAAGATACACAGGGCGGCTGTCAAGGGCCGGAGGTGGAGCGCGGCCTGGAGCGCAGGAGCGGAGACCTGGACGCCCGGGACAAGCAGCACAGGTAGCTGGGGTCAGCCCAGGGTGAGAGGGGGGTCCCCAGGCCCGGCTTCCCCGCAACCCATGGGACAGGGCCTTGGAGGGCGCCGGGCACCCTCGGAGCCGCGGAGCCAAATCAGGCCTCAGCTACTTTCCATCCCTCATAATTTCCTGGCTGGAGCAGTTGGTGGAGAATTTGAGTGATTTAACTCATAAGGTTAAGCATATACGATGTTGTTATTTTTAATGTACACGTTTAAAATATGGTATTATATACATTATAGGCGGTGCGTAATGAGATAACTCATTCCCCTATCAAAAATATCGTGAGTTATTTTCAGTAGGCAAAATGTTCTCATTAAACTGTCCGTTTTACATCCGTATCCGCCTGTGTAGATAGGTTCTTTACTGAAGGTTCTTAGAGAGAAACTTGGAAGCGGGAGGTGGGTTTTGTGTTCTTGAATGGGAAGACACATTTTTCTCAAAATGTGAACTCTTTCTGTTTATCAATTTTACGTAAACCGAATGAAAATATCAAGCTTTTAACATTTTTGCGTGACACCTGCTGTCTTTTACTATTGTGATGACATTTTAAAAAATTTCATAATGGAGTGAAAAAACACTTGCTCCTCTAGATATCAAAATGTGCTATTTCTACAATTGTTTACTAACAGCTGAAAAGACAGATAAAGGCATGGAACAGAATAGGAAACCCAGAAGCACTGAAGTTATGTAAGATATACATAAGAACTCATGAGCAGGATGAATTATTAATGAAAAAATGTCTGCTGTTTGAAGAAAACTAATGACATTTCATGTCACAAACATACAGATTGGAATACAGATTGAAATTTTTATATATGTAAATGAGAAAAGTACCAGAAGAAAATACAAACACTTACTTTCCAGGTACATTTTATGTTGACAAAGGCCTTTCTAAGAATGACCTCACAAGCAGACATTATGAAGATTTATTTAGCAAACTAAAAATTAAAACTGCCTGTATTTCAGAAAAAAATTAACAAAATAAAAGAACATACTTGAAAAATATTTACTATATAATATATATATTCAGATGAAAAGTATGTTTTCATTTTACAGGGAATTCATCATATATTGAGTCGGAGTCTCGCTTCTTTGCCCAGGCAGGAGTGCAATGGCACAATCTTGGCTCACTGCAACCTCCACCTCCCGGGTTCAAGCAATTCTCCTACCTCAGCCTCCCAAGTAGCTGGGATTACAGGCATGTGCCAGCACGCCCAGCTAATTTTTGTACTTTTAGTAGAGACGGAGTTTCACCATGTTGGCCAGGCTGGTCTGGAACCCTTGACCTAAAGTTGTCTGCCTGCCTCGGCCTCCCAAAGTCCTGTGATTACAGGCGTGAGCCACTGTGCCTGGCCTATATTCTTTATTATATATCATATGATATACGTTACTGATAAACATGTTACAGATATAATGTATTATATGTATCAGTTATTTATACACATTAGATGAAAAGTACATCTTCATTTTACATGGAATTCTTTCATATCAAATCATCAAAAACTCTAAAAGTGGGCAAAGTACTTTTTTCCAGATCTACAAGTTACTTATGTACATAGGAAAAAATCCTTTGCATTTCTGGTATAAGAATTTAAAAGAGGAATGAAACTGTTTTCTATCCACAACATTTGTGAGGATGTTTTATACTGCTGCTTAAAGTTTAAGTTGCTGATTGCTTTTCAAACAGATAAAGTACTGCGTTAAAAATGTATGCCCTTTACCCATGAGTTCCATTATACTAAAATACCCCTAGGAAGTAGAGATACATGCACTTTATTTTTCGCAGGACTTATTTTAGAAAGAACCCACAGAATGGATCCTATAAATAAATTTCAATTGCGTCTATAAAATGGAGTAATGTGTGACCGTTGAAGGTGACAATAGATAGAGAAGTACGTTGATGTGCGAAGATGTATTTTGTTATATAGCCAGCGAGGAAAAAAAATTAGTTTGATTATACATACACACAAACATACTGTGGTCTTGTTTTAGCAAAAAATATGTAAAAATATGATAAAAATTTGTAATTTCTGAGCATTTGTATTTTAAATAAAGTTTTTTTTTCCTTTTTCTTATTGTGATTGCTGCAGTGAGCATGTACAAAACTTCTAGTGTCGGTTTATTATTAATGGAATAATCTTTCAGAAGAGAAGAATATAAATCTTTCACAGAAAAAAAAATTTCTCACTTTCTATTTTTTATCGTCATTATTGTGTGTGTTATTATCTTTGAACTTTTAGCCTCTTCAGAAATGAAAATGGAAAGTTTTTATTTATGTTTCCTGATTTTATTATGTATATATTTTATTACGTACAAATGTTTTTCTTATATGTAGATTCATTCCATTTATGCAAACAATGATAGAGTAATCATTTCAATTGTATTCTTTAAACATAAAAATAACACGTACAAATAATTACTATTGCAAAAACATTGCTTTATATAGGAGTTTATTTAAAAATACTGAACTCCCCAACTGTATTTATCCATTCTTTCATTCCATTTATTCATCAAACATAACCTGAGTACCTGTTATGTAGCAGACGTATTCTATCTTTCAGAATCCTTCCATCTTTAAAAACTTCATGTTTACCTCTGCCTGCACAAGCTGAGAGATTTAAAATGAGAATATCGGGACTTAATCTCATTGAAACTTTATCTCCCACCTTTCAAACAAAAGCATTTCCGAAGTTAGAAAATAGTAGAAGATAATCTTTAACTGCCCTTTCAAAAGTTTATCAGTCTTAAATACTAATATTAATCATTGGAAAGTCGTATTTGCATATATTCTGTAAATATAAGTATTGAATATAATGAGCTATACATATTCATTTGAATCATGAGTTTCCTTTGGCTTCAAGTTGTTTGAAAATGCAAATAATTAATTTGTTTAAAATATGTGTTATTGTTATTTCAGTGCTCTTTCCCCATAGTACCTTTAAGAACTAAAATGTATTTAAGTGCTAGTTATCTGCCTAGAACTGCCTTAGACCTGCTGAGTATACCGTATTCTACTTAATGTAAGGCCTCATGGATTGTGTGATGCCCCATAATTTTATATATCAATAAGATAATTTTTTAAATGCTATCAATTATAGTTGTAATAAATCATGAATCATAAATGGCACTCAAATATCAGAGGTGTTAAAATGTGAACTACTCGTTAAGTCATCTTACAAAGCAGGTAAATTGTATCATTTTACTTAATTAAAATGTTTTTGTTAAGTACTAGTAATAGTAGTAATTATAATACCTGGCTGGGTGCAGTGGCTCACATCTATAATTCCAGAACTTTGGGAGGCTGAGGGGAGAGGATTGCTTGATGCCAGGAGTTTGAGACCAGCCTGGACAACAAAGTGAAATTCTTACTCTATAAAAATTTTTAAGTAAATAGCTGGGCATGCTGGTGCACATCTGTAGTTCCAGCTACTCAGGAGGCTGGGGATGGAGGATCACTTGAGCCCAGGAGTTCCAGGCGACAGTGAGGTAGAATTACACCATTGCATTTCAGCCTGGGCAAAAGAGTGAGATCTTGTCTCAAAAAACAAAAATCTTAAAATTATTGAGTTGTTGTAGGAACTATTCTAAATACTTTACATAGTTCCTCATTTGAGCATCATGATGGTGTCCTTTGAGAAAGCTACTACTGTCATCTTTATTAATGAGGAAGTTGAGGCACAGAAAGGCTAAGCAATAGTTGGTAAGTGACAGGGTTTAAAGTAGGACTCAAGCCCTAGTTGAACTGAATCCAAAGACCAAGCTCATTCTATTCAGATAGGCTGCTGTTTTCATTAAGGTAGTGAGCAATAAGAGCTAATAAGTATTGTACTTTCCTTTAAAAAAATTAAGTATTTGTTTTGAAGGCAGAGGAAAAACATGCTATTCAATGTTTACAATTACATGAATGATTGTATGTTTTGAGATACTGCACTACAGTTTCCTAAAAAGTCCTCTTATTGTAGAAGTGCTGTACATTTGGCCTGTGCCAGTGGCCATGTGGAAGTGGTCACTCTCCTGGTGAACAGAAAATGCCAAATTGACATCTGTGACAAAGAAAAGAGTGTGCCTTTGATACAGGTATATAGTAGCCAACTCTTTCAGCGTGACATGGATTTGATTTACACATATAGAATTAAAATAAATTGATCTCATTTAAATATAACTAATTGGTGAAACCTGTAGAATGTGTATTTTGAATTCTTAGAATTTACAATCTATTTCTTCATCTAACACGCACAGGCTGTACATTGCCAAGAAGAGGCTTGTGCCATTATTCTGCTGGAACGTGGTGCCAATCCAAACCTTAAGGTTGTCTATGGCAACACTGCTCTCTAGTATGCTGTGTATAGCGAGAGCACATCACTGGCAGAAAAACTGCTTTCCCATGATGCAAATATTGAAGCACTGGACAAGGTATAGATCAATCAACTTTCTTTTCAACATATTTGTTTTAACATTGACATAGGTAAGGGTCAATTGTTAATATTTGGAAGCTCAAGCATTCACTGAATGCAAGTGCAAATTAAGTTATTTTGAAATAACTTAATTGTCTAAGATTTTATTTTCAAAATTGATACTTTTAAAGAACCATTAAAGGGCACAGCTTTTTTAAATGCACTTTGGAAAATATTTGTGAATTTGTTAAAAGTAAAACCTTTTCAATTTTTTTCTACACAGGGTTATTCTTTTTTTTCCTAATTAGTGTAAAACAACACAAGAAAGAAAATATGCCCTGGAAATAGGCTTTATCTTAAAACTCAAACAAGACTAAAGCAACTTAAAATAAATGGACATCTTGCTGCTGCTGACAATTTTCTAACAAACTGAAGTATCATCTCTCAGTGGCAAGGCTTAAGAGGGAGAAATGGGAAGAGAAAAGGAGAGCAATAAGAGATATGCAGGTCAGTTGGAAATTAGGTAATGAGGGAAAATGCCAAGAAGAGTTTTTTTTCTTAGTTTGTTGTTCTTCCAGTTTATCTGTTGAGACAAGGTGCTCTTTAGCTTTGGGTCTAATAATTTTTGGTTTGGAAATGAGAGTGAATTGAAACTTGCCTATAGATTAATTTTAAGAGAGGACTCTGAGGAAACCAGATTGGCGGTGAATATGTGGTGACAAAGAAATACTTCAGCAGAAGGTGGAACAAATTAACTTGTGGGAAGTCAGGGACCCCAAACAGAGGGACCGGCTGAAGCCACCGCAGAAGAACATAAATTGTGAAGATTTCATAGATATTTATTAGTTCCCAAAATTAGTACTTTTATAATTTCATACGCCTGTCTTTACTCCAGTCTCTGAACATAAATTGTGAAGATTTCATGGACATTTATCACTTCCCCAATCAGTACTCTTACAATTTCCTATGCCTGTCTTTACTTTAATCTCTTAATCCCATCATCTTCTTAAACTGAGGATATATGTCACCTCAGGACCCTGTGATGATTGTGTTAACTGTACAAATTGTAAAACATGCGTGTTTGAACAATATGAAATCAGGGCACCCTGAAAAAGAACAGAATAACAGTGATTTTCAGGGAACAAGGAAAGATAACCATAAGGTCTGACTGCCTGTGGGGTTGGGCAAAATAGAGCCATATTTTTCTTCTCACAGAGAGCTTATAGATGGATGTGTGAGTAGGAGAAATATCGCTGAATTCTTTTCCCAGCAAGGAATATTAATAATTGATAACCCTGGGGAAGGAATGCATTCCCAGGGGTAGGCCTATAGACGACCACTCTGGGAGTGTGTCTTTATGCGGTTGAGATAAGGGATGAAATATGCCCTGGTCTCCTTCAGTGTCCTTGGGCTTACTAGGATTGGGAAATTCCAGCCTGGTGAACTCTAGTCAGACCGGTTGTCTGCTCTCCAACCCAGTTTCCTATTAAGATGTTTATCAAGACAATGCATGCCCAGAGGGACATGGACCCTTATCAGTAATTCTAATTTCACCCTTGCCTTGTGATCCTGCTCTGCTCTTTTGCCTTGTGATCTTTTACTGCCCTTTGAAGCACGTGACCTCTGTGACCCACTCCCTATTCATACACCCCTTCCCTTTTGAAATCCCTAATAAAAACTTGCTGGTTTTGCGACTCGGGGTCGCCATCATGGTCCTACCAATATGTGATGACACCCCCGGAGGCCCAGCTGTAAAATTTCTCTCTTTAGTACTTTATGCTTATTTCTCAGACCGGCCGACACTTAGGGAAAATAGAAAAGAACCTACATTGAAATATTGGGGGCTGGTTCACCTGATGTTAACTGACTTATTACCCATCCTGGCAGAAACGGCCACTTAAATAAGAGTCTACTGACTCCTCTCAAATCTAGAATGACTTGGTGGGAAGGTGGGAGATAAGGAGCTTATGAATAGCAAAATCAAGTGGGATTTTGAGTTTACTTGTCCCTGTTCTACCCAAGAGGTTGGCAAGTGAGAGGGAGACAAGGTTTTGCAAAAAGATGGTGGACAGAAAACAAAGACCATGGAGAAAGAAAAGATGGTGAGGAAAAAGTTTTTGGGTAGATGGACAGGGGAAAAGAGGGTGACAAGCAGGTTAGAGGAAAGAAGTCAGTGAGTGGGAAGTTGGTGGGGAGGCTTTGTAAAAAGACAGTGGGGAAACATTTGGGGGGGTAGATGGAGGAAAAGAGGATGGTGAGCAGGAGTTGGGAGAAGGCTTTGCAAAAAGACAGTGGGGAAATGTTTTTGAATAGATGGAGAAGGGAAAGAGGGTGGCAAGGTGGGGAAGACATGGGGAAAACAGTTTTTGGGAAGATGGAGGGGGAAAGGAGGGTGGTGAGCAGCAGGAGTCGGGAGAAGGCTTTGGGAAAAGATGGGGGAAATGTTTTTGGGTAGATGGAGGAGCAAAAGAGCGTGATGAGAGCCGGAGGGAGAAAAAGAAGGTGGCCAGGGAGAGGGGGAAATGATGGTGGGGAAAAACTTTTGGGTAGATGGATGGGGAAAAGGGTGGTGAGCGGGAGATTAAAGAAGGCTTTGCAAAAAGATGGTGGGGAAAAAGTTTTGGGGTAGATGAAGAAAAAGGGTGATGACAAGGAGAGAGCTGAAGGCTGTCAGGAAAAGAAGGTGGGGAAATAATGGTGGGGGACAAAGTTTTTGGGTAGATCTTTTTCTGATTTTTAAATCAGGTTATATGTATTTTTGCTTTTGAGTAGTTTGTGTTCTTTATCTATTTTGTGTATTAACCCTTTGCCTGATGCACAGCTTGTAAATACTTTCTTCCATTCTCTAGATTGTTTCTTCATTCTACTGATTGCTTCCTCTGCTTTGCAGAAGCTTTTAAGTTTAATGCAATTCCATTTGTCTATTTTTGCTTTTGTTGCTTGTGTTTTTGTTGTCTATTTAAAAATTCATTGTCCTAATCAATTTCATGAGGCATTTATCTCATTTTTTATTTTCTAGTAGTCTCATAGTTTCAGGGCCTACATTGAAGTTATCTTTATTTTGAGTTAATTTTTGTATATGGTGAGATAATGGTCTAGATAGATTCTTCTACATGTGGGTGTTGGGTTTTCCTAGCACAGTTTATTGAAGAGATTGTCCTTCCTGAATGTGTGTTCCTGGTGCCTTTGTTAAAAATGAGTTGACTGTAAATGTGTAAATTTATTTCTGAGTTCTCTATTCTGTTTTATTTGTCTGTCATTTGTCTATGTCTGTCTGTTGCTCCCTCACTCTTTTTTTTTTTTTTTTTTAACCAGCACCATGCTGTTTTGGTTACTATACATTTGTAGTATATTTTGAAATCAGGTAGTGTGATGCCTCCAGATTTTTTCTTTTTATTCAAGTTTTTTTGTCTATCTGAGGTATGTTGCATTTCCATGTGAATTTTAGTTTTTTTTTCTATTTCTGTGAAGAATGGCTTTTGTAATTTAACATGGGTTGCATTGATCCTGTAGATCACACTGGGTGATATAGATATTTTAACAATATTCTTCTAGTGCATGAACATGGGATATCTTTCCATTTACTTGTGTCTGCTTTACTACCTTTCATCTACGTTTTATGGTTTTCATTGTGAGATCTTTCACCTTTCTGGTTGTTTGTTCTTAGGTATCATTTTTTTGTAATGAAATAGCTTTCTTGATTTCTTTCATAGGTGTTTCACTATTGGTGCATGGGTGTGCTACTCTTTTTTGTATGTTGATATTGTATCTTACAACTTTACTAAATTTATCTAGGAGGCTTTTTCATGGAATTTTTAGAGTTCTTTATATATGATCATATCAGCTGCAAACAGACAATTTGACTTCCTTTTTTTCCAATTTGGATGTCTTTTATTGCATTTTCCTGTCTAATTGCTGTAGCTAGGACTTCCAGCACTATGATGAATGAAAGTGGTAAAAGTAACCACACTTGTTCCAGGTCTTAGAGGAAGAGCTTTTAACTTTTCCGCATTGATCATGATGTTAGCTGTGGGTTTATCATATATGGCCTTTATTATGCTGAGATATGTTCCTTGCACATTTTGTTGAGTTTTTATCATAAAGGTACGTTGAATTTTATTATTTTCATCATCTACTGAAATGATTCTATGGTTTTTTTTTAAATGGAGTCTCACTTTGTTGCCCAGGCTGGAGTGCAGTGGTGCTATCTCAGCTCATTGCAACTTCCACCTCCAACCCCAACCCCCTCAGGTTCAAGCAATTCTCCTGCCTCAGCCTCCCAAATAGCTGGGATTACACCGCCATCATGGTGGCCCTGCTTCTTTTTGTGCTTTTAGTGGAGGCAGGGTTTCACCATGTTGACTGGGCGGGTTTCAAACTCCTGATGTCTGGTGATCCACCTGTCTTCACCTCCCAAAGTGCTGGGATTACAGGCATGAGCCGCCGTGCCTGGCTTTTTTTTTTTTTTTTTTTTTTTGACAGCATCTGGCTCTGTAACACTGGAAGGAAATGGTGAAATCATAGCTCACTGAAGCCTCGAGTTCCTTGGCTCAAGTGATCCTCGTATCTCAGCCTTCTGAGTAGATAGAAAAGGTATCAGATATTTAGGAATCTAAAAAATATATGTACAACCTCTATGAGAAATTTCTTAAACTTTGAGAGTTAATAAGATAGACTGTTAAAATGTTAATAGTTTGGGGAAACAATATTACGCCTTCTCTTTCTAAATTATACATTCAGTGCAATTCCAGTCAAAACCCTTGCTTTGTAAACTCAGCGTTTTGACTATAAAATGTATGTGAAGTTCTTTCCTCCTTTATCTTCCTGAACATTTCAGCTCACAAGTATGGGGACAAAACAGGGAATTGTGTTGACCCAGAGTTAGGGATTGTGGCATGAATGAAATGCAAAGGGCCTAAGTGTCAGAGTGTCACCCTGCACAGTGCTGGAAGACAGTTGAGAGCATTCCTGCAAGGTGGACAAAAGAAATTGAGGTATCAAAGACTGAACGATATCAGGAGCCACCCACAGATGGATGGAAAATGGGTCTTCAGCATCTTAGGGGGGTAAGGATAAGTCATCTGCCTAAGAGGGCAGCCTGGCACAGGGTGTTTGATGAAGGATGGGGTGAAGATGGCATCCATTTGGAAGGAAAATTGGTGGAGGCGCAACCAATGAAAGGTGCAAGAGTCCCAAGGGGGAGTGAAGAGTATACCTACGTAGGGGCAAGGACACAGGAGATTGGTTACACACAGGAGATGAAATGAATAAATACAGCAAGTTCTGGAATAATGTCATTTCGCTATAACATTGATGACAAAAATATATATACTGGCCAAAGCCACTGTGCGTATGGAGTTTACACGTTTTCCCCATGTCTGCCTGGGTTTTCTCCAGGTACTCTGGTTTCCTCCCACGTCCCAAAGCTGGGCACATTAGGTTAACTGACATGTCTAAATGGTCCCAGTCTGAGTGAGTGTGGGTGTGTGTGAGAGCACCGTACAATAGCATGTCGAGTTGGTTCCCACCTGGGGCCCTGAATCCCTAGATAGGTTCCAGTCATCTGCCACCCTGAACTGGAATAAGCATGTTGGACAAGGAACAAATAAATGAATGCAAATTACTGTAAATTAAAAATTTGTAAAGTCCATGATAATCATACAGATGTTGCAGTACACAACGATTTGGTACAAAATTGTACATGGTACAAAAGTGCTTCATGAACCTGCCGTATTTGTGGTTGGTTCTAACTGCATGGAGGTAGGAGGTGATTCTTACAAATTGCACCTTGCCAGCATTCATTTCTTGATTTAACCCACCACCACTACAATTGCCATCACTCACTGATTCACCAAAAATTGGATAAATGATATCTATTACTCTTCCTTAAATGTATGCAGAGCTAGCATTCATTTTAATGTTTAATATTACAAGTGTTTTTGGTCTGTATTGACATGTTTGGTGATGTTTTTTGGCTAGAAATACGTCATAGGAACAGATCTCTTGTTTATATCAGTTAGCCTACAGTAAAATTGGTTTCATTTCACATCTTTCACTTAGTTTCCAAGAAGACCTATTAATCATGTTAAGTGAGGACTATATACTAAGGATGAAGGGAGCCAGGTTGTGTCAGAAAAGGGAATTACAAATATAGTTGACCCTTGAACAACATGGTTTGAATTGCATGAGTCTACTTATAAGCAGCTTTTTATTTCAATAAATAGACTGAAATGTTTTTTTGGAGATTTGTGACCATTTGAAACAGCTTATAGACGAACTGCATAGCCTAGAAATAAACAAGTTAAGAAAAAGTTATGTCATGAATGCATAATATATATGTAGATACTCATCTATTTCATCATTACTACCATAAAATGTATATAATCTATTATAAAAAATACGATTTATTAAAATTTACACATGGTATGTGGCACCATTCACAGCCAAGAGAAAGGTAAACAAACATAAAGTGCAGCATTAAATCATAACTGCGTAAAATTAACTATAGGGTACACTGTACTACTGGAATGATTTCATAGCCACCTGTTGCTATTGCAGTGAGCAGAACTGTTCCAAGTATTTCCTTAAAATGCTTTGTGATGCTAATCATCTCCACTTGAGCAGTTCATCCATCCAAGAAATTGTGTCTCACGGGAAAAAGTGATGATTTACGGTTCTTACATATTTTTCATTGTTTTTAATGCAATACTATGAAAGTCAAATAACACCACCGGACCCATACAGAGTGCCACCATTGATGCTGGAAGTGCTCCCAAGAAGCAGAGAAGTCATGACATTGTATTAAAAAGTCTGAAATTGTCAAAATAAACCATTTCTTAAAAGAAAAATAAGTTTTTTAAAAATTAACAAATTATAAACCATTGGAGAAAATAACCCATGAATCCATATTGATACAAGTAAATGAATAAATTGAAGGTTTTATGAGGAAGAGAGATATTTACATAGTCTCAAATTACCTCCCCACAAGATATTAATCAACAGGACAAATCAAAATTGTAGGGCACATGGTAAGATGCAATGAGATGATTACAGGATCACTGCTGTAACACACTTTACCAAAAATGTAAAATCTCTTTGTACCCCAGACCTCAGCATGATGCAATATACTCATGTAACAAAGCTGCACATGTACTCCTTGGAACTAAAAGTTGAATTTTTTTAAAAGTATATTCTAAATCTAATCACAATGAACATCAGATAAACCCAATTGTCGGCCATTCTACATTACTGGACTTTACTCTTTGAAAGATTCAAGGTCATAAGGTCAAGGGAAAACTGAGGAACTGCTCCAGAGGAAGTCTAAGAGACACAAGAACTAAATGCAATCCATGAGTCTGAATGCATTATGTAATTTTTCTTATAATTGTTGCATATTTTCTGCCGGGCGCGGTGGCTCACGCCTGTAATCCCAGCAGTTTGGGAGACCGAGGCGGGAGGATCACCTGAGGTCAGGAGTTTGAGACTAGCCTGACCAACATGGTGAAACTCTGTCTCTACTAAAAATACAAAATTAGCTGGGCATGGTGGCATGCGCCTATAATCCCAGCTACTTGGGAGGTTGAGGCAGGAGAATCACTTGAGCCCAGGAGGCAGAGGTTTCAGTGAGCTGAGATCGGGCCATTGCACTCCAGCCTGGTCAAAAGGAGCGAAACTCCATCTCAAAAAAAAAAAAAAAAAATTGTTGCGTATTCTCATGATGCTTTTCAAACTTGATTTAGATGTAACTCATCAGTAGATCCTGCAGAAGAGGATAGATTCCATATAGAGGACTCAGATTCAAATTCAGCAGCACCTGGAAGGAAAATGAAAGAATGATGTTCTTTACCTAAAGTATTTCACAGTTGGCTAAGTGTAAGTCAGTAAAAAAAAAAGTTGAGAAATTTATCTGTGTTAATAGGAAGGAAAAATATGTGTGTATGACCACAATACAAAATTACTATTTAATATTAAATATAATCTGCCCATAGGGGTGCTTTGAATTGACTATCACTGTGGTTAAGTACCAGAGCTTCTAGTTTTCTCACCCTTCATTCCTGTATTTAGCAACCATGTGACAATAAGCAGTGGAATTACAGGATGATCAGTTCACTCCTCAAAAATCATATGCTACAACTTGAAAAAACAGGCAATTTCCTTACAGACTCATAGATAACATGACAGGTATACAACACGACACTATTGGAACACACAGAAGGGACACTTATCCCAGTTTTGTGTCAATATTGCAATATTGCAGGCTTTTTGGTGGAGGCACTATGTAGGTTGATATTTGAAAAACAAGGAAAAAGTATGACAGAGGGCAGAAGCAAATGCAAAGAGATGAGCAAGAGCACTGAAAATCTATAGTCTAGTTTGGCTGGATGCTAGAGCACAAGGGTAGAGTAGGGTATGTGGCAAGAAACAAGGCTGAATAACTTGACAAGAACCAAATTGATGTAGGCATTTTCACTGCGTGCCAAGCAACTTAGAGCATTTCCTGAGTACAAAAGTAAACCAATGACAAAGTAAATAATTGGAGATTTAGAATGTCATCTGTCAAATAACTGTTTTTGAACTGTAATTGCTTGGCTAAGTATTACCAGATGACTCTGGTCTTTTGGCCTTAAATTACTACTATGACTTTAAGAAGTTGATGACGACTTTGTTTCCTGAATTCAGTTTCAGCGTGCTGGCTGACAGTTCCATAGGGATGGCAGAAATGAAGACTGTAGAGCCAGAACAAAAGAGATACTTAGACTTTTTGAGACCTTTTTAAAGCTATGGAACATGATAAATTAATGAGGCAAAAGTATGCTATTCCTTATGAGTGTGTGTTTCTATCTTTCATTAAATGTGCATAAGAAAAAATACTTACGGTAGCATTTATGAACCAGACAATGGAGAGGAAAGCCATTTGCTATTTGTAGTTTATTTCAGGAATCAAGCTACATTTAGTTAATAAATTTTGGCAACATACCTTCTTCTACTTCTCTAGTTTTATTTTCTGTCAACCCTTGCTGCATCTGAAATAAGCCAAATATTTATAATGTTTAAGTTAAACAAGAGAAATTACCATGGAAATGATATATCACTTACAAAATGTGATCTCTCCTACTTGTAGAGACGAGACCTAACTTAAGGATTGCCTAAATAGAAAAATTAACTACATAAATAAAATAAAATTCCTACTTAAGTTTAGATAAAAGAATATATATGTGTAATGCTGTTGACATTAGTCTGATAAAAGGTACAATTAATCTTGGTCTACTGAATATACATCTTTCAGAAGGGTGAGGTTTTCTTTTACTAGTTACAAAGGTTAAGCAATTCGAGTCATAGTTTGCAACAAATGCATTATTTTCTAATTCTTAGCAAAACTCTGCCCTTTATAAGAATTCAATCTGTTTTTTTTTTCATTTTAGTAGATTTCTCCTTAAAATAAATTTTCCATTCTCCATTTAATTTTAGAAAATTAAAATTTTAGATACATTCCATTTTATTAACTTTTCCATGTTATTAACTTTTCAGGACAGAATCTTAAATATGTACCTGAAGAAAGTGGTACGGTCATAATATGTGAAAATTCTACTGGTAAAATATTAAGTAATCATATTATTCTATCTGTATTACAGCTAACATTTTTATTCATATGGAAAAAAAGATTTTGGAAATTTCACTTGAAAAAAGAATATATATTAGAACCAGTTTACAAACTTGGTTTGTTTCATGACCTGTTAGAATTAGAAACAAAGAAACACTATATAGCTCTATATTTGTGTATAGCTCTTTTACACTTTTCAGAAATTAGAACCAATTTTTGAAACATCTAGCTAACTATAGTTATCTACTTAATTATGAAATTGTGGGGATGCTTCAAATTATATTGAAGTGTCTCCCATCTAGTGTTTTATTTAAATCTTTGGTGCAAAAGGTATTCCCTCACTTAATGCCCAGAAAAGAATCTGAAATTGTTTACTAAACATAATACTTTTTGGTGATAATGACAATGTGATATAAAATGCCTTTACAAATTTTTGACTAATAGCTTTCCCAATATTTTGACAGACAGTTTTCCATAATCTTTCTGTGATTACAACATTATAGACAGCCCTTATAAAATTAATGACATGACAATGCCATTACAAGAAAGGTTTTATGAAAGTAATAACTCGACCAGGCGTGGTGGCTCATGCCTGTAATCCCAGCACTTTGGGAGGCCAAGGCAGGTGGATCACGAGGTCAGGAGATCGAGACCATCCTGGCTAACACGGTGAAACCCCCTCTCTACTAAAAATACAAAAAATTAGGGCGTGGGGGCGGGCCCCTGTAGTCCCAGCTACTCGGGAGGCTGAGGCAGGAGAATGGCGTGAACCCGGGAGGCGGAGCTTGCAGTGAGTGGAGATCGCGCCACTGCACTCCAGCCTGGGCGACAGAGCGAGGCTCCATCTCAAAAAAAAAAGTAATAACTTAATACCAGATAAAGGGAGAAGCCTTTATTGAAAGAATGTTATATTATCATTAATGAACACTATGTAAAATGTACATTTTTACATGACTTGTATGTAATATACATATATATGTATTTCATATGTATACATGAAATATGTCATATGTATACATATGAAATATGATTCCTTCATGTAGCTTTTTACAAATAAAAGTTGTATTCTTCTAAAAACATTTTCAGTTATGAAAGTCATTGAGTCAAACTTTTTAATTTTACGTACAAGTTAACACAGTCTCAGAGAGATTACAGCTTGCCTATGGTCATTAAGCCCAGTAGCTCCAACCCAAGAAAGGGCTTTAAGTCTTCTTATTGAACCTGAAGTTTATGCCAGCTACTTCCTGCATATTCAGGAAAAATGTATAGATTTTTAAATATAACTCAAGGAAAATGCATATGTAAAACTGTCATGTAAATCACGTTTAGGTAAGAGACATAAAAGGTAGTTTTCTAGCTAAGTTACGATTTCTAAAGTTATGAATAAAAATAAACAATTGTTAATACATCTTTTGTTAGTAGCAGTCACTATACTCAATTTATTTTGTAAAGAACAAAAATATTTTACAGAAAAGGGAACTTGAAGGAGGAAAACTTCAGTTGAACCAGGCAAGCTGAATTTGAGAAAGTGTTTCTTTAACAGAACTATATATTTATCCAAATAAGAGTTGGTTTACTAAAATCAATCAACAAAAGAATTATCCACATTGTGGGTTATTCACAGCAAAATTGAAAACATGAGACACATTTCTCTTTACCATCTAGTATACTTCTATCCAACCTGTTATCGATAGTTGGTACATACAAAGACATTGGCTTAATTTCTATCATAATTTAAATCCACACAGAAATGATATGAGAACCTTCATTTCCCTGGCCTCAAGTTTCCAAGTGAGAACTTACACTCTATCTTTCTGTGGAGGGGAGGGAAGATTTACCTAATGGGTGAATTTGTGTGAAGTACATTGTGTGTGCTTGCTTGGCTCTGTGTCACTTTGAAAATATGTGTCTGCCGGCCAGGCGCGGTGGCTCACGCCTGTAATCCCAACACTTTGGGAGGCCAAGGCGGGCGGATCACGAAGTCAGGAGATCGAGACCATCCTGGCTAACATGGTGAAACCCTGCCTCTACTAAAAATACAAAAAAAAAAAATTAGCCGAGCGTGGTGGCGGGAGCTTGTAGTCCCAGCTACTCGGGAGGCTGAGGCAGGAGAATGGCGTGAACCCACCCAGGAGGCTGTTTGCAGTGAGCCGAGATCGCGCCACTGCACTCCATCCAGCCTGGGCGACAGAGCGAGACTCTGTCTCAAAAAAAAAAGAAAATATATGTCTGCCCACAGTGTGATATGAATTCAGGTCTGCTGCTCTGCAGTAAGCTGCCTGCTCCTGAGATAGGTGTTAAGCATCTGTTTTCTCCACTTACCACTGTGTGGGTAAGTGCCTAATCTGGGAATTAAACTAATCTGAAGTATTCAGAAGCCCACTCTGGCTGCTCCTCTGAGCCATATCCTCCTATTAGTCATTACATGTGAGTAATAAAGCAGCTATGTTGATGTCTGTATGTCTGACTCCTATGTTCTGAACTCAAAAGGGAAAGAGGAGCATTATTTATTGCCTCCCCCCGCCATAGCCCCAACAAGAAAGGTGACTACACAACACTTATTAAAATGTTTTCTTCTTCCTTGACTTTGTAATCTTACTGTACATTCTTCAACACAACCCTCACTTTAAACAGGTGAAGAGTTGGAAGTTTTTAGACAAAAGTTATATAGTGAAATCAATAAAAATAGCAAAGCCAAACAAATACAAAGTTCACTCATTCAATAAGAACTTAATGATAGGCTGATGTTAAATTAGTCTTGTGATTAGAGGTTGGAAAATATTGCTGCATTCACTTTTTCAGACCATTTCGATAAATACACAGCACACACACACAGTTCCATAATTAATATGCCTTCAGTAGGTATTGATGTTTCAAAATTAAAATTTGATATCATTCTCTATTTTAAGGAGCACTCAAATGTTACAAAAAATAAGTATGTTCTCAAATGCAGTAAAATCAAATATGTGCCCATTTAAACCACTGCAATTCAATGACAAATTGTAAATAGGTTTGTGTATGAAGGAAAGTACACTTGTTAGTTTCTAAGGGTGAAACACATGTATTTTGTCACAAAGAAAATAACTGGGGAATCATCCGTTGATGGAGGAGCGGAAGGACTAAGTATAGAGTCCTTATATATTTAAAGACCTAGTTAAAAAAAAAAAAAAAACTAAGAGAAAAATAATTAGACGAATTTGAGAGGGCACCTGAAACCTTCCAAGTATAAAATGACTACTGGGCATTTGGCTAAATGGTTAAAGGGAAAACAGAAAGAATTATATAGAGCCTAAAAATGAAATAATAAAGAAGTTTATCAAACTGTCTTTGCTCTCTCAGTAATTAGCATAAGTATTATGATTGTTTGATTAGAGTTAAAATTCAGAGTAGACAAGCATTGCCTTAGTGATGCAAAAAGGACTATTTTATTTGGGAAAATAATGCAACTCAACATTCTGAGGAGACACAAGGTTCTATCATGTAAAAACAAAATCTTAGAAATATTGTTTTAACTTTGATGTGTCTGTAAAATCACATTTAGAAAAAGAGTTGCTAAACTAAATGAACATTTGAGAAATAGAAAAATTACTTAAATTAATAGTTAGAAATCTTTTGAAACTGTCAGTAATCACCAAAAGTTTAAAACCAATCAATGTAAAAATGAGTCTCCCTGTATCAAGCATTTTTAAAAAGCATTTACCAAGTGACTACTGTGTGCCATGCACTGTGTTAAGCACACAAATACTGAACAGCTTTTGAACATTAAAAAAGTTGAACCGTCCACAGGCAGCAAGTGGTCAGAAAAATTAAAGTTAAAATAAACTTTAGATAAATTTTTTATTTTATAAAATTGGAATAATTTTTTAATATTTAAGTTATTAGAAAATATTTTGATATGCAGAAGAATCCAAGTGATGGATCTGTTCAGGCTAATGTTGATTTTTGTATTTTATAATAATACTGAGTAAAGAACCAATAAAACTCTAACATTACTTCTGATATGTACAACAAAGCATCTCAGAATTAAACTAGAATAAAAATTGAAAGCAAAAATTAGCAAAACACATGTAATAAGCTATTATTAATACAATAATGTTAAGTGCAAGGCTAAACTTCATGTAATGGGGAGAGATGCAAGAAATGCTAAGTTACAAACATATAAAAACTTGCTTCAACAACCAGTACAACTGAAATCACATACTAGAAAAATATTATAATCATTTTCCTTAAAGTTAAAAAATGCTGCATAAGGTAGAGTTTCACAGTAGGAATGGTCCAAAATTTTAAAACCTTGCAAATAAATGAGATGGATAAACAAATTCAGTATTAATGCTATTTTTAACATTTTTTGTAGAATTTGATTTTTAAATTTTAACAGTTTGCTTTCTAGAATCATCGCAAAAAGGTCTAAACATCGTCTTGTTTTGTAATGACTCTCTAAAAACCCACCCTTTTCTATTATGTTAGATAGTATGTTATCACCTCTCACAGTCTTATTTGATGTTTTCCTAGTGAAAATAATTAAATTCCTAGCAACCCCAAAAGTCACCTACCTTCTGTAACTCTAAGAATTTTGTTAGCAACAACTATATAAGAAATCTTCGAAGGCATTCTGCAGGGATTATAGAGAGATATCCTTGTATCTTGATAGAATTGTGCATTTTAATGTCTTTTATTAAGTCTAACATGATTTGGAAAACTAATGCCCCACAAGGAAACCATTGTGGTTTACATTACCACACTGGTAATTTGAGCTAATACATTAAGTTTTAAATAAACTATTTTTGAACTTACCTATAAATGCTAAAAATAAACACCCCTTTCTCTCAAAAAACTTAAAAGAAAATATTTCCTCAAAAACCTTCGTTTGCATGGCACCTGCATTTGCATATTTTTTTCTTTTTTTTGCGATGAAGTCTCGCTTTGTCACCAAGGCTGGAGTGCAGTGGCATGATCTCAGCTCACTGCAACCTCCGCCTCCCGGGTTCAAGTAATTTTCCTGCCTCAGCCTCCTGAATAGCTGGGATTACAGGCACGTGCCACCACATCCAGCTAATTTTTGTATTTTAGTAGAGACGGGGTTTCAGCATATTGGCCCGGCTGGTCTCGAACTCCTGACCTCAGGTGACCCACCTGCCTCCGCCTCCCCAAGTGCTGGGAAGGCATGCACTACCGCACCCCGCCTTGCATTTACACATTTTTCATCATTATCTTGTAAAACGATACATTTTCTGATTTTTCTGGTAAGAACTAATGAGAACATTTTATATTTGCAACATGCTTAACAATTTACAGAAGTATTTTACGTTTATTTTCTTTTTGTATCCAGTAGTACAATTTTATGACTCTGAAGCACTTAGACCCAAATGAGATCATCTCACTTTTTTCAGAAAAATAAAACTAAGCTAACAAAATAAAATATCAGCTAGCTAGGATCTTATAATTTTGGTATTAAAGCAATCATTTAATGTGTATTCTTTTAAGCTATTTAGTTAGGGACATTCTTCAGGAAACCTTAGATTTTCTCTTCTTTGATTTGTTAGCACATGAAGCCAGACAAGGAAACCACGTTGAGGTCTCACTTAACACAGGCATGCACTACTTTTCCCTGTATTAAGGAGATTATGAAATCACCATCAAAACTATAAGCCAATGTGCATTGATTGAAATGGACATTTTAATAACAATGATACATGAAGAAAACTACTTGCTATTTATTTTTGTTCAAAGAAATGTTTTATGGATTTTGTAGATTTTTTTAGACAGGGTCTCACTGTTGCTCAGGCTGGAGTGCAGTAGCTATTCGCAGGTGAGGTTATGTTACACTACAGCCTTGAACTCTTGGGCTCAAGTGATCTTGCCTCCCCAGCCTCCCAAGTAGCTGGGCTACAGGTGCACACCACTGCACCCAGTTTTTAGAATTGTCCTGCTGGGTGTAGTGGCCCACACCTGTAATCTGAGCACTTTGGGAGACTGAGGCACTGGATAACTTGAGCCCAGGAGTTCAGGACCAGCCTGGGCAAGATAGTGAAACCCAAAATACAAAAATACAAAAAATGAGCTAGGCATGGTGGCACACACCTGTAGTCCCAGCTACTTGGCAGGCTGAGGTGGGAGGAGCACCTGAGCCCAGGAAGTCCAGGCTGTAGTGAGCCGTGATTACGCCACTGCACTCCAGGCTGGGTGACAGAGTAAGACCCTGTATCCAGAAATAAATAAATAAATTTCCCCCTAGTCAAAAAATGACCAAACATTAGACAAATATCTTAAACTGGGTCAAGCATAGTTGAACTATATTTCTTTTACTTACCAACTCTACAATTAATATAGTCTGTTGTTGTTAGATTCATCTTGAGATCCCCAGAAACTGATTCTTAATGAGTGAAATCACATGACTGGATTGGAAGGTTCCTGTTACATCTCTGGGGGAGATGGGGACCCTGTGTGGCTTTATGGAATTCTGGGTAGAAATAATGTAATTGATTCTGTTTGGTTGTAATTGCTATTTAAAGACTCTTGATAACTTTGCTGTCTTAGTCATCAATCATTCAAGTGATGGCAATATATAAAGACATAAGGGAACTTATTTTTAAAATTCAAATCATTATTTGATTTAACTATTTAAAAACTGTTGTGTAATTGGCTAGCAATAGATATATTTTACAAAAATTGAAACTAAAATGCTGTAGGTGACAATCACAATTAAGGATGTACTTTTAGGTAAGGAAATGACAAAATTTTAACTTAAAAAATCTATTTAGTGCTATATGTTTAGTTAATTCATAAAGGTATTTATTTTGGATTCCTTTAAATAATAGACATCCGTATGTGGTTAAATGTTTGGATGTCAATCATTCACTTACGATTAAGGGTGGAAAACTGAAGCTGTCACTGGAAAACAAAAATATTACGAACCAAAGTAAAATCAATTAGAAAGTAAGCCAAAGCATCTCAAAGTCTATCTTTAGTTATTAAGGAATAATATTCCATTTCTAAAAGTTAACTTTAATGCAGCTTTTAAGGAAATTAAAAGTGTGTCAGTTACAATAAATGTTACATTTACTGAATAAAGTTAACAAATATGTATCTCTTGAAAATGAGAGCTCCAGGGACTGAAAAAAACTATAAAACTTCTATTTCCTTTCTTTATCAATACAAATTATTATAACCTTTACTTACCATGCCTAAGTCAATGAAACAACTCAATATTTCACCAAATTAAAAACAAGAATTATATCATAAATATGAAATGCAAAGGAAAAAGGTAATATAACTAACCTTGAATCAGTAGTTCTTCACGCCGTTTTTTGAAGTCGGTAGTCTTGAGGTAGGGATGACTAAGTTTTCCCTTGGAGTAATTTTTCTCTTAAGACCTAACCTATTATTAAGATTTCTAGGTCTGGCATGGTAGCTCACACCTGTAATCCCAGCACTTTTGGGAAGCTGAGGTGGGTGGATTGCTTGAGCTCAGGAGTTCAAGACCAGTCTGGGCATCATGGTGAAACCCTGTCCCTACCAAACATACAAAAACTAGCCGAGCATGGTGGCACACACCTGTGGTTCCCACTACTCAGGAGGCTGAAGTAGGAGAATCGCTGGAGCCTGGGAAGTCAAGGCTGCAGTGAGCTGAGTTTGAGCCACTGCACTCCAGCCTGGGTGACACAGCGAGACCCTTTCTAAAACAAAAACAAAAACAAAAATCCTTGAGCTTCCAACACAAGATGATTGTAGGACTAACCCAGTAGGATGAGTCTGAATAAAGCTCTGTTCCACTCTTTCTCTACCTTCTCTACCAGATGTCTGGTACTGGCCTCTGCTCTCCTCTCATGAGTTCTGTGAAGATTGCAAAAGATAAGTGTAAATAAAATTTTTTATTAAATAGTGTTTTAACACCAAAAATATGTCAGAGCTTGTCTACTGTATGCAATTGTAGTTTTAAAATTGTTCTAAAGAAGTGCACAACGTGCAGGTTTGTTACATATGTATACATGTGCCATGTTGGTGTGCTGCCCCCATTAACTCATCATTTACAATAGGTATTTCTCTTAATGCCATCCTTCCCCCCTTCCTGCACCCCACGACAGGCCCCGGTGTGTGATGTTCCCCGCCCTGTGTCCAAGTGTTCTCATTGTTCAGTTCCCATCTATGAGTAAGAACATGCGGTGTTTGGTTTTCTGTCCTTGCGATAGTTTGCTCAGAATGATGGTTTCCAGCTTCATCCATGTCCGTACAGAGGACATGAATTCATCCTTTTTTATGGCTGCATAGTATTCCATGGTGTTAAAGTATTATAATAATAATAAAAAAAGAAGTACATCTATTTCTAGGAGGATTTCTAAGAAACAAGTACTTCCAACAAATTAGGGAAAAAGAAAAATGGCTGTTTTTGATTACTTGCTGAAATCACAATATTTTGGCTATACTGTGTTACAAAATTGGTGTTATCTATTTATTTTTAATTTTTATAATGTGGCTCCTGGAACATTAAAAGTCATATATGTGGCTTCTGCTGTTCAAATTATTTTTTTACTGGTCTAGACCTTTTTTTGTTTTAACCACATATCCACCTAGGTGTTCCACTTGCATCTCCATCTCAGAAAATCTCAAGCCAGTTTCTCTTTTTCTCCAAATACACTTTTTCCATATCTTATTTTCTCAAGACAGAAGCCAAAACCATTGCTCCCACCCCCAAATGCCTACTGAGTACTATTGATTTTGTCTCCACAATCTCTTGATTCCAGTAGTTTCCCTCCAGACCTACTGTCCTGTCCTAGCTGAGGCGTTCACTCTTTCTTCCTGGATTATTGCACCATCCTCCTATATGAAATCCTTGAATTCAGTCTCACTCTCTCAAACCAGAGTAGCTGTTTTCCAAAGGAAATCTTATTTCCTCATTTTCCTGCTTGAAATGTCTCAGTTCCTTCCCGTCTAGCTTAGTGTGACACAATTGTGCCCCAATCTGGCTCTGGTCTACTTGCCCAGTTTTACTTACTATCTCTCCATATCAGGTGCCCTAAATTCTAGCCATACCAATGGCTTTCAGTGCTCTGAAAGCATCCCTCCATGCCTGGGTACTTTAGCCATGCTTTACCCCAGTCAGACATTGTAGGCTGGGCACCTTCCAAGGCAAATCTTAGGCCCCACTTCAAACACTTCAATGGCCATGACTCGGGCTCCTCCAGAAGCCATGCCGATTACTCTCAGATTCCCCATACTCCATGCATGTCATACATCTCTATTCAATGCAACACCATGCTGAATTAGAATTGCCGATTTTAAGACGGTCACTGTTTCAGATGCATTTTGACACTCTTAAAAGTGACTGATACTCAGCAGGTCTTGACTGGATAAATCCCTCAATCTCTTCTCCCGGCCCTATCACCTTGCCTACATTTTTCTCTTTCCTGAGCCTTAACAGGTAACACTTGCTGCTTTCTGGAATGGCTCTGCTGATAAGATTCTTAGGGATGCCATTTAGAAATATTTGTATTTAAAGAGTATGTGGGATGATGAATATGTTAATTTACTTGACTACAATAACCATTTCACTATGTATAAATACGTCAATATATCATGTTTTACTTCTTAAATATATATAATTAATAAACCAAGACTTTTTTAAAAGCCAGAAATGATTGTGTTTAGGAAACCAATTTAGATATTTTAAAAATTAGCCCTTAAAGACGTTTTCAAGTATTTTCTTTCAGCACCCTTGTACAAGTCACTCATTACCTGGGAAAAATTAAGCATTTGACGTTGAGGAATAATTCAGAGCAACAATTCTAGGGAAGAATGAGAGAGCTGAGCTGGTGGTAAAAAAGAACTAAAGCCAACTTCAAAGGCAGTTAGCTCCTAGCATTGTAACCACAGCACCAGAGGCGGGGCCTGCCCTCTGTCTTGCGCACATCCCCCTCAAGCTGAGCAAGGTGTTATTTTTAACTACTTTGTGAATTACAATTCCCCTCATGCCTATGTTAATCATTCCCCATTTCACAAGGATGCCCTTCTGTAATGACAAAACTGTACAGGATCGTTTGTCTCGAGGCGCCCTCTAGTGATAATACCAGAGATCACAATCAAAGAAAGTTAATTTACCCAGTGCCAGAATATGCCAAGAGTAATAGTACTTGACTTTTTAAAAAATAAAACTGTCTTTATTCACAAATTACATTACTGAATAACTAGGAAATCCAATCGACAACAAGAACAATACAAACTTCTGGAACTAATAAGTGAGTTTAGCAAGGTCTCAAAATACAAGATTAATATACAAAAGTCCATTTCTTTCCTATATGTCAATAAAGAGCAATTAGAATTTGAAATTTTAAAAAATACAATTTACAATAGCATCAAAAAATAATGAGGTATTTACAATTATACATGTAACAAAATACATACAGGATATATATGTGAAAAACTACAAAACACTGATGAAAGGAATCAAAGAATATTTAAATACATGGAGAGAGATTTCATGTTCGTATATTGGAAGACAATCTTTTTTTAATAATTTCAACTTGTGTTTTAGATTCAGGAAGTCCACGTGCAGGTTTGTTACATGGCTGTATTGCATGATGCTGAGGTTTGCATTGTGATTGATTCCATCACCCAGGTACTAAGCATAGCACCCAAGAGTTAGTTTTTCACACATTGCCCCCTTCTTGCCCTCTGCCATTTAGTAGTCCCCAGTGTTTATTGTTGCCACCTTTATGTCTATGAGTACCCAACGTTTAGCTGCCACTTACAAGTAAGAACACGCAGTATTTAGTTTTCTGTTAATTTTATGTTAATTTGCTTAGGATAATGGCATCCAGCTGCATCCATGTTGCTGCAAAAAAAACATGATTTCATTCTTTTTTATGGCCATAGTGTATATGTACCACATTTTATTTATCCAGTTCACCATTGATGGGCACCTAGGTTTATTCCATGTTTTTGCTATTGTGAAATGTGCTGCCATGAACATAGGAGGGCATATGTCTTTTTGGAAGAATGGTTTATTTTCTTTTGTATATATACCCAGTAATGGAATTGCTGGGTTGAATGCTAATTCTAAGTTTTTTGAGAAATCTTCAAACAGCTTTCTATAGTGGCTGAACTAAATTACACTCCCACCAGCAGTATATAAGCATTCCCTTTTCTCTACAGCCTTGCCAGCATCTGTCATTTTTTGACTTTTTAATAATAGCCATCCTGATGATATCTCACCATGGTTTCGATTTGCATTTCTCTGATGATTAATGAGGTTATTTTTTTTTCATATGTTTGTTGGCCACCCTATGTCTTTTTTGAGAACTGTCTGTTTACATCTTTTGCCCACTTTTTAATGGGGTCATTTGTTTTTTGCTTGTTGAATTGTTTAGACTTCTTATAGATTCTGAATATTAGACCTTTTTCAGATGCATAGTTTGCAAATATTTTATCCCATTTTGTAGGTTGTCTGTTTACAGTATTGATAGTTTATTTTGCTGTGCAGAAGCTCTTTAGTTTAATTAGGTTCCACTTGTCAATTTTTGTTTCTGTTTCAAATGCTTTTGAGGACTCCAAATTCTTTCTTAAGGCAAATGTATAGAATGGTATTTTCTAGGTTTTCTCCTAGGACTCTTATAGTTTGAAATCTTACATGTAAATCTTTAATCCATCTTCGGTTAATGTTTGTATATGGTATAAGGTAAGGGGGTCCAGTTTCATTCTTCTGCACACGGCTAGCCAGTTATGCCCGCACCTTTTATTGAATAGGAAGTCTTTTCCCCGTTATTTTTGTCTAATTTGTTGTAGATCACATGGGTAGAGGTGTGCAGCTTTATTTCTTGGGTCTCTATTCTGTTCCAGTGGTCTGTGTGTCTATTTTTGTGCCAATATCATGTTCTGGTTACTGTAGCCTGATAGGATATAGTACAAAGTCAGGTCATGTGATGCCTTAAGCTTTGTTCTTTTTGCTTAGGACTTCTTTGGCTATATGGGCTCTTTCTCGGTTCCATATGAAGATTAGAACAGTTTTTTTCTAATTCTGTGAAAAATGGCATTGGTAGTTTGATAGAAATAGCATTGAACTTATAGATTGTTTTGGGCAATAGTGATTCTTCCAATCCATGAGCATGAATGTTTTCCCATTTATTTGTGTCATCTCTGATTTCTTTCAGCAGTGTTTTGTAGTTCTCTTAGTAGAGATATTAACTTCCTTAGTTAGATGTATTCCTAAGTATTTTTTAATGGACATCGTAAATGGGATTGCATTCTTGATTTGGCTCTGAGTTTGAATGTTACTGGTATATATAAATGCTACTAATTTTTGTACATTGATTTTGTATCCTGAAACTTTGCTGAAATTGAAATCATTGAACAGTTCCAAGAGCCTTTTAGTAGAGTCTTCAGGGTTCTGTAGGTATAGAATTATATCATCAGTGAAGAGAGTTTGACTCCCTCTTTTCCTATCTGGATGCCTTTAATTTCTTTCTCTTGCCTGATTGCTCTGGCTAGGACTTACAGTACTATGTTTAATAGGAGTGGTGAGAGATGATATCCTTGTCTTACTCTCAAGGGGAATGCTTCCAGCTTTTGCCCATTCAGCATGATGATGGCTATAAATCTGTCATAGATAGCTCTTATTATTTTGAGGTTTGTTCCTTTGATGTCTAGATTGTTGAGGGGTTTTATCATGAAAGGATGTTGGATTGTATCAAAAGCTTTGTCCACATCTATGGAGATAAACATGTGGTTTATTGTTTTAATCCTGTTTATGTGGTGAATCACATTTATTGATTAACATTTGTTGAACCAACCTTGCATCTCAGGAATAAAGCCTACTTGATCATGGAGAATTAACTTCTTGATTTGCTACTGCATTCATTAGTATTTGTTTGAGGATTTTTGCATCTATGTTCATCAGGGATATTGACCTGTAGTTTTCTTTTATAGCTATGTCTTTGCAAGATTTTGGTAACAGGATGACACTGTCTTTGTAGATTGACTTAGGGAGGAGTCCCACCTCCTTGATTTTTTTGGGATTAGGTTCAGCAGAATTGGCAGCAGCTCTTCTTTGTACGTCTGGTAGAATTCAGCTGTGAATCCGTCAAGTTTGTGGCTTTTTTTGGTTGGAGTTTTTAAGTTTTTTAAATTACTGATTCAATTATGGAACTCAATATTGGTTTGTTCAGGGTTTCAATTTCCTCCTGATTCAATCTTAGGAGGTTGTGGGTTCCCAGGAATTTACCCATTTCCTCTAGATTTTTTAGTTTGTTTGCATAGAGGTATTCATAATAGTTGCTGAGAATCTTTTGCATTTCTGTGGGATTGGTTGTAATGTCATCTTTGTCATTCCTGATTGTGCTGGTTTGGATCTTCTTTTTCTGTTTGTTCAGCTAGCTGGTTGTCTATTGATTTTCTATCCTTTCAAAGACCCAACATGTGGTTTCATTAATTATTTGTATGGATTTTTGGGTCTCCATTTGCATTCAGTTCTGCTCTTCTTTCTTTTCTTCTGCTAGCTTTGGGGCTAGTTTGTTCTTATTTTCCTAGTTCCTCTAGGTGTGATGTTCAATTGTTAATTTGAAATCTTTCTAACTTTTTGATGTAGGTATTCAGTGCTACAAACTTTCCTTTTAATACTGCTTTTGCTGTATCCCAGTGATTTTGATATATTGTGTCTTTGTTATAATTTATTGCATGGATTTTTTAAATTTCTGCCTTAGTTTTGTTGTTTACCCAAAAGTCATTCAGGAGCAGGTTTTTTCATTTTCATATAATCATGTAGTTTTGAGAGATTATCTTGGTTCTAATTTCTATTTTTATTCCATTGTGGTCAGAAAGTGTCATTGGGATGATTTGGATTTTTCTAATTTATTGAGACTTGCTTTATGACCAAACATGTGGTTGATCTTGGAGAATGTTCTGTGCACAGAAAAGAAAAATGTATTCTGGGGTTGATGAACTGAGTACTCTGTAGATGTCTATTAGGTTCAGTTGATCAGGTGTACAATTTTGGTCTAGAATTTGTTAGTTTCCTGCCTTGATGATCTAATGCTGTCAGTGGGGTGTTGAAGTCCTCCATTATTGATTATGTGGCTGTACAAGTCTTTTTGTAGGTCTAGAACTTCTCATTTTATGAATGTGGGTGCTCCAGTGTTGGGTGCATATACATTTAGAACAGTTAAGTCTCCTTGTTGAATTAAACCTTTTATCATTATGTAATGCCTTTTTTTGTCCTTTCTTACTGCTGTTGTTTTAAAGTCTGTTTTATCTAAGAATCATCACCCCTGCTGTTTTTGGTGTTCTGTTTGCATAATAGCTCTTTCACCAACCCTTTACTTCAAGCCTATGGGTGTCATTATGTATGAGACAGATCTCTTGAAGACAACAAACAGATGGGTGTTGATTTTTTTTTATCCAATTTGCTACACTGTGCCTTTTAAATGGAGGCATTTGGACTGTCGATATTAAAGGTTAATATTGATATGTGAAGTTTTGATCCTGTAGTAGAGTTGATAGCTGGTTGCTATGTAGTTTTTATTGCATGGTTACTTTATAAGGTCTGTGAGCTATGTAACTTAAACGTGTTTTTGTGGTAGCTGGTATCATTCTTTTTTCCATGTTTAGAGTCCTTTAGGGATCTCTTGTAAGTCTTGTCTAATGGTAACAAATTCCCTTAACACTTGCTTGTCTGGAAAAGATTTTATTTCTCTTTCAGTTATGAAGCTTAGTTTGGTAGGATATTTAATTCTTGGTTGGAATTTCTTTTATTTAAGAATGCTGAAAACAGGCCCCCATCCCTCGTGGCTTGCAAGGTTTCAGCTGAGAAGTCCACTATTAGCCTGACAGGTTTACCTTTGCATGTGATCTAACCATTTTATCTAACAGCCTTTAAAATGTTTTTCTTTAGCATTGACCATGGACAGTCCAATGACTATATGCCTTGATGATATTTGTTTTGCATAGTATCTCACAGGTGTTCTCTGGATTTCTTGTATTTGGATGACCACCTCTATCAAAATTAGGAATGTTTTCTTGGATTATTTCCTCAAATATGTGTTCCAAGTTTTTTACTTTTCTCCTTTTCCCTCAGGAACACTAATAATTCATAGGTGTGGTTATGTTACATAATCCCAAATTTCTCAAGGACCCCATTCACTTTTAATATTATTTTTTCTCTATTTTTTATCTGACTAGTTTAGTTCAAAAGACTGGTCTTCAAGCTCTGAAATTCTTTCTTCTGCTTGGTCCAGTCTATTGATAAAGCTTTCCGTTGTATTTTGAAATTCTTTCATGAGTTTTTCAATTCCAGAAGCTCTGACTGATTTATTTTTAAGTTGATTGTCTCCTTTGATTTCCTGGATTGCTTTAGAAGTTTCTTTGTGTTGATTTTAATCCTTGTCTTGGATCTCCTTGTAATCCATGCTTTGAATTCTTTATCTGTCATTTCTGAGTTTCCATTTTGGTTTGAGACCACTGGAAAACTGGTGTGATCCTTTGGTAGTATTACACTACATTCAGATTTTTCATGCCAGAATTCTTTTTTTTTTTTTTTTTTTGAGGCAGAGTTTTGCTCTTGTTGCCCAGGCTGGAGTGCAATGGTACGATCTCAGCTCACCACAACCTCTGCCTCCCAGATTCAAGCAATTGTACTGCCTCAGCCTCCCAAGGAGCTGGGATTACAGGCATGCACCACCACACCCAGCTAATTTTTGTATTTTTAGTAGAGACAGAGTTTCTCCATTTTGGTCAGGCTGGTCTCGAATTCCCAACCTCAAGTGATCTGCTTGAGGCCACAGCCTCCCAAAGTGCTGGGATTACAGGCATGAGCCACTGCACCCGGCCTCATGCCAGAATTCTTATGCTAGTCCCATCTCATCTGGAAATGCTGATACTTCTAACTTTTTAAATTATTTTTGTAAGGGTAGGATTTTTTTTTCTTTCCCTATAAAATTATTGCTTTTTTTTCTTTCCCATCTCCCACCCTAGAGAGTGTGACTGTAGAGAATGTTAGGTAGAGTCTTTCGGCTTTGCTTCTTAGCACTGTGTACTCTGTCAGCAGGTTTTATATTGAACTGTACAGTTCCACTATAAGCCAATAGATGACACTTACGAGTAAGAGCCAGCTGCAGCCAATGCAGTCAGTTGTATACTTGATCCTTGTTTACTGGCAGAAGCCACTGTTGCCTCAGGCAATGCGTTGATCTGTGGAGTGCACAGTGATCTGAGCTACCTGCTTAGCACTGGAGGGTTGTCTCTTCTTCCCAATCTAGATTCTTCACCTCTAAACTGTATCTATAAAATTTCTTAATCAAGGTAGTCTCTGGCTTAGCAATTCATGAAATGAGAACTTTCTGCAGAAAATAGAGGCTATTGATTGAGTTTGTTGAAAGCTGTCTCTTATTAGATTTTTAATTCATAGGGTAGATTTTAAAGTCACTAATAATTCTATGCAATATTCCTAATTTATTTCTATGAAAATGTACAGAAAAACCTTCATTATTTTTGCATAGGCTTAATAGGTTGTGAGTGTTCTTACAAAAGTTCTAGTTTCCCTGATAGGTTTAATCTGAATAATAAAATTGCATAAATCTTCCTATTGTGACTTAAGGAAACTCGTTAGTAGGAGCATCCACCTCATTGCTCCAATTTAGTATTCATGACACAATTTTCTGATCTTCATTCCTACGAAGGAAAGCATGAATGTCAGGAGAATTCTGTTTCGCTTTGTTGTCATTTATATAGTTTTCACTCTACATCAATAAATTGATATCCTAGAGTATGTATCCATCTTTTCTGCGATTGGACTGTTAAGGCTTTGAAAGGCTGATGAACACAGGTGAATGGAAAAAAATTACTTTCTGAACATTATACTAGGAGGACTATGTTACTCCCTAAGGCCCTCCTGGAGCACCCATTTCTACTTTTTCACTGGCATCTCTTTTCTTTTTTTAACTTCCAATAAGAAAAACACATTCCGTAGGGAAAAAAATACTTGTATAATGAAGTAGTATCCATTAGCAGCATTATTTCTAATGGCCAAAAGATGGAAATAACCCAACTTTCCCTCAATGCATGAATAAATTTTTTTTAAATATATATATAGGCGGGGCACAGTGGCTCACGCCTGTAATCCCAACACTTTGGGAGGCTGAGGCGGGCGGATCACGAGGTCAGGAGATCGAGACTGTCCTGGCTAACATGGTGAAACCCCGTCTCTACTAAAAATACAAAAAATTAGCTGGGTGCAGTGGCGGGCACCTGTAGTCCCAGGTACTCGGGAGGCTGAGGCAGGAGAATGGCGTGAACCTGGGAGGCAGAGCTCGCAGTGAGCCGAGATGGCGCCACTGCATTCCAGCCTGGGCGACAGAGCGAGACCCTGTCTCAAAAAAAAAAAAAAAGTAGATATAAAATATTGGTTTTAGACTATCATAATCTCTTTTATTAAAATGTGACTTTTATCAAAATCATTAATTTTATGAATTCAGTCAACTTATTCTATGAAGTCAAGAAGATTGCACTACTAGTGGCAAGTAGTATCAATATGAATAAAATATTTTTTTATCAATGAGACTTTTCACATTGTCTAAAATATTCTTATATACTGATAGACCTCCAACTTACGATGGTTCAACTTGTAATTTTTTGACTTCACCATGGTGTGAAACCATTGCAATTTCAACACACTCTGAATTTTGAATTTTGAATCTTGATCTTTTCCCAGGTTGGCAATATGCAGTACATGAGATATATAATACTTTATTATAAGACTTTGTGTTAGACGATTTTTCCCACCAGTAGGCTAATGTAAGTGATCTGATAATGTTTAAGGTAGGCTAGGCTATGATGTTTGGTAGGTTGGGTGTATTAAATACATTTTCATCTTACAATGCTTTCAACTTACAATGGGTTTATTGGGATGTAACCTCATCATAAGTTGAGGAGCTTCTGTACTATGGGTTCAAAATCTCTACTCTAAAAACCTGAAGCTCCAAAATCTGACACTGTTTGAATGCAGAGATAATGCCCCAAGTGGAAAATTCCACACCTGACCTCATGTGACAGAACAATAGCAAAACACAGTCAAAACTTTGTTTCATGCACAAAATTATTTTATAAAATCCTGTATGAAATTCAGGCTATGTGTATAAGGTATATATGCCATGTAAGTAAATTTTGTGTTTAGACTTGGGTCTCATTCCTAAGATCTTTCGTTAAGTATACACAAATATTCTAAAATCAAAAGAATACAAGATTTGAAACATTTCTGGTCTCAAGCATTTTGGATAAGGGATATTCAATCTGTCTTACTAGAAAAATAAAATTTCTATTCAGTATGACAGAAATTTAAAAATTGACTTACCAAACTTGGACTTAACAGGTTTTTCTCAAACTGTTCATTTTTTTCCACTTGATTTTTGACTGGAATTTTTACTTGGAAATTTTTTATATCAAGCCTAAAAGGTAGATTTTAAAATAATTATTCTCACAGATACATTTCTAAAATATCACATAATTTCTAAACATCTATGATTATGTAAATTCTTAAAGATTTGAAAAGTAGATGATTGGGAGACTATCATTTTTCTACCTATATTTTGTGGATAATGTGCAAAATTTAGGAAAAACGTACAAAAATTATGCATTTCAAAATAGCTTAAAGGTGAACTTTATCCTTGGCTTCACACAGATGTGCTTATTATCCTAATGCATACAATTCTCATACTACGTTATTTGCTTTATAAATACTCAAGTTACTTTAACTTATGCTTTTACATGTAGTCTTGAGTCTTCTCAGCACCTCCTGTAATATCTGTGATTTGATCTTTTGCTTCTTCCAGCTAAAACAAATAATCATAATTATAAACTTTACTCATAATCTAGTACAAATCTACCCATCACCTGCTTTTGTAACTAAATTTTATCGAAACACAGCCACACCTCTTCAATCTGCATATTGTTTATGGTTACTTTTGTACTGTAACTACAGAGTTGAGTTGTTGCAACAGAGATCCTGTTGCTCACAAAGCCTCACATAATACTGTCTGATCCTTTACAGAAAAGTTTACCAATCCTGCTCTAGGACCAGAACACAACATTATTCTGTTTTTCTGTGTTTAAATTATATTTGATTAGATAAATACTCAACTTACAAAATTTGTAAAATGGGAAAAGATAGGAAATTAACATAAGATAAACCTTTATATTTTTGAATTACAAGCACCATTACATCAACTTATTTAATTTTATTTCTTTGTGTGTACACATCTAGTTTTATTGTAATAAAGTAATTTGTATACTTTTAACATTTAAAACTAGCATCTTTCCAGTAAAACAAAAAGAAAATTTAAAAATAAACAAAAACAAAACTACAATAGACAATGTCAATTCCAAATGAGATCCTGATTCTCCTATTTAGCAACAGAGTTCAAGCCATCATTAGGAGACAATGTATTTTAAAAGTGTCATCTTAAACTGCAAGGATATTCATTAAACATCACAAACAAGGCATAGGAGAAGCCATGTTATAAAACTGCCCGTTTAGCCCACCAAAACATCTGAAACCCACCCTGTGCTGACCTTCTATAACTCCATTTTTTAGAGGGTTTTTTTTCTGTTTTTAAACAAGAGAAATTAGATAGACACATGTTGGTGAATGCTCACTGTTCTTATTCACATACAGACAGGATATACTCTCACCCCAATACACAGAGAGAGGTGGGGAGAAAAATGTATTGTTATGCACTACTTCTTGGGATCCTAGGCACCCTCTAGCTTTTAGCAGAGTGAAGAGTGAAAAAAAAAGGTTATTTCATTTTGTTTTGTTTTCCTCCCCACAGCTTCATGCTGTTGATTCCATACAGTGTTTGTTGAGGTACAGGGAGGAACGAAAGTAAATATGAAACAGAAAGGAGTGGAGATTATTTTTCCATAGTATTCTGCTCAAGCTATTTCCTCCCAAAATAAGTTGAGGACCATGGTGCAGGTATGAAAGACCTCAACAAAAAATAGGCCAACTGAGCACAAGAGGGGGGAAAAAAAAGACTACAACTTTCTCCTAGAGACTGGGCATAATTTTTTAAGTTGGAATCCATCAGTGTTCTGTGAGTCATCTTGTCCTTCTTCTTGCTCTCCTTGCTCACCATCATCATCATCTTCACCTTCATCTTCACTTTCTTTTGATCAGTATCTTTCAAACGTTCTTTCTTTCTCTTTCTTTCTTTCTCGCTTTCCTCCTCCTCCTCCTGCTCCTCTTCTTCCTCCTCTTCTTCTTCTTCTTCTTCTCCTTCTTCCTCTTCTTCTTCTTCTTCTTTTCTTCTTCTTTCTCCTCCTCCTTTTTCTCCTTCTTCCTGTTGGCCTTCTTCTTTCACATTATTATTATTTATATCAGGAGCCAAGTAGCATTGCACCCTCACACCATGCTCCAGCTCACTGATTGATCCCCCCACAAACTGTTTTCTCCTCCACCTTCACCTCACATCAAGAGGCCTCAACTACAGTTTTAAATATTTACAGATGTAAATGACCCCGGCTATGCCAGTAATTATAGAAATTAACATGATGCTTTAGGTGGCAACCAGATGTTTCATGGAATAGTTTGAGAGGAAGTATCTTCACAAAAGCCAGAATGCCTCGGTCTGAATCTCAGCTCCAGCAGTTAATAGCTGTATGGCCGTGAGCAAATTAACTTTCTGTGTCTTTTAGAAAATATATATGTAAATATAAAATTATATATAAAAATTCATATAAAAATCTATAAAATGAAGAAAATAGTATCTACTACACAGGGATGCTGGAAAGATTAAATTGTGGGATATATGTAAAGTACTCAGAAGAATATGTGTCATATACTGAGCTATCTATACATATGTGTGTGTATATGCTATTGGCATCATTATTTTTATTATATTTTATGTTCTGGTGACATGGCCAATGAAAGTGGTCTATACCTGCACTGAATCATTCTTCACGCCACTAAAAATTACAGCAAATGGGATGAGGCCCAGTACATCTTCAGTACTTCATAGAACCTTCACCAGTTCTATTAGCCAACAGTGCTTTTTTCTACTTATAATAATTTACAGATTACTTTTCTCTCTGTACTACTTAGTGGGCAATGACCATGTATTACAATGCAAATAGCACCTCCTGGATTGAGTAGTACATAACTTACATGACAATCAGAGGCAGGCTAAAGCCACTGACCTGAAAATATCAGACTCTATTGCTAAATCAAAGTTTTGCAGATCAGTTCATTCACAGCAACTGTCTATGTTGGGCTGCTTTAACAAGCACACTGATGAGCACATGAAGGTTATGTTATATGGCATCTCAGAAAAGCTGAAGCCAGAGCTTTTCAGATTGTAAAGTGGTATCAATCTATAAATCTCAGTTCTGGCTGCACAATGAAAGAAGGCAAATTTAGATTTGTTTTCACAGTGAAAAAACATGAGCATTTGATTGAACAATTTTCCTCTGTAAGACTTAAGTGGTCTTAATTTTGTGTTTAATTGCTTAAAATACACAAAATAAAAGGTTTACTATATCAATGTCTCAAAAAAAGAAAATATTGGTGTGGTATAAATATTTAATTGTATTGTGACAACTGTTAAGCAAACTATTTTTGATTTATACAAAAATAAGTGACATGCATTTCACATATTATTCTCTTAAGCAAATTTACAGTAAGATAAAATTATCTCTCACGAAAAAAACTAAAAGCAATGCAGAATTAAGGGTGCAATTGTTTTGCACAGACTAAAAAATAAGTGTGAAACATAAGGTCAGACTCAGAACAGTCAGAGCAAGAAATATTGTGCGGCAGGTCTGAATGAATGAGGCTAAATGAACAGAAACTGAAAAAGCAGGAAAGACAGCATGAGTAGGGAAGAGAGACGGTGAAATCAGCCCAATTAACCCTGAGGACAAAGTCCAACGGTAGGGAGATAAAAACATATGTCCATACAATAACTTGTAAATGAATGTTCATAGCAGCATTGAAAATAATAGCCAAAAAGTGAAAACAACCTAAACATCCATCAAGTGATGAACGAATAACTGGTATAGCCATACAGTAGAATATTATTCAAGAATAAAAAAAAATGAAGTACTGATATGTGCCACAATACAAATGAACTCTGAAAACATTATGCTAAGAGAAAGAAGCCAGTCGTCAAGGAATGACTCTATATGAAATGTCCAGAACAGGCAAATCTATGGAGACAAAAAGTAAGAATGCAGGGTTTCTTTTCAGGGTGATGAAAACGCACTAGAATTGATTGTGATGAAGTTTACACAACTCTGTGTGTATACTAAGATACACTTAGTTGTATACTTTAAATGGGTGAACAGTATATGTGATTTATATCTCACTAAAGTTGTTTTTAAAAATCTAATGGCAAGATTAACAGAATTTTCTTTATTTCTTTATTCTTTTCATTTTTTTTTTTTTTTTTTTTTGAGACACGATCTCACTCTGTCACTCAGGCTGGAATAAAGTGGCACAATTGTGGCTCACTGCAGCCTCAACCCCCTGGGCTCAGGTCATCCTCCCACCTCAGCCTCTTGAGTTGCTGGGACTATAGGCTCCCACCTCCACCTCCACTCCTAGCCTCAGGTAAGCTTCTTAATTCTCTATTTTGAATGTATACACAATACATAATCTAAATATCAATATGCTCTTACAATATGTTTTAAATCTTTTTAAATAAAGGAAATGCCGAACTTTTCAAACAGTTTGTAAATTAACCTAAAACATTTGCATTTTGAAGAACAATATCATGGCCTTTCTGTAATGGTTAACCTGAAATCCATGAAATAAATAGGCACAGATTCTATATCTATTCACAAAAGTGAAGATAAAAATAAGATAATTTTTGGGTCACGAGGTCAGGAGATCGAGACCATCCTGGCTAACACGGTGAAACCCCGTCTCTACTAAAAAACAAAAAATTAGCCGGGCGTGGTGGTGGGCGCCTGTAGTCCCAGCTACTGGGGAGGCTGAGGCAAGAGAATGGCGTGAACCCAGGAGGCGGAGCTTGCAGTGAGCGGAGACCACACCACTGCACTCCAGCCTGGGCGACAGAGCGAGACTCCGTCTCAAAAAAAAAAAAAAGGTATGTTGAAGAAGAAATGTATAAAGTGTATAATATAGAGAGTGCATGGAAGACAGTATATTCGATGAAGGCACCCTAGAGCTATTGGACTCTTAGATGGTCAGATCCGGGAGGGCATTCGTCCTTTCCAGTGCATGCAGGAGGAAGCTGAGGCTCTGAGGTTTGGAAGCCCAGGAGATATCACTGAGCTGATTTCTAGCAGGTTTATATTAAATCTTAGTTTGGGAGAGTTAAGAATCTTGAGGAGTGATATCCTTGGCTGTTGAATTAAGGACATGATGTTCTTGGAGAAAATTAATCAGGAAGGGCACTGGGTGAACATTTATCAAGAGATTCTTTAGCAAAGGACAGATATAGGTAAAGCATAGGAGAATAAGCCAGAAATAAATGAACTAAATAAGAACCTATTTGAGGGAGACTAAAAAACATTAACTTCAAAGTTATTTGCAGTCTGTGTCTCTTTGCCCCTACCAAGCCAGTATGTCTGGCTCATGAGGTCACAGCATTCTGCAGAATGATGACCTCTAGTCTCTATACATTCAAACAATATGAATGTATAGAGATCTTGTCTTGATCTGTCTAAGGCAGTGACTGTTTTTGCTTTTTACATATATTACTGGGAGGGTTGTATGCCCAGTGAGTCCCCAGCAGCTGTCACTCTGGCTGACTGCAGATGTCTGCAAGCCTCCTCACTTCTGATGAGTGGCTACACCTTGAGCAGTGCACACGTTTTATTAGTCAGAAAGTGGGCTCAGCTATGTGTCGCAGAGACCCCAAATAACAGTGGCTTATGCAAGGTAGAAGTCTATTTTCTGTTTCATGTGCTCATGTCAAAGATGTGCTGGCAGGACAGGTCTGGCCTGTGGAGTCATCTGAGGCCAGGGGTTTTCTGTCCCCAAACTCTGTTGCCCTCCTTCAAGGAGTCCCATATGGTTAACCACGCCATGCACACCCCCCCACAGGAAGCGGGAAAGGGCACCCCCTTACCCTTTAAGGCCGGTCATTGTACACAATTACACACCTCACTTTTGCTCATCCCCATGGCCCGTAATCCAGTTTCATGGTCGTACCCAGGCTGCAAGGGAGGCTAGGGAGTGCAGTCTATCGTGGGCGGCTAGGAGCCCAGCTAAAATTTCTGTTACTCTGGATGAAGGTAAGAAGGGGTGTTGGAGATTACTAGCAACTCCATGAAAGCACTGACAAGGATCAGAGCTGATACCCAGTCACCTTCCCAAGGGATGGTCCACACACAGTTGGAACCAGGATAGTATTTCTTGCATGCCTGCCTTGATTCATTCAACAAATACTTGACTGAAAATAAGGCACTGAAAATAAGGAAGTGGAAAAATGCAGTCACTATCTTTATAAAGCTCTAACCCAGGTTGGTGCCTACTAAGTGATCACTAGACTAGGTGTGGTGTACAGAGTAAGTGGGGACTGGGGAAGATTGTAATTCAGGTAAGAAGAGAGAGAGAGAGGAGGTAATTGCAGGGAAAGATGGGAGACAGAAGAGGCTCCTAGCTCTTTCCAGAAGGCACTCCTGGAAAAAGACCAGACCAGAAATTAAAAGTTGAGAATGTAACTGTAGTTGAACAATGAAACTGAGAGTCCAACCCATAGCTTTGTGAGAGGCACAAATGTAATTTTTTTATTTTTCAAAATAACATTAATATAATTTCTTCTATATTCCTTGTGCAAATCCTCAATATTCTACATTGAAGAAGAGGCTAAATAGGAGGTATAAACTTTCTAAATTTTCTTATCAAAAAATAGTGCCGAGCTGGGTGGTGGCCATGTCTCTAATCCCAGCTATTCAGAAGGCTGAGGCAGGAGGACCACTTAAGCCTAGGAGTTCAAGTCTGGCCTGGGCAACATCATGAGACTGTATCTCTATAAACAAACAAATAAATAAAAAAGAAATAGTGCCACAACTTACTTTGTTGCATATTTGGGAGAACGCATATTAGTTAATCAAAATCATTTGCTGAAGGTTGTCTACATGCTGTATAAACAAGCTACATAGAATCTACCTACATCAAGTATGCAAAACCAGTGAAAGAATTACAGAAGAGTAACCATTTGCTTTCAGGCTGGCTTCTTCTTCCCTGGAGAGCAAATTGGAGTTTATCCTAACCTGACACCTTTACGATCTTCTGATCATTTTATTCCTGGAATAGTTGTACTCCACGTTTTGAAAAGCTAAAATGAAAATTATAGAACTCTCAACAAAGTTTGGTTGAAGGAATTTCGATTTGACTGTTTCTGGCCACTTCTGAGTTTAACAAAGGAGGCTCGTGTATATTCTTCATGGAATTTGGCTCCAAGAAAACTCAACTCAATTTCCTGGAATGGAGTGGATTTGTGACTTCAAAGAGAAACATCTGCATTTCCTTTTCCAAAAATACTCCATTTACATTAGACTGCACCCTGTGACATTTCCACCAGATGGCAATACAGTCTTTGGATGACAGAGAATCTTGCTGGTTTTCAAAATCTCTAGAAATATTTGTGTAGGCACTATAAAAAAGCATTTTTTATAAATGAAAAGCTCCTATAACCGCCCCCCATTCTAAAGCAACCATCTTTATTTGCATATATTCACTTCGAGTTTTTGTCAATATTCATACAGTTGTAAGTACATTTATAATGTGCATGGCATTTTAGTCTAGTATTAAAATTCAGCACAACATATATCATTTACATATTTCTACATGACCTTCATAATTATTGTAGCAGTTACATACTATTACACATAGTAAACCTTTCCCCTGTTGTTACATAGTATGTAGTATGCACTTTTTCACCTGTTATAGATAATGCTGCAGGTAATGGCACACAATTGGCACACAGTTTTGGAACATTAGGAAGAATTTTAGGGATAGGAATACAGGGTGAAAGACATATATGTCTTTTGCTCTTTAACTTTTCCAGAAAGATGTGCAGATTTCCATGGCTATCAGCACTGTGAGAGGATCTGGGTTCTGACCAGTTGCACTAGGCCCACGTTTTTGTTTTGTTTTGTTCTGTTTTTTTAAATCCTAAAAGTCAGGTGCAGGGGCTTTAGCGTGTAATACTAGCACTTTGGGAGACTGAGGTGGGAGCTCAGGATTTCAAGACCAGCCTGGGCAACACAGTGAGACCCAGTCTCAAAAAAAAAAAAAAAAAAGAAAGAAAGAAAATGGAAAGAAGGAAGGAAGAAAAGAAGAAAAGAAAAGAAGAGAAGAGAAATTAGGGCCGGTGGCAGTGGCTTATGCCTGTAATCCCAGCACTTTCGGAGGCCGAGATGGGCGGATCACCTGAGGTCGGGAGTTTGAGACCAGCCTGGCCAACATGGTGAAACCCTGTCTTTACTAAAAATATAAAAATTAACCGTGCGTGGTGGCGGTGCCTGTAATCCCAGCTACTCAGGAAGCTGAATTATTTGAACCTGGGAGGCGGAGGTTGCAGTGAGCAGAGATCGGCCATTGCACTCCAGCCTGGGCCACAAGAGTGAAACTACGTCTCAAAAAAAAAAAAAAAAAAATTAGCCGGATGTGGTGGTGCATGCCTGTAGTCCCAGCTGCTTGGGAGGTTGAGGCAGGAGGATCACTTGAGCTGGGAGGTCGAGACTACAGTGAGCTGTGATTGCATGACTGTACTTCAGCCTTGGTGATGGAGCAAAACCTTGTCTCCAAAAATTATATATATATCCCAAGACATCTCCCATGATGATACATTAATTTCATTCAACAAGTATTGGTTCAATCTGCTGTTCCAAGTTTAATATTGAGTACTGGGAAGGCAATAATGAGGAAATACAGTCAGGCGGGGAGTCAGATTCTTTATCCTACAATTATATAAACAAGTGTCAAGCCCCTGCCATGACAGGCGCCATGTGGGAGAGTAACATGGTGCTCCGCAGCCCTGAGTGGGAGCGTTGCTGAGTCAGGAGGCCCGGCCATTCACGTTTCATCTTCCTTCCAGGCCTTGCGTTTGCTGCTCCCTCTGTTTGGAGCACTGCCCAAGCATTGTCTTACCTCCTGCTGCGGGGGAAACTGCATGGATAACCTGGGGTGGGGGCAGTGTCTACAGAGGAAAGGACTTGAAAATGCACTTCTCCTGAACTAGGTGATGTTTTCTGTGTGTGTGGCCCTTCTTCACAGTGGCCTCCTAGAAAAACAAGACCCTGACTCAAAGAACACCTCTCATTACAGTAAGACTGCTTGGAATGCTTTACTTTTTAAAAAATTTAATTTAATTGTTTAATGTGGTAAAAAATATATAACATATAACATAAAACTTACCAGCTTAATCATTTTAAGGGCACAGTTCAGTGGCATTAAGTACATTCTCTTTGTTGTGCAACCATCACCACCACCCATCTTCAGAACTCTTAAACTCTTCCCAAACTCTGTACCCATCAAACAACTGCCATTTCCTTCTCTCTTCACCCCTGGCAACCACCATCCTACTTTTTCTTTATACGAGTTTGACGGCTCTAGGAACCTTTTATAACTAAAGTTATCCAGGTCTGTCTTTTTGTGACTAGCTAGTTTCACTTAGCGTAATGTTCTCGAGGTCTATTCATGTAACACGTGTCAGAATTTCTTTTCTTTCTAAGGCTGAAGAATTTTCCATTGTATGGACCTACCACATTGCATGTATCTGTTTATTCACTGATGGACCCTGGGGTTGCTATGGAAAATAATGCAACTATGAACATGGACATCTGTTCCAGTCCTTGCTTTCAATTATTTTGTGTAGATGCACAGCAGTGGAATTGCTGGATCAGATGGTAATGCTATGTTTGCTTCACTATTTGGAATGTGCCTTTATGCATATTGTGATAAAATTTGATCTTTACAGCAGTCCTGTGAGATAAGTAAGCATTGGTCTCTGGTTCAGAAAAGTGATTTCTTCAAAGTGAAATGATGAATGGAAGAGTATCCTGACCTTAAACTTGACTTTTTAAATTGCCCGTGCACCTTGAAGAGTGGTTCCAATCACAAGTGTTACTTTCCAAGGACAATGTCATCCTGGTTATAACCAGCTTGCTCCCCTGCCCTGAGTCTTCTGCCAAGTCTGTCCAGGTGTGGGTCTGGGGCAGGGGACAGCTCATCCATTTCCCACTGCATGGAACACAGGCTGTGTCCAGGGCCCCAGCAACAAAGGTTTCTCCTTTGGGTTTCTGTTTCCCTCTTTCAGTTCAGAGTCTGTCATCTGAACCATGAGGATCTGGTGGCTTCTGCTTGCCATTGAAATCTGCACAGGGAACATAAGCTCACAGGACATGTGCAGGCAAGGGCACCCTGGCATCCCTGGGAACCCCGGTCACAATGGTCCGCCTGGAAGAGATGGACAAGATGGAGCGAAGGGTGACAGGGGATGCAGGTATTCATCTGGCGGCTTCGGCTGCCTTTCAATTTCTCTCTTCATTCCTTTCATCTCATTCACTCATCATCTGTGCGATTTTCCACCTACCCACTCACACCCCATCCATCCATCCACCCAGCAACACTCACTGGGGCCTGACCCCAGTCATCCATCCACCCATCTGCCCAGAAACACTCACGGGGTCTGATCCATGCCAGACTCTGTGCCAGGTGCTGGTGGAGAGCACAGGGCGAGATCGCCATGACCCCTGCCCTCCTGGGTTCTCTCATCTCTGACACCGCAGAACATTTTCAGTAGTATACGATGTCATGGATCCTCCCACCTCAGGTGACAGGTATGTTGGATTTTTGGCAACACGAGGCCAATAGAGAGATCTGATCATGAATTATTTGGCAGCAAGCACCCAGCTGCAGTGCAGGTGAGAGCTAATACCGCATCATGCCATGAAGCAGGAGATGCGGAGTGACAGACGACACACACTGCTGCTGCTTATAAATCTATGACCTAGGTTGGGACCCTGTCCCAGGGTCTGGGTATCTGGGGACAGGATCCATCCTCTGGGAGGGAGATTTGCCAAAGCTGGGAAGTCTGAGTGGTTTCCATAACAACAACCAATAGACTTGGTTTCTGAATGGGGTACCATTCTTGAGCCCTGGTCTTGACCATAGGGTCACATATCTAAGACTTATGCAGAATGATCCATCTGGGTTAAGAGCACAGTTCAGTGGCATTAGAAAGAAAATATCAAAACTTCTATGGACCTTTTTACAGATAAGTTTGTGTTTCTAACATGTCTCAGTTTATGGCATTTGGTGGCCTGATAGTTTTTTGAATGGGCTGGATGAAGCCAAGGGTCACCAGGAAGCAACTGGCCCATCTGCTCTGTGAGGTGTCTTCTTCTGGCTCACATCTCCAGCTCATTGAGACTGTTCCAGTCCCCCAGTAGCAAACAGCCCAGTCCAAATGAATAGCAAAACCTTACCCTTAATGCAATCAGGTCTTCTGCCTTCACACTGTGACCACAGTGGTGTGTGTGTGTGTGTGTGTGTGTGTGTGTGTGTGTGTGTGTGTGTGTGTCTGTGTGTCTGTGTGCATTTTATTTCTGAATATTTAGGATTTTCATTTTTTAAATTTTTGTTATAAAATATTACACACAAAAGGAGATAAATAGGTGATAAAAAATACAGAGAACTAAGACAAACACTTCTATATTCAATACCAAATTTCTCTACCTCTTCCTGTTGAATTTCTCTCCTCTTTGCTCACCAATGTCCATTCTTTCAAGTTTTACATACTTCTTAGAAGCAAATGTTATATCTGTTTTTTCTATGTAATTCATAGGTATTATGTGTAATATGTATTCTTTCTTAGAAGGATATTCAATCACATTGCTCGCACTAAAAATTTACTTCATTTTTATCTTATCATCTTAAAGTGTATTTTTGTATATGTTTTATACCAAACATATTTTTCATATACTACCTGTGCATAATGTAGAAACATATAAATGTCTACTGATTGGGGTCTGTGTTCATGCTTTGTGAGTTGTGGTTGCATGATCATGAAAGCTCGGAGGCCACTGTCCTAGAGAATGGGAGAAACGAGAGCCAAGCAGAGGAACAAAAAGAGGGAAGGAGAGGAAGACACAGGGGAGCAGCCAGTGGAGGGGAGGGGAGGGGAGTGCAGGGAGGGGCAAATGTAGGGATGAGTCCCTTCCATTCAGAGGCCCCACGCTGACCAAGGCCCCACTCAGGAGCGCTGGTGTCCCAGGAGAACAGACATCATGACAGAAACAAGTCTGCCTGTGTCAGTCCTGTCTCAGGACCTGCAAGCCGGCCCCGCCTGCTCCTGTCGCCCCACAGCCACTTCAGTGGGTCTGAAGTACGGGGATGTCTGCTGCTTTGTGAGAAGCCAGAGTCTGGGGTGAGCTGTGGCCCAGTGAGCACTCTACTGCCGTGGCTGGAGCCATCTTCAACCTGCTGACGGATAGCACGCCGACCTCGGGCTCAGGGGGGCCTGTTCTGAGCACAAGGACTTGAGTGTAGTCGGCAGAGCCCCACTCACCTGATGTTCTCTGCCAGCTTGATTGGTGGCATTTCCCCCAGTCTAAGGCACTAGAGGGATCCTTCCAGAACTCTCTCTTCTATCTTGGGATAGTGTCACATAACCATAGTCATCTGTGTTTTCATAGGAGGCTAGTAAATCCTCCGTTCCACTCTCCTCAAGAGTAATGGAAGAGAAACAGAGTGAGGAAACCTCCTTGCACCTCCAACATTCAGACCACGTCCCAAGTCCTTGTCACGGGAGAGGAACACAATCAATTGTGACAGTCAGTCCCCATTGCACACACTCCCTCCTCATCCTGTCTTGCTGTGCGCTCTAGGCACATCCTAGAGATTGGCGCTTGGGAAGTCACTCAGTTCATTTCTTAGATCACTTATCCCACACAGCTCAGCACCCCAGATGCCTGCTCATGCCTGCCTCTCTCCACCTGCACTCGTGTGGAGGACAGAGCACCCCTCAGGTCAGGGGTCACCCCCAGACTCTCCAACACACATGGCTGATGGAGACCAATGGCCAGAAAATCAGAAACGGAATTTCAACTCATGCCTGTTTTCTTCTTTTCCACCTAGGAGAACCAGGACGTCCTGGCAGCCCGGGGAAGGATGGGACGAGTGGAGAGAAGGGAGAATGAGTTTAGAAGTTCCTATTTATGGTGCTCTAATTCTGAGCTGTCGACTATTTAACAATATTACCATGGACAAGTCCTCCATGCTGATTATAATCTTCCAATAAAGGCAACACAGTTCTTACTCTCTAGATGGGAGGATTCTGCAGGGATTGGCAGGCTTTGCAGAGGGCTGGGTAGTAAATATTCTTGACTCTGCAGGCCATACAGATCTGTCACCACTACTTAATTTCCCCTTGTAGTGAAAAGAAGCTATAGATGCTCCATAAATAAGCATGGCTGTGTTCCAGTAACACCATATGTGTGAAGACTGAAATGGGAATTTCCCATGGTTTCCATGTATTGTGGAATATTATTTGTGACCATTTAAACATGCAAACCATGGCTGAGCACCATGGCCCCCACCTGTAATCCCAACACTTTGGGAGGCCCAGGTAGGAGAATCGCTTGAACCTAGGAGTTCCAGACCACCCTGGGCAACATATTGAGACTTTGTCTATACAAATAAAAAAATTAGCCAGGCATGGTGGCACATGCCTGTAGTCCCAGCTATTCAGAAGGCTGAGATGGGAGGATCGCTTGAGCCTGGGAGGTTGAGACTGCCATGAGCCATGATCTCATCACTGCACTCCAGCCTGGCTAACAGAGGGGGTAACCCTGTCACAAACAAAAACCAGAAAAACAAAAAAAAAGTCAACCGTGTTTGTTTTGCTTGTGGGAGGGAGGCTGAATTTGGCCTGCGGCTGTAGTTTGCTGAACCTTGAACCTTGCAGTGGACGAGCACTGAGGAGTGAGACTGAGTTTTTGACTTGGTGCATCTGGCAGCACTGCATGGAGGAGGTGGCACTAGAACTGGTCCCTGATGGGTCGGGATGTAGTCGTAGCGGCAAACTTGTGTAATCTTCACTTTGTGCTTTTCATGTACTGACTCACCAAATGCAACATCCCCAGACATTAGGAAGTTTTATCACCCTAGTTCCATAGGTGAGGGAACAGAGGCACGAGGCTCACTAGCTCATCTGACGTCCTGTGTGCATATGTGGTGGGGACAGAATGGAAACCCGGCATTTAGCCTCAGAATCCACACTTGCAACCACGGCTCTTTGGTATGGGTGGGGGTGCAAGGAAGCAGCAAGGTTTCTGTAGATGATGAATTGCTGGTGGGATAGATGGGTTGGGGCTGGGGTTGGGCGGGAGAGAGCAATGCCTCGATGCAGGCTTTATTTTATGTTCACTCCAGGGAGGAGGTTTTTAGAGGATGTCACGACGAGGGTTGAGTGTCAGTTAATCTGCCTGTCTCTACTCTGCAGAGTGCTTTCTGTCATGGATTGACATTATTTAATAGCCAGCATGGTAGACTTAGATGGTAGGGTTGTAATTTCTAACATGAGCCCTGACACTAATTTAGTAGACAGTAGTCAAAAGGTGTGTTGGGATGTGTGTGTGTGTGTCCATGTGCACACATGTGTGTAATTGGAGTAATTGACTTTTATTTATTTTTTTGAGACAGGGTCTCACTCTGTTGCCCAGGCTGGAGTGCAGTGGTTTGATCATGGCTCACTGCAGCCTCAGCCTCCTGGGCTCAAGCGATCCTCCCACCTCAGCTTCCTGAGTATCTGGAACTACAGTTGTGTGCCACTGCACCTGGCTAATTTTTGTACTTTTTGCAGAGATGACGTTTTGCCATGTTGCCTAGCCTGATCTTGAATTCCTGGACTCAAGTAGTCTGCCTCTCTTGGCCTCCCAAAGTGCTAAGATTACAGGCATGAGCCACTGAGCTGGGCTGGAGTAATTGAATTTTATTTTCTTATTTATTTATTTATTTATTTATTTATTTTTAGAGTCAGGGTATTGCTATGTTGGCCGGGTTGGTCTTGAACTCTTGGCCTTAGGCAGTTCTCCTGCCGCGGTCTCCCAAGGTGCTAGGATTACAGGTGTGAGCCACTGCACCCAGATGGAGTAATTGAATTTTAAATTCTGGGCATATACTGAACCTGTGCACTACTTTGTTTCATTTGTGAGCTCAATTATAGAAAAACCAAAGTTGTTCACAAGGGAATCTTTCACAAACTATCTCTTTATTTGCTCTTTCTCTATTTAGGAGCAGATGGAAAAGTTGAAGCAAAAGGCATCAAAGGTGATCCAGGCTCAAGAGGATCTCCAGGAAAACATGGCCCCAAGGGGCTTGCAGGGCCCATGGGAGAGAAAGGCCTCCGAGGAGAGACTGGGCCTCAGGGGCAGAAGGGGAATAAGGGTGACGTGGGTCCTACTGGTCCTGAGGGGCCAAGGGGCAACATTGGGCCTTTGGGCCCAACTGGTTTACCGGGCCCCATGGGCCCTATTGGAAAGCCTGGTCCCAAGGGAGAAGCTGGACCCATGGGGCTCCAGGGTGAGCCAGGAGTCCGGGGAATAAGAGGCTGGAAAGGAGATCGAGGAGAGAAAGGGAAAATCGGTGAGACTCTAGTCTTGCCAAAAAGTGCTTTCACTGTGGGGCTCACGGTGCTGAGCAAGTTTCCTTCTTCAGATGTGCCCATTAAATTTGATAAGATCCTGTATAATGAATTCAACCATTATGATATAGCAACGGGGAAATTCACGTGCCACATTGCTGGGGTCTATTACTCTACCTACCACATCACTGTTTTCTCCAGGAATGTTCAGGTGTCTTTGGTCAAAAATGGAGTAAAAATACTGCACACCAAAGACGCTTACATGAGCTCTGAGGACCAGGCCTCTGGCGGCATTGTCCTGCAGCTGAAGCTCGGGGATGAGGTGTGGCTGCAGGTGACAGGAGGAGAGAGGTTCAATGGCTTGTTTGCTGATGAGGACGATGACACAACTTTCACAGGGTTCCTTCTGTTCAGCAGCCCGTGACAGAGGAGAGTTTATAAATCTGCCACACCATCCATCAGAATCAGCTTGGGATGAACTTATTCAGATGGTTTTACTTTATTAATTCCTCCAATTATTACAATAATCATAAAAAGGTGAAAACGGAAAAGTTATTCCCAAAACTGATTCTGTGTAACTTACTATCTTTCCAGGAGTAAATATTTAAAATAGTTGCATGGTTTATTCTAATTTATTTCACATTTCTTATCATTCCTATTATCTGAAGAATCCTTTGTCTGTGCGTGTCTTGTGGGAAGAGTGTTTTGATATCCATTTTAGTGCTCTAAGGAGTCACATGAAGATGTATCCCTCATCTGTGTTTCTGAGGACATTAAGGGGAAAGTAAAGGGAAACGTTTATTCCATTTAGTACTAGTAACAGCTTTAAGCTGGTGATGCTGTCACACTCCAGAAAGCTGTAGACACTGCTCATTTTGTCTTTTTTTTAAAAAATGTATTTTTAAGTTCTGGGATACATATGCAGAACGTGCAGGTTTGTTACATAAACATGTGCTGCGGTGGTTTGCTGCATCTATAAACCCATCACCTAGGTATTAAACCCTGCATGCATTAGCTATTTGTCCTGGTGCTCTCCCTCCCACTTTGCTCATTTTCTAACCTAGGTTTTAATCACCATTCTATCCAACAAATCATTGTTTGATCATTATTTGCCAGACATGAATCTCTATTTGTTTTCTAGGACTGCCCTAATAAAGTACACAAACTGGGAGTCTTTAAACAACAGAAATGGACTTTGTCACAGTTCTGTAGGCTGGAAGTTTGAGATCACTGTAGCAGCAGGGCCATTCTCCCTCCAAAGGGGATACAGGAGGATGCGGCCTTGCTGCTTCCAGCTTCTGGCAGCTGGTGGCAGCATCACTCCAGTCCCCGCCTCCATCTTCAGGTGGCTGTCCTCCTCCTGTATCAGCCAAATTTTCTTCTTCTTACACGAACAGCTTCCCTAATCTAGTATGACCCATCTTAATCATAATTGCAAACTCCATATTTTCAAATAAGGTCACATGTACAGGTACCGAGGGTTAGGACTTCAGCATCTATTTTGGGAGACACAGTTCAACCTAATCTGCCCTCTGGTTCCCAAAATTGATTTCCTTCTCATGTGCAAAATACATTTTCGTACCATCTCAACATTTCCAAAAGTCTTAACACTTTCCACATCAACTCTTCTCACCACGTACATCATTTAAATAAGCTACAGAGGAGACTTACTGTGTGATTCATCGTGTGGCAAAATGTCTCTCCATCTGGAGATCCTTTGAAACCAGACAAGTTAATCCATTTCTAAAAGACTGGGGGGTTGGCGGGGGCAGACAGGCATAGGGTAGACAATCCATTCCAAAAGAGAGAAAGGGGAAGGAAAAAAGGGTTCACGGGTCCCAGGCAATTCTGAAACCCTGGAGGGAAAATCCCATTAGACTTCTTTCACTATTTCCCATCTAAAATTTTTAACTGAGCTATGCAAGAGTAAAAAGTTACCAGACAGAGACACCAAACAGACAGTGCAGGATAAATTTACCAAGAGAGTAGGTTAAAAGGGAAACTTCTCCTTCAGGCCTATGGTGGGCATTTCTTGTTTACTTAAGTACCTGCCGTCTCTCAAAGAATGTCCACTGGAATTCGAATATATGTCATGATTTTGCCCGCGCCCACCCCTAGTCAACTTGGGAGGGAAGCGCAACTCTAGCCTTTCCTTACTCTGGACACAGGGGGCGGTAAGGCCGGAGGGCGGCCGAGAAGGCGAGGGGGAGCGACGCTCTTGCTCTCTGGACGACAACGTGCCCACGTCCTGAGGCCGCGCCCAGACCCGGAAGCGGGGCCGTCACGTGGGGCGGCGTGGGTTGCTGTCTTGGAAACGCGGAGCCCGCGCTCCTAGCGAAAGCACCAGGGCGGGGGTCTGCGTTGGAGGAAGGGACTGCTCCGGTGATAGAATGCTGTGCGTCGGAAGGCTGGGCGGCTTGGGAGCCAGAGCAGCAGCTCTGCCGCCCCGGCGGGCGGGCCGGGGAATCCTCGAAGCCGGGATCCGGGCCCGAAGGGTCAGCACCAGCTGGTCTCCCGTGGGCGCCGCCTTCAATGTCAAGCCCCAGGGCAGCCGCTTGGACCTGTTCGGCGAGCGCCGGGTGAGCGGCGCAGGAGGAGCTCCCCTCAGTCCCCGAGCTAAGCCGACCCCTGCTCCGCGCGGCCAGCGACACTCAGGGCGAGATTGTTTGGGGCTGGGAGGAGGCGGGCAGCGAACCCACCTTTTACAGTGGCGTCTTGTGTGCGCTCTCGATGAGGGCAAGGTCACTTCTGCTTTGAGGGGCCGGGTTTAGTGGTCTCCTCCCCAAAGTGTCGGGTCCAGGAACTGCTTCTGCAGGAGCCCCTTGCTCCACGTGAATCTGAATAGTTCGTCCTGGCAGTGACGGTGAATTCGGCCTGCCAGGACCCGCTCTCTGCATACACTCAGGCGCACCCCTGCTAAAGCCCTTTAGCTCCAGCGCTACAGTCCTGCCTTAAGAGGCCTATCCCTGTGCGTTCACAGGCGGTATCACATGGTCTTTTTGCAAGGACACGGCTGCCTGCAGTCGAGTAATGGTAATTTCATTAATACCTGAAATTCCATCACCTATTAATTTATTTCAAAGCTTTGGGCTTCCTTGTTTTAAAACACAAAACTCTGTTGAGACGAGTCTCACTTCCCATAGTGCCATGGAATTGGCCACTTTGATTTCTTACCCCAGGAAGTCACTAGACTGCGTTGTCTAGTGAAAGGTGAGAGGAAGGCAAGGTTGGAAAGGACTTACCTGATGCCTGTTCTACTTGGAGTTTGTACATTTTGTCCGTTTTAGGTTAAGAATTACTTTTATTTTTGCCTTTTAAAATTTCGTTATACTGTATTGCCTTTTAAAGAGAACTCTAGGGTATTGTTGCACTGAGCTAAAGTGTGTGATTCTTGTTTTATCTCCATTATCAGCTTTGTCTATTTTAAAATTATTTTGTGTGAAATTTGCTACACCACCTTCCTTAAGGGTATGTAGTGTTGATATGAACATAGTTGGTGTGAGAACTACTTGTAGGCGCTGAGCAGAAAGACGTGAGGGGAAGCCTGATTTTGGGTAGATGAGATATAACTAATTTTAGCTTTATTTTTCTCTTTTGTATCATGATATTGGGCACTGATTTTCAAATTTTAGAGTTGGTTTTTGCCTTGGAAAGAAAGGTTTACTCAGTTTTTTAGCATTATGGTCACTGGTAATCCGAGAGCTAGAATTCCCGAGAGCAATATGGGCAGCTTGTACTGGGAAGTGGAAGTAGTCTGTGCTTGAATCACATTAAATCAGTATAAAGATGGCGTTTGTGTTTGGTCCTGATTCTGCTTTGTCCCCCACTGACTTTCTTTTATTTTTTTAACTTGTAATATATTTTGAAGAGAGATTACTAGCTTAACTTCATCCATCCCTTATTGTAGAAACAGTAGGGCTTGTCAGGCCTGAAGGTTTACCTGTTGGTATTTCTGAAAATCTATGTGTTAAGCACCTACAAAGTGAATTAACAAAGCCTAGCATCTGCTCCGGTCATTTGTTTCTTTCGTTGAGTTCCCCCCTGTGTTAGACATTCTGTTGGATAGCTAGTTAAAGAAATGAAGGGCAGGGCTCTTGGGTCTGGAAGCTCACCTTTTCAGGAGAGAAGACTTTCAAACAGATAAATTGTCATAGAGAAGTATGGAAAAGTGTGGGCTTTACAGATGTACAGAGCGGGTTCGAGTTCTGTCTTTCCCAATATTAATTTGTGACCTCAAACAAGTTTTTTCTAACCTCTTAAAGCATGTGTCCTGATCTGTAAAAGAATGATACTCTGTTGTGTAGGATTGTGTGATTTAAATGAGAACATATATAAAGTAGCAGGCACACTTCATGGTATGCGGTAGGTGCATATTAAATGCTTTCTTTCCCTGCCTTCCTGAGTGTGCTAACAAGCGTGATTGAATAGGTAACAAGAGAATGGTCATTCCCATTAGATCAGTGATTTTTGTTTTTATCAAGATATTGAAATGTCTTTCGAATGTATAAAATTTGCTCCCAGTTTCAGCCTATGATTTTAATATGTTCATTAAATTTTTCTAAAGTATCTATTGCTTCATAGTGAAGTCATCCTCCCTATTTGATAGTTGTAGAATGATTGGTACTATGTACTGAGATCTCACTCTGTCAGATGCTGCTGTTAGTACTTTACATATACTTAGTACCTGTGTCCATGCTATAAGGTATGTATTGTCATTCCCATTGTACGTGATGAAAAAAATATGAGGCCTAGGAGGAGAAATAACATGACCAGGGTTATAAGCTAATAATAATTATGGCTAACATCTGTAAATGCTCTGTGCCAAACACTGCTTTATATATATCTATATATATATATAATTTCATTTAATCCTTGTGGCCACTCTTAGGTTCTGTAGAAGTGACAGCTGGATTTTGAACCCATACCATTGTTGTTGTTGTTTTTTTCCAGAAAATAATTAAAAATTGAAGAAAAGTAATGTTCTGAAAACATTTTTAGTGTAATTTATGTGGAGTGATATGGGGAGTATGATAGTGGTATCCGTGATCACAGGTATAACATGATACACCAATGAAAGCCAAGATCTCCTTTATGATAAAAGTAATTTTAGTAAATATAAAAAAAGCACAATTTTGAATTTTGGTTATAAATGAGACGTCTTCTTTGGTTCGAAGGGTCTTTTTGGAGTTCCTGAGCTGAGTGCCCCGGAAGGATTTCATGCTGCACAAGAAAAAGCCTTGAGAAAGGCAGAATTGCTTGTGGGCCGTGCGTGTTCCACCCCACCTGGGCCCCAGACCGTGCTGATCTTCGATGAGCTCTCGGATTCCTTGTGCAGAGTGGCCGACTTGGTAAGATGCTTTGCCTCAGACTTGAAGCTGCCTCTCTTTCAACCTGTTAAAATTTAAGTGAAATTTATCCTTTGTTGTGTACTATTAATATTAGATTATAAAGTTAAAAATGTCTGAAACTATTTGAGATCCATTGGGTATAATTTTTTATGATGAAATATGTCATTAGGAATGGGAAAATATTATAGGAAAAGGTGATATTTAGAACTTGTACTTTAATATGTATGTTTAATAAAATATACATGTAATATATAATGAATGAATACTAATATAGCAAATATTTGCTATATTTGGGTAATATATATTTACATATATATTCATTTGACAGAGATTCTTCATTTATGAAAGCTTCTCCCAAAATTCTAAGAACACTTTATGTGTACATTTACAACAAAATTCCCCTTTTTCTTTTTTTAATAGAGACAGGGTCTCCCTGTGTTGCCCAGGCTGGTCTTGAACTCCTAGCCCCAAGTGAACCTCCTGCCTCGGCCTCCCAAAGTGCTGGGATTATAAGTGTGAGCCACTTCTTTTTCATAAGAGGTGTGAAAACCAGTTTTAATAAACCTTTTTAGGAATGCCTTTTTTTTTTAATTAAAAACCAAGTTTTGACATTAAAATGATTGTAAAGACTTTTTTTTTTTTAACATTTTAAATTTGAAATAGAAGTATATACCTAGATCTCTTCACCAGCTAGGAAATCCATTGCTGAGATAGCAAAATTTTCTTTTTTTTTTTATTTTTAATTTTTGTGTGTACATGTATATATTCATGAGGTACATGAGATGTTTTGATAGAGGCATGCAATGCATAGTAATTACATCAGGGAAAATGGGGTATCCATCCCCTCAAGCATTTATCCTTTGTGTTACAAACAATCCAATTATACTCTTCTAGTTATTTTAAAATCTACAATTAAATTATTATTGACTGTAGTCACCCTGTTGTGCTACGAAATAGTAGGTCTTATTCTTCCTGTTTTTTTGTACCCATTAACCATCCCCACCTCCCCCATACCACCCTGCTACCCTACCCAGCCTCTGGTAACCATCCTTCTCTTTATTTCCATGATTCAATTGTATCTATTTTTAGGTCCCACAAGTGAGTGAGAACATGTGATGGTTGTCTTTCTGTGCCTGACTTATTTCACTTAACATAATGACCATCCATGTTGTTGCAAATGACATAATCTCATTCTTTTTTATGGCTGAATAGCATTCCATTGTGTGTAAGTACCACATTTTCTTTGTCCATTCATCTGTTCATGGACACGTGGGTTGCTTCCTCATCTTGGATGTTGTGAACAGAGCTGCAACAAACATGGAAGTGCAGATATCTCTTCGATATACTCATTTGCAAGAAGCAGGATTTTCTATCAGCCTGAAGGAGCTGACTCTTGGTTACCGTTGTTAAGGAAAGCAGCACACAATTTAAATAGTGATCATTTATGATCCTGTTTGTATGGTATAGAACTACATAGGTTTTTCCCTCACATTCAGTCAATGTTGAGCACCTACTGTGTGCCAGACACTGTCTAGGCGTGAGGGATACATGCAGGAATGAAACAGACACAATCTCTTACTTCATGGAGTTTATATTCTGGCATTAACTTGTTTTTGGAAATTTAACTAGGCTGTAGGTCCTTTCTACAGCCTAATTAGCTGAAGAAGGTTTCCCTGGATGAGCTGAGGTAACCTTCTCAGCATATCTCCATTTTCACAAGAGGGAAGAAAGGCACTGGGTGATGAAGGGATGCGCCCGCTGTCAGCTGGCCAGCATGTGGTGCAGCTGGGCTGCCAGCCCAGGCAGGGTATCTGTCGAGCTCTTCTTCTTTCTCCTGTTCCAACCATTTCAGGGCTGGCTGGCTGCTCAGGTCTCATGAATCCTTACCTGGAAAGGTTGTAAAGTTTGTTAGCCTCTCCATCTTTAAAAAAAACATGTACTTGTTTTTAAAATTATTATACAGTAAAGTTGACTTCTGTTGGAGGATGGTACAGTTCTATGAATTTTAACTCGTGTAAGTTTGTGCAGCCCTCACCACAATCAGGATACAAAGCTATTCCATCAACCCCCAAAAATCTCCCTGTATAGTCACACCCACCCCTCCCCACTAACCTCTGGCAACCACTAATCTGTTCTCTGTCCCTGTAGTTTTGCCTTTTCTAGAATGTCACATAAGTGGAATCCTGTATACCTTTTGACTGACTTCTTTCACCCAGCATAACTCATCCCCATCTTTATTTTTTTTCCTTTTTTGGAAAATTTCCTTCCACCCATACACCTGACTTGAGCATTAACACCTTTCAGATGATTATATTTTCACCACAAGCTTCCCGCTCTTAAGGAAGCCGATAAAGTATCTTACTGTAAAGGGTTTTTCCCTGGAGTGAAGTTGCAGGTTCTGGGTAGTTCTGTTGTACTGGGTTTTTGTTCTGTGCCTCCAGTATGTGCATAGGAAATGTGTCTTTGAATGATGGGAAGCTGTGGAAACGCACTGCCTAAAGGAGGTTTCATACCCTGTTCACCTAATTGTGTCACAGAAATCAGAAAAGGAAAATCTGTGTTAGTGAATTTCACTGTATCGTCAGCCCTCCAGATTGGGGGATCTGTGGAGTCAACCAACCTTGGATCAAAAATATTTGGAAAAAAAATTTGCATTCATACTGAACATGTACAGACTTTTTTTTCTTGTCACTGTTCCATAAAACAATACGGTGTAACAGCTATTTACATATTGGTTACATTCATTAGGTATTACAAGTAATCTAGAGATCATTTGATGTATGGGGTGTGCTGTGTGTCGGTTATATGCAAGTACTACACCATTTTATATCAGAGACTTGAGCATCTGTGGATTCGGGTATCTGTGGGAGTATCAAATCATTGTCCATTGATACTGACGGGTGACTTGGCATGGCTGTCACAAATCCCAGAATTCACTGTGTATTTGTTGTCTCAGTCTTCATCTTAATCAGTATTCTAGGACTTTTTTCTACATTTTTGCTTTTGGTCTGCACTAAAAGATTTTAACTTCTCCGCCCTGTATCTTATTTTGACATTTTTAGTATTTATCATGTATAATAATATCTCATTTTGAAAACTTAAAAAAAAAAAGATGTGATTTATATATGTAGTTCTCTGGGTATAAAAGAACCTTTCTCTGTTTTGAATTTTTAAGATATTACCTGTCAGTAAGATTAGTACTGTTATAAGCCAATTGTTTTATAAACTGTTTTTCACCAAATAGTCATTTTATTTTGTTTTCTTTTTTTAATACAGTTTTTATGTAACAGAACTGTTTTCCTCATCACTATTACAAATCAGTTTTTAATATGTATGCTAGTGTTTTGAATTTTAATATTGATTATAAATTCACAACCTGTAGATAGTAATTTGTAAAAAAAAATGTTGTAAATTTATGTAACTCATTTTTCAGGTACTTTGGTACTAATGTTATTTTATCGTTACCAATTGTTACAGCAAATATACCAAACTATGGATTTAAATGTTTTGGCATTAAAAACTATTTGATAGTAAAATTAAGAAATTTTATCTTGTGGTGATTTTATTTCATGTTATACTCACACATTTTCTTGGCAAATAAAGAAAATATGTAGTGTTTTGTAGTTTCTCTGCTTTTTGTTATAATTGACATGAAAACAAAAATTTAGTTTTACATCATTTTATCTTTTTAAAAAAGAATTGTCACTCATTTTAATTTCTAATGACTTAAGTAGCAGCAGCAGTAGTAGTTGTATACAGTATTACATGGAGACTATGAACTCATATTTTATTAAAAGGACTATGAAGAGACTGTGCCTTTGTTTTCTGCACAAAGACTACAATGTAGTTAAATCAAAGACTAGAATGTAGTTAAATGGGTTTTGAAACTATACTGTGTGTCAGTTAAGCCTCTAAGAGTTGTTTTCTGGAGATAAGTTAACATGTGAAAACCATGGCAAAGAATTTTAGCCAGAAAGTTGTAGAATATTTGAAACCAGTGTCTGCTCTTTTGAAATAAAGAATTAGAGGGCGTGGTGGCGGGCAGCTGTAGTCACAGGTACATGGGAGGCTGAGGCAGGAGAATGGCGTGAACCCGAGAGGCGGAGCTTGCAGTGACCCGAGATTGCGCCAATGCACTCCAGCCTGGGCGACGGAGCAAGACTCCATCTCAAAAAAAAAAAAAAAAAAAAAAGAATTTGCTTGGTGTTTATATTTGAAAGAGAAAAACTTTTCTGAAATAAAGTTAACGAAAGTCTTTTTTTGGACTGAAACAAACTTGGTTTCAAGGAATAACAGAATTAAATGTTCAGAAAGAAGCTGCTTTGCTTTACTCGCTTAGGAAAAAGTCAGTAATGGAAATGCATAGGCCAAGCCAATGGCACCTCTTAAAACCCAGTTTTCATTTTCGCCCCCAGATCCTGGAAGAAAGCTTCTCATCAAATTCCCTTTTGGTTTCGTCTTTCCCTTTTATTAGGCTGATTTTGTGAAAATCGCTCACCCTGAGCCAGCATTCAGAGAAGCTGCGGAAGAAGCTTGTAGAAGTATTGGCACCATGGTGGAGAAGTACGTGCTGTTCCCCTCCCCACCTCCATGCCAAGTCCTGGGTGATCCGGTTGTATGGACTTGAGCCGTAGGCAGTTTTGTCCATAGCGCTTGTCCCCCGCCCAGCAGGGTGGGAGGTGTGTGTGACCAGGGGTGGCCGGAGGGAGGGCTCAGGACAGGCCATTGGCTCACCTCGCAGGCGGGCACTGGGCCTCAGGGCTGGTCGTCTGTTCTCTCAGTCATTTCCTTGTCTGTAAATGGGGTCATAAAGTTAACCCTGCCTCAGGGTCCTTGTGACGGTTAAATGAGATCAATGTAAAGGTGTCACTTGATAATCTGAGATGACAGACACCCAGGATTCTTGTCATCACCATTATCACTTACCTTAAATAAGGGCTTTTTAGTGTTCTAGTGGCAAATTGGACTTACTAGATTATCGCTTGATGAAATTGCTGTTGCATCGATGGCTGTGGGCCACAGGGCGAGAAGCCAAAATGCTCTATAAACAGTGTCCTTGTGGTCTCTGTTGAGTTGGCATTAGGGGAGTCTAGGGAGGCTGTAAAAGTCTATGGGAGGGCTGGAGCAGGCTCTGGCTGAGGCTGTGATGGAGTGAATTATTTTAAAGTGATTTTGGGGTAAATGTAAATGTTTTTAAGCCACTTATGAGAGCTCCATAGTGCTTGTTAAAATAACTGAATGGTGGACAGCGCTGTATTCCAATACACTTAGCTGCATGGCACCATGCCAGGCACTGTATAGAACTAGGGAGAGCCCTGGGCTCGCCAGCATGGATTTACAACAGGGAAAAGGGGGTAACACGATAAGACGATTTCATATGCCAGAAATTGTTGGAGGAGGAGAGTGATGGCTTATCTGGTTAGACGAGGCTTCCTTGGAAGACCCAACACTTCAGGATGTGCAGCTGCTGCTTTTCCCCAGGTCGCCAACATTTGTTCACCTTGGCACAATCGTGTGTGACTTTCCCATAGCCGCTGAAAACCAACTTACGTAGTGGGATAGAACTGGGCCCTGCAGAGTGCAGGCACTGGGCATGCTGACAGGGCTGAAAGTGGGGACTCCCTGGGAGAAAGCTTTGCCTCTCAGGGAAAGGCCCCTAGAAAGGAGTCAGCAGTGGGCTGCCTGCTCAAGGCGCTCTGCACGCTGTGTCCTGCCAAATTAGACATGGGCTAGTCTCATGGACAAGCACTCTTCATTTTGTGGGAGGACAAATACAGACTGAAATATGGGCTTTATCTCAGGGTCTTCCAACATAAAACATACCGGGAGATTTCCTTAAACCTCTGCAGTGGGGGCAGTGCGGGCAGCGTCTGAGCTACTGTTCCTTTGCCATGGAATGGCTCCGTAGGTGAGCAGGTTAGGAGGAGGTAGGCCTCCACACTCACTCTCTCCCTGACTTCTGGGATCCATGTGTGGGAGTCTGGCCCTTCTTGGTGAATGTTTTTGATGGGTAATGACTATCTACGTTTCACTAGTATTTGGGAAGGCCCATGAGAATGGTAACAGAAACCCTTTGATTCATATAAATCTTCAGTGTTTTTTTGTGAACCAACTGAGGAACAGGAGTATCCTTGAATCTCTGAGTAGGGACTGGTGAGTGGTTCTTATAACCTTATCCCTCCTTGAAGACCTACCTAGCAGGGTGCAGATTGTATCTAGACCCAGCTCAGTGTTTAGCTCTGAGGGGGTCATGGCATTTGCATTTAGGGAAGAGGACTGGTTTCCTGCTAGTGGTACTATGGGGTGGGTTGGGACCACTGCCCAGCGTTGGGCCCTTTGCTCTCTGGATGGCACAACTGCTCAACAGTGGCCATGGTTCATTCACATAGGAAATGTGTGCTGCACACATAATCTCATTTAATCCTCACGACAGCCTAAGGTCTAAATAATGTGTCCAAGGTCCCAGAGCAGTAACAGGGCCAGTCTTGCATCCCAGTTGCATGGCTCTGGAGCCTGTGTCCTGAGCGCTCCCTTACAGTGTTTTTAAATTTAAAAATTAGCTGGGCGTGGTGGTGTATGCCTGTAGTCCCAAGTGCTTGGGAGGCTGAGGTGGAAGGATCACTTGAGCCCAGAAGATTGAGGCTGCAGTGAGCTGTGATTGTGCCACTGCATTCCAGCCTCGGTGCTGGGTGACAGAGTGAGACCCTGTCTCCAAAATAAGGGAAAGAAAGGAAGAAGGGAAGGAGATAAGGGAAGGAAAGGAGGAAGGATGGATGGTTACACTGTTCCTGGTAGGTTATGCTGTTCAGCTTCTGGGCATGTGTGTGGTACAATCTGACACCATTCTTTTCATGTAAAGTTAAAAATAAGGTATTAGAAAATCATCTAATTTTTTAAATTTCTAATTTTTCTAGGTTGAACACAAATGTGGATTTATATCAAAGTTTGCAAAAATTACTAGCTGATAAAAAACTTGTGGATTCCCTTGATCCAGAAACAAGGTACTCACTCATTTCTTTGCGGTGGTTGTGACTGTGACTCTAGAGGTGAGGTTGGGAGACTGTCCCTCAGGGCCTTTGTACTTGCATCCTCTGCTGTCTGGAATGTTCCTTCCCAGGTATCTGTATGACTCCTGCACTTTCTCTAGGACTCCACTCAAATGGTGTCTCCTCCAAAATCTTTACACAGGGTCAGACTCTACCCTCTGATCCTGATTTATTTTTCTTCATAGCCCTCATTCCTTCTAACATATCCTGTTTGTTTATTTGTCAATCATCTATCTCACCAGACTGCAAGCTCCTTGAGGGTAGGGCTTGGTCTGTTTTGTTCCCAGCTGCATCCTCAGAACCTACACATTCATGGCATGTGGTCAGTGCTCAACTAATGAGTGGACTCCTGTAGACAGTTAGTAATTACACTTAGCTTTATGCTCAAAGTTCCATAATTGATACTATCAGAAAATATAAGCAAATCAATTTTATCTACTGGGAGGATGTCAAGATCCTTGTAATGATTTGCTTTGGTTCATTAGGCTACATTTATAAATCTGCATCAAAAAGGCCTTACTTTTAAATCAACACATTAGAATATTTGATATAGGAACCTGGATATCTTATTTCTTTGCTCAAGTGCAATTGTGAATGGAGTAGGGTTTGTCCTTAGGCTGCTTATAATATGTATGTTATAACACAGATTAATTTTTTTTTCTCACTTGTTTGTTCCTGTTTATCTACATTTTGTTGGTGGGACACTTCCTCTGACAACTTGATTCTTTCTGATCCTGTTTCCTTCTCCTATTTTGTCTCCGTATGTGGCTTATTGACCCCAAATGAAGCCATTTTCTATAGGGACCAATTGATCATCCAGTTTGCTGTTAATCTAATACATGAGCAGCATGGTATGTGAGTAACTCAGTCTTTGAGGGGTTATTTTCACCTGCCTGGCAGGTATGCAGGTACCTAGTGGTGTTTCACTTTATCAGTCCTGATGCTCAGGACACTAGTAAAGCTAGCTGTGTCATCACAGTAGTTAAAGCTTTATCATTATATTGCTTTCATTAGCAAAGCGAGGAAAAGTTGAATGCCTATTAATTGTGCCAGATTTATACCAAACTGGTACTGACTTTAAATAACAACAATGTTAAAAATAGAAGATTATTCATAATCTCTATTTACTGAAGATTGACATGCCCTTGTTTGTGTATAAAGAATTGTAGTGGACTAGCAGACCATTTTAGATAGAAAGGACTTGTAGTGATAGGATACACACCACATTTCTAGATATTATTAAAAATGCCAATAGGAATTTTTAAATAATAAAATGATAAATATATTGGGGAAAATAAACTGGATAGAATATCAGCAGTCTAGAAAAGAAAAGCAACTTGGAGAGAAGAAGAATTTGAAGCAATAATTATTGCAGTATCATGGCACTTAGATATCATTGAGTGTTGGCTAGCACCCAGAAAGAACTATATTTTAGAACCATGCATATGGCAAAATATAAGACAGTGGCGAAAACAAAGAGTTATAGGTTTAATAAAGTCTTGTAAGTTAATGTACAGAGGAAATGATTTAAATTGAGTACTCGTCATGTTATTCTTAGATTCAATCCTTGAAATACTAGTTCTCTGAGATGTTCAGAACTTTTCTCAGAATGGTTCCTTCAGTCAGTAAGTTTGGAAATCTGATGTATCAATGTATTTCCCTGCTTGAAGAATTTTAGTAGTTTAGAGTCTCTGAGAAGCCAGGCCATAAAGAAACCTGTTTAACTTGGGGGTTTTTCCAAAGCCATTAAGAGCTTTCATGTATGCAAAGACTATAATAAGCACATTCTCCAGAAAATATAATGGAGGGAAAATTCTAGTTGCAAGAACAGCCAAAGCTGTAACACACTTTGGAATGAACTTGGGAAGGTAGAGTGCAGAACCGCAACACACACAATACCTAGGAAGCATGCAAGTGACCGAAGTGGAGAAGCATGCTGTATTCTTAAGGAAGAAGAAAGTTCAGTAATGTTTGTTACTATAAGTTGAATGCTGTCCAATTTATAAAGAATTTTTTTATTGTTACTTAAAATGATTTTGAAGTCATAGAGAATAAATATGCCAGAACAGGCAGGAAAACTCTCGTAAGGAAAAAATACTGAAAAGGGACTTATACCAGATAGTAGAACATATAAAAATGCTGTATTTAAAGAGCATTATACTTAAAAATGCCAGAATAGTCAATTAGATCAATGGAAGAATAGAGAAATTTTAGACACAGACGCAGATATATATACAGTAAGACTATTTGGTATGTGATAAAAGTGTCATTTCACATCAGTAGGGAAAGACTTGGTTTTCAGGAAATGATGTTAGACCAATGTATAACCATTTGGGGTAAAAAAGTAGATTGATTAAAGATTTAAATATTTTTAAAAGAAATTATAAAACTAGTGGTAATCTTGGGATGTGGAAGGTCTTTCTTGGCATGATACAAACTCATACCACAGAAAGATTCATTGATTTTTATTATATAAACATTGCAAACTTTGGTATGGCAAAACGCTTCCACATTCAAAGTCAGAACACACAAATGTTGACAAATGGTTCTTACGTGACAAAGTGTTAATATATTAACTATGTTAAGAGACCTTTCAAATTACCTTAAAAAAGAAGAAAGAGAACCCTCCTTATAGAAAAATGGGCAAAAGATTCTCTTTGTGAAACTCTCATTTCACAAAATAAGGAATAGCAACAGATGGCCCTTAAACTGATAGCAGTGTACCACAGCTGTAAGAGTGGCACCAAGTGTGAAGCGGGTGGAAGTGTGTCTCTAGAATGGAACTGCGGGGTTGGACTTTGGCTTCAGAGCTCGCTAAGCCCTAGTTTTCTCCTTTGTAAAAGGGAAATAAAAAGTACTTCATAAGAATCATATGAGATGTAAGGGAAATAATTTGTGTAAGGTGCTTTGCTCTGTACCTGGCACGAGACACACCACCATTAAGGAAAGATAGAATGAAGCAAAACTTTGTCCGCCAGTAGCTGACAAAGTTGAAACAGAATAAGAATAGTACTTCTGGATCCTCTCTAGTTGCGGGTAAATTGATAAGTCTTTACGGAGGAGCATTTGGTAATATATATCAATGTGCATACTTTTTGATTAATTTCTTGGAATTTATCGTAAGGAAACAAACGAGGATTAAAAAATGTAACAAGGATTTTTATTATACTGTGGTTCATGGGTGTGGGAGAATAAAAACATTTGCAGTCTATATGACAACACAAAACAAGCATCAAAAGCCAACTTTTTGAAGAACGTTTAAAGACATGGAGAACTGTTCAATGTTTGTGATATAATTTTACAAGAAAAAGCAAGATACAAAAGTATATACGGTTGGGCCTTAATTATTCTAAATATATAATATAACATTAAAAGTAGATTGAAAGGAAATACAAGAATTTTAATAGTCATTATCTTTGATAGGATTAGTGATTTTAAATGTTTCATATGTTTCTGCTATACAGTTTTGTTACATAATAGACCTATATTGTGTAATACGATAAACGTACACTATAAATTTCCATTCAAGGTATATTTGACGTAATAATCAGGAAGGTAAATATATCTATTTTGAAAACTCAAGGAAAGCCAAAAGAGTAGATCAAATATTTGATTATTTCCATTCAATGTTGTTGGTTTTTTTAAAAAAAAATACCATTGACGAAAAAAAAAAAAGTGCTACACTTGAAATTGGTTCCAAGCATGAAGCAGGAGTAAAAAGAAAGAAAACAATTCTCATTAGCCAAGAAACTCAGCTTCCAGCACAGCATCAAAGAATTTAATATTCTAAATAGCTGCTACTGGCTGGAAGAAAAACTGAAAATCTCATGCAGAGGGCCTTTGAAAAATTGTCCAAATATAAAACTTTTATGTTTTTAATTATTGTGATTTGGATTGAGTTGAAATAAATAATTATTATGGTGGCTTTCACAGGTTTGTACTCTCTGAATAAAGGAATAAGCTCTTACATGAAGACCCAATCATAATTGCCAGTTAGATAGATGTTTTGCCTGATGTTTGCCTTAATATCTGAGGATATTAAGCTCCTTGTTTAAAATAAAGTGTGTGTGTGTGTGTGTGTTTGTGTGTGTGTGTTTTGAAGAAACTTTTGGCAGTGAGGCTCAAAAAGACTGATTTATTTAACAAAAAACCACAGTGTTTTTGTTAGCAATTTTTATTACCTATTATAACCTGGGCTCATTTCATTTATAGGCGAGTGGCTGAACTGTTTATGTTTGATTTTGAAATTAGTGGAATCCATCTAGACAAAGAAAAGGTACATCGTTCTTCTGTTTTTTCGACTCTTCCAGTTTTACTAACATTTAGTTGATACCATTATTGTTACAGTCCTTGTATATATTGCTTGAATTTGCATATTGCAAAAACGTGCAGGTCTTTTATCTGTTATGAAATTCTTCTATAGATTGTATTTGAATGTAGCCCCCTCTCTGGAAGCTGACCTATCACACCATGATAATTCAGAATTAAGACAGACTTGAGCCAAGTGGAGTGTTTCAGATGATCATGGAATTAGGATGAGAGAGGCAATATCAGGAAAGACTGGCAAGTGAATGGGAAAGCTGATGTCATTGAACATTGGTAGTACAGGGAATATCACTAGGACCTTACATAAGTGTATTTATTTATATTATACGTGTGTTTGACAGGTGCAACAAGCATAGATTACACAGTGTTTACACTGGGATGGAGGGCCTTCTACCTAGTTCATCCCCTTCATTTTACAGTTGTGGAAACAAGACAAAGTGATTTGTTTAAGTTGCCATCCTAACTAACAAATGGCCAGTGTTAGTTCTTAAAATTTCTAACACTGGCCATTGTTCTTTCTAGCGCATAACATCCTGAGAAACCAAGTGCCTCATTTCAGTTGTAAATTCAGAGTTGGAAGAACAGGAGGGACTTGACACCATTGGAAGTTCATCCTGCCCCATAGTCTCCCCCACTCACCTGCAGTCTGGACTATTATGGCTTTTTGTTTGTTTATTTGTTTTAAACAGTAATACATTTTTCCTAGTAAATATAGTAGAATTAAACCACTTACTATGAAGAGATTAAGTTATCAAAATATCTGGAAAAGTAGAAGGCAGGGCCTTGGAAATATGTATCACATACAATAGATGTTACCATTTTGATAGGTGCTGAGTTTGAGTAATGCTGTAACACCTCACACATCTGATGTGTTTGTGTGGCGTTAAAGGCTCAGCATGTGATTCCTGGTCTGACCCTGAGCCAGGACGTGCCTTCCCAGCAGCCCATGAGGCTTATGTGCTCTACTGTAAACTCACATTGCCTAAAGTGACCACATTTGCCCCTTTCCAAATCAATTCTTCATTAATACTTCTCTGTAAAATGAAATTTGGGAGTTAGTTGTATTCTTTCCCTTCCTAATATTCTCATATCTTCTAACCAAGTCCTTGCATTGTTCCTACAGTCCTGCATCTGTCTGCATCCCAAAAGCAAATCACCTTGATTCTTGTCACCAAACACCCGGGCTGTTCTAAAGGCCTCTGTCTTCCTAACAGTGATTTAACATCAACTCAGTATTTGCTATTTTAAATCATATGTTTCTCATCAAATCCTCACAACAACTTTGAGCTTGGTGCTACTATTATTCCTTGCTTTTTTTAGACCAATGCTGTAGAGGTTGTGGGACGTTATTTTGTAAGCACAGACAGACTCCAGAGCCTGCATGACCAGCATGTCGCCATCCTGCTAGTCAGTCTTCCCCGTCTGTGAACATTGGATTAGTTTTCATAAAGTATTGATTTGTTACTCTCCTGCCCAGAATCCTCCTGTGGACTTCCCATTATCTAGTGAAGTTAACATGTAACAAAGAGCTCACACTCGTGGCTGTGCTCCGGCTGTCAGCCCCTCATACACAGTGCCCTCCCCCATGTGTTGTGTGCTGTCCTTCTCCTAGGCCTGCTCACCAGGTTTCCCTGGCTGAAGTCCCCATGAAGGCTTCATCCTCACGCCACATTGCGAAGCTTTTATCAGTCCCCCAGGTGGAATTTTGTATTCGTCTGAATGTATTTTACTTATTTCACTCATGTGGCATTCTTCTTTACCTTTTGTTGATGATGATGCTGTTATTGTTGTGTTGCTTATCTAAATTCTAGGCTTACAAAGGATCAAGAACATGGATCATGTTTTTTAATGCATATTAGTTTTGGACTCAATAAAAGTATTGAGTGAATGTATGACAAATCATAACAATGCTAGCTATCATCAAGTTTGATATCTTCAGAAGGAAGGTTGCTAGTAGAGAATCCATGTGAATAGTTTTAGTTTTTATGTATCCTCATGAAGGATGCTTTTGAAATTTTGCTGACAAATAATATATGTTCAGTTTCACCAGCATAGACATGGCCGCTTTTATCTAACATTTTATTACAGTGTAGCTCCTCTTTCCCAGGGAGCAGCTCGCAGGGAACCCCTCAATATTGAATATGCAACTAAAGTAAACCTGCTCAGTTTTTCCCTTGTAACTTCCATGTTTGTTCTCAAAGGTGCTCCACTAGGACAGGATATAAAGTAGACATGCTCCATTTTTCAAAAGAGAGACCATGATGTAAACCCACCAACAAAATCTATAAATCATCAAAGCCTGTGTTCTTTCCAGTTGGTTTCTTATTTAATTTTTTTTTTTGAGACAGAGTTTCACTCTTGTTTCCCATGCTGGAGTGCAATTGGGCAATCTTGGCTCACCGCAACCTCCGCCTCCCGGGTTCAAGAAATTCTTCTGCCTCAGCCTCCTGAGTAGCTGGGACTACAGGCATGCGCCACCATGCCCAGCTAATTTTGTATTTTTAGTAGAGACGGGGTTTCTCCTTGTTGGTCAGGCTGGTCTCGAACTCCCGACCTCAGATGATCCACCCGCCCCAGCCTCCCAAAGTGCTGGGATTATAGGCGTGAGCCACTGCACCCGGCCTTAATTTTTAAGGTCTCATACAAATATAACTTATAAGTTTGAATGTAATAGAAATGTTTATTTTTAACATTATTTAATAACACAGAAATTTCATAGAATTTTTGAAGAGTTCAGATTATTGTACATTTCATTGTTACCACAGAATGATGAAGTGATGTGCCTGGCAGATCATTGAAGTCGGCATGAACTCAGTTTTTATTTTTCCAGAGATTTTATCAGTTGATAAAATCTTCAAGGTAGTTAATTTTATCACATTTTTTTTCCAAAGTAAAAGTTTTGAAGAAAATTTTGGAACTGTAATGTCATTTCAAAATCTTGTTTATCTTTTTTGTTATTCCACTTGTTACCATTAGGTGGTGATAAATGGCCATATCAGAAACAAAATAAGCAAAGAGAAATCTGGACTGTAAAGAAATGGGAGTCTCCTAAAACTTTTTTCCATGAAATTTGAATTTTCTATATTGAAATTCTGGGAATATGGGATATAAACTCAATTTTTTCAGCGTCTTATCAAGCATGCGTCTACATCATCTATGTTTATCTTTAAAAAGTATATTAGTATTGTGGCTTAATCATTTTTTAGGAGCATAGAACAGTTTAGAACCTGTTAATTGCTATCTCCTCTCCCAGAAAGATTTGTGTACACATTCACCTGAAGCCCAACATGAGCCCAGTGCGGAGCCTGTCTAGTTTTTTAGTAACCAGTAACTGAAAATTCATATGCAGAGCCTGTCTAGTTTTTTAGTAGCCAGTAACTGAAAATTCAGCCCTTCTCCTCCAGTCAGCCTGACTAATTATGTGGTTTCTACTTTATATTTCATCTTAAAGCATTTATGGCAACACCTTTGCTAATACACATTTTCTCAGGTGATTGTGTGTTACAAAGGTATGACTGCAAGATTAAACCTAAGCAGATGTGTCCGCACCATCCACATCCTCATCACTGACCATTTGAAGGCCTGGCAGGAGCAAGGACCATGTGCCACATGGCAGGGACACAGAGTAGAAGAAAGGACCATGCCCTGGGGCTCCAGTCTACTTCTTAGACTTCCCTGTATCATTCTGTAGCAGCTCAAGCACATGCAAAATCAGAACTTTTTTCCCCCCTGAGACAGGGTCTTGCTTTGTTGCCCAGGTTGCAGTGGTGTGATCATAGCTCACTGAAGCCTTACCTCCTGGGCTCAAGTGATCCTGCTGCCTCAGCCCCACAAAGGGCTGGGACTGCAAGCATGTGCTACCACACCCGGCCAAAATCAGAACTTTTAAAATGTGCTTCGCCCTTCTGGAGGCTCACTACACTTTTGCAAAGAACTGTATTTTTTTTTTTTTGAGACAGAGTCTCCCTCTGTCTCACAGGCTGGAGTACAGTGGTGCAATCTCGGCTCATTGCAACCTCCGCCTCCTGGGTTCAAGCGATTCTCGTGCCTCAGCCTCTCGAGTAGCTGAGATTACAGGCACACGCCACCACGCCCAGCTAATTTTTGTATTTTTAGTAGAGATGGGATTGCACCATGTTGGCCAGACTGGTCTCCAACCCCTGACCTCAAGTGATCTGCCCTCCTTGGCCTCCCAAAGTGCTAGGATTACAGACGTGAGTCACTGCACCTGGCATGTGTTTTTCAATGTTGTTAATTTCAACAATTAGTTATATAACCTAGACGCAAAATAGAACTAGAAGTTATGTAAACCTTAAAGCATAGAAACATCAGAAAACCATAAGTATGATCTTTTTGTTAGAATATTAAATATCTGTTAAAAGTAAAATTAATATATTATTTATAATATAGTAATAATGTATTCATTTTACTAAACTTTAATATTTTGTTAAATGATAATTCAACAATGTATATGTTGATTTGACATCTTTATATTTTGTTTATTAAATTGTGAAATATTAATTCAAAATGCCTTTAAATAACTTTTACTCCTCCTGCATACAGCGTAAAAGAGCAGTGGACCTCAATGTTAAAATCTTGGATTTGAGTAGTACATTTCTTATGGGAACCAATTTTCCCAACAAGATTGAGAAGCATCTCTTACCAGAACACATTCGTCGTAACTTTACATCTGCTGGGGATCATATCATAATTGATGGTCTCCACGCAGAATCGCCAGATGACTTGGTATGTGTTTCATTCTCTTTGTTGTTTAGGTCCCATCTGTGCGTTGCTACTGTTTTAACCCAAAATTCAGTGATAATATAATAGTATCCTTAAAAACTTTTTAGCATTACTAAGCCCTAAAAATTTAACTTGTGGAATTATTAATGCCATAAACACTTCAAAGAATGAAAATGATTTAATTACTTATATTTCCTACAAGACTCCTTATTTTTAAATTATGATTAATAACAGCATTGACTGACATTCTAGACTACAGAGACTTTTAAATTCATGCAGCCTTACTTCTCCTGGTTAAGACGCTTTATAGCATAGAGATCCACTCACTGGGTAGAGGTTTGCCCCGCCGTACCTCAGAACAGTACCCTAGAGCTGCAGTCAAGTATGCTGTTGCATCCCATGCTATTTTATGACTCTGGAAGCTTTATCGCCTCGTGTAGACCATTGCTTTATTTTGAAAGCGGTGATCATCTGCAGATCAAGTGGCGAGCATGAGCCTGTGTTATTGTTGCATAGGACTGTGTCGTGGTATTTATAGCCTTCACCATTTACTTTTTAAACACAGGTGCGAGAAGCTGCTTATAAAATTTTTCTTTATCCCAATGCTGGTCAATTGAAATGTTTAGAAGAATTGCTCAGCAGCAGAGATCTTCTGGCAAAGTTGGTGGGGTATTCCACGTTTTCTCACAGGGCTCTCCAAGGAACGATAGCTAAAAATCCAGGTAAGCCTGTTTATCCATCATTTAAGGGCAAAATAGGATTTTTATGAAACTGAGCTTTTGATTTTAAATAGCTGTAAATTAGTGTTCTATTTTTAATACATGCAGAGAACCATTTATTGAGATTTTCTATGTATTTTTATAGGAACCATTTTTAAATAGAGCTAATAATTTGGCATAATTCTGTCTAACCAAAGAATTTTATTTTGTGTGAATGTTGAGAGTAAAATCATAACCTAAATTTTCATTTTGATGTTAGTCTAAATTGTTTTTATTTTAACCCAGTTTCTGTGCTGAATTTGACTAATTGGTTAGAATTAGGGTAAGAGAATGAAAGATCAGTATGTTTACTGAGGTCGAGGTTAAATGTAAGTTAGATCATATAAAAAACACAGTCAGATAAACCTCCTTTTCAGAGAGAAGAGTACTTCTTAGGAAGGTTTGTGCTAGGTGAGGTGTTATGGAAGTGTGTCGTTGGGTTTGTCATAAACTTGCCTTGTGCTATGTTGAGTTCCTTATGATTCATAATGTCTAAGAGAAAATGTTACACAATAATAATATAAATATACATAAGACGTTTTTTCAAAAGCATTTATTAAAACTTACAGTTGTAATTTAGGTGGTGAGTCAGGAGTAGGGTGGCCATGATGGTGGAGCTGTGTGAGACTCAAGGTCTTGGCAGTGAAGTTGCAAGACTTAGTGAGGGTGAGAGGGAGGAGGAGGCATTGTGGTGGGCCCCCTGGGTTTCTGGTTGTACATCTGGTTAGACATTCCACTCACGGACAGAGGGGACACTGGGGGCAGATCATAACCTGAATCCTCGCTTGTCTTTATTCCTTCTGTGCTTATCCCTTCTCACCCTAGCATGTTCCTGTCTTCTCCAAAGTTCTCTAAATGCACTCAATCTTTCTTCTTACTCTTTCATAAACAACTGTTTCCCTTGACCTGTCAAGGCTCTCGGTTAAGTTACAGGCGTGTCACGCTCGTTGCGGCCTGGGTTCCCTTGCTCATGTCACTCTCCTATGGAGAGCAGCTTTTCTTCCTGGTCTGCCTGTTAAAATCTTACCCCGTTTTTTTAGTGCTCAGCTCAAAACCCACCTCTTTCATGAAGCTGGTTAAACTTTTTCACTTTCCTTGGACTCCCTTGTCCCCAAACCCTTAAAACACTTATAATTTGTTTCATATAATCGAAGCTCCTAAACAGATATAATATGTATGTTATGTATTAAATGTGTGTTTTTAGTGTATGTTTTTTCTTTTTTTTGTAAGTATCAGTTTGGTGAAAAGTATGTTTTTCTGTAGTCGCTGTTGTCAACAGTTTGATTATAATAGTACCATATTTTTATTTTATATTTATATAAAATAATAATATTTATATTTATAAAAAATAATAAATAAAATAATAATATATAATAATATATAAAATAATACCATATTTTTATTTTATATTTGTATAAAATAATAATATTTATATTTATAAAAAATAATATATAATATATAATATATATTTAATATATAAAATAATATATAATAATATATAAAAGATATAAAATAATAATACCATATTTTTATTTTATATTATATAAAATAATATTATATAAAATAATAATAGTACCATATTTTTCTTTTATATTTATATAAAATAATAAAAAATAATAATATTAGAATATCATTCAGTGCTTATCCTGTTGTTATCTCATTTCCTTCCTCTGCCGCTCTGTGAAGTAGGTATTTGTATTCATGTCACAGATGAGGAATCTAAAGTTAGGTTATATTGCTAAAATGTGGCAGAACTGAAACCTAAACACATATTCTACATTTATGGTTTTCCATAGGCTGCTTGAGACCTAATGCCCTGTGTTTTATATCATCTACATCCCATTTTTGTTTATTAATTCAGCAAATATTTACTGATTGCCCACTATATGTCAGATATTATTCTCGGTCATGGAAATAAGTCAGTGTATAAAGCAGAAGAAAATTCCTATCCTTATGCAGTTTACATTCTTGTAAGCAAGGGAAGACAGTTAAGAACGAAATAAGTAGATAAAGTATGTGGTATGTTATTAGTTAATACAAGCCGTGGAGAAAACTGAACAGGGAAGGGGATAAGGAATGTGGGCATGTAGGCTGGTGTTGGAGTTTTAGAGAGCATTGTCGGAGGGCACACTTAGAATGTGGAATGTGAGCATGCTCTTGACAGACACAAGCGTGAGGCTGTGGCTCTTGCGGGGAGAAAGGTTTCAAGCAGATTTACTATCAAGTGCTAAGGTCTTGAGGCAGAAAAATGCCTGCCACGTTTGAGGAGGGCAGAGTGGCTGAAGCGCAGTGTGTGTAAGGAGAGTGGCGAGAGGTGGGAACAGACTAACAAGGGACGGCATTAAGTAGAGACTTGATGCAAGTGCAGCAGGTCACTGTGGGGGTTGGGGCAGAGGAGTGAGATGATCTGACTCCAGTGCTAATGGTGAGTGAGTGCTGCTGTTCCTGAGAGAAGACTGCAGCAGGGCCAGGGTAGAAGAGGGCCTGTTTAGATGCTGTTTTGCAGTAACCATGATGAGAAATGTTGGCATCTTGACCAGGTGGTAGCAGGGAAGGTGGTAAGATGTGATCAGATTCTGGGTACAGGGTATTTGGAAGAGGGAGCCAACATTTTCGACCTAAGCAACTAGAAAGATAATGAGTTACTACTGTTAACTAAGATTGGGAGGACCGGGAACTTGGTTTGGTTCAAGTTAAGTTTGAGATACCAGATAAGGTTCAAGTGGTGAAGTTGGGTAGGCAGTTAGATAGAGTGTGGAGTTCTGAGCTTCATATGTAAGTCTGAACCTCTAAAATGAGATTCTGATACCGCTAAGAGAGTGAACTTAAAGAACAAGTCCAAGGACTGCGCTCTGGGGCCTTCAAGTTTAAGAGGCCAGGCATGTGAGGAACTGCTAGTTAACGCTGCCAGATGTAAGGGCCACTGAGGGAGGTGGAAAGTGATTACAGGGTGTGGTCCTGGAGGCCGTGCAGAAGGTCTGTCTGCAGGAGAAGGGAGAGATCAGCTGACTCATGCTGTGGCCAGGTCACATGTGAGGAGGGCTGGGCATGACCACTGGCTGTAGCAGCGTGGAGCTCACTGGACCTGCAGCACCCAGCTCTAGATTCTGTGACTGGCAGGTCACCCTTGTGCACTAAGTGCTTGGTGTGCTGATGTATTGGCAGGGGGCTGTTGTGCACATCATCACATAAGATGTGCTCTGGGTCCTTGAGGATTTAAAGCTTAGTTGAGGAGCCGGATATATGCATATAAAAAGATAAATAATAATACAGGTTGGCACATTTTCAGTGCCGACGGAGTAGTACAGACAAAACAATGCCATGGGATTTAGGAGCTCGGGGTGTTTGTCAGATGCGTCTGTGGCTGTTGAAGGCGCCCTGAGAGAAATGAAACCGTCATGCACAGTGATGGAGTGAGCCCTCAGCAGAGCAGAAGGAAGACAGGAGAGGCTGACTGAGGCTAAGGCGGGCATTCATGTGGCCAGTGAGGCCACAGGAGGAGGTAACTGCGGTGAGGCACTTAGTGGGAGGTTTCAAACTGAATCTTAGTATGACAATTCTCTGGGGACATTGATTGAGGCAGGCCAGGTGCGGTGTCTCATGCCTGTAATCTCAGCATTTTGGGAGGCTGAGGCAGGCAGATCGCCTGAGGTCAGGAGTTTGAGACCAGCCTGGCCAACATGGTGAAACCCCATCTCTACTAAGAATACAAAAATTAACTGGGTGCGGTGGTGGGTGCCTGTAATCCCAGCTACTCAGGAAGCTGAGACAGGAGAATCCATTGAACCCTGGGAGGCAGAGGTTGCAGTGAGCCGAGATGGCACTTCTGCACTCCAGCCTGGGTGACAGAGCAAGGCTCCGTCTCGAAAAAGCAAAAAAAAAAAGATTAATTGAGGCAGATTCTTCACATGTAAAGTGACTGGAAGAATAAGATGGGTGAATGTTAAAACATGGTTATTAAGAAATAAAACGTATACAAGCATACGTGGGGATTCATTTGAAAACAGTTTGGTATGGTACCTGGAATGTAATCCTAAAATGAGATTTCATTGTTGGCTAAATAATGTCTTTGTTCCCCAAAAATTCCTATTGTTGTTTCATATGGCCCATGAACCAGTGTTTTCAGAATTTGTATACACAGGACTTGTTAAGTATTGACAGTGGCAAGAAACCTCATGGTTTGGGTTTAGGTTAACCACCATTATTTATTTCCTTAGTCTTTTATTTCACTCAAAAGGAGATAACTTAAATTGAAGAGAGGGCAAGAAACTTAAAACTGTATAAAAGATTATCTGGAAAATATAAACATAGTGTTTGTGGTGAACTAAAATGCATATGAAAGCTCTGTACACATAAGTCAGTGATAAAAAGTGCTACATTCAGAAATACTTACAAAACATTTCCTCTTGTGAGAAACGGTGGTAATTCTATTACACTGCCTTTATGGGTTTGTAAATTATGACAACTATGGCAGAAGTATTTTAATAAAAATACTTTAAAAATTCTATCAAAAGTTAACATTTATTTTTCTCATTTTGCTATTTTTTCATATTTATCCTGAATAGATTATTCTACAGTTGTATGTAACAATAAAATTGTTATCAAGAAAAACATTGATTTTAAAAAATTTATTTCAGGGAATTATACTTCTACACTGCACCTATTTTTATGAAGAAAGCAGAGTCTAGATATCTCTTTAAAACTTTGAAAACATCAGACATGTTTAAGAACTTTTTTTTCTTACACATATGAATAGATAGAAACACCTTGAAATTTTGGACTTTTTTCTTTAGCCTCCTATTAACTCTTTTTTTTTTTTTTTTGAAATGGAGTCTCACCTTCTTGCCCAGGCTGGAGTACAGTAGCACAGTCTGGGCTCACTACAGTCTCTACGTCCTGGGTTCAAGCTATTCTCCTGCCTTAGCCTCCCAAGTAGCTGGGACTACCGGCATGCACCACCACGCCCGGCTAATTTTTGTATTTTTGGTAGAGACGGGGTTTCACCATGTTGGCCACACTGGTCTTGAACTCCTGACCTCAGGTGATCCACCACCCCACCTCCCAGCCTCCCAAAGTACTAGGATTACAGGCATGAGCCACCTGATCCCATTAACTCTTTTAATTTTGGGATATAATCTGAGCTGTGGACTATTAGTATGCCAATTTAATTTTTTTCTGATTAAAAGATCATCATCACCTAGAAGTATTTACTGTATGTTTGGTATATGTTGGTAGCTCTACTTCCTTTTGAAAATCATCACTTTAAGGGAATTGTGGTATATAGATTATGATCATCACATAATAATTTTAACAGATATGTTCATTTTATTTCACATAATTGAAGATATTTTCTTTTGGATTTCATTTTAGAGACTGTCATGCAGTTCCTTGAAAAACTATCTGACAAACTTTCTGAAAGGTTAGTTTTTATTCTACTATTTAGTTTTTTGGTTATATGTTATTTAGTCTTTTTAAAGAAGACTAGATTTATTAAAAATTAGGAAGTGACCTAGAATATAAGTTTTGGCATATTGGACCAGACCTGTCTCACTATGAGACATACTTTGAAAGGCCATAGTTGTCTTCCTTATATGCCATTCTTGAAAACATAAGCTGTCCCCTTTCATTAAACAATTGTTTTTAGAAATTTACCTTTCATTTGCACTTTAAAAATCTTTACCTAAATGTTTTTGAAACTTTATTTTAACTTGTACCATGAATTTTATGACAAGTTCATAAAGTAGTGTTTCTCTTCTTTTGGCCTAAATACAGGAGGCTCATGGATGTGGTGTCTTTTTGATTTTGTGTAGTATTTTAAGAATGTTCTATCTCAACATTTGTAATTTCAAGCTGAAGTGTTTTACTGCCTTTGGTGTGTCCATTTGTTATATACAAGTTGAGTGTCCCTTATCTGAAATGCTTGGGACCACATATGTTTTGGATTTCATTTTTTGGGGTGAATTTGGAATATTTGCATATACATAATGAGATATTTTGGGGATGGGACCCAAGTCTAAACACGAAATTCATTTATGTTTCCTATACACCTTATACACATAGCCTGAAGATAATTTTATACGGTGTTTTTAATAATTTTGTGCCTGAAACAAAGTTTTGGCTGCAACCTATCACATGACATCACATGTGGAATTTTCCACTTGTACCATCATGTCAGTGCTGAGAAAGTTTCAGATTTTCAGATTAGGGAGGCTCAACCTGTATTCCTGCCTCTCTGCCCCTCCCCTGCTCAGTGCCTTCGGTCATACACTTGCCCTTCACTGGCCCTCTTCTGGGACTTAGTTGAGAGGCAGCACACCTTTAGGTACTAAGGATTTTAGGAAGAAGCAGTCATGGTTTGTAAAAAAGGATGATGTTTTCTCTTTTTCTCTTGTGATGCTAAAATTTTGTTTGCCTGTTTTGGCTACACCAACACATCGGATCTTGGCTCACATTTCTGTTTTGGACTATAAACTCATGCCTTAGAACTCATTCTTCTCTAGTTTGGATTATGTTTATAAATTCTAAAATTTTCTTTTAATCCTGGTGAACCACTGTGTCTTTGATACAATAAAGAAAGAGGGTTAATTATGCACTTATTGAGGATTTATCCTGCTTTACTTAGTTAAGTGTTAGTAGTCTTTCTCTACATAGCTATAGATTTTTGAGCAAGCATAGCTTCATCATTTTACAGGTATATATAGGAATTAATTCCAATATACATGTCATATTCTACAAATATTAAATACCCATTTAATTATTGACCAGCTAGAGTTTTTCTATAGGGGAAAAATGACTAGAAACCTTAAATGTAGCCAATGATAAAATTCCTTTCTAGGAGTTAATTTGTTAAGTCTCTTTTAAAGGTATAGGAAAAAGTAGTGATTTAAAGTTTGCTGATGAATGCTTTGCATATTTGTAATGACATTGCTAATTTTTCCAAGCTTTAGTACTCTTGAGACGTTTATCCACCATGATGCTTTTTAAGGTAGAAATTGCATTAATATGCTGCTTTATATATTGTTATTTCTCATGACACTTAGGTAAAATTTGGATTAATAGTGATTTATGTGTGCACTACTAATTATATCTAATCTTATGAATATTGGAATGTAACATAAGCAAACTAGTCCTTTCATAATGTAATTGTTAAAATTTTGTCCTAACAAGTAATGATAAACCTGTTTTATAGAACTCTAAAAGATTTTGAGATGATACGAGGGATGAAAATGAAACTGAATCCTCAAAATTCCGTAAGTATGTTGGAATATTTTTATTATAATATAGACAGTCTGTCAACTGAAATCAATACCTTTTGATTCAGGAACTTTCTTGTGATAGGCTACAGGTCCATTTAGTCTTGTTTCTGATCCTCAGTTTTGGTGAATAAAGATGTTGAAATATTTGATTCTTATGTCCCAAACTGATGTTGCCTGTACATACAGCATTTTTGTTGAGGAGTCGACATATTTTATGTATATACACTAACACAATGTGTATATATTCATGCAAAGACTGCTTTCATTCTGTGGATTGTTGGCTTCTCAGTTTGAAGCAGACTTTAAGGAGACTCAGTGGAGGCTTCATCTGGCAGGTGGCAATTTTAACCATCAGTGTTAACGTTGCAGTTCATTTGCTTATTTGTTAGCTAATTTATGGTGCCCGATTGAGTAGGTCAGTATTTGACTAACAAAGTACACCACATTCTAAAAACACTTAAGTGTTGTTTTCAGTCATATGATTATATGATCTTCCTTATGTGATCCAAGAGTATAGACAAGTATTGTTATGGCCAGAATGCTGCCCAGGTGATTGGGGGAGTGCCCTGAAAAGTGTCGAGATTCCGGATATTAGGACGCATTCCCATTTGGTTCTAGGGCACTACAGGATTGCCGGGGTTGTCTGCACCGTTCTTTTCCAAATGCTGTTATTCATTCTTGACTTAGTTGCCGCTGCCAGAGCCATAGTCATAAGGAAGATTTAGGGAAATGGGCCTTGCAGATTTACAAACTGTTTACTAGCTTCCCAGATACAGCCACTGGGAAACAGATTAATCCCATTAAACTCAGCGATGTGTAGAGTAGCATGTCAGTCTGTTCATTTATGGAAGGAGCTGTGTCTAGCAGAGTAACTACTGTTAGTCATCTGCACACCTTGGCCTGGTAGGTAGGCTCATTTGGGAAACCAGATAATAGGTAAGAATTTAGTTTGGTGACTATAGAAACAGAAAAATAAAAAACAAAATGTGTTGCCAAAAGCTAATTCAGTAAAAGTGAATATGACTTTCAACTGTTATCTGTAGCTATTTGTATATAGCTTATGGATACAATTATTCTGCAGATATTTGTGAAATGTCCAATCTCCTCATGAAGTCCCTGCTTTGGTGGATGGTGCCACCATTCACCGTGCTGCTCTAGTCAGGACCTATACTTAATCCAGACCAGTGGTTCTCAAAGTGTGGTTCCTGGACCAGAAGCAGTAGCATCACATGGGAACCTGTTAGAAATGCAAATTCTTGAGCCCCACCTCAGACCCACTGAATCAAAAACTGGGGTGAGCTCCACAATCTGTGTTTCAACAAGCACCCCAGGCACTGCACACTCCCCTCCCCCGTAATCATTTGTTAGGTTCTGCAGATTCTCCCTCCCTGTGAACTCGTGTCTTCTCCTGTGCCCATTGCCATAGCCTGGGTTGGGATCATTATTCTCACCCAGATGGTAACTGGGATTGCCTAACTGGTTTCTAGCCTTTTGTTTTTGCTCCACTCGAAGCCGTCTTGGATTCAGACAGTTTAGCCATGTATTTAGCTCAGTGTTAGGCATACAATTGGTTGTCAACACTTATTTGAACTATGAATGAATAATGAATGAATGAATTGCCACCAGAGGGATTTGTCTAAAAAGCAGATCTGATCTTGTCACTCTATTGTTTAAAATTCTTCAGTAGCTCCTGGTTATTCTCCAGTTTCCCTTCCTACTGCCCTGCTGCTCCCGCCAAGCCCTCATGATTTGGCCCTTGCCTCCTTCTCTAGCTTCATCTTCTGCTGCCCCTCCAAGCCGAGGCTGTGTTCTTTGCTCTCTCCTGATACCTGTGCGATGCTCGTGTGATCTCTATTCACTTAGTTTTGCTTTCTTTCCTTGCTTTGCTTTCTTTGATTCTTTAATTTGAATTAATATTTGCGTGCCAGCCACATAAATACGGCATGGTAGGCAGCTTCCAGTCATTTACAAACACCACCTACAGGAATGTCTTTCCCCCTTTCTCATCTGGATTAACTGCTTCTATCATAAAACTCAATTCAGGCTTTGCCTTCTTGAGAACATTTCCGAACCTTCCGCTGTGATTTAAATACTTTTCTTGTGGGCTGTGTTTTACATGGCACAATGTAGACATGACATACTATCCTCTGATTGTTGAGTCACTTGCCCTTCTACTGCCTAGGCTATCATCCTCTTGTTTTTGTCTCATTACAGCCTGCACTCTGTCTGCATCTAGCAGATAGCAAATAATCATCTGTTAGAGAAAATGTGTGCCAGGACCTGAATACTGTGGGGCTAGGGTTCCGTGGACACAGTCCCTGCCCTTCAGGCACTCATGGGGAGAAAGAAAATAAGCCTACAAGTCTCTTAGGTTGTCATACATCCCATGATATAAGTATTACCATGGAATATGGGAAATAACACCTTGTTATTGGAGGAGATTATGCCTAAACTGAAATGTTAAAGGATAATGGTAATAAGGAGAGCAGCCAACATTTGTTGAGCCCTTACTCAACGCCAGATAGTCTACTTAATAGTTAAGTACATTCAGCAATCTTATTTGGGAGCTACTGTTGATTCTTTCAGCAAATATTTATTGAGTGACTACCCCGGGCCAGGTACTGTTCAGGGGACAGGAATGTAATAGGGAAGGATGCAAACAAAGTCCCTGTCATCATGTAGTTTATAGTCTGGTATGGATTGGAAACTTGAGCCCAGGCAGTCTGTCTTCACAGCCTGGTCTCTTAACCACTCTTTTGTCCACCTGGACACCTAGAAGGAAGGACAATTCATTCAAGTATTCAAACTTTCCCTTCTTTCGGTATTATGTGCCAGTCATCAAAAGCAACTAGTACTGTAGTACTTCTTTATGACATATTTTCTTTGCCAAGATTAGAGTTAATTCTGCCTTGGTTACATTTTAAATTGCTGCTTTCATTTTTGATATCTACCCAAAGCTTCTTGCTTAGATTTAGAAAGAACCTTAATCTTACCTTTAGTACACTCATCTTACCTGCAGTGTGTTTTATGGATTAATACATGGGTTACATTTTGGGAAAAATTTCATTATGGCTAATATAATTCATTAATGTTTACTTCTGTTAGATTCCACTTTAGAATGACATTTGTTTGTCTTTTCCCCAGATTCTGGGGTAGGTCTTAGTTATACTTCACTGTCCCTTGATTACAGGGAAGTCAAAATAAGGAGCCAGGTATTTTCTGCCAAGCTATCAATTTTTTAAGGGATTCTATAAAATTGTTGTGATTTACATGAACAGTAGCTGGTTTACATTCTATAAGCTGGCCACGTTGCTGATAAAAACTACGAAAGAGTCAGTAGCTTTCCTTAACAGTGAATTATTCCATTGTAGGAAGTAATGCCTTGGGACCCCCCCTACTACAGTGGTGTGATTCGTGCAGAAAGGTAAGTTTTTCAAGAAATACCCGTACAGGAAAAGGAAAAAGGAAACTAATGTTTATTCAACAGCTATTGTCATCCACTGAGTCGCCCACAGTACAAACCCTTCCCCTGACACCATTCTTTCTGCTGGCGTGGTCTGCTCCACTCATGTATTCTTCAGCTGCTTGTATCATTTCCTTGTTTAAAACTCTACAATCTGGTCCCTCTCCAGCCCTGCCCTTGCGTAACTTTCTGGTTCTCTTCCTAGGCTGTGAGCATTGCTGGAATCCTTGTTGTATCCCATTGCTGACCCAGAGTAGGGGCTCAGCATGTGTTTACTGAACCAGTAAAGGAATAAAGTGGTACATGGCATGGTGCTATGTTATTTTCCTTTTTTTTTGAGGCGGAGTCTCGCTCTCTCCCAGGCTGGAGTGCAGTGGCGTTCTTATGTTTTCTCATTTTTATTTTGACACATATATTGTCAACACATTATTGGTCCATCTGGAAGGATATAAATGAAATAAAGATTTAAGGAACTTAAGTTGACAGAAGTACTCCTCTGGCTTCTGTATCCTCCTGTGTTTATTATATTGGAGAAAAGTAGATATGTCCTTCTCTCCCTACGGACACACTTTCTGTAATTTTTATATTATAAACCCAAGAAATAGAGCTCTTTTCACAGTGAACACATTTTAAAATGTTTATAGCTGAAGCAACTTTATATACCCAATAGGAATTTTTTTAAAAAAATCTCAGAATCCTACTCTTTAACAACTTATTAACATTTTTCTCTTGTAGTTAATTTTTGAGATATGCTGTTTAGGAGAGTTAAAGTTGATTTAGGTAATAGAAGAAAATGTAAGTTTTTTGGTTTTTTTTCCTCATTAAAGCATACCAGCATGTACTGTGATGATATGTATATTTATTTGGTATTAAGCTTTAAAATATTTTTATTACTATGCATTATTGAAGCATCAAGTAAAGCATAGTAGGTACTTCTCCAAAATAAGACGTATTTGCTTAATTATTTATTTCGGCATTTGTCATAAAAACAGAAAACAATAACTTTCTATGTTCTTTTCTATACCAGCAGGATGAAGTAGCCTAAGATCAATTAGTGTGTTGAAGCACTTACTCACTTAATTTTCATTTATTTTCCTCTCTTTGGGCTCCATCTATCACTGTTGCCAAAACCATTTTTACTTACAAGGCATAATTGTGTCCTAACCTTTAGTTAAGAATATTTGGTTAGATTCTATTTTTTATTTTTATTTTTCATTAAACAACTCTTTTTAGAGACAGGGTCTCACTTTGTCGCCCAGGCCAAAGTACAGTGGCGCAATCATGGCTCACTGTAGCCTTAACCTCCTAGGTTCCAGCAGCCCTCCTGCCTCAGCCTCCCAAGTAGCTGGCACTACAGGTGCGTACCACAACACCCAGCTGATTTTTAAATTTTTTTGTAGAGATATAGGTTCTTGCTGTGTTGCCCAGGTTGGTTAGGTACCATTTTTTTCAAAATGTGTCTCAAATTCAGCATCAGTCTTCTTTTTAGTGAAAACACATAAACTGTTATTCAAAATCTATAATAATTTGGTTATGGTAAACAACGAGGGTTTAGAATATATTTGTTTTACAAAATTGTTTTCTGGTTGCAGAACTTGAAACCCTGCTCCCTATAGTTGCATTAAAAAATAAAATGTCTCTTTTAAAATTCTGTCAAAGAAAGATTTGGCTTGGTCGTTTCACCTGTTAAAGATGTAGCATAAATCAGTAATAAAATTTATTTGTACTTTCCATGTTTATGTAAAGCATTTGATTTTTGACATTGGAGAGTAATGTAAATTAAATATACTTAATATTAAATATTCTAATTTTTAGAATTCTAATTTTAATTCTAAATAGTTAGAATATTAAATATTCTAATTTAATAAATATTCTAATTTTTGCTACTCTCATTTTTATCAGGTATTCCTTTCATATCATGTCCCCGATACCTGATTATTTTCATTAATGCCTTGGCCTTAAATATAAGTGATAGTTTTTTCACTTAACTGTACTCTGTAAATATAGCATGCCCAAATGGTGGTTCCGAGGTAGGAGATCAGCAGGACTTGTTTTCTGGTCACAACCTCCTGACCAAAACAGGATCTGGTCCAGACAGGATGAAGTAAAGAAACCAGCCCAGACCAGCAGCTGGCAAGGAAAGGGATTTCTGGCTGCCCTCACTACTCATTAGCATAAGACACTCCCACCAGCGCCTTGACAGTTTACAAGTGCCAAGGCCAATGACCCAGAAGTTAGCACCCCCTTCCTAGAAAGTTCTGAATAATCTACCCCCAATTTGCATTAACCCACTCCTTAATTTGCATTTAAATAACAGTGGGTATAAATATAGCTGCCAACAGCCCACAAGCCTGGCTCTGGGCGCACTGTAGGATCTGATCACAACCTACTTTTGTTTTACAGAAAGAAACATCTCTACTCACATTTATTTGTTCTGATTTTTCTTCCACCCCTCTCCTCCACAGTTTATCCCAGCCAAACCCCTTTCTGTCTCAAAGGCAGAACCTCTGTCAGGGGAGCAGTGGGTTCCCATTGCATCCCTGCTTTGTCTTACACATCTGTGACATCTTGCCAGGTGTCCATGAAGCCGCTGAGTCTGCACTAGCCTTGTGTAGCTCCTGGCCCTGCTGTGCTAACAGCCTGTGTGCTACACAGTAGACCTGCTAATATGTTCTGGGTGTTAAATGTGTCTTGTCAACCATATTTTAAAGCTCTACAAGGACAAACATTCTGGACCCTCAGTAAATACATATTAATTCATAGCCCCTATTCAAGCTTGTATCTAGACCAGTAACCATGAAAAGCAATCCAGTGATGAGGTTTTTTTTAGAAAGAGAATGCCATGTTTTTGCATGACATGTTTGCAGTGCTCACTCGTTGATGGAGTCTTCCACCTGCTTGCTAAGTCCTTGAAATCACCAGGTATGCTGGGAACACAATGTAGTCTGCCAGATATCCATGTGGGGCTTTAGCTTATTTTAAAGTTTTAATACTAATTTATTTATTTGGCTATTAACTCAGTAAAAGAACCAGGAAAAGATGCAGAAATGCATCAGAAGGGGCTATAAGAATCGGGTTTTAAAAATCTATTTTAAGTAGCTTAACAGGCTACTGAGTTTTGGTTTGAGGCCTCAGTAATCTTGATTGACAAGAGGAGGCTGCTGCACAGGTAATGGATGAGAAAAGAAAGGAAAAATATCATAGGTTGGGTTTGGGGTTAGAGGAGTGGAACAAAGTGAAGATTTCTAAATGCTTGTTAAATTCATCACCTTTCAAGTAAAGACTTAAATGTGTGGCTTGACACAAAATGAAATATAGAAGGGGCTTTCCTTGATTTGAGCTTTTTTTTTCAAGTTAACCTCAGGGAGTCTTTTGCTTTTATGTTAAATACCTCAGATTTATTTCGAGTTTTTAATGTTCGTCTAAAGAAAAGTAAGAACCTGTTTAGAAGCAGGAGGAGAAATTAACGTGTTTTAAAAGTGCCAAAGGTTGATCCTGAAAAATACTGTAGTAGTGTAAGTGACTGTCAGCAAGTCTTAAAGAGCCGCTCATTTTTCTTTTTAAAAGCTTTAGTGTAAGATTCTTCATGGAAGAGTAACATTACTTCTTTCAGATATGAAAATAAATTATTTTATTTGAAATTAAATTTTATTTTTGATTAGGCAATTCATTCACATGGCTCAAAAAATCAACAATGTTAAGAAGTATTAATTGAGAATACTCATCTCTACCTCTGTCCCAGAAGTCATCACTTTTAAGTTGTTTAATGTATCCTTCCAGTGTTTGGGTTTTGTTTTTGATGCTTTGGAAACACTATTTCTTTTCTGTAAGTAATGAGTTTCAGTATTTCATTTATTTTGGTGCTATTTTTGTTTGTTTGTTTGTTTATTTTCTTTTTTTCTTTTTTTTGAGACAGAATCTTCCTCTGTTGCCCAGGCTGGAGTGCAGTGACGTGATCTCAGCTCACTGCAACCTCTGCCTCCTGGGTTCAAGTGATTCTCCTGCCTCAGCCTCCCGAGTAGCAGGGATTACAGGCATGCACCACCACACCCAGCTAATTTTTGTATTTTAAGTAGAGACAGAGTTTCACCATTTTGGCCAGGCTGATCTCAAATTCCTAGCCTCAAGTGATCCGCCTGCCTCAGCCTCCCAAAGTGCTGGGATTACAGGCATGAGCCACCACATCCTGCCAATTTTGGTGCTATTTTTAAATTAAGATATCGTTGGGAAAGGGAATTCAGTATTGTCTATTCCTTGCTAAGATATATTTTTAAAATCTCAAGAGCATTCACATAATGAAATACAGATGTTTTGTGTTTTAAACTATTCAAAAAATGGGCTCTCACAGAAGGACTTTTTTTTTTGATGTGAGAAATCGCATGCTTTGTTAGTATAGGATTAGTGATCTTGGTGGTTTTAAATTTTTAAAAATTAACCTTTATTATGAAAACTTTCAAAATAAACAGAAATAGATAGGAAATGGATGGCTCGGTCAAAAGAAAAGAACAAAGAAAAAATTGTTTAAGAAAAAAATGAATTAAAAAAACAGAAGTAGAGCAATATAAGTAACCTCTGTATATTGATCTCCCAGATTCTACCAAAAAAAAAAAAATTAGCCCGGCTAATTTTTTGTATTTTTAGTAGAGACAGGGTTTCACCGTGTTAGCCAGGATGATCTTGATCTGCTGAACTCGTGATCCGCCCACCTCGGCCTCCCAAAGTGCTGGGATTACAGGCATGAGCCACCACGCCCGGCCAATTACCAAGATTTTTCTATGTTTGCTTCATTTGGCTCTTTTTTAAGTTTTCTTCTTTCTTTGCTCTTCTTTTCCTTCTTCCTTCCCTCCCTGCTTTTCTTCTTTCTCTTTTCTCACTACTAATGTACAGTCATGTGTCACTTAATGACAGGGATACATTCTGAGCAATGCATCATGGGCTGGGCACAGTGGCCCATGCCTGTAATCCCAGCAGTTTGGGAGGCTGAGGCAGGTGGATCACAAGGTCAGGAGTTCAAGACCAGCCTGGCCAACATAGTGAAACCCTGTCTCTACTAAAAATACAACAACAAAAAATTAGCTGGGCATGGCGGCATGTGCCTGTAGTCCCAACTACTTGGGAGGCTGAGGCAGGAGAATTGCTTGAACCTGGGAGGTGGAGGTTGCAGTAAGTCGAGATCATGGCACTGCACTCCAGTTTGGGCAAGAGAGTGAGACTTTGTCTCAGAAAAAAAAAAAAGCATTGTTAGGCAATTTTGTCATTGTATGATCTTGGAGTGCACTTACACAGACCTAAGGGTATAGCCTACACACATGCCTATGCTCTCTGGTATAGCCTGTCGCTCCTAGGCTACAAGCCTGCACAGAATGTTACTATACTGAATACTGTAGGCAGCTGCAACACAATGATAAGTATATATGCATCTAAACATGGAAAAGGTATGGCGAAAATAGGTATAAAAGATAAAAAATGGTACACCTGTATAGGGCTCTTACCACAAATGGAGCTTGCAGGACTGGAAGTTGCTCTGGGTGAGTCTGTGAGTGAGTGGTGGTGAATGTGAAGGCCTAGGACATTACCATACACCATTATTGACTTTATAGACACTGTACACGTAGGCTACACTAAATTTATAGAAAGATATGGTTCTTTCTTCAATAATAAATTAACTTTTGCTTCCTTAACTTTTTTTACCTTATAAACTTTTTAGTTTTTAAAAACTTTGATACTTTTGTAATAATATGTAGCTTGAAACACAAGCACATTGTATAGGTGAACAACAATATTTTCTCTTTTTTTAATCCTTATTCTATAAACTTTTTTCTATTAAAAACTTTTTTTGTACTTTTTAAATTTTTTTGTTATAAACCAAGACACAAACATACACATTAGCCAAGGCTTACACAGGGTCAGAATCGTCAGCATCACTGTCTTCCACCTCCACATCTTGTCCTACTAGAAGGTCTGCAAGGGAAATAACAGGCATGGAGCTGCCATCCCCTGTGATAACAATGCCTTCTTCTGGAATCCCTCCTGAAGGACCGGCCTGAGGCTGTTTGACAGTTAACTTAGAATGAGTACACCAAAATAGTGATAGAAAGTATAGTATAGTAAATACATGAATCAGTAATACAGTCATTTATTAAGTGTTGTGTACTGTACCTAATTGTATGTGTTAGGCTTTCATATGACTGAGGGCACAGTAGTTTTGTTTACACCAGCATCACCACAAACATGTGAGTAATGCCTTGTACTCTGACATTATGACAGCTACAATGTTACTAGGTGATAGAAATTTTTCAGCTCCATTATCATCTCAAGGGACCACCCACCGTAGCATATGTGGTTCATTGCTGACAGAAGTGTTGTTACCTGGCTTGTGACTACTTTAAAGGAAATCCTAGCCCTCATGTCATCTCAGTCTTACACGTTTATTATGTACTTCTGAAAAACATGAACATCTTCTTACATAACTCTTGTATCATTATTACCTAATAAAAATTTAATAGCAATTTGTTGGCATCATTTAATATCTAGTCTATATTCGTATTTCCTTGGTAGTATCAAATCAGCTTTCTTCCCCGTTAGCTTGTTAGAATTAGGACTCCAACAAAGCCTCCACATTCTCTTGGCTTTTCTGTCTCCTGTCTCTTACTTTAGAGCAATTCCCCATGCCTCATGCTCTTCTTACTCTCTTTTTTGTCATATTATCAGCAACAGTTGTTGAAGAGACCAGGCCATTTGTCCTACAGAATTTCTAACTTTGTGGATTTATCTGTGTGCTTCCTTGTGGCATCATTTCACTAGTTCCTCTCTTCCTATCATTCCTGGAAGCTGGATGTTACATATAACAACTCACTGTTAAACATTTCCCATTTTTGGCATGGACACCCATAGGTGATGTTGTATACTTTGTGTCACATCACATCAAAAGACGTGAAATAGCTGAGCATGGTGACACATGTCTGTAATCCTAGTGACTTGGATGCTGAGGTGGGAGGATCACTCGAATCCCGGAGTTCAAGGCTGCAGCAAGTTATGATCACGCCACTGTACTCCAGCCTGGGCGACAGAGTGAGACTCCATCTCTTAAAAAAAAAAAGAAAAAAAAAAAGACATGAAATATCAGTTGCCCACTGAGGGTGATGTGAAGATGGACCCCTAGGTAGATTGATGCTGATAGGATCTCTGCAGTCTGTGGTGAGGGTTTCCCTCTCAGCTAGAAAGGGATCTGTGTGGTGTTCCTGGCAACATGGAAACATCCAATTTTCCCTCAGTCATTTACCCAGTGGCTTTAACACCCATTGATAGTCTTCATCTGAGTCAGTCATTCTTTTTAATTACCAATTCTCAAAATAAGGATTTATTGTAATAGTTTTCTGAACTAGTGACAGATGAGTATTATCTGGCTTTCTCTTTGTAAAGCGTCATTATAAACTAATGGAATTCCATTGATTCATTGTGTTTCAGTCCATTACAGTCATTTTGGAAGGATGCCAAATCTGTCATAACTTGGCCAATTGCACTGAAAAGTCAGTCTTTTAGGAGCTTGTTGAGTGAGACTCAAAATACCTGTGTTTATTATTCCCAGTTGAGTTTGAACCACTTGCTGCATCCCTGCAGGACAGAAAAGGGGTGGTGATTTCTCCAGTTGTGAGCCAGGAGCATCTGCAACCTGGGGAGAGGTCTGAGAATAGGGTCTGTTGCTGGACTCAATCATTCAAAGAGGGTTGGAAAAGCTCCTTAGGCAAAGCAAATGGCTGTCCGGCCACTTTCCTTTCATCGTTTTCCACAAGGCTCTGGGGGAGAAAATCTCTGCCTATTCCCCTTTCGCTGCTGCCACTTGTTCCTTCTCACTAGGTTTTCATTCCTCCCTGTCCCAGGGCTAACCTGGATCCTCTCTCACGACATTTCCACATCTCCCATTCTGTTCTTCCTAAAGCAAGATGCAGCACATAGGTGTTATTTTTGGTTATTCTTTCCTACTGTTCAATTTTAGACATGGCTGTTTGATTTCACATTTTGATACAGCTTAGGCTGAATGAGAGCCCATTGCAATAGAGGTCTCCTTGCTGTAGTGAGATTTGGCCCCAGCCTCTATGGCGAGAGTTCTGTCATCTAGCGGCACATCGGTGTGGTGTCATCTTCTCTCCCTAAAGTCAGGCCTACTGGTTTACTTGCCTAATCCCTAGGATAATGATGGAATTGTACCGTCTTTCTTTAGCTTTGATTTCTTAGTTTTCAGTGAACTGTGTTGCTGATCTGCACCATTAATGAAAATTATTTCCTGGTTGCCAGGAAGTTTGACTGGAGCAATTTTCTTGCCACTAGCTTCAGAAGTCAAGACAGAGCCAAATTAGCAATGGTGGATTCTTTATAGAAGAGGGGGAAAGGTCTTTTCAGTTCTATATAGTTACCTGAAGGGCAAACAGGTTTCCAGTATCATTCAGTTCCTTTACTGCTACCTTCTCTATGTAACCAAATAAAACAGTAGCTCTCCCTGTGGTTTTCAAGGCAGCATTTCAAAATGTCACCCAGCTATAACATGAGAATTATACTTAGTCATTCCTGATGCCAAAAATACAGTTTCATTTGCTTTCGATAAAGTTAAAAATAGTTTCTCTGACAGTACTGTCACATGCCGTGTTCTTTACAAGTGACCATTTTTTCCTTGCCCACACGTGCCCTCTGGCACGCCATCTTGTTCATTCTGTAACGAGCCTCTGGACATTTGCCATTTGGTGCACATGTTCTCTGTCACATTTGCTGTCACTCACTGAATAGAATAAGGTAAGACTGAAGCTATGTTTACCTGCAGTTTCAACCTGGATTCTCTGACTGTATTTGATTGTGTTTTATATTTTCACTAAGTTTGAGGCCATGGTGTTTGGACGTAATATCCAAGTTCTTTCTTTACCTTAATTCCAGGTGTGTCAGAGGTTGAAATATAAGTCTGACTCATAGAGTGTGCTTCATAAATACAGTGATCCATTGACTTTTTTAAAATTCAGTTTACAATGATGAATTCTTCAGTTGAAAGTCTCTTCTTGACTGGTATTTCTATGCTCATTTCAATCATAATTAGTGTTGGATGAAGATTAGATGAAGATTTTGATACATTACTAAATTATATTGTTCTTAATTTAAAAGACCTAATTATATTTATACCATTGTGTCATGTTGATAGTGGTATGTTCTGGTTCTTTGCTGAAAATTTGTAAACTCACATGTAACGTATTATAAACCAGAATAGCAGAGCGTTTATTGGACTTATTCGGTCACCTGTAGTGGATAACATAATTTTCTTCCTCTTTCTTTCTTCAGAGGAATCAAAGGGTTCTAGAGATCCCTTACTTCTGGGTCCAGATCCATGGAATTCTTTACAAAAAATAGTCATAAAATTCTTGTAAAACTGTAGAAGAGTCTGAGGTGGTGACAGGGATGGCACTGAAGCCAAGTCCTCAAAATGCACCTAAGCTCTGTCTCTGCTGGTTGTGGCTCTGCTGTGCTGTGAGGTCCTATGTGCTGCCCGTGGTGCTTTCCCACTGTCTAGGGTCTCTAGATGAGAGAGGAAAATGTTATTTGTAGCATCTATGCAGATAAGGAAGCTGTGGATGGAGATGGTGCAGTCAGTTGTTCACAGGCCGGCCTCAGCCTCGGAGTGCTCTGCGGAGGCAGGCGGAACCACATGATGAGCCTGGCATGGAGGGCTGTGCTGGGGCCTGTGACCACCCAAACACCCTCTGTGCATGTTTTTTCACTCCGTGTTGAAGACGTGAGCTGAGAGCACAGCAGTCACACCCTCCTGACTGGCTGGTCATGTGGGACTGCTCCTTGGGGCCCCTCAGATGTGGGTTGGAGCTGCGGAAAACACCTTGTAGCTTTTTGAATCTCTTCCACCCTCTCTGGACCTCTCTCCTTCTGGCTCTTCTTCAGGAGGGAAGTAGCCTGCATTTGTTGAGAGTCACTGAGCGTGTGGAGGGGCATGTAGTCTCGCTCTGGATGGCTGAGGCAGCTGAGTAAGGACTAAGGCACTAGTGCTTGCTTGAGCTTGTCTGCCCCATTTGCTTGAATCCCCTTGGGCCTTTGCTGCCCTCTTTCTTCCCCTTTGAGTGCCCTCCCTCTCTTCCAGGAGCCTCATCTTTCCAGGTGTGCTCCAGATGCTGCCTCTTCTTTGTAGTTCTCTCTGTTCCTCCCATTCCCAGCTTCTCCCCTCTGCCAGGTGAAACTGACCACAGCCTCATCTTTGAGCCAATGCCATGTTTACACTGCTCCTCTGCCCCTGATCATTTGGATTGGTTGTCATTATTGTTACAGTGTGTTCATCTTTCCACACTGAGGAGTTGTCATGCAGGCACATGGCAGGCGATTAATGAAAGTTTACTGCATCTACACAGCTTCTTGACACAGTGTTGCATTTCTTTTTAGAGGTAAGGTCAGCTTTGGGGAATAGAAGGGAACTGGAATAGGAGTAGAAGAAGGGAACTGGAATAGGAGTAGAAACCACTGGGTTTAGTCCTGTCCCTGTCCCTGTCTCTGTCTAACAGCAATAATAGTGGCTATAATTTACTGTGGGCCTGCTTTTCTCCAGGAACCATCCCAGGTTCATTGCATGCGTTTCTGTAATTGTTAATGGAGCGTGGAAAGTATTTCCACTTTCCTGGTGAGGAAACTGAGGCTTCAGAAACCTAAGTAACTTGCTCAAAGCATGGAACCAATGAGAAATAGTATTTTCAAACCCAGGGCTCTCGTGTATTCCAGATTGCCTTAGACTGTCACAAGCCTCTGAGTCTGAGTTTCCTCAGGTAAAACGAACAATAATTCTGATAATAATTCTTGCTCCACCTGTCTCACAGAATCATGTAAGGAATAAGGAGATTCTTGATTCTTGATGTGAAAGTACTTTGCAAATTGTGAAGCACCAAGACAATATAAGATAATATTATCTCAAACCACTATAGATCTTGCTTCACCAATTATTCTAACTTTATCATAATCACCATCTCTTCCTTTGTATTAGTTTCAAACCCTTTGCCTGCAGACCTGCTAAGATATCTCTTATCTTACAACACACATAATTATCCTTCTGTGACTGTTGGAGAGACTGTGGTACTATCTCATTTTTTTCCTGCCGAACTTCCCCCAGTCCTACTCTCTGCTGCTGCGTCCTCTTTCTAATAGCTACAGTCTGGTTTATAGGCCTGTCAGTCTACCCAGCTAGTGTTTCCAGGTTATCAGCCACCTGCCAGCATGAAATTCAGTAATTTGTTTTACTGCTCAACATCCCTGATGTCTGCAGTTTTCTGTTTGGGTGTTTTTTGTTTTTTTTGCTTGGATTTGAGATCCTAATGTCTGCAGTTTTTGACAGTGCTGACCATGTCCAGTTTCTTAAAATTCTTTCTTCAACATATACCCTCAGACTTCCTGTTATCTCCTTTTTTATCACCACACTCATTTCTCTTTTTACTTCTCTAAATTGGTCGTTCTCAATCTTTGTTCACTGTTAGGCTGCCGTAGGAGTCAATGCAGGGATGTAGTGTTCTCACTGTGACCAGTAGCTCCTCACTCTTGAAAGCATTTTGGGAAATGTATGTAAGAATGAATGGTACAATTACTGTGCTTCCTTTAGTACTTGCTTTAACTTGTAACAGATATTTGTGAAAAACTTCAGTACCTCAGCCTAAACAAAGATGTGCCCTCCTGATGATTTTTTTTCAACTTCCATGCTGTTATCATGCAGTTATAAAGGATGGTCTCAGGCCTTCTACTTGGTTGTTGTCATAGCCTTGGGAAGGTTACTTACTGTCTTGTAAACCTGTTTTCTCCATTGTAACATAGGGGTGATGGTATTACCTTAAAGGATCATTTTTGCTGCTTAATGAGATATGTATAAAGGGCTTAGCCCACTGTCATAGTGAGTACTCACCAAATGTCAGTTACCATCATCATCATCATCATCATTTGGTAGTGATAGTTTTCTGTTTGTAGATTAAATTTAGGGAAAAATGGACAACATATTTGCAATATAGGTCAAGCATTTCTAATCTGAAATGCTTCAAAATCCAAAACTTTTTGAGTGCCAACATGACACCACAAGTGGATCTCATGTGACAGATTGTGGTGAAAATACAGTTAAAATTTTGTTTCATGCACAAAATTATTTAATATATTTTGTAAAATTACCTTCAAGCTATGTATATAAGGTGTATATGAAACAAATAAATTTTGTGTTTAGACATAGGTCACATCCCCAGAATATCTCATTATGTATATGCAAATTTTCCAAAATACAAAAAAAATCCAAAATCCAAAACATATCCCAAGCATTTTGGATAAGAGATACACAAACTATATTGAACTTTCTCTTGCTATAATAATCATGAATCTTTGCATTTTAAGCTGACCTACATGTCACTGCCAGAATAATCTTTCTAAAGCACAGGATTTTGTCATTTCTCTCCTCTTCTTTCTTACTACTAATAGCGGCTATTCCCCCATTGTATGCATTCTGGGGAGATCCAGTAAATGTTGGCAAAATAAAGGGCATATCTCTATTCTTCTCCTCTCTGGTGCCTAGCAAAATTAAGAAAAAGAGCATCAATATATCTATATCTATATATAACAACAAGACAGATCAGGAGGGCAAGGCAGGAGGAGGGGAATCAGTAAATACTATCTAAAATTGCTAAACCAGTAAATAAATGTTTATTTTAAAACCAATAGAGGCCCGTATCTACCAAAAGTATCAAAATTAAGAGGCAGGAGAACCGCTTGAACCCAGTAGGTGGAGCTTACAGTGAGCTGAGATCATGCCACTGCACTCTTGCCTGGGTGATAGAGCGAGACTCTGTCTCAAAAAAAAAAAAAAATTAAAAACAATAGAGAAACCACCAGAGAAGCTAAAATATAGACTATAAATATCACTAATATATCAAATTATTAGAAAGAAAAAGGAAATGCAGTACACATAGCCAAAGAAGGAAAATAAATGAAGCATTAAAAGAAACATAACAGAATTACATTGGCGAGAGTGAGGGCACTAGGTATTTTCATACACTGCAGGTAGGAATGTAAGTTAGAACAGCTTTTTTTTGGAGGATAATTTGGAAATACCTATCAAAAAATTTAAGATCTTGTACTCTTTGCAGCAGTGTCATTTCTTCGGTTTATCTTATGGATAGGCTTGTGTGGGTGTGACAAGGACATTTCACTATGGCATCATTTTAACAGATAAACTAACAGCAGCTTACTGTCAGTTAAAAGGAACAGAGGCAGACCAAGGCAGGGAAGTGAGCTCTGGGTGTGGCCTAACCGGTTGCATTTTCTGTAAAGAAGTTAAAATCAATAATAAAACTGATGAAAAGTCTGGGATCCTTTAATATCCCCATGTGTGGGAAATTCCAAACTATGTCAGTGGTCGGATACTTCCCCCATTGATGCTTCAGGCTCTCATTGGCCTTGCCTCCTCTGCTCATGTACAACACAACAGGAGATGCATGAAATAAGCTTTGTTATGTGTTTGCTGTGGGTGACTACACCCATGAAAGAAAACAGCCTAGGGCTTTATATACTAAACTGGAAAGTATTCCAAGTTATATTTTTATGAAAAAATATGTGTAAAAATACATATCATGTAAAAATACATGATATGTATTGATATTTTTCATTTTTATGTTAAATGAAATTGCAAGATAGTGTGAATGGTATGATTCTATTTGTGCCAAAGTAGGTTTATATATACATGAAGTTTACATGCATAAACTTCTAAGAGTGTGCATAGAAAATGCCTGGAAGGATACAGAAGATATTTACTTCTGGGGGTGGGCATAGTGAGCCAGGGGACAAGACAGTATACTTTTTGCCCATTGTTACTATTTTTGAGGTGTTTTTATTTTAAAACAGGCAGTTTAGAAATTCATTTGTTCCCTGTCATTTTAGGGTAATATCGTAATATTATATAAACTTACATTCTATACTTAAATTTTTTTTCCAAGATAAATTGTTTCCTTGAATTTTGCCTAACACGTGATTGTCATGGTCATTGGATAAGTCAGTAAATATTTTTAGGTTATAGTTTAGTAAAATAAGCTGTGTTATTAGCTTTACTGTGTTTCTTTTCCATAAAAGTAAATGTCATATGTTCATTATAATCTTAAGAAGGGTACAATTTTAATATGTAAAGTTTCTTTTTATTCTCCTTTATTTTTGTGTTTTTATTATCTGGCAACAAAAAAATGAATTGCTTTTTATAACCAATTATAGTTTAAACTTTCTTGCCTTGGTAGTAGGTTCTGTGGGAAGTTTCTGCTCTGGTAAGTTGTGATTCTCTATGGCTGCCTGCCTGTCTTTCCAGTTTTGGGGGCAGCACTTTGCTCTGTGGCCTTGATTCTCTGCTAAATCTAAGAAGATTCTTGATTTTCAGCTTGTTCAGCTTCCTGCTTGTTAGGATGGAGTGGTGACTTTCAACCTCCTCATGTGCAGGAGTGGAAACCTCAAGCCTGGACCACTTCCTTTTATAATTTATTTTCTCCCCACTTTCCATGTACTCCTTTCTCTCAGTTCTTCAGTACCTCTGAACTGTTCTGTGTCTTCCTTCCCAACCCTCCCTCTGGTAGTTCAGGGGTCTGCCCTTTACCCTCTTCTCTGGCTGCATTGCCCTTCCCTAATGGCCGTGTCTCCCTCTCTGGCTCTAATATCCAGACAGTGAAGTCTCCTTGTTCTCCTTAGCTTTGCGTCCTGAGTGTCTGGCATCTCATGGGCATTTCACAGTTGGTGTCTCCAAAATGGAGTTTATTTTCTGTGAGCCCTCCATCCTCCTCCCATCATTGCACCTCACCCTCCTCTCTTCTCCCACAAACACACCCAGATTCCCCTTCCTTTTTTTGTGTTCGTTGTGCTGGCTGATTCAGTGACTCTACCATCCACTTATTTGTCCAAGCCAGAAACCTGAGTGTTATTCTAGATTGTTCTGTCTTTCTCATCACCCTCCAAATCCAATCACTCACACAGTCCTGAGACGTTTGCATCTCAAAGGAAAAACACATTCATCCCTGACCCCACTGCCCTCTGTCAGAGTTCACCCTCTGAAGCCTGGAAGTCTGTCCTCCTCTCAGCCCTCCCTGCCTCCTGCATTCCACCCTCCATGCTGTCCACTGTGCAGCATTCCAGAAAACATCAGATGCTCCCCTATGGCCTGCAGAAGCTGTCTCCCAAATGGCATCTGTAAGCAATTCATTGAGAGTATAGTCATAAAATATTAGAAATTGTATGTATATTTATTTTTCTTTATCTCAACTTATAAAAATGTCTGCTTTTCTTTTTGCAGTGTGATAAAACAATACCACATGCATATACTTTATGAATGTACTTACAGAAGGTTGAATACTCAAAAGTTATTTTAGTGTGCATTGGTGAGGAAGCTTAGAGGCCATGGCCTATGGTGCATGGTCCCAGTTCCTCAGCTTAGTGGACCAGGCGCTCTGTTTTCTGGCCCCTGCCTGCCTTTTCCAGACTCCGCTCCCATTCTTTCTGCATTTATCCCTGCATTGGTAACTGCTTCATCTTTAACCACATCCTTTCTAGAAGTTACCAGGCTATTTTATGCCATCATACTTTAGTTACACCGTCGCTTCTGCCCAGAATTCCTATTATGATTCCCATTTTCCATTCCTCATCCCAGCCCTGCCTTGCAAAGTCTGATTCCGTGTTTTTTGTTTTTTGTTTTTTTTTGAAATGGAGAGTCTTGCTCTGTCGCCCAGGCTGGAGTGCAGTGGCACAATCGCGGCTCACTCAACCTCTGCCTCCTGGGTTCAAGCAATTCTCTGCCTCAGCCTCCCGAGTAGCTGGGATTACAGGCACCCGCCACCACACCTGGCTAATTTTTGTACTTTTAGTAGAGACGGGGTTTCACCACGTTGGCCAGACTGGTCTTGAACTCCTGACCTCGTGATCCACCCACCTCAGCCTCCCAAAGTGCTGGGATTATAGGTGTGAGCCACAGCACCCGGCCGATTCTTTCTTGATTTCTATCCGAGAAGCTTTCCCTAGTGCTACTCTGCACTCCACAAGTAAAGTCATCATGCTGTCCTTTGCCCTCCCATTGTGCAGTGCTCATTCATTCATACTTCAGCACTGTCTATTGAGCGCCAGCTGTGTGCCCACTGCTCCAGGCCCAGGACACAGTGTAGTTGGTTCACTTCTCTGCCTCTTTCAGTGCCAGCTGCTTAGACACAAAGGCTCTTCATTCTTCTCCTCCAGCACCCTGCAGGTTTGCTGACAGCATGCTTGAGTGAACGAACCAGGGAGCGAGGGCACTGGATCACAAACGTCTCTTTCAACACTAGGATTCTGTTTAATGAAAAATCAGTCAGAAATTAAGGTGTAAATTTGTGGATGTCCATAGCCAAAGTCTCATTTGTTGTGCAATTTATGTTCACTTACTAAACTCATTCATTTATTAGTAACTATGTTTGTATATTTTTATATATAATTTTGTTGTGGGGACTCTTATTTTATGGAACGAAGTGTTGTGCAGTTCTAGAATCACAAATAAAGCCAATTGAAAAAAAAATGTGTATTTTGGTAATCCCAAAAAGTAGACATATAATGAGAACCTACGATATTCTAGAGCCATTATTTTTGGCTATGGCTGTATATTTTGGCTTGACTTAATGATTCAAATGTAAACATTCAGATCACGTATTTTGGATTTGCCTTGGTTTATGTTGGAATATATAGAACAGAAAAAGTTATTTTTGGGTGAAGAATAATTCGCCTTACTAGTTATGTTGTCCTTAACTTAAGATATCTAACTATAAAACAGATAAGTTAAGATCTGATTATTTATATTGCAGGCACGTTTTTTCATAAATGAATATTTTACTGGATGAGAACTTTAAATTCACTTAATGTGCCTCAGGATTTTTATTCATTTAATATTTATGTATATAAGTCACAAGTTTCTAGAATATAACTCATAAGGTAAGAGTTACCATTATAACTGAAACTGATCATATTTTGCAAGTATGTATAAGGAATGTATACAGTGAGCAATTGAGACAGTGCTTAATTGGGTTAGTGAAAGAGTAAATAACATGGAAGGGACAAAGGTTAGGGAATGATATATCTACCTTAATTACTGACTTATGACTAACACTAGTAATAATCAGACTGTCATTCTGAAGCAAACTGTCTGAAAACCCCTCAAATGATATAAATACACTTTTATGTTTTGAATCCTTCTTTAGCGCCAGTGATCTTAAGTATTAAATGAAAAGTTAATTGAATTTACCTTCAGAAATTGAAACAAACAAAGGTGCTGTTGAACCTCTCTTCCTTCTCTTAGGTATAATATTGAGCCCAGCCTATATTGCCCGTTTTTCTCTCTTGGAGCGTGCATGGAAGGCCTGAATATTTTGCTTAACAGACTGTTGGGGATTTCATTATATGCAGAGCAGCCTGCAAAAGGAGAGGTGTGGAGCGAAGATGTCCGAAAACTGGTGAGCTCCTGCTCAGCCTGCAGTTGCATGCATTTGCCTTTCGGTTGGGCAGTTGAGTCAACAGCAGTTTCAGGTTTACATTAACTTTGCCCTGATGGAGTGTGTCCCCTGCCTTATTTCTGCTTCACAAAAAAACTCCAAATTGCACTTCTGATTTAAGACACTGTATAAAGGACCCAAACATAAAACAGCAGAGTTTTCTAAAAAAGTTTTTTGGAACTTGATAGAAGGTTGAATATATATGCACCTTCATATAACCACAAATTGTATTTATAGGAAAATTGTCCTTTACTTTGTGTATACCTTCAGTGCTGTGTGTCCGTTTTGGTTAATTCCGAAATCCATTGGATACGTGACCTTTTTTCTTTCCAACCCCCATCCCATGTTGTAGGGGCTTATATTTGCATCAGATATTAATTTACGTCCTGTGTTCTGATTTATTTAATTTCTTTGATAATAACTTCAAGCCTGGAAATCATCTTTCTTCTGTGAAGACCCACTTTATATGAGGCATGAATATTTTATATTTTTTCTCATAGGATTTGAGGCTTTGTTGACCTGTGTGTGTCACTAAGGCTTTGTATTGTTTTGTTGTTTGATTTTTGCTAGCATGCTTACCACACTGCTTTCTTCACTATATTTTAGGAAATGTAAACAGTCTCATTGCCTCGGCCACGTCTTGTGAGTGGAGAGTAGGTGTGGTGGTGGGATTGAAAGGAGAGTCAGGATGGGAGGACGTTCATCACTGCATTGATTTACTTCACTATCTGTATTACAAACTTCCAAAAAAGATAGAGATTGATAAAATTCTGAGATATAATAAAAAGGAAAATTTATAAGAGGAGACTGAGAGGACAAAATGCGGGTGATGAAGAGTTTCCCCAGAACTGCAGAATGTGCACTCCACTGGGGTCCAGCACTGTCAGTTGCGTTCACTTCTGTATCCCCAATGTCTGGAAGAGTTCCTGGCACCAAGTAGGTGCTTAATAGATGTTTGATGAACAATAAATATATACTTGCAGGTAATTTTAAAGCACAAAATCGGGGTTCTCTTTGATGGAATCATTAAATTCTGAAAGAACAAAGAAGGCAAGATGGAGAGTAGTGGTTGAGTCTCTCCTATAAGCTATGTCTCTTGGAGGGGGGATAGATAGTAATATTGCTGATTTTTAACTCAAGCTGGGAGCTGCATTGTGGTGTTTTCAAATTCAAGGGTTATAATTTGCTTGGGCATATATCACGACATTCCAGGATTTGAAGGAAAAATAATTTTGCTCCTAAAATTGTCCAGCCAGCACTTCTTCCCAGCTCTTGTGGGTGGTTAGTAAAGGTATTGTAGAGGATAGGCAGTCAGGACAAAAGGTCCTCATGAGGAGGATTTCCTCTCCTGGACACAGAATTCCAAAACTAAAATCATTCAAGAGGTGGAGCAGAAGAGGATGCGGGGAAAAGAGAATCTATCTCGAGATAATGTGGGGTGTAGAATGTAATTAAAATGTCTATATGTGTGGCTGTGGATGTTTAATATACAGATTTTTGTGTTAGGGATTTTAGAGAATCAGATGGCCTCGTTTACCACCAAATTTAAATTTTTTTTTCTAGGCTGTCGTTCATGAATCTGAAGGATTGTTGGGGTACATTTACTGTGATTTTTTTCAGTGAGCAGACAAACCACATCAGGTGATCCTTTCTTTATAAACTGGTCTCTCTAGAACTGATCAGCATTTCATTTGTATCGATGTGAACTTTGTATCATTTTTTAAATTCCATGATATTTAAAAGTTATTAATGATGGTTACCAAATATATACATTTGAAATTAAGATAGAATTTTAAAATTAAAAAGTTTATGGAAATAATTACATCAGTCTATATTTGTCACTTTTATCTGGGCCATGGTATTAATTATAGTAATAATGACAACTGACATTTTATGAATCCTTATTTGTGCCAACCAGTGCACTGAGTCCATTATACACATCAACCTTTTAATGTTCACGTCACCCTTTTGACTAGTTACTCACATTATGAGGAAACTGAAGCCATAGAGGTTAAGCTACTTGGCCAGAAGTGCTAGGACTTAAAGGCATACATCCTGAGCAGATCCCCAACTTTTAACTCTTTTCCCTACTTGACAATGAACCTATTCTAAAACTGCAGAAGGTATTCCATGTGGAAACCTTACCAACCACCAAGTAGCTCCTTATGTGGAAGATTTGAGGCAGCTCATCTCCTTTTCTTTAGCGTTGGCCGACTTTGACAGCCAGTCGGCTTTAGCAGTTTCATGTAGCTTGATGGGAAATGTCAAGAGTTTAGGTTATAAGTTATAACAGAAATAATCTACCTTATGTTTGAATAGTGATTCACAATTTCCAAAGCACAGATTTTAACAGATGTGAGCTTATGAATTCTGGACAGCTACTATGGGATTTGACAAGGAAGCATTTAGAGATGAGGCTTTCAGAAGCAAATTATTTTCCAAGATGATTTGGCTAGTAGGTGTGAAAGGTAGGAACAGGGTGCAGGTCACCAGACTCTGAGGCCAGTGTTCTTCCTCTTTGCTTAAATGGGTGGGTGGTGGAGACTCAACTTTAGTGATTAGGAGCCCTGGCTCCTAATAGTCAGCCTGGGTTCAGATCCAAGGTGTGGCAATTCTAGCTAGGTGTCCTTGGACATGTTATTTAATAATCCTAAGACTAGTTTTAGTTTTATCATCTGAAAAGTGAGATACCTGCTACATAGGGTTGTTGTGGAGAATAAGTGATACAGTGTATGTGAGTCTCAGTGTAGTGCCTGTTTCAGAGTAAGTTATTCTGGGTCTGGATCCCTTGCTTTACACTAGTTTAGATCCCATCTCGTTCAAGTGATAAAAGTCAAGAGAGGCTGGGCGCGGTGGCTCATGCCTGTAATCCCAGAACTTTAGGAGGCCGAGGCTGGCAGATCGCTTCAGCCCAGGAGTTCAAGACCAGCCCTGGCAACATAGTAAGACTCCATCTGTACAAAAAAAAAAATCTAAAAATTTAGCTGGGTGTGGTGGAGCACACCTGTAGTCCCAGCCAATCAGTAGGCCAAAGCAGGAGGATGGCTTCAGCCCAGGAGGTCCAGGCTGCGGTGAACCGTGATCACAACACTGCAGTCCAGCCTAGGCAACAGAGCAAGACCCTATCTTAAAAAAAGAAAAACAAAAAGCAGCCAAGAGACATGGAAAGTACCTACTAGTTCATTATCTGACACATAGTAGGGACTCAGAATAAATGTTAGTGTCCCTTCCTAAGCTCTTTGCTGACTTTGTTTCCAGCATCTGGCACAGCATCATTTCAATGCATGTTTTGGGACCAAAGTAATGAATTAATCCATAGAAACTGAATGTGTTGTTGATGTTTTAAAAAATTAAAATTTTAGCAGAATAAAAAATGTCAAGAAAAGGTGTATATATGTAAATAGATAGAATAAGAATATAATTAAGTTAAAGTTTGCACTCACACATTTTTGGTGAAATTTTATATTCATTAAGACTGTTCTACTCTTCACATTACCGAATACTCTTTTCCTTTTATGTTTTCTGATTCTTAAAGGATTGCCATTTCACTATCCGTGGAGGCAGACTAAAGGAAGATGGAGACTATCAACTCCCAGTTGTAGTTCTTATGCTGAATCTTCCCCGTTCCTCAAGGAGTTCTCCAACTTTGCTAACTCCTGGCATGATGGAAAATCTTTTCCATGAAATGGGACATGCCATGCATTCAATGCTAGGACGTACTCGTTACCAACACGTCACTGGTGAGCCATGAGGAGGGCTTTTATTTACTACAATCCTTTACAAACATACATTTTCTTTTAAATTGGGAAAGGGGCTTTTTATTTGGAAAATGTGATCATTTTACCGTGTCCTGTGGTCTTTATCTCAGATTGCCTCATCCTGCCTTCCCCATGGTTGTGCAGCCTGATCTTCCATGCTTTTTTCCATGCTTGCTAACAGCTTTCACCAGGGAATAATCTCAGTTGTCTTTCAAGTTTGTCCCTTTTTACATTTTACAGTGTTTTATATTGAATTTAAGTTTGTGGCTATGTGTGTGTGAATAAAAAGGTATCTCCTTAATACCTACCACAGAGTTAATAAGTAAGTGAATGAATGGTCTCTGTTTGTATTCAAAATCAGAAAACAAAATAAAGCATGCTTAAGAAGTATGATGAAGTCCTTTTAATTTTTCATATACTTTGCCCTGTATAAAATCATAGTTCTGCTTTGTAGTTTTTATGCTGCTATGTGGCTATATTTTGTGATATTACAGACTTCCCTCTTCATTGTCTTATCCTTAAGTCTTAAGCTCACTATCACATATGGTCAGCATTAGACCACTAATGAATTGTTGGCATCCAGCATTTGTTAACTAACTTTACACACAGTATTTTGGACAAGGAGAAGGTATTGAAAAGACTGTAGGTGGGCTGAACAGAATCATTAAATGTCATCTAAATTTCTTACAGGATTTGTTACTTTAAGTAATTTTCAGTTTAAAATATTTCTTTTCCTCACTGAGAATTGACTTTGTTACAAAAAGTAATAAATGGATAAAATAAAGTACTTGTAAAAGAAAGGAAGGATAAAAGTATTAGGTAATGGAATTTAGTGAATTAAATACAAACGCTATATTAATATTAGAAATGTTTTAATTTGTTTCATGTATAGCCAGCATAGCTGAAGACAGGTTTGTTTGTAAAAGGTGTGAGCCATTGCTTTATAAGGTGTTTTAGCAGCTGTGCAAATATTTTGTTTTAATTTTGATATAAAGGAAAATATGTAGGATTATAATAAACTTTTTTGCAAATATGTACAATAAATTTATAGAAGAAAAATATTGATTTAATGAATTAAAACTTACAGTTCATCAGAAGTACAAATAAAAGTTTTAAAGAGTACATAAAAAGTAAGATAAATATATTGATTTGATTCATGCCAACTTTTTTTTTTTTTTCTTGTTTTAGGGACCAGGTGCCCTACTGATTTTGCTGAGGTTCCTTCTATTCTGATGGAGTACTTTGCAAATGATTATCGAGTAGTTAACCAATTTGCCAGACATTATCAGACTGGACAGGTAGGAACAGTAATATTGTCATCTTGTCCTTTGGGTTGTGATAGTTGGCGTTTATGACATCCTGGATAAGTTGAACTCTTCCTGCTTTTCAGAACTCACCCTCTGTTAGTAACAAACCGTTTATTGCTTCTTTTTTTCCTGATTCCCTCTTTTCTTTTGCCAGCCTATTAAACCATAGTCCTAGCATATAGTCATGTGTTGAAAAATAGCTACCCTTTATTATATGCCTGGTAATCTGCCATTTAGTCCTCATAACCACCCCATAAGGAAAGCACTTTATCCCCATTTTCCAGATGAAGAAACAAGCTCTGTAGTAGAATAGGCATTCAAGCCTGTCTCACTTCTAAAAAGCCTTTGCTTCTGAATATTTATTCTCTTGGTCTGAATTTTTATGTTGTCTCATTAAACTGAACCCAATGCCATATTTTGCCAGTATGCCTAGCATCTCTGTGATGTTTAGTCTGCAAAGTCCTTAATTTTAAGGCTTAAATTTCAATGATGCATTCTAATATTAAAGATTTTTAAATTAAAATGTGAGGTACCTTACACTAAGTTAGCTGTAAGTTGTCAACATTGTTCTGTTTACTGTCCATGTGTACATTGGAAGATACGTTCTTTCCCTTCCCTCTAATTCTGATTATACTAGAACCGTATTACGTGAGGTGATGTTTTTCCCCCTCAGACTGTATATACCCCCGGTACAAATGTAAATTGTATTCATCTGTGAATCCTTAGCACCTAGAATAAAAAAAAAGCACTGAAAGAAATTAAATGACGGGACGAATAGAATTAGAAACAGAAGGACCTTAACCACCTTTATTTGTGACTCTTCTTCTGATTATGTCTCCAGATGTGTAATATTATTTGGTCATTTCTTTTTTTTTTTGGACTTGATTTTATCTGTAGAATAATCAGTGATCTTCTGGCTGGCACAGTGGCTCATGCCTGTAATCCCAGCACATTGGGAGGCTGAGGCAGGTGGATCACTTGAGCTTGGGAGTTCGAGACCAGCCTGGACTACATTGTGAAACCCTGTCTATACTAAAAATACAAAAGTTAGCCAGGCGCGGTGGCACATGCCTGTAGTCACAGCTGCTCAGGAGGCTGAGGCAGGAGAATCACTTGAACCTGGGAGGCAGAGGTTGCAGTGAGCCGAGATGGCGCCACTGCACTCCAGTCTGGGCAACAGAGTGAGACTGTTAAAAAAAAAAAAAAAAAGAATAATGAATGATATTCTGGATAAGTAATCTGAGTGACTCTTCAGCATAATATATTTCAGTTATTAAGGTGGCAAATTTGTGATCCAATTAACTACCCATCCATTAATCTACAAAGAATTGTTCTGGGAATTATGTAGAATTGGCCAATAACATAGAGGGGCATACCCTACCACGTGATAGCATAATCCATCTATGGCCATGTATTTTGGGGACTGGGAATGATTAGGAGTTCAGTGATTGCTCCCTGCCTGAGGTGCCTTAGAGCAGAGCCCTGTGCACAGGCAGGGCCAGGAGGGCTCTGCCTGGGGGAACTGGGGAGGCTGGGGAGGAGAAGTGCAGGAGGAAGGAGGTCTGGGAAAAAGAGAAGCAGCATTCGCCAGTCAGCTCTCAGCAGTACTCATCTGTTCCACTGAAAAACATTTATTGAGGACATAGGACAGAGAGGCCCTTCAGTCAGAAAAGACTTACTGAGTTTTAATATTTACCAGTCTGCATTCTCAGCATCCGAGAAACAGCCAAGAATAAGTCAGGCAACATCCCATTGCCCGCGGTCTTTAATTCCTAGAGGAACTGAGACAGAGCCTGACTAGGGTGTTGCCGCCCGAAGGCAAAGCCCACGAGAGGCGAGGAGCAACCTCTAGACTGCTGGGGAGGCCTGGCCAGGAGCTGGGAGCTAAAGGCTGAGGAGGAGTTAGACAGGGAAAAACACGGCATATGGGTTGGGTCTTCTGCTGCTGGAGCAGCAGCCAGTAAAGGCTTTCAGGCGGGAATCAAATTTTCACTTCAAGAAAATCACCTTGGTGTCAAGGAGGAAGCGGATTGCAGGGGGTGCGGGTAGAGCCTGAGAGGCTTCCTGGAGAGGCAGGCTCCGGCTCCGGGGGCTCGGCCCCTCTCCCCTCATCCCAGGCGCGCGGCCTCTCTCCACCCACCCTTGCTGGGTGGCCTCAGCCCTGGCGCCCCAGCAACCCGCAGACAAGTACACGGCTGGTGAAGGGGTCAGGGCGGGAGGCAGGGGACGGCGAAGGGGCATCCTGCTTCCGAGGGTTCCGCAGGGTCAGGCCAAGGGAGGCGCCACTTAGTGTGGGATACGTGGGGAGCATCAGTGCCGCCAGGAGGGGTTTCTGCAAGTTTGAGGAGTCTGAGGTTTCGGAGGTCGCCGCTGCCAAAGTGAGAGCGCGTGGTGCAGGGGTGGGGAAGGAGGGTCTGGCGGGGGGACGTGAACACAGGGCGTGGGAGGACACACACGCGGGGGTGACTGCACGAGAGGACCGGGAGCCTTGCACAGTAGTCATTTGTTTAAAAGTAAAATCTGGAGTGGAAATTTACCACAAATACAAATGTCAATTTTTTTTTTAATTGCCATCTACTTATAGAACAACCGGGAGCAAAGAAAGGCTGGGGTCACTGCTCCAAGTGTGATGTAAGGTGCAAAAGGAGAGAGCTTCTCAATGCCTGTATTCTTACTAAATTATTCTGTAAGAAGATGCATTGTTGAACTAGATGCAAGAAAACAAGAGTAAACCCAAAATCTAATCCAAGATAGATGAGATAGGAAGAAAGCACTAAGCTGCTTTGAATTAATTCAAGTTTCAGACACAGAAGACGGATCCAGTGCCCTTAAGGGACTTACAGACATAGTCTCTAAAGAATCTAAAATTTTGTGATTCTCATGGAGAATGGAAAGCGTGCCCAAAGGCAAGAGACGTGTAAATGCTTTGAGCTTCACAAGGGCTTGCCTCTTCTTGTCACTAATGAAGGCACCAGGGAGGTTTATTTTATTTTATTTTATTTTATTTTTTAATTTTAAGGGCAGTCCTAGCCTTAAGGATAAGAAGTTAATTCTCTAAAATCCAAGTCTTTGTAAATAAATGGCATTTAATCTCACAAGGAAAAAATAACAGGGTTGCATGTTTATGCCTAATTTTCTATCCTGCTGCATTTCAGGAAAGGATTTTTTTAACATTATGAAATATATTCCAGAGAGGTCTCAGGTAGAGGATAATCAGTGACTTATTAACACCTACAAGTATTTTATCAGAACTATATCATAGCATAGCCAATGAATTCCTTGTGGTGGAAGAATTAGATGTATGCTTATCAGATTTGCAGGTGCCATGCAGCTGTCGGAGATAGCAAATACCAGAGGTGCTCATTCAAGATTCAGAACGTCTTGACAAGCTACAACATCAAAGCCAAAGTAGAATTTATTGTAAATTTATCTTAAAATCAATACCACAGGTATAGAAGGAGTACAAACTTGGTTGCAGTTCAGGTGTTTAGACATAATAAACTTAACATGGATCAACAGTCTGATGGGTTTTCCTATAAATCTCCTTCAATTTTAGGCTACCTTTGTGGAGCTGTGGTGCCTAAGGACCCAGAGGTCATTGTTTCTCTTCTCAGTGCTTGTAGATTTTGACCTTCGGCGTAACTTCTTCTCCATTGCTCCAAATTAGCACAGAATTATATCTAGGTGGCCTCATTCTCCTGGAAGCATGATTCTTGTCCTTCCTAAACCTTTCTAAGATGCAACTTTCTTTTTTTAATGTTTTGATCATTCTCTGAAAGTGGGATCCCCTTGTTATTTACCTATTTATATTTAATAGCTATATTAGTTTGTTCTCTGTTCCTTAGAAGAGAATACCTGAAAATGGATAATTTCTAAAGAAAAGGAATCTATTTTTTACAGTTACGGAGGCTGAGAAGTCCAAGGTCAAGGGGCCATATCTGATGAGCGCCTTCCTACTGGTGGGGACTCTGCAGAGTCCCACGGTGGCGCAGGGCCTCACATGGCGAGGGGGCTGAGTGTGCTCACATGCTAGCTCCGGTCTCTCTTCCTCTTCTTATAAAGCCACCAGTCCCACTCCCATGATAATCTCTTAATCCATTATAATCAATGGATGAATTAATCCATTTATGAGGACAGAGCCCTCATGACCCAGTGATCTCTCAATACTGCCCCATTGGGGCTTAAATTTCAACATGAGTTTTGGAGGGGACAGATACTCAAGCTATAGCAGTGGCATAGTGTGCTCTGTCCCCAAATCTGTCATAAAATCACAGTGGCTCTTTACAAATATTGGGTTCTTAGATTCAAGGAAAGAAGACAGTCTAAGCCTCTATACCTAGCATTGAAAATGCTAAGCACCTTCACCGTGCAGTCTAATAGCCTGCCCCTTGACCTCTGCTGTGGTTAGAATATGGTTTGCTCCACCAAAACTTATGTTAAGATTTGGTCCCCAATATGGTGGTATTGGTAGGTGGTGCATTTGAGATGTGATTAGGTCCTTTAGATGGAGTAATATCTCTCTCTGGAGGCTGGGTTCTCTCTGGAATGGATTAGTTCTCATGGGAACAGATCAGTTCCCACGAGAGCAGGTTGTTATGAAGCAAGGTTGCCTCTTGTATTTTGCCTTTTACATATGCACCAGGTTCCCCTTCCATTCTCTGCCATGCTTTGATGCAGCACAAGGCTCTTACCAGAAGCTGCCAGATGTGTTGCCCAGTCTTGAAGTTCCTAGCCTACAGAATTGTAAGCTACGTAAGCTTCTGTTCTTTATAATTTACCCAGTCTCAGATATTCTGTTATAGCAACACAAAATACAGTAAGGCAATTCCCATCCCCATCCACCACCCCACCCCCGTGGGGAAGCTAGGCTGTCCCCGATGCCCAGATCATTTGGGTACTCGGAGTTTTCCTCTTGTCTCACTGTCCCCAGATCCTGATTCCTAATGGAGGCAAGATCTATTTGTCTGTGCCCTAGATTTGCAATTTCTTCATGTCAGGTTTTAGGTAAATTTCTGAAAACGAGCAAAAGTCCAATACTTTTACCTTTCCTTTGCATTTCTAAGGTTCTGTTCCCATCCCACTTTCTCAGACTGAATTTTCCCCAGGTGTGTGACTATATGTGTCCTAATTGACTTAGCCCAGCCCCTGAGTAGTCGAGATGCTTGGTTGCCCACCCTTTCCCCTGCTCCACAGTAGCTGCCTCTGTTCCCTTTTGTCCTCAATTCCTCAGTTTCCAACTAACTCCGCCACCCCTACAGAAACTGCCACTATCCTCATCTTTACCTACAATATCCCTTTGTCCTCAGCATATTGCCTGGAGCTGGGCTGCCAGTCCCAGTGTGTTTGATCAATTTCGGAGGGCCTGTTTTACAGTGATGCTGATGAACTAGAAACCATCCTGAGGGGTGGCTGCTGCTTATTTGTAAAATTGGTAGCCACTTCACATTAGGAGGGGTTTAAGAAAAGACATTTTTAGACTAGAAAAATGAAACTCAAGTCTTTCATATACTATTTGAAGGATACCATGTAAAGGAAGAAAGTCATTCCAGGAAAAAGCAATATTACTAGGAATAGTGGAAGGGAATTATAAGGAGGCTCATTTCAGTTCAGGAGATTCTTCTCATAAATGATTAGAGCAGAAAGAGATGCCTCTCCAAGTAATGAACTTCTCTTTTATTTAATATTTAATGTTGTAACACAGTATTTGTAGAAAGAACAGCTATGAAGCCATTCTCCAACCTGAGAAGTAAAACTTTACCACATGCTCTTCTCTGAACCCATCTCTGCCCCGCTTGCCTCCCAGAGGGAAGCACAGTGCTCAGTTCTTATCTTTTTTTTTTTTTGCCACATTATTTATTCCTAAGAAGTGTGGTGTTTAGTTTTGTTTTTGAACTTTACAAAAATGGTATTTTACTGTTTATAATCTTCTGTTGTTTAAAAAAATATATATTTTATGCCTAAGATTAATCTGTGTTGCATGTAGCTGCAGTATATTTATTTCAATTCCAGATAATATTCCATCATTTATATACTCATTCTCCTGTCATGGAGCACACGTGGAGCACACGGGTTCTTCCAGGTTTTTGCTAATTCATGTGCTACTGCTGTGAACATTTTTATACTTTCTTCTGTATATCCATGTACAAGATTGGAACTGCTGGATTTGTAAGGTGTGCATGTCTTTAAGTTTATGAGATAATGCCAAATTGTTTTTCAAAATGTTTCTACTAATTTATACTCCTCTCAGCAATGGTTTCTATTGTGCAACATCTTCATTGACTTTTAATTTTGTCAAAAGTTTTAATTTTGCCCATTTTGTGATTATAAAATGAAATGCTATTGTGGTCTTAATTAGCAGCAGTGTTCTCTGATTACCTTTAAGGTTTTTTATTGTTTTTGTTTTTTTCTGTTTTGTTTTGTCTTGTTTAGAAATAAGGTCTTGCTAGGTTGCCCAGGCTGGCCCCTCAAACTCCTGGGTTCAAGCAGTCCTCCTGCCTCAGCCACCCAAGTAGCTGGGACTACAGTCATGTGCCACTACACCTGGCTTATTTTTCATTTTTGTTTTCTGTCAGATGTCTTTTTGTCTCATGCTCATTTTCCTACTTGGAAATTTGTCTTTTTCTTACTGATTTTCGAAATTCTTGGTAGTTGAAATAATAATCCTTTTTTAGGCATATGTCTTGTCTCAGTTTATGGCTTGTGTTTTCACTTTCCTTTTAATATTGTTGGATTTATCAATCTTGTCTTTATAGTTAATAGTTGTTATATTTTTTCTTTTTTTTTTTCTTTTTTTGAGACAGAGTCTTGCTCTTTCGCCCAGGCTTACAGGCATGCCACCATGCCCAGCCAATTTTTATATTTTTTATAGAGACAGGATCTCACTGTGTTGCCCAGGCTGGTCTCAAACTCCTGGCCTCAAGCAATCTTCCCACCTCAGCCTCCCAAAGTTTTGGGATTACAGGCGTGAGCCACCATGCCCAGCGTCTTCAGTTTCCTTCTAAACATTTTAATGCTTTCTTTTCTCTTTCAATTTTTAATCAAGTTGGAAATTCTTTCTGGGTTTGGCATAAGACAGGAATCCATTTTACTTTCCTCCCTGTGAATAACACACTGTCCCAGCACCAGTTAGTGAGTAATTTACCCTTTCTTCAGTGCCATTACTCACGTACATGCAATCGTCAGTGTGTGCGATTCTCTTTCATCCCATTGTTTAAGCTGTCTGTCCTAATATCAAGCCCATGCTGTCTGTATTACTAGAGCTTTGGAATAAGTTATAGTAATAAGCTTACTATTATTAATAAGTAATAATAAGCCTTGATATCTGGAAGGATAGGCCTTCCTTGATTTGTTCTTCAAAATTTCTTGTCTACTCTTGGACCTTTGTATTCTTTCATATACATTTTAGAATCAGGTTATCTAATTTTTGAAAAATTCTGGTAAGAGTTTGATTGGGTTTACATTAAATTTCTAGGCCAATTTGGAGAGAACTGATATCTCTGAATATTGAATCTTTGAATCCATGAATATGGCATATCTCTCATTTCTTGGGTCTTTTCAAAAGTCTTTGAATACAGTTTTAAAGTTTTCTTCCAGGGCCTTGGTCAGCTTTTGTTGGGCTTCCTCCTGGATGCCCTACCTTTTTGATACTATAAGCAGTACATATATTCAGATTGTTTGTTACTGGTGTTTAAAAATGCTGTTTGTCTGTTTTTGTATAGTGCTCTTGTTTACAGCAGCTTTGCTAAACTTTCTTATTAATTCAGAGAATTTGTCTATAGACTTTTAAAAGCTTTTTTAACCAGATAATTCCTTCTGCTAAAAATAATGACAGCTTTATTTTTCCTTTCCAAGCATGTATCTTTTCTGTTTACCTTGTTCTACTCCACTTATGAGAGCCTCCTTAATGTTGAGTAAAAGCCATGGTATGAGCATTACTGCCTTGATCCTGGTGCTTAAAGGAAACGTTTTTAATATGTCACCATAAAGAAAGATGTTTGTTATAGGTTTGTTGGAGATGTCAGGAAGAGGAAATTCCTTTCTATCTCCAGTTTGCTACTATTTTTTTAATCATTAATGGGTGTTGCATTTTATCATATTTTTTTCCTGCATCTTTTGAGCTGTCAGATTGTTCTTCACCTTTAATCTGTTAATGTAGTGAATGTTAATGTTAAACATTAGGCCACCTTTGCATTTCAGGATTAAGCCACCTTGGTCCTAAATAATAGTTATTTTTAAATGCAGAGCTGGCTTTAGTTTGCCAATTATTTTATTTATTTGTTTTTTTGAGACAGAGTCTCCCTCCATCGCCCAGGCTGGAGTGCAGTGGCGCAATCTCTACTCACTGCAACTTCCACCTCCTGGGTTCAAGTGATTCTTCCACCTCAGCCTCCTGAGTAGCTGGGATTACAGCGTGTGCCACTACACACGGCTAATTTTTGTAATTTTAGTAGAGGTGAGGTTTTACCGTGTTGGCCAGGGTGGCCTTGAGCTCCTGACCCCAGTTGATCCACCCACCTCACAGTTTGCTAGTTTACTAATATTTTTATATTCTTGATTTTTGCATTTATGTTTATGAGAGAGGGATTGCTTATGATTTTTCTTTGTCATTCTTTGCTGGTGTTCACTTAAATATATACTATTTCATAAAATGAGTTGGTGAGTGTTTCTTTTTCCTTTCTTTACAAGCATTTATTTATAACATTGTAATCATTTGTTCTTTAAAACTGTCAGAATTCATCTATGAAACCATTCGGGGTCTGTTGTTTTCTCTGTGGGAAGATTTTTTAAATGACTGAATCCTTAATAGTCATAGCCCTCTTTGGGCTTTCTTTTCTTCTCGGATAAACTTTGCTAAGTTGTAATTTTCTAGAAATTTATCAATTTGAGCCAAGTTCTTCAGCTTATTCACATAAAGTTACTTATAGCATTCTTTTATCCTTCAAATTCTGCTATAATTGTATCCTTTTTAATTTCTAATTCTGTTTTCACATTTTTTTCTCTCTGTTAATCTTGGGAGAATTTTGTCTACTTTATCAGTGTAGTCTTCTCTAAGTGTCTAAGCAGGATTGGTTCCTGGGCCACTACTCCCCGCCACCGTGGCTACCAAAATCCTTGGATGCTCAAGTCCCTTTTATAAAAGGGTGTAGTATTTGCATATAACCTATGTACATCCTGCTGTATACTTTAAATCATCTCTAGATTACTTATAATACCTAATACAATGTAAATGCTATATAAATAGATGCTGTATTGTTTAGGGAATAATGACAAGAAAAAAGTCTGTACATGTTCAATACAGATGCAGTTTTTTTTCCAAATATTTTTGACTCATGGTTGATTGAATCCATGAATGTGCAACCGTCAGATATGGAAGGCTGACTGTATTTTCAGAGAACCAATGCAAACTTTGTTTATCCTGTTTTGTTTGTTTCAGTTCATTACTTCCTACTTTTATTATTACTCTCTCCTTCCTCCATCCTTGTTTTTTTCTTCTGATTTCATAGGCATTTATCTAATTAGGTTTCTGTTTTATTTAACATAAGCATTTAAATTTTAATGCTTTAAATATTAAATGATGTGATGAAATGTTTTAACTGAATTCTGTGATTTTAATACAAAATATTTTTAAAGTTGCTAATTTCCATTGTAATTTCCTCCTTAACCAAAGACTTGTTTAGAGCTATAGTTTAAAAGTTTTAAACCTTTGCAGGGGAGTTATTTATCTTTTTGTTTCTGATATCTAATTAATTGGTCTATCTGGTATTGATTCTTTGCAGTTTGTTAATATTTATTTTATGGCTTCATGTGTCATCAGTTTTTTAGAAATGTTCCATCTGTGCTTGAGTAGATTGTATATTTATAATTGTTGGGTCTGCGGTTTCATACTAGTCTGGTAAGTCAACCTTTTAATTGTATTGTTTAGATCTTTGATATAACTAATTTTTTTGATATAGCAAAAATTTAGAGGTATAAGTCTTCTACTGTGAGAATGATAGCTATATCATTTCCCCTTAGTTCTATCCATTTTTGCTCTCTATATTTTGAGACTATTTTATTAGATGCATAAAAGCATAGTTTCCCCGATGAACAATTCCTTTCTTCCTTATGTGTTATCCTCTTAATCTTTATATGTTTCTTGTTTTAAAATCTTTTTTTTTTCCTGGTAATTTTGCAACCCCAGCTACATTACTAATCACCAAATATAGCCAATTGATTTTTGAGAGAACCTGATATTTTTTGTATAGTTTTGTCCATTAGCCACTACACTAAAATGTTTGCTGCTCTAGTTGTCTTTCTCACTGAATATTTTTAAAACAATGTTATAGAAGTTAATACTCACTCTCATAATTTTTTCTTACTTAGTCCTTTCTGGCAGTCTGTGAAGTTGATGGTTGGTACCTAGTTGTCCACACTGTATGGACTAACTGTAGTTACTGTGATTCCTTACCCTGGCTACCTTAGACTCAGCCAGGGTAGGCAATTTTCCAAAGATCACACAATAATAATGAGGGGGACAATAGATCTATTAGTTTCACCTTAGAATTTCCTTAAAGTTCAGTTAGAGTTGATCAAGTCAGTATTATAACATTGTGAGTATTTTCTTTTTCCAGGTATTTTCTAGTTAAAACTTCCTCAATATGTATCACCTAAACTTCTGACAATGTGTCTCACAAAATGGAAGCCCCATATCTACTTTGTGTTATTTTTAGAACAGTAACATTCTAGTGCTTTCATTTTAGAATTTTTCTGTCCTGCATCATTATAAGATTTAGTTTCTCGCCTTAGTTGGTGAAAGTCAGCCCAAGGCTAAAATTGCTTAAGTTCTATCTTCAAGGAAACATACATACTTGTAATAAATCTTCTCCTGTCATCCTCTTTCAAGAGATGTGAAAAAGAATCGAAGGTAAACATTACAGTGCAACTAGCATTAGATTAACTTTGGCAGGTTTAGGTTGTTTTGGAACTTTTCTTACTTTCAGTGTTAATGCTTCTCAATTAGGTCTAGACAAGAGCATTGAACAGGGAGGTAGAGATGGATCTGAGCCCGGCCCCACCACCGTACACAGCTGACTTTAGACCAGTCATTGAACTTGTCTGAGACTTTTCTGCTCCTTAATATAAAATAAGTGGAATAAATATGTCAAAATTAAAATTTAACAAGCCTCCATACCTGCCTCAAAATTTTTGGACAAATTTAATAATGGATGCAAACTGTAAAACACAGTGTTATTGGAATATTTTCAGAAAAAATGGAAGTTGGAGCCCTATCATACATTAAAATGTTTAGTGTTGAACCCTGCAAAACTCAAAGCCATCTGACCTATGTTTCTTTAAACCATCGGTGGGTCTGTGATAAAGTGTAAGCATTTTTAAAGGATTTTTTAATCTTAGGTCATCTTATTTAGTTAGTTAGAAAACACTACTTAAAAGTAAGTGAAAAGTAGTATTTCCGGTGGATTTAGGCTTGAGATTTTGTCTCCTTGGACCTAGCCAACATTTTTATTTTATTGATTATGTGCCATCTGGATTACTGGTTATATCAAAACAAGCTAGTTGAGACATGCAATCCAGTTGTTTTCCCATTATAGACACGTGAGGAAATGCAGTGCCGTGACACACAGCTTGGGGTGGGATGGGATCAGCTGGGAAATCAGAGCTGCTGCTTGGCAGCCTGATGCCTGGCTTTATGCCGCTGAAGTATTTTCTTGTTTTGGATGACTATGTTTCAACAAGTTTTCTGTCATTAGATCTATCACGTGCCCAGGGACATCAGCGGTAGGAGTTCTCTGCTTCAGGATGAGTTGAATTACTACCATAACAAGGACTTGTACCAGAGATTGTCTTACCTGTTAATATATATGCAGCTTCTCACCACAGTGCATTTTCTCAATGGTCATAAGTAAAAAAGGTATTTTATCACAGTGACTTAGCTCTGTAATAATTTGATACCAAACTTTTAATGTAATGTTATTTAAATTAGACTAGTGAGATTGTGAAATGTTAGAGAATACTTAGCAAGTTTATGAGATTACATGCTTACAACTTAAGCTCATGACAAAATATTTAGAGAACTCAGGTGATAACTGTGTTTACCAAACATTTGTATTTTTTGGTGTTATTTCTAGAATCATTCCAAAATGCTGTGCTAGCTTCATAGAATGGGAAAGCTATTTGTTTTAATGTTTTTGTTCCTATGCGTGGTCAACAAACACTACCACTTTTGTTTACCCCAAGAATACAGTTGACACCTTCCTCTCTTTGGTAAGGCAGTATAGCGTAGGCTGTGGACAACTGATGCAGTGTTTGGCTCATATGAAGCACTCAGTAAGTTAGTTATTAATAGGGTGACAATATGATCTACTGTCCAAGCCAAACCCGTTTTTTTGGTGAGAGAGGGACAGGGTCTCACACTGTCGCCCAGGCTAGAGTGCAGTGGTGCAATCACATCTCCCTGAAACCTCAAATTCTTGGGGTGAAGCAGTCCTCCTGCCTCAGCCTCCCAAGTAGCTAGAACTACAGCTACTTGCCCAGCTAATTTTAAACTTTTTTGTAGAGATGGTGTCTCGCTCTGTTACCCAGCCTGTTCTTGAACATTCAGCCTCAAGCAGTCCTCCAGCTTTGGCCTTCCAAAATGCAGGGATAATAGGCGTGAACCACCGTGCCCAGCTCCAAAATGCTATTAAGAAAGAAGGGAGTGCTATTATTGATCACACCAAGATGGCAGTCATAACCTAGGACTGTCATGCCCACCTCCATGTGTGGTCACCCAAGCTGTGACAGCATTGAGAAAGTCAGATGTTTCGGATGCAGGGACCTGAATTTCTTCCATTTAGTTAATACATTTTAGAAGTTCATTGACTAATTGTCACCTTATTGAATCTTCATCCTAATTTTGTGGCAGAGGTATTTTTATCCTCATTTTACAAATGAGAAAATAGGATACTCTAAGATTTCTTTAGGCTAAGAGGCAAAAGAGTAGCAATGGAAAACACAGGATGCCTAACTCAGACCCAAGCCTTTGTCTTTCACACAGTTCTCCTCCTTATGGACCATTTTTCTGCTTGTAAAATTAGAGATTTAAGTTTGCTCATCTTTGTTTTTCAAGTCATTGTGATGACTGTTTTTTTCCTAAGTCAGGTATCTAAAACTTTAACACACAATCACCTGGGGATCTGGATAAATGCAGATTCTGATTTAATGGATGTGAAGTGGGTTCAGAATTCTGTATTTCCAGGAAACACCCAGCGGAGGTTGCAGTGAGCCGAGATCGTGCCACTGCACTCCAGCCTGTGTGACAGAGCAAGACTCCGTCTCAAAAAAAAAAAAAAAGAAGTGCCCAGATGCTGCTGGTCTCTACTTGCTTTGGGCTTCACATAGTTGGGTAATTACTGTTATTACAATCCATATTTAGAAAAAAAAAAAAAAAAGAAAAGTTGCAATTCTGAGCAAGACACAGATTTTTACCTTCTTAATATAAGAAGGAGGTCGGTTTTATAGTCTTTCATTTTCCCTTTCTGGCCGTAAATGTGTTCTGGCATTAACAAACAATAGAATAAATGAGCACTGGGAGTCCCCTCTTGCACAGCTGTGTGTTTGGGTACACAAAGAGGGTGGGGCCCCCACTCCCTAGTGTCCTTTAAAGGGACCTTTCACACAGCAATGGCTGATTGTGTCTCACAGAGTCTAGTTGGGGCTCTGGAAATCTAAGTTTAAACCATTGAATGCATCATGGGGATAGGATGAATCAATTAGCTAAATGCTCGAAATAGGAGCATTTAGTTACCCAACTGTAGTACAGCTTTGCAGGGTGGGGCAATGTGAGGCAACCACTCCAGGGCTTAAGTCAGTTCTTTTTAGTTTATAGGCAACTTTGGCATATTAGACAGGCTGCATTCTCTTGTTGTAGTCATATAGTCAAATCTTGAGTTTTTAGAAATAAACACAGGAATTAACTGTTTTAAATACAGTGGTAATTGTGGAAAAATTCAGGTTGGATTATTACAGTAAGCATATTAGGTCACCATAGTTAATTATTGGCATATTACATTCCAATTGTAGAAACAACATTTCTACCATTTTCCTGTTTTAAAAAACCACCCACGATGTTTGATCTCTGCATTTGAAATACCACTGTTATGGCAGTACAAACGGCACCATTTATTGTTGGGGTAATTGCCTTTCCAACACTGTAAATGATTACTGTCTTCTAAATTCCTTTATTGCTTTATCTGCACCTCTTTTGTGGCTCTTGGTGCGTTTTCCCCATGCTTTATTAATTCTGAAATACATTCGGCCCTTCTGTGTCCACACAGTCAACTAACCATGGGTCAAAAATACTTGGAAAAAAGTAGTAATAATAACAACACAATTATTAAAATGCAAATAAAAAAGCAGTACAGTGTAACAACTATTTACATAGCTACTTTGTATTAGGTATTACAAGTATATAAGAGGATGTGCATCATAGGTTATATGCAAATACTATACTATTTTATACCAGGGACTTGAACATGTATAGATTTTGTTCTTGGAGGAAGGTCCTGGAACCAACCCGCCTCAGATACTGCAGGTTGTACATTCCTTTTCTGGTTTCAGGTAGCAGGATCAGGTGAGATTCATTGTATATTACACAGCTGCTTAGTAGGATGCCTTGCACAGGGTGGGATGCTCGGTGAAGGTGAGCCCAGAGAGTCTTGTGACAGATCTCACCTGCTTTTCTTGCTCTGTCTTCTCTTACAGCCCATTTCGTAAGCACAGGAGGCAGCCAGCTTCAAACCAGGGCTCATTTGGACTCGGTGGGATCCTATAGTGACAAAAAAAAATCTGCAGATATTTTTATGTGAGAAACTAGGAAGGGGCATAAATTATCTGAAGTATAAAGTTCACTCAGTAAAAATTGCTTTGAAATAAATTCACATTAACGTAAATTCTCAAGCCATGTTTAAAATAGTCTGCCCTTGTTAAGGGATACAGATTTTATAGAAAACTGTTTCTGAACAACTCTATAGTAAGATAGTTTGTAAAGGTTGCAGATTGCAAAGCTTTACTGAGGGTGTAACTAGATTTACTATTGTATTTCAATAAAATGCCTCCCTAAAAGTAATAGTTGATAGGTGATATCTGAAAAAATAACAAAGTGGGAATCTCCCTCTTTACTGTGGAAAAAGAAACTGTTGCAGGAGGGAAATGTGGAGCTTGCAGTTGGTATTATTTGGCGTTTTTCAGTATGGAGGCAGTGTTGGATGCTGGGTATTTTTCTTCTGTTTTGGAGCAGAGAAATCAGAAGGAGTTTTGTGGATCTGCTAATGCATTGAGGAGACCAGTACATATGGCACCTTCTGTGCTGTGTCCATTTGTTCCCTGGCCATAAGGAAAGGCAAATTAGTGTGCTTTCATGAGCTCCATCAACTTGCATTCCTTAGAAATGCACACTCTGATGGGGCATTGGAACTGGCTCAGGCGCCAGAGTGGCAGGACACCCTGCAGGCAAGTTCCCAGAATGCCTGGGGGCTGTGCTCGCCTGGGAGAGGCAGAGACAGGTGCGATGGAGAAGAGCTGAAGAGGAGCTTTCTAATAAAGTGGGTGTAAATATAAGACTGGAAAGAAGCTGTAAGATAGCCAGAATAACAGCTGTATTTATTCGTTTATTTCTTTACGATGTTTTATTTATAAGAATTGTTTCTTTTATTAGTGAAAGTTTACGTTTAATTGCTTTACCAAGTCATTTTCCAACCAGTGTTCTACATATTAAATCACCTGATTATAAAAGATGTATGGGGTGGAGAGGACAGGTGTTCTATGCTCAAATAATTTTGGAAAATGGGTGTAGCATTAAATGGGTTTCTGTAAAGGGAGGACTACATATAATTTAATATGCTAATAACTGGAATCCCCAAGAAAGGTGTTTACTTGAGTGAATTTCCTAGACAATCTGACCTGCTTTTGTTGTTGGGTCTTCTACCACAGGCAGGGCCTCTGTTGAGTCAACACAAGCACGAGAGTTGGGCAACATCAAGTGAAGGCCAAGTAACTTCACTCAACTGGATTCTATAGATACAAAATTAAGAGCACTCGAAGAGTTTCTCACACTTAACCCATTTTTTAAATGACACGTCTGTAAACCTCATTGGGAAGACATGTACAATATACTGTGTGTAGAACACTTGGAATGAAAAGAGGTTTTTTTCTTTTTTTTTTTTTTTTTTTTTTTGAGATGGAGTCTCCCTCTTGTCACCCAGGCTGGAGTGCAAGGATGCAATCTCAGCTCACTGCAACCTCTGCCTCCCAGGTTCAAGCAATTCTCCTCCCTCAGCCTCCCAAGTAGCTGGGATTACAGGTACATGCCACCACACCCGGCTAATTTTTGTATTTCTCGTAGAGATGGGGTTTCATCTCTACTGTTGGCCAGGCTGGTCTCGAACTCCTGACTTCAGGTGACCCACTGACCTTGGCCTCCCAAAGTGCTGGGATCACAGGCGTGAGCCACCGTGTCTGGCTTTTTTTCTATTTTTTTTTTTTTAGTAAAAAGTGGAGAATTTATGCTGTATTTCAGACCAAATATATAACACATAGAGATTTATAGTTCTCTCTCTAAAACTTTGGGATTAGATGGTTTGGAATTAAGAATTTTCTGGATTTTTAGAAAATTAATATGGTTTATCAGAAGAAAAAATTGCAACAAATTTGGTTATAGATCTGTTTGACTTTTATATGTGATTCATGAATTGGGCAGCCTCTATTCTACAAAACAGAATGAAAGCTACCCCTGGGCAATAGCAGAAGAGTGGGTTTTATAAGGTGGGAACAAGGAAACAGAACACTAGAAAAAAAAGCCGGTTGATTAGCATCAGGTTCCTCTTTTGTAAGGGTTAAAGCAAAGGGAGCTTCCATATTACACTGACTCAGGTAGACTGCAATCTCCTATTTTCAGGAAACACTGGACTGTATGGGATCTACCTGCTTCTCTAAAACTTCGGTTTGATTGTGTGGCATTTAGCATGAGTGACTCCATTTGGTTTGGTTTTGTCTATTGGGGCCTAATGTAGGAGCTCAGTATAAAACAATGGCCTCCCATAATTTTTGTTTAACCTTATACTGTGGATGTTGAATTAAAAGAAATGAATAAACTTAGCTAGTTCTGGTAGAGTACCCAGTAGTGAAACACATCATAGTTCTGCATATTCACGAAGTGTAAGGGTAAATATTTTTAAAAGATAAATACTTTACAAACTTCACATTTGTCCAGGTCAGGTCTTAACATCTAATGGTTTTTTGGTCAAATTTATGAAAACTTTCCAGTCTTCAGACCTTAATGGATTATGGAATTGCAGGTAAGGGATCTAGACCACTACTCACAGAAATTAGAATGAGGCACATCATTGAATTTCCCTCTCCGCTGTTACATTTAGCCTAAAGCTGCCTTACATATTTTAAATTAGACTTAAAGATTTCTCCATACATAATGAACTCTAACCTAACTAGAGGTATAAACAGCCTGTAACCTACCCTTATACCAATCACAGAGTTTCAGCCAATCACAGGCTGTTGAAACCTTGTTCAAATAAGGCAAATGTGAACTGTAACCAACCCAGCTGTTTCTGTACCTCACATCTGTTTTCTGTAGGTCATTTTCCTTTTTCTGTCCATAAATATTATCAGACTATTTGGCAGCTCCTGAGTCCTCTGAACCTATTCTGGTTCCAAGGACTGCCCAATTTTTAAGGTGTCCTTTGCTCTGTTTAACTCTGTTAAGTTTATTTATTTATTTATTCATTTATTCATTTATTTATTTTTATTTATTTTTGAGACAGAGTCTCGCTCTGTCACCCAGGCTGGAGTGCAGTGGTGCTATCTAGGCACACTGCATCCTCTACCTCCCGTGTTCGCGTTCCAGCGATTCTCATGCCTCAGCCTCCTGAGTAGCTGGGATTACAGGCACCCGCCACCACGCCCAGCTAATTTTTTTTTTAAGTGGATACAGGGTTTCACCATGTTGGCCACACTGGCCTCGAGCTCCTGACCTCAAGTGATCAGCCTGCCTCAGCCTTCCAAAGTGCTGGGATTACAGGAGTAAGCCACTGCGCCTAGCCAAACTCTGTTAAATTTAATTTGTCCAAAGTTTTTCTTTTAACGCTGCTTAGCCCACTGCAAAACCCAGAATTAAATGTATGGCCCAACTGTGAAAATGATATGGAATTATAGGAAACATGTTTTAATATGCCTAACCTCAATTCTGACCTCATTTTATTTTTCTGCTTTCATTTTTCCTTATCTAATTTCCTCATCTATCAATTGTATACTAATTGTGTATTAAATATATAAATTATATTCACTGAATGTTTTGTTGAGTGTTTTATTAAGTGTTCATTCGGTAAACACTGAATGTTTACTGATCCTTTTGTGGGGGAACTTGTTGAAGTATCAGTAAAACAAATTTTGGATGGAAGTGCCTTTGCCATCAAGGGGCAGCATACCTATACAGGATCGAATTTTGAGGGGTACACAAACAAATCGAAAGTGAATCAACAAGCCCGAAGTTACACACCTACAGCATGCATCACAGACTCCACCTTCTTGTGGTGCAGGTATCGGAATTTTAATGCTTTTGAGGGCAAAGGATGATGTTTTATTGTTGTTCTTGTTACAGGAAAAATTATTCATGACAGTTATTAAAGAACAGTAAGGCAGACTTTATCAGGGGGGCTACTGCAGTGAGGTTTGGTAGTTGGGGAGAGATTCTGCTCAACTCCAAATTCTACAAGGAAAAGTGGAGATTTATAGCCAAGGAATGAGGGAGTGGAGGGAGTTGGAGGATAAAAAATTGCTAAGGTGGGGAAAGGGGGATTCTCACTCGACTGACCGAACTGCTTGAGACAGTGTTCAGCTATGCTGTCTGTCATACGTGCCAAAGCTTTACAAGTTTCTTCATGATAGTCTCTGATGATGTCTAATTCCTGACTTAAAAGCATAGTTCACCCTTTGTAAAGCTTTTCTGCCTTTGTGTTTGGTTTGGTTTGGTTTGGTTTTTCTCCTTTGGAGGCTAAGCCCAAATGATATTACTTAATGAAGTCTGAACTGTTTGGGATTTGCCCATCCACCTAGGATGCAGAAAGCTCGAAAGAGCAGTGCTGGCAACCAACCTTCCTACAGGAAAAGGCAGGTAGAATGCTAACTTTTCTCGAGCTCATAGAGAAGCTGAGGTCTCAGGGCCCTCGAGGTATCTGAATCCAAAGAGATACAGATGGCTCACCTGTGGCAGATCATGGGTGGAAAGGCTGACTGCCATACAAGGGGGTAAGAAGAGATCAGTAACACTTTAGCAAATTGTTAGAGACCCAGTGTGGACTGGAATATCAATCTGGAATACCTGAGGGCCCTGATACTGGAGGAGTTTGCATTCACTTGTAGGCCATTTTCTGCCGGCCTCCTGTGGGTGCTCATGAGAGCAGGGTGTGAAAGCAGACAGGCCTCCTCCGTGTTGTAGGAAGTGATTGGCTGCTGCTACAGGAATAGCAGAAAACCCTGACTCCCTGCTCCAAGATAAAGCAATCAATAAAAGCAAACTGAGTGACTTGAAAATAACTAACAACTAGAATAACTTCAGAGTCACTGTCTGTCAGGGACTTAACCGTTAAAGGATAAGACGGAAAACATGGATAACATGTATGAACAGATAGAGAGAAGTGGAAACTCCAAAAAAAAACTACAGTCAAATGCAAGTGCAGATAATAAAGCCACGATATCACATATGAAGAATTCCTTTGAGAAGCTCATCCATACACTCGATGAAGCTGGGGAAGGAATCAGTGAATTTAAAGATAGATTAGGTCAGTAGAAATTATTTAAACGGAAATACAGAGAGGGGAAAGGAGTACGGGATGGGAAACAAAAACAAAACCAAGCATCCAAGAACTCTGGGACAATACCAGCCAGCGTAACATACATGCAATTCAAGTTCCAGAAAGGAAAAGAGAGCAATAACAAGGCCGGAGAAATATTTGATGGCATAATAACTGAGAATTTGCCAAAAATAATGAAAAGCACACCAGAGATCCAAGAAGCTTCAAGAATCTTAAGCAGGACAAATAATTTAAAATAATATACCTGGATACATTGTTGTCAAACTGCTGGAAACCAAAGATAAAGAGAAAACCTTAAAGGCAACCAGGGCAGAAAAGACACATTACAAACAGAAGTAATAATTACAGTAGACTTTTCATTCAAAACTATGCAATTCTGAACTATCTAGACTTATAGTATGAGATACATTTGATCATCAGAAGAGAGAGATTTTCTGATTAGTACCAGTATTTTATAAATACGAGCTGGAACCTGCAGATGAAAAACTGACTCATTGTTTGATAACTAGTTCTACTTAAGGTGGAGAAAATATTTTCAAAAAGTGAGTTAATGACCAAGTTTTGTGGCAGATATTGAAATATTGAAGATATTAATAGATTAATAGCACATTACTTTATTTCATTGTGGGGTTTTTTTGTAAACCTTAAATTAATTACCAGGTTAGAGAAGGCAGCCTCTTCTAAAACCAGGTAATCTGAGGAGGCATACATTTTGGGTTAAAGATAATTGGCTATTTTATAAATGAAAAAAAATAAAAAATAGGCCTGGCACAGTGGCTCACGCCTGTAATCCCAGCAGTTTGGGAAGCCCAGGCAGGTGGATCTCCTGAGGTCAGGAGTTCGAGACCAGCCCAGCCAACATGGCAAAACCCCATCTCTACTATACAAAAATTAGGCATGGTGGTGCCTGCTTGTAATCCCAGCTACTTGGGAAGCCGAGGTGGGAGGAGTCCCTTGAACCTGGGAGGCAGAAGTTGCAGTGAGCCAAGATTGCACCACTACACTCCAGCCTGGGCTACAGAGCAAGACTCTGTCTCAAAAAAAAAAAAAAAAAAAATCAGGAAACTATGAAAGTACATTCCTTATTTAGAACTTGATTGTTAGGTGCTACAGAGAGAAAATTGTTTGGCTATAATTCCTGTCTTCTAAGAACTTATAAATCAGAAACAGACCACATTTGCAGAGTATGTAGATAACACAGTAAAATGTAAATAAAGTTTGTCAAAGTCAGTGATTATTGTATTATATAGTGCAGCAGTAGTAGTAAAGAATACCAGCTACCATTTATTCAGTATCTATGTTAAACCTGACGTGTTAACATTTTAAAACACATTATCTTGCTTGATTCTCATCCTATGAAAAGATAATATCAACATTTTGCAGATGAGGAAAACGTGGCTTCACAAATTTCAGTAAGTTGCCCAACATCCATGCCACTCAGCTGGTAAGTAGCACAGTTGGGATTCAAACTCAGTTTTATCTGATGCTCTTTCCTGTGCTACAGTGATGCGCAATCATGGGAGTTTGAAATGCAGGCAGATTTTGGTGTTAAGGCAGGCCATGCTCTCAGTTCTACTGTAATGGGTTAAGTTCATGGAACGAATGGTATTTCTTGATTAATTGGATATTGTGAAGCAGCCATTTCGGTGTTCAGGAGTTAGGATGCTAGAAACAGCCTGAAAGGCCCAAAAGAGCTCTCCAGTCCCAACGTTTCTTGCACAGTTTTTCTTTACCATAATTAGCTAATATAAACATTCTTGATTTATAGCATTCTTAATATGCTGGTAGGATTCTTTTTAATTTTTGATAAGTATGGGGCCGGGCGCGGTGCCTCACGCCTGTAATCCCAGCACTTTGGGAGGCCGAGGCGGACGGATCACAAGGTCAGGAGATCGAGACCATCCTGGCTAACACAATGAAACCCTGTCTCTACTAAAAATACAAAAAATTAGCCGGGCGTGGTGGCGGTTGCCTGTAGTCCCAGCTACTCAGGAAGCTGAGGCAGGAGAATGGTGTGAACCCAGGAGGTGGAGCTTGCAGTGAGCCGAGATCGCGCCACTGCACTCCAGCCTGAGCGACAGAGCGAGACGCTGTCTCAAAAAAAAAAAAAATTTTTTTTTTTTACTAAGTATGGTAGTGTCCATATCCTCAGAAGAATTGAGAAATTATATGTCAGTGTGAGATAGGAGATTTACAGATCAGTGGAAGGGAGTATTTTCTGCCTTGGAAATTATGGAAATTGAAATAGTATCTGGTAAAACATGCAGCTGATAATATGGTGAAAGTTATTTCTAATGCCTCAGACTTTGGTAAATTTTCAAATTCAATATAATGAACATAATTATAATATTATTCAAGGCTTAGGTGTTTTAAATGCGTTTTCATTTATACATAGTTGCTCATTACCTATCAGCTTAGATATGTTAATTCTGTTTCTTTAATGTAGCAAATGTGAGAGTCTTGTGTTCAGGAGACAATAATATTAAACATCTGTGCTGCTGTGTAGACTTAATTGCTTTTGGAATTACAGCAAAATTGAATTACAGTCAACCTTCTGTATCTGTGGGTTCCACATCTGTCGATTCAACCAACAGCAGATTGAAATTATTTGGGGGCTGGACACGGTGGCTCATGCCTGTAGTCTTAGCTCCTCAAGATCTTGGCTGAGGTGGGAGGATCTCTGAGCCCAGGAGTTCGAGGATGCAGTGAATTATGATTGTGCCACTGCACTCCAGCCTGGGCAATACAGTGAGACCCTATTTATGAGAGAGATAGGTATATTTTATATATATATTTTTATAGATATACATAAATATGTATTTATATGTGTATCTATTTGGGGAAGAAAAATGGATGATTGTGTCGGTACTGAACATGTACAGACTTTTTTTCTTGTCATTATTTTCTAAAATGTACACTATAACAACTATTCACACACTAGAGGTAATTTCAAATATATAGGAGGATGTGCATAGGTTATATGCAAATACCGTATCATTTCACAGCAGGGACTTGCGCATCTACAGATCTTGGTATCCTTAGGAGGTCCTGGAACCAGTTCCCCCATGTATACCAGGGAACACTGTAATTCAGTATTGGTTATCGTGGCCGTGATTGGCAAAGCAATATTTACAGAAGAAAATCTTGACCAGGAAACATTTTTAAATTTCAGTTTTAATTTTGAAACGTTGTTTATTTTTAAAAAATAACTTTACATATAACTTTAAAAGCAAATCAGTTTGTATGGTATTTATTTTTTCAAATTTGTTGTTATTTTTTAAAAAGCAAGTATTTTCTAAGAGAATAAGCATATAACTTCATCTCAATTAATACATTTGTTAATTCCAGTTGACAATCAAACTAGTTTTTTTAAAACGAACATTTACTTTTCTATGTACAGCACATACAATATGTGTATCTTTTATTTGTGATTTGATGAGTTAATGATTCTGTCCTCTGAACTATTCTACTAGGATTAGGATTATACTTATTCTCTACTTATGTGTTTCTTTACAAGTGAATGTTTTTTGTATTACAATATATAGTACACATTGAATATATAATTGGAGTACTTAACTTTTTATTTTGAAATAGTTATAAATTCACAGAAAGTTGCAAAAACAAAAATGCAGACAGGTCCTATGTCCCCATCACTCAGTTTTCTCCAGTGGTAGCATTTTTTGTTTTTTTCTAAATACGTATTTTCTTTTTTTAGAGGCAGTGTCTGGTTTGCTGGTAGGGAAGAAAGCCTAATGGCAGTGAGCGAGGGAGGGGGAGAGTGAGGCACGACCAGCTGCCCATCCTGTCATGGTCTGGAACTCAGTTTCCAAGGTTTCTCTGGGGTCCCTTTGGCCAACAGGGGGTCTGTTCAGTCGGTTAGGAGCTCAGAATTTTTTTTTTTATTTCTCAGAGTGGAGATGGGACCCGGCGTGGCTCAGCTTCCCGGCTTCTCCGATGGGGACCTCCTTTCCTGTCTTCTGCTGGCTTCCACCTTCTGCCAACAGCCCTGTTCTTTCCTGCCCTTTGCATGTGCTGTTTCTTCTGCCTGAAATGCTTCTTTCCCCTTCCCATCCATCCTTCTCTTGTCTAGTTAACACCTGTTCATTTTGCAAATCTCACTCCTACATCCATCAAGCCTTTCAAGGTCACAGCTCACATCCCGTCCCCTACAGGCCTTTTCTTCCCCGCACGCATTACAGTTAGTAACCGTGGAATTGGTGCTTACGTGGAGAATGCTAGCTGAGAAGTTTTGGGGGCAGACACCGGCTGTTGCCCACTGTTTGTGCCCCTTGTGCCTAATGCAGTGCTTGCTTACATGGTCTTCATATGTGTTAGTTAAATGAGAAAATATTGTCACAGCTCAATGGGTTCTTCTTGCCCACTGCCCAGAAAAGCTAATGTGCGGAGAACAGCAAATGTTGCAACAAACAGTTTAATCATAGCAGGGCCAGCTAAGTGGAAAACAGAAGGCGTTTCTCAAATCCACCTCCCTGAGAACTTGGAGGCTAGAGTTTTTAAAGATACTTTGTCAGGCAGGGGCCTAGGGAACTGAAACAGTTGATAAGCTGTGGATGAAATCATAGGAGTGTCTAAACTGCACAGCTGAGTCTGTTCCTGGTTGGGGGGTGGGTCTCAGGACCAGGTAGCATCTCTTGGTTTGTCGAAATGCTAAATCTGAAAAATATCTCAAAGACCAGTTCTTTAGGTTCCACAATAGTGATGTTATTTACAGGAGTAGCTGGGGAAGTTACAAGTCTTATAGCCTCTGGCTATGTGACTCTGGTAGTGAGCAACTTATAGAAAAGCAAGCTTAGCAGTGGCAGGTGATTGTTTAAGTGTATCTATTGTTTAGCAAAGTCCAGGCCCCTACCATAATTCCAATCCAGCCTTAGGAATGTGGCTTCAGTCCCCAAACAAGCAGGAAGGTCAGGTTTTCTAGCCTCAAAGTTTAACTATAAACCAAATTTTTCTTATAGTTATCTTGGCCTCTGCACTAGAATAAGCTAAAGACAAATGTAGCCTGAGAGGTTAGAAGCAGGATGGAGTCAGTCATGTTAGACTTCTCTTCTTATTACTTACAATTCTGCAAAGATGGTTTCAGTGTCATTCTTCCACATATACTTTTTTTGTAAAAATTATTAAAACTTGGTGAAGCATGAAAAATCTTTTAAATGTAGCATAAATCCTGTCAACAACATAAAATAGGATATAAAGTAAGGTTTAAAGAAACGTGAACATTTTGGCGCAATGTATTGGCAGATATGACTTAAATAAATCTTGACTGTTAAAAATCCTGTTTGAGGAAATATTTCTTTCATACAAGACGAGTGCCCCTGGTATCAGAAAGCCCCAGGCCTGCGACCTGTACCAGAATTCACACTATGTAGCTTCCTCCCATCTGTGTCTTAGCTCTTTAAAAATATTGTCTTTTCTGCCTAGTTTACTTCTCTTGCTGCCAAATGGAAAGAGAAAAGGCTGTAGGTTTGCCATCTGAGCAGTCAGCAGATTCTATGTCTTTCACTTAAGAAGCCATTTCCTAGCAGTTCTTCTATTAGTTCATTCCTTCACAAATCTTTCCTGAGTGTCTGCCGGCTCCAGGCACTGTTCTAGGCCCTGGGAGTAGACTCCTACAAAGCAGTGGCTAGTTTCCGCTTGCAGCAGACAGCCCACATTCTCATTCACAGGTGGTTAATTTATACGACCATACCACTGAGTAACTTGCCATTGGTCTTTATATAATGTGTTTCTCTTTAGAGGGGCTTTTAGCTTAATTAGGTTGTAAATCGGTATCTTTCTTTAATAAACATCAGTATTAATGATTTTAAACTAGAGTAAGATTGAGGAAAGTTCTTGTTCAACTACATTATTAATTTATTTCTAAGAGGATCTGTATGTTATAGGGTTAGGCCTAATTCATCTCAAAAAGAAAGCCTTAAATCACATAGGGACATTAAACTAAGTGTCCAAGCTCTACAGTTCTTTCAGATTGGAAAAGAAAATACTCTGCAATTCATTATTATGACTATTTGTTAGGATGTCAGTTTAGCTTTAACACTGGCTGACACCATGAGTTACCATTTCTTTCTTGACATTTTCATCTTTTAGTCCTATTGTCAGTGATTATATGCACTTAAAAGTCAAGAGAGTATTTGAAAAGGCGCTCACTGATAGCAAAGGAACAGAAAAAGTATTCCCTTTGAGGTTTTAAATAGATTTTTAAAGATCGGCGCCAGTGTCTTAGTTCCACATAATCCTGTATTTTCATGTACAAACCCTTATTTGACAATTACCACTTTTTGAAATTAAACAGAATGTATTTATTCATGTTGTCTTGCCAACTAAAATATTTAACGTTATTATGTTTAAACTATAATGAAATTCTATTACTCATTTTACATTTGATGTTATTTTTAAATTTCCTGACTTATAATATACATAGTGCAGTGACTTATTACGCAGTTTACTCACATATATATTCTTTTGTTTTATCAAGCCACTGCCAAAAAATATGGTGTCTCGTCTTTGTGAATCTAAAAAGGTTTGTGCTGCAGCTGATATGCAACTTCAGGTATGTATGTCCCTTTGTTCTGAAGCTTTCTGGAGTCATTATCCCAAATAAATATATAACTTTAAATTCTTGCCAATGATACCTATTTATTATAATAATTATGCTTCTAAAACATCTTTCATCTGAGTTCAAAGAACTTGACCAAAATTGACTCATTTAGTCCTCACACTGCCCTTATGAAGTAGGCGTTGAATAAAATTATTTCCTGGCCAGGCACAGTGGCTCACACCTGTAATCCCAGCACTTTGGGAGGCTGAGGTGGGCGGATCACGAGGTCAGGAGTTCGAGACCAGCCTAACCAACACGGTGAAACCCCGTCTCTACTAAAAATACAAAAATTAGCCGGGCGTGGTGGTGCGTGCTTATAATCCCAGGTACTCAGGAGGCTGAGGCAGGAGAATCGCTTGAACCCGGGAGGTGGAGGTTGAAGTGAGCCGAGATCTTGCCACTGACTCCAGCCTGGGCAACAGAGCGAGACTCTGTCTCAAAAAAAAAAAAAAGACTATTTCCCATTTTCAGTTGGGAAAAAATGAAAGCTTAGAAAATTTACATGACTTCTTCTAAATCACACATTTTACCAGCTAAATTAAGGCTCAAACTTAATTATATATATATATATGTTTATTCATTTTGTATCTTTTTAAAATTTTTGTGTTTTTAGGTTTGAAGTTTAGATAGTAATTGCTGTTAGTTTTAGATAATATTCAAAACCAACTTCCCAGGTTTCGAGATGAAGACCAGAAAACTTTCATGAACCATCTGGATGCCAGTTCTGCATGACACCAGATGCATAGATGTTTGTAATGACTGAGATTGTTTATGGAATTCTCACTCCTCTTCAGATCTTGAGTTATGTAAACACCTTAAACACCCATCTTTCATCTTAAGCAGTATTCACTTTATGATGATTCAGTTACCTGTTTAACAAAGTAATCACTATTTAATTGCTTTATAGTTTTGTAAAATTCAGTCCCTAGAAGGTAATAAATGTGCTCTGTTTTTCTGTACCTTGAAATATGAAATACATGTTTCAGTGAAGGAAATCTATTATATAGACAAAACCATGAATCTATATTTGCTTTACCTTACTCAGTATCTATTCATATCAATATAATTTTTAAAGGATTTCTGAGTTATTTTTAAAAATTAACATTACTTGGCAAAAGTCTTGATTTGCTGGTGTCTTTAGTAGAAGGCTTGGCTTTTAAAAGTCTGTTTTGTGGCTTTCTTCTTGAAAAATTGTTCTGATAATTTTCTTCTACAATGGAAAACCAACCTTTCCCTCCTCCACCCTCCAAAAACAATAGCCCCCTAGAGACAGAGAGAGACAAAGTCCTGGTAGAGGAGCTGCCTGGGTTCAGCTTTTATATTACACTTGGACAGTGGAGACAAACACAGGTGGAAAGGAAGTGAATTGTTTCAACTTTCTATGGGGACATAAACAGTGTTTTTAAGGCCGGGCGCGGTGGCTCACGCCTATAATCCCAGCACGTTGAGAGGCCGAGGCGGGCGGATCACGAAGTCAGGAGTCCAGACCATCCTGGCTAACATGGTGAAACCCCATCTCTACTAAAAATACAAAAAAATTAGCCAGGCGTGGTGGCGGGCGCCTGTGGTCCCAGCTACTCGGGAGGCTGAGGCAGGAGAATGGTGTGAACCCGGGAGGCGGAGCTTGCAGTGAGCCGAGATCGCGCCACTGCACTCCAGCCTGGGCTACAGGGCGAGACTCCGTCTCAAAAACAAAAACAAAAAAACAAAAACAAAAAAACAGTGTTTTTAAAACTGTACATTTTTTAAAATTATTGTTTTAAAAATAAGCTCTTTATTTTTCTGTGACTTAGTAAGTTTCTTGGCCCCAGGAATGCATGACTCCCTGGATAGGCAGATAGGCTCATGTCTTTGAAATTGTTTAGTTTATCAGCAAATAAGCATAAAAAGAATGCACATTTAATTTATTTTGCTCTGTTTTCATATTTAATTTATTTTGCTCTGTTACAATTCAAAAAAGTTACCCCATGTTTATATCATTTTGTAAAAGGCATAATTGAAGAAACGAAACTCTTAAATTCTGATTTATTTATATATTGGGGCAAAATAACACCTCAGTTGAGGTTAGAATGTAAGAGTTTCAGTTCCTGATAATTTACTCTGTTAGAATATAGGTAAGACATTGAGTAATTTTGGCCTCTCTGATTATCTTTATGCATTGTTACTCATTATAAAATGTAGAATTGAAAGAGCTATATTTAGCTATATGTTTAGATTACCAGTTAGAAGAAAGCAATATTATATTTAGGAAATGTCTGTATTTTTCTAGGGAAGGTTTAAACTTAACTTTATAATTTAGAACCATAATTCTATATCTAGATGCAGCCAGAAGCTAGAGGTCATTTAAATTTTTTCTTTTAACCAAACTAATCCTCACTTCTTTCAAGTCAACAGCTGCACATTCTCTACAAATCCCATTTCTGAATCACAAAGATACATATCAGAAGCATAATTGCATGTCAAAATTTGTCCTTTAAAATAAAGCATTTTCTACTTGCCTGCATGAAGTCAAATGTTCAAGTCAGTGTTCAAAAACAATATTTGAGTCAGATGTTGCAGTGAAAAAATGCTTTATGTTTATTTTAGATTTCTTTGCAAAATTTAGTTTTCAGTACTTCGTAAACAGCAGATTTCATGTCCAAACTTTCTTTAATGCTTTCTTCTCCCACTGTGTTTCAGTGGCCTATATCCTCTACTCAGAGGAGAGTGCTCTTTTTCCCTTGGTCATCTAGTTGAGCCCTCCCTATATAGCAGCTGCTTCCTTTGTACTTCCTGACACCAGGTGTGGGAGTCTAGTTCCAGCCTCTCCAACAGCTGCACCAGAATTCTTCGATACATCTGTACTCACGAGACGCTGCATTGCTATTTCTTTCTCTACCCCCACCACACCTATTTAATTTTCTTTCACCTTTCATCACAAAACTAGAATTCTTACCGTTTCATTTCTCTCATTTAAGATATATCAGGATTCCAGGAGGAAACCAAACAAAATTTGTTAGATCCAGCAGGTCTAAAGTTGTAACTGGTTTTGTATATTTCTGTCTATATATATATATATATATATATATTTTTTTTTTTTTTCCGAGATGGAGTCTCTCTCTGTCTCCCAGGCTGGAGTGCAGTGGAGCGATCTCGGCTCACTGCGAGCTCCGCCTCCCGGGTTCACGCCATTCTCCTGCCTCAGCCTCACGAGTAGCTGGGACTAGAGGTGCCCACCACCACGCCTGGCTAATTTTTTTGTATTTTTAATAGAAACGGGATTTCACTGTGTTAGCCAGGATGGTCTTGATCTCCTGACCTCGTGATCCTCCCGCCTCGGCCTCCCAAAGTGCTGGGATTACAGGTGTGAGCCACCGCGCCCGGCCTTCTGTCTACATATATTTTGGCAAAATTCCAGTTTTGTGTCACATATTTAGTTTGCCGCCATTGTACATAAAGAGTATCTTATGGGTATGATTCAAAGTTCTTTAATATTCTTATTTATGAAAAGGTGGAGAGCATTCCTTTTCATCGTTAGCATGGTCTTAAATGTGGTATGAAATACATTTCAAACCATATAAGTTTATTTTTGTGACTGTTTTCAACTGTGATTGGTAACTGTTGTTCTGGTGCACTTATAGCATCTTTGGTCTACCACATCTTGATGTGAGGATGGATGACCAAAACTAAGTAGATGTTTTTATCTATCCAGGTCTTTTATGCCACTCTGGATCAAATCTACCATGGGAAGCATCCCCTGAGGAGTTCAACCACAGACATTCTCAAGGAAACACAAGAGAAATTCTATGGCCTACCATACGGTCCAGATACTGTGAGTCCAGCATTTGGCTTCTGTTTTGTGTATTGAGTGGTTCTGCTATTACTTCTGTAGCTTGTGATTATCTTCCCCTTTGGAGAACTTGAAATCCCTACATTTATGTTGAGGCTTCACATGGCTCAAATGCTGGAAATTGCCTGGTTTGTTTAATATTTCCAACTACCCATTTATATGTTCTTATTTTCCTCCCTCTAGCAGTGTTTTTGTACCTTTCTGGAAATGTGGGGGTTAAAAAGGCCATTGGAGTTGGTCTATATTCTTCTTTTTAGTTATTCTTCTACAATGTGAAAAATAGTGATGTAAGATGAATGTGATTACCAATCCTGAATCATTTTTATTGCAAAGAGAATTAACATGTATTGAGTATCTTACATTGTACCAGGAATTATAATAGATGCTTTACATATCTTATCTTATTGAGTACCATGTCAGGAGAGAGAGCAGGAGCAATGTTACCATTTATTGGATTCTAGGTGCCAGACTCTATCTAATTCCTTTGGGAAAAGAACTCTAATTTAGCTCTCAAAATAACCTTATAAGTTAAATTATATCCTTGTATTTGGGGCTCATTTGGAGGCACATGCACATTATATGTCCTGTCTGAGATCATCTAGGTAGTTAAGTGATTGTATTGGGGTTCAAAGCAAACAGGCTTTTTTCGTCACTCAAAGGCTCCTGTAAGGAGCAGTTGAGCACCGTGACTCCTAGTGCAATTAACAGTGTGATTCTTGGTGCAGTTAGCAATGTGACTGACTTAACGTTACCCAGGCCTTTCTCAGGTGCAGGTGATAGAAACGCGGTTCACATGGTCTTAAACAGAAAAGGGAATTTATTGAGTCTTATAACTGAAAAGTGCAGGGGTATAGGGGTGTTTCAAGTAAGTTGGATTTAGGTCTCCCACAATATCGTTAGAAATGTTTCTCTCTCCGCTTCTCAGCTCTGTGTTTTTCTGGGTTCCTTTCATTCTCTGGCAATCTCCCCAGACCGAATGGTTTGGTAACTACCGGTAGGTTGAGGTTTGTGTCCTTCTAGCCTAGTTGGTCTAACAGAAGGAGAGGTAACTTGAAAGTGTTTTGTAAACTATAAAAAGCAGAATAAATGTCAAGTGGTTTTATTTGCTCTAAGATTGAGTAGCAGGATATGTTGTGCTAAGAGATTAAGTTAATCAATAAACTGCAATTGTCCACTAAATCTTCAGGTCCTAATGCTCAGATATGCATGGGAAAAGATCATATTTACCAGACAAATGAAGCAACAGGATATTTTATCTTCATAATACCTCTTGTTATTAGTTTTCGATTGGCTTAGAACCTTAATTATCTGCTACAGGTATATGTCAGTCATACTAACTAACTCTTTTTAATCTTACATGTAATTTACTGTTCTAATACTTTCTACTGCCAGGCTCTTGATTATCTGTGTTAGTGAAAATTTACAGTGATAAGAATAATCTAACTATTTATTCATGGAATAAATAATAACAATTGCCTAGATTTTACTAGCATTTTCCAGTTCACAGAGCATTGCCTGATTCACCTGCTTTTGGGCTTGTATGTTTTTGTTCTCATCTTATATTCTTCTTTCTGGATATGAGTTAAACTTCATGACCAGTAAGTAGTAAAGTCCTGGGAAGACTAACATTAGGAGAACTGGGATGCTTGCCAAAGCTGCAAAACTTCAGTTTGACTGAGTTGCTTGCCTTCTGCCCTTTTTTGTCGTAGGTCTTGTAACAAAGTAATTATGTCTCTTTTTGAAAGAAAACTCAACTTCCTTACCATCCAGATTTCTTCTTTGTAATCATTTAACATACAAAGATGAAGTATTAGTGGCAACCAAATTCTGAATCAACAATCCATAAATCACTTTTAATTTGAAAGGAAGAGTGATGCTAAGTCCATATGCCTTGTCCTAATTCCTTTTGAGAAAATAGAAAGATGTCTGTCTTTACTGGGATTAGCTCCACAATTCACGTTCAGTAGCCATCGCTCGCTCTTTGTATAAATTGTTTTAAGAGGTCTTTAAAAGAAGCATAGCTATGTTTAGAGAAAAAAAGACATTATTTTAAGGCTTGCCTTTAAAAAAAAGTGTCTGAGAGTTTGTTTAGATTTGTACAAATAGCCTACTCTTCCTACTTAGAAACTTCTGCATTTCTTCATTTGTTTGTCAATTCATTCATCAAGCCTATAACATTCCCGAAATCAAGTTGGTGGACTTGACCACTCAGGATTCAAATAAACCTGTAGGAATTAAGACAGTCTAACACTGGTGTAGGGATGCGCAGATAGCAGTGGAACAGGAGCAAGAGCCCAACGGCAGACTCAGCAAATTAATAGACTCTCGAATATAGGTTGAGTGACACTGTGTAGATTATTGGGTGAAGAAGGAACAATTTTTTAAAATGGTGTTGTAGTGATTGATCATCTATATGGAAAAAAAATGCACCTCTGTATCACACTGCACACAAAAAATAGAGTTAAAGACTGGATGTGAAAAGTAACGCTTTAAATTTTAGAAGATAATACAAAAGAATTTTTTTTTGATAGTGTTTTTGTTGTTGTTGTTGTTGTTGTTGTTTTGAGATGGAGTCTTGCTTTGACTCCTAGTCTGGAGTGCAGTGGCACAATATTGGCTCATTGCAACCTCTGCCTCCTGGGTTCAAGCAATTCTCCTTCCTCAGCCTCCTGAGTAGCTGGGATTACAGGTGTGCGCCACCATACCCGGTTAATTTTTGTATTTTTAGTAGAGACTGGGTTTCACCATGTTGGCCAGGCTGATCTTGAACTCCCGACCTCAGATAATCCACCTGCCTCGGCCTCCCAAGGCTTAGGATTACAGGCATGAACCACCACGCCTGGCCATGATAGTGTTTTTTATACCCACTCTGAGTATCTTATATTTTATACAGATGCTTCTCAACTTACGATGCGGTCAAGTCCCAATAACCCATTGTAAGTTGAAACTATTGTAAGTCAAAAATACATTTAATACCCCTACACTGCTGAATGTCATAGCTTAGCCTAGCCTACCTTAAATGTGCTCAGAATGCTTATGTTAGCCTACAGTTGGGCGAACTCATCTAACACAAAGTCTATTTCATAATAAAGTGTTGAATATCTCATGTAATTTATTGAATACTGCACTGAAAGTGAAAAACAAAATGGCTGTCAGGCACCTGAAGTACAGTTTCTACTGAATGCATATTGTTTTCACACCACTGTGGAGTTGAAAAATCTTAAAGTTAAAAATGTTAAGTAAGTTGGGGATCTTCTAGATACGATGGAAAAGCCATTAAACATAGAGCAAAAGACTGACAAATTCAATGATATTTAAAGTTAAATACCACATAGCATAAAACTTACTTCCCCCCACCCCCGCTTTAGATGGAGTCTCGCTCTATTGCCCAGGCTGGAGTGCAGTGGTGCAGTCTCGGCTCACTGCAACCTTTGCCTCATGGGTTCAAGCAATTCTCTCACCTCAGCCTCCTGAGTAGCTGGTATTACAGGCACCTGCCACCATGCCTGGCTAATTTTTTAGCAGAAACAGGGTTTCACCATGTTGGCCAGGCTGGTCTTGAACTCCTGACCTCAAGTGATCTGCCCGCTTCCGCCTCCCAAAGTGCTAGGATTACAGGTGTGAGCCACCATGCCCAGCCATTGGAAAAGGATATATTTTTAAATTACTTTGAATGAGCAAAAGACATGGATATGCAAAAAATGACATAAAATAACAAATATTAATCAGGGAATGCACATTATAAAACCACATTACAATACTCCTAAAATATTTTACTATCACTAGTTTGGCAAAAAATAAAACAATTGACAGTATCAGATGTTGGCAAGGATGTGGAGTCACAGGAACTCTTATACACTGCAGGTAGGAGAGCAAATTGGTATAACCACTTTGCAGAACAGATCTGTGAAATCTGAATATGGACTACCCTATGACCCAGCAATTCAATTCCTAATATAACCTAGAAAAAAAAATGCTGTACTTTCTCTACCAGGTATACTTTTCTGTACCAGGCATGAAAAAATAGGAGGGTTTATAACAGCACTTGTTGTAAGTAGTTAAAAAAAAGGTGAGGGGGAGGATTCTGGGAAGAACTCAAGTGATTGTCATCAGAGAAATGGGTAAACAATTTGTTCATACAGCTGGAATACTGTTCAGCTATGGAAATTGAGGGCCCCAGTTGATGAGCCTAACAAGCATAAGGTAAAGTGAAATAAATGAATACCAGATGAATCAAACTAGTACATTTATATAAAGTTCAGAGTGATGCAAAACTAAGCAGTACATTGTCAGATAAATACATATGTGATTAGACTATAAAGAAAAGTGAGGGAATTATAAGCACAGAATTCATAGGAGTGGATTCACAGGAGTCTTAGAAATATTTTCTTAAACTGATTGGTGGGTACATGGTTGATGACTTTGTCATTCTTTCTACTAATAGTAGACATATAGTCTTGGTAGATAGAAGACACTTCCAAGGATTAAAAGGTGATCTGGGCTACAAGGTATGGAGTATGCCAAGAATGGACCTTGGCAAAGCTGCTGGTGGCTCAAACTAGGACAGTGACTGTGGGGAGTGGAAGATTGAAACAGACCCGAGAACAGTGCAGAAGGCACAATCAGTGCAGCGGGGGTGACTGGATATATGGATTGGGATGATGAGCAAGATCCACGGGAATGGGACGACTGCAAGGCTTTCAACTTCCATATCGGATAGAAGATGACTTTGTAGCGCCTTCCCATGTGGGCCAAAGAGTGACAGTGTTCCCCCTGTAAACTTGTCTCCAAAAATTGTCTTTCTGAAATGAATCCTTTTATTCCCCCAAATTAAACAATGAGAAAAGGAAAATATAAGCAATGAAGAGTATTTATAATGCTATGGAGTTGATACAAATGTAGGTACATAATCTGCTACAAACTTTTAGACAGTGATTTTGCACGTGTCTATATTAGCAATTCTTTAAATGCATTAATAACTCATCTTGGGAATAAAGTGTCGCATTAGTTATCTTTGAGCAATACTGGTTTAAACAACATTGAGCTGGCTTCTCTGCTGAGGAACCACTTGGAGTCTGTGATATGCTAACAAACATTTTGAGTCTCTATCCTCAAATGTATTAACCCTGGAAGTCTTCATGGATAATTTCTAGGCACTAGCTTTATGTAGGTCATACTTTGGAAAATTGCATTTACATGACTGTAACTATTTAATAGGGGCAGCTCTACAGATATTCCATATTAAATAATGATGCTTTCTTTACAAGTCAGTAAATAGCCTTCTAGTGTCGGCAATTTATTGATATTTGTGTGCATGCTGAGTCACTCTGTATAAAATATAGGCTAATTTGTACTTACTTGCTATTCCATCTAACAGTAGTTTGATGCTGGAAATCCAAAAGTTTCTACTCATTTGTGAATAAAGGGCAATAGTACAACATATACCAACAGGCTCACCTTCTGCTGTTAGCACTTCTCTTCCATTTAGAGAACAGTGTTGTGTTGTTGTGTTTTTTATATTCATGACTGTCTCTTCTCAGAATATTTTTCCTAAGTGATTGTGTATCTCTCCTATTTTTAATTCAGGAAATAGAAAATGTGATATTTTTATTTTTGTAGCATCCTAGGTTTATAATTTTACATTTTCACCCTCGTCTCTGACACAGTTGAGATACAGTCGTGTCCAGAAAGCTCTGGGATGAAACTTCTAGCCTTTCATCCTCTGACTCTGTTCTAATGTGTATTTTTCAAGTACAAAACATGAACAGCTGACTCTAGGTTTTGAAGATCTGTTAAGCAGTTGTATTTTAGTGTTTTGACCTAATTTGGTAGGCTTGTGGGTTTGGGTGGTGAAGCTGTGTCTCCAGCACAGCTGTTCTCAGAGTGACAGTGTTCTCTGAATAAATCTTGCCACCAGTGAGACTCCTTTTTGCCCTTTAGCGACCTCAAATTGAAAACAGAATAAGAAAGTTCTGAGCACTCTAAGTATTTACATGAAAATATAATAATCAATGTAAAGGTGTCACTTGATAATCTGAGATGACAGACACCCAGGATTCTTGTCATCACCATTATCACTTAGCTTAAATAAGGGCTTTTTAGTGTCCTAGTGGCAAGTTGTACTTACTAGATTATCGCTTGATTAAATTGCTGTTGCATCGATGGCTGTGGGCCACAGGGCGAGAAGCCAAAATGCTCTATAAACAGTGTCCTTGTAGCCCCCGTGGAGTTGGAATTAGGGGAGGCCTCCTGTAAAAGTCTGTGGGAGAGCTGGAGCAGGCTCTGGCTGAGGCTGTGATGGAGTGAATTATTTTAAAGTGATTTTGGGGTAAATATAAATGTTTTTAAGCCACTTATGAGAGCTCCATAGTGCTTGTTAAAATAACTGAATGGTGGACAGCGCTGTATTCCAACACACTTAGCTGCATGGCACCATGCCAGGCACTGTATAGAGCTAGGGAGAGCCCTGGGCTCGCCAGCATGGATTTACAACAGGGAAAAGGGGGTAACACGATAAGACGATTTCCTATATCAGAAATTGTTGGAGGAGGAGAGTGATGGCTTTTCTGGTTAGACGAGGCTTCCTTGGAAGACCCAATGCTTCAGGATGTGCAGCTGCTGCTTTTCCACAGGTCGCCAACATTTGTTCACCTTGGCACAATCGTGTGTGACTTTTCCATAGCCGCTGAAAACCAACTTGCGTAATGGGATAGAACTGGGCCCTGCAGAGTGCAGGCACTGGGCATACTGACAGGGCTGAAAGTGGGGACTCCCTGGGAGAAAGCTTTGCCTCTCGGGGAAAGGCCCCTGGAAAGGAGTCAGCAGTGGGCTGCCTGCTCGAGGTGCTCTGCACGCTGTGTCCTGCTGAATTAGACATGGGCTGGTCTCATGGACAAGCACTCTTCATTTTGTGGGAGGACAAATACAGACTGAAATATGGGCTTTATCTCAGGGTCTTCCAACATGAAACATACTGGGAGATTTCCTTAAACTTCTGCAGTGAGGGCAGTGCGGGCAGCCTCTGAGCTGCTATTCCTTTGCCATGGAATGGCTCCGTGGGTGAGCAGGTTAGGAGGAGGTAGGCCTCCACACTCACTCTCTCCCTGACTTCTGGGATCCATGTGTGGGAGTCTGGCCCTTCTTGCTGAGTGTTTTTTGATGAGTAATGACTACCTCTGTTTCACTAGCATTTGGGAAGGCCCATGTGAATGGTAACAGAAACCCTTCGATTGATGTAAATCTTCAGTGTTTTTATTGTGAACCAACTGAGGAACAGGAGTATCCTTGAGTCTCTGAGTAGGAACTGGTGGGTGGTTCTTATAAGAAAGAGATGAATCTGAACTATAAGGAAGCTTATAATAGAGTTATTTTCTATTACTTTTTCCTCATCTAGTTTTCTTTTGACATTTTAGACCATTAGGACACCTTGACCAAGCTCTAGGGGAAAGCGGGGAGAGAGGAAAAAGAAAATAATAAAGCCTCTTGATACAGACTATGTTTGAAGTTTCTTTCCTCAAACATGTGAACTTGTGCAGGCAATACAGCAAGGGAGACACAGGAATGATAAAGAAGGATAAGATGTGAAAGATACAGTCTAACTGCTAATATTGTTTCGTGTATGTACCTTTTAATAAGAGTAAAGCTTCCCGGCTAAATTGGGTTGGGGCTCTTGATGGTGGAATCTCAGATATCAGCTAGTACAAGAGAAAGTGGAGCCAGGGGTGGGTGGGCTGGGAATGGCATTCAACCAGGCTGGGGACTTGCTGGAAAGGCAAATTCTCAGGCTGTATTCCAGGACTACTCGGGATTGGTCCCAGTGCTGTTTTAACCAACCCTCCAGGTGATTCTGAGCACTCGCTAGTTGGAGAACCACTGGGTTAGGGAGCTAAGGTCTCTCAAGTCTGCTTGAGAAGGGCTGCCACAACCACCAGTGAAGGAGATGGGTTGAGTGATTGCCCAGGGGCACTTGGCTGGTACCAGGAAGGGTGTGGATTTGAGTCCAAGCCTTCCAATTCTAAGTCCAGGGACTTTTATACTCTGCCAAATAATACTAGAAACAAACAAAATCTCCTGTCTCCCCCAACCTTTTAAATTTAACATGTGAATTCACTTAACTCCATAAAAACAATAAACTACACTTGGGTCTTTAATATATAAAACAGAACAAACTGTTTAACACTGTGAGAAGATTCAGCTCCCTCACTTGAGCTAATATTGTTAATTTAGTTTTGTTGAGGGAATTAGCCACCTCTTGCTTTGATGGATTCTCTTCTTTCTACCCTACCCTGCCCAGCATGAGGAATAATCTCTAGTCCTGCAGTGGTGTATAGCTCTGTCTGTTCTGTGCTCTTCTGTCTATTCTGGGATGAGACTGGACTTTCTTGTCTTTTGTTCAGGCAGGAGCAATGGCATTGAAAAGTTGAAAGAAAAATAAAGTCAGCAGGGGATAGACTTTTGAGATTCTAGCTTTTGAAGCCAAACAGATTGATCTAAGGAATTCAGTCTTTTTCTGATTCTTTGTATTGTTAACATCATCTTTGCCTGCATGTTGAGTGACTTCTGGCCACCGAGGGGCAGCACTTCAGCCTATGGCCATGTGGGAGGCATTTTCTTCCTTTTGGCTGAAGCTTTGGGTAGGATGGGAGGTAGGGAAGGTGGGGAATGGGTGGCACAACCCTCTGTCTGTAGCATTTAACCCACACAGTGGGCTTGGTGACATCCTAGTGACTTGATGTATTCCACCCCTAGAATCCAACCTTTCGTGTCATTATGGCCAGACATTGTACACTCAGGACATAAATATGCTGCACATAGAAGCTATAGGGAAACAATTGATACTGGGGAGATCCATTCCGTAATAATTGTGACTTGACCAGTTAGAAATATTACCCAGGGACAAGCATTCTTAGAAATGTTTGACTATTAAGGTTCTTAAACCATTAGGAACCACCAGTTTTTCTTAAAGTTCTTTCCCACCAGTATATATTTTAACATATCTTTTAAATTCCCATAGTAAGTGCTAATTCCCTAGTTACCAACTTACTTTAGAATCTAGTTATTCTGCCTGTCTAGGCTCATGTCCATCTAGAGCTGCATGCTTCCATGTGGTAGCCACTAGCCACATGTGGCCATTTAAGTTTGAATTAATTAAAATTAAGTCCAATTTAAAATTCAGTTCTTGGGTCACACTAGCCACATTTCAAGTACTCAGTAGTTCAATGTGGCTAGTGGCTGGACAGTGCAGGTGTGTAATATTCCCATCATTTGAACACACCGCCCTAGAACTCTGAAGACTATATAATGTAGAAATAAATATTTAATATAGGTACTGGTTAGGATAGATTTGATAGGAGCAAAGGACATGAGAAGACACTATAAATTGTAAGAGAGGTATACGTAGTGGGTGGGAATAGATGAAATTTGCCAAATTTATCAAATTTGCTGACCCATTTGAAAGGTGTGGCTTAAAGATGTACTTTTCACTCATGACCAGCTCAGTTGAGTTGGGGAGGTTCTGCCTTTCACCATGGACTCCAAGTTCTTCATTTGGGCTGGGCATGGTGGCTCATGCCTGTAATCCAGCACTTTGGGAGGCCAAGACAGGCAGAGCACTTGAGCCCAGGAGTTCAAGGCCAGCTTAGGCAACATGGTGAAACCTCCTCTTTACAAAAAATACAAACATTAGCCGGGAGTGGTGGCATGCGACTGTAGTGTCAGCTACTTGGGAGGCTGAGGTGGGAGGATAGCTTGAACCTGGGAGGTCAAGGTTGCAGTGAGCTGTGATCACGCTACAGCATTCCAGCCTGGGTGACAAAGTGATACTTCGTCTCGAAAAATAAATAGATAAGTTAAAGTCCTTTTTTGATACTCTGCATCCTGACAGCAGGTTTCTTGAAGCTTGGATAAGATGACAGCCTATAGTCAATGAGGGAAAGACGCCATATTTGCCATGGCATGGTATTGAGGAAGGAGTCAGACAGTCCAGGGAGGATTTATTATGCAAGACCAGAGACCCTGATCTTGTTCCCTGTGAGGCCAAGAGGACATGCCCTTTGTACAAAAACAAGAAACTCACTGGTGAGGGGCCACCAGCATTGTTGGGAATCTCACTAGTGATTGTCTTCCATGGTCTATGGTTCACAGTAGGAAATGCTGCCACAGAACTGACCTCTCTAATATTACTGAAGATGAAGATATTTTGGAGTAGCAGAGGCCAAGTCGCAGCATTTGGCCATCAAAGTGAATATGACCACCACAAAGTGAATATGACTACCATATGGCAGCAAGGCCAAGGTGCCAGCCAGCGTGCTGTACACATAGGGTATTTCTAGAGGAAAGATAGATGAGTACCCACTGTGAATATTTCTTGACTTGTGTAACCAGAAAAAATATTAAAGAGAAGGTAAGCTGAAATCTGATGTCTGCTGCCAAAAAGAAAAATGATAATCCCTCACCTAGCTCCCAGATTTGAGTCAGTTCTCGGGCCCCTGGCCTAGTGATTGAAGGGGAGGCTGGGCCGCCTTGAAAAAGAACCCTGCAGTGCCACAAACCTTCCCCCAAAGGGACCTGTGTAACTTTACCCTAAGAAAATGGAAATATACAGAGTTTTCAGGGTATACAGGGTCTAACCTGACAATGACATCAGCAGAACCTGGAATGCCATGATGACAGCTAGTTAGGATGGGAAATCATGGAGGCAGGTGATAAATGGAGTTCTTGTCAAGGCAGGCTCAGCAGTGATGATGAGGGTGTTAGGGCTCACCCTGTCGTTGCTTCCTCAGTTCCAGTGTGCTTAATTGGAAAGGATAGACTGAGCAGCTGGTAGAGCCCTCACGTTTTGCTTCCTGACCTGTGAAATAAGAACCAGGAAGGAAGAAACAAATGGAAACCCAGAAAGTGCCCATTCCCACCTAAGACAGCAAATCAAAGCAATACCCTATTCCAGTGGAATGGCTGAGATCGATGCCACTCTCAAGAACTTAGCAAATGCAGAGGTGGTCATCCTCATCATATCCCCATTCAGTCTGTCTACATGGTCTCTGCAAAAAACAGGTGGATTTTCATGAATAACAGCAGACTACCGGAACGTTATCTAAGTTGCAGTCCCAATTGTATGTAGCTACCGAATTGGATGTGGTATCTTTACTGGAACAGAGCAGCACAGCCTTTGGTTCCTGGGTTGTGGCTATCCATCTGGCAAACAAGTCATCTTCGAACCTCCTCAGCAAGGATGGTCAAGATCAGTTCTGTCTCATTAAGAAAGGATATGAGTACACATTCACTGTCTTTCCCTAAGGCTATATGTATTCTCTTTCTCTCTGTCACCTTGACATATCATGTTGGTATACTATGTTGTTGACATTATGCTAATTGGACTTGGTGAACAGAAAGTGGCCGGTACTCTGGATGTCATAGTAAAACACATGAAGGTAAAACATAAATCATTTACAGTATCAAAGTCCTGCCATATTGGTGAAGATTTTAGGAGTCCCATGGTTTGCAGCATCCTAAGGTAAACAATTACCCCTATGAAAAGGTATATTTTTTGGTGGGCCACTTTGAATTTTAGGAGGCAGCCAATATTGCACTTGAGATTATTTCTTTGACTCATTTCTTGGGTCATTAAAAGTCTACCAGTTTTGAGTGGAACCCAAAGCAGAAGAAAACTGCAGAAATTCTAGGCTTCAGGACAACGTACTCTGCTGTTGAGGCCATATAATTCAACAGATCCAACAGTGCTCGGGGTATCCATGGTAGAAAAGGATGCTATAGGAAATCTTGGACAAACCCTAATAGATTTGCAGTACAGAATGGGTAGGGTTCTGGAGAAAGGCATGTCTACTGCATTCAAGAGACTATTTATTGTTTAATTACTCACCACTCAAAAAAACAGCTTCTGATGTGATAAGGGGTCAAGAGAGATCAAGCACCTGAAAGTGGTACATCCAGTGATTATATGATACGAGTTTACTGTTACGAGCTGGACATTGTCAGATCCAACAAGGTGATAAGGTATGATGGAAATGGTATATTCAGGACCAGATCTGAGCAAGTCCAGAAGGTATAGGGTGGCCCAGAGCTCCATGTCACCTACCTCTGCTGTCCTGACATGTCTCTCAGCTCACATCGATAAATATGGGGGCAGGAGTGAGGGAACTCTATGATTCACTGATGAAGGAGGAACAACACAGCTTATTCCTGGTTCGTGGATGGATTGGTTTGGATAATCAATGCTGCCTGAGAGTGGATAGCTGTCAACACTACCGCTCAACTCAGTGGTGGCCCTGAAGGACAATGATGAGGAGAAACCCTCCTAGAGGGTAGAGCTGTGAGCAGTACGCTTGTTTGTCCACTTTGTGTGCCAGAAGTGGTATGAGGTAAGGGTATATATGGACTTCCATGTAGTGGCAAATAACTTGGCTGGTCTTGGTCTGGGGTTTAGAAGGGGCGAGTTTAGATGATCAGAGACAAAGTGGTCTGGGAAGAAGCATGTAGATGAATTGTTGGAAGTGGCCGCAAAATGTGCAGATCTTTGTGTCTCACATCATTGCCACTAGAGAAGATTTGGTATAGACAGGACACTCACTAAGCAGGTAGACGGAGGAACCGGCTGACTGGCTGGTAGATGTCAGTCATCTCTGCCCCCAGCCACCCCAATGCTTGTACAATAGATCCTTGAGTGGAGAGTGGCCATAGTGGCAGGGAAGGCCATTATTCAAGGCCTCATCCGTCATCCAGCATGAACTCCTTTTCACCAAGACAGTTGGTAAATTTATTATCTATTTATTACCAAATAAATAAATGTATTAGATCTAACAAATCTATTAGATAGATAAATGTATTAGATACAGGATTTTAGAGCTGACAATGTGAGGTATAATATATAAAAGCTTAGAAAGGCGTAGGGAGACATCTGTCTTTTTCCTTTGCATTGACAGCATGTGCTTGCATCAGCGCTGTGTGTGTGTGTGTGTGTGTGTGTGTGTGTGTGTGTGTGTGTGTGTGGACTGCAGAAAGAAATCACTACATCCAGACTGTGCTATAATATTTTTTCTCTTATTGGTAGGGGCTAAATCAGTCTCCCCTCCCTGTGCAAGAAAGAGATGTTGAAATCTTAACTCTCGGTACCTCAGAACTGACTTCATTAGGAAACAGGATTGTTGCAAATGTATACTTAAATTAAGATGAGGTCATACTGGGTTAGGGTGGGCCCTGGTCTGACATGACTGATGTCCTTACAGAAAGACAGCCACAGGCTGGGCACGGTGGCTCACGCCTGTAATCCCAACACTTTGGGAGGCCAAGGCAAGTGAATCACGAGGTCAGTAGTTTGAGATCAGCCTGGCCAAGATGGTGAAACCCAGTCTCTACTAAAAATACAAAAAAATTAGTTGGGCGTGGTGGCAGGCACTTGTAATCCCAGCTACTCGGGAGGCTGAGGCAAGAGAATCACCTGAACCTGGGAGGCAGAGGTTGCAGTGAGCTGAGATGGCACCACTGCACTCTAGCCAGGGCAACAGAGCAAGACTCTGTCTCAAGGTGCTGGGATTGCAGACGGAGTCTCGCTCACTCAGTGCTCAATGTTGCTCAGGCTGGAGTGCAGTGGCATGATCTCAGCTCGCTACAACCTGCACCTCCCAGCCGCCTGCCTTGGCCTCCTAAAGTGCTAAGATTACAGCCTCTGCCCCGCCGCCACCCAGTCTAGGAAGTGAGGAGCGTCTCTGCCTGGCCGCCCATCGTCTGGGATGTGAGGAGCCCCTCTGCCTGGCTGCCCCATCTGGGAAGTGAGGAGCGCCTCTGCCCAGCCGCCATCCCATATAGGAAGTGAGGAGCGTCTCTGCCCGGCTGCCCATCGTCTGGGATGTGAGGAGCGCCTCTGCCCGGCCGCCCTGTCTGGGAAGTGAGGAGCACCTCTGCCCAGCCGCCCCATCTGGGAGGTGAGGAGCGCCTCTGCCTGGCCACCACCTCATCTGGGAGGAAGTGAGGAGCACCTCTGCCCGGCCGCCCCATCTGGGAAGTGAGGAGCGCCTCTGCCTGGCTGCCACCCCGTCTGGGAGGAAGTGAGGAGCGCCTCTGCCCGGCCACCCCATCTGGGAGGTGAGGAGCGTCTCTGCCCGGCCGCCCCATCTGGGAAGTGAGGAGCGCCTCTGCCTGGCTGCCATCCCGTCTGGGAGGAAGTGAGGAGTGCCTCTGCCCGGCCGCGCCGTCTGGGAAGTGAGGAGCGCCTCTGCCTGGCCGCCCATCATCTGGGAGGTGAGGTGCACCTCTGCCCGGCCGCCCCGTTTGGGAATTGAGGAGCGCCTCTGCCTGGCTGCCACCCTGTCTGGGAGGAAGTGAGGAGCGCCTCTGCCTGGCCGCCCCGTCTGGGAAGTGAGGAGCGCCTCTGCCCAGCCGCCCATCGTCTGGGAGGTGAGGAGCGCCTCTGCCCAGCCACCCCGTCTGGGAAGTGAGGAGCACCTCTGCGCGGCAGCCCCGTCTGGGAGGTGAGGAGCACCTCTGCCTGGCTGCCACCCCATCTGGGAGGAAGTGAGGAGCGCCTCTGCCCAGCCACCCCGTCTGGGAAGTGAGGAGGGCCTCTGCCCGGCCACCCCGTCTGGGAGGTGAGGAGCGCCTCTGCCTGGCTGCCACCCCGTCTGGGAGGAAGTGAGGAGTGCCTCTGCCCAGCCACCCCGTCTGGGAAGTGAGGAGCGCCTCTGCCCGGCCGCCCCATCTGGGAAGTGAGGAGCGCCTCTGCCCGGCCGCCCTGTCTGGGAAGTGAGGAGCACCTCTCTGCCTGGCTGCCACCCCGTCTGGGAGGAAGTGAGGAGCGCCTCTGCCCGGCCGCCCCGTCTGGGAAGTGAGGAGCGTCTCTGCCCGGCCGCCCCGTCTGGGAAGTGAGGAGCGCCTCTGCCTGGCCGCCCTGTCTGGGATGTGAGGAGCGCCTCTACTCAGCCACCCATCGTCTGGGATGTGAGGAGCGCCTCTGCCCGGCTGCCCCGTCTGGGATGTGAGGAGTTCCTCTACCCGGCCACCCATCATCTGGGATATGAGGAGCGCCTCTGCCCGGCCGCCCCGTCTGGGATGTGAGGAGCGCCTCTACGCGGCCACCCATTGTCTGGGATGTGAGGAGCGCCTCTGCCCGGCCTCCCCGTCTGGGAAGTGAGGAGCCCCTCTGCCCGGCCGCCCTGTCTGGGAGGTGAGGAGCGCCTCTGCCCAGCCACCCTATCTGGGAGGTGTACCCAACAGCTCCGAAGAGACAGACAGCGACCATCGGGAGCGGGCCATGAGGACGATGGCGGTTTTGTTGAAAAGAAGGGGGGGAAGTGTGGGGAAAGGAAGGAGAGATCAGATTGTTGCTGTGTCTGTGTAGAAAGAGGTGGGCATAGGAGACTCCATTTTGTTCTGACTAGGAGAAATTCTTCTGCCTTGGGATGCTGTTGATCTATGGCCTTTCCCCCAGCCCCCTGCTCTCTGAAACATGTGCTGTGTCAACTGAGGGTTAAATGGATTAAGGGCGGTGCAAGTTGTGCTCTGTTAAACAGATGCTTGAAGGCAGCATGCTCTTTAAGAGTCATCACCACTCCCTAATCTCAAGTACCCAGGGACACAAACACTGCAGAAGGCCGCAGGGACCTCTGCCTAGGAAAACCAGAGACCTTTGTTCATGTGTTTATCTCCTGACCTTCTCTCCACTATCATCCTCTGACCCTGCCACATCCCCCTCTCCGAGAAACACCCAAGAATCATCAATAAATACTTCATAAAAAAAAAAAATTTTTCTGGAATTCACATTTTAAAAGTAAAAAACCAAACAGGTGAATTTAACTTTTATTTAACTCAATATATCTAAAATACCAAATATCATTTCAATATATAATAAATATAAAATTACTAGACTATTTTACAGTTTTTGGTCTTATGGCTTTGAAACGTGGTGTGTAATTTAAGCTTATAGCACATCTCAATTTGGACTATCGCATTTCAAGGCTCGGTAGTCACCTGTCATTAATGGCTACTGTATTGGGCATTAAAAATCTAAGAACTTGTCTTCTGTAGTTTTCCTACATAGGGAGATAATTTCTGGGCAGTCTGTTGTCAGTATATGGCCCTTTGAAAATGATGCCTAGTTATTGAAACAGAATAAATTGGCCATTGGGCATTTGGTACAAAAAGAAAAAAAAAAAAAGAGCTTACTCTATACAGGCATTGGGAGCTAAGCAGTGAAAAAAATCTAAGCACCTACACTCAAGGAGTTTATAGTCAAAGTGACTGAAATACAAATAAACTAGGAGTTCTAACAGTGAGAAAAGCTTAGGGTTCTGGGAGTGGGGGAGTGATGAAAAAATGCGTATCATATGATAGGTGCACAATCAATACTTAAATGAATTTATGTGTTGTAAAAATGATCAATAAATTGAATCAACACACCAGGCCCCTTCCTGCCACAGAATAAAACAAAAAACAAAAAAACACAAAACAAAACAAAAAACAGTCAAAACAGTCAGGAGGTTTCTTGAGTCTCCTGATATCATCAGCTCGATGAAATGGTACAGGTCTCAGGTGACACTGGACGGGAGGTGTTTGTGGTCTCAGAAAATCATCAACTGCAGAAGGTGGAAGGGGTACCAGAAGACACTCGGGAGGTATCTTGAGGCTGAGAGAATCATCAACTGGAGAAGGTGGAAGTGGTACGAAAAAACAGTTGGGAGGTTCCTTGGGTCTCCTAAAATCATCAGCTCGAGGAAATGCTACAGGTCCCAGGCGACGCTCGATGGGAGGTGCCTGTGGTGTGAGAAAATCATCAACTGGAGAAGGTGGAAGGGGTACCAGAAGACACTCGGGAGGTGTTTTCAGGCTCAGAGAATCATCAACTGGAGAAGGTGGAAGGGGTGCGGAAAGACACTCGGGAGGTTCCTTGGGTCTCCTAAAATCATCAGCTCAAGGAAATGCTACAGGTCCCAGGCAACGACGCTTGATGGGCGGTGCCTGTGGTGTGAGAAAATCATCAACTGGAGGTGGAAGGGGTACCAGAAGACACTCGGGAGGTGTCTTCAGGCTCAGAGAATCATCAACTGGAGAAGGTGGAAGGCGTGCAAAAAAACAGTCAGGAGGTTCCTTGAGTCTCCTAAAATCATCAGCTCGAGGAAATGCTACAGGTCCCAGGCGATGACGCTTGATGGGAGGTGCCTGTGGTGTGAGAAAATCATCAACTGGAGAAGGTGGAAGGGGTACCAGAAGACACTCGGGAGGTGTTTTCAGGCTCAGAGAATCATCAACTGGAGAAGGTGGAAGGCGTGCAAAACAACAGTCAGGAGGTTCCTTGGGTCTCCTAAAATCATCAGCTCGAGGAAATGCTACAGGTCCCAGGCGACGACGCTTGATGGGAGGTGCCTGTGGTGTGAGAAAATCATTAACTGGAGAAGGTGGAAGGGGTACCAGAAGACACTCGGGAGGTGTCTTCAGGCTCAGAGAATCATCAACTGGAGAAGGTGGAAGGCGTGCAAAAAAACAGTCAGGAGGTTCCTTGGGTCTCCTAAAATCATCAGCTCGAGGAAATGCTACAGGTCCCAGGCGATGACGCTTGATGGGAGGTGCCTGTGGTGTGAGAAAATCATCAACTGGAGAAGGTGGAAGGGGTACCAGAAGACACTCGGGAGGTGTCTTCAGGCTCAGAGAATCGTCAACTGGAGAAGGTGGAAGGCGTGCAAAAAAACAGTCAAGAGGTTCCTTGGGTCTCCTAAAATCATCAGCTCGAGGAAATGCTACAGGTCCCAGGCGACGATGCTTGATGGGAGGTGCCTGTGGTGTGAGAAAATCATCAACTGGAGGTGGAAGGGGTACCAGAAGACACTCGGGAGGTGTCTTGAGGCTCAGAGAATCATCAACTGGAGAAGGTGGAAGTGGTATGAAAAAACAGTCGGGAGGTTCCTTGGTTCTCCTAAAATCATCAGCTCGAGGAAATGCTACAGGTCCCAGGCAACGACGCTTGATGGGAGGTGCCTGTGGTGTGAGAAAATCATCAACTGGAGAAGGTGGAAGGGGTACCAGAAGACACTCGGGAGGTGTCTTGAGGCTCAGAGAATCATCAACTGGAGAAGGGGAAATTGGTATGAAAAGACCTTCGGGAGGTGTCTTGAGTCTCGGAAAATCATCAGCTCGAGGAAGTGGATCAGGTCCCAGGGCACACTCGTGTTGAGGTGTCTCTCTTCTCAGAAAATCATCAGTTGTAGAATGTGGTTGAGGTCCTAGTGGACACTGTAGTCGAGAAAGAGTCAGCGGTCTCAGACATCGTTTAACTGATGGACGTGGTTGACCTCTCAGATCACACTGCATAGGAGGAGGTGGCTTGCGGCCCATCCTTTTTCTTAAAGTTTCAGCCGGGAGGTAGGGCCAGTAGGGCAATCCTGAGGAATGATGGTGCTCCACTGCCACCATCCTGACCTGTAGGGCCAAAGGAGGAAATGTTTTCACACATATTCATTTGATGGACAAAATTACCGCCACCAACACAGGCTGCACCTTCTGTTGCTTGTGATAGATTTTTGCACCTTTCCACCCTCCAGGTTTCAAAATAGCAGTATCAGTGTCATAATATCACCCTTCCACTGCGTACTGCCCACAGCTGGGGAGTAAAGAAAAGTCATTGGGACACACTGTTGTCTCCACATGCCACTGTGTCTGTTTGCAAATGTAGGCAGGCTGGGGTCCTGCCCCAGGGAAGACAGAGTCATGACAGATTCATAACAGATTAACAAAGAAGCATGTTTGAGACACAGGAGTGTCTATGTCTATCCTCATTCCTCCCTCACAGCCATCACCAGAGCATGTTTCTTGCACCAGGTCAACAGAGAGTAAGAGAGGCATGAAAAGCCCATTGTCCACACATGTTGCAGCTTCTTTTTGGAGAATGTTTTCCAGGCCTTTTATGTTCTGTCTCTGATTCTCAGAACTCTGCAAGGTCAGTGTGACCACCCTGCTCCAAATCTAAGAAAACAGAGGTTTCCAGAGGAAGGAGAAATTGTGCCCAGGGTCACACAGCTTGCAAGAGGCAGAGTGGAAGTAGATTCCAGCTCTGCCTGCGGGACCCTCTCATTTCCCCTCTGTTTCCCTTCTTGACAAAGGATCTTCTTCACTCTGGAGGTGCCACCCATGAGAACAAAGAGCTCTGGAGAGATGTGGATTCCTGAAGAGCTTCAGGGGAACTGGGAGAGGGATTTCTGACAGAACAATCTTACCTCAAGAAGTCAGTTAGACATGGCTGTAATATTTCTTTTCACTCCCAGGTAATACCAAATTGTAAGTGCACTAGGACATAAAGAATACTTTTGTCCATGGAAAAATGAGGTGAGAATTCTAAACAAAGCAAGTTTTAAAACTGTGTTTCACTTCCAGTGTACAAGTCCCATCATGTGTAATCATAGGACTCGGCAGCTTTTCAAGGTACAGAGGCCACAGAAGAACCAGCTTAGCTGAGCATCATTTAAGGCCTTCATTTGGAATTGTCCCTGTAGGTAATAAGTTACATTCGCTCTTCACTAATTTACAGTCAGGGCCTATTTGCTATTACAAATATGGAACCTCTGACACTTAGAATATTAGATCAGGGGCCCCATTGGGTGGGTATGAAGGTGTTTTTGCACAACACGGTTACCAACAGGGATGGGACTGTGATGAACTATGGAATTGGCCTTGTCAAAGAGCATTCAAAATTGCACAAAGCACAAATTAATGTTAGATTAATGCGTTTTCACTATTTTCACTTCTGGGAATACAGCAGATATTTCAAACGTTAATCACCTACATTATAGCAGAATGCAAACAAAATCACAGCAAAAGAAAATCCCACATATTTCGGAAATGAGACCCCACAACATCTTGGGTAAGGTGGATCAGTCAGAGTTCACCGCGCCATGAGACCTACAGTACTGGAGGTCAGTGGTGCCTCCTCGTGTTATTTCTGGAAACAGAACAGTAAAAGCCCTTCAGCCCTCGGTCCCTGAGCTTTTATGGATTCTGGAGGTGCCACCAACGATGATCAGCTGGGAATGGAGAAGCCTGAAAGCTCATGGAGAAGATTTTGCTTCTCAAGAAGTCGAGACAGAAAAGACACCACAGAACCCACAGAGCAGAGGCCAGGCCAGGAGAGGGCGTTGTCGGAAAAGACCAAAGTGTCCTGATATAAGAAGAGTGAAAACGTCCCCAGCATTTACCTTTGTCTTCTCTGTGTTTTCAGCTGGGACGCCGTTGCTGTTCCTCATGGGAACCGAATGAGGTCCTGAATCTGCTAAGGGCCAGAGAAGGGAATGGGGCTAAATCTGGCTTGCATGTTCTGTGCAGAATAAGAAACCCTCCACACCCTCCGCTGCCATCTCACTCTCTGCCACACAGGTCCCTTACCAGAGGCACAGGGTTTATTGACCACATGCCTCAGAGGACTCTGGAGCCCTCTGGAGCCTCATCCTTGAGGAAGATACCACAGAGCCCTGGTCCAGGGGTATTCTTAACTCTCAACAGGCTGTGAACAGGTCGGGCTCTAACCAGCTGGAAATGAGCTCTAAATCAGTACATATCAGAGGAAATCACTCATCATGTGAGCACAGACTCAAAATTAAAATAGGAACAGCCATGGTTGGAAGAATATCAATAAACCCTGGACAGGAACAGCACTGCTCCTCTTCTTCAAGCCATAGGGACACTTAAAATTCTGTGGATTCATAGTTAATCTAACTTTCATACCTGGCCAGGTATTATCAATACTTATGAACAGAAATGGACATAAAGAGATGAACAGTCATGAGAAAAGGTTAGAGCTACAGAAATTAACTGGAAAGTTTTAGGGTTACACTTCAAATGTTAGAGGAGTAGGATTACATAGAAATTTAACTTACTAATGGAGTTATATAGTTGACAATAAACAACTTAAACAAAAAGAATGAAGGAAGTTCCAAAATGTAAATAAATGCTTCTTTTCTTAAAGCAGATCTCAAGCTACAATATTGATCCATGAAGACACGGCCAGAAAACCTCTGCTCTCATCAGGACATGTGGCTCCCATTCTAAAGTGCTATTGTTGTTTTCTCAAGTGAAAGAAAAATAAATCCTTCACACTGAGTCAAGGTGGAAACGGGAGCTGGCCCATCTGCCTTCTAGGCTCATCTCCTCAATTAAAAGTAACCAAGACATCAGGTTGGGGCAACGTCCACAGTCAGTGGAGCGGCCTGAGCTCCACCATTCACAGGGGACTAGCCAAGAGCCATTCAGCTCGGGCACCTGAGAAAAATAGGGTCCTGCCACCCAGCGAGACAACTGTTCTCTTTATAAGTGCTTGGAATTGTTTCCAGGAAACATAACAATCACCCCACCCGAGCCCTCATCCCCAAAAGGAGAAGCAAGGTGTGTGAATTGTGCAGCAGAAATTAAGCGGCTGCCTTCACAGCAAGCTCCTACCCATCGAGAAAGGGTTCTCTAGGCCCGGTCGTCCCTGGACTGGCTCCTGACTCATGTGTCTCTCTGGCACTCTCTGCTTTTGCCTCATTTGACACCTAGAAGACAGAGAAAGAATTGACTTGAAGAATTAAAACACCAAGTTCTTTACTAGATGCTCAAAGCTTTATCTCAAAACAAAAACATCCTTTAAAATGTCCATCACAATGACCTACCTGTGCTGCTTGTAGGCAGCCTTCCTCTCTGCCTTCCCCCTTTGCAAGGCTTGAGCACAGAGCTGTGGGGAGAAAAATACATCCATGTCCTGACCTGGCAGACTATGTCCAAAAGCAAGGAAAACAAACAAACTTACTGAGTTGGCAAGAGGCTTTCTTGCAGAAGGGGTGATCTGAAAAAGCCAACACATGAGAAATTGAATGTTGAGAGTCTAAGGGCCATGGCATCATCTGCATCAGCACTGAACTATCGCGCAACTGCGGGGAGGAAGCTCCTTACTTTGCATCTGTAGTAGTCCTGTGCCCGCCGCCGCAACTCTTGCATGCGTTGAAACAGTTTCCTATGGATTACAATCACTTTCATCAGATAAAGCACCACTTTCAGGATGATTTTAAATAATCTGCCATGTTTCTGTTATCCTCACAACTGTACCCTTACACAATCTATCTATACCTAGAAAACGTATTTCAGATGGCTATAAGAGTACAGTCTGAGACGGTCGCGGTGGCTGACGCCTGTAATCCCAGCACTCTGGGAGGCCGAGGCGGGTGGATCATGAGGTCAGGAGATTGAGAACATTGTGGCTAATACAGTGAAACCCCATCTCTACTAAAAATACAAAAAATTAGCCGGGCATGGTGGCAGGCACCTGTAATCCCAGCTACTCGGGAGGCTGAGGCAGGGGAATCACTTGAACCTGGGAGGCGGAGGTTACAGTGAGCCAAGATCACGTCATTGCACTCCAGGCTGGGTGACAGAGCGAGACTCCACCTCAGAAAAAATAACAAAAACAAAAACAAAAACAGTACAGTCTGATCCAAACTGTTGCTGTATTGATTCCTCCTCTTTTGCTTACTGCCTGCTGACTTCTGAGTTGACAATTTCCTTCCCCATTCTCAGTATATCCCTAATTCATCCTTCATTGAGCATCTTTTATCATAAAGCTCTATTCTCTTTGTATTAATATCCTTGCCGTGTTTCACAGGGCAGAAACAGCTGGGCTTATAAACAGGCATAGTCCTTTTGAAGGATGTGGTTGATCCTACAACAACACACTTTCCTAAGGATGACAACAACTCACTCCACCCCTAGAATGGCTGGTAACCGAGTTTCCACACAGTCTAGCTGGCAATGGGGTCAGGAGACGTTTTGCTACTTCACATCTTTTGGTCACTGGTAAATCTTAAGGTACTTTGTTTTCTGTTTTGTCAACTCTGTCTCTCTCTCTCTGGATATGTCCTCTGACCATTTGTTTCTATTTCTGCATTTACTGGGTCTAAACATTGTACAAAGGTTAAAAACAACATTCCAATGGGGGTTTCCCAAGAGGGGGGGTTTCCCAAGAGGGTGGGGTTCAGTTTCTGAACTCAAGGTAGGTATGTATTTCTTTCATATCCAATTTCCCATTCTCCTCTGCCTCTGATAGCTGCCTCTCGTTTTCTGCTTGCTCACATTCTTTCATGTTTTGTTTCCTGAGATTAGAAGGGAGGGAAATGCACACACAAGATCCACCAGCCCATGTGGGATTCCCTCTGCCCTTCTGGCATCCGAAGGCTGTGATTCAAAGATCCCCCCTGCAACCTTCCCATAAATGAACCAACTGATTCTCATAATCAAAGGGAGAATTGACACCTCCCATTGAGGGACAAAGAAAAATCACACTCTGGCCTGCTGGCAAGTCACCTGTCATTTCCAGCTCATCTTCATAGTTTTATAGTTAGTCCTATTCTTTAGTAAATAAAGACTATTAAAAGCTTCTGTGAGGTGCACTATGTGTGTCTCTGGGGTCAGTCTTGTGCTTGACACAGTGAAACCTCATTTTAGTTTAGTGTGAAAAACCAGACCTCACCAACTCATCACAACTAACTCCATCAGAAGCAGAGGATTGCTCCTCATCTGACTCCTCCTGTGGGAGACTTGATTCTCAGTCAGAGGCTGATGCCGGAACTGAGACCATCAGCCATAGAGAGATCCTTCCAGAATATGGTGTCATTAACCCTGCAGTTCACTACTGCACTTTGCCATGATTCAGGACTGGAACTCTTGTCGTCGTCTTTAAAGATCCTGGTTGAGAGAAAAGGCAATCTGAATGCTGGGCGCATCTATTGAATTAGAAATGATCGGAATGGTTCCTAAGTCAGAGTGTTATGTCCTGAAAATAGATGACAACTGCAAACCATCCACCCTGGTGTTGACTGACTTTTAACAAGGTTCAGTTCACAGAGAGTGAGGGCAGAAAAAGGAAATGGCCTAAAAAGTTAAGTTTGCTGTGTTGCCCTCACACCACTTGATTCATGGTCCTGATCCTAAGGACCTCACCTGATACTTGGTTTTATAGGAAGGATGTGTAAAATTCCCAGAACGCTAGGAATCAGGGACAAAAACACTTCAAAGAGAAAGTTAATGAACTTGTTTCTGACCACAGGGCATCCTTCAGCACATGCTGTCTGGAGTGGCCTCAAACAAGGAGTGTGTGGTGAGGTGCTGAGAATGCAATGGGAGCAGGGTCCTGTCCCCACACTAAATGAGCTCACAGATTAATGCAAATGAGAAGCCAGTGAGGACCTCACTACTCCTGCTGTGCACTTGGGAACTACAAACACAAAACCTAACTCTGGAGGGAAGCTAAGGAAGCATTCTAATCTTGAGTTGGCATAAGTGCATCTGAAACTTCTGATCTCCGATGAGAACAATGGGGGACACCAAACAGAATATAAAACCCATGATTGAATACATCAAATTGCTAACATGGCAGTAAACAGACATGAGGTCAAGATGGAGAAGAAGGAAACCCAGGACGAAAGACATCCTCGCATTTGGAACCCATTTCCCTGAGTTTCATTGCTGAATTCCAGAAGGGACTACTGAGATGCAAAGAAGCAGAGCAGCTTTTGCACACATGCATGTGATTAGATGAAAAACAAGTGGATTGAGGGTCTGCCAATGAAAGCGACCCGTACTGAAGTCCACTGGCTCTGGTTGAGACCCAGAAGAGTCACACATCAGAACAGAGATGGATAGGAAATACCTGGCCTTTGTAGGGACTGAGCCTGCACTGACGACCTCAATTGCAGCCTGTATGGAGGACCCCTGACCATCCCCCAGAAGTAGACTCCCATCTCTTCTGCAGCAAGATAACATGCTACTAGGTCTCAATTCATTGCTAAATATTTTTTAACAAGTATCTCACATTTAACAAAAAAAAGATCAGTCATATGGCAGCAAAATACAATGTAATATGACCAAAACGTGAAAGACTGTGAAAATGAATCTGGAGGTGACCCAAGCATTGAATTCAACAATCCAGGCTGGGTGCGGTGGTTCACGCTGGGAGGCTGAGGCAGGCGGATCACCTGAGGTCCGGAGTTCAAGACTAGCCTGGCCAACATGGTGAACCCCTGTCTCTACTAAAAATACAAAAATTGGGCTGGGCACAGTGGCTCACGCCTGTAATCCCAGCACATTGGGAGGCAGAGGTGTGTGGATCATGACGTCAGGAGTTCTAGACAAGCCTGGCCAATATGGTGAAACCCCGCCTCTACTAAAAATACAAAAATTATCCAGGCATGGTGGCATATGCCTGTAGTCCCAGCTACTCAAGAGGCTGAGGGATAAGAATCGCTTGAACCTGGGAGGCGGAGGTTGCAGTGAGCCAAGATCACCCCACTGCACTCTAGCCTGGTGAAAGAGTGAGACTCTGTCTCAAAAACAACAAAAAAAAATTGGCTGAGTGTGGTGGCACACACCTGTAATCCAAGCTACTTGGGAGGCTGAGGCAGAATTGCTTCAACCTGAGAGGCAGAGGTTGCAGTGAGCCAAGATTGCGCCATAGCACTCCAGCCTGGGCAACAGAGCGAGACTCTATCTCAAAATTTAAAAAAAAAAAAAAAAGGCTGGGTGTGGTGGCTCACACCTCTAATCCCAGCACTTTGGGAGGCTGAGGCAGGTGGATCACCTGAGGTCAGAAGTTCAAGACCAGCCTGAACAACATGGCGAAACCCCATCTCTAGTAAAAATACAAAAATTAGCTGGGTGTGGTGGTGGGCTCCTGTAATCCCAGCTACTTGGGAGGCTGAGGCAGGAGAATTGCTTGAACCCAAAAGGCAGTGAGCTGAGATTGTGCCATTGCACGACAGCCTGGGCAACAAGAGCAAAGCTCCGTCTCAAGAAAAAAAAAAAAAGAGGAAAACCAATGCCAGTACTAGCACCTCCTCTTCCCCCGAAAAAATTACAAACAAGAATGTAGGAAGGGAAAGGAATTATACAGATTAAACTAATCAAGCAGAAAGGACAAACTCAATTTTGAACCCACTAAATTTGCCACAAATATTGTAGAAAATATTCTCAAGGACTTTACAGTTGTCTACTTTGATTGGCACACGGTTCATAAAGCAGTATTTGTGTCAAGGCACATCTTACTTTTTTTTGGCAGTCTTCCTATGTCCATTGATTTTGTAATGACTGTTGACCTTCCTTGTCACCTTATGGACTTCAGCTCGAACTTTGGCTTCCATATGTCTCTGTGAAGTAAAGAGGTCTTCCAGGCCAATTTTAATTCCTGGAAAGGAAGAAACCCTTTTCTTTGTGTGCATACAAATGGACCTTGGCCCTTGGTGACAGTGAGGAGAGGAGAAGGTGAGAAACCTGAGGGCAAGAAGCTGTTCTTTCCCTTTCCAGGGCAAACTCATTTCCACACTATGGGGACTCCAACAGAGCCATACCTTCCTGGCTACGGCTATTGGACCTCCAGGCTTTCCGCTGTACATCTGTGGATCCGTCATGTACATTTTGCGACTTTAAGACAGTCTTGAGGAAAGACACCTAGGAAATAATAATTTAAGAATGATGGCTGGGCACGCTGGCTCATGCCTATAATCCCAGCACTTTGGGAGGCCGAGGCGGGTGGATCACGGAGTCAGGAGTTCAAGACCAGCCTGGCCAAGATGGTGAAACCCCGTCTCTACTAAAAATACCAAAATTAGCCGGGCATGGCAGCGGGCGCCTGTAATCCGAGCTACTCGGGAGGCTGAGGCAGAGAACCATTTGAAGCCGGGAGGGGGAGGTTGCAGTGAGCCGAGATCACGAAGAGGTGGTGCGTGCCTGTAATCCCAACTAGTCGGGAGGCTAAGACAGGAGAATCACTTGAACCCAGGAGGAAAATGTTGTAGTGAGCTGAGATTGTGCCATTGCACTCCAACCTGGGCAACAAGATTGAAACTCTGTCTCAAAAAAAAAAAAAAAATAGGCCAGGTGCGGTAGCTCACGCCTGTAATCCCAGCACTTTGGGAGGCCGAGGCAGGTGAATCACAAGGTCAAGAGATGGTGACCATCCTGGCCAACATGGTGAAACCCCGTCTCTACTAAAAATGCAAAAATTAGCTGAGCATGGTGGTGCATGCCTGTAGTCCTAGCTACTCGGGAGTCTGAGGCAGGAGAACTGCTTGAACCCGGGAGGCAGAGGTTGCAGTGAGCTGAGATCACACCACTGCACTCCAGCCTGGTGACAGAGTCAGACTCCGTCTCAAAAAAAAAGAATATACTTCACACAACTGAACTGTACACTTCAACACGGTTAGATGGTAATTATCATGTTATAAGTATTTTACCACAGGTTAACATGTTTCACAACTTGAAAAAGAAGTAATTACCTTCAGCTCTCCGAGTTCTAGAATTTGTAACATTTCACCCTCTGCTCCTTCCTGATCTGCACTGGAGCATCTTCCTTCTATCCCTGCTCTACTCAGAGTCCACTTTCCCTTCCCTCACATCAGCTTCATTGAGGCTGGTTTGAACCTAACGCAAAACATTCTCACTAATGACTGAATTCCCACCAAGATTTCCGTATTAAGACAGTATGCTTTTAATCTTCTAAGATATTAAATATTTGTTCTCATCATAGCTAAAATGCAATGCAAATCCCATCTCAGATGTGGGTCAGATACCTATGAATCTCCTGAGGTAGTCATTGAAATAACTTTTTTTTTTTTTTGGAGACGGAGTGTCACTCTCACCCATGCTGAAGTGCAGTGGCGCTACCTTGGCTCACGGCAACCTCCACCTCCCAGATTCAAGCGGTTCTTGTGCCTCAGCCTCCCAAGTAGCTGGGATTACGGGTGCCCGCTACCATGCCTGGCTAATTTTTGTCTTTTTAGTAGAGATGGGGTTTCACCATGTTGGCCCATCTGGTCTTGAACTCTTGACCTCAAGTGATCCACCTGCCTCAGCCTCCCAAAGTGCTGGGATTACAGGCATGAGCCACCACACCTGGCCTGAAATAATATCTTTCAAATTCTTTGCAGAATTTGTTCTTTTCTGATTTCTGCACATAGGATAAAAAACAAAACATGTACTAGGATTTCGAGAGAAGCATGGGTAATCTAAAAAGATGAAAAAGCAACCACATCTATCCCACAGCTACTGCTAGATTTCATAGGAAAGGTAGCTGGCCCAGTTTGGAGCTAGGAGGAATGTCAAACACATGAAGAAATGAGAAGCAAGGAAATGCCATCATGCATGAATGCTTCATGGCACCCATGATGTCCCTGCTTAGGAGGTAGTGGTATAGATGACTAGATGATAAGGACAAAGATGAGAAGGTGTGAAGTTGTCCAAGTCCAACAGCTCAACTGAACTTTCCTAAATAGAATTTTTAAAAAGTGGTAAATTTAAAAACTTCCCCCGGCTCACGTTTTGGCTCACGCTTGTAATCCCAGCACTTTGGGAGGCTGAGGCAGGCGGATCATTTGAGGTCGGGTTTTGAGACTAGCCTGGCCAACATGGTAAAACCCCGACTCTACTAAAAATACAAAAATTAGCTGGGCATGGTGGTGGGCACCTGTAATCCCAGCTACTTGAGAGGCTGAGGCAGGGGAATCACTTGAAGCCAGGAGGTGGAGGTTGCAGTGAGCCAAGATCACACCATTATACTCCAGCCTGGGCAACACAGGGAGACTCGTCTCGGGGCTGGGGAAAAAAAAAAATCTTCCTCCAATTTATACCAAAAATTCTCTCTTCAGGACTAAGTGGCATAGAGAATGTTAAATGTTCCTCGATATCTTCATAACTCATATATTTTCTGTTTTCTACATATCTTGAAAGGCAGTGCCAAATGACGTGTAATTATCTAGGTGGTAAAACTGAAACATACTTCCTCTTCCCTTGAATATAAAAAAGCATTGTGGTATTAGTACTTTTATCTTGGATCATTGTTCAGAAGGAGGTTCAGCCCCCAGACAACCACACTTTTACTGCCATGAATGGCAAGAGAAAATGTAGAGCTCAACTTACCCAATGGAAAAAAGGCTCAAAAGACAAATTATGGCACAACTTAGCAGCCAAATTCTTACCAAGTACAGACTTTTGACATACTGATCTCTCCCCAGTTGCAACTGGGAACATGCACTTTGAATGATGTCATTCAAAATTACCCTGCCCAGACACACTTTTCATTGATTCTCTGGAGGGCAGTTCTAAGAGATTCTCTGGGGCTTTCTCTGCATCATGAGATGCAGTGCAGTTCTGCCCTTCACCTTCTGGCAGTTTGTCACCTCATCCCTATGACCTCAGAGGAACTTTGTCTCAGGCCAATTGTTTGTTCCTTGAGCTCTTCCATTTCCCCTAAAAATCATTTGCTGCCCCTCTAAATGGCCTACATCTCCATCTATCTCCCTCTTCCCTCAGAAGAGGGTGCTCTTTAAGCATCAACCATCCAGCCCTTCTAGCAGTCTCATTTTTCAGCTGGTTCCCATGTTTATGCCTGTTCTATGTTTTTCTTCTCCTGTTAAGCTGTCTGTTGTCAGCTCATTTCTGCAGTGAATCTTCAGAGAGGAGACTGGAAGCTTTCCTTCCACCCATATGGTAGAACTATAGAGCAGAAGAGTTTAGAAAGAATTTCCTACTTAAGTGATGAAACCTCATACTCCATTTCTGATAAATAACACTAAGGTTAAAAAAAGTTATTTTTGACCAAAAGGTCTGTTGACATTTTATTAAACAAACACCAACCTATTTAATTTTCATAATGTAAATGGCAGATATTTTCATAATTCTTATGCTAATAAATCATTTCCCTGATTTTTTGGGTAAAACCACATATTCATAATGAAGTCCAGAAACGTGAATTGTTTTAAATAATTTCTTCTTATTTGTGATTACAAGTATACCTCTACAGAAAGTTAGTATACTCACACAAAGGCTAGTTTTCCAGAGGAAAATAGCAAGTGTAGAAATTCCCAGAAACACAATAATGATAACTATCCAAGGAATTCCACAAAAGTCAGTCCCAGGATGAAAATGATCAGGTGGAGAATTGATAACCTGGAATAATAATAGTTGAAATAATGAAAAGGTCAATGACACTGACAATATTTCACTCAGAAAGAATCATCCTTAGAAACCGTCAACCTCCTCCAAAAGGTAACCACATCCCTCAGATATCACCGTGGGATTCCATTGCTACAAAAAAGAACAGAAGTTAGAAGTCTCGTGTTTTTCAGATGGCTGGTAGTGTTTTTAGGCATTGCAAATGTGGGGTGTCATCTTTCTTGGTATGAAGCAGGGATATCCAATCTTTTGGCTTCCCTGGCTATATTAAAAGAAGCAAAGTTGTCTTGAGCCACACATAACATACACTAACACTAACAATAGCTGATGATCTAAAAAAAAGCTCCCTTTTTTTGGAGACAGTGTTCCACTCCACTCAGTCGTCCAGGCTGGAATGCAGTGGTGCAATCTCGGCTCACTGCAACCTCCAGCTCCTGGGCTCAAGCCATTCTCCTCCCTCAGCCTCCTGAGTAGCTGAGATTACAGGTCTCTGCCACCATGCCCGACTAATTTTTTTATTTTTAGTAGCGATGAGGTTTCACCATGTTGGCCAGGCTGGTCTCAAACTCCTGACAGGCGATCTGCCTGCCTCGGCCTCCCAAAGTGCTGGGATTACAAGTGTGAGCCACCGTGCCCGGCCATTTTTTTGCTTTTGTTTTTGTTTGTTGTTTGTTTTTGAGATGGGGTCTCACTCTGTCACCCAGGCTGGAGTGCAGTGGCGTGCTCTCGGCTCATTGCAACCTCTGCCTCTCAGGTTCAAGTGATTCTCCTGCCTCAGCCTCCTGAGTAGCTGGGAGTACAGATGCCTGACAGTGCACTCAGCAAATTTTTGTATTTTTTGTGGAGATGGGGTTTTGCCATGTTGGCCAGGGTGGTCTCAAACTCCTGACCTCAGGTAATCTGCTTGCCTCAGCCTCCCAAAGTGCTGGGATTACAGGCAAGAGCCACTGCACCTGGCCAAAATCTCATAATGTTTTAAGAAAGTTTACAAATTTGTGTTGAACTGCATTCAAAACTGTCCTGGGCCACATGCAGCCCATCACTCATGGGTAAGACAAGCTAAGTATAAAGTAATTATCTTATCTTTTCTTTTCTGTTTTGAGACAAAGTCTTGCTCTGTTACCCAGGCTAGATTGCAGTGGCATGATCTCAGGTCACTGCAACCTCTGCCTCCCAGGTTCAAGCGATTCTCCTGCCTCAGCCTACTGAGTAACTGGGATTACAGGTGCCTGCCACCGTGCTTGGCTAATTTTTGTATTTTTAGTAGAGACAGGGTTTCACCATTTTGGCCAGGCTGGTCTCCAACTCCTGACCTCATGATCTACCTGCCTCGGCCTCCCAAAGTGCTGGGAATACAGGTGTGAGCCACTGGGCCTGGCCAGTAGTTATCTCTTCTTTAAAGTTATTTACTTGTTTTTTAAATTGATGTGTAACATTGGATGTATTTATTATATATCACATGATAAAAGAATCCCTCTAAATAATACTTCCCTCTTGGATTATGTGAATCTTTGTCATTTAAAGCTCAGCATAAGTAAAAAAAAAAAAAAAGAAAAAGAAAAAAAAACAATGAAGAGATTACTTCATTCACAAATAAGTATCAAATTTTAGTGCTTAAAAATTAACAAGGTGGGCCGGGCGCGGTGGCTCATGCTTGTAATCCCAGCAATTTGGGAAGCCGAGGTGGGTGGATCATGAGATCAGGAGATTGAGACCATCCTGGCTAACACGGTGAAACCCCATCTCTACTAAAAATACAAAAAATTAGCAGGGCCTGGTGGCACGTGCCTATAGTTCTAGCTATTCGGGAGGCTGAGGCAGAAGAATCACTTGAACCGGGGAGTCAGAGGTTGCAGTGAGCCGAGATTGCACCACTGCACTTCAGCCTGGGTGACAGAGTGAGACTCCATCTCAAAAAAAAAAAAAACTTACCATGGAGATCATGAAAATGGCACGAATAGTGTGGGATTTCTCTAAGATTGTTGATATTAATTCCATTAGACTCTTATGTGAGTGAAGAAGAAGACTTCCCCTGAGTAAGTTCAGACAGTTTGTGATAGCGTTTCTACCTCGATTCCTCAGGATTTAACTATATATTTTTGAAAACATCTCAATTTTAAATGTTTCTTTCAAGATGGTGAATTAAACAGAGATAGCCCTTCAACAGGTTGAACTCAGCATATGCCGAGTGTGAAATGCAAATGATGGAGTTAGAGAACCATACAACAATGGTAATGATTCAGAAACATGGTGTTGAGCAGAATAAGGCAGACACAAAAGAGTACCTATGGCATGGCAGGCATCTGTATACGCGAAATTCCAGAATAAACAAGCTAACCCATGATAAGAAAGAGACTGGCCGGGAAGAGTGAGAGTTCACTTTCTGGGGTGACATAATAGTTAGATCTTGGCTGGGCACGGTGGTTTACGCCTGTAATCCCAACGCTTTGGGAGGCCGAGGCGGGTAGATCACCTGAGGTCAGGAGTTCAAAACCAGCCTGACCAACATGGAGAAACCCTATCTCTAGTAAAAATACAAAATTAGCTGGGCGTGGTGGCACACGGCTGTAATCCCAGCCACTCGGGAGGCTGAGGCAGGAGAATTGCTCGAACCTGGGAAGCAGAGGTTGCGGTGACCTGATATTGTGCCACTGCACTCCAATGGGCAACAAGAGATATTGTGCCATTGCACTCCAGCCTGGGCAACAAGGGAGAAACTCTGTCTCAAAAATAATAATAATAATATAAAAATAAAAATAAAAATAATAAAAATAAAATAATGTAGATCTTGAACGGGGGTTGGGTTATGCTGGGATACGTACTTTCCAAAGTTAGTAAACTTACACTTAAGGTTATATATCTTGGCCGGGCGCGGTGGCTCACGCCTGTAATCCCAGCACTTTGGGAGACTGAGGCAGGTGGATCACGAGGTCGAGAGATGGAGACTATCCTGGTGAACATGGTGAAACCCCGTCTATACTAAAAATACAAAAATTAGCCAGGCGTGGTGGTCTGTGCCTGTAATCCCAGCTACTCAGGAGGCTGAGGCAGGACAATTGCTTGAACCCCGGAAGCGGAGGTTGCAGTGCGCCGAGATCTTGCCACTGCACTCCAGCCTGGGCGACAGAGTGAGACTCTGTCTTAAAAAAAAAAAAAAAAAAAGGCGTCAAACCAGATGACACAAATCAAAAGATATTTCACTTTGTTTTGGTTCATTTTGTTTTTTTGAGACAAGAGTGCAGTGGGGCCATCTCGGCTAACTGCAACTTCCAGCTCTTAGGCCCAAGCGATCCTCCCACCTCAGCCTCTCCAGTAACTGGGATAACAGGTACGCACCACCAGGCCCGACTAATCTTTTTTGGAATTTTTTGTAGAGATGGGGTTTCGCTATGATGCCCTGGCTAGTCTTCAACTCCTGGACTCAAGTGATCTGCCCACCTCGGCCCCCTAAAGTACTGGGATTACAGGCCTGAGCTGTGTAATTTCATGCCGCGTGACACAGCCCGGTAACAAGGAAGAAACCCCGCGGGTCCAGCGTCTACTCACATAGGTGGGGTGATGGCTGATAAATCCCAGCAGGAGGAGCCAAAAGAGCAGCCACCACACCGGCATGTCCTGGTCCTCTCAGGGCGCCCTGAGGCGGCCAGGACAGAGGCGGGGGTGGCTTAGGGCAGGGGGAGGGAAGGGGATGGAGAGGCGGAGGGAAGGGGGAGGGGAGGGGAGGGAAGGGAAGGGAAAGGAGGAGAAGGGGGCTGTTGGGCACCTGGAGGTGGAAGAGGAGGAGGAGGAGGAGGAGAAAGGGGTCTGGGAAAGGATCCGGTTCAAATTAAGTTCTCAAGCACTGGTGGAAGGTTTAGCTACAGGTCACGGAGAAGGTCAATCAGGGAAGCAACAGGACGCGCAGGGCAAGGGAGCGTGAGGCTTAGGAGCAGTTAGATGGAGACCAAGGTTCTGCTTTCCACCAAACCTTCTTCGGTCTGGGCCCTCTCTTAGCAACCCTGGGATTTTATACTCCCTCTCCACCAATCCCTGACGCCGGTGGTGCGGCCTCACAATGGACATCCCATGAGTGCCCCACCATGCCAATGCCCCCTCCCCCATCTCAGCCCCCCACGCTCCTCCCAAGGACAGGTCCTCTCTGGAACCTTCACAAACCTGATTTCTGGTCCTCCCCAACCAGCTCCCTGTCCCTGCTTCTGGGCACTCCTTCCTTCCTGAGCTCCCAGGATTCCTCAAGGTCACTCTTGGCCACAAAACATAAAAAACAAATGATGGCAGGATGGCAGGAAGAACCTCATACCCAAGCAGAGTGCTAGGTTTTACAGCCCCCGCTCAGCCATTCATATCCTAAGCAACAAAACATCAGCAGGATGTGGAAGGTCCCAATAGTAAACCATCTCCATCACATCCATGTAGCCATCAGGCCATCAACCTGTATCTCAGGGACAAATGTTGCAGATACACTCATTTTAAGCGTGCATGGTACATTTACAAAAATTAACCTGACTTATTTTGTTCCAGCAAATCTCAATATATTTTACAGCAATCAAATCACACAGCATGTTTCTGATCATATAACTGTGCTAGAAGTCAATGATTAAAAGCTAACTCAAAATTATTATTTGCTTGGAAATTCAAAGTGCCCTTATAAGATATAAACATAAGAAAGAATCCAAAATGAAACAAGATTACCTTTAAACTCAATGATAAGATCATAACATGGCAAGAAAATGTCTCCCTCTGGCCTGGGAATTCCACTTTGTGGCACAAGGTTGTGTGATCTCACATAACCCCTAACCCACCTAGACATGTTAACATCTGAAACAGAGTGATGATGTCACTTATCTATATCATCTTACTGCCTGTGTGCGTGGACTTTAAATTCTGAACCCAAATGGGGGAGAAAACCAAGTTGACTTTCATGATTGACCTTTCAGGGATGTCCAAGAAATCTGCATTTCAAGAAACAAACATCATCAGCTTCTCTCCTAGGGTATTTGGCCACAATACCCAGAGGGCTTGGCAGCATCATGAGTGATGGGTGGGGAGCACCAAGCAGGTGGGCAGGACCCAGGGCCTGGTGACCAGGACAGACCCCCACTATCCATCACCTTTGCAGGCCCTGTCCTCAGCTAAACTTCCCAAAGGCCTTCTTCTGCCCTATCACACAGAGTGTGCCCAAACTCACTCAGGCCTCTGGCAGTTGGACACAATGGTTCATGCCTGTAATCACAGCACTTTGAGAGGCCGAGGTGGGTGGATTATGAGTTCAGGAGTTCAAGACCAGCCTGGCCAAGATGGTGAAACCCCATCTCTACTAAAAATGCAAAATTAGCCAGCGTAGTGGCAGACGCCTGTAATTCCAGCTACTCAGGAGGCTGAGACAGAGAATTGCTTGAACCCAGGAGGCAAAGGTTTCAGTGAGCTGAGATTGTGCCACTACAATCCAGTCTGGGTGACAGAGCAAAATTCAAAAAAATAAATAAATAAAATAAGGGGCCGGGCACCATGACTCATGCCTATAATCCCAGCAATTTGGGAAGCTGAAGTAGGTGGATCATCTGAGGTCAGGAGTTGGAGACCAGCCTGAGCAACAGGGTGAAACCCCGTCTTTACTAAAAAGACAAAAAATAAATCAGGTGTGGTGGTGCACACCTGTAATCCCAGCTACTCGTGAGGGTGAGGCAGGAGAAGCTCTTGAACCTGGGAGGTGGAGGTTGCAGTGAGCTGAGATCGCACCATTGCACTTCAGCCTGGGCAACAAGAGCAATCACTTTGGGATTGTGATTTTTGAGATTTTAGATGTGAGGGATTTTGATCTTTCAGGATTTAACCTATTTTACAGTTGAGCAGACTGAGCCACAAAGAGGGGATGTGAACTGCCCAAGGTCTCACAGGTGGTGAATGTTTGTAGCTGGAACCTGAACTAAGGAAGGAGACCACTACTACTGCTGCCCTCCTTCCACCATCTTGCCTAGTTCACAAGACAGGAGGAAAGAGAGAAAGCAAAAATTTAGAAACAAAAGTGAGATAAACAGCCAGACAACCTTGGCACCACCACCTGCCATAGGAGTTAAAAATAATAATAATGACATCAACCCCTGACCTAAACTACTTGTGTTATCTGTAAATTCCAGACATTGTATGAAAAAGCATTGCAAAACTTTCTGTTCTGTTAGCTGATGCATGCAGCCCCCAGTCACGTTCCCCATGCTTGCTCGATTTATCACGACCCTTTCACGTGGATCCTTTAAAGTTGTAAGCCTTTAAAAAGGCCAAGAATTTCTTTTTCGGGGAGCTCGGCTCTTAAGACACAAATCTGCCAGTGCTCCCAGACAAATAAGCCTTTTCCTTCTTTAATCCGCTGTCTGAGGAGATTTGTCTGTGGCTCGTCCTGCTACAGAACCAGGGTCTACCTTGGCAAGGGATTCCACACTGAGTCTCCTCCTGAGAAGCCTGCTCTCAGGGGTTTTGAGGAAATTCATGGTCAGTAAACTGTGTCTCAGGAAATTGTTCCTCTCATGCCATTAGTACCTCTAATGCATCAGTCAGGATAAACAAGATTATGATGCAATAACAAGCAACCTCCATTCTCCCTCTCTTTGTTTTGTTTTGATTTTTTGGAGATAAGAATCTTGCTCTGTTGCCCAGGCAGGAGGGCAGTGGTGTGACCTTGGCTCACTACAACCTCTACCTCTTGGTTCAAGCAATTTTCCTGCCTCAGCCTCCTGAGTAGCTGGGATTACAGGCATGCCCCACCACACCTGGCTAATTTTTGTATTTTTAGTAGAGACGGGGTTTCACTGTGTTAGCCAGGCTGGTCTTGAACTCCTGGCTTGAAGTGATCCACCAGCCTTGGGCTCCCAAAGTGCTGGAATTACAGGCATGAGTCATTCTGCCTGGTGCACCCCCCGTTCTCCATAGAGAAATCAACACAACACATCCACAACAGCCTTGGATTAGTCTGCACTGGAAACATCCAGAGTCCTGTGGCACAAAGAAAAGAGACATGCCCGGCCACTTACTGACTCTGAAAGTTTCTGCTGAATAATGACACGGGTTCAGGCCAGTCGTGGTGGCTCACGCCTGTAATCCCAGCACTTTGGGAGGCCGAGGTGGACAGATCACGAGGTCAGGAGATCGAGATCATCCTGGCTAACACAGTGAAACCCCGTCTCTACTAAAAATACAAAAAATTAGCCAGGCGCGGTGGCAGATGCCTGTAGTCCCAGCTACTCAGGAGGCTGAGGCAGGAGAATGGCATGAACCCGGGAGGTAGAGCTTGCAGTGAGCTCTACTCCCGTCTCCGAAAAAACAAAAACAAAAATTAGCCAGGCGTGTTGGCATGTGCCTGTAGTCCCAGCTACTCGAGAGGCTGAGGCAAGAGAATCGCTTGAACCAGGGGGACGGAGGTTGCGGTGAGCCGAGACTGCGCTACTGCACTTCAGCCTGGGAGGCAGAGTGAGACTCCTTCTCAGAAAAAACGCTTTCTTCCAACTTACACAAGCCGGAAGAAGAAAATGTCATTTATTTTCATGGTAGGAGATTTATGCCAAGATTTTACACCAGGTGGAGACCTGTACCAGCTCCCTCTGCTCCCATCTCCCAGAGTTCTAGGAATTTACTCTTGCACACTGGCTCTTTCATGTCTCTTGGACTTTGCCTACGGAGGTCTCTCTGCCTAGCACGCCTTCTCTCCATGTCTCACCGTTATCCTCCCGCTTTATTCATTTATTTATTTATTTTTATTGTTTGAGAAAGTGTCTGACTTTGCCACCCAGGCTGGAGTGCAGTGGCGTGGTCACTGTTGACTGCAGCCTCAAATTCCTGGGCTCAAGAAATCCTCCCGTCTCAGCCTCCCAAGTAGGTATGCGTCGCCACACCCAACTAGTTTTTTAATTTGTGTGTGTGTGTTTGGTAGAGATAGTAGAGATGTTGCCCAGGCTGGTCTCAAACTCTTGGGCTCCACTGATCCTCCCACCTAAGCCTCCCAAAGTGCAGAGATTACAGGTATGAGCCACCACACACACCCAGCCTCTCCATCTATTTTATTTATTTATTTATTTATTTATTTCTGAGACACAGTCTCCCTCTGTGCCCCACACTGGTGTGCAGTGGTGCAATCTTGGGTTCACCGCAACATTTGACTCCCGGGTTTAAGTGATTCTCCTGCCTCAGCTTCCAGAGTAGCTGAGATTACAGGTGTGAACCATCACGCCCAGCTAATTTTTGTATTTTTAGTAGAGATGGGGTTTTGCCATATTGGCCAGGCTGGTCTCAAACTCCTGACCTCAAGGGATGCACCTGCCTCAGCCTCCCAAAGTGCTGAGATTACAGGCCTGAGCCACCATGCCCTGCTACTGCACCCAGCTACTCAAGGTAAATATGGAGCCAACATACTTGACTATCTGCAGGGGTCCACCCAGGGTAGGGGAGATGTGAGCACTGGCGTCGGAGGGAGCCCAGCTTATTGGCCCAACTCAGAGATTGACCCATTTCCTGGTGGGCATAGCACTCCAAGGCTTGTCACTCACAGCCTCTGCAACTCCAAGTCTTGGTATGCCTGAAACCCATACTCCACAAGAGCAAGCCTTCACTGAGCACCTAGGGTGGGACAGATAGGCCAGGGCTGAGCATGCAAGAGGAAGGAGACCCAGACCTTGCCTTGAGGAGATCACTTTCAGCCAGGGACAGAATTACTCCAGAGTGTCGCAGACAAAGGGACCAAAGCCTCCGATTTTCTTTTCTTTTTTTTTTCTAATTTTTTTGAGATGGAGTTTCACTCTTGTTTCCCAGTCTGGAGTGCAATGGCATGATCTCGGCTCACTGCAACCTCTGCCTCCTGGATTCAAGCGATTCTCCTGCCTCAGCCTCCCATGTAGCTGGGATTACAGGCACCCGCCACCATACTCAGCTAATTTTTTGTATTTTGAGTAGAGACAGGGTTTCACCATATTGGCCAGGCTGGTCTCAAACTCCTGACCTCAGGTGATCCACCCACCTAGGCCTCCTAAAGTGCTGGGATCACAGGTGTGAGCCATCGTGCCTAGCCATCTCCAATAGAAGGAGGCAGAGAGAGGTTTGGCACCCAACAGAAATGAGTTTAAATCTTGGTTCCCCTGGTTCTTGGCTCAAGCTTCTCTGGTGCCCAGTGTCTTCCTATGAAAGGGAATGAGAGGGGTCTGGGGTTGTGACAAAATCATGTTTCTAGTGCTGGGCAAGGTGATATGCACCTGTAATATCAGCAACTCAGGAGCCTGAGGAGGGAGGATTGCTTGAGGTCAAAAATTCCAGCCCAGGCCGGGCGCAGTGGCACACGACTGTAATCCTAGCACTTTGGGAGGCCGAGGTGGGCAGATCACCTAAGGTCAGGAGTTTGAGACCAGCCTGGCCAACGTGGTGAAATTCCGGCTCTACTAAACATACAAAAAGTAGCTGGGCATAGTGGCGGGCAGCTGTAGTCCCAGCTACTCCCAACCTGGGAGGCAGAGGTTGCAGTAAGCGGAGATCGTGCCACTGCACTGCAGCCTGGGCAACAAGAGCAAAACTCCATCTCAAAAAATAAAAAAAAATAAATAAAATAAATGAAAAAATAAAATAAAAATAAAAATAAAAATAAATTCAAGCTTAGCCTGGGCAACATAGGGAGAACCCATCTCAAAAAAAAAATAAAAGGCCAGGCACGGTGGCTCACACTTGTAATCCCAGCACTTTGGGAAGCCAAGGCGGGTGGATCACCTGAGGTCAGGAGTTCAAGATGAGCCTGGCCAACATGGTAAAATCCTATCTCTACTAAAAATACAAAAACTGGCTGGACGTGGTGGCACATGCCTGTAGTCCCAGCTACTTGGGAGGCTGAAGCAGGAGAATTGCTTGAACCTGGAGGCAGAGGTTGCAATGAGCTGAGATCACACCACTGCACTCCAGCCTGGGCATCAGAGTCTCTTATCTCCAAAAAAAAAAAAAAAAAAAAAAGTAGTCAGGAAGAGACATCAACAAAAATTGGTGATGAATGGGGTAGCGGTGGCACTGGGGAACAAAAGGGAACAGATATTTTGCACTGCAATTGTCATCTCATTTCTTTTCTTTTTTTTTTTAAGATGGAGTCTCCTTCTGTTGCCAGGCTGGAATACAGTGGTGTGATCTCGGCTCACTGCAACCTCCGCCTCCCGGGTTCAAGCGATTCTCCTGCCTTAGCCTCCCAAATAGTTGAGACTACAAGCACATGCCACCATGCCCAGCTAATTTTTTTATTTTTAGTAGACACAGGGTTTCGCCATTTCGGTTAGGATTGTCTTGATCTCTTGAACTTCTGATCTGCCCACTTCATCCTCCCAAAGTGCTGGGATTACAGGTGTGAGCCATCATGCCTGGCCAATTGTCATCTCTTTTAAATATTGAGCACATATGGCTACGCTGTAAAGGAAATTTTAAAATCTCAGGATCCCAGCCCCCCATCTTCTTACGCAAAAGAGAAAGTCATTGCAACACCCTTTTCCAAATGAATAGCTGTTCCTAAGATCATGTAACAGCCAGATAGATGTCTACTCAGCAAGAAAAGGCCTCAGGTATCTGGGAAGGGCTGCACCCCGTAGATCATTCATAAGTAAGTTATTTGCTGGCCTCCTATAATCAAGGACATGACAATGTTAATGTTAGGTCTACAAACTTTTTTTTTCTTTGAGATGGAGTCTTCCTCTGTCACCCAGGCTGGAGTGTAGTTGCGCAATCTGGGCTCACTGCAAACTCTGCCTCTCAGGCTCAAGCAATTCTCTTGCCTCCGCCACCCGAGTAGCTGGGATTATGGGCGTGTGCCTCCACACTGGGCTAATTTTTGTATTTTTAGTACAGATGGGGTTTTGCCATGTTGGCCAGGCTGTTTTCGAACTCCTGACCTCAGGGGATCCACCCGCCTTGGCCTCCCAAAGTGCTGGAATTACAGGTGTGAGCCACTGCACCCAGCTGAGTAAATTTCTTGATTGCACAGAATGTATGGTGATATTGGTGGACTTAAGGACATTGAATTGTTTATCAGGAATAAAGTATTATATGTGTTTTCTGGGGTCCTGGATAATGCTGTAGCATTCAGGGTAGATTGAGTAAAAAAAATGTAGAGATGGTTTCCTAGTTACATGTTTTTGCTTCTAATTTTCATTCATTTGCTATTTATTCTCTTCTGGCTTTGCTTGTGTATGCATATATATAAAACCATTATTATTATTATTATTTTTAGTTTCTAGTGGAAGGCTTTTATTTGGTTCTGTGAATAGTCATTTATTTTCTATGTATTTCTAGCAAGTTGTATTCATTCCATTGATCTAGAATTCCTAGGCTGCGTTTGTCGGGCCTGCAGGAATTAATGGAGCATACCAGCTTTTTATTTTTTATATTTATTTTTTGAGACAGAGTCTCACTCTGTCACCCAGGCTGGAGTGCAATGGTGCGATCTCAGGTCACTGCAGCCTCCGCCTCAGAGGTTCAAGTGATTCTCTTGCCTCAGCCTCTGGAACAGCTGGGACTACAGGCGCCCACTACCACACCTGGCTAACTTTTTGTATTTTTAGTGGAGATGGGGTTTCATCATGTTGGCCAAGCTGGTCTCAAACTCCTGACCTCAGGTGATCCGTCTGCCTTGGCCTCCCAAAGTGCTGGGAGTACAGGCATGAGCCACCATGCCCGGCCTGGACTTTTTAAAAATTAAAGTGAAATTCCAAAAAGATAAAATTAACCATTAAGTGTACAATTTGGTAGTATTTAGTACAGAACATTCAAAGTGTCATGTAATCACCACCTCTAGTTCCAAAATTTTTATTTGCCCAAAAGAAAACCCCGTACCGTTTGGCTGTCAGTCCCCAACCCTCCCTGTCACGGCACTAGGCAATTTGCTGTCTCCATGGATTTATCTATTCTAGATATTTCATATAAACAGAATCGTACAATATGTGGCTTCTTTCGCTCAGCATATTTTTGAGGTTCCCCCGTTTGTAGTATGTGTCAGTGCTTCATTCCTTTTTCATTGCTGAATAATATTCTATTACATATATTTATCACGTTTTGCTTATCCACTTCCCTGTTGATGAGCATTTGGGTTATTTAACCACGTTTTGGCTGTTGTGAATAGTGTTGCTATGAATATTCATGTACAAGTACCTATTTGAGTACTTGCTTTCAAGTCCTTTGAGTATAGAACTAGGAGTGGAATTGCTGGGTCTTATTGTAATCATATGTTTAATTTGTTAAGGAATCATCTAATGGAGGCTGCATCATTTTTCCCTCCCATCAGCAATGTGTGAGGCTTTCAGTCTCTCTATATCCTCACCAACACTTATAATTTTACATTAAAAAGAAATCATATGGCTGGGCGTGGTGGCTCACGCCTGTAATCCCAGCACTTTGGGAGGCCAAGGCTGGCAGATCATAACATCAGGAGACCGAGACCATCCTGGCTAAAGCAGTGAAACCCCATCTCTACTAAAAATACAAAAATTAGCCAGGCGTGGTGGCATGCGCCTGTAGTCCCAACTGCTGGGGAGGCTGAGGCAGGAGAATGGCGTGAACCCAGGAGGCAAAGGCTTGCAGTGAGCCGAGATCGTGCCACTGCACTCCAGCCTGGGAGACAGAGCGAGACTCCATCTCAAAAAAAAAAAAAAAAAAGGAAATCATAGCCATCTTAGTAGATGTGAAGTGGTTTTCGGAATGGATTTTGAGAATGATCAAGGAAAGCAGAACATAATTTTAGATGAGTCTGAGTCAGGCCATAAGGTAAGAGTGGCTGGGTGTGGTTTTAGTGGGGCTCTGGAAAACCAGCTCTCTAAACAGCAGCAGCAACGCCCCCGCACAGCCCTGATTTGCAGCATTTGCTGATTTCCATGGCGCAAATCCTTCCCGTGTCCAATTTCAAGCTACCAATGGTTTAACAACCAGCTCACCAAATCTCTTAAATGTTGACAACTGGCTCTCATAAGCTGGTATGTGCGGCTACGACTCACCACCATTCGTTCTAAGGGCTGTGCCAAGCTGACCAAGAGGAACTGCTGCAATGGAATGAACCACCAAGTCAAAAGAGTCAGTCCCATGCTTGAGAACAAGCATGCAATGGGGTTTCCAAACCGAGAGGCTGGGCACAGACTCAACCACGGTGACCCTCAGGGGTGCTGACACCCAGCAAGGGCTCATCTGAGCAGGTGGTCCATCATGTTTGTTGTTACTGGAGAATGCCCTTCAGCGCAGGACCCTGGGTATTCACAGTGAATGAGAGCACAAGTGTAACTGGTATTCAGGAATGTGTTTTCCAGGTTTTCAGGGGCAGTTTTTCATGCCACAGAGAGGCCACGTTAGAAGACGCCATACCCATATTCCTGCATGTTTAAGTCTTAGTTTAAGTGGCTTTTTCTCTGTAATAACCTACAAAATACAAACTCGAACACGTTTTGATTTAAATTAAATTTAACTCTCAACAAGATTAGGTAACCTTGAAATCGGAGTGGAATATAGAGGGTGATTTCAAGCACAGAATACTGCCCCAGGCACCATTATGAGCAGAGAAGAAAGTAATTTGTCATCACACCACCGCTACTGTGGCTTGTTGCTGAAGATTAAATTATCTAGGTAATTACTGTAATCAGCTCTTCAACGGAGTCTCAAAGAGCATTATATTGTAACAGATCCTGAGATATTTCCTTTATGCTTACCTGTGATGATTCTGCAAAACCTCTTTTCTAACCCTGAGAAATTCTTCAGTATTCTGTTCAACGTGCTCAATTTTGCATCTCAAAGCTTGGTATTTGGCCAGGGATGGTGGGCTGGGTTTGGACAAATTAGTTTCACAGACATTAACCATGTCTCTTATTAGCTGTAGGTGGAAATAATACACAGATGTCAGAATCACCACATATCAAAATTAATATTTATATTACATTAACACTTTCTCAGAAAGATGGGAAAAGTCCATTTTCCCCCAAAGCTTGCTTTACTTTATTTATTTTTGAGACAGGTCTTGGTCTCACCCACGCTGGAATGTATGTAGTGGCATGACCATAGCTCACTGCAGCCTCAACCTCCTGAGTTCAAGAGATCCTCCCACCTTAGCCTCCAGAACTGTATTTGAATGGGCACTATATGTTCCCTCTTAGCAATACTGATGATTGACATTTTTTTTCTTTTTTTTAAGATGGAGTTTTGCTCTTCTTGACCAGGCTGGAGTGCAGTGGCGTGATCTTGACTCACTGCAACCTCTGCCTCCTGGGTTCAAGCGATTCTCCTGCCTCAGCCTCCTGAGTAAGTGGGATTACAGGTGCATGCCACCATGCCCAGCTAATTTTTTGTATTTTTAATAGAGATGGGGTTTCACCATGTTGGCCAGGCTGGTCTCAAACTCCTGACTGGTGATCCATCTGCCTTGGCCTCCCAAAGTGCTGGGCTTACAGGAGTGAGCCACCACACCTGACTGACAGATTCTTTATGTTTGATGTTAGGTAAATCATAGAATTTTGAATTTGGAAGGGTCTTATATTTTCTCATTGAACAGTTCTTTCCTTATTTTGGATTACTGATTCCTCTGGGAATCTGTTGAAAGTGATTATTTCCCAAACATGCAAAATTTCACATCTATAAACTCCTCTGAAGTCTAGGACACGAATCTCTGATCTTGGCCGAATCCCTGCATGCACAGATGAGGCAACGCGGACCAAGAGAGTGACTTCAGCCTTGTCTAAGGCAGGGTTGGCTGCCGTGGCTGCCTTCCTCTACTCACTAAGCCTGCTTCTCTCCTGGCAGCTCAGAGGAGAAGGCCCATTTCTGAGCAGCCACAGTGGCTCCAATCTCCTCACCAGCGACTGGTTTGAGAGATTGTGCACGACTTCATTCTGACCAGAGAAATATGAGTCTGCCAGGGGCTTCCTCTACATGACACAGAAAGAACTATTACAGATGGGATGCTATGAACTACTGCAGCCATCTGCAGATCAGGAGGAAGCCAGGCTAAGAGCAGAGCCGTCACTCTACAGGAAGTACAGAGGGACAGAAGGAGGCTGGGACCCTGATGATAACACTGACACACTGAGTCTCGGGGTGACCTAGGCCAGCAGGCAGCCCACAGCTGGACTTCTTATTGTCTGAGATCGTAAATGTCCTCATTGTTTAAGTTAGTTGCAGTTTCCCATTTCTTCTGCAGAGAGGATCCGAACTCATTCCAGGGTCTGAAAAGCTATTTTACAAGACAGCAATTTTAAAACTATTTCTGCATTTATGTCACTGTGCCAACATATTCACATTTGAAAATATGGTTTAACTTTCATAAGGATCCAGGGCTTTCTAAAATGCTTCAACAATTTATTTTCTAGCACAACTCTGGAGACAATTTCATGATTCAGTGTTACCTTATTCATCAGATTTCTAAAGACCCCCACCCTCAACATATTTTATAGTAAATTGAATTCTATATTTCAGAGGTTTACCTGGCAGAGGTCTGCTTTCTTAGCCAATAGTCCCAGGTTCACTTCTTTGGGCGTTGTGCCTTTGTGAGGTATCAGTCTGTAAAACTCTGTCATCATCTTTTGCAATTGCTCTGCTGTTTCTCCATTTTTCAGTGCTGCCTTTACTAGGAGGAGAATCCCCTCTGCTTTGCTCACCTTTCAACAGATCGTATATGCTTATTACAATGAAATCTCAATACAGAAATTAAGGAGCATGCACAAAACTATATAAATAATTGTTGGACATATCAAGACTACCCATTTTCTATGGACAGCCATCACAAAGCAAATGCTGATCTTTATTGGAGATGTATCTCAGTTGTGGCAAAGATGCCATGAGGATTGTTACAAAACTGGGCTCAGTTTTACTAGAGGAAAGAACCAGAGTCTTATATTTCTATACATATGTGGACACATCTACATACATATACAGACAGAGAGAAACACTAATGCAACTGTGATAGACTTGCTTTTCACATGAGAAATTTAGAAAACTGTCAGAATCAGACCAGGGATAAAAACCTCCTGAATGTGTTTCTAATTACACAAGTACTTCATGGGCTTTATCCCAGTTAGCCATTTTCTCCTTGAGATAAATTAGTTTAATTCCACAGAGGAAAACTGACCATATTATTTCAATACAACAATGCAGTTGCACAAGTTGTACCATTGGGGATATCTTCTTTTGTCTGCTCTTTTCATTGCAATTATGCTTAATCAAGAAAGGAAGAACATTTTCTGGTGGTCTGGAGGCATGCCTGCCTTTCCTAAGAGTCAGAAGGTGCGAGACTGTGGAGTCACTAGGAAATGGGTTGGAGTCAGGGCATCTCACTGGGGACCAAGGCCACCCATATCCCTCCAGCTTCCTGCAAACCTCTTGGCACAGAGGATCAGGCCTCCTAATTGGCCAGCACCAGAAGCCTGCCTTCGATCAGCTCTTGAGGCTGATATTTTACAGACAGGGATGTCTAGGTTTCTCAGAAGCTTTTCTCCTCAGTGCTGTTAGTGGTCCCTTTCTTCAGGGTACAAGGAAAGAACATTTAGGAATGAATTCCAGAGCAGTCAGGCCAGCACGCAAACACACGTGTTATTGCTGATGCCAATCAACCAGGAGGCAGATTTCTCCCATTCTGTTTCAGCGACACACCGACTTACATCGTTGAGGCTAATCCTGTTCACTGGCTTGAGAAGCATGTGTTCCAGGTGGCCCAGGGCCTCTGCCCAAATCATCTCTACTAAATCGCTCACCTCTTGGCTCAGAGTGCTTGAATTCATGACTTCCTCCAAAAGTAACTGCAACAATAAAATAGAAATGCCACCAAAAAGTCATCATGTGTGAGTTTGTGGAAAACTTACATGGGCCAACGAACAGAGGTGTGAGGAGAAATAATTAATTACAGCCCAGGAGAGTCATCCCCAGCCAGGTAACTTAATCCTTTCTCTACTGGATCCTCCCTCTGTCTTCCTCCATTCTCTCTTCTCTGATTCCCTCCTACCCCCTTTTCTTCCTGTTCTATTTTTTCCTTCACCCTGTAAACTCTAGGCCTGTCAGTAGTACTCAACACATGAAGTCAGGGTTAAGGACCCTTGACTCATGGCTAGGTTGTAAAGAGATCTCCCAAAAGCTGGGAGAGTCTGTTGCTGAAATAAGCAATACATCTCCTGGCTTGTTCTAAAACACATTCCCCACTCAACTTCCATGCATTTCTATGAGTTCAGATTTCCTTTTCTGAACTCCTCCTCTTCCCTCCTGACAGTTATTTATTTATGTACTTGAGACAGGGTCTTGCTGTATTGCCCAGGTTGGGGTGCAGTGGCATGATCATAGCTCACTGTAACCTCGAACTGCTGGATTCAAGTGGTCCTCCTGCCTCAGCCTCATGAGTAGCTAAGACTACAGGCACACCACCATTCCTGGCTAATGTTTTTCAGTTTATGTAGAAATGGGTCTCTCTATGTTGCCAAGGCTGGTCTTGAACTCCTGGCCTCAAGTGATCCTCCTGCCTTGGCCTCCCAAACTGCTGGGATACAGGCATGAGCCACCAAGCTTGGCCCAGTTTTTTATATGTAATAGAGAAAACATTTCTATTAAAAATATTCAATCAACAACAAAAAAATTATAAATCAATCTCACTGCTTGTAATTGTTCAGATGCTAATTGGGTTGCTTCAGGTGTGAAATGTTCTCTTAGTAGAAATCCTTGTTTCTTCAGTTCTTCAATGTAATTTTCATAGTATTCACTTGCATCTTCAGTGGTTTTCTTTATAGCAAACTGTCTTCTAGTCTGTGAATTATGGTGAACAGCAAAAGTACAGTCATTATTTACATATCTAGCTTTATTGAACACAAATAAAGCATTAGGTCCTTGACATGAAGAAGCTTAGAAATTAGTTTTTTTCAAAGAATTACTTAAATTTTAAATTCTTTTTCTTTTCCTTTTTTTTTTTTTTTTTTTTTTTGAGACAGGGTCTTGCTCTGTTGCCCAGACTGGAGTGCAGTAGCACAATCTCGACTCACTGCAACCTCCACCTCCTGGGTTCAAGTGATTCTTCTGCCTCAGCCTCCTGAGTAGCTGGGACCACAGGCATGCACCACCACACCTGGCTAATTTTTTTTGTATTTTTTTGGTAGAGATGGGGTTTCAACCATGCTGGCTTGAATAACTCCTGACCTCAAGCAATCCACCCACCTCAGCCTCCCAAAGGGCTAGGATTACAGGCGTAAGCCACCATGCCTGGCCAGAATTACCAAAATTTTAAACTCTTAATAGCCTAAAACCTGGAGGTAAAGGGGAAAAAGCTTGAGAACGCACAGCAGACAGAAAAGATCGTTTGTTTCACTGGAGAGTCACTCAAAGTTTCCTTCCAAGTCTACAGACTCCTTACCAACCATTCTAATTAGCTTGGAAATCTGGTTTTCCAGCTTTTTGGAAATGAGAAAAAAAAAACAGGGGAGGGGAAGAAAAGAAAAATACTTCAGAAAGGAAGAACTGTTAGAGACAGGCACACAGTGAAAATGAAATCACAGCCAATAGACAGGCAGGAAAGTTATTAGGTCATGCACGTGTTAAAGGCTCCAGCTCCTCCCTCATCCCAAACTGCCTACGGAGGCGGCACTTTCTGCTTTTCCGGGAAACTCCTGCCCCTGTAGTGGGCAGTGATCCTAACATTAACCCCAGGAAAATCTGGGAGAACCTGCCCCAGCTCAAAGCCCTGGTGTCCTTGTAGGTGTTGGCTGAGCCCCTGGCTTGGGGGTGTGGACCCCTGGAAAGCCACACTACTCAGGATACCCATAAGCCGCCCTCCTAGATAGGGGGGCCGCAGGATGCCTCTGAAACTTGGAAAATAGAAGTGCCTGTTGAAGTCACTCCATTTAAGAAGGTAGAGTTTAACGTAATTTTGGAAGATTCCCATCAAAATGGTTTTATTAAGCAGAAGGGCAGGCTGGAAAATCCTCTTCAGCAGAACAGCGGACTAAGGCTCACTGCTATCAAGGTGGACAGGCTTCTCTGCTCAGCAAACCAGGCTCACCCAGGGGATGCTATACACAGACTTGGGCTTGCTGAGGGAGGAAGGCACCCTGAGGGATGTCCTGGCCTAAACGATGCTATAGTTTTCTTTCCCAATGAAGAAAACAATAACACATTCTATCATGTTTTTCACCTTCGTTTTTACTTACTTCTTACCCAAACAACTAAATCCTCCACAAAATACAGTATGCATTTCAGAGTACAAGGGTAACAAAACTCCTTCTCCTTCTTGGACGTATTTGACCATGGATTCGCTTTCTAGCTCTGTTCCCACGGAAATCTGATAAAGATGGCATGTCAGCTGTAATAGTAGGCAAAATTGCTTATGTAATTGTGGCCTCTCATTGATAAATTGCATTGAGACTGGGGGTTCAATGGTGGGAAACCCAAGCTTTGGGCTTGTCAGAGAGCAGTGACTCATATAATTGGGTATGTCCCTTGAGGGCATCTGGCACTTGAGACAATGCTACAAGAGCTACGGGCTCTTGTGGGGTAGGGCTTCCAAGCCAAGTGGATCTCACATCCACCTGATGTGAGTCTCTTTCTCTTGTACCTGAGCTGACACTCAGAGTGGGAACAAAGGGAAAAGCTCCTGGAGCCTGTGTGGGCCTCTGTGAGGGCCACTCTCATGGAGAAGTGACTGTTTCCTGGCCCAAGATAGAGCTGTAGGCAGGACGCAGTGGCTCATGCCTGTAATCCCAGCACTTTGGGAGGCCAAGGCAAGCAGATCATGAGGTCAGGAGTTCGAGACCAGCCTGGCCAACATGGTGAAACCCCATCTCTACTAAAAACACAAAAATTAGCCAGGCGTGGTGGCGCATGCCTGTAATCCCAGCTACTCAGGAGGCTGAGGCACAAGAATCGCTTGAACCTGGGAGGCAGAGATTGCAGTGAGCCGAGATCGCACCACTGCACTCCAGCATGGGCAACAGAGTGAGACTCTGTCTCGGGGAAAAAGAAGAAAAAAAAAGATAGATCTGTAACTCTGAATGTCTACTTGAGAAGGCATCCTGGTGGGTGTTGCAGCATTTTATTTGAACTTCAGGCATTAATTCTAAATTTATTTTTGTTTCATGATTGTTTTAGATTGGAACTGTGCTCTTGACCTGATACTGACTGACCTAGGGCAAAGGTATGGCCTCTGCAAAGCCTCCTTTGTTGTTCCCAGGGCTCTGTGACCTTGAGCCGTCAACACCCCATATATATATTCAGGATTGGAAATGTCACAGTGGATTGTAATGATGAGTGTTATTTCTTTCTAGACAGTGATCTCTGATGCCAGGGTGTGAAGCTATTTTTATCTTTGAGTGTCAGCCCTAGTCGACTGCTTGGTACACAGCAGGTGCTTAATGAAGTGTATCAGTGGAATGCTTTCAGAGGTGTAAATATTAGGAAAATATCCCATAAGTGAAGTGGAACAAGGGCAGAAATGCTATACACCCTGCACCCAATAAACATTCCCTTCTAGCGGGACCCCGTGCTGATCTACTCAGGGGGTGAGGTCCTCACCTCCCATACTCCAAAAGAGAACACATTTCCCCTCTGCAAAATTATTTACCAGGTGTTATGGCTGAACTGTACCCCTACAAAATGCATATGCTGAAGTCCTAACTCCCAGGACCTCAACAATGGGACTGTGTTTGGAGACAAAGCCTTTCAAGAGGTAACTGATTAATTAAGTGAGATCATACGGGTGGGCCCTGATCCAATATGACTGCTATCCTCATGTGAAGAGATGAGGACACAGATGTCCATAGGTGGAAGACCATGTGAGGACACAGCAAGAAGGCAGCTGTCTGTAAGCCAGAGAGAGAGGCCTCACTTCAGAAGAAATCAACCCTGCGGCTCTTTGACCTTGGACTTCTAGCCTTTAGCACTGTGAGAAATAAATGTCTGTTGTTTAAGCTCCCCAGCATGTTGCATTTATTAATAGCAGCCTGAACTAAGACACCAGGTAAGAAGAAAAAGGTTGGGAGGTCAGCTGATTCATTGAAACGAGTTATGAACAGAGGTCAGTAAACATATAGGAATCAATATAAACAGCATTACCTGCATGCCATCATCCAGGAGGAAGTGTGAGGATATCAGGAAAGGACAGTCCCTGGAGTCCCGCGAACACTGCAGCTCTACAACCACAGCTTCCTGGCCTCCCTCCATTCCCACCTGGAAAACAGGATGTGCTTTCAGAAGCTGCACTCGGGAAACATCAAACTACATGTGCCATTTGAAAATGGTGATTATAGTTATAAAATATGTTCATTTAGAGATATAATTTAGAAAATATAGAAAAGTATCAATGAGAAAATTAAAATCTCCTAAAATCCTATGACAGCAATACAATCACTATTAATATTTTGGTATGTTTCCCTCCTGTATTTTTACCATCCCATAAATAGATCTGTATGTTTATACCATACCATTTTTCATGTTTTCCTTATCAAAGAGGGAAACGTTATTTTCAAGTTACATTTTATTAACATATCTCAAAATACAAATGGAACATCACTTTGAAGGCTAGTGTTGATTTATATCTATATATATATTTTAGAGACAGGTCTTGCCATGTTGCCCAGAGTGGTCTCAAACTCCTGCGCTCAGGAGATCCACCTGCCTTAGCCCCCTAAGTAGCTGGGACTATAGGCAAGTGATGCCACACCAGACACTAGTGTTGATTTTCATTTGTGGGGGAAAAAAAACGATTTTGTTTTTCTTTCTAATGCAAAAGGAATGGAAATGCAACATAGTGTAAATACTTAGTGTCAAACCTTCCCTTTCCAAATACAAGAAACCGTCAGTAACAGGGAAGAGCACTTTTATGTTTAATGCCATATTGATATTTTGTACTGTTTAAAATTTTTGCTATGAGCATGCATTACTTTTATAATACAAATACTAAAAATTTAAACTTTAAATTCTAAACATAAACATTTTCTTGACTGTTAAAATATCAGGTCTGGGTGCAGTGGCTCATGCCTGTAATCCTAGCACTTTGGGAGGCTAAAGAGGGAGGATGGCTTGAGCCCAGGAGTTCGAGACCAGCAAAATAGTGAGATTCTGTCTCCACAAAAATAAATATGTAAATAAAATTAACTCATATTTTAAGGAATATATGATATTCAGGATATGCATAATTTTTCAAAACAATGAGAAAATGATCGAATAGGAAAAACACCCAGAAGACATTCAAACAGGTTTTTTTCTTTTTGCTAACTAGAAATCAGATTCTTACTTTCTCCAAGGTGTTATATTTTGCAACTTCAAAATCTTGAGGAAGATGAGGAATTTCAACATTCTGTGTACCAAACCTGAAATTTGTACAGTGTATAATTAAAATTTTAACATTAAATGGATTTTAGGCTAAACAGAATTTCATAAATTTTTTCTCATACATCTTTACAAAACACATGATAGATTCCTTACAAAAAGGCCTCCTCAGCTATCCCAGAAATTGTTAAAAGATCATTTGAAATGAGCTGGATGCCTCCTCTGTGTAATTCTCCAACTCAGACACCCAGTACTGTAGCGTCTGCACTGGAAGATGGTCTCCACGTGACAGAGGCAGAAAGAAGTGGGCCACACACTGTGGGGATGGGCTACTTGTGTTTGCTTTGGATCTGACTCTTAGAAGCTATGTCACTCCTCTCCAGACCACAGTCCATTCCTCTCTAAAATAAAGGAGTCAGACTTCTCATAATCTGTACTTTTCATTTTGGATTTTCTTCTCTTTAAACACTATTATTAACAAATATAACAAGATTGAATGCGATGCCTAATTAACCCGATGTTTTGGGTATGCTTTAAGAAGCCGTATAGAACTTTAGACTCCCATACTCCATTTGAGGAAGGCTGTTATTTCCATTTTTGAAAATATCAGGCAAAATTAACAAACTGTCTTTAATCTAAAGGCTGCTCAGGAAAGTAATAGGATGAAAATAGGTTTTTTTTTTTTTAAAGAATAAAAAAAAACCCACTGGTTTTCTTTTTAAACATCAATTTAATAATTGCACCCAATCTCATTTAATACTGAGAATTTAAAATAATGATCACTATACTAGTTGAAGAAAAAGACTCAAATAAAAAATCACTTAAGAATTAGATACACAAAATAAATTAAAATAAGAAAAAGTCTACAAATAGAATTTTAATACTGTGCTTGAGGTTTACGCAAGATTTTACAAACTCTGTAGAGTCCCAGGAATCAGAAAGAAGTGAATTACTCAGTGAGTTCCACAGTGTCTTCCTGCTCTGTGGCACTGTCCGGGCATAGACCTTCTGTTTTCACTTCTAGAATTAAAGCAAACAGCACACTTGTTTACTGCCCAAAGACTTATTATAATTAGTTAACCTAAGTGCTGGAATTGTTAAGATTTATAAATATATCCTTAAATTAGTTATAATTTTGGGGATCAAAATTTCCCAGTGGGAAAAGAGGAAGGTATAATATTATAAGAGGAAGGTATAACCTTATGAGACAGTGAGAACATACTCTAATTCTATTTTAATAGGCATATCAGGAGAATTCTTATCTGTTATTATTTGAAACTCATTGATAGCCATACAATTTTCAATTGGCACTTTCCTCTTGAAGAGTACAAAGCGCACAGGATCAGAATGAGTTCCTTAGAGTCGGCACCTCACGAGCAAAGGAGCTGGAGATGTTCTAGCTTAGAGGAGGGAAAGTCAAGAGCTCTACGTGAGCTTTTGCTTCATACTTTCTGTACAGAGAAACAGTAACACTATCTAGAGCACTGTGATATATAGGAATAACTCAGTGTGAGGACTTCTTTCCAGTTTTAATTATACTGTCAAGATTCCAAGGATCATCAGTGTATTTGTAGTAATTTGGAATCTGAATAAATTATGCTGGCTGTCATACAGTATGTTTTCAATGTGAAATGAGTCTACTATTTTGTCTATTTCTGTTGTAACTATCATTTGCTGGGACATGTCCTGGGACTGCAGCAGCATTTCTGGACTATTGTCTAAGGAGGCTCCACCCTGCCAAGTCATTACGGTATCTAACACATACCATGTGCTTACTGTAAGTTAGTATTTATCAGAACTGTGCGATTTTTGATATGACTCAGGAAAAGTGCATTTTCCACGTCCAAAGGCTTTCTTCTTGGCCAGTTTCAAAAATAAAATCTTGGCTTATAAAGAAAACACGTTTCTTTTGGGGAGACAATCTTTTGTTTGGAAAGAATTTCTTCAGCAAAATGCTAGTCATCAAATTTCCAATCATTAGGTTGTAGTAATCACTGTTTAACACAAAAGCTTTCCCCTCCCCCTAGTTAAAATCACAATCAGGTTTTCTGAGATGATCAGTGTTTTGTGGCCATTTTAAATCTGACCCTACTAGGCTAGATATCAAGAAATCTGTTTCTATTGCTAAAGTAGTCTTTTGTCCTTTGTTATTTTTCTGTCCATTTTCTGAGGTAATAAGAAGTCTAATTTTTTTTTAGTATTTCTGGACAATTCTCTATGATATCTTTGACAAACCCAAGTGTGTACTATGGCACCTATGATACATTAAATGCTTGCTATGAAATACCTACCAGGACTGCTCGGCTTCTGATCAGGAGGTGGTGTGATGTACAGGGGCTTATAAGGATCATAATTCTTTACATCCAAGAGTCTCTTTTCTCTGATAGATTCCCATATAAAATCTGGGTTTGCAATATGAACGTGGTTCTTTTGGATAGAATTCAGTTGGTACTGACTCAGAACATCAGCATTATCTAAGATTATATATGTGCACTAAGGAAAAAAAGAGTCAATCCATTACGCATCAGGAAAAACAACATTTAAATAAGTTATTTGTATCTGTAATTTTCACCCTTAAAAAGTATTGTTTTAAGGTAGTTTGTGATAGTCTTCCTCAAATTTCTAAAAACCTCTATAAATTATCAGTTTCTAGTTACATAAACATTTTAAAAATCAACTGTTTTTAAAGGATATGGATATGAATGCACCATAATTGATTAACCCTAGAGGTTATTTCTAAATTTTCATTATTGTAACCAATGCTGTGATGACTATCCTCATGTACACATCTTTCTGCACTTGTTCAACTATTTTCTTAGTAGTGGAAACGGAGGTTCACAGGTTATTCATTATTTATTTTAATTTGTAATTTTAGAAAATCTTGTTTCTTTGTAGAGATGGGGTCTTGCTATGTTGACCAGGCTGGTCTTGAACTCTCAGCCTCAAGTGATTCTCCCATCTCAGCTGGGTTTACAGGCATGAGCCACCATGCCCGCTTATAATTTTATTTATTTTTTAATAAATAGTAAACTCACATTGTAGAATATCTAAAAAATAATGATGACATAACTTCATCCCCTCTGTTGTCCCCAGTTCCTCTCTGCAGAGGCACCTGCTGTCACTTGCTCCTCGCGAATCCTGCTAGAGCTACACTATGCGTAGACACATGGCAGCGTGCTCCTCAGCCTCTTCCGTGCCGGGTTTTCCACTGAATTTACCTTGGCGATTGTTCTTCATCATTACATATAGAGCTGCCTCATTATCTACAGTAGCTGGGATGCACATTTCACATGTTTATGCACATTGACTTCCACAAGGTTGCACTCACAGTATGTGAGTTTCTAAAAAGGAGAGACCATGTTGGCAGTTCTCTACACAGAAGACAAACTGAGAAGGGAGAGCGGGCACGAATTACTTATCTGTCCACAGAGACAGTGAGACAGCTCAGTGTGGGAAGCTGTATAAGGGAAGTATATACAATTCTACCTGAACTGGAAGTAAACAGGGACATTGCATTTCTGGTATTCAGCTGGAGTTGAACACGCTTCACAGAATAGATGAGGCTCACAATGGCCAAGCTCCAGGGCTGAGGTCCAGGGAGGGGCAGGCTGAGTCAGCTCATCAATTCGTCAACAGAGGGAACAGCAGAGGACAGGGGCAGGCCAGTCTGGCACCTAGAGCCTTTGGATTTCTATTTTTACTTCTTACAGTGAGGTGGTTTAAAAAAGAAGAGGTTAGACTGAATTATTTCTAAGATTTCATCCAGCTGTAAAATCCTATTATTCTGAACTGCCAGGCTTACAAGTTCAAGAGGCAGAAGGTAAATTCCTACAGCCTTTAAATGAACAAAACAAACAGCATAAGCTACACTGCGAAGATGAGTCTGCACTGCATGTCTTTCTTTCTGCACCCAGGAACCTGGCTTACCAGTGTATCATCCCAGCATTGACACACTGGTGAGTGACAACTGCACTTTTTGCAAATCCTGTGTACTATGACTTCTCTCCTTCAAGAATAGATATGGCTGGTCTGAAATTCTATTTTCATATTTGGCTGTGCTCTAGTAATATCCTGCTTCACAGGACATGTAGGATTGTCCTGCAGTTCAGGGAACAGGGAGAGGACAGGGCTGGGCCACCTCTGCCTCTCGGAGCCCAGCCTCCCAATGGGCCATGTCACAGTCTCTCCTGAGGAACTTCGAGTAGCTCACTCACTCTCTCCTGCTGCTAATCTCTGCTTCCTCTTCTAACCATGACCCTGTTCCCTGCATGCGTGATGTTTTATCATACTGTAGTTTATGACATTTGGAAATACCTGAGGATTTAATGAAAAGGAAAACTTTCCGCCATTTTCCTTAATGTCAGTTTGTAGCTTTTTCTTCTGCTGCCGAGGTAAGTACTTCACTTTCAAACAGAAGATACAATTTGCAAAGATTCCCATCATCATCCTATAGGAAAAAAAGTTTTTAAGGACTCTCTCTTAAGTCAATATGACAGTGAATTTAGAATTATTATACAAGCAAACTGTGGGAAAATTGGGTATTATCTTAAGAAAGATATTGTAATCATGTTATCAATTGAACATTGCAAAAGTTGAATAATATCCTAGCTTGCAATATGTGTGTTGGTTTAAGAATCGTTTCTAGCTTTTATGGTTAATATTACAACACCAAAAATCCCTTTGTACAGGCTCATAATATACATCTTAATAAAAACATGACAGATTTCAGTTACAGATCAAGTGTGTGACTCCAGAACATGGAACCATTTATTTCTAAATTAGAAATTAACATTATTTGATAGTGAAACCATGGGTTTTTTATATATAATTCTATGCATTCAAAAAGACTCCTTATGTGGACTTCTATTAAGCCATTCTGGGGAAAAACTGAACAACTGATAATAAAAATATACAACTATGTTTAAATGGAATATGTATGTGTGTATATACACATATATATTCTGCATTTGGGTTAATTCTTTTTTTTTTTTTGGAGACGGAATCTCACTCTGTCATCCAAGCTGGAGTGCAGTGGTGCGACCTCAGCTCACTGCAACCTCCGCCTCCCTGGTTCAAGTGATTCCCCTGCCTCAGCCTCCTCCTGCCTCAGCCTCCCGAGTAGCTGGGACTACATGCGGGCACCACCACACATGGCTAATTTTTATATTTTTAGTAGAGACAAGCTTTCACCATGTTGACCAGGCTGGGCTCAAACCCAGCCTCCCAAAGTGCTGGGATTACAGGTGTGAGCCACCACACCCAGCCTGGGTTAATTTAATTCATTTACTGTACAATGCATTTAACAATAAATTAATACATGGTGAAAAATTGGGTTTAATTTCCATTTTGTAAAATTTTTTTTTTTTGAGACAGAATCTTGCTCTGTCACCCAGGCTGGAGTGCACTGGTACAATTTTGGCTCACTGCATCCTCCACCTCCTGGATTCAATTGATTCTTCTGCCTCTGTCTCCCAAGTAGCTGAGATTACAGGCGCCCACCACGACACCTGGCTAACTTTTGTATTTTTAGTAGAGTCGGGGGTTTTACCATGTTGGCCAGGCTGGTCTTGAACTCCTGACCTCAAGTGATCTGCCCACCTTGGCCTCCCAAAATTGTGGGATTACAGGCATGAGCCACCGCGCCTGGCACACCCCCGCTTTTTTTTTTTTTTTTTTAAGACAGGGTCTCACTCTGTCGCCCAGGCTAGAGTGCAGTGGCAGATCTCAGCTCACTGTAATCTCTGCCCACTGCAATCTCTGCCTTCCGGGAAGGGAAGGTGAGGGTTAAAGACACACACACACACACACACACACACACAGACACACACACACACACAAAGGAAAAAGAAACAGAGAGGAGACAGAGAGAGCGAGAGAGAGCGCGAGCTTGACAGCAAATGCGGCTTTATGTGCAGCATAAAACCTACAGAAGTAGGGGACCAGCCTAATGCCACAGCCCACTGCTAAGTCTTACAGGCTAAGGGTACTTATAGGTATGGGTGGGAGGGGTCTGGGCAGTATGGCTTGTTGCCCCGCAAGATATCGGTAAGATGTTCCCATGATTTGTAACCCCGAACAAGGGTTCTGGTCCTTATTCAGGTGGATGTCATCATGGCGTTTCTTGGACGTTTGCCCAAGAAGACATGAGAGGGAAGTTTCTTTAGATAAGCCTTTGTTGGCCTTGCGGTCAGGCGGTTAGGAAGGATGTTTCTCACCGCCTAAACCCCCGAGAAATGTTTCACTTTACCCAAAGTCTGCAAAATAGCGGGGGGCTCACAAAATGTTGCAGTTTGTGCTAACGCTGGGTTCAAGCAATTCTCCTGCCTCAGCCTCCCGAGTAGCTGGGATTACAGGCCTGCGCCACCACGCCCGGCTAATTTTTTGCATTTTTAGTAAAGACAGGGTTTCGCCATGTTGCCCAGACTCGTATTTGTCAATTTTTAAAAGCAAGGAGTCACGTCTAACAGGCTCCCCCAAAGTAAGCTGCCATTTGGCGATAGCAGTTCCCAAGTCCTGTATTAGTGTGGGGATCGCGGTTCCGTGTCCTGTGTTAGTTTAGGCAGGCAGGTCAGGTTCTCTGCCGTGGCCGGCGCGTCTTGGGACTAAGCTGATTTGCTGAAAGCCCACTGCCCTGCACCGCGATTGGGCTCCGCCATTTCTCCTTTACTCTGCCTGCCCTTTTACCTCCCACTCCTACAGGCCAGAGGCCCCGCCCTACCTAGTGCTGTGTCCAGAATTTGTGGGTTCTTGGTCTCACTGACTTCAAAAACGAAGCCGCCCGGACCCTCGTGGTGAGTGCTACAGTTCTTAAAGGTGGCGCGTCGGGAGTTTGTTCCTTCCTTGGTCTCACTGACATCAAAAATGAAGCTGCGGACCCTCGCAGTGAGCGTTACAGTTCTTTAAGGCCGCGCATCCAGAGTTTGTCCGGAGTTGTTTACTCCTACCAATGGGTTCGTGGTCTCGCTGGCTTCAGGAGTGAAGCTGCAGACCTTAGCGGTTTAAAGGCAATGCGGACCCAAACAGTAAGCAGCAACAAGATTTACCTCAAGGAGTGAAACACAAAGCTTCCACGGTGTGGGAGAGTTCCCCAGCGGGTTGCCGTCGCTGCCTCGGGCAGCCTGCTTTTATTCCCTTATCTGGCCCCACCCACATCCTGCTGATTGGTCCATTTTACAGAGTGCTGATTGGTCTGCTTTGACAGGGTGCTGATAAGTGTTTACAATCCCTGAGCTAGACACAAAAGTTCTCCCAAGTCCCCACTAGATTAGCTAGACACAGAGCACTGATTGGTGCATTTACAAACCTTGAGCTAGACACAGGGTGTTGATTGGTGTATTTACAAACCTTGAGCTAGACACAGAGTGCTGATTGGTGTATTGACAATCCCTTAGCTAGACATAAAGTTCTCCAAGTCCCCACTAGACTCAGGAGCCCAGCTGGCTTCACCCAGTGGATCCTATACCAGGGCCTCAGATGGAGCTGCCTGCCAGTCCCACGCCTTGCACCCACACTCCTCAGCCCTTGGGCGGTCGATGGGACCGGCGCCGGCCGTGCTCGTGGGGGAGGCTCGTGCTGTGCAGGAGCCCAGGGCCATCGGGGAGGGGGGCTCAGGCATGGCGGCCGCAGGTCCCGAGCCCTGCCCCTTGGGGAGGCAGCTAAGCCTCCGCGAGAAATCTAGCGCAGCGCTGGTGGGCCGGCACTCCTGGGGGACCCGGCACACCCTCTGCAGCTGCTGGCCCGGGAGCTAAGCCCCTGACTGTCCGGACCAGCGGGGTCAGCAGGCTGCTCAGAGTGCGGGGACTGCCCAGCCCACGCCCAACCGGAACTCGCGCTGGCCCGCAAGCACGGCACGCAGCCCCGGTTCGGCTGCATGCCTCTCACTCCACACCTCTCCACAAGCTGAGGGAGCCGACTCCGGCCTCGCCAGCCTAGAAAGCGGCTCCCGCAGTGCAGCGGCCGGCTGAAGGGCTCCTCAAGTGCGGCCAGAGTGGGCGCCGAGAGCAAGCGAGGGCTGCAAGGGCTGCCAGCACGCTGTCACCTCTCAGTACCTTTGCCCTGTGTGTGTTGGATGGTGGTACCCATTCCCTGGGCTTTCAATTGAGGATACAATGCCACTGCCTCCCTGACACCTCACCTCTGGGTTTCCTTGGCACCACAGAGGCTCGACGTCCCCAGCCTAGGCCTCCCTCTCCCCCTTGGCTGGAGACAACCACTGGGTGCTATTCTTGACTCCCTGCACCCCCACCTCCTTCTGCCAGCTGTCTCTCTTCCATCACAGCCCCTGATACAGCCCCAATGTATAGAACTTGTCCCTCCTGCTGCCACTCTGGCCCATTCCCTCACATCCTGACTGGCTCCCACTCCTGTTGGGCCTGTGTTCAATCTCTTCTCCACACTGCAGCTTCAGGAATCTTGATTTTTGTTTTTAAATTACATTTCAAATAAAATACAAATTGCTTATCATGGTTCAAGGCCAACAGCTATCTCATTCCCTCCTGGCCACACTGGCTTTTTCTTCAGGAGGAAGAAACCCACAGCTTGGTCCTCCAAGTCTTGACACATGCTGTTATATATTATAGTCCTTATCCCTGGGATCCCCAGCCCTTCCTCACCCCATGCTGTATCCCCCATCCAGGACACAATGAATGGACACATTAGGGATTCATATTTTTTAATCTTTCTTTTGAGGTCCGATTAAACTGAAGTCTCTTGAGGTAATTCTGCCTTTCCATAACATTAGCATGTAAAAGTTTCATTTGTTGACTGCCTCTTACATTCAATAATTAGCATCTGTGCATAGATAGGAGGGATGAAATGAGGGGTACCATAAAAGAGATTACACCACACTATTTAGGTTAATCTATGCTAGTCGTAATCTCTGACAATTAAAAACAACACACAAAAAAAAACACTAAAAGCCTTTAATGACTCTTTAATAATTTCCAGGACAGCCTCTATGTGATATTGCACCCCCACTTATGCTGACCAAGGTTGGCTGACATGGAGTGGCTGCTCAAGTCCACCTTCCGATGGGTCCTGGATGTGTTAAATCCTCTGACCTGTTTAAAACATGTTTCCTGGAAAAGTGACTCATGGTCACTGTTGAAAATGTGAAAAATACAGAATTGTATAACAGAAAAAAAAACAGAACAAAACAAAAAAATCTCAAAACCTAGGGCTATGTTAGCATCTTGTTTTGCATTTTTCTTCTGGGCTTTTTTCTAGGTCTATTGTAACACCTTATTTGTTTTTTGAGACAGTCTCACTTTTGTCACTTAGGCGGAAGTGCAGTGGTGAAACCTCGGCTCATGGCAGCCTCCGCCTCCCAGGTTCAAACGATTCTCCTGCATCAGCCTCCCAAGTAGCTGGGATTATGGGTGCCTGCCACCATGCTTGGCTAATTTTTGTATTTTTAGTAGAGACGAGGTTTCACCATGTTGGCCAGGCTGGTCTCAAACTCCCAACCTCAAGTGATCTGCACACCTTGGCCTCCCTAAGTGCTGGGATTACAGGCATGAGCCACCGCGCCCAGCCACAGACTGTATTTTTTATCAAATTGAAATCACACTACCTATCCTGCTGTTATCAGTCAGCATCTTTAGCATTTTGTCATTAAATATTATTGGAAAACATTTTTAATAGAGACTATCAGATATGGACCATAAATGAGTTATTGTTAGAAAATTAAATCATTTCTAATTTTTGGTATCATAAAAAGCTATGATGAACATCCTTATGTGCAAATCCTTGTTTCCATCTCCAACGATCATCCTAGAAAATAATACTCAACTAGAACTACTGAATCAAAGTTTGAACAATTTTTTTGTGTTAAAAGTTAATCATTACGAAGAAAAAATAAAAAGCACCTAAAATGATGGAAATGCTCAAAACTAGACTGCAGTGATGGTGCACAACTTGGTAAATTATTAAAAATTATTGAATTGGGCCAGGCAACGTGGCTCATGCCTGTAACCCTAGCACTTTGGGAGACCAAGTGGAGCAAATCGCTTGAGCCCAGGAGTTTGAGAGCAGCCTGGCCAACATGGCAAAACTTTATTTCTACAAAAAATACAAAACTTAGCTGGGCAAGGTCGTACATGCCTATGGTCCCAGCTATTCAGGAGACTTAGGTGGGAGGATCACTTGAGCCTGGGAGGTCAAGGCTGCAGTGAGCTGTGATCATGCCACTGCACTCCAGCCTGGGTGACAGAGACCCCATCTCAAAAAAAAAAAAAAGAGAAAAATTATTGAATTGTACAATTAAAATAAGTGAATTTAATGTATGTAAATTGTACCCCAATACATTTTTTAAATAGTATTTTTTGGATACATAATAGTTACATACATATTATGGGTCAATAAAGTTGTTTTTAAAAAAGCACCTGATCCCTCCATCCAAAAATAACCCCACTGTTGATTTTTGTTTGTTTGTTTTTTGAGCCAGTCTCGCTCTGTCACCCAGGCTGGAGTGCAGTGGCACGATCTCAGCTCACTGCAACCTTCTGCCTCCCAGGTTCAAGTAATTCTCGTGCCTCAGCCTCCAAGTAGCTGGGACTACAGACAGGCACCACCATGCCCAGCTAATTTTTGTATTTTTAGTAGAGATGGGGTTTCACCATGTTGGCCAGGCTGGTCTCGAATTCCTGAGCTCAAGTGATCTGCCTGCCTCTGCCTCCCAAAGTGCTAGGATTACAGGCATGAGCCGCCGCACCTGGCCCCCACTGTTGATATTTTAATTTTTTTGGTATTATTCTTTCTTGTATCATTGTATTTTCTAAATTATTAATATTCTATATTTAATGTTATAGCCAGTTGCCCTTTACTTTTTAAATAGGACTTTCACTTTCACAGCTTATTTAGCTTTTAGTGATATCCTCCCCATGTCACTAAATATTCTTTGAAGGTGTTTTTAGTGGTTACATAAGCTTTGCATTTATTTAATCCTTCCCCAAGTCATCAGATACTTGGTTACTTAAAAGTGTTCACTATTAGAAATACACTTTAATTAAAATGCTTATACATATATTTTTTGGCCACATCTCTGTCATAGTTTCCCTAGAGTTGATGGCCAGAAATGTAATTACTGAATCAAGGAGTATAAACATTTTTTAGCCTTTTAAAAATTGTGGTAAAATATGCGAAGATAAAATTTACCATCTTAACCATTTTAAATGTACAGTTCAGTGGCGTTAAGTACCTACACATAGTTGTGAAATCAAAGTATAAACATTTTATTTTATTTGAGACAGGGTCTGGCTCTGTCTCCCAGGCTGGAGTGCAGTGGTGCGGTCACTGTCACAGCTCACTGCAACCTGGACCTCCCTCCCAGCAATCCTTTCACCCCGGCCTCCTTAGTAGCTGGGACCACAGGCCTGCACCACCATGCCCGCCTAATTTTGGTAGAGACAGGGTCTTACTATGTTGCCAATGCTGGTCACAAAGTCCTGGGCTCAAGCGATCCTCCTGCCTCAGCCTCCCAGAGTGCTGGGGTTACAGGTGTGAGCTGCCACGCCCGGCCCAGAGTAAAAACATTTTAAACATAAATCTGTGGTCTGTTCTTAGCACCTGCGGCTGCGTGGGAGGTATGGAAAGGCGCACTTTGGGTTTCGTGAAATCTCAAGTGAGGCCTTGACTTCTCTCTTTCCACAGATTCATCTCTAGTCTCTGTAAAATGCCAGCCCTCTTCTGGGTTAACAGCGCCTAACCGACACGCGCCACCAGTTCTTCCTTGTTTCAAAGTGTTCTCTAAACACAGTTAGTTCATGTTTTCATCAGCGCTGATTACGTACATATGAGATGTGGCAGACACCGGGCTAGGGGCTGGTTATTCTCTAAGGCAAATCTGCACAGTCACTCCAGCCTGTCCCCCTTCCCAGCTTCTTCCCCAAATAACATTCACAGAGTGTCTTCCATCCAAAGACAGCAGGGAACAGCCCCGATTCCTAAGACACCCTCAGCGCGCCTCCTCACAAACTCCTGGCTGCTCCATAAACCATTGGTGTAGGTGGAATCAAGTGGCTTCCTGCTTCACAGGTCTTCGTCTTTACCACTGGCATTTCCTCCTCTCGGAAAACCCTGAGGAGTCCCTTTCTGGGCAGTCTTGATTCTACAGCCTCCGCCTTCCGAAGTGTGTGAGTCACCACACGCTAAGATCACTTTTGATATACAGTGGGCATTCAATAAAAGCTTGCTTACTAAAAACTCTCACGTATCCATTAAAGCCCAGGATTACAGAAAAGCCTTCTGACACTATTTGCATTTTGGACTCAAATAGCATCAGTAATGCACCTCCCTAATGGGTTTATTAAACCCTTAAACAACAAAGATACTACTTTTATTTCACTCCTACATGATATACAGTAGCTCTACGCACAAAAACAAGACCTAATGTTTACTTAATAAGTGATAAAGTCAATGTAATGAATCTGCAACACGCACATACTCAGAGCGAACTTCCCCTTTATCATAGCACTATGCTTGGATATTGTCATATAACTGTTGTCATTCAGCAGTCCAGAATCCAAAGTGCTTGGGCTTGAATATTTAGCAGCGCCTTGGTTTTCTAGAACCTGTGATCTACCAACTCGATCCCTGGGTGAACCATTCGGCCCTCCCAGCAGGAATTACTTAACTGAGTTAGAGGTTTTCAACTTTGGACCTCAACAAACACACTGTTTCTATCACGGTGTTCCCAATGACTCACGAGGTCAGATAGTACTTCCTGATTACTCACCAAACCACCTTACTTTTGCACAATTCGAAACCTAACTTTAGGAAAGAAGGCCGTTTGGCATACTGGAAACAAGAAACAACGCATACTACTGTGAACCGCACCGCACGGGGTGCGGAGACTTGGTGTGAGTGTCGGCTCCGGTGGGCGCCCCCCACCGCACCCCGTTTCTAGTCACCAGGGCTGCGCCGCCGGGCAGAGCAGAACGACCGCAACATCCCTCCCCGAGGGCGCTGGCTGCACTAACTAGTCCACCCCCGCGCCTCACAGCGCCGTCAGGCCCACAGCGCCAATGCCGCGCAGGGCAAGGGCGCAGCCTCTGGCGGAGAAGTAGTACGCGGGGTACTTCCTGGCTAGGACTACAGGGACCTTTAGGCAGCCCCCACCCCGCGGCGCCCACGCACCTGCCTAGAGGATCCAGCTAGCTCCCGGCGCTCCCGGATTCCGCGCTCCTTGCTCGCGGTACTTCCGTAATCTAGGCTCTCCCTGCCCCCGGGGCTGGGCGGGCGCCACTGCGCCGGAACCCCGCCCCGCACGAGCGCAGCGGCCCAAGCAGGGACGGTAGCCGGAATGCGCCCGGAATCGGGTCCGCCAGGTGGGGAGCGGTACCCGGCCTCTGGCGGGGTTTCTCTTCCAAGATCAGCCGGAGGGTTCAGGGCTTTGTTTCAGTTTCATATTTCAGGAGGGATTTGGTCAATGAGGATTAATACAAAGCTAGGCTTTGAGAGAGGTGGGTGGATGGTGCTGTCCTTTAACTGAGAAATGGAAGGGATTCACAAGGGCGGGAAAGAAGAAAATTTCGGGAAAGTTCGGGAAACAGGAGAGTGAGATAATAAATTTACTTTAAGCCTTCCTGCGTTTGAAATTCATGACAGTGCTTGTAACTAGTTGGAAATACATTTATCTGCCATTCAAGAGAGGCAGGGGGCTGGAGATACAGATCTGAGATTCACTGAAATGGGAATAAAGCAATGGGGAAGATTCAGATTTTTAGGATACTGAATAAAATGAGAATAGAAAGGATAGAGTAGAGAATACAGTGGAAAGGGTATGGGGTTGAATCCTGACTCCACAATTTATTACCAAGGGGATTGGGGACAAGGTAATTTACCAAGTTTCATCATTACAACCTACTCTATAGGGTTGTCTAAGAAACAAGAGATTCTGGGGGAGGAGAGAGACTGATTCCTAGAGTTACCACATCGTAATGCTCAAAATGTCCAATCTTCAACAAAAAATTATGAGGCATGCAAAAAAAAAAAAGGCGAAAAAATGGCCAATTCAAAGGAAAAAAGAAATGAACAGAAATTGTCCCTGAGCTGAGGAAGCACAGACATAGGAATTATTAGACAAATACTTCAAATAAACTGTCTTAAACATGGACAAAAAGTGAAAGGAAACATAGAAAAATAACTGAAAGAAAGAACCAAGAGAACAAAGTCTCAATAAATAGAGAATATGCAATAGAAGATGTGCAAATGGTCAACAAGCATGAAAAAAAGCCCAACATAACTTATCATCAGAAAAGTGCAAATCAAAACTGCAATGAGATACCATCTTACACCAGTCAGAATGGTTATTATTAAAAAGTCAAGGAACAACAGATGCTGGCAAGGCTTTATTGAAAAGGAAATGCTTTTACACTGTCAGTGGGAATGTAAATTAGTTGAACCACTGTGGAAAGCAGTTTGAAGATTTCTCAAAGTGCTGAAAACAGAACTGCTATTCAACCCAGCTATCCCATTACTGGATACACATCCAAAACAAGAGAACTCATTCTACCAAAAAGACACATGCACTAGTATGTTCGTCACAGCACGCTTCACAATAGGAAAGACATGGAATGAACTTAGGTGCTCATCGACAATGGACTGGATAAAGAAAATGTGGCACATATGCACCATGGAATACTATGAAGCCATAAAAAGAATGAATGGAATCATGTCTTTCACAGCAACGTGAATGCAACTGGAGGCCATTGTCCTAAGTGAATTAATGAAGGAACAGAAAACCAAATACCACATGTTCTAATTTGTAAGTGGGAGCTAAACACTGGGTACTCATGGATATAAAGATGGCAACAATAGACACTGGGGACTACTAGACTGGGAGGGAGGGGGAGGGGCAAGGGTTGAAAAACTATTGGCTACTATGCTCAGTACCTGGGTGAGGGGCTCAATCATACCCCAAACCTCAGCACCACGAATTATATGTAGGTAACAAACCTGCACATGTACCCTCTGAATCTAAAATAAAAGTTGAAATTATTTAAAAAACAAGGAATATTAATAAAGAGATAGAAATTATAAAAGGAACCAAACAAATTTTGGAACTGAAAAGAACCAAAAAGAAATTGTGTATTAAAACGTACAATAGGACCAGGCATGGTGGTTCATGCCTGTAATCCTAGTGTCTTGGGAGGCCAATGTGGGAGGATCGCTTGAGGCCAAGAGTTTGCCTTGGCAACATAGGGAGATCCCCTCTCTACAAAAAAATTACAAAATTAACCGGGCATGGTGGTGCATGCCTGTGGCCCTAGCTACTCAGGAGGCTAAGGCAGGAGGATCACTTGAGCCAAGGAGTTCATGGCTGCAGTGAGCTAAGATCACACTCCTGCACTCCAGCCTGGGTGACAGAGCAATGTCTTGTCTCAAAAAAAAAAGAAGAAAAGAAAAAGAAAAAAATACAATAACTTAAATGAAAAATTCACAAGTGATGCTCAAGAGTAGATTTGAGCAGGTAAGAGAAGAAATGAGCAAACTCGAAGATAAAACTATTGAAATTATTAAGTCTGAGGAGCAGAAAGTAGAAGAATGAAGATCAAAGTCCAAAAGATTTGTGGACACCATCAAGTGTATCAGCATATGCATAATGGGAGTCCCAGAAAGAAAAATGAGGGTGAAGGTGGCAGGAAGAGTATCTGAAGAAACAGTGGCAAGTCCCCAATTTGTTAAAATACATAATGTAACACTTCAAAGAAGCTCCATGAACTTCAAGTATGATAAAAAGTCCACAATAGAGTTATATTAATAATCAAACTGTTGAAAGCAAAAAACAGAGAGAAGCTTAAAAGCAGCTAGACAGAAATGATCACTACATACAAAGGAACTTGCATAAGATTAACAGCCAATCTATTACCATGGGAGCCAGAAGGCAGTGGGATGGTATAAAGTGCTCAAAGAAAATTCTATGTCTGTCAAAACTCTCCTCCAAGAAATGATAGGCCGGGCACGGTGACTCATGCCTGTAATCCTGGCACTTTGGGAGGCCTGGCATTTTGGGATTGCTTGAGCCCAGGAGTTCAAGACCAGCCTGGGCAACATGGTGAAAACCCATCTCTACAAAAAATATAAAAATTAGCCAGGTGTGGTGGCACGTGCCTGTCATCTCAGCTACCTAGGAGGCTGAGGCAGGAGGAACACTTGAGACCTGGAGGTTGAGGCTACAGTGAGTTGTGATTGTGCCACTGCCCTCCAGCCTGGGTGACAGTCATCCCATCTAAAAAAAATGTGTAATAAAAACCTATAGAATGCTTGAAGAACCATCCAACTACTATATATTATTGCTATTTTTAAAGAAAGCAAAAATACAGGTGTGACAACCATTACGGTATTGTTCTGCTCTTATTACAACAAAGATTCAAGCTAGAAATCCTTTACTATCTATTCAACATCATTCATCATTGGTCAGGCATTCTAGAATGTAGTGGATGTGATAATCCCTTTGTTGTATAGACTCATTAGGTTTCCAGGATGTTTTGTTGTAAGTCCAATGCACCAGCAATAGATTTACCTATATCAAACTGCCAAGATTTAAAAAATGTCTCTCAGCACCCAAGGTTGTTGTTAGAAACTTCTTTACTGAAGTAATTCTGGAAATCTGAGGTTTCAGGCCTTGGTGAAGAACTCCTTCACTCCTCCTGCAGGTGAAGCAGGATGTGGGTTTTCTTGGGTTTGCCTAGAGGCCAGACACATGCATCTCTGAGTGCATCTTCCCAACCTGTTAGAATTCCCCTTTCTGGCCTGGAAGACATGGGCTTGGGGATCATCCCTTGGCCAGGCTAGCACTTATGTTCTCTCTTTTTTCTTTTTAAGAGTGGGGGGTTTCACTCTGTCGCCCAGGCTGCAGTCTAGTGGTGTGATCATAACCTTAAACTCCTGGGCTCAAGTGATCCTCCTGCTTCAGCCTCCCAAGTAGCTAGGGCTACAGGTGCATGCCACCATGCCTGGCTAACATTCAAACTTCTGGGCTCGAATGATCCACTTCAGTGTTTCAAAGTGCTGGGATTACAGGTGTGAGCCACTGCACCTGACATGTGCTCTCTGGATAGAGTGGACACTTCCTACCATCAGACCAACAATGAAAAGTTGTTAACTCTTGGCTGGGTGTGGTGGCTCATGCTTGTAATCCCAGCACTTTGGGAGGCTGAGGTGGTGGATCACTGGAGGTCAGGAGTTCGACACCAGCCTAGCCAACATGGTAAAACCCCATCTCTACTAAAAATACAAAAATTAACTGGGCATGGTGGCGCACATCTGTAGTCCCAGCTACTCAGGTGGCTGAGGCAGGAGAATCACTTGAACTGGGGAGGTGGTGGTTGCAGTGAGCTGAGATCATGCCAGAAGGGAGAAGTCAGCCTTTATTCTGTCAACCAATGATACCAAAATTTTAAGGATAATCTAAAGGGCGGGTTTTGATAACTAGGGAACAGCTCAGATCACTCGCATCACTGTCTGTGTGGGTGCTCCAGGTCTGATGTGCTGATTGCAGGGCTGCAGAGTTGACTCCTGCATGTTCTTACATGTGGAATAGGAGTTAGGCAGCTGCAGCTCTGCAGTGCCCACACTGTCTGCACAGAAGCAGCATCTAAATATACTGTTACTTAAATCTATGTGAAGGTCATTTTGGAATTTAAAAAATTTCATGATTTTGGCCGGGCATGGTGGCTCATGCCTGTAATCCTAACACTTTGGGAGGCCAAGGCGGGCAGATTGCCTGGGCTCAGGAGTTCAAGACCACCCTGGGCAACATGGTGAAACTGCATCTCTACTAAAAATACAAAAAATTCCCTGGGCATGGTGGTGCATGCCTTTAATCCCAGCTACTCAGGAGGCTGAGGCATGAGAATAGCTTGAACCCGAGAGGTGGAGGTTGCAGTGAGCTGAGATTGCACCACTGCACTCCAGCCTCGGCGACAGCAAGACTCTATCTCAAAAAAAAAAAAAGAATAAATAAAGAAATAAATAAATATTTCATGATTTTGTTAAACATCACTTCCTAATAAAGGGAAAAAATCCTTTTGTCACTGTGGAGAAGCCTTTGTGGGGTGGAGTCACTACTGGGGATGAAAGAGAAAATGTTGAAGGAAGTCATCAGCTTTGTTGCTTTTCTTAACTGTAAGGTTTGAGTTTACTGCCTGATGATCAGAGCCAGAAGCACAGGTCTCCAGGAAATGCCACCACTGGATAGAGAGCCACACGCTGCTTCCCGTCATACGTCTACCTGGACCTAACTCAGGAAGAAACATACGCTTCCTACATTTTATCCCATAAGCAAAGCAACTACTGCAGAACTGTTCATGGAGATTTTGTCTTAACTTCAAAAAGTGCTTCTCCTAATTTATTTTCTGTTGCACAGTATCAAGAAGCACCTGTGGAAAAAAAGGATTCAAAAGAAGAAAACCATAACCATCTTACAAGTGAGTTAATTGTGTTCCTCTCTTCTGTACTTAACTCATAGTGTTACTAAGTTGTCCTAAGATAAGAGAAGCCCTCTCTATGTTTTTTGTTTAAAATTCTTTTTTCAGAGATGGAGTCTTGCTGTGTTGCTCAGGCTGGACTCAAACTTCTGGGCATAAGCAGTCCTCCCCCCTCAGCCTCCCAAGTAGCTGGACTATAGGCACGTGCTGCCCTGCCAGCTCTCCCTCTCATGCTCTCTCTCTCTGTATATGTGTGTGTGTGTGTGTGTGTGTGTGTGTGTGTGTGTGTTTGTCCCCTGTGGCTTTTTTTTTTTTTGGAGACAGTCTTGCTCTTTGGCCCAGCCTGGAGCATAGAGGCATGATTTCAGATCACTGCAACCTCTGCCTCCAGGGTTCAGGTGATTTCTTGTGTCTCAGCCTCCTAAGTAGCTTGGATTACAGGTGTGCGCCATTATGCCCAGATAATTTTTTGTATTTTTAGTAGAGATGGGGTTTTATCATGTTGGCCAGGCTGGTCTCAAACTCCTGGCCTCAAGTGATCTGCCACCTTGGCCTCCCAAAGTGCTGGGATTACAGATCTGAGCTACTGCACCCAGCCATAATTTGTCATTGATCACTTTTCAAAAACACGTTTTATCATGCTATTTTCTGTAACTGAGCTCAACATGTTTCTACATTGGTCACTTTTTAAAGACACATTTTTTTTTTTCTTACTTTTCTATTACACTTTAAGTTCTAGGGTACATGTGCACAACGTGCAGGTTTGATACATAGGTATACATGTGCCATGTTTGTTTGCTGCGCCCATCAACTCATTATTTGTTGGGGTGATCAGGCCCAATCCCAGACTGTGGGGGCTACGAAGTCCGGCGGAGTCAAATGAATAAGACAAGATAAGTTAAGGGTGCATAAAGTGGGTCCAGGGGGCTGACACTAGTATGGAGGCTGTGAAGGCCCCGAGCTCTCGGAGCCCACACTATTTATTGGTCATCAAACAAAGAAGCAGGCGGTGAGGACATGGGGGTCAAAAGGAAGTGGTGCATCAAGTGTTTGATCTATAGCTGTGTCAGTTTAGCATTTTCTTTGAAGCATATGGAATGAGTTCAGTTACAGAAAATAGCACATCATCTAATTTTTTACCAAAAAGCTAGCATTTACTTTTTAGGGCAAGATATTTGCATTTTCTGTGTGGGCCTAATATGCTCAGAATTGAATTTTTTGATATTTGACAGGACGTGTTTTTTTAAACTGCTCTTAGTTAATACATACTAAATTCAGTGAAAGAAAACAGCACATCATATATTATTTGTGTGCTATATCTTGCTTTTAGCATTTAGGGATGTATATGCATATCTTCCTGAAAGTACAAAGTGGGCTCAGAAATGCTTTTTTTAAAGTTGTCTGAAACATTGTTTAAAAAAAGGATCAATGTCTAAACGTGTTCTGTTCAGTGAAAGAAAGCAGCACATCATCTAGATTTTTGGCACACAGCCTTCATTTACTTTTCGGAGCTAGATATTTGCATTTTCTGTGTGGGCCTACTATGCTCAGAATTGTGTTGTTTGAGATTTGACAAGTTGTGTATTTGAAAACTGCTATTAGTTAATACATGTTGAATTTAGTGAAAAAAAAAAAACAGTGTATTAGACATTATTTGTGTGCCATATCTTGCTTTTAGCATTTAGGGCTGTATTTTCATATCTTCCTGAAAGTTCTAACTAGGCTTTTAATAGTTTTTTTCTGAGTGTGTACAAACGTGCTTTTAAAAATGAATCAATGTCAAAACATGTTGAATTCAGTGGAAAAAAACAGCATATCAGGTAGGTTTTTGGTACATAGCTTGCATTTACCTTTTAGGGCCTACTATGCTCAGAATTGTTTTTTCTGAGATTTGACAAGCTGCGTCTTTGAGAACTGCTATACCATGTAGAATCAAGTGAAGGAAACCAGAACATCATCTAGGTTTTTGGCACACCGCTTACGTTTACCCTTTATGATTAGATATTTGCATTTTCTTTGTTGGCCTACTAAGCTTGAAGTTGTGTTTTCTGAGATCTGTTTTCTAGATGTGTTTTCGACAATTGTGTTTTCTGAGATGGGTTTTTGAAAACTGCTCTCAGTTAACACATGTTGAATTCAGCAAAAGAAAACTGCACATGACTTATATTTTGGGTGCCATGTCTTGCTTTTAGCATTCATAGCTGTACATGCATATCTTCCCAGAAGTGCTAACTGGGCTCTGAAATGGTATTTGAGCTTGTACAAAATGTGTTTTTGAAAAGTGATCAATGTAAAAGCATCTTAAATTTATTGACAGAAAGCAGCACATCATTTAGGTTTATGGCACAAAGCTGGTGTTTACCTTTTAGAGCTAGATATTCGCATTTTCTGTGTGGGCCTACTATGCTCAGAATTAGGTTTTCTGAGATTTGACAAGATGATCTTTGAAAAATGTTCTTAGTTAATACATGTTGAATTCAGTGAACAAAATAGCAGATCATACATATTTTGTGCACCATATCTTGCTGTTAGCATTTAGGACTGTGTATGCATACATTCCTGGAAGTGCTAACTGTGCTTGGAAATGTTGTTTTCAGAGCTTGTAGAAAACGTGTGTTTAAAAAGTGTTCAATGTCAAGACATGTGGAACTCCATGAAAGAAACAGCACATAATATAGGTTTTTGGCAGAAAGCTTGTGTTTACCTTTGACGGCTAGATATTCGCATTTTTTGTGTAAGACTACTGTGCTCAGAATTGTTTTCTGACTTGAAAACGTGTTTCTGAAAACTGCTCTTAGTTAATAAACATTGAATTCAGTGAAACAAAACAGCACATCATCTAGGTTTTTGGCACAAATTAGCGATCACTCTCAGGGCTAGATATTTGCATTCTCCTTGTGGGTTTACTATGCACAGAATTGTGTTTTTTGAGATTTTACAAGATGTGTCTTTGAAAAGTGCTTTTAGTTAATACATGTTGAATTAGTGAAGCAAAACAGCACATCATACATTATTTGTGTGTCATATCTTGCTTTTAGCATGTACGGATGTATATGCATATCTTTCTGGAAGCACTAACTTGGCTTCCAAACTTTATTTTATGAGCCTGTACAAAACGAGTTTTTGAAAAGTGATTAATGTCAAAACATATTAAATTAAGTGAGAAAAACAGCACATCATCTAGATTTTTGGCACAAAGCTTGTGTCCACCTTTCTGGGCTAGATGTTTGCATTTTCTGTTTGTGCCACCTAAGTTAAAAATTGTGTTTTCTGAGATCTCACAAGATGTGTCTTTGAATACTGCTCTTAGTTAATACATGTTAAATTTAGTGAAAGAAAACAGCACATCATACAATATTTGTTTGCCATATATTGCTTTTAGCATTTAGGGCTATATATGCATATCTTTCTAGAAGCACTACTTGGGCTTCAAAATGTTATTTTTTGAGTTTGTACAAACAAATTTTGGAAAGCGATCAGCATCAAAACATGATAAATTCAGTGAAAGTAAACAAGACAACATTTTGGTTTTTGGCAAAAAGCTTGCATTTACCTTTCAGGGATAGATATTCTCATTTTTTCTGAGGGCCTTTTGTGCTTAAAATTGTGTTTTTAAAAATATTTGACAATATGTGTCCTTGAAAACAGCCCTTAGTTACTATATGTTGAATTTGGTGTAAGAAAGACAGCATATCAAATATTATTTGTGTGCTATATCTTGCTTTTAGCATTTAGGGTTGTATATGCATATCTTCCTAGATGTGATATATCCAGGTCTAAAAACTGAAAGCAAGCTTTGTGTGCCAAAAACAAAAACAAAAACAAAAAAAAACATATATAATGTGCTGTTTTGTTTCACTGAATTCAACATGTTTTGCCTGAGAACAGTTTTTTAAAATTTGTTTTGTACAAACTGAGATCAAACATTTCTGAGCCCTGTAGGCATTCATAGGAAGATATGAATTTCCAATCCCAACTGCTAAAAGCAAATTTTGGGCTAAAATACTTTATGATGTGTTGTTTTCTCTAATAGAATTCCACACATTTTTAATTAAAAATGTTTTCAAACACTCGTTTCATAGAAACTAAAAAATGACACTCTTGAGCCCAGTGAGATCCCTTATGAAGATAAGAATATTCGGCCTTAAAAATGGAAAACAAGATTTTTTCCAAAGAACTTGATGATGTTTTGGGTTTTTTTTTTTTCACTGAATTCAACATGTTTTTACCTAGAACAGTTTTCAAATACACATTATGTAGAAGCTCAGAAAAGACATATCTGAGCCCAGTGGGCACTCAGGAAAATATAGATATCCAGCCCTAAAGCTAAAAGCAAGCTTTGTGCCAAAAATCCTTTATGATGTGCTGTTTTCTTTCACTGAATTCAACCTGTTTTGATGTAGAGCAGTTTTCAAAGACTTGTCTTGTCGAATCTCAGTCAACACAATTCTGAGTACAACAGGCCCTCACAGAAAATGTGAATATCCAGTCCTAAAAGTTAAAAGCAAGATTTGTGCCTAAATTCATTAGGATGGGCTGTTTTCTTTGAGGAAATTCATCATGTTTTCATATAGAATCATTTTCAAACACAGGTTTTGTAGGCCTTCAGAACAGTCATTTACGAACCCAGTGGGCACTCATAGCAGAATATGAATACCCAGCCCTAATAGCTAAAAGCAACCTTTGTGCCAAAAAACTTGATGATGTGCTGGTTGGGCGCGGTGGCTCACCCCCGTAATCCCAGCACTTTGGGAGGCCGAGGCAGGCGGATCACGAGGCCAGGAGATTGAGACCATCCTGGCTAACACGGTGAAACCCTGTCTCTACTAAAAATACAAAAAATTAGCCAGGCGTGGTGGTGGGCGCCTGTAGTCCCAGCTACAGTGGGCGGAGATTGCACCACTGAACTCCAGCCTGGGCGACAGAGCAAGACTCTGTCTCAAAAAGACAGTGAAAGACAACTCCATATCATAGACGATTTTGGCACAAACCTTTCTTATATTTACTATGTCTGAATATTCACGTTTTTATTTGAAAGTTGAGTGGGTTCAAGCGTGTCTCTTGGCTTAGGTCTAAAAACGTGGTTTTACTAACTGTTCTAAGTAAGAATGTGTTTAATTCAGTGAAACAAAACAACACATCATAAGGATTTTTGGCACAAAACTTGTTCTCAGCTTTTACGTGTGCATATTTATAGTCTTTTATTAGAGTCCACTGGGTTCGCAAATTTGTGTTCTGTGTGTTAACAAAACTTACGTTTGAAAACTGTATTAAGTGCCGGGCAAGGTGGCTCACGCCTGTAGTCCCAGCACTTTGGGAGGCCCAGACGGGCGGATCATGAGGTCAGGAGATCGAGACCATCCTGGCTAACACGGTGAAACCCCGTCTCTACTAAAAATACAAAAAATTAGCCGGGTGTGTTGGCGGGTGCCTGTAGTCCCAGCTACTGGGGAGGTTGAGGCAGGAGAAGGGCGTGAACCTGGGAGGCGGAGCTTGCAGCGAGCCAAGATCGCGCCGCTGCACTCCAGCCTGGGGGATAGAGCGAGACTCTGTCTCAAAAAAAAAAAAAAAAGAAAAAGAAAACTGTTAAGTGTAAACATATTATCTTTTGTCAAAGAATACAGCACATCATAAATTATTTTGACACAAATTTTCTTTTAGCTTTTACAGCTGGATATTCGCATTTTCTTTGAGGGCCTAGTATGCACAGAATTGTGTAGTCAGAGATTCAACACAATTTGAAAAGTGACCAATGTCTAAACATGTTGAATTCATCAAAAAAGATAGCACATCATACAGTATTTGTGTGCCATATCTTGCTTTAGCATTTAGGGCTGGATTTGCATAACTGCATAAAAAGACTAACTGGGCTCAGAAATGTTTCTTCTGAGCTTGGAAAAAACGTGTTTTTGAAAGCTCTTCAAATAAAAGCCTGTTGAATTCAGTGAAAGAAAGCAGCACATTATACCGTATATGTGTGCCACATCTTTTAGCATTTAGAGCTGGTTATGTCTATGTGCCTTTAAAGGCTAACTTGGCTCAGAAATGTTTGCTCTGAGCTCGTACAAAATGTAGTTTAGAAAAATGTTCAAAAGCAAAACGTGGAATTCAGTAAAAAAACCCTGCATATCATGTAATATTTTGGCACAAAGCTTGCTTTTTTTTAATACTAGAGCTGGTTATTCATATCTTTCTATAAGGGCTACATGGGCTAAAGTGTGTGTTTTTTAGCTTCTATATAACATAGGTTTGACAATTGTTCCAAATAAGAATTTATTTAATTTAGTGAAAGAAAACAGCACAACATAATTAATTTAGGCAGAAGTTTGCTATTGGCTTTTAGGGCTAGATATTCACATTTTCTCTGTGGGCTTACTATGCTCAGAATTATGTTTTCTGAAATTTGACAAGATGTGTCTTTAAAAACTGCTGTTAGTTAATACATGTTGAATTCAGTGAAATGAAGCAGTATATCATACATTATTTGCATGTCATATTTTGCTCTTAGCATTTAGAGATGCATGTGTATTTCTTACTGGATGTGCTAATTAGGCTTCAAAATGTTATTTTCTGAGATTGTACAAAATGTGTGTTTAAAAAGTGATCAATGTCAAAACATGTTGAATTCAGTTAAAGAAAACAGCACATAAGTTAGGTTTATGGCACAAAGCTTGTGTTTATCTTTGACAGCTAGATATTCACATTTTCTGTGTAAGCCTACTGTGCTCAGAATTGTGTTTTCTGAGACTTGACAGTATGTGTCTTTGGAAACTGTTCTTAGTTAATACATGTTGAATTCAGTGAAAGAAACCAGCACATCATACATTATTTGTGTGCCATATCTTTCTTTTAGCATTTAGGGCTTTTATGCCTATCTTCCAGGAAGCACTAACTGGCACAGAAATATCTTTTTCTGAGCTTGCACAAAGTGTGTTTTTGAAAAGTGATCAATGTCAAAACATGTCAAATTAAATGAACAAAAACAGCACATCATCTAGGTTTTTGGAACAAAGCTTGTGTTTACCTTTCAGAGCTAGATATTCGCATTTTTTCTGTGGGCCTACTAAGTTCAAAATTGTGTTTTATGAGATTTGACAAGATATGTCTTTAAAAACTGCTCCTAGTTAATACATGTTGAGTTCGGTAAAAGAAAACTGCACATCATACATTATTTCTGTTGCTATCTTGCTTTTAGCATTTAGCGCTGTATACGCGTATCTTCCTGGAGACGCTAACTGGGCTCTGAAATGCTTTGTTCTGACCTTGTATGAATGGGTTTTTGAAAAGTGATCAATGTCAACGCATGTTGAATTCAATGAAAGAGAACAGCAAATAATCTAGGTTTTTGGAACAAAGCTTGCATTTATATTTTAGAGCTAGATACTCGCATTTTTTGTGTGAGGCTATTATGCTCTGAATTGTGTTTTTTGAGTTTTGACGAGATGTGTCTTTGAAAACTGCTATTAGTTAATACATGATGAATTCAGTGAAAAAACAACAACAGATCATACATTGTTTTTGTGCCATGTCTTACTTTCAGCATTTAGGGCTGTATATGCCTATTTTCCTGGAAGCACTAACTGGGTTCCAAGATGTTTCTTTCTGAGCTTGTACAAACGTGTTTTTGAAAAGTGGTCAATGTCAAAACATGTTGAATTCAGTGAAATAAAACAGCACATTGTCTAAATTTTTGGCACGAAGCTTGCATTTACATTTCAGGGCTAGATATTCCCATTTTCTGTGTGGTCCTACTTTGCTCAGAATTTGTGTTTCTTGAGATTTGTCAAGATGTGTCCCTGAAAACTGACCTTAGTTAATGTATGTTGAATTCAGTGAAATAAACAGCACATCGTATATTATTTGTGTGCCATGTCTTGCTTTTAGCATTTAGGGCTGTATATGCTTATATTTCTGGAAGCACTAACTAGGCTTTGAAATATTTTTTTCTGAGCTTTTACAAAATGTGTGTTTGAAAAGTGATCAATGTCAAAACATGTTTATTTTATTGAAAGAAAATAGCACATAATATAGGTTTTTGGCACAAAGCTTGCATTTAACTTTCAGGGTAGATACTCTCATTTTCTGTGTGGGCCTACTATGCTCAGAATTGTGTTTTCTGAGATTTGACGAGATGCGTCTTGGGAACTTCTCTTAGTTAATACACGTTGAATTCAGTGAAATAAAACAGCACATCATACATTATTTTGTGCCATATCTTGCTTTTAGCATTTAGGGCTATATATGCATATTTTCCTGGAAGCACTAACTTGTCTCTGAAAAGTTTTTTTCTGAACTTGTACAAAACGTTTTTTAGTTGGAGAAGTAGGTGAAACAGCCATTGCAAAAATTTTAACAGTGAGAGAATTATGACAGTTAATGAGATTTAATCTACCCAATTATCATGTTGCCTTTAACCTCCAACTGCCTTTACTCAATCCTGGGCTTGTGTCGAGATAACTTTGGGAGACATTTAGTTTATAGTTTAAATAAACTAAACTTTTCCCCCAAATTGACTGCCTTTGTAAATCTAATGAGAGCCTGTCAGGTTGTGAGCATGAGGGAAGTCTGAATTCTGCTAAGGTGTAGACATAAACAGTTACCAGCCATTATTCCAAAGATCACAAGATTTGCAGCTTCTAATTACTCCTGCAGATAACATCACTATTGTAGAACCTAAGACTGGTCTTTTAATATATCTTTTCAGGTTTTTGCATTGCTGAAGACTGACTTCACCCAGACCTACCAACTGGTCCTGAGACCCCCACCCAGGAACCTATTCAGTGCAGGAGGACAGCTTCAGCTCCCTACGTCTTCATGTGTGACCCAATTGATGAGCACTTCCTTCTTCCTGGCCCCCTACTGACCAAACTATCCTTTAAAAACCCTAGTCACTGAGTTTCCAGGGAGACTAATTTGACTAATAATAAAACTGGTCTCCCATTCAGCCAGCTCTGCATGAATTAAATTTTCTCTATTGCATTCCCGTGTCTTAACAAGTCAGCTGTACCTGGGCACTGGGCAAAATGAACCCATTGGATGGCTACATATGTCCAGGTTAATCCGGTCATCACTGGGGGACTTGTGTAGGGGATTTTAGCTCTGGAAAGGATGGATTAGAGAATCTCTGTCTTCTGCAGACTGAAGTGTGCAGATTATTGCCAAGAAAAACCTCTGAGAGGCACAAGCTCAGGCCTTGGGGACTTCATGCATGTTGTTTGCCTGCTGAATAGGAGGCTCCTGTGTCTGCCCTCACAGCTTGGTCCTCACTTATATGAGCCCAACTGGGAATGCTCTCTGTGATTCAGGTCCACTTAGCTTCTAGAATGCTCAGGTAGGAAGTAATCATTAGAAGCATATGAAGTATGTTACCCCAGGAGCATAGTAGATTAGCCATTGACTTTTTTCCCCCTGTTGGATCTTAATCTTCAATGGAAATTAATCACCAAGGGCTCAAAAACAGCCACTAAGGATTAACATGCTCTGTTCACAGTCCTGGTGTGTTGGGACCCAGGCCCAGTCCCTCATGAGGAGGGACTTCACTTTCTTTTGCTCCTCCCCAGCAGCCCTCCGGTTGGTTTGGATACAGCTACCCTGGGTTCAGCTCCTGCCTTTTCCTTCACAGTTGCTACCCAGGAGCAGGGAAAAAAGGGGTCTGCTATTGATGATGCTGGTAACCCCCACTGGGTAAAACTCACTGGGTGAACAGGTCAGCCACACACACTACAAAAAAGAAGGGCATCTGCCTCAACAGTAGAGTGAAGAAAGGCAGAAGTCTGCTCCTTATGAGCTAGCCTCCAGGGCATACAAAGACATTCTTACACATTCATTCCTTTTTGTATTCACTTTTTGAACATTTATTGGGCATCTGTAGTATGCTGGGACATTCATTGGTTCCGAAGACATGGAGATAAACATTGGGGCACTCTGATCCATAAAACAAATACTTCTAAACCCGCAAAAAAACTTAGCCACACACTAATAGTGGGGAACTTCAACATCCTACTGACAGCTTTAAATGGATCATTGTGGTGAAAACTAACAAAGAAATTCTGGACTTAAACTTGACACTTGACGAATTTGACCTAATAGTCTTATTGTTTTATCCAAATTACCACTGTGTCCCTTTTAAGTAGGGCATTTAGACCAATTACATTGAAGGTTAATATGGATATGTGAGATGTTTATCCTGTCATTGTTTTGTAGACTCAGTTGTGCAGTTGCTTGATAGAGTCATTGGACGATGTACTTAAGTGTTTTTATGTTAGTAGTACTCTACCTAACAAACACAGAATATACATTCTTCTCATCTGCATATAGAACATATTATAAGATTGACCACATGCTTGTCCATAAAGCAACTCTTAATAAATTTAAAAAATAGAAATTAGACTATACTCTCAGACCACAGGACAATAAATTCAACACCAAGAATATCTCTCAAAACCACACAATTATATGAAAATTAAACAACTTGCTCCTGAATGACTTTTGAGTAAACAATAAAATTACAGCAGAAATCAAAAATTCTTTCAAATTAATGAAAACAGGACAGAACATGCCAAAATATCTGGGATACAGCAAAAGCAGTATCAAGAGGAAAGTTTATAGTGCTAAATGCCTACACCAAGGGGATAGAAAAAATCACAAATTAACAGTCTAACATTGCACCAAAGGAACTAGATAGAAAAGAACAAATTAACCCCAAAGCTAGTAGAAGAAAATAAATAAAATCAGAGCATAACTGAATGAAATTGAGAAGCAAAAATTTGTACAAAAGATCAACAAAACCCAAAGTTTGTTCACAGAAAATACAAACACAATTGATAGTCTGCTAGCTATATTAACAAAGTAACAAACGGGAAGACCAAAAGAAGCACAATCAGAAATGACAAAGATGACATTACTACTGAATCCACAGAAATATAAAGATCTTCAGACTATTATTAACACCTCTATGCACACAAACTAGGAATTCTAGAGGAAACTGATAAATTCCTGGAAACACACAACCTCCCAAGAATGAATCAGGAAGAAACTGAAACCCTGAACTGACCAATCTTGAGTTGCAAAATTGAAGCAGGAATAAAAACCTACTAAGCAAAAAAAGTCCAGGATTAGATGGATTTACAGCTGAATTCTACCAGATGTACAAAGAACAGCTGATACCAATTCTACTGATACTATTCCAAAAAATAGAGAAACTCCTCCTTAACTCATCTATGAAGTCAGCATCATCCTGATATCAAAACCTAGCAAAGACACAACAAAAAAAGAAAACTACAGGCCAATATCCCTGATGAACTTATACACAAAGATTCTCAACAAAATATTAATACTAGTGAACTTAATCTAGCAGCACATCCAAAAGTTAATTCACCATAAAAATGTAGTTTTGATTCCTGGAATCAAGTTTGTTTCAACATATGCAAATCAATAAATGCGATTTACCATATAAACATTAAAAACAAAACCTATAGGATCATCTCAATGGATGTAGAAAAAGCTTTTGATAAAATTCAACATCCCTTCATGTTAAAAACCCTCAACAAAGTAGGCATCAAAGAAACATACCTCAAAATAATAAGGGCCATCTATGACAAACCCACAGCCAACATTATATGGAATGGGCAAAAGCTGGAAGCAGTCCCCTTGAGAACTACAACAAAATAGGATTCCTATTCTCACCATTCGTATTCAGTGTCATACTAGAAGTCCTAGCCAGGGCAATCAGGCAAGAGAAAGAAACATAAGGCATCCAAGTAGAAAAAGAAGAAGTCAAACTATTTCTCTTTATTGATGATATAATTCTATACCTAAAACCCTGAAGACTTCACCAAAAGGCTTCTAGAAGTGATAAACAACTTCATTAAATTTCACAGTAGAAAATCAATGAAAATCAAAAATGAAAATCAGTAGCAGTTCTATACATCAGTAATATATGAGCTGAGAGCCCAATCAGGAATGCAATCTCCTTTACAATAGCCACAAAAGAAGTAATCTCTAGGAATACATCTAACCAAGGAGGTGAAAGATCTCTATAAGGAGAACTACAAAACACTGCTGAAAGAAATCATAGATAACAAACAAATAAAAAATTCCATGCCCATGGATTCGAAGAAATAAAATTGTTAAAATTTGGCCATACTGCCAAAGCAACTTAAAATTCTATTCTATCAAACTATCAATGCTATTTTTCACAGAATTAGAAACGACTCTTCTAAAATTCATATGGAACCAAAAAAGATCCCAAAGATCCAAAACAAACCTAAGTAAAAAGCCAAACTAGAGGCATCACATTACCCAACTTCAAACTATACTGTAAGGCTACAGTAACCAAAACAACATGCTACTGGTACAAAAACAGACACATAGACCAATGGAACAGAACAGAGAGCTCAGGAATAAAGCCCCAGACCTTTGATCATCTAATCTTCAACAAAGTGGACAAAAACAAGCAATGGGGGAAGGATATCCTATTCAATAAACGGTGCTGGGATAGCTGGCTAGCCATACGCAGAAGAAAGAAACTGGACCCTACCTTTTACCATTTGTACAACAATTAACTCAAGATGAATTAAAGGTTTAAATGTGAGACCTCAAACTAACAGAATCCTAGAAGAAAACCCAGGAAACACTATTCTGGACATCAGCCTTGGGAAAGCTAGGGTTAAGTCCTCAAAAGGAATCGCAATAAAAATAAAAACTGATAAGTAGACCTAATTAAACTAAAGAGCTTCTGCATAGCAATAGAAACTTTCAGCAGAGTAAATAGACAATGTACAGAATGGGAAAAATATTCACAAACTACGCATCCAACAAAGGTCACATATCCAGAATCTGTAAAGAACTTCAGTAACTGAACAAGCAAAAAATAAATAACCCCATTCAAAAACAGTCAGAATACATGAACAGATACTTCTCAAAATAATACGTACAAGTGGCAAACAAACATATGAAAAAATGCTCATCATCACTGATCATCGGAGAAATGTAAATTAGAAGCACAATGAGATACAATCTCACACCAGTCAGAATCGCTATTACAAAAAAATAAAAAAATAACATGTTGGTGAGGTTGTGGAGAAAAAGGAACACTTACACACTGTTGGTGGGAATGTAAATTAGTTTAACTACTCAACTACTGTGGATATCAGTTTGCAGATTTCTCAAAGAACTGAGAACTACCAGTCAATCTGGCAACCCCATTACTAAGTATATATCCAAAAGAAAACCAATTATTCTACCAAAAACTCATACATGCACTCACATGTTCATCACAATACTACTCACAATAGCAATGACATGGAATCAACCTAGGTGCCCATCAACAGCGAATTGGATAAAGAAAATGTGGTACGTATACTTCATGGAATACTACACAGCCATAAAAAGAACAAAATTATGTTCTTTGCAGCAACATGGATGCAGCTGGAGGCCATTATCCTAAGCAAATTAACACAGGAACAGAAAACCAAATACCGCATATTCTCACTTATAAGTGGGAGCTAAACATCAGGTATTCATGGTCATAAAGATGGAAACAAAAGATAATGTGGCCTACTAGCGGGGAAAGGGAGGGTGGTGGTGAGGGTTGAAATTCTAACTGTTGGGTAGTATGCTTGGTATTTGGGTGGTGGGGGTATTCATACCACAAACTTTAGCATCATGCCATTTACCCAAGTAAAAATTTGCACATGTACCCTCTGAATCTAAAATAAAAGTTGAAAAATAAAGAGCAAATAAAACTGGGCCAGGGCAGCAATTCAAAGCATGATTGATTGATAGATAGATAGATAGATAGATAGATAGATAGATAGATGACAGATTAAAATAAATCTAAACTACAAACTTGTCTTTTTACTGTCTTCATAATGTTTTCTTATGGATTCTAGTTTTTAATTTTGATGAAGTCCAATTTATGTATTTTTCCTCTTGTTTCTTGTGCTTTCAGTGCTATATCTAGGACTCCATTGTCAAATCAAAGGTCATGGAGATTTATTTCTATGTTTTCTTTTAAGAGTTTTAACACTGGCCGGGAGCGGTGGCTCACGCCTGTAATCCCAGCACTTTGGGAGGCCGAGGCGGGCAGATCACGAGGTCAGGAGATCGAGACTATCCTGGCTAACAGGGTGAAACCCCGTCTCTACTAAAAATACAAAAAATTAGCCAGGCGAGGTGGCGGGCGCCTGTAGTCCCAGCTACTCGGGAGGCTGAGGCAGGAGAATGGCGTGAACCCCGTGGGGCGGAGCCTGCAGTGAGCCGAGATCGCGCCACTGCCCTCCAACCTGGGCGACAGCGAGACTCCGTCTCAAAAAAAAAAAAAAAAGAATTTTAACATTTATGTTAAGGTTTTTAATTCATTTTGAGTTAATTGTTGTATACGCTGTCATGTAAGAACATCACTTCACTCTTTTGTATGTGGCTATAATTATCCCAGCACCATTTGTCAAAAAGAGTGTTTTTTCTCCATTGAATTTTTCCTGGCAATGCTGTGAAAAGTCAATTACCCATAGATGCTTAAATTAGTTTCTGGATTCTCCATTCTCTTCTGTTAGTCTATGTGTAAAGTTACGGATCTACCCTTGACCCAGAATGCCTATCAGAAGCTGATCAAGTGCACACTTTCTGTTCTTATGATAATTACAACTGGGACTGGACTCTACAATATTTGACTGTATAGTGTCTTCCAAAATTCTTTCTTATAATATTTCACCTTGTTAATAAACTCCTGAGCCTAAGAATGGAAAGAAACATGTTTTATACTCACAGTTTCTTAATTTCGAAAACTATCCTGCATGGACTGATCACTCAATTTAGGAAGCTGGCATAAGGAGCATTTATTAGCATTCTGAACAGGGACCTCCGATCTAAGACTCTAAGTACTACAATCATTTAGTAGTGAAATTCCATTCTGTGATTGGTTCTTACAGAACTAGTTGTACAAAAGCCCAAAGATACAAGAAAGTTCACAGAAAACTGTTTGTAATACTTAGAAATTGGAACCAATAAAAAAGGTAATCAGTTGGGGATAGATCATTATAAAGCCTCCATATGAATGAATTATTCATGATTATTTAAAATTGAAATATGTCTGCAGTTACAGAATAAGTTGCATAGTATGATCCAATATGTATATAAACAACATCATATATGTATGTGTGTATGTATATATATATATGTATATGTGTGTATGTGTATATATTTCACCTTGTAATATTTTATCTTGTTAATAAAACCCTGGACCAAAAAATGTAAGTTAAAGGATTGTGTGTGTGTGTGTGTGTGTGTGGCGCACGCATGCGTGTGTGCTCATAACCAAATTTCTGCAGGAATAAAGGGAACGTTTCTATATGATGACTTTGCCTTTTCAAAAAAAAAAACAAAAAGCACATATATTTAAATTGTTTAAGGGGAGGTCCATGCTCTTGACCTTTAAACTAAATTGCCTTAAAACTTCCCTCCATAAATTCTCAAAATTCTTCTTGGAATTTTCTGGGCTACAAAGAGCCATAACACTTTCCAAAGTTGGAGACAAAATATTCCTTTTAAGCTTGCAGGGCAAGCCCCTGGCTCCTAAGCAGGCTGCCTGTGACCCTGGATATGAATTTCAGGCTAGTTCCTTCTGCCTTTTGGGGTCTGGTCAGCCTACCTGGATTTTATGTTCTTCAGAAAATGTTTGACCTTTTCCAGGGAAAACTTCACTATATCACTATTTGCCGGTAAAACTTTGCTTATATTTTAGAACCTCTAGAAAGAATGCAACTTTGTATATACTTTGATGTTATTTTATTAAAGTCAATTTCAGAATTCTGACCTCCAGAACTCCAAGAGAATCCACATTTCCTCATGGATTTGCTACCTCAGTTTGTCCAAGAACTTATTGAAGTGCACCTCCTGGACCTGGCAGTCACTCCCAAAACAAGAGGAAGCAGCCATGAGCCACCAGAGCTCAGAGAACTTAAGTGACACACACAGATTCTCCTATTGGAACTGAGGTCCAGATGCCCAGGCAGGCCCAGAACTCATTTTTCTACAGATGAGGGCATCAAATCTGCAGTGCGCTCACGCTGTCTGCTCCAGACCTTCAGGCTCTTCTGTCTGGAATGTTCCTCCCTGCTCACTTTGCACACCCAGGACCCAGCTCAGATGGGACTCCTCAAGGACACCTACCCACCTGGCCAGTCACACCTTCCCGTGGCACCTGCTCCTTGCTGTCTCCTCACCAATCATACTCAAAGCAGATGCTATGGATTGTGTTTATTTACCAGCTACAGGAGCATTAACATTTTATAATTAATATTTAGTCAAGTTTAGTAAGCTGTATTTTTGAGGATATAGGCAGATAGTTTAGAATTTCAAATAAAGTGTTACAAAGTTCTTACTGGCATAAGCTCCAGCAATTTAATATGTTCATCCTTTTATTTCTAATATTGTCTATTTTCCTGATAAATCTTGACAGATGATTATCCATTTTTATTAGTGTACTTAAAGAGATGTTGATCTTTATTGAACTTTGCTGGATTTCTGTTACAATTTTTTTATCCGTGATTTTTTACTAGCAATTCATATCTACTAATGTGTTTGGATTTATTCTGAAGACTTTTTCTAATATTTCTCAGATTAGAAACTCATTTCGCTAATTTACAGTCTTTCTTACCTTCTAATATATCATTTATAAGTCTAATATTTCCTTAAATACTGCTTGTGGTAGGCAGAATAACAGCATCCAAAATATGTCCATATAGTAATAGATATTGATGCAATGTAATCACAATGGGCTAAAAGTGGAAGACAGAAGCAGAGACTCAGAGAGATGTGAAGATGCAATACTGCTGGCTTTGAAGATGAAGGAGGGGACACAAGCCAAGGAATGCAGGTGGCCTCTAGAAACCAGCGCAGTCAAGGAAAAGAACGATCTTTTAGAACATCTACAAAGAATGCCACTCTGTAGATACCTTGATTTTATTAAAGCCAATTTCAGAATTCTGATCTCCAAAACTCTAAGATACTATATTTGTGTTGTTTAAGTCACTGGTTGTGGTCCTTTATTACAGCACCAATAGGAAACTAGTGCACTGCATTTGTTGGATCCACAAATTTATAGTTTTACCAATTATAACCTTTAAATATTTTAGAATATTCATTTTAATGTCTTCTTTCATCATCGGTTTTTAGAAGTTTATTTTTTCTGTGTGATTTTATGTCCAAATGAAGGCTATTTTTCTGACAATTAGATTAAGGTTAAATAATGTGGTCTGTGTGATGACAATCCTGTGACACATGCAGCTTAGGATTTCATCAATTATTCTAGATTTAATGCATGATCTACTGGACATATATAAAATATTAGACTTTAAAATAGGAAGGTTGAAATATTACATAAACTAAAAGGGCATCAAGTTTTTATTTTTTGCTACTTATATTTTACATATCTTTGTTGATCTTTTTTTCAAAATGTCTTTGCTCAAACAATTACTGAGAGAGTGTTAGACTCTGTTCATACAATTGAATTGTGCCTTTTGTAAAAAGAATTCTTCTGAGTTTTCTTGTAATGTACAACATGTAAAATACATATAGCCTCTTTCACCTGAAAAGGAGTATAGTATGGAAGGGCACAGGGACAAAAACACACAAACAAAAACCTTCACCGATATCATTGAAACCACAGCAAAAACAAATACAAAGCACCTACTGTATGCAGGAAACCTGCTGGGCCCTGGGGTACCTGCTCCAGCTAATTTCCGTGACAACCCAAAAGACCAGGACACAGATGAGGAGACTGAAGGTCAAAAGGTGAGGGCCTGTGGCAGGTGGCAGAATTAGGGCTGAACAAGCTTTGCTTGCTCCAAAGCCCAGGCTGTGGGGTGGAGAGCAAGGGCCACAGAAGATCTGTGCCCTCCTCAGAGAAGAGTCCTGCTCCTACCTGCCCTCTGCAGCCCAGTTGGGTTGGCATCGTAGAAGCAGCCTTTCCCCAGCCACAGCAAGGCCAGCAGTGCCAGCATAGGGGCCATCTGAGTTCTCAGGAGAGGGCTACCAGCAGGGACTTGTGGGCCTCATCCAGGTGGCCACCAGGTTGTTGGCCACCAGAAGGTGCGATACGTCCTCCACATCCAACTCATTGGCAGTGTGGCCAGCTGGTGCACGCCGTGGGGCTTCCCTGTGGGGAGAGTGGCTCAGGATGGGCTGGCCCCTTCCCCACACCCCCTCGCCTACCCAGCTGATTGGGCCACAGGTAAATCCTGTCCCTATGCACCTGGCCTGGGTAGCTTCCTTCCCACAGGACTGCAGAGACCTGTGTCCCTTTGGAGAGACCCCCACGCCATGCCATCCCCAGAACCCACAGCTGCACTTCCCGGTGTGCAGCCATCGACCCTACCTTTCCCTCAATCTCTCCATCGCCTTGTCGGGGAGGCACTTTACAGATGACAGAATTGAGGTTACACCGATGCTCAGCAGCAGGGCTGACCCTGAGCAGATCCTGCATCAGTTTCCTTTTCCACAAAAATTTGGATTAGCAATATGGCCTTCCTGGGCTCTGGACCCACGGGTGTGTTTGTAGGCAGAACAAGGTAACACAGGGGCTACACGTGGCATGTGTCTGTGTCCACGTAGGAATGCTGGCAGTGTTCATGAATTCTCACTAGGAAAAGGAGCCAGAGCCTCAATTTTGACAATTTCCAGATACAAATATATGGCCTCAAATCACATAAAAGAAAGAAGAAAGTTCTTCCTCACCAGCAAACCAAAGCCATACAAATTAAGCACCTGGGAGGCAGAGGAAGAGTGAGAGAGAGAGAGAGAGAGACTGTGTGTGTGTGTGTGTGTGTGTGTGTGTGTGTGTGTTTAGTGGGGTGGCGGCTGACATCAATGGTGACCCAAAGACATCCCCAGTCTCAGTGGTTTTAACGTTGCTAAAACTCCTTCCTGTCATCTTCCAGCAGTCAGAGGAGTACTCATCAAAACAGCTGAGGTTGGCAGAAGAATTTGCACCCATTAGGTTGGCAAAGAATTTGCAAAGTGAGCATCAGGACTGGGTGGAGGACGGGAGGTGACCAGATGGTTAGGGGGGCAGCTCCTAAAGTCAAGGATCCTACAGGTGGCAGTGCTTCCTGATCCAGGAGCTCTATATCTGTCTCCATCTTAAGGAGAAAACATCGTGGAGACAGGGTATCACTCATGATGTGTTACAACTAAGAGCAAAAATCTAGGACTCTCCAAAGGAATAACAGCACGTGCATAGGATGGGCCATGGGGCTACCAGGAAATATTCTTAGCAACAAAGGGGATTTTCATGATCCATTGAGTATAAAAGGTAGGATATAAATGGCATCCACAGCACAAACTCAATTTTCTGAGATCTATTTTATATGCACACACAAAAAGACCAGAAGGAAATGTGAGCAGTGGGAGAATGGGTAAGTTTCATTGTTCCCTTTCCATTTCTGAGTTTCTAATTTTCTGTGGAGAGAAAGCCCACGATACATCATGGTATTTGAGAGGCAGGATCCTAAAATCTAAGCCCTGGAGCTAAATCTGCCATCGATGCCGTGGGAAATCACTCCAGCACTGTGCCTCAGTTTGCTCACCCATAAAATAGAAAGAAATACGTCCTTCCCTACCTCAAAGGAGACCAGAATGCAACAGCAGCCCACATGCATGTCCTCTGACTGGTTTATGCTCTTCCTGCGCAGTAGGGCTGTCTATGTCCACAGCCTTATGCCCTGTGCCCTCTAAAACCCTGAGTCGGGTCTGAGCTGGAGCATCCTGCAGCCCTCCTCCTGCAGCAGCCCCGCTGGTTTCCAGGCACATAGGCCTTGGCGGCCAACAGTTCCTCCTCCGGCAACAGCCTGCCTGTGGTGACACAGTCCAGTGTGCACAGAATGCACTCCGGCCAGCACCCGCAGCAGCTCGCAGCTGCACAATTACACACAGCTGTCTGGGTGTGGTGCCCCCTGCTCCACCACCTCTTGGAAGTCTTCCTGGATGCACCAGGAATTTCCTGCTGGCCAGCAACGTCCTCGGCCTTTGAGTGCACCGAGATGAAGTCCTGGAGGGTGCTGGCCACATCAGGAGGTAGGGGCATGGCAGCTGAATGCAGCCAGGTTGAAGGCAATGGGAAGCTGGGAGTGCTCAGGACAAGGTGCTGGTCCTCCCTTGGCAGAGGCAGGCCATGAGATCCTTGGCTGACATCATGCGGATGGTCCTGATAGACCCATCTCCAGTCTTCATGACACCTTGGGGACGGAGAGTGCGGTCAATGCACACGGGTCAGCCAGTCTATACCCCCGTGGCCACCCATGCCCAGCCTCAAGCCACCTCCTGCTCTCCCCCAGTGAGACCCTAGGGTCAGTGTAGACCCCATTGCATGAAAACTGGGGGATCCAGCCGTTAAGGGGCATTTGTGGTGCTCCCTCAGTAGGTGGTCTCCGTGGCCTGGGGTTGGGGTCTATTAGGGTCTACCAGGCCCACTCCCAGCCCACTGTTTACCTCGTGGGCCTCAGCTTCCTCCTCTGCAGAATGGGACGCTGACCCTGCCCAGCTTAGTTCCTTCTAAGAACACCTGACCCCTGAGTGCCCACCTGGGCAGGGTCTGGGTGGCCTGAGGGGTCAGGACCCAGCTATAGGACCCCAACCCCCACCCCTTACCCCTCCCAGCACTGGGCCACGCAGGAAGGCAGAACTCCCCAACCCCAACCTGTCAATCCAGGAGCCTTCTCAGCTGGACCCAGGGCCACACCTCTGCCCACCGGCTCACACCTGGGCCATGCAAGGCAGGGTGGATGCACCTGCCTGGCCCTTGAGCGCGTAGGGGAGCCACCGTTTCCCACTTCGGAGGCTCAGTTCTGAGGTCGGAATTCCAGGCACTCCCTTCTCCCCCATTCCCAAACCTCCTGACTGGAAGAACTCTCTCGGCACAGCCTTTTCTTTCGGGGTCCCAAAGTGCCTGTGAGCAGGCAGCTCCCGATCTCCTCTCTGTGACACCCACAGACTCAAAAACACCCATGTGCTCACTCATGCAGACAGGTGCTCTGGCCTGCGGCTCTGAGGCTGAGCCGGCTTTGCCTTGGTGAAGGACAAGGCCCTGGCGACCCAGATTCTCTCGCGGGTGGCTGGGGACAGAAGGGCGGTGGCGTGCTGGGCTGGCTGGAGGGCCCCAGGCCCTGGCGCGAGTCCTGCAAGGATGCTGCCTCCAAGCGTGCTTGTGGGTGGCGGATCCCAGGGCCTCCCGGGAGAGTGTCCACTCCTCCTCGGGAGGCCTGGCTGCTCAGCGGCGCCCCTCTGTGGTGAGACTCGCCCAGGCCCATGTCCGGCCCACCTCGCCCCAGCCAGGCTCCCCTGGGCAGCCTCAGGACAGAGAACCCTGAATTCAGAGGGAGGCTGGAGGTGTGGGGTCTCTAGGCACTTGCAGGGTGGACACCCAGGGCTCACCCTCAGCCCTACCCAGGCGTCCCCAGCCTCACGCTCGCAGAGCTGAGGAGGGGGCTTCAGGAAGGTGGGGGCTACCTCCCCGCCCAGTACCGTCAGGCTCTGAATTCGTACCTGGGAACTCTGCCTTGGCTGACTTGGGGACCCCTTCTCTGCTCAGCCTTCCCCTCTCTTCCTGCCGCGGGCGGTACACCTAAGCTCCCTGACTCTTCCCACGCGGCCCTGGGTCCCCTCCCCACAGGCTGTTCCCTGCACCCGCGGGTGGGACTGGACCCTTCCCTGCACGTCCAGCCTGCTTCCCGCGGTCTTCCTCCGTCTGGCCCTGGCATCCCGCTCCTCTGGCCCCAGGCTGTGTGGGGACAGCTTTCCCCCAGGCCCGTCGTCAGTGTCCTGAGCTCCGCCGACTCCCGCCCGCTGGCGTCGCAGGCCTGGTGACAAGCTGTCGCTGGCCTCTAGGGCTCCTGGGACTCAGGCACACAGAGCTCCCTCGGGGCCAAATTTGTGTCACGCGCAGGGACACCGGAGATGCGTGCACAGTCCGTGTAACGGCCTTGCTTGGCGCCTCTCTGTTTCTCTTCTGAGGGGCTGAGAGTCGCGGAGTTTCCTGGTTGGAGGCTGTGGCGGACGCGATTTGCTTCCTCGTATAGGGTTCCGGAGGCGGCGAAAAGTCCAGCGGGTCTCCGAAGCCGGTAGACAGAGCCATGAAGACGTCGGGCTTCAGGAGGGAGAAGGGCGAGCTGCCCTGGGGCTCAGCCCCGGGAAGGCGGGCGCGGGCGCCGGGAGTGAGAGTGCGGACCACGCCTCCTCCCAGCCCAGGCGCCACGACCCGGACAGGGGGTTCGACAGGCTCCGCAGAGCTGCCGGCGGGGACCGGACAGAGACAATGCGGCGGATCCTTTCGCTGCCGAAGAGTGGCGTGGCTGACAGAGACGAGAAGAACAGGTAATAGGAACTGGAGCCCGGCAGGGGAGGGAGGAGGGCGAGTCGGGGAGAGGCCTCCTTTCCTGCTCCCGGCCCACCCCTGTCCCCGAGGGCGCTGGGCTTTGTTCCCTCTGCAGCCCGCAGCAGCCGGTGTGGCAACCTTACAGGAGCGCCAAGGTCATCATTATGAGCAGCGCGATGAAAACAAAACTTCAGCTGGTCCGATCCTCTCATAATTCCCGTTACTTTACTGAAAGTTTTAGTGCTTTAACTAAAAAAAATTAAACATACCTAGCTTTTTATTTTTGTTGTCCACATTTTAAACAACGTTATATATGCTATGGAAACAAGCATCATGAGAAAAATAATTTCTATATTATATTAACTTCTGGGCTAAAAATTCTTTGGATAAAAATCTAATATCCCTTTTATATCCACCTACACCTGAGTAATAAGTTATTTCATGAATGACCTCAGAAGGATCCTTTGAAGTGAGAGCATGGTTCCCTGTTCTTGAATAGTAAAACTCATTTTTCTTTTTTTCTCTTTCTTTCTTTCTTTCTTTCTTTCCTTCTTTCTTTTTTTTATTATACTTCAAGTTCTGGGTTACATGTGCAGGACGTGCAGTTCTGTTACATAGCTGTACACGTGCCATGGTGGTTTGCTGCACCCCTCAACCCGTCACCTACATTAGGTATTTCTCCTCCCCTAGCCCCCCACCGCCCCCGACAGGCCCTGGTGTGTGATGTTCCCCTCCCTGTGTCCATGTGTTCTCATTGTTCAACTCCGACTTATGAGTGAGCACATGTGGTGTTTGGTTTTCTGATCTCGTAATAGTTTGCTGAGAATGATGGTTTCCAGCTTCATCCACGTCCCTGCAAAGGACATGAACTCATCCTTTTTTATGGCTGCATGGTATTCCACGTGGTGTATATGTGCCACATTTTCTTAATCCAATCTATCATTGATGGACATTTGGGTTGGTTCCAAGTCTTTGCTATTGTGAATAGTGCCAAAATATACATATGTGTGCATGTGGGAAGACTCATTTTTCTCAAGATGTGAACTCTTCATTTTAGATAAACCAAATAAAAACATCAAGGTTTTAAGATTTTTGGGTTACATATGCTACCTTTTACTGTTATGATGACATTAAGAAAATTTTTGTAACAGAGCAAAGACTTGCCCTTGTATATATCAAAGTGTGATATTAAGTTCCATTTGCTAAAAGATGAGAAGACAGATAAATGTGTGGAACAGAATAAAAAATGCACAAACACTGAACTATATGTAAAATTTTAGAACCTGATCCTGATGACATTTCATACGTGTATGAAAAGATGAGTTATTTGTAAATGAAATGTCTGTTAACTGGAGAAAACTAGCTAGATTTGTACGTTACAAAAATAAGTTATTGATAGAATATGCATAAAAACTTATACAAAATTAGAAAATGCCAGAATAAAACATGAATGCCTATTTATACAGATACATTTTTGTGTTGACAAAGACCTTCCTATGAATGCATCCTGCAGGTTGATTTAGAAAACAAAAATTAAAACTCCCCTTACATCAGAAAAAATTAACAAAAGACAACATACTTGCAAAATATTCACATTATATACATAAATATAGACATATATTATTTGCAATGAAAAATATATTTTCCTTTTACAGAGAATTTTTTTAAAGAAATGGGAGCTATAATTTTAAATTGGCCAAAGTACTTTTTCCAGATCTACTAGTGATCTGGAAAATCAGTAGTACTTATACCAGTGCTTAAAGTTTAAGTTGCTGTTAACTTTTTAAATAAACAATTTGGTGGCGAACATCACTCTGAAAAAGATATGTATTCTTTACTCATTAATTCCGTTATACTAAAATATTTTCAGGAAATAATTAGAGATGCATACAATTCATTTTTCTCAGCACTGCTTCCAATAGCAATGTGTTAAGGAAATGGGCAAATAAGGGATTTTATAAATAAATTTCAGTGCATCCATAGGATGAAATTATATGTAACTACTGAAGGTAGCAATAGACATGGATGCATGTTGACATGGGAAGATGTACTTTGGTATATGAGGTGAGAAAAAATCGATTTGTTTATACAAACACACAAACAGAATGGTCTTGTGGTAGCCGAAAGTATACACAAAATGTGATAAAATTTTGTTATTTTGGGACATTTGTATTATAGGTGATTTATTTTCCTTTTTATTATTGTGATATCCACAATGAGCATGTATAACAGGTTTAGTGAAAGTTTATTATTACTGAAATAATCCTAGGTAAGAACAGGAATATGAATCTTGAACAGATAAAAAGAAGTTCTTGCTTTCTATTAATTTTTTTTTGTGGATTGGTATCTTCTGCCAAGGTTTAGCCTCTCAGAAATAGAGGGAATCTTTTAATCTGTGCTGGTAGATTGTATTGTGTATACTCTTTATCATATACATGTCTTTTATTATGGATAGATTTATTACATACATGCAAACAATTATAATTTAATAATTTTATTTTAGTGGCGTCCTTATGAAAATAAAAAATAGCAAATATAAATCATTTCTATTGCACAAATGTTACTTATCTTTACGAGTTTTCTGTAAAAATATTGAACTCCTCAAATATATTTATGTAGTCTTTTAATCCATTTATTCACCAAATGTGACCTGAATACCCACTATGTATTTTACTCTCTCTCAGGACCTTTCCAAGCTTAAAAACTTTATGTTTACCTACCCAGTCTGAGCAAGTTGAGAGAATTAAAATTGGACTATTAGGACTTAATCTAAGTTGAAGCTTTTCCTCCCTCCTTTCAAACAAAAGCATTTCTGAAGGTAGAAAGTTGTAAAAGATAACCTTTAAACTATTCTTTTGAAAATTTATAACAGTGTTTCTCTTTTCTTAATTTCAACTTTTATTTGAGATACAGAGGGCACATATGCAGATATCATACATGGGAATATTGAGTGATGGTAAAGTTTGGAGGACAGATCGCATCACTCTCGCCATGAGCATAGTACCTGATAGTAGTCATAACCCACTCCCTTATAACAGTCTTAAAGACTAATATTAATCATTGATAATATCTGATTTACATATATCATATAAATCAAAATATTGAATAAAATGAGCCATGCTTATTCATTTGAATTTTGATGTTTCTTTGGCTTAAAGTTTTCTGAAATCCAAGTAAGAACAGTTTTTTGGTAAAAATGTGTCATTGTTATCTCAGCTGTTTTTTTTTCGCTGTTCTTTTTTGGGTTGTCTTCCTATTTTTTATTTCTATGGGTACATAGCAAGTGTACATAATATATTTATGGGTACCTGAGGTATTTTGATACAGGTATACAATGCATAATTATCATATCAGGGTAAATGGGTATATCTGTCCCCTCAAGCAGTTACCGTTCTTTGTGTTACAATATTCCAAATATACTTTTTGGCTATTTTAACATATACAATAAATTATTATTATTATTATTATTTTTTGAGATGGAGTCTCGCTCTGTCGCCCAGGCTGGAGTGCAGTGGCGCCATGTCGGCTCACTGCAAGCTCCGCCTCCCGAGTTCACGCCATTCTCCTGCCTCAGCCTCCCGATTAACTGGGACTACAGGCGCCTGCCACAATGCCCGGCTAATTTTTTGTATTTTTTAGTAGAGACGGGGTTTCACCGTATTAGCCAGGATGGTCTGTATCTCCTGACCTCGTGATCCGCCCGCCTTGGCCTCCCAAAGGGCTGGGATTACAGGCCTGAGCCACCACGCCCAGCCAATAAATTATTGTTGACTATAGTTTCCCTGTTGTGCCATCCAGCGCTAAATCTTATTAATCCTATCTAAATATTTTTGTACCAGTTAACCATCCCCACTTCCACCCTCCCCCAATCTCAATACCTTTCCCAGCCCCTCCTAAGTATTGTTCTACTGTCTATCTCCCTTAGTTCAATTGTTTCCATCTGTAGCTTCCACAAATGAGTGAGAACATGCAAACTTTGTTCTTCTGTGGCTGGCTTATTTTACTTAACATAATGTCCTTCATTTCCATCCATGTTGTTGTAAATGTCAAGATCTCATTTTTTTATGCCTGAATAGTACTCCATTGTGTCTATGTAACACTTTTTCTTTACCCTTTCTTCTATGGATGAACAGTTATTTCCCAAATCTTGGCTATTGGGAATAATGCTTCAATAAATATGAATATGCTCATAGTTCTTCAATATACTGATTGCCTTTCTTTGGGGTTTATACCTAGCAGTGGGATTGCTAGATCACATGGTAATTCTATTCTTAGTCTTTTCAGGAACTTCAAAACTATTCTCCAAGGTGGTTGTACTAATTCACTTGGGTAGTTGGGAACGTGTCTGTACTGGGGACAGATAACTGAGACTACATGTAGTTTGTTTACCGGAAGGAGGGAAATAGCTCCTACTCTTGGTCATTTGAACCCATTTTTTGGAATGGGTGCTTTCATACACGGAAGATTTCAATGTTGGAGACCGTCATTGAGTCCTAGAGGGATCTGTAAGTAGGAGCCCATAGGAAAGAAGATATTGAGATAGCAGTTGGGAAAAACAGAGATACAGCTTTCAGGACTCTATTTTTCCAGCAGTCTCTCTCCTTGGGTTTCAGAGCACCTATGAAGATTCTCAAGGGCTTGCTAGTTGGTGTGGAGCTGAACTAGGCAGGACCTACGCAGGGAACATAATTAAAGTTTATCTTTGTTAAGGTTTTAATCTTTCTGCAAAGCATATTTCCAATAATGACATAGACACTTGTTCCTTTAACTTTCGTACATTGAGCTGTCAAGCATTTCAGACATTTCAGGGAACTGTCTACACTGTTTTAGGGTAAAGGGCAGCAATAGGGCCTACTTAAGTGGTTTCCATGCTGAAGAACCAAGACTGCCATTTTTTAGTGGCACAGATTAGCCTTTGAACCAGAGACAGGTAATGGAGAAGACACAGTGTCTCTTTCTACCTTGTTTTAAGCGATCAGTTGGTTCCAGTTCAGGTAACAAAGGTTACGTCACTCGTTAATTGGATATTGAATTCAGCCTTCAGGACAGACACTTCTGAAGACAAATTATTCTCAGGCTCTGCCAATATATTGCCGGTCACTATTTGTTAAGGAACTAACGGTGAGTCTTCATCGAACATTTCATAGGTTGGGAAAGGTGGAGGCAGAAATAGGTAACTAAAATCTTTTTGAAAAAGAGGCCAATTTTAATTATATTAAGAAATATTATTTATTGTATAGATAGCTGACCTTTCCCCAGATTTTGTTTTTGTTTTTGTTTTTGTTTGGGGGGGTGATACCCAGACACAAAACAAATAATTTTTTTTTTTAAGAGAAATGAACTCACTCATTTTTCTTGTATGTTTTTCTCTTTAGACTGTGCAACGAACAGAGTTCTGGTGACTCATGGCTTTCAATAGATGATGAACTCTTTGAATAGTACCAAGGTAAAGTGCAATAGATGATGAACTCTGGATAGTACCAAGGTAAAGTGCTCTTTTGTGAAATAAATTTTCTTGCTCTGAATCTAGTTTTGCATAGTATTTACTCTTCAACTGTGGCTGCGGTCTACCTATAATAGTTTTATGGTCTTGGGGAATAGTTGGTCAGAAAAAAAACGTATTATAGAAATATGACTATTTGAATTGCCTTTACTTTTTTTCTTTGGAAAATGGGAAAGGGTGCTAAATACTTAGAGGAATTGGGGGCTGAAAAATGGCATGAACTGGGAAATACATGGTGACAGGAAAACTGTATGTGGAAAAGCTTTCCCACAGTAGAGGAAACTTAAAATATGGTCAGCGTTTATTTGGTGAGTATTCTCACAGGAACTTTTCAGTCATACTATTGTGATCTTTATAATCCTTGTGCCTGAATACTTTTAATGGGTTCAATTACTCATTATAGTAACCATAGAATGTCCCTGGTGTCTTTCAGTTCCAAAACTGTAAAGCACATATCATATGGTTTCCTTTTACTTTCTTGGATGCTTATTGTGGGATGACACAGTTTTTAGTAGGAAACTTTTTCTCTCTTTGGTCCTTGGTTCTGTAATTAGACTCCAATAACATTGTGGAAATGTAGCTGGGCATGTTGGCACATGCCTGCAGTCCCAGCTCCTTGGAAGGCTGAGGCAGTAGGATCACTTGAGTCCAGGAGTTCCAGACCAGCCTGGGCAACATAAGAAGACCTCACCTCTAGTTTTTCTTTTATATATATATATATATTTATTATACTTTAAGTTTTAGGGTACATGTGCACAACGTGCAGGTTAGTTACATATGTATACATGTGCCATGTTGGTGTGCTGCACCCAGTAATTCGTCATTTAACATTAGGTATATCTCCAAATGCTATCCCTCCCCCCTACCCCCACCCCTCAACAGGCCCCAAGAGTGTGATGTTCCCCTTCCTGTGTCCAAGTGTTCTCATTGTTCAATTCCCACCTATGAGTGAGAACATGCGGTGTTTGGTTTTTTGTCCTTATGATAGTTTGCTGAGAATGATGGTTTCCAGCTTCATCCATGTCCCTACAAAGGACATGAACTCATCATGTTTTATGGCTGTATAATATTCCATGGTGTATATGTGCCACACTTTCTTAATCCAGTCTATCGTTTTTGGACATTTGGGTTGGTTCCAAGTCTTTGCTATTGTGAATAGTGCCGAAATAAACATACGTGTGCATGTGTCTTTATAGTAGCATGATTTATAATCCTCTGGCTATATACCCAGTAATGGAATGGCTGGGTCAAATGGTATTTCTAGTTCTAGATCCCTAAGGAATCACCACACTGACTTCCACAATGGTTGAACTAGTTTACAGTCCCACCAACAGTGTAAAAGTGTTCCTATTTCTCCACATCCTCTCCAGCACCTGTTGTTTCCTGACTTTTTAATGATCGCCATTCTAACTGGTGTGAGATGTTACCTCATTGTGGTTTTGATTTGCATTTCTCTGATGGCCAGTGATGATGAGCATTTTTTCATGTGTCTTTTGGCTGCATAAATGTCTTCTTTTGAGAAGTGTCTGTTCATATCCTTTGCCCACTTTTTGATGGGGTTGTTTTTTTCTTGTAAATTTGTTTGAGTTCAGTGTAGATTCTGGATATTAGCCCTTTGTCAGATGAGTAGGTTGTGAAAATTTTCTCCCATTCTGTAGGTTGCCTGTTCACTCTGATGGTAGTTTCTTTTGCTGTGCAGAAGCTCTTTAGTTTAATTAGATTCCATTAGTCAATTTTGGCTTTTGTTGCCATTGCTTTTGGTGTTTTAGACATGAAGTCCTTGCCCATGCCTATGTCCTGAATGGTATTGCCTAGGTTTTCTTCTAGGGTTTTTATGGTTTTAGGTCTAACATTTAAGTCTTTAATCCATCTTGAATTAATTTTTGTATAAGGTGTAAGGAAGGGATCCAGTTTCAGCTTTCTGCATATGGCTAGCCAGTTTTCCCAGCACCATTTATTAAATAGGGAATCCTTTCCCCATTTCTTGTTTTTTTCAGGTTTGTCAAAGATCAGATGGTTGTAGATATGTGACATTATTTCTGAGGGCTCTGTTCTGTTCCATTGGTCTATATCTCTGTTTTGGTACCAGTACCATGCTGTTTTGGTTACTACAGCCTTGTAGTATAGTTTGAAATCAGGTAGCGTGATGCCTCCAGCTTTGTTCTTTTGGCTTAGGATTGTCTTGGCAATGTGGGCTCTTTTTCGATTCCATATGAACTTTAAAGTAGTTTTTTCCAATTCTGTGAAGAAAGTCATTGGTAGCTTGATGGGGATGGCATTGAATCTATAAATTACCTTGGGCAGTATGACTATTTTCATGATATCAATTCTTCCTACCCATGAGCATGGAACGTTCTTCCATTTGTTTGTATCCTCTTTTACTTCATTGAGCAGTGGTTTGTAGTTCTCCTTGAAGAGGTCCTTCACATCCCTCGTAAGTTGGATTCCTAAGTATTTTATTCTCTTTGAAGCAATTGTGAATGGGAGTTCACTCATGATTTGGCTCTCTGTTTGTCTATTATTGGTGTATAAGAATGCTTGTGATTTTTGTACATTCATTTTGTATCCTGAGACTTTGCTGAGGTTGCCTATCAGCTTAAGGAGATTTTGGGCTGAGACAATGGGGTTTTCTAGATACACAATCATGTCATCTGCAAACAGGGACAATTTGATTTCCTCTTTTCCTAATTGAATACCCTTTATTTCCTTCTCCTGCCTGATTGCCCTGGCCAGAACTTCCAACACTATGTTGAATAGGAGTGGTGAGAGAGGGCATCCCTGTCTTGTGCCAGTTTTCAAAGGGAATGCTTCCAGTTTTTGCCCATTCAGTATGATATTGGCTGTGGGTTTGTCATAGATAGCTCTTATTATTTTGAGATACGTCCCATCAATACCTAATTTATTGAGAGTTTTTAGCATGAAGTGTTGTTGAATTTTGTCAAAGGCCTTTTCTGCATCAATTGAGATAATCACATGGTTTTGTCTTTGATTCTGTTTATATGCTGGATTACGTTTATTGATTTGCATATGTTGGACCAGCCTTCCATCCCAGGGATGAAGCCCACTTGATCATGGTGGATAAGCTTTTTGATGTGCTGCTGGATTCTGTTTGCCAGTATTTTATTGAGGATTTTTGCATCGATGTTCATCAGGGATATTGGTCTAAAATTCTCTTTTTTTGCTGTGTCTCTGCCAGGCTTTGGTATCAGGATGATGCTGGCCTCATAAAATGAGTTAGGGAGGATTCCCTCTTTTTCTATTGATTGGAACAGTTTCAGAAGGAATGGTACCAGCTCCTCCTTGTACCTCTGGTAGAATTCGGCTGTGAATCCATCTGGTCCTGGACTTTTCTTGGTTGGTAAGCTATTAATTATTGCCTCCATTTCAGAGCCTGTTATTGGTCTATTCAGAGATTCAACTTCTTCCTGGTTTAGTCTTGGGAGGGTGTATGTGTCGAGGAATTTATCCATTTCTTCTAGATTTTCTAGTTTATTTGCGTAGAGGTGTTTATAGCATTCTCTGATGGTAGTTTGTATTTCTGTGGGATCGGTGGTGATATCCCCTTTATCATTTTTTATTGCGTCTATTTGATTCTTCTCTCTTTTCTTCTTTATTAGTCTTCTAGTGGTCTCTTAATTTTGTTGATCTTTTCAAAAAACCAGCTCCTGGATTCATTAATTTTTTGAAGGGTTTTTTGTGTCTCTATTTCCTTCAGTTCTGCTCTGATCTTAGTTATTTCTTGTCTTCTGCTAGCTTTTGAATGTGTTTGCTCTTGCTTCTCTAGTTCTTTTAATTGTGATGTTAGGGTGTCAATTTTGGTTCTTTCCTGCTTTCTCTTGTGGGCATTTAGTGCTATAAATTTCCCTCTACACACTGCTTTGAATGTGTCCCAGAGATTCTGGTATGTTGTGTCTTTGTTCTCGTTGGTTTCAAAGAACATCTTTATTTCTGCCTTCATTTCGTTGTGTACCCAGTAGTCATTCAGGAGCAGGTTGTTCAGTTTCCATGTAATTGAGCGGTTTTGAGTGAGTTTCTTAATCCTGAGTTCTAGTTTGATTGCACTGTGGTCTGAGAGACAGTTTGTTATAATTTCTGAGGAGTGCATTACTTCCAACTATGTGGTCAATTTTGGAATAAGTGCAGTGTGGTGCTGAGAAGAATGTATATTCTGTTGATTTGGGGTGGAGAGTTCTGTAGATGTCAGATGTCTATTAGGTCCACTTGGTTTAGAGCTGAGTTCAATTCCTGGGTATCCTTGTTAACTTTCTGTCTTGTTGATCTGTCTAATGTTGACAGTGGGGTGTTAAACTCTCCCATTATTATTGTGTGGGAATCTAAGTCTCTTTGTAGATCTCTAAGGACTTGCTTTATGAATCTGAGTGCTCCTGTATTGGCTGCATATATATTTTGGATAGTTAGCTCTTCTTGTTTAATTGATCCCTTTACCATCATGTAATGGCCTTCTTTGTCTCTTTTGATCTTTGTTGGTTTAAAGTCTGTTTTATCAGAGACTAGGATGGCAACCCCTGCCTTTTTCTGTTTTCCATTTGCTTGGTAGATCTTCCTCCATCCTTTTATTTTGAGCCTGTGTGTGTCTCTGCACGTGAGATGGGTTTCCTGAATACAGCACACTGATGTGTCTTGACTCTTTATCCAATTTGCCAGTCTGTGTCTTTTAATTGGAGCATTTAGTCCATTTACATTTAAGGTTAATATTGTTATGTGTGAATTTGATTGTGTCATTATGATGTTAGCTGGTTATTTTGCTCGTTCGTTGATGCAGTTTCTTCCTAGCCTCAATGAGCTTTACAATTTGGCATGTTTTTGCAATGGCTGGTACCAGTTTTTCCTTTCCATGTTTAGTGCTTCCTTCAGGAGCTCTTTTAGGGCAGGCCTGGTGGTGACAAAATCTCTCAGCATTTGCTTGTCTGTAAAGTATTTTATTTCTCCTTCACTTCTGAAGCTTAGTTTGGCTGGATATGAAATTCTGGCTTGAAAATTCTTTTCTTTAAGAATGTTGAATATTGGCCCCCTCTCTCTTCTGGCTTGTAGAGTTTCTGCCAAGAGATCAACTGTTAGTCTGATGGGCTTCCCTTTGTGGGTAACCCGACCTTTCTCTCTGGCTGCCCTTAACATTTTTTCCTTCATTTCAACTTTGGTGAATCTGACAATTATGTGTCTTGGAGTTGCTCTCCTCGAGGAGCATCTTTGTGGCGTTCTCTGTATTTCCTGAATTTGAATGTTGGCCTGCCTTGTGAGATTGGGGAAGTTCTCCTGGATAATATCCTGCAGAGTGTTTTCCAACTTGTTTCCATTCTCCCCGTCACTTTCAAGTCCACCAATCAGATGTAGATTTGGTCTTTTCACATAGTCCCATATTTCTTGGAGGCTTTGTTCCTTTCTTTTTATTCTTTTTTCTCTAAACTTCCCTTCTCTCTTCATTTCATTCATTTGATCTTCCATCACTGATATCCTTTCTTCCAGTTGATCGAATTGGCTGCTGAGGCTTGTGCATTCGTCAAGTAGTTCTCGTGTCTTGGTTTTCAGCTCCATCAGGTCCTTTAAGGACTTCTCTACATTGGTTATTCTAGTTAGCCATTCGTCCAATTTTTTTTCAAGGTTTTTAACTTCTTTGCCATGGATTCGAACTTCTTCCTTTAGCTTGGAGTAGTTTGATTGTCTGAAGCCTTCTTCTCTCAACTCGTCAAAGTCATTCTCCATCCAGCTTTGTTCCATTGCTGGTGAGGAGCTGCGTTCCTTTGGAGGAGGAGAGGCACTCTGATTTTTAGAGCTTCCAGTTTTTCTGCTCCGTTTTTTCCCCATCTTTGTGGTTTTATCTACCTTTGGTCGTTGATGATGGTGACGTACAGATGGGGTTTTGGTGTGGCTGTCCTTTCTGTTGTTAGTTTTCCTTCTAAGAGTCAGGACCCTCAGCTGCAGGTCTGTTGGAGTTTGCTAGAGGTCCACTCCAGACCCTGTTTGCCTGGGTATCAGCAGCGGAGGCTGCAGAACAGCGGATGTTGGTGAACAGCAAATGTTACTGCCGGATCATTCCTCTAGAAGTTTTGTCTCAGAGGAGTACCCGGCCGTGTGAGGTGTCAGTCTGCCCCTACTGGGGGGTGCCTCCCAGTTAGGCTACTCGGGGGTCAGGGACCCACTTGAGGAGGCAGTCTGTCCATTCTCAGATCTCCAGCTGCATGCTGGGAGAACCACTACTCTCTTCAAAGCTGTCAGACAGGGACATTTAAGTCTGCAGAGGATTCTGCTGCGTTTTGTTTGGCAATGCCATGCCCCCAGAGGTGGAGTCTACAGAGGCAGGCAGGCAGGCCTCCGTGAGCTGCGGTGGGCTCCACCCAGTTCGAGCTTCCCAGCTGCTTTGTTTACCTACTCAAGCCTCAGCAGTGGCGGGCGCCTCTCCCCCAGCCTCGCTGCCACCTTGCAGTTTGATTTCAGACTGTTGTGCTAGCAGTGAGCAAGGCGCCGTGGGCATAGGACCCTCCAAGCCGGGTGCAGGATATAATGTCCTGGTGTGCTGTTTGCTAAGACCGCTGGAAAAGCGCAGTATTCGGGTGGGAGTGACCCGATTTTCCAGGTGCCGTCTGTCACCCCTTTCTTTGACTAGGAAAGGGAATTCCCTGACCCCTTGCACTTCTCAGGTGAGGCGATGCCTCACCCTGCTTCGGCTCATGCTCGGTGCACTGCACCCACTGTCCTGCACCCACTTTCCAACACTCCCCAGTGAGATGAACCCAGTACCTCAGTTGGAAATGCAGAAATCACCCATCTTCTGCGTCGCTCACGCTGGGAGCTGTAGACTGGAGCTGTTCCTATTTGGCCATCTTAGCTCTGTAGGGTCTAGCCCCACAGGGTCGGTGGGTTTCTCTCCGTTTGTGGAGACGAGAGAGCGTAGAAATAAAGACACAAGACAAAGAGATAAAAGAAAAGCCAGCGGGGCCCGGGGGACCACTACCACCAAGACGCAGAGACCAGTAGTGGCCCTGAATGCCAGCCTGCACTGATATTTATTGGATACAAGACAAAGGGGCAGGATAAGGAGTGTGAGCCATCTCCAATGATAGGTAAGGTCATGTGGATCACGTGTCCACTGGACAGGGGGCCCTTCCCTGCCCGGCAGCCCAGGCAGAGAGAGAGAGGAGACAGAGAGAAACAGTTTACTTTATTATTTCTGCTTATCAGAGACTTTTAGTACTTTCACTAATTTGCTACTGCTAACTAAATGGCAGAGCCAGGTGTACAAGATGGAACATGAAGGCGAACTAGGAGCATGACCAATGAAGCACAGCATCACAGGGAGACTGTTAGGCTTCCAGATAACTGCGGGTGGGCCTGACTAATGTTAGGCCCTCCACAAGAGGTGGAGGAGTAGAGTCTTCTCTAAACTCCCCCAGGGAAAGGGAGACTCCCTTTCCCGGTCTGCTAAGTAGTGGGTGTTTTTCCTTGACACTAATCCTACCGCTAGACCATGGTCTGCTTGGCAACGGGCGTCTTCCCAGACGCTGGCGTCACCGCTAGACCAAGGAGCCCTCTGGTGGCCCTGTCTGGGCATAACAGAAGGCTCGCACTCTTGTCTTCTGGTCACTTCTCACTATGTCTCCTCAGCTCCTATCTCTGTATGGCCTGGCTTTTCCTAGGTTATAGTTATAGAGCAAGGATTATTATAATATTGGCATAAAGAGTAATTGCTACCAACTAATGATTAATGATATTCATATATAATCATATCTAAGATCTATATCTGGTATAACTATTCTTGTTTTATATTTTATTACACTGGAAAAGCTCGTGTCCTCGGTCTTTTGCCTCAGCACCTGGGTGGCTTGCCGCCCACAGGCTCCACCCCGCTAGTTTTTCTTTTAATGTGGAAATTCAGAAATTTAAAATTTCTGTCTCAAAATCTGTATTACAAAGAGATTCCCACGTGTTTCCTAAGCCATTCTATGAAGAATATATTTAAAACTCTTCATCTAATTGAGCATACATGTTTTTCCTCAAGTGACAACCAGCTCCAGAAGCAGAGACTGTTAATAACCATGTGGTAATACTTTAATTTCAAACACTTTTTGCCCTGTAGTTGTAAAAAATATTCACAGACCATCTTTGTATCATAGTTTAAAGTTTCAAATTTCAGAAGCTTTTGTATTTCATTGTTTACATAATCATTTTAAAGGTCCTGCACTACTGTGAGCTACTGAATGTTACGAAACATATTCTTGTGTATCCTAAAGTACCTAAAGTCTTGCATGTAAGAAGCGTTTTAATCATTTTTGAACATGAAGAAATGAACAGACAAGTAAATTTCTATATAATAGAATGTTATAGGTAGTATAACATGCACAGGATATCTAATAATAACATCTATTGCATTTCCAAAATATGGCTTAAATTAAAGTTTAGGATATAAGTGCACATGAATTATGCAAATATGTTATAAATAAGAAGGAAATAAATTAGAAATATGTCATCAGTAGGAAAGCAGATTACAGTATATTTTCTAATATTCTCTAACTGTAAGCTCAGATTTGGATTTTACATGAAAATTTCTTAAGCTTTCTTTTAGCCCCAACCTACGCTCTTTTAAATATATCTTTAAAGGTTGAACATTACTCTTTATAATTTTGATTTCCTATGCTTTCTCCTGGTGGAATATTGATGAAACATTTCTTTTCTCTTTTATCTCTCTGTAGTAATAATGTTCCAGCTTTCACATAGTGGTAGATGACCATGTTTACCTGAATGAATGTCTTATTTTGTAGAAAGAAAATTGAAGTCTTTATTACAGAATACTTACAAAAAAATTATAAATTCTAATCAGTATTTTTAAGGGTGTCCTATGACCAAAAGTCTCCATATAGATCTGTACTTCTCCATGTACCTTACTGTAGTTAACATCATAAGAATGACACTCATAAATATTACCTCCTAAGTAGGTCTAATGAACAAATTTGGGAAGAAATGTGAAATCCCTTTGTAAACTGTGAAGTATGTATACAAATGTGGGACAAAATGATCACGGTGGGATTCAGTGATTTAGTAAATATTGAGGATTCTTTTTGTAAACCTGAACGATGAAATGGCAGTAGTGCCGAAAAAAAAAAAGAAATTTAGAACAGGCATGTCGATTTCTACTTTGGTTTATGTTAAGTTTCAGCAGACTATGACTGGGAATATCCTAAGGGAATCTAGTGATTTGGCACTTGAGACCTTTCCGATGAGATTGTAAGTGTTTTTGACCTTGAAGGAATTTCTGTTCTTGACTACTGACTGTGTGCTAGGCAGTGAGACACTGAATGTACAAGATGAGGCTTATGATAGAGTAGTAAGAGCAGAAAATCAAGTAAAGAACAAACACTTCTAAGTCACTATAAGTGCTTCCTATAAAGAAAACAGAGAATGTTAGGTTACGGCACATTGAAGAAGTGCGTAGTTAGGATGGGGGCCGGAATGGGAGTAGAACTGTGTTCTCAGAGAAGATCTTTCTGAGTGTGACATTTAAGCTGCCAACTAGAGGACAAGAAGCAGCGAGCCATGTGAAAGTCTAGAAGGAGGATATTCTGGACAGAGAGAACAATGGGTCACATCTGTTTTTCATTTTGTTCTCAACATCCAAAAAGCAGGAAGTATGGTAAACATCCTCGTCCTCATGTGTATTATTAGAATGTGTAGAAAAGAGAATGTGTAAATAAGAGCCTGGGACTGTTTAGATGCTTCATAATAAATGTTCTTCTCCTTCCCTTTTTACTAACTCTTGCTATACTTTCTTGAAGTTATTTCTTAATTGGGAAAGAATGGCATACTATATCTAATATTTGCTTGCTTTTATTTAAACAAGGCATAAAGAAAAGGCTTCTTACTATTTTGCCATTTTTCCTGTCAGTAAAAATTTTGCCAAAAATATTTTGATTTTTCCAAGCCCTTCCTTACCTAAATAAAGCAGCTTTGACAATGTTCTGCTTACACTCAACATAACATACCCTGAAGTTACCTATCATGCCGAGTATCTTATTTTAACACTAAGATCATTTATGTAATTAGAAATATTTTAAATATGAATGTTGTAAGTATTATACCAATTGTGTATTTTTTTTAAATGCCCTCTTATTGTTGGTAGTGAACACAAAGTTGAGTTAGGTATTTGAAGTTAGTTCCTTGTTGAAATATACACAAGAGTTAATATTGTGTCTGTCACTGTGTTTCCTTTGGCTTTCTATGTTCAGTTTACAGTGTCAATAGCCATATGGAGATAAAAGTTTTGCTTGATCTGGAGAGCGTGTATGAGTTTCTCTATTGAAATATTTTGGTTTTCAACACATGCTTTCCTTCTAGGTCTCATTGCTTTTAAATCAGGAAATTCAGAACATGTTTAGGAAATATTGAGAAATTCATTGTTTTTTCACTGAAACTCATTATTCATTATAATTTCAACAGACTACCTTTGAGAATGTTCCACAGAAATATGATAGTCGCTTAACTGGAGCTGATGGTCAAAGAGGAAAAATTACAATAAAGGAACAAGAAGGTAAGAACTGTATTTTATTTAAAAATTTGACAGAATGTTTAAAAACATGAGCTCTGTTATGTTCTAGTAGCCAAGGAAAATAAGGTATTAAGTGCATAGTCAAAAAAAAGAGAAGTGAAATAGTGATATGTGGTATATTTTGTAAGACATTAGCAACCGATTTAATTGAGAGTGCCTAAAGGAGCTGAATCATTAGTTCCAATTCAAGATACTCTAAGACCTGAGGAAAGTCAGAAAATAAGGAAGAAGAAAAGAGTAAATGAAGGAATGAAGAGTGAAAAGGCAGAGAGTACAGGGAGTAAATGAGGGGAAAAAAAACAGATATATGCAATGAAGGGCGATAGAGTAAGATAATTATTTGAGGAGAATATAAAGTGAGCTTCCAGTACTGAAACTTGTCAGAGAAGTCAAGCAAAATGTTGCCACTCTTGCTGTTTTCCTTACTTTTGGGAATGCATTAAGGATGGAGGTACCTGACCACGCAGAGCTATGTTTTATCTGCGATAGAGGAATGTAACGCATGGTCAGCCATGCATAAATTACATGTCTATAATTTAATGTGCTATAAAATGTTTTTATTCATGGGACAGTATCTTAGGGGCCAAAAGAAGAGCATTGGAAAGAAGAGGGTAGGATTAGTTATGGAGAGATCAAGGAAGCTATAGCCTGATAAAAAGTTCATTAGGAACCTTACGACTTGTAATGCAGCTTAGATTTGGAGGATGTGATACGGTGGAGCTTGAGGCTGGATTCCAAAAGGGCAAGTTGAGGTTAAGGAATGTGGGAGCACACTGAGTATAGATCAGAGCTTCCCAAATTTTAACAAATCAGCTGAGGACCTTGTTAGAAGTGCACATTCTGATTCCACAAGTCTGCGATTCTGCATTTCTAATAAGATCTCAGGTGATGCCGACCCTTGTTGTCCTAGGACCACACTCTGAGTAGCAAGGGTATAGCTGTGCCTTTAGAGAAATCTGGAAGAAGAGTCCTTGGATAACCACTCAAGACATAACAGGATTAAGGGAAAGCATGATTTTCCTTTTATTTCTGAGCGTGTCTCTGGCCAGAGGGGAAGGAGAAAGAGATGAAGAAATAGAAATCATCACTGGAAGATCCCACTGCTAAATGAAGAGAAGAGAAGTCATGGGAATAGTCCATCAAAAGAAGGCAGAAGGGTCAGAATCAGGACAACAGATGTACAGATTACTTTTGCACAGGAAGAGGAATTGTGAGTAGAGGAGGAGGGAGGAAAGAAAGAAGTTGGCTAGATCATTTTGGATTTCATAATAGGGAAACTTGAGAGCTCTCACTTCTGATGGCTGCAGTATATTGGCACTCAAACGGAAGATTAGGTGATTGCTGTTCCAGGAATTACTGGAAGGAGGGAGTGCTAGAATGGGGGTAAACCACAGGAACTAATTTCTTCTCTCTGTAACTATCAGACATCAAAGATGCATGTTTTGTCCATATGAGTTAATCAACTGAGGTAAAGTTAAATGTAGGAGCTTTGGCTGCTTTTTCTTTAAGGCAGCCGGTTTTTTAAATAGGATAACTGTTTTGTAAAAGTTTATCATGGATGACATGATATGCCAACCCAAACTAAGTTTAGAAACAAAAAAATTACAAAGTTTATTCCTCAAATACAAAAGGCATTACTTTACATAAATATTACACCCATTTTGGTATATAAAAGGTCAGTAGTAACTAATAATTATGTAGCAATGCATTTTTTATTAATATTTCAATGTTGAAAGCTTCTTACACATTATTTTTAGACATGTTTTATATACCTTCTTGCATGAGTGGATCAAAAAACTTAAGATGGCTAAACTAGAGGATATAAGAAATGTAGACCTATCAGTAAGCCCAAGTAGGTATGAAAAAAAAATGAAGATTTTTATGAACTATTTTGTGTAAGTGTGGATCCAAAGCAATCACTTCAGAACACTTTCTCTGATGAGAAATGAATTAAACATTCAAATGAACTGTCATGACAACTGTGTGCTTTCTGCATTCTAGGACCAGTTGAAGGACATGATAAATGCTTGTAGTAGAATGGTATAAATGATTCTGATGTGTCACATTAAAGACACACTATAGCGTTCTACCATCAGCTTGGACATTTATCTGCCCAGGGTCATGATTTGCTCCTCTGGTTAAAGATCATTTTTCTCCTCCTCAGCATGTACACATGGTTGTGTGCATACTTTTCTCTCAGTTACAGATATTCGAATCAGAATCTTCCCTTTGAAATGTTAACTGCATGTTTTATTCAACCTATCTTCTTAGTTTTCTTCAGGATATTTCTGTTATGTTGTTGTCCTGACAAAAGAGATGCACCCCTAAATCTAAACTCATTATTTTTAAAGCGAAGCACTAAGATTAAGCTTGATACTAACTCTGAGTGTATGGTTAGATTGATCATATTTATATATAATTGATTATATGTCCATTTTGCCTTCCAGATTCTCTTGAGCAATATCATCACTTGAAGGTAATAACTTTTCTATATTTATCTTTAATTATTAACCACATAGTATATGAAATATATATTACTTATTAATCATTTTGTCTCAAAACCCTTTCAGCCTAAGATTGAAATGAAAGAGTATGTTTCGAACCAGGCAGTCGGAATGAAAGATGTACAAGCATGCACATCAGGTAAAAATTTTTGCAATACAAATTTAACTCTGGAAAGAAGCACATTAAAATATTTTAAATGCTAGCAGTCTTCATATTCCTGTCTTTTTTTTCAAATTTGATGGATAGATTTGATATATATAATGCAGACATTAGTGTTGGTATCTATGTTTGAAAAGCATTATATTTAGAAGCATAAGATAAATTTTTAAAATGTAAGCTCTAACTTAGATGTATCTTCTATTATGTATTGCTACGCTGAAGTTCTCAGTTGGGAATACCTATACTCATTTGGGTTTCACAGAGGTGAATTATGAGACTACAATTTTTTCCCGTGTCAGAAATGCTTGTCGGAATTCTGATCTTTACCTAGAGGAAAGCTTTCCTTGCTAACATGTCAATTTTGTATAAAGTTTAGTTACTTCATCCTAGTGTTAGACTGATTATCTGAAGCAAATTGGATGTTTTGATTAATGTGTGTGTGTGTGTGTGTGTGTGTGTGTGCAGGGAATATCTTGGAGTACAAAAATGAGGAAAGTAATCTTTTTTTCATGGCTATTTGGCAGACACACTCATTTCAAAGAGTGATTCTGAAACTTTATAGGCTTAGGGTTTTTTGTGTAATTGATAATTATTGCATAGAAGTAACCAACACCCTGAATTAGGTGTTTGTCATTGTAATGCACTTTTCATACATTTTACCATATATGTGTATGGTCATAAATCATATGTAGAATTGGTGTTTCTGTCCTAAAATTTCAATCATATAAATGATTGTACATTATAAATATATTATTCAGCAGCTTTCTTTTGCTTACTCAGCGTTATAGTTTTGAGATCAGTTGATATGTTTTGTTCACACCCATTGATTTGTCCAAAGAGATCCATTGCTATTTTCAGAAGTAGTTCTAGTTGAGTTTACATTTCCTATAGTATTTCATGCTATGAAAGTACCACATTTAATTCAACTCTCTTTTGTGGTGAAAAAAAGATAAAAACATTAAAAAATGATGGCATACCCCAAAGAGCTTTTGTTTAAGTGGATTGTATCTATTGATATTTACTGTATCAGAAACTGAAGCTGAATAATTTAAAATATAAGCATGCACCGCCATGCATTCCAATAGCCGTTATAACTCTGGCCCATTAAGCACCCATGATCTTATGACACATCATGTGTCTAATGGTTAAACATAAGTCTTGTTATTAAAAGAAAGTTCATATTCCTGAAGAATCTTTATTATTAATAAACAAAGCTCTCATGGAAAACAAAATATATAATATCGCTGAGTGAATCAAAGTAAGTAACACTAAAAAATAAAAATGTCAAAGATTATGGTTAATAAAACCTATGTGAGTGAATGGCAAGTACGGGACATGTAGAATACAATAAGCCATGCAGGAGTGGTGTGTTTCTGGGGGAGTGGAGGACATGGGACTGCTTCTGTTTTAGAAGGAATTTCTCCACGTTAGTCAAATTGTATTATGATTTACATTCTAATAATGAAAACTTTCTTTTCAGCTTTTTCAGATTTGGATTTTAATAGTTTGACCTTCAGTAATGAAATTCATGAAAGATCTGAGAATTTGAAAGTTGGTGGTCTACGTCCATTTGTATCTCCACCAATGACCAACACTGTGTTGGGATCCACAGACTTGGGACAGATGAACTTAATAGATCAAGAAAAGATGACCACTGCAGGTGCGTTTCTATTTTGGAATCACACTCTCCGTGACCTGTGTTGAGTTACAGCTACTAGAAAACAAAGAGAGCAAAGAAGGTAATAAAGAAGCATGGAGAATTCAGTCCCAGCGTAGCTGTGCTTGGCTTCATAATACCATAGTTGTGACTTTCAAAGAATCATTTTGTGGCAAAGTGTGTATTGTGTTTACACCCCCCTTATATAAGCTATAACCAAACAGAGGACCTATCAGCAGGGCATTTGTGTTCTTTAACCAAAGCAACATAAAAATAACAAAGAGAATGAGAAGGATGAGTAATTTTGTTTAGGCTAGTATTTAACATAAACTTGAATGTGAGTCCAAGGATTACATGTAGAACTTTGGGACTGGGGGGGAAATGTAGGCAAGGATGTAAAGATTGCCTGCTCAAACACAATGTGGTTTCTTTGCTTTATTTTCATAGCTCTGAATTTGTATCAGTTGTAACTACATAAAATGTTGCCCCTAAAGCACCTTCCAAACCCCAAAATTAAGTTATTTTTAGCAACTTCTGTGACTTTATGTAGTATAGAATTGTCTTTCCCAGTATGAATGGGTATCCTTGAGAATTTGCTAGATGGTGTCTTTTCGGCTGTGTTCACACAGTTTATCACCTTGTTTTAATGAATAACAATTTACTAGGAATACTAGTTTGAAGGAAGGTGGTGTCATTAAAAAGAACGTGAAAATACATTTTAATTTTACTAGGACACATAATCTGTTGAATAACTGCATCTAATATGTGTTCTACTTTATGTCCCAGTTAAATTCATTGTCTTTAATCAGGTATACGATCAGATCTATATAGTAATAAATCATAAAATATTTTTGCACCCCAATAGTTTCATTTCATTTTTTACATGGCAAAACCCAGTCTCTAGAAAAAATACAAAATTAGCCGAGCATGGCAGCACATGCGTGTGGTCCCAGATACTCAGAGGCTGAGGTGGGAGAATCTCTAGAGTCTGGGAGGCAGAGGTTGTAGTTAGCTGAGATCGCACCACTGTGCTCCAGCCTGGGGCTACTGAGCAAGACCTTGTCTCAAAAAAATGACACAAAAGAAAAGATGATTTGAAAGATTGTCCCATACAGTTTAGGACAAAAGGGATAGACATGCATAGAAAGAATGTACATTTCAGGTGGTAAAGATACACTAGGAAAATCAATGCAGTACTAAGGCAGCCCCAAGGAAAGTGACGCCTGTTTATCTGAGGAAAGATAGCAAGAATCAAGGAATACTTCACACAGCAATGTGAGTGATGAAAAAGAAATGGTTAGAATAGTAGAGGAAAACATTTCTGATATCGAGAACAGGATGTACACTGGTAAAGTATAAACAGTTACAGTAATTCTGGAAATCATTGATCATAGGCATAATGTGTTGTTAAGAATGGCACTACTGGACCAGGCGTGGTGGCTTATGCCTGTAATCCCAGCATTTTGGGATGCTGAGGCAGGCAGATCACCTGAGGTCAGGAGTTCAAGATCAGCCTGGTTAACATGGTGAAACCCCATCTCTACTAAAAATACAAAATTTAGCGGCTTGAGCCACCTCACCCAGCTGAAAATTTTTTTAAGACAGGCTGTCACTGTGTCACCCACACTGGAGTTTGAGTGAATGCAATCTTAATGGCCACAATCAATATTCTTTTTTAGGTCACAGTCAAAATACTTTATTGATAAAGACCTCTCATGTTTATCTCAAAAGAAGCTTTAAGGATTGTCTAGGAATCACCATATGCTATTTAGGTTCTATGTCTCAAAAAAAGAAAATGCTGAAATAATGTAGAACATTTAAATTCACTATTACTAATTACACAGTTTTCTGTGATTGGAAATGGTCATCAAGCCAAAGGGAAAATTGCAATTTTCATACGTTATCTTGAGTAATTTCACTTAGAGATTTCATTGAATTAATTCTTTGTCACTATTGTTGGTAAATTAAGAGTTTTTAGGAAGCAATTTCTGTAATGAAATTTCAGATGTTTTGAATATTTCTGTTTTATAGTTAACTGTGTAATACTTTTATTGAGGTTTTCAAATACAATTACTGTGCAGTTAAAGAAAGCCATGTTATGTCCAGCTTTCAGTAATTGCTTGTATGGGCTATCTATAGTCCCTGGATGAAATAATGCTTGAGTAGATGAATAAAAATACATGAATGAATTATAATATTTTGACAATGAAGATTGCCTATAACCTTATTTTTAGCATAATTCCCTAAAGTTATTTGTGTTATATGTTTGAATGCATTTCAATATGAACTTGGTAACAGTCATTTCTATTTTTAGACTTCAGTGACATGGGAGGAGAAAATAATTGGGCCCGATGGTTATTATTACTAGATTTTCCTTTGCTTGAATCTAGGCATGTGTCTTTCATCTATTGGAATAAAAACATTAAAAATAATCTGTCGTATATTTTATATAATCTGATTCATTGGTAATCTAATCTTGCAGTATAAACGGGGTGCATTAAGCACTTGTAGTATATATTAAGCCTGAGAGACTGAAGTTTCTTTTCAGTGTTCCTATTAAGTATATGATGATGGAAATTTTTCAAAATTTTTGATGGTAAATGATGTCCCAATTCACTCTTTTCTTTTTGATTTTAGATGGGAAATGTAAAGTCATAAGATCAATAGGTTGACTGTGACAACTATGTTTACTTACAGAGAGAACAGGAAATGAGAATGGGTGATATGGGTCCCCGTGGAGCAATAAACATCGGAGGTAGGGATTTGAAGCAAAAGGCTTTTGTAACTTATCATTTTTGGGGGGACTGTATACGCTGTTTGTGGTATCTACATATCAGTAAGAAACTAAAATACGGAACCAACATTTCTAAAGGTGAAATCTCTTACATCCATTAAACTGGAATGCAATACAATTATATTAAAAATATATACCTGGGAAGAAAATTCTCATTTTGTTTTTGTTTGAAGGCTAAAAGAGGTGTTATACATTCATAAGCTTAATGAAAGAAACATATAAACCAGGTTGTAATACAGCCTGAAAGGAGTTTAGTCATTGCATGGTGTAATACAGCTCTGTTTCTGCAGTTTTAAAATCAAATTTATGCCTTCTAATTGGCTTTTTTTTTTTTTTTGGCAAGACCTCACTCTGTTGTGCATGCTGGAGTACAGTGGTGCAATCTCTGCTCCCTGAAACCTCGACTTCCAGGGCTCAAGAGATCCTTCCATCTTACCAAGTAGCTGGGACTACAGGCACGCGCCACCATACCCGGCTTATTTTTTGTATTTTTAGTAGAGACAGGATTTCACCATGTTGCCCAGGCTAATCTTGAGCTCCTGGGCTCAAGCAGTTTGCTGGCGTTAGCTTCCCAAAGTGCTGATATTACAGGTGTGAGCCACCTCACCTGTCCTAATTGAACACTGGAAATTGATAGTTTCTGAGTTGGAAATTGATAGTTTCTGAGTTGTGTTTTTAGGCTTTTAGAGAGCATTTTATAGATTTCTATCTTAAACTAGCTCTTTGTGTAACTTTGAAGCTGTTTTCCTTCACTTTAATGAATATTGAACTTTTTTCCTTTAACCTACAGTATTGTGCACAGAAGTGCACTCAGTCTTTGTAGACTATGACTCGTCAAGCGAATTACATGCGTGTTGCCAATGCATGTTTTAGAGTTGACTAAGCTTTTAAGAAAGTATATTAGCAACTTTAGTTTGGATTTGCTCGTATAGCCAAGTTGCGAGGGAAATAATGCCAAGTAAATAACCTGAAGGAAAAACAAGTGTGGCATATTGTAGGCCTTACTAAATTTGAAATTTGAAATGTCATACATTTAAAAGTTGGATACGGAATTAAATTTTATTAAATTAATCGTCCCACAAAAGCTGTCCCACCTTAAATTGTCCCACAAAAGGTGTTATGAAGCTAAAAATCTTTATATAACTTAAATGTGCATATTGTTTTAAAGATTACACTACCATGGCAAACAATATTCTTAACATGCACACCCATTTACAAAATCAAGTATGTTCTTAGCATGTATAGTCTATCAAATGAAACTTAAAACAAGTCATGTGTGGAATGAACATTTTCCATGATCAGCTTTTTTTCTTAAACTTCTGTTGCCAGTTTTTCAGTACTACTAATCAGATGATGTAGAGTCATATATTGCTGTTTACTTGGTCACTTTTTACCAACAAGTAGTTAGTGAATATCTCTGGTATATGCAGGAAGCAAGAAACATGGCCCTTGCCCATAAAGAACTTAATTGTGAAATTACTACAGTGGATATGTGAAATAATTAATGAACCAAGAGTGTCTACATTCCAAACTATGAAGCATAATTGAGTATAATGATGTCCAAGTGGTCCAATATTTATGTCTTTTTTAGAGTAAATTTTGGGATGGTATTTAATATAATCCATGTAATTTTAAGGATTTTAGGAATAAGATTATTATAGATTATAGGCAGTTTAATAGGCCATTATAATTATTAGAGTGACATTAACATCAAAACTAAACTTTAAAATAGTATAAAACTTAAAACCGTTTCTGATGGTATAGAGATACTCTGCAATTTTATGAGAAGAAATATAAGAATATGCCTTTAGAGTCCTTATTTAGTTAGGAATTGAGGAGAATTAAAAATTTTTGTGACATTTTATTCACCAGAGGACCTATTTACATTTTAGCACTTACTCTCCTAAAGTCCAGTTTATCTAATTTTCTCTTCCGTCTTTATTCAATGTGAGACTTCATCATACTTGTTTTGTAGAGCTATTAATCATTATCATCCAGTTGGGTTGTTGGGGAGTTAAAACTGTCATAGCTAATCAAGTTACATTGATGGAAAGTGGCAGCAGATTTTCTGGTGTATCACTAGTGTGTATAACCAAGTGAAACCTACATTATAATGCTACGTTTCTAGTAACCAGATAATGCTGACATTTCTTAGATCTTTAAATTTATTTATAGCTATGTGGTGAAAGATGTGAGTACTAAAAGTAAGGTTCTAAGTTAACTGCTGTTAGTTGAAAATATTATTTTTGATTTTTTTATACCCATAGATGTATAGTTATTTTCCAAACCCACCATTGTAAAATTACATTCTATTAAAGAGAAAGAGAGGAAAAAGAAACTTAATTTGTTTCTTGGGGGATAGTTGAGGTAAGACCCCTCTTAGATATTGTTCTTGTACTCTCTTCATTTCTAGATTGTAGAAATTATTAAAATAGCTATTTAGGGCTATACTGAGGGAGTGAAAATATTCTTGGATAAAGTATATTTATTGGCAAGAGCATTTGGGGTGAAGGAAACAATTCCTTCCCACGAAGTTGCTAGGTTCCTGGGGATTGGATTCGAAGAGCAGAAGTATGATGCAGGGGCTGGTAGGGACTCAGCCATGTAGAGATTTCAGCTGCATTATAATGTATCTTTGAGAAATTGAGTTCTTTTTGTCAGAAAATTGACCTATGTAATGAAATACTAGAAGAAAACCCTAAATTAGAATGGCTTTGTTACGAATTTTTAATGATAAACAAGTGCTACCACTTAAAAGGGAAAAAAATTTTCAAAGAAAATACCTAAAAATGTGTTGTATTTGAGATCATCATATATGTAGTATTAGAGCACAGACACTATTAAAATTAATACGAGGTAGGTGGATTTTTTTAATGAAAAAACTTGAAATATATCAGATTGTCCCCATTTACGGAATTTAAGCTTGTCAGAAAGATCCAGATAGCTATATATTTTATCTGCATTTGGTTGAGGTAGCTTTTAAAAATAAGTTTTGTTATAAGTCATTTCAATTTTTTTGTTTAGATTCCATATTTCAATATAAAAAGTTAAAAAAAGAGTACCTCCTGTAATTTAGCAAGGTATTCCATAAACTCAAGGAGGAAAAAAAAACTAAGATAAGAGGCTAGTTATAATCATCTTTATGTATATATTGCAGGAAATGATTTCCTCTCTGGCAACTTAGCATAATTTATATGCTAATATTTTTAGCCATGGCTTAAAAAAATTAAGTGGTTTTGTAAGTGCTAATCCTTTGTTACTCATTTAAACTGGTAAAATGTAGTCCCCATTGTTAGGGATTATTTGGTTTAAAAGCCAACTATAACAAATAATAGTGATGTATCAAAGCTTGCCAACTGTTACAGTCTTAAATGCCCTAAAATAATTGATAGTCTCCTCGTTGATTTTATGTACGTTTGGCTTGGGGATGAAAATTCTAATTCTAGAGTGTAGGTAATGCCCTATTAGAGATTAGATAATGCATATTGCATTCTCAAGGAATGAAAATAATTTTAATAACGGTCTTGGTATATAGATTGCATAAATATTGTTAAATTTTAAATGTTTACTAAACTAAGATAGGACAGCTCTAAGTATAGATTGTTTTACATAGATGCGTTTAACCCAGCACCTGCTGGTAACCAAGGTCCTCCTCCAATGATGGGTATGAATATGAACAACAGAGCAATTATACCTGGCCCACCAATGGGTCCTGGTCCTGCCATGGGACAAGAAGGAGCCGCAAATATGGGAACTCCAATGATGCCAGATAATGGAGCAGTGGTAATGTATCATAAACATTATTTTGATTATATTCAGTAATGTACACTTCTGCATCAAGGATAACTTCACACTTAATATAATTTGGTATCATTTGTTTTGGCATCCAATGAAGAAGAAAATTTTGTGACATCATATGTTGATTTATTAGAGATAGTTTTTAAGTAGTCCAAGAATTAGGATTACTGTCCGTGGCATGCTGTGGTACCTCAGTATATAGCAAATACATATGCTAATTACAGTTATTTTTCTGTGCTTTTAATTTGCATTCATCATTTACCAGCATTCTAATGTTCAAGAATTTTATGATGGTGTTCTTTTCCTGTGTGGACTCCTTATGTTTGATGGGGACAAAGTCCAATATGTATGAACACAGAGTTTTCAGTAAATTTTTTTTTTTTTTTTTTTTTTGAGAGAGAGTCTCGCTCTGTCACCCTGGCTGGAGTGCAGTGGCGCGATCTCAGCTCACTGCAACCTCCGCCTCCTGGGTTCAAGCAATTCTCTGCCTCAGCCTCCCGAGTAGCTGGGATTACAGGCGCCCACCACCACGCCCAGCTAATTTTTTTGTATTTTTAGTAGAGACGGGGTTTCATCATTTGGCCGGACTGGTCTTGAACTCCTGACCTCATGATCCACCTTCCTCAGCCTCCCAAAGTGTCAGTAAATGTTTTTATTTTATTTTTTTATTATTTATTTATTTATTTATTTATTTGTTTATTTATTTATTTATTTATTTTTTGAGACGAGTCTGTCTCTGTTGCCCAGGCTGGAGTGCAGTGGCGCACTCTCAGCTCACTGCAAGCTCTGCCTTCCGGGTTCACGCCATTCTCCTGCCTCAGCCTCCTGGGTAGCTGGGACTACAGCTATCTAGTCCCAGGACATAATTGCTGTGGAATCATAAAGATGTCAGTTCTCCCAAAATTAATCCATAAACTTGATGCAATTCCAATAAAAATTCAAGAGGATTTTTTACAATACTGAACAAGCTAATCTTACAATTCATGAGGAAGAGCATATGTTTAAAAACAAAGCGTCGAAGTGGTAAACTTATTCTACCAGATTTAAATAATTATTAAAAAGTTAAGTTAAACAGTGTGGTATTGGTGCAGAGATAGATGTATAAGCTAATGAAATGAAAGAGAGCCTAGAAAGTGCACAAATAATATATGGAAATATAAATGACAGACATGACATCACAACTCAGTGGTAAAAGATGAGAGTATTCAATAAAGGGTGATGAAATTTTTGGCTATTAATATTACGATATAATAAAAAATAAATAATTGGTCCTTGTCCTTAGTTCCTGACACACAGTTCCTAAAGTCCTTGGAATCTCCAGAGTGATGATTGAATTAATCACCAATGGTGAATGGCAGTGATTATCAATGAGAACCAAACCTGAGTCTGCAGGCTTAGGGCAGGGGCCCAGACAATGAGAGGGGCTCTTCTCTTTGAGACTTGTCATCTAGAACTCATTGTCACTGGAGGCCAAAGCATAAATGAGCCTATCGGTTGCCTTGGGTTACAAGAACAAGTTTTAATTAATTAATTAATTAATTATTTTGAGACAGACTCTTGCTGTGTCACCCAGGGGCTGGAGTACAGTGGCACGATCTCGGCTCACTGCAACCTCTGCCTCCCTAGTTCAAGTGATTCTCCTGCCTCAACCTCCTGAGTAGCTGGGACTATACGCACATGCCACCACACCGGGCTAATCTTTTTATTTTTAGTAGAGACGGAGTTTCGCCATTTTGGCCAGGCTGGTCTTGAACTCCTGACCTCAGGTGCTCCGCCCACCTGGGCCTCCCAAAGTGCTGGGATTACAGGTGTGAGCCACCATGCCTGGCCAAGTCTGAGTTTTTATTGAGAAAGCCAAGTAGCAGTTCAGGGACTTGTGGCCACCAATTGTCTCTGAGATTCAAAGTCTGTTCTTTCTTTTGGGGACTGAGATGGACAGATAATCATGCAGACTTAAGGAGGAGCCATAGCAATGATTCGGCATGGGAGGAAGTCTGAGCTAGCAAGAACTGGAGGAACAATTTCCCTCTGTAGGAATTCCTGCTCTACCTACTTGCTATAGGAGTAAAGTGGTCATGATTTAAACAGTCTTGTCTGTACCTGTTATGTTATAAGGACGTGTTCATGGCCCTATCTGCTAAGAGTGAGTTGTTCTTATAAATAAAATAAAAATAAGTAAATTTATACACACACTATTTGTTATGCAAATCCTAAGAGTGATATTCCAAAAAGCCAAATTTTATAAGTAAATAAGTACATAAATTGGCCTTTTTTGTTGAGACGGAGTTTTGCTCTTGTTGCCCAGGCTGGAATGCAGTGACACAATCTCACCGCACTGCAACCTCCACCTCCTGGATTCAAGTGATTCTCCTGCCTCAGCCTCCTCAGTAGCTGGGATTACAGGTGTCCACCACCATGCCCAGCTAATTTTTTGTATTTTTTTTTAGTAGAGAAGGGGTTTCACCAAGTAAGCTAGGCTAATTTCGAACTCCTGACCTCAGGTAATCCACCCTCCTTGGCCTCCCAAAGTGCTGGGATTACACGCATGAGCCACCGCACCCGGCCAAGAAAGACACTTTAGACGGTGTCAGAGTTGAGGATTTGGCCTGCAACTTACTGCAGTTGCCACACTGCAGTTTCCACACTGTGGCCTTAGAAGAGTCTTATCCAGTCCTGAAATCCCAGTGCCTTGGAAACATCAGGGGTGGTCAGAAGGACAGTAAGTCCTCAAGGCGCCAGCCCATGCTCCTCCCCACAGATTGAGGGGTAAGTATTCTAAGCTCTCTGCAGGACCCGTATCCTGGATGTGGACACCCAGTCCTGCTAGGACCTGCTTCCAGAAGAGTTGATCCCAGCCATGAAACTGCACTGATATCTTCATCCTGTATCAGCCTTGTGAGTAGTCAGTAACTGGGACCACAGGCGCGCGCCACCACGCCTGCTTAATTTTTTTTGTAGAGACGGACTTCGTCATGTTGCCCAGGGTGGTCTGGAACTCCTGAGCTTAAGTGATGCACCTACCTCGGTTTCCCAAAGTGCTGGGATTACAGGCGTGAGCCACCACCCACAGCCCAGTTTGTGATCTTTTATGCATTGATTCTTTCATGTAGCATGTTTTCAAGGTTTATCCAACTTGCAGTGTATTAATGCTGAATAATATTCCATTGTGTAGACATACTGTATTTTTATTTTTTAATTTTGTTTATTTTTCATTGATACACAATAAATATTTGTACATATTTATGGGGAACAGATGATATGTTGTTACATGCCTAGAATGCGTAATGATCAATCAGGGTGTTAAAGGTATCTGTCACTTTGAGTATTTGCCATTTCTATAGGTTGGGAACATTTCAAGTCCTCTCTTATAGCTATTTTGAAATACACAATACGTTGTTGTTAACTGTAGTCACCCTACTCTGCTATAGAACATTCGAACTTATTCCTTCTGTCTAACTGTATTAACCAACCACCACTTTTTTCTGCCAACCCTCCCATGCTTCCCAGCCTCTGGTATCTATCTATCCACCATCAACTTTTTTAGCTCCTACATATGTGATAACATGCAATATTTGTCTCTCTGTGCCTGGCTTACTTGACGTAACAATGACTTCCAGTTCCATCCATGTTGCTGCACACGACATGATTTTATTCTTTTTTATGGTTGAATAGTACTTGAAAAAAAAAAATATATATCACATTTTCTTTCTTTCTGCTTCTTTCTTTCTTTCTTTCTTTCTCCTTCTTTCTTTCTTTCTCTTTCTTTCTTTCTTCCTCTCCTCTCCTCCCCTCCCCTCGCCTCCCCTCCCCTCCCCTCCCCTCTCCTCTCCTTTCCTTTCTTTTCTTTTTTTCTTTTTTGAGACAGAGTCTCACCCTGTTGGCCAGGCTGGATTGCAGTGGTGCAATCTCGGCTCACTGCAACCTCCACCTCCCGGGTTCAAGCAATTCTCTGCCTCAGCCTCCCGAGTAATCCCGAGTAGCTGGGATTACAGGCACCCGCCACCATGCCTGGCTAATTTTTGTATTTTTAGTAGAGACAGGGTTTCACCATCTTGGGCAGGCTGCTCTTGAACTCCTGACCTCATGATCCACCTGCCTCAGCCTCCCAAAGTGCTGGGCTTACAGGCCTGAGCCACTGTGCCCAGCCCACATTTTCTTTATTCATTTGTTTGTTGATGGACACTTAGGTTGATTCTATATTTTTGCTATTGTGAATGGTGCTGCAGTAAACATGGAAGTACAAGTATCATCTCTTTGATGTACTGGTTTTGTTTCCTTTGTATAAACACCCAGTAGTGACATTGCTGGATTGTGTGGTAGTTCTATTTTCAGTTTCCTGAGAAATCTCCATACTGTTTTCCATAGTAATTATACTAATTTACATTCTTACTCAGCAGTGTATGAGTTCCCCTTTCTCTGCATCCTCACCCACATCCATTATTATTTTGTCTTTTTAATCATAGCCATTCTCACTGGGTGAAGATGATAGCTCATTGTGGTTTTAATTTGCATTTCCTTTATGATTAGAGACATTGAGCATTTTTTATATACCTGTATGTCTTCTTTGGAGAAATATCTGTTTATGTCCTTTGCCCACTATTTGTGTATGATGTATGTATGTATGTATGTATGTATGTATGTATGTATGTTTTGGAGTCAGGATTTTGCTCTGTTGCCCAGGCTGGAGTGCAGTGGCATGGTCTCGGCTCACTGCAACCTCCGCCTCCTGGGTTCAAGTGATTTTCCTGCCTCAGCCTCCCGAGTAGCTGGGATTATAGGCACCTGCCACCATGCCCAGCTAATTGTTTGTATTTTTAGTAGAAATGGGGTTTCACCATATTAGCCAGGCTGGTCTTGAGTTCCTGACCTTGTGATCTGCCCGCCACGGCCTCCCAAAGTGCTGGCATTACAAGTGTGAGCCACTGTGCCCAGCCTCTTTTACTGTTTTTGACTTAAAGTCTGTTTTATCTGATATAAGTATAGCTACTCCTGATCACTTTTGGTTTCCCTTTGCACAGAATATCTTTTTCCACTCCTTTCCTTTCAGTCTATATGTCTCCACAGGTGAGGTGAGTTTCTTGTAGGAAGCATATATTTGGGTCATTTTTATTTTTAAAATCCATTCAGCCTGTCTATGTCTTTTCAGTGGAAAGTTTAATCCATTTACATTGAAGAGTATTTTTGACATGTGAGGGTTATTCCTGTCATTTTATTAATTGATTTCTGTTGCTTTATTTGTCCTTTGTCTCTTTCTTTCTCTCTTATTGTTTATCACTGTGGATTGGTGGTTTTCTTTAGTGATAACCTTTGAATTGTTTTTCTTATTTGTGTGCTTGCTCTACCAGTGGGTTTTATACTTTCCTGTGTTTCCATGATGGTAGATACCATCCTTTTGCTTCTGGGTATAAGACTCCCTTACATATTTCTTATATAACTGGTCTAGTGGTGATAAATTCCCTCCGCTTTTGCTTGTCTGGGAAGACATTATTTCACCTTCATTTATGAAAGATAACTTTGCTGGATGTAGTTTCTGTGGCTGATGGTTTTTTTCTTTCTGAACTTAGAATATATCATGCCATTCTTTCTTGGCCTGTAAGGCTTATGCTGAGAAATCAACTGTTAGTCTGATAGGAGTTCCCTTATTTTCTCCTGCTGTTTTTAGAATTTTCTCTGTCTTCAATTTTTGACAATTTGATGATAATGGGCCATGGAGAAGATCTTTTTGAATTATATCTGTTTGGGGATCTGTGTGCTTCCTGTATCTGCAAGTCTAAATCTCTTGCTAGACTTGGAAAGTTTTGTTACTTTGTTAAATAGCTTTTCTATTCCCTTGGTTTGTTCTTTGCCTTCTGAGACACTGAAAATCCAAATGTTTGGTTGCTTTATGGTGTCCCATGTGTCATGTAGGCTTTGTTCATTCCTTTCTTCTTTTTTTTTAATTTTTGTATGATAAGGTTATTTTAAAAGGTCTGTCTTCAAGTTCTGAAATTTGTTATACTGCTTGACCTAGTCTGTTGCTGAATTTTTTTTTTTTTTTTGAGACAGAGTCTGTCTCTGTCACCCAGGCTGGAGTACAGTGGTGCCATCTTGGCTCACTGCAACCTCTGCCTCCTGGATTCAAGCAATTCTCATCCCTCAGCCTCCTGATTGGCTGGGATTACAGGCACACACCACCATACACAGCTAATTTTTGTATTTTTGTAGAGATGGGGTTTTGCCATGTAGGCCAGGCTGGTTTCGAACTCCTGACCTCAGACAATCTGCCTGCCTAAGCCTCCCAAAGTGCTGAGATTACAGGCATGAGACACCATGCCTGGCCTTTTTTTAATGTTTATTCCACATTGTGTCAGTCCTCACATGTCTCCTGGGATCCATCTGATATGTAATCTGTTCGTTTTCCAGCAGTGATAATTTCATGTAAAATCCCAAATCTGATCTGAAATATTTTCTCTTCTCTTATTATCTTTACATAAATATTAACCATTTTGACATACTGAGATATAATTCAGTTGGTTCATGACTATGCCAGTAGCCCCATTTTTATATACAAATAGACATGCCTAAATCCCGTTTATTTTTTTGTATGCACATTTATTTAATTTTTAACTTTTATTTTAGGTTCAAGCGTACATATGGAGGTTTGTTATATATGTAAATTTTGTGTCATGGGGGTTTGATGCACAGATTATTTTGTCACTCAGGTGATAAGCATAGCACCTGATAGGTAGCTTTTTGATACTCACCATCCTCCCAGCCTCCAACCCTCAAGTAGGACCCAATGTCTGTTGTTCCCATATTTGTGTCCATGTGTACTCAATGTTTAACTCCCACTTATAAGTGAGAACATGTGGTATTTGGTTTCCTGTTCCTGTGTTAGTTTGCTTAGAATAATTTTTAAGCTGGAGCTGGATGGCCTCCAGCTCCATCCGTATTGCTGCAAAGCGCATGATCTTGTTTTTGTTTTATGGCTGCGTAGTATTCCATGGTATATGTGTGCCACATTTTTTTTATTCAGTTCACCATTGATGGGCACCTAGGTCAATTCTGTGTCTTTGCTACTGTGAATAGTGCTGCGATGAACATACGTGTGCGTGTGTCTTCATGGTAGAATGATATTGATATTCCTGTGGGTATATACTCAGTAATAGGATTGCTGGGTCACAGGGTAATTCTCAAGTTCTTTCAGAAATCACCAAACTGCTTTCCATAATGGCTGAACTAATTTACATATCCACCAGTAGTGTATAAGCATTCCCTTTCCTCTGCAACTTTGCCAGCATCTATTTTTTGGCTTTTTAATAATAGCCATTGTGACTGGTATGAGATGGTATCACATTGTAGTTTTGATTTGCATTTCTCTAGGATCAGTGATGTTGAGCACTTTTTCATGTTTGTTAGCTGTGTGTATGTCTTCTTTTGAGAAGTGTCTGTTCATGTCCTTTGCCCTTTTTTTTTTAATGAGGTTGTTTGTTTTTTGCTTGTAAATTTCTTTAAGTTCCTTATACATTCTGGATATTAGACCTTTGTCAGATGCATAATTTGCAAATATTTTTTCCCATTCTGTAGGCTGTCTGTTTAGTCTGCTGATAGTTTCTTTTGCTGTATAGAAACTCTAATTAGGTTCCACTTGTCTGTTTTTGTTTTTGTTGCAATTGCTTTTGGCATCTTCATCATGAAATCTTTGCAAGGTCCTATGTCAGAATGGTATTTCCTAGGTTATCTTTTAGGGATTTTATGGTTTTTAGGTTTTACATTTAAGTCTTTTAACCATCATGGGTTGATTTTTGTTTGTGGTGAAAGGAAGGGGTCCAGTTTCAATCTTCTGCATATGGCTAGTCAGTTATCCCATCACCATTTGTTGAGTAGCAAGTCCTTTCTCCATTGCTTGTTTTTGTTGGCTTTGTCGAAGATCAGACAGTTGTAGCTGTGCAGCTTTATTTCTGAGTTCTCTAACCTGTTCCATTGGCCTGTGTGTCTGTTTTTGTACCAGTGCATGCTGTTTTGCTTACTGTAGCCTTGTAGATGGTTTGAAGTTGGGTAGTGTGGCATCTCCAGCTTCGTTCTTTTTGTGTAGGACTGCTTTTGCTATCCTCCACATAGCTAGTCAATCACAAGTTGTGCTAATTTTTTCTGCTGTTTCTCAAATCTGTCTCTCCTCTCAATTCTCACTACCCCCCTGGTTTTCCAGGCCCTCAACCTCTCTCACCCAAGCTGTGTAGTAGCCTCCTGACTGATCCCCGACACTTCAATGTTACCCTCTCTCCTAAGCTGTGTAGTAGCCTCCGAACTGATCCCTGACACTTCAATGTTACCCTCTCTCCTAAGCTGTGTAGTAGCCTCCTAACTGATCCCCGACACTTCAATGTTGCCCTCTCTCCTAAGCTGTGTGTTAGCCTCCTAACTGATCCCTGACACTTCAATGTTACCCTCTCTCCTAAGCTGTGTAGTAGCCTCCTAACTGATCGCCGACACTTCAATGTTGCCCTCTCTCCCAAGCTGTGTAGTAGCCTCCTGACTGATCCCTGACACTTCAATGTTGCCCTCTCACCCAAGCTGTGTAGTAGCCTCCTGACTGATCCCTGACACTTCAATGTTGCCCTCTCTCCTCACCACTGAAAGACAGCCTACCTGAAACAAAATTATCCTGAGACTTCCCTTCTTAAAATCCCTTTTTGACTCCCTATTGCCTATGAAATAATGTCTGTACTTCTTAATATACTGTGCAGGCATCTCCTGTTACTCCCTGCTCTACATTTGTTACAGCAGTAATAGGTAAATGTTTATAATTTCCCCTGAAGTCCCTCTGCTATTCAATGCTTCCATGTATTTATTCATTATGATCTTTTTCTCTGAAACTCCCTCACCACTTTTTCTCCTGGTTTATTATTTATTGTCCTTCACGCCCAAGCTCAAGCATTATCTTTTTCAGAAAACCTACTTTGAAGTTCCAGAGTGGACCAATGGCCACTTTTAATGCTCCCCATAGTGTTAATCTCTATCTTTTCACTTTAAACATACTTTAAACCTGCTTCCTGAGTATAAAGTTTGTTATAATTTTAATATTTGTATTTTTCTATGTCTTTTTCTTCCCTTTGTGGTTTCTGTTAACTCCTGCTTAAGGTAGTTTGACCCTTCACGTCTTTGTTAAATTTTAGAAATAGCTCATATTTGTCTAAACTTTAACTTTGGGTATCCTGAGAGACCGGAATTGAGATGATTTGCCTGGTTTGTGCTTGGTTCTGGAAGTAGTACCAATCAGGAACCATTCTAGTTAGATTTATTGGTTTGAGGTTTCTTGGACTATGAGTATGGTGTAAATTCAAATTCCAGCGTAAGAGTAAAGCTGGTTAGAAAACATTAGGGAAGACTTAAAATTATTAATGTTTTAAAATCCACTGCCTGCAGACTGATTTGCTTATTGGTTCACTTGTCATATCCTTCCAACTTTGTCTTTTCTACTAAATCTATAACCCATTTTGGTGCCTGGGTTTATGTGAAGGTCTCAGACTCAGTTCCCTACTTTGTCAGGTTCAAATCCTATTAGTCAGTTAACCAGAAAAATTCTAGATCCCCAGGATTGCTGAACAGATTCCCAGGAATGTGTCAGAGCATTTCACAGTCCCCTATTGACATCTCATTCCCAGCTTTTTAAAAAAGAAAATATTTTGATTTTCCTATTGATTGCTGCAATTCCTATTTACTACCTCAGGCAGCCACGATGTTAACTAACAAAGCTCTAGGTTTTTGGTTTTGGCACACTTCCATGGCATCTCTGGCTTCTGTGTTGACTGATGACTTTAGTTTCACCTCTGGATTGTGTGTGCGTGTGTGTAATCATTTTGTACTTCCTTTACATTTTGTGAGTTCAGAAATATATTTAAAAGTGTATTTGGAGCTGGGCACAGTGGCTCATGCCTGTAATCCCTTTGGGAGGCCGAGATGGAAGGATAACCTGAGGTCAGGATTTCGAGACTAGCCTGGCTAACATGGCGAAACCCGTCTCTACTAAAAATACATAAGTTAGCCGGGCATGGTGGCATGCACCTGTAATCCCAGCTATTAGGGATGCTGAGGCAGGAGAATCACTTGAACTTGGGAGGTGGAGGTTGCCGTGAGCCAAGATCACATCACTGCACTCCAGCCTGGACAACAGAGTGAGACTCTGTTTCAAAAAAATGAATACAAAATAAAAAAATAAAAGTGTATTTGGAAGTGATGTCAGTAAAAATGGCAAGCTAGGAACCTTCAAAAATTTCTTATTCATAAAAGCAGCTGGGAACAAAGGAAGCAACTTTTTCAGAACTCTGGAAAATATCCAAAGGGTTGCCTCAATCTTGGGAGCATTTATTGAAGAATGTAGGCTGAATTTTGGTGAGAATACTGCACTTTGTAGTGTTCTTACTTTATGCTCAGCACATCCTCCCACCTCCATGGTAGCCTTGAAAACCAACATCCTACAATCTTGGTGAAAAACAAGCTCCTGGGAACCACAGAAAGGAACAAAATGGGGTTGGGACTCATTCAAAGCCTTATTCCCAGAGAAACATCATTATGTGACCTGACTAGGAGGTCCCAGGAAGACCCCACGCACAAAACTATCTTTATTTGGCCTGACTTAGGCTCCCCCAGCCTTTGTTCAGGGGATATTTGTTAAAGACAATCAGAGGCAATTTTTGAACATCATGGCTACCTGTGGTACAGATAAGTTGAGATACACAATATGCTAACAAAAATGTAAACAAAGGCCGGGTGCGGTGGCTCATGCCTGTAATCCCAGCACTTTGGGAGGCCAAGGCAGGCAGGTCATGAGTTCAGGAGATTGAGACCATCCTGGCTAACATGGTGAAACCCTGTCTCTACTAAAAAAAAATAAAAAAAAATTAGCCAGACGTAGTGGCGGGCGCCTGTAGTCCCAGCTACTAGGGAGGCTGAGGCAGGAGAATGGCATGAACCCAGGAGGTGGAGCTTGCAGTGAGCCAAGATCACACCACTGCAGTCCAGCCTGGATGACAGAGCGAGACTCTATCTCAAAAAAAAAAAAGAAAAGTAAACAAAAGAAAACAGAAAAAAACAAATGCTGAGAGTACTAAACCTAATTGCTGTCAGAAGACATTTCTGTTCATGTCTTCCACCTACAAATTTAACCATCTTTTCCATCTCAACTAAGTACTTATCATGCACTGTAGCTGTAACTTTTGTAGCTTGAGGTTTGACAGCAAAACTGACACAAATTTCTTTGTTCTTCTTCACAATTTTATAGGTAGAGGATTTGTCCTTACTGTAAATCTTAGCAACCTCAGCCTATAATATTTTTCTTTTCTTATGATGTCAGAGACTTTCATCTTTTCACTTAAAGGAAGCACATTGTGGCTTCTCTCTGGCATATCCAAATTGCCAGGATAATTACCACTGCATATTGGGGCAAATATGAAGTGAAATAAAGGTTACTTGTATACAACCCCTGTGATGCCATGATAGTTGGTGTGATAATCAGGATGGCTACTAAGGGTCTAATGAGACTTATTAATCAAGAGTTCTACATGTAGCAAAAATATCCTTCAATGTTGAAGGAGAAATGTAAGACATTAAGCATCTTAAGACATTTAAGACATTCCTTGGTAAACAAAACTAAAAAAATTTGTTGCTTGAAGACATCTCTATGAGAAATACTAATGGGAGTCATTTAGGCTGAAAGGAAAGAATACTAGGTAGTAACTCAAATCCACATGAGGAAATAAAGAGCTGAGAAAGATAACTATATGAGTAAGTATAAAAGGCAGTATAAGCATAAAGCAGTTCTCATAAATGGGTTGATGAACATAAAGCATATGAAGATATGTTTTATATGACATTAACAGCACAATGGAAGAGAGAGGGAATGGATTGACATAGGAAAAAGTTTATGTATACTATTGTAATTAAGTTGGTATTAATATGAACTACATAGTTATAAATCAACATGTTAATTGCAATATCCAGGGCAACAACTAAGAAAACAACTCAAAAATGTAGTAAAGGAAATGACAAAGAAATAAAAATTGTACACTCTAAAACTATTTAGCATAAATCTTACTTTATCGATGATTGTATTAAATGGAAATTTCTCTCAATTTAAAAGGAAGAAATTTGCAGAATGAATTCAAGGATATGATCCTACTACACGCTGTCTATAAGAGACATGCTTTAGACCAAGACTCAAATAGATTGAAAGTAAAAATATAGAAAAAGATATAACAAGCAAACAGTAACCAAAAAACTAAATAAATAAATAAGGAGATGGAATCATGATACAAAATTAGAAAAAAAAAACAGACTTAAAGGGAAAAATTTTAATTAACAACAAAGGAGATTTTATAATAATGAGAATCAATCCATCAAAAATACATAACAGAGCCCCAAAGTGTACATGAAGAAAAAAATGACAGAATTGAAGGGAGAAACAATTCAGCAATCATAGTTGAGGACTTCAATTCCCCACTTTCGTTAACAGCTAGACAATTGGGCAGAAAATCAATAAGAAAATATAAGACTTGAATAATACTATAAACCAACTAGATTTAACAGATATCTGTAGCATTCTCCATCCAACAACAGAGTATACAGTCTCTATAAGTGCACATGGAACATTCTCCAGGAAAGACCATATGCTGGGCAATAAAACAACTCTCAATAAAAGATTTAAATCATACAAAACATGTTCTCAACTGCAATAAAATGAAGTTAGAATAGTAAGAGAAGGAAATTTGGGAAGTTCACAAATATATGGAAATGAAACAATGTACTCTTAATCAATTGGTTATAGGAGAAATCCAAGAGAAATCAGAACATATTTTGAGATGAATGAAAACAATGATTCCACATCTCAAAATTTGTGGAATGCAGCTAATTCCATGCTTAAACGCAAAATTATAGGTGTAAATTCTTACATTAGAGTGGAAGAAAGATATCAATGAATAATTTAACTTTCCACCTAAAGAAACTAGAAAAAGAAGAGCAAACTGAAACCAAAGCAAATAAAGCAAGGATATAATAAATTTTAGAGTGAAAATAAATAAAATAGCAAGCAGAAAAACAATAGAGAAAATAAACAAAACCAAAAGTTATTTGAAAAGATCAACAAAATTGATAGCTTAGCTAGCCGGATCAAGAAAAAAAAGAAAAGAACCCAAAAATGTGGTAAATAGGTTAGGTACATAATAACCATAAAAACCCTAAACCCTTAGATAATCTAGTAAAAATTACGAAAAACCAACAGCTAACATTAAACTTAGTGGTGAAAGTCTTAAAGCTTTTCTCCTAAGATGAGGAACAAGACATGCTTTTTCTTTTTTTTTTAAGTTTTTTTTTTAAATTATTATACTTTAAGTTTTAGGATACATGTGCACAATGTGCAGGTTAGTTACATATGTATACATGTGCCATGCTGGTGTGCTGCACCCATTAACTCGCCATTTAGCATTAGGTATATCTCCTAATGCTATCCCTCCCCCCTCCCCCGACCCCACAACAGTCCCCAAGAGTGTGATGTTCCCCTTCCTGTGTCCATGTGTTCTCATTGTTCAGTTCCCATCTATGAGTGAGAACATGCGGTGTTTGGTTTTTTCTCCTTGTGATAGTTTACTGAGAATGATGATTTCCAATTTCATCCATGTCCCTACAAAAAACATGAACTCATCATTTTTTATGGCTGCATAGTATTCCATGGTGTATATGTGCCACATTTTCTTAATCCAGTCTATCATTGTTGGACATTTGGGTTGGTTCCAAGTCTTTGCTATTGTGAATAGTGCCGCAATAAACATACATGTGCATGTGTCTTTATAGCAGCATGATTTATAGTCCTTTGGGTATATACCCACTAATGGGATGGCTGGGTCAAATGGTATTTCTAGTTCTAGATCCCTGAGGAATCGCCACACTGACTTCCACAAGGGTTGAACTAGTTTACAGTCCCACCAACAGTGTAAAAGTGTTCCTATTTCTCCACATCCTCTCCAGCACCTGTTGTTCCCTGACTTTTTAATGATTGCCATTCTAACTGGTGTGAGATATTATCTCATTGTGGTTTTGATTTGCATTTCTCTGATGGCCAGTGATGATGAGCATTTTTTCATGTGTCTTTTGGCTGCATAAATGTCTTCTTTTGAGAAGTGTCTGTTCATATCCTTCGCCCACTTTTTGATGGGTTTTTTTTTTTTTCTTGTAAATTTGTTTGAGTTAATTGTAGATTCTGGATATTGGCCCTTTGTCAGATGAGTAGGTTGAGAAAATTTTCTCCCATTTTGTAGGTTGCCTGTTCACTCTGATGGTAGTTTCTTTTGCTGTGCAGAAGCTCTTTAGTTGAATTAGATCCCATTTGTCAATTTTGGCTTTTGTTGCCATTGCTTTTGGTGTTTTAGACATGAAGTCCTTGCCCATGCCTATGTCCTGAATGGTAATGCCTAGGTTTTCTTCTAGGGTTTTTATGGTTTTAGTTCTAACATTTAAGTCTTTAATCCATCTTGAATTAATTTTTGTATAAGGTGTAAGGAAGGGATCCAGTTTCAGCTTTCTAAATATGGCTAGCCAGTTTTCCCAGCACCATTTATTAAATAGGGAATCCTTTCCCCATTGCTTGTTTTTCTCAGGTTTGTCAAAGATCAGATAGTTGTAGATATGTGGCCTTATTTCTGAGGGCTCTGTTCTGTTCCATTGATCTATATCTCTGTTTTGGTACCAGTACCATGCTGTTTTGGTTACTGTAGCTTTGTAGTATAGTTTGAAGTCAGGTAGCGTGATGCCTCCAGCTTTGTTCTTTTGGCTTAGGATTGACTTGGTGATGCAGGCTCTTTTTTTGTTCCATATGAACTTTAAAGTAGTTTTTTCCAATTCTGTGAAGAAAGTCATTGGTAGCTTGATGGGGATGGCATTGAATCTATAAATTACCTTGGGCAGTATGGCCATTTTCATGATATTGATTCTTCCTACCCATGAGCATGGAACGTTCTTCCATTTGTTTGTATCCTCTTTTATTTCCTTGAGCAGTGGTTTATAGTTCTCCTTGAAGAGGTCCTTCACGTCCCTTGTAAGTTGGATTCCTAAGTATTTTATTCTCTTTGAAGCAATTGTGAATGGGAGTTCACTCATGATTTGGCTCTCTGTTTGTCTGTTATTGGTGTATAAAAATGGTTGTGATTTTTGTACATTGATTTTGTATCCTGAGACTTTGCTGAAGTTGCTTATCAGCTTAAGGAGATTTTGGGCTGAGACAATGGGGTTTTCTAGATATACATCATGTCATCTGCAAACAGGGACAATTTGATTTCCTCTTTTCCTAATTGAATACCCTTTATTTCCTTCTCCTGCCTAATTGCCCTGGCCAGAACTTCCAACACTATGTTGAATAGGAGTGGTGAGAGAGGGCATCCCCATCTTGTGCCAGTTTTCAAAGGGAATGCTTCCAGTTTTTGCCCATTCAGTATGATATTGGCTGTGGGTTTGTCATAGATAGCTCTTATTATTTTGAGATACGTCCCATCAATACCTAATTTATTGAGAGTTTTTAGCATGAAGTGTTGTTGAATTTTGTCAAAGGCCTTTTCTGCATCAATTGAGATAATCACATGGTTTTGTCTTTGGTTCTGTTTATATGCTGGATTACGTTTATTGATTTGCATATGTTGAACCAGCCTTGCATCCCAGGGATGTAGCCCACTTGATCATGGTGGATAAGCTTTTTGATGTGCTGCTGGATTCGGTTTGCCAGTATTTTATTGAGGATTTTTGCATCGATGTTCATCAAGGATATTGGTCTAAAATTCTCTTTTTTGGTTGTGTCTCTGCCAGGCTTTGGTATCAGGATGATGCTGGCCTCATAAAATGAGTTAGGGAGGATTCCCTCTTTTTCTATTGATTGGAATAGTTTCAGAAGGAATGGTACCAGCTCCTCCTTGTACCTCTGGTAGAATTTGGCTGTGAATCCATCTGGTCCTGGACTCTTTTTTGTTAGTAAGCTATTGATTATTGCCACAATTTCAGATCCTGTTATTGGTCTATTCAGAGATTCAACTTCTTCCTGGTTTAGTCTTGGGAGAGTGTATGTGTCCAGGAATTTATCCATTTCTTCTAGATTTTCTAGTTTATTTGCATAGAGGTGTTTGTAGTATTCTCTGATGGTGGTTTGTATTTCTGTGGGATCGGTGATGATATCCCCTTTATCATTTTTTATTGTGTCTATTTGATTCTTCTCTCTTTTTTTCTTTATTAGTCTTGCTAGCGATCTATCAATTTTCTTGATCCTTTCAAAAAACCAGCTCCTGGATTCATTAATTTTTTGAAGGGTTTTTTGTGTCTCTATTTCCTTCAGTTCTGCTCTGATTTTAGTTATTTCTTGCCTTCTGCTAGCTTTTGAATGTGTTTGCTCTTGCTTTTCTAGTTCTTTTAATTGTGATGTTAGGGTGTCAATTTTGGATCTTTCCTGCTTTCTCTTGTGGGCATTTAGTGCTATAAATTTCCCTCTACACACTGCTTTGAATGTGTCCCAGAGATTCTGGTATGTTGTGTCTTGGTTCTCGTTGGTTTCAAAGAACATCTTTATTTCTGCCTTCATTTCGTTATGTACCCAGTAGTCATTCAGGAGCAGGTTGTTCTGTTTCCATGTAGTTGAGCAGTTTTGAGTGAGTTTCTTAATCCTGAGTTCTAGTTTGATTGCACTGTGGTCTGAGAGACAGTTTGTTATAATTTCTGTTCTTTTACATTTGCTGAGGAGAGCTTTACTTCCAACTATGTGGTCAATTTTGGAGTAGGTGTGGTGTGGTGCTGAAAAAAATGTATATTCTGTTGATTTGGGGTGAAGAGTTCTGTAGATGTCTATTAGATCCGCTTGGTGCAGAGCTGAGTTCAATTCCTGGGTATCCTTGTTAACTTTCTGTCTCGTTGATCTGTCTAATGTTGACAGTGGGGTGTTAAACTCTCCCATTATTATTGTGTGGGAGTCTAAGTCTCTTTGTAGGTCACTCAGGACTTGCTTTATGAATCTGGGTGCTCCTGTATTGGGTGCATATATATTTAGGATAGTTAGCTCTTGTCAAATTGATCCCTTTACCATTATGTAATGGCCTTCTTTGTCTCTTTTGATCTTTGTTGGTTTAAAGTCTGTTTTATCAGAGACTAGGATGGCAACCCCTGCCTTTTTTTGTTTTCCATTTGCTTGGTAGATCTTCCTCCATCCTTTTGTTTTGAGCCTATGTGTGTCTCTGCACATGAGATGGGTTTCCTGAATACAGCACACTGATGGGTCTTGAGTCTTTATCCAATTTGCCATTCTGTGTCTTTTAATTGGAGCATTTAGTCCATTTACATTTAAAGTTAATATTGTTATGTGTGAATTTGATTGTGTCATTATGATGTTAGCTGGTTATTTTGCTCGTTAGTTGATGCAGTTTCTTCCTAGTCTCCACGGTCTTTACATTTTGGCATGATTTTGCAGCGGCTGGTACCGGTTGTGCCTTTCCATGTTTAGGGTTTCCTTCGGGAGCTCTTTTAGGGCAGGCCTGGTGGTGACAAAATCTCTCAGCATTTGCTTGTCTGTAAAGTATTTTATTTCTCCTTCACTTCTGAAGCTTAGTTTGGCTGGATATGAAATTCTGGCTTGAAAATTCTTTTCTTTAAGAATGTTGAATATTGGCCCCCACTCTCTTCTGGCTTGTAGAGTTTCTGCCGAGAGATCCGCTGTTAGTCTGATGGGCTTCCCTTTGTGGGTAACCCGATCTTTCTCTCTGGCTGCCCTTAACATTTTTTCCTTCATTTCAACTTTGGTGAATCTGACAATTATGTGTCTTGGAGTTGCTCTTCTCGAGGAGTATCTTTGTGGTGTTCTCTGTATTTCCTGAATCTGAATGTTGGCCTGCCTTGCTAGATTGCAGAAGTTCTCCTGGATAATATCTTGCAGAGTGTTTTCCAACTTGGTTCCATTCTCCCCGTCACTTTCAGGTACACCAATCAGATGCAGATTTGGTCTTTTCACATAGTCCCATATTTCTTGGAGGCTGTGTTCGTTTCTTTTTATTCTTTTTTTCTCTAAACTTCCCTTCTTGCTTCATTTCATTCATTTCATCTTCCATCACTGATACCCTTTCTTCCAGTTGGTCACATCAGCTCTTGAGGCTTCTGCATTCTTCACATAGTTCTCGAGCCTTGGCTTTCAGCTCCGTCAGCTCCTTTAAGCGCTTCTCTGTATTGGTTATTCTAGTTATACATTTGTCTAAAGTTTTTTCAAAGTTTTCAACTTCTTTGCCTTTGGTTTGAATTTCCTCCTGTAGCTCGGAGTAGTTTGATCGTCTGAAGCCTTCTTCTCTCAACTCATCAAAGTCATTCTCCGTCCAGCTTTGTTCCATTGCTGGTGAGGAACTGCGTTCCTTTGGAGGAAGAGAGGCGCTCTGCTTTTTAGAGTTTCCAGTTTTTCTGCTCTGTTTTTTCCCCATCTTTGTGGTTTTAACTACTTTTGGTCTTTGATGATGGTGTTGTACAGATGGGTTCTTGGTGTGGATGTCCTTTCTGTTTGTTAGTTTTCCTTCTAACAGACAGGACCCTCAGCTGCAGGTCTGTTGGAGTTTGCTAGAGGTCCACTCCAGACCCTGTTTGCCTGGGTATCAGCAGCGGTGTCTGCAGAACCACGGATTTTCATGATCTGCGAATGCTGCTGTCTGATTGTTCCTCTGGAAGTTTTGTCTCAGAGGAGTACCAGGCTGTGTGAGGTGTCAGTCTGCCCCTACTGGGGGGTGCCTCCCAGTTAGGCTGCTCGGGGGTCAGGGGTCAGGGACCCTCTTGAAGAGGCATTCTGCCTGTTCTCACATCTCCAGCTGCGTGCTGGGAGAACCACTGCTCTCCTCAAAGCTGTCAGACAGGGACATTTAAGTCTGCAGAGGTTACTGCTGTCTTTTTGTTTGTCTGTGCCCTGCCCCCAGAGGTGGAGCCTACAGAGGCAGGCAGGCCTCCTTGAGCTGTGGTGGGCTCCACCCAGTTCCAGCTTCCTGGTTGCTTTGTTTACCTAAGTGAGCCTGGGCAATGGCGGGCGCCCCTCCCCCAGCCTCGCTGCCGCCTTGCAGTTTGATCTCAGACTGCTGTGCTAGCAATCAGCCAGACTCCGTGGGCGTAGGACCCTCCGCGCCAGGTGCCGGATATAATCTCCTGGTAGGCCGTTTCCTAAGCCCGTCAGGAAAGCACAGTGTTCGGGTGGGAGTGGCCCGATTTTTTAGTTGCCGTCTGTCACCCCTTTCCTTGAGCAGGAAAGGGAACTCCCTGACCCCTTGCGCTTCCCAAGTGAGGCAATGCCTCGCCCTGCTTCGGCTGGCGCCCGGTGCGCTGCACCCACTGTCCTGTGCCCACTGTCTGGCACTCCCTAGTGAGATGAACCGGGTACCTCAGATGGAAATGCAGAAATCACCCATCTTCTGCGTCGCTCACGCTGGGAGCTGTAGACCGGAGGTCTTCCTCAAGACATGCTTTCTCTATTCAACTTTGTACTGGAGATTCTAGCCAGGACAAGTAGACAAAAAAAAAAAAAAAAACCAACAACAAAAAAGAAATAAAAAAAAATAAAAAACATCTAGATTGGAATGGAAAAAGGGAAACTCTATTTTTTGCAGATAAATAATGTTGTATATAGAAAATCTAAGGAACCCACAACAACAACAAACCTGCTGGAGCAACAACTGAGTTCACAAAAGATATAAGATCAGTGTGCAAAAAAATCAGTTATATTTAGAAACATTAGCAATGAGTAGGCTCAAAATGAAATTCAGAAAGTAATTTTATTTACAATAGCATTAAAAAATAAGACAAAAACAAAAGAAATGTAAGACTACAAAACATTATTGAAAGTGATTAAGACCTAAATAAATGGATACACATTCTGTATTTATTGAATGGAAGACATTACTATTAAGATGACAGTACTCCACAAATTGATATACATATTCAACTCAGTTCCTATCAAAATCCTAGCCTCTCTTTTTGCAGAAATTGACTTGCTGATCTAAGATTCGTTGGAAAATGCAAGGGACTCTGAATAACCAAAACAATCTTGAAGAAGAACAATGAAGTTGCAGAGTCCACACTTTATTATTTCAAAACTTACTATAAAGCTATAGTGGTTAAAGTTACATAGTACTAGAATAAGGATAGACATGTAGATCAATGGAATAGAATTGAGAGTCCAGAAGTAAATCCATACATTTAAGGTCAATTGATTTTCCACAAGGGTACCAAGACTATTGAGTGGAAAAGAACAGTCTCTTCAGCAAATGGTGCTGGAACAACTGGATATCCACATACAAATGAATGAAGTTAGATCTCTTTCTCACATCATACAGAAAAATTAACCTCAAATGGAAGAAGTATCTAAATGTAAGATCCCAAACTATGCTCTTAGACAAAAACATAGGTATACATTTTTTTATGATATTAGTAATGATTTCTTTTTCTTCCTCTCCTTTTATGTGGAACAGGAAAGCTAGAGGGGTTTAGAGTTGTCTTATTGCTTTTCCCCTATGTCAGACAAGGCCTTGATAAAGCAGTTTTTCTTTAGAGCAGGTCTTTCACACAGAGAATAGAATGCTCTGGGCATATTTCAAAATGGTTGCTATACCCACTCACTCTCTCTATCCCCCAATTAGGGCATATTTTGAAATGGTTGCTTTTCCCTTTTCCTTGTGTAAAGAGCCTGAGGAAATTTTCTTCAGCCTTCATCATGAGAACCTGGTGGGGTTTCTGGAAGTAAAATTCATGAAAGTCTAAGGGGCTCCCAAGACGGGACTCCAACAAGCTTTTAACTCTCAAGCGAGTCCACACTCAGCCACCAGTAATTTATTGATTACCATTGAAGTGTTCCTACCAATTACTGGCTCTGTGGCTTCTGCTCTCAGGTAAACTGTGATTTTCTATAGTCACCCATCTCTCTAGTTTTTGAGGAAGTGGTTTCCCTGTGACCTGTATTCTCCGACAGATCTAAGAAAAGTTGTTGATTTTCAGTTTGATTATCTTTTTTTCTGTTGTGAAGATGAGAGTGATGACTTCCAAGTTCTCTGCGTGTTGGAGTGGGAACTGGAAGACCTAATTAACTTCTTAAGAAACAGTCAAACTGTTTTCCACAGTGGATCTAGCACTTTACATTCGTGGCATTGTATGAGAGTTTCAGTTTCTCTCTATCTTTGTCAACACGCCATCTTTCTAATTTTAGATATTCTAATAGGTATCTAGTGGTTTCTTATTGTAGTTTTAATGTGCAGTTCTCTAATAGCTAGTGATGATGACCATTTTTTCATTTGCTTATTTGCCAGTTGCAAATCTTTATTAGTGAAGTATCTGTGCACGTTTTGCCCATTTTTAAAAAGTTGGGTTGTTTTCTTACAATTGAAGTTTATTTTTTCTTATACTCGAAATTTTAATTGACACATAATAAATTGTTCATATTTATGAAGTATAATGTGATGTTTCAGTACATTTTACATTGTATAATGATCAAATCATGGTAATTAGCATATCCATCGCCTTAAACATTTACCATTTCTTTGATGTAAGAACATTCAAAATCCTCTCTTCTAGCTAGAATATGAATGTATTTTAAATGTACAATTATTTGTTTTCTCACAATCCTATAAAATGATAGCTTGAGTCAATGAAGTATCCCCCCAAGTCCTATCAACCTTGTCTATTTTAGTGAAATTTAATATTGCTAGACAACACTAGACAAACATAGTTATTCAGAGAGGATACCTGAGCCCTCTGGTTATTCTTTCTAACCCACAAAGGAAGCTGAACACTTGATGTAAACTTCTTCATCAGAGTAAATAGGAAGAATCCCCTCCGTTACATACAAAAGAAAAAATAACTGGAGAGATAGTCTCTGCTCTGAGGTTATTATCCTGTGGTCTTTGGTTTTGGGACATTCTCCCTCACCCCATGCCCTTCTCCCTCATCTTTAATGAGTATCTGTACGTATGGCAGAAGAGCATGTTTTTAAGTCTCTGCAGTTTGGGGCCAAGCTCGTTCTATTCCCCACTCTACAAGAATCACAAGAGCACCAGGATTCTGTTTGGGGTTGCCATGGACACAGAGTTCTTATTACAGAACTGACTTATTCTCAATACAAGGTAAAGACCTAGAGGTGAGGTCTCTGATCAGGGGAGTCCCATCCCATCCTCTGCCCTCTCTGTTGGCTAATGCTGTCCTCTCATCCTCATCAGGAGAATTAAAATCATGTAAAGTTTTGGCGGGGGAACTAGAAGGTGGTCTCTGGGGCCCATAGACAGGAAAGTTTGCTTATACCCAGCTGGTGGGACCACTAATTGACATTCCTTTCCCCTCCCAGGGACCTTACAGAGTCCCCTCATCCTCAGGGTACTGAGGGACAACCAGTGGGTGTAAGGCCAAACAGCAACAACCTTGTTACTTGCCAGGAATTGGGTCAAGATTTGATTTAACAAGCTTGGTTTTGGGAACTAAAAAATGAAAAAAGAAAAGCCATAATCTTTAAAGGCAACAGGAGAGAAAACTGCTAACAGGATCTTGATTAAATTTCTCCGTCTTAGAGAATGTTGTGCTGAAGACACAAGACCTCAGACTTGTGTTATTCTAGCAGCTGAACAGACCCCAGGCTCTTCTGACTGGCAATGGCACTGGAAGCAGTCTGATCTGTAGGTAAGCAGGTCCAGGGCTTACAGGGAGAAACTCCCAGAAATCCAGCTCTGCCTTGGGTTGCCCTGGTTCACGTCCAAAGACGTGCTTAGGCCACATCTCTGGAGCACAAGGTGGTAGACTGAGAGCTTTGATATTTCTACTCCTACTGCAGATGAGCTGGTATAACTCCGAAGGTATGGAATTTGCTGTTGTCTGTGACCCAGCAAATAGAAATAGAAAAATAATTAGATAGAAAAATAATAGAAATAGAAAAAATTTAAAAAACAAACCAAGCCTCATTCTATGCCTGTTAATGTCCTTAAAAATATGACATTTTAGGCAGTGTGATAATATGCATATACTGGTCACTTTAATCTTTCCTACAGGGGCAGCTGGTTGCCCTAATGGTGGATGCTGTGTTCAAGGATGGTGAGCTAGTGTTCAGCTCAGGAAGCCACTCCACAGAGATGGCCACCAAAAGGGCTTCAGTGGTCCCATCTCAATTAACACCTGAAACATTGTCAATTATTACAGTGAAGGTCACAACTGGGTTATTATTAGTGAGATTGGTGGCTTACAAAGCAGCATGATGGATGTTACAATTATATGACATTTTAAGATCTGTGAATCAACTAACGTGTTTTGGAGACAGCCCACCCTCGCATAAACAGGATACAGGTGTATGAGGGTGGCCTGTAGTGTATATCTAGAGACGACACCCAAGGCTTGATCCTCATATGGTCCTATCTCCAGGAAGGTTTAGGAAGATTTTGGCCTCTGGAACATTAGGAATCTGTTGAGAATGAAGCTTTCATGCTTGGAGCACCTAAAGTACAGAAAGCTTACAAAAGCTTATGTACTGTGCCTGCTTGCTACTGAATGTTTTGTTAAATGAATATCTGTATGTGTGGCAGATTTGGTCACAGACCTACTTTTCATTATAACCTGTAGCATGATTATAAAGGTGTAGCTAACCTTCACCTAACTCAAACTTCTGTAGTTGCTCCTATCTACCAAAAAGCATTTAAGAATTCTGCATGACCACTTTAGTTTAGGACAGTTTGCAATTCTCCCCTTCCTTAGAGGGCAATTTAGCTAGCTACTTATTCATGTCCCATGAGGGAAGTCATTCTGTGCCCCAAAGCAGCTTATCAAAGTATTATTTCAGACTTCATGCAATACTCTCCCTGAAAGGAGTTCAGGTAACATCTGTGGATGTCTTGTGCCCTTTTTGGAGATTAGTTTCCCAAGGAACTTGCTTAGCAATCCTGGCTTGTCACCTGAATCTGGAGTAATTTGAGTGTCTTCCAGTTCTCTTCCTCATTAGAGGATGTCTGAAAAATCCAGTAATCATTTAATAAGGCTGCTTATGTCAGAAACTCAAATTCTTATCTTTTTGGTGTTTTGAACATTTTCCCGTTATGATTTATTAGTGTATTCTGCATAGACAATCCAATTATTCATCCTGCTGAAAAGTAGCGGATGCCTGTAGATGCCTTTCTTTTTGTAAAAGGTATTGTTTTTCCTGAGACCTGGATGAATTTCCGGGAGCCATTCAAGGACATGAGAACACCCACTTAGAACTTGAAAGGTTCCCCTCATGGCCCTCAGACCAGGCTAACGAGATTTGATAATTTGAACTCTGGCATTCCTTTCCTCACAGGCTGAAAGAATAGCACAATATTAATGTCTATCTGTGCTTAAAGGTTTGAGCTATTGATCAGAGTCCAAAATTAGTGTGTGTAGGAAAACTTTTCTTAAAGACATAAAAAGATACCATTTAATATATTGTTTCCAAAATGTGTTTCTCACACATTTCCACTGTGAGAAAGAGGTTCTGTGGTCAAATAAGTTAAGAAACCTCAGCACACTCTTAGAGAATCCCAGTTTTTAGCAGCAGCAAAAAAATGTGTGTGATCAGTTTCTTAAACTTATTTAAACGTTTGAAAAGTTAGAAAATTGTGGCGAAGAGCATTAATTCTTGAATCTTGGGAGTGTATTACCTTGATGAGAATGTTTGTGTATTTGAAACTGAAAATATGTATCCGTTTATATTGCCACATACTGATTTTTATGGCATAATATATGGTGTAGAGAGTAGGTTGTCTAAAAACCAATATTTGCAAAATGCTGAATATTCAGCATGGTTTTATGAAGTTGACAGATGTGGAGTGTATTTTGCATGTGTCTTGACTTACAGATGAGGAAATGAAGTTGCAGAGAGATTAAATTAGCCAAGCCAGGGGTTTCGGTGCTAGGAAGTCTTGATATTGTAAAATATAGCCATATAACTTTAAAAAAATGAATCCAGACAAAAAGAAAACAAAATCATTGTAAACACATAATCCACTTTAAGTTCACAAAATGTTTTAAACATAATTAAGGCTATGCTTGACTTACCTACTTGTTTATTTCCTACCAAGGATGACCAGGAACTAGCCATTGATATGGAAACATTCATTATTCTTACATTTTCTTTCTTTTTTCTGTGTCTTTTCTCTCTGTCTGTCTGTCTCTCTCTCTCTCTCTCTCTCACACACACACACACACACACACACACACACACACACAGTCTCAGAAGTACTAGTGCTATATCCTGAAATTGTTTCTTTAGTTCAAAATTCCTCTGATTTTATTTTTTGTGTCCTGAAATACTGTTGAGATTAACATCCTGATTGCCTTCCAAAATATCTGACTTTATTTTTTGTATGTGCTTTTTACTCTTTGGTAGAGTTATGGATTCACTAACAGATTCTACTGTATGCTCTGACAACTATGACCACAATGGATGAGTTGACTGATCTAAGTGGTGACAAATACTGGGAGCATCAATGGCAATAACAGCTTTCTATCAGAGACTTTAAGCATCTTTAGGTAACATTGTTTTTGAACCAGAGTGGAAAAAATAAGATCAGGTCAGAAGAGGGATGCTTGGTACTCAAAGATTGTTTGTGACCCCAAGTAATTAGCAGCCAAAACCTTAGAAAACTATCAGAATGCCTGTGTATGAGACTCTCTGAAGAGTGATCCAAAAGAGGAGAGAATCCTACTTGGAGAAAGAAGGTGGTAGCATTGGACAGGCAGCAGAGGAGCCCTCAGCAGAAAGAAAGGAACTAAGAGACCCTGTATCTGTCCCTCACCCTTCAGAGCTGGTGCCCCAAACTCAAAGCCATCATCATATTGGATGGAGCCCCTGCCTCAGGTTTGTCACTTGATCCTATTTGAGGGGAAGCAAAAGATATCTGTGACTCATGAAGAGCATAAAGGTAGTGGAGGGACTTGATAATTAGGAAATCAAAATGGGCAAGAATAATGTGTGCCTACAAATGGAACATGAATTTGAAGCAAATTTAAGTTAAATTTGCTGCCACACATGATGATCAGGTTCAGTAATAAAGAGCTGTATTTAAATCTTGATTCATTAAATTTTTTTGAGAGTCCTAAACAATTTTTATTACCAACACATAAAGACTTCTTTCTAGAGAAAAATGAAGTACCAGGTGCCAAATAACAGATTTACATGAGAATTTTTAGGGACAACACATTGTAATTTGTAGTGCAATCATAGCCAATTTGAACCAAAAAAAAAAGTCATATATGCATTTATGTTGTTTCTTACTATTTACCTTTCAATCCTTTGCACTGACCCCAATGAATTGGCATCAGAAATCTGTGCTGGAGTCAACAATGAAAGGTGATGTCATAATATATATTGGAGATGGGAGGAATTCAGGTTTGTGAAATTCAGTCTCAGAATTATTCATGGGAAAATAGTTTTCTGGACACTGATTCTAAAATTCTTTCTAAAAAGTTAGGTCTTCAGTAAGTCATATTTACCATATCTTTTAGATTCAAGGAATTTTGTTGTTCAAATAAATTGTCATATCACCACTCCATGTGGCAAATCTCTAATATATTTTTGCATTTGATGTTTAAAGTAAAATACAGCAACCTTACATAGAGCTTTATAGCAAGCTTCGTGTGTTCAAATATAATTGGTACTTTTATAGCCAATGCTGTTTGTGTTATACTCAGAAAGTTATTTCTTATCGTAAGATTACAAATATAGTCACCAAAATTTCTTTTATATTTTGAATTAATTTTCTACATTTAAATAATATAAGTGCTGCTGCTGTTGTTACTATTCCCTTTTAACATCTCCCCAAATTAAGTGTTTTATTCTATACACTTTATGAGATGCCAGCTTAACAATACCCTTAATATGGCCCAAGGATTCTACAAAAGGAAATGCTTGTGTGTTTGTCAAAAGTGTTTTCCGACTGGGCATGATGGCTCAAGCCTGTAATCCCAGCACTTTGGGAGGCTGAGTCAGGAGGACCACGAGGTCACGAGTTTGAGACCAGCCTGGCCAATATGGTAAAACCCCGTCTCTACTAAAAATACAAAAATTAGCTGGGCATGGTGGTGCACGCCTGTAGTCCCAGCTACTCGGGAGGCTGAGGCAGAAGAATCACCTGAATCCGGGAGGCAGAAGTTGCAGTGAGCTGAGACAGCACCACTGCACTGCAGCCTGGGCGACAGAGTGAAACTCTGTCTCAAAAAAAAAAAAAAGTGTTTCCCATGCAGATTATCTATTCACCACTTGCAGATTTGAAGTTTACTAAGCATATGTGATATCTAAAATTCATTTGAAGAATAATTTTCAATGCCAAAAATGTTTAAAAGTGGGATATAGGAAGATGATGCAAAGATGGAATCTCCAAATATTTCCATTTTCACCAGGAGGACTTAATAGAATGTCTAACAGCTATTTTTAGATATTTTTGAAATGTGAGAGGGGTGAGTTAGTTAACAAAAAGTAGACTATGAGATTAAAATGTCTATTCACTCTAAAATCTCAGCATTCACTTTCTTATTGTCAAGTTATTCATCAGACTCTTTTCAGAGACAACCTAAATGCAAGCTCGTAGAATATTACAACTTCTTTTATATGAGATGACAGGAAATAATTTCTTGGCCTTTTAAAGGATAGATGAGGGATTTGAATACCACTTTCAGATTAAGTAACTCCTCTGTTGAATATTACACTGTTTTATGGTTCATATCTCTATTGTGGTTGAGAGGTATTGCCAGATTTATTCACTGACAAGTAAATATTATTCAGTTTATAATTAGTATCCACTTTAGGGGGAGATACTTTCAGTCTATGTTAAAACTATCTTCAATGTTCAGTATCCTGTTCCACATAAAACTTTCATGCACTAGTTTTAGCATTCATTGATTTTTATGTGAATCAGTTATAACTGATTGTTACAAAATGGTGATTTTTTTTTAAGTAGTTTTTCTGTGTTTAATAAGTATCATTCTATTATAAGGAGAACTATTCCTACCCCTATTTATTCACTATTACTATGAACTTATAAATTCTTACATTATTTCAATGAATTACAATCCTTTCTGTCATTATTTATTTTGTTGTTTAAATGGTCCCATATTTGGCCAGTGGGACTCCCTAAAAGCTCGCCCCTGTGTCCTTTTGACTTGACATGTTCCCATCACTTTTTGAGCATTTCCCCAGCCCTGGAATCAGCCATTTACCCAAAGAACCTGATGCCCTTTAGAAACCAATATTTTGCATTTGGTATGCTCATTGCCATTGGCTCATTGCTACTTGTAGGCCTTTTTAATACATAGATGAGAGTACAGATATACATATTGACATATACAGATATATGCATATATGCAACAATTTTAATATGTTTAATATACAGTATATACATTTATATGTGTTCTGGTAAACTATGTATTATTGTTTTGCCTGGACAATGTGTGTTTGTTTTTAAATTTACTTAAATGGTATTAAGCGGTATCTCATTTTATTAGTTTTTTGCTCAGAACATAAGATTATTCTTCTTGTGTATACCTTTAGTTGTTGCTTTTAACTGGTATGAAAAATTCCACAGCATGCATCCCCTAGTGAGGAACACATATATTGCTTCCTACCATTTGCCTTCACAAAGACTGCCGCCAAATGATTATCCTTATGCCAGACCCCTACAAGCCTGTTTGAGTATTTCTGTGGGAACATGAAACTGGACTTGATGGGCCATGGGACTGCATATTTTGAATTTGACTGAATACTGCCTATTGCTCTCACAATGGTTATACCAGTCTGCATGTCATCAACAATGCATGATGGTTCCTACACATACACATTCACAACAACACTTGACATAATCAAACTTTCTAATTTATATAATCAAATAGATGGTAACATATTGCATTATGTTTTACTTTGCATTTATGTGATAACTCATGAGTTTGAGCATCCTTTTATGTTCTTATAGCATTTGGGATTTCTTCTGTAATGGTCCATTCATGAACTTAGCCCATTTTTCCACTAGTGTTCCTATCTTTGTCTTGTTAATTTACATGTGCTCTTTTTGAATATTTTATATTTTAGAATAAGTTAATCAAATTCATTTTAAAATTATGTTTAATTTTCAAAGTGATTATATTACATTTGTAAACAATTTAGCAAGTAACAAAACATGGTGCTATTGTTTGGAGGTTTGTACCCCCAAACCTCATGTTAAAATTCGATCCCCAGTGTTGGAGGTGGGGCCTAATGGAAGGTGTTTGGAAGATGAATAGATTAATTCCCTCCCTGGGAGTGAGGGTGAGTGAGTACTCACTCTATTAGTTCTTGCAAGAGCTGGTGGTTTAAAAAGAGACCGGCAGCTTCCCCCACGTCGCTTCCCCTCTTGCCATTTGATCTCTGCACATGTCAGTTCCCCTTCATCTTTCACCGTAAATGGGAGCAGCCTCAGAAGCAGATGTTGGTGTCAGGCTTCTTGTGCAGCACACAACTGTGAGCCAAAGAAACCTCTCTTCTTTATAAATTACCCAGCCTCAGGTATCCCTTATGGCAACACTAAACAGACTCAGATGCAAAAGTTTGGACTATCTTTTGAATAGTCCAAACTATTCAAAAGTTTGGACTATCGCTTTATGTATTCAAATCATCCTTCATGTCAGTTTTAGACATTGAAGTTATGTTCTCCAATAGGTCATCTGCCTGTTAGCTTTGGCATTGTTGTTCTTCATTCTCTTCATGACGGAACTTTTTGCCTTATTATTTTACTTTTGAAGTTTGAAATTTTCCCACTTTCAGTCTACAAAAGTAATTTCTAATCCTCATAGTTTTAATTTACACATTTAATGCTTTAATCTACTTAGAGTCTACCCTTAAATATGGTGTTAGGTAGGGATTTGGTTTCATTTTTCTCCCAATGGTAGGACGATTTTCCAAATACCATCTATGAAACAGTTCATCCTTTTTCCTTGTTTATATAATCATCATCAATGACATATATCTACATAGGTTTATCTCTGAGCTCAATATTTTCCTCCATTGATACTTATGGCATCCCTACACCTTTTTTTATTACCGTGATTAGTTAAGTTATTAATGGAGCCTTTATATGTTGACATAGATTTTGTAGTAAGTATGTCAATATTCTAAAAATTTTTGAAAAATACCTATGTGGGCCCTGTGGTGTTTGGGAGAGGGAAGGACTTTAAATTCTAGGTTGATTTCTTTGTTACTTACTTGAGTATTCTACTTCTATGTAAATATCTTTTCTTGCACTAATGTTAGTGTTTTATATTTGTCTAGGAATTTTTCCATTCCATCTAAGTTTTCACATTTATTAGCATATAATTGAATAATCTCATTTTAAAAAATTTTAGTTGTGTTCTAGTTATGCTCCCTTCTTGTACATTTTATTTGGATATTCACTCTTTTTGTTCTTGATTATTATTGCCACAGCTCTATTGTAGTAATCTTTTCAAAGAGACATATTTTTGTTTTCTTAATCTTCTCCATGGTTTTTTCTTCTCCAGTTCACTGATTTATGCTTACCTTATGTTTTGCTTCCTTGTTACTTCATAGGGTTTGCCCTGTGCCCCTTTTCCAACCTCTGTACTTAAATGTGTACTCTTTGCTTTTAACCATCTCGACTTCTTATTTATGTTTATATATCAGTAAATGTTCTTCTAAATATTGCTTCATTGTATCCTACAAACTTTGTCATGTTATTATCAATCAGTTCTTTTTTTTTTTTTTTTTTTTTTTTCTGAGACAGAGTCTCGCTCGGTCACCCAGCCTGGAGTGCAGCGGTGTGATCTCGGTTCACTGCAAGCTCTGCCTCCTGGGTTCACGCCATTCTCCTGCCTCAGCCTCCTGAGTAGCTGGGACTACAGGCGCCCGCCACCATGCCCAGCTAACTTTTTTGTATTTTTAGTAGAGACAGGGTTTCACTGTGTTAACCAGGACAGTCTCGATCTCCTGACCTGGCGATCCACCCGCCTCGGTCTCCCAAAGTGCTGGGATTACAGGCGTGAGCCACCGTGCCCGGCCAATCAGTTATCTTAGTATTTAAAATATTTTGTGATTTCCCTTTTAACACAACAGTTATTCAGTAATGTGTAATTTAGTTTCAAATGTGGATTTTTAAAAAATAATCATATTACAGTATATTCAGAGAACACCAATATGATATTGATCCTGTGGACTTTATCCTGTGGAAGCTTTCTTTATGGGATAGAGAGCTATGATGTTGGTCTGTCGTTGTGCCTTCATAGGTCTTTTGCTCTTTCTAGAAGGTCTTAGAATTTTCTCTTTATCTCCATTAGTTACTTAAAGTTGATTTATTTCTTCTTTCTTGAATTCTGGGAAATTTATCATCATAAATTTTCACATTTTATTTTGCATTTTTAGTTTTCATTTCTTCTTAGATTTCCATATTCTAGATGTTAGATGGCTGTTTTTATCCTCCATAACATTTGTCTTTTCTTTAGTATGTTCTCTTTATTCTTTTCTACTATTTTCTGGGTAAGTTTCTAATCTTCTAACACTAAATTAATTAGCTTTTCACATGTATCCAAACTACTATTTTTCCCTCAACAATTTATATGTTTTGGCAGTTATACTTTTACAGTTAAGGCTTTCTCTTTTATTCTTTCTTATGACTCCCATTCTCATTTCATGTTTCATCATCTTCCTTTGTGTCCTCATATCCTTAAGAATATTTGTCATGCTTACTTTAAAATCTCGGTCAGTGTGTTCCAGTAGTTTTGCTACAGTTGGTATGCTGTTGTTCAGCTTGTTGTATTTCTTTTTCAGTAGTTGTATTACTCAGGTATCTAGTCATGTTGGCTTGTGAACTCAGATTTCTTGTGGCTGTTAACTACTCTGGTCATTTGTATCGGGGAAGGACTGAAGGACAATCTCAGTCTGCTGCTGTTCTGGCAGCATAATTATAAATAGCACCTACTTTTTGTTTTCAAAAGTGTCCTGGTTTGAGCAGGAATTATATAGTCAGTCTCACTGAAATCTAGGACGTAAGCTGTGTCATTGTCAGTAAGTTTAAAATGAAGGGAAGTGATGTGCCCCAGGGTAGAGAGTCTCAGGAACCATGAAACACTGACCAGGCAACTCCTCTGGGTTGTGAAAAGGAAAAACTTTAGACAAGGTAAATTTAACAGAGTTTAATAGTGCAAGAATGATTCGTGAGTTGGGAAGCTTTTAGAACCAGAACAAGTTGGAAGAACTGCAAGCTGGCAATGTGGCCAGACAGCATTATGGACAGAAAACGGAAGTGAGGTCCAGAAACAGCTTTGTTGGTTACAACTGGTTACAGCTGGATGTTTTGTCTTGTTCGAATCTGTCAGCCACCCGCAATTGACTGAAGCTCAGCTGCTGTAATTGACTGAGACACAGCTATCTGTTACAAGTGTATATTCTATTCATAATTATGCTGTTAGTTTACACACTAGGTTAGCTTGCAGTTTGTTGCATAAGGACTCAAGTACAGAGGCAACCTCAGGGAAAATTTCGTTTAATTAAACAACTATATCACCTTGAAGCGCCTGAACAAAGCAGCATTGGAGGAGACAGTCTCTCTGGTTTGTAACCTGGGCTTCGGAGATGGAGGCAGGTGGAGGAGTGAAGGCCCAAGGATGGCTCTTCAGCCCTTCCCTGTTTTCATCAGCTAGCCTAATGCTCTCCTAATTTTACCGTAACTACTCCCGGTTAGTTGCTGTTGTCGTCTACGGAGACAGGCAAGGATGGTTACTATTGTTTCCAAATGGCTAAATTGCATGTTTGTTTGTTTGTTTGTTTTCTTCAGAACGGCTAATTTATTAGTTGTAGGGTTATTGTAGCTAATTTGAATAAAAATCAAGCCTACACATTCACATGGTATTTGATTGTATACAACTTAGTTTAGTTCTTTAGCTCGACCCCATGGGATATCACTAACCCATGATCATCAGTGAGAGTGAAATGATATCACTAGCCTATAATGGAGTCATCAGTAAAAGGCATTGTGCGTGTGTGTGTTCATAAAGATACACACAAATGTTAACTATAGAGTTTCTTGGACACTGTTTCTAAAGTACTGGTAGTTTCAGCTTCTGTATGTAACATCCTGTTCTTTCTGGGTCTAGTTGGATACAAAATAAATAGGTCACAAGAAGTCTACTTCTTCCTAGCTGAGTTGACTAGTAGCCAAAACTTTTAGAAAACTGTTGGATTGCCTGTGTATGAGACTGTACCAGGTTGGGCTATATTAGTTTCTAGGGCTGCTTTAACAAAGTATCACAAACCAAGTGGCTTAAGCAAAAATTAATCATCTCATAGTCCTAGAGACTAGAAATCTGAAATTGAGGTTGTCAGTAGGGTTGGCTTTTTATGACGGCTGTAAGAGAATCTGTTTGATACCTCTTTGCTAGCTTTTGCTGGTTGCTGGTAATCTTTGGCATTCCTTGGCAGATAGACTCATCACCCAGATCTCTGCCTTCTTCTTACCATAGCTTTCTTCCTGTGTGTGTTGCTGTGTGCAAGTTTTTCCTTTTTATAATGGTAACAGTTATATCAGATTATGCCTACACCAGTATGACCTCATCTTAATCACATTGGTGGCAGTGACTTCATTTCAAAATACTGTCACATCATGAGTTACAGGAATTAAAACTTCAAATACTGGATTTTCAGAAGCCACTCAATCTATAACAAGGAACAAGCGAGGAAAAGTGCTATTTGGAATAAAGGAGGAGGTAAAAGCAGAAATGGAGCAGTGAAGACCTACACAGAAAAGATGAAGCTAACACCTCTGGATATGTCCCTCACCAGTGAGCTCTGCTACCACGTAAGACTGGTGTCCCAAACCCACAGCCACTCTTATGCTGGTTGAAGCCCCTGACTCAGGCCTGCAGCTACGTGACTGTATTTGATGGGCAAAAGGACAACTCTTATAATGGGTGAAAGTAAAGAGGTGATGGAGGGACTTGAGATTCAGGAATTTAGAGGGGTGAGTGCAATATGTACCTACAACTGAAGTGGAATTTTAAATAAAGGCCACCACAAAAGGCTATCACACATTAGAACTAGGGTAATAAAGAGCTTTAACCTCAATCTGGAAGCACTGCTATTTTCACAGGCCTAAGATATTCACTACCAGCATGGAAAACCTCATACTTAATGAAAAATGACATGCCAGGTTCAAATAGTGATCTATACAGGAATATGTTAAGATCAGCAAGCTTATGTCTAGAGTAACTGCAGCTATTTGACCAAAAATGTAAGTCCAAATTATGTTTGTATCTGAATAATATGCTTTTATAATTCCTCAGCCCACAGCCAATTGATTTGATGGTACTAACCTGTGATAGAGCCACCCATGAAATGTGAGTTAAAAACAAAGATTTATATACACATAAGTGTATATATACATATATACACATAAATACATACTTCTGTCAACATACACACATGCATACACATACACACACAGAAACATAAAACAATGAAGGAGAAAGAGAAGTTGATATTTGTAAAATTCACTGTCAGGCATATCCTTGGAAATACAGAGTATCTTTGACACTATGTCAAAATCTTCTCACCGTAGGATCTATAGATAACTTTCTATTTTTTTTCAGACCATATTGGATAAAAGAGGAAGAAGTCATAAAAGAGATGCTTCTTCCTCTTAGTATATTTGTCACTCTAAGTTAGTAGTATCCAATCCCTTAGGAACCTCTCAGGTTTCCCTGTGAGACATTTCATAAATATGAGACTCTACTACTACTAGAGTGGGCCAAAGGGAGAGAGAATCCTATTTGGAGCAATGGGGAGGTAACAGGCGACAAGGAGTAGTGAAGCACTCAGCGAAAAGAACAGAGTTCATGAAACCGTAAGGGGTTCCTCACCCTCTACAGTTCTACCATCATGTGGGGCTGGTGCCCCAAACCAAACCCAAACTTGCAATCATTTTGTAGGGAGTTCCTGACTCAGGCCTACAGCTACATGGTCATATCTTCTGGGCAGGACAGACAGCCATGATGGGTGAAAGTAAGGAAGTGACAGAGGGACTTAGGAATCAAGAATTTAGAGGGGGTAAGAGGCATGTTTCCTTACAGACTGCAGTTACATTAGAAATAAATGCCACTGGCCAGGCATGGTGGCTCATATCTGTAATCCCAGCACTTTGGGCGGCCAAGACAGCTAGATCACTTGAGGCTGGGAATTTGAGACCAGCCTGACCAACATGGCAAAACCCTGTCACTACTAAAAACACAAAAATTAGCCAGGTGTGGTGGTGCATGCCTGTAATCCCATCTACTCAGGAGGCTGAGGCAGGAGAATTGCTTGAACCCAGGAGGCGGAGGTTGCAGTGAGCCAAGATCGCACCACTGCACTCCAGCCTCGGTGACATTGAGACTCCGCCAAAAAAAAAAAAAAAAAAAGATACACGTAGTTCAAATTAGTGATATACACATGAATATTTAAATATCAACCAGATAGTACATTACAGAGTATCTGTAGCTGTTTGATCCAAAAAGTAAGTTTAGAATTACATGTGTGTCCAACTATCTACTTTTATATTCCTTTAGCCTGCATACAGAATTGACATCGGTGACCTATGATACAACCACCAGTGAAATGTGAATTACAAAATATATATACACAAATATTTAAAGAAATATATATGCAGATGTACATACTTCTGTCTATCTAGACACACAAACACAGGGAGAGAGAGAGAGAAAGAGGGAGAGAGAAAAGAGAGAGAGAGAAACAACAGAAAGATGAAGATTATGTGCTTACTCTCAGGATCATCCATGGCCATACAGAATGTCTTTTACTCCATTTATAAATCTCCTCACTATAGGCCCTGCAGGCCCCTTATCCAACTTTTTGATTAATTGGATAAAAAGGAACAGGTCAAAAAAGGGAAACTTCTTGTTATTGTCTTGTCACCCTTAGTAGCAGGCACATACTTAGGAAAGTCAGATTTCCTGTGTATGAGACATACTAGAGTGGACCAAGGGAAGAAAACCCTACGCAGAGCAACAAGCGAGTAGCAGTGGACAAGGAGCAGTGGAGCCCTTAGGGAAAAAAAAAAGAGCTAATGGCCCTGGCAGGGTTCCTCACACCCAGAGCTCTACAACCATGTGAGGCTAACACTACAAGCCCACACCCATCATCACATTGTATGGGGCAGTTTCTTGACCCTGTATGAGAGCAGAGAAGACACCTATAATGGCGAAAACAAGGCACTGATGAAGGGATTTTAGTGTCAGGAAATGAGATGAGGTCAAGGGGATTTGTATATAGAAACTGCAGCTGAATTTGAAATAAAGTAAACCACCAAATGCTTACTTTGTGCTTCATTCAGTTGTAAAGAACTAAACATCACTTGTGAGTAACTCAAACCAGAACGTGAAGTCTAGGATGTCATATTGGTGTTGGACTGTACATATATATATTTAAATTCGGTAGCACTGCCAAGTCTAAATTCAAATCAGTACCTTGGAATGGAGCTATTAGTGAACTGTGAGACAAATAAATCAATATGGATATAAGGATATATGAGCACAGGAGGAAACAATTATATACCATTTATATATACCTATAGGCACTCATATTAAATCAAGGCATGCACCCACAGGTACTGCAGAGAAATGTAAAAGTTGAGATTAGGGACGTTCCCATTCAAGGGCATTAGTAGAAAAACAAAAAACTTTGACACATCTATCTCCGTGATCTCACTATAGGATATGAAGGTGCCTTTATGTCTTGTTGAATGAATTTAGATAAAAGAAGACCACAAAATAAGAATGACTTTTCTAACTAGTCTGTTTGATACTCTGAGTAACAATCAAAAATAATTTTCAGACTCCCTATGTGTGAGACTTTATGACAATGGCTGAGGACAGCAGAGAATCCTCTTTGGAAACAGGAAAGGACAGCAGGGGACAGAAAGTAGTGAAGTCCTCAGGAGAAGAGAAAAAAGCTAACAACCTTAGAAATGTTTTCGACCCTGCAGAACTCTGCCACAATACAGGGTGGTACTCCAAACCTCAAATACCATCATATTGGATTGTGTCTTTGACTCAGACCTGCAGTGACTTTACCCTACTTGTGGACCAAGAGTGACGACCAAGAAAAGAAGTAATGGACGACCTTACAGGCAGCACATTTAGTGGAATAAGAGGGCTGATGACCTCCATACAAAAGTTTAGTTTTAGAAATAACAGCCACCACAAAGGCTGTCACGCATTGGGACTGAGGTCATAATAAAGAGGTTTATTGAAATCTGGAAGCATTACTATTTTCCCCAGGCTAAGACGTTGGTTGCCATCATATAAATCCTCCTCTCTAATAAAAAAATGACATTTCAGAACCAAATAGTGCTATACACATGAATAGTCAGAACTTAACTGGTTTATGTGCAGAGTAATGAAAGCTAGTTTTACGAGAAAAGTAAATTTTGAATTGTGTCTCCTGTCTGACTGTATTCATTTATCATCCTCTAGTCCACCCACAACTGGGTTATCGGGCAAGAACCTGGAGGCACGTATCGATGAAAGGTGAGTTATGCATACCTGTGTCTTTATTTATCTAACTATAACTGAGCATACAAGTATTCACACACACAGGCACATAAACAAATATATCCATCCATCCATCCATGCATCCATCCGTACACACTTCTCTCAAACACATCCACTAATGAACCCATGCACACAGTGGAAACATACAACAAGGAGACAGATGGACGGACATTTGTGGAGTTTATTCTGAGAAGCCTGCATGGCCATAGAGAGTGGTTTTTAACAGGGTTTCCAATTCTTCTCCACGTAGCCTGTGTAGGTAACATTGCATTTTTTTCTAATGGAGTCGTGAAAAGGAGCAAGTCACAGGAGAGCTGCTGCTTCCTGTTAGTGTATTTGTCACCCTTAGTTCCTAGTAAGCAGCTTCTTAAAGGACTCAGATTTCCTGAGTTTGAGAGCCTACCAGACTGACAGAAGGGAGGAGAAAATCCTATTTGCAACATGGAGGAGATAGCAGCTGACAAGGAGCAGGGAAGCCCTGGGCAGAAAAGAATGGAGCTAATGGAACATGGACTTGTCCCTCACACTCCAGAGCTCTGTCGACATAGGAGATTGATGCTAAAACACAAACACAAGCACAGCACCTCATTGGATGCAGCCTTTCCTTAGGCCCACAGCTACTTGCCTGTGCCTCATGGACAGGAAAGTCTAGCATGATGGGTGAAAGGAAAGACGTGATGGAGAGATCCAGGAAGTGGGCCATAGATGGGATTAGAAGGAGGAATGCCTACACAGCGGAGCTGAATTTAAAAGAAATTCACCCACAAAAGGCTATCATGCATTGGCCAGCTCCAGTGGTAGAGAGTTTCGGTGAACTCTTGAGTCAGTGAGTCATAGATAGGTGTAAAATATGTGCTGCAATCATATAAAGTATGATGTGTAGGGTAAATGGCATGGCAGATTCCAAAGAACCAAATACACACATGACTTGTGTAAGGGTAAGGCAGCTTACAGGTTGAAAAGTAGTTGGAATGTCGGGCGCGGTGGCTCACGCCTGTAATCCCAGCACTTTGGGAGGCCAGGATGGGTGGATAACGAGATCAGGAGTTCAAGGCCAGCCTGGCCAACGTTATGAAACCACATGTCTACTAAAAATTCAAAATTAGCCGGGCATGTTGGTGGCGCCTGTAGTCTCTGCTACTTGGGAAGCTGACGCAGGAGAATTGCTAGAACCTGGGAGGCAGAGGTTGCAGTGAGCCAAGATCGTGCCACTGCACTCCAGCTTGGGTGACAGAGGGACATGCTGTCTCAAAAAACAAACAACAACAACAGAAAGAAACAAAAACAAAAAAACAAAACAAAAGCAATTGGAACTATTTTTAACTGAAAATATTACATCTAGGAAGCTATGTGTTGTCTTACTATGTACATTTTAAGTTCTTTGGCACTGCCCTATGTTGAATTGAGAGTACCTTTTAGGAGGCTGTCCAATGCAACATGTGATATCAAGGAATACAGTTATACATGTATCTATGCATATACAACAACATACATGCATTCATACAAACAAGAGAGACTGAGTAGGGCTATTCAGTGTGACAAACATCCATGGGAACAGGGAGTTCCCTTGAAACTATTTCTAGAGTCTTCTCAGAATGAGCTTTGTATGCAATATTCTTTTGTTTTTTGGATGGAGGTAGGCAAATGGGGAGGAACTCATAGAGGGAGGCTTTTTATGTTAGTGTTTGTCACATTACCTTTCTGTGAGAATGAGAATGTGCTAGTAGTGTGGACCAAGGGAGAAGTGAATCCTGCTTGCAGCGAGAAGGAGATAGGAGTGGACAAAGATCAGAGAAATCCCAGCCAAAACAAAGAATAGAGCTAATAATCCTGGAATTATTTTACCCCCTCCAGAGCTCTGCGGTTATGTGAGGCTGACTGCCTTTGCCCATACCCACCCTCACATGGGATGGAGCCCTTGCTTGAGTCCTCCAGCTACTTGGCCACAACTCTTGGGCAGGAAAGATAACTAGGATGGGTGAAAAGTGAGGAAGTGATTGGAGGTGATAGAGAATGAGGAACTCAAATGGGATTATAGGAAGGGGGACTTAGAAAGTCAATTTGAACTGGAATTAAATGCTCTCCAAGAATGCTGATACACATTGAGGTGTAGATACCCTAACTTAATCTGGATGCATCTCTATGTTCACAGCCTAAGATACTCACTGTTGGCATAAAAACTTCATTTCTAATAAAAAACAAATACCATCCCATGTCAATTTAGTGATACACATACATGTGGATAATTAAAGTGTAACTGGGGAATAACGCATAGACTAACTGTAGCTATTTGTTGCAAAACATTAGAATTACACATTTTATCTTACTCTGACCACATTTGTCCTTTAGTCCCGATCTGAATGACCTGGCGGGAGTCATCATTGAGAGAGGCCCCAGTGACAGGTGAGTTATAAAACATGTATACGTGGCCAGGTGCAATGGCTCATACCTGTAATCTGAGCACTTAGGGAGGCCGAGGCAGGCAGATACCCTGAGGTCAGGAGTTCGAGACCAGGCTGGCAAACATGGTGAAACCCCGTCTCTACTAAAACTACAACAACTAGCCAGGTATGGTGGCAGGCATCTCTAATCCCAGCTACTCGGGAGGCTGAGCAGGATAATTGCTTGAACCTGGGGAGGTGGAGGTTACAGTGAGCCGAGACCATGCCACTGCATTCCACCCGGGGCAGCAGGAGCGAAATTTTGTCGCAATAATAAATAAATAAATAAATAAAAAGATGTGCACACACACACACACAAACACACAACACAAAACAGTGACTGAGAAAGAGTCTGAGATTAGTGGGATTCTCTCTCAGAAGTGTTCACGATAATACAGTGTCTTTGACACAGTTTCTTTATCATCTCACTGTATCACGTATAAATAACTTCCACAGTTTTACAGTTGTTTATGAAAAAAGAAACAGAGTGTAGAGAGAGGCTTCTGTCTATTACTGTGTTTTCACCATTTGTTAGTAGCAGTCAAATGCCTTGGCAACTCTGATTTTCTGTGTATGAGACCTACTAGTGTGGGCTGAGGGAAGAGGGAATCCTGTTTGGAGCGAGGAGGAGGTAGGAGTGCTCAGGGAACTGTGCAGCCTTCAGCAGAAAGCAACAGAGCTAAGAGCCTTGGAGGTGTTCTCCACCCTCCAGAACTCTGCCACAATGGAGGCTGGTGCTCCAAACCTCAAATAACCATCCTATTGGATTGTGCTTCTGTGTCAGACCTCTAGTTACTTGACTCTTTTTGTGGGGCTGGGGAGCCACCCATTCTGGGTGAAAGTAAGGAGGTAATGGAGGGCCTTGGGAACAGGACATTCAATGAAATAAGAGGGCTGACTACCTCCACACAAGAGTTTAGTTTGAAATAACTGCCACCACAAAGGCTGTCACGCATTGGGACTGAGGTCATAATAAAGAGGTTTATTGAAATCTGGAAGCATTACTATTTTCCCCAGCCTAAGATGTTGGTTGCCATCATATCAATCCTGCTTTCTAATAAAAAAAAAATGACATTTCAGAACCAAGTAGTGCTATACACATGAATAGTCAGAACTTAACTGGTTTATGTGCAGAGTAATGAAAGCTAGTTTTATGAGAAAAGTAAATTTTGAATTGTGTCTCCTGTCTGACTGTATTCATTTATCATGCTCTAGTCCACCCACAACTGAGTTATCAGGCAAGAACCTGGAGGCACGTATCAATGAAAGGTGAGTTGTGCATACGTGTGTCTTTATTTATCTAACTATAACTGAGCATACAAGTATTCACACACACAGGCACATAAACAAATATATCCATCCATCCATCCATGCATCCATCCGTACACACTTCTCTCAAACACATCCACTAACAAACCCATGCACACAGTGGAAACATACAACAAGGAGACAGATGGACGGACATTTGTGGAGTTTATTCTGAGAAGCCTGCATGGCCATAGAGAGTGGTTTTTAACAGGGTTTCCAATTCTTCTCCACGTAGCTTGTGTAGGTAACATTGCATCCTTTTCTAATGGAGTGATATAAAAAGGAGCAAGTCACAGGAGAGCTGCTGCTTCCTGTTAGTGTATTTGTCACCCTTAGTTCCTAGTAAGCAGCTTCTTAAAGGACTCAGATTTCCTGAGTTTGAGAGCCTACCAGACTGACAGAAGGGAGGAGAAAATCCTATTTGCAACATGGAGGAGATAGCAGCTGACAAGGAGCAGGGAAGCCCTGGGCAGAAAAGAATGGAGCTAATGGAACATGGACTTGTCCCTCACACTCCAGAGCTCTGTCAACATAGGAGGTTGGTGCTAAAACACAAACACAAGCACAGCACCTCATTGGATGCAGCCCTTCCTCAGGCCCACAGCTACTTGCCTGTGTCTCATGGACAGGAAAGACGAGCATGATGGGTGAAGGAAAAGACGTGATGGGGAGATCCAGGAAGTGGGCCATAGATGGGATTAGAGGGAGGAATGCCTACACAGTGGAGTTGAATGTAAAAGAAATTCACCCACAAAAGGCTGTCATGTATTGGCCAGCTCCAGTGTTAGAGAGTTTCAGTGAACTCTTGAGTCAGTGGGTCACAGATAGGTGTAAAATATGTGCTGCAATCATATAAAGTATGCTGTGTAGGGTAAATGGCATGGCAGATTCCAAAGAACCAAATACACACATGACTTGTGTAAGGGTAAGGCAGCTTACATGTTGAAAAGTAGTTGGAAGGTCAGGCACGGTGGCTCACGGTGGCTCAGCACTTTGGGAGGCCAGGGCGGGTGGATAACGAGATCAGGAGTTCAAGGCCAGCCTGGCCAACGTGGTGAAACCCCGTCAATACTAAAAATACCAAACTAGCCAGGCGTGGTGCTGGGCGCCTGTAGTCCCTGCTACTCGGGAGGCTGAGGCAGGAGAATTGCTTGAACCTGGGAGGCAGAGGTTGCAGTGAGCCGAGATGATGCCACTGCACTCCAGCTTGGGTGACAGAGTGAGACTCTGTCTCAAAAAACCAACAACAACAATAACAAAAAACAAACAAACAAAACCAAATAGAAACAAAAGCAATTGGAACTATTTTTAACTGAAATTATTACATCTAGGAAGTTACGTGTTGTCTTACTATATACATTTTAAGTTGTTTGGTACGGCCCTGTGTTGAATTGAGAGCACCTTCTAATAGGCTGGCCAATGCAATCTGTGGTATAAAGGAATACAGTTATACATGTATCTATGCATATACAAACACATGCATGCATGCATTCATACAAACAAGAGAGAGTTGGGCTATTGAGTGTGACAAGCATCCATGGGAACAAGGAGTTCCCTTGAAACTATTTCTAGAGTCCTCTCAGAATGAGCTTTGTATGCAATATTCTTTTGTTTTTTGGATGGAGGTAGGCAAATGGGGAGGAACTCATAGAGGGAGGCTTTTTATGTTAGTGTTTGTCACATTACCTTTCTGTGAGAATGAGAATGTGCTAGTAGTGTGGACCAAGGGAGAAGTGAATCCTGCTTGCAGCGAGAAGGAGATAGGAGTGGACAAAGATCAGAGAAATCCCAGCCAAAACAAAGAACAGAGCTAATAACCCTGGAATTATTTCACCCCCTCCAGAGCTCTGCTGTTATGTGAGGCTGACTGCCTTTGCCCATACCCACCCTCACATGGGATGGAGCCCTTGCTTGAGTCCTCCAGCTACTTGGCCACAACTCTTGGGCAGGAAAGACAACTAGGATGGGTGAAAAGTGAAGAGGTGATTGGAGGTGATAGAGAATGAGGAACTCAGATGGGATTATAGGAAGGGGGACTTAGAAAGTCAATTTGAACTGGAATTAAATGCTCTCCAAGAATGCTGATACACATTGAGGTGTAGATACCCTTACTTGATCTGTATGCATCGCTATGTCCACAGCCTAAGATACTCACTGTTGGCATATGAAACCTCATTTCTAATAAAAAACAAACACCATCCCAGGTCAATTTAGTGATGTACATACTTGTGAATAATTAAAGTGTTACTGGGGAATAACACATAGACTAACTGTAGCTATTTGTTGCAAAACACAATGTGTCTGACTCTGACCACATTTGTCCTTTAGTCCCGATCCAAATGACCTGGCGGGAGTCATCATTGAGCGCGGCCCCAGTGATAGGTGAGTTATAAAATAGGTACACATGCACACATATAAAATATGTAAATATGGCCAGGTAAAATGGTTCACACCTGTAATCTGAGCACTTTGGGAAGTCAAGGCAGGCAGATACCCTGAGGTCAGGAGTTCGAGACCAGGTCGGCAAACATGGTGAAACCCTCTGTCTACTAAAACTTCAACAACTAGCTAGGTGTGGTGGCAGGCGCCTCTAATCCCAGCTACTTGGGAGGCTGAGGCCAGAGAATTGCTTGAACTTGGGGAGGTGGAGGTTGCAGTGAGCCAAGACCATGCCACTGCATTCCACCCGGGACAGCTGGAGCGAAACTTTGTCACATGAAAAAAAAACAAAAAACATGTACACACACACACACACACACCACACAGAAAACAGTGACAGAGAAAGAGACTGAGATTAGTGGAATTCACTCTCAGAAGTGTTCACGATAATACAGAGTGTCTTGACACAGTTTCTTTATCATCTCACTGTATCACGTAGAGATAACTTCCACATTTTTACAGTTGTTTAGAAAAAAACAAACAGACTATAGAGAGAGGCTTCTGTTACTGTCTTTTCACCATTTGTTAGTAGCAGTCAAATGCCTTGGAAACCCCTGGTCTCTCCATCTGTTACCACATTTGGCTACTGCCCCAAAGGTAAATCCACCCTCAGATTGTATGGAGGCCCTGCCTTGGGTCTGTAGTTACTTAACCCTATCTGAGGGGCAGGAGAGACATCCATGATTGGTGAAGAGTTACTGGTGGTATTTGAACGTGAGAAGGCAGAAAATTACAAGTTCAAGCAAGGTGGGTATTTACAAACTGAAGTTGAATTTATGTAAATTTTGCCAGAAACAGTAACTTGGGGATTAGGTTTAGGAGTAAAGAAATGTATGCAAACTTGATTCATTAAGTTTTTTCCACAGGCCAAAAAATTTCATTACAAACATCTAAAACCTCATTTGCAGAGAAAAATTAAATACCAGGTTTCAAATAAATAACTCATTAATGTCAATTTTTCAGGGTAACTAGATTATGAATTGTAGAATAATTTTTGCTAATTTGTATCAGAAAATTAAGTCTAAAATGACATGTGGAGTCTTGCTATCTTCATTTTTAATCCTTTAGCTATTACCCCATTGAATCAAAAAGAGTAATATGTGCTAGAGTCATCAATGATGGGTGAGATTTCAAAATATAGAGAGAAAGAAGAGAGGGATATATTGAGATTGGTAAAATTCACTCACAAATGAAGTAATAAACAACTGCACTTAAATTGTGATTCATTAGACTGTTTGTTAAGGCCCAAGAGCACCTTTACATAATATAAGGTTTTCTCGTAGGAAAAAATGATATATTAATAGTAGATTCCAAATCATTGACATATACATTTTCAGAATTCAACCAGTTTATAAATGTAGAGCAATTGTACATAACTTCAACTAGAAAAGTATGTCTCTCAAGTCACTTGACCTGACGTGTACATTTTTAATCCTTAGCACTGGCCCAGATAAAATGACGTCAGTAGTCTTTCACGACTTCGATATATCTCTGATACAACTCACCTTTCAATGGTGGTGTCACTGAAAACTACTGATGTTATTAATTTGGGTCAGTGCTAAAGGATATGTTTACACACACAGACACATATAACACACACGTATAAATGTGTCTGTGTGTATATATATACAGATATATCTTTTATCTATATATGTAGTATATAGAGATACATAAATATGTATTTGTGTATATATATACACATATCTATATACATATGTCTATATACGTGCATATTTAAATGTGTATATATAGATCTATATATACATATCTATATATATAGATATATTCTTTAGCACTGACCCAAATTAATAACATCAGTAGTCATATATATATCCTTTAATATATATGAGCATGTGTGTATGTATATATGTAAACATATATGTATATATCCTTTAGCATATATATGTGTATATATACATATATAGTTTATATATACATATGTGTGTATGTATGCAGGTATATCTTGTTTTATTGTGCTTTACTTTATTGCCCCTCAGATATTACTTTTTTATAAACTGAAGGTTTGTAGCAACCCTGCATTGAGCAAGTCTCCTGGTATTATTTTTCCAACAGCATGTTCTCACTTTGTGTCTCTGTCACATTTTAATAATTCTTGCAATATTCCAAACTTTTTATTATCATATCTGTTATGGTGATCTGTGATCAGTGATCTTTGATGTTGCTATTGTAATTGTATTGGGGCAATACAAACCATGTCCATATTAAGATGACAAGCCTAATCAATGACATGTTTGTTCCGACTGCTCCACTGACTAGCCATTCCCCCATCTCTCTCCTTCTCCTTGGGCCTCCCTATTCCCTGAGACACAACAATATTGAAAGTAGGCCATTTAATAAGCCTATGATGGTCTCTGAGTGTCCTAGTGAAAGGAAGAGTCACATGGCTCTCACTTTAAACCAAAAGCTAGAAATGATTGTGAGGAAGGCTAGACTTCTTGCACCAGTTCAGCCAAGTTGTGAATGTAAAACAAAAACAAAACAAAAAAGCCAAAAAACTTCTTGAGGAAAATTAAGACTGCTACTCCAGTGAACATACAAATGTTGAGAAAGCAAAACAGTCTGATTGCTAATATGGAGAATGTTTTAGTGGTCTGGATAAAAGATCAAACCAGCCACAGCATTCCCTTAAGCCAAAGCCTAATCCAGGACAAGGCCCTCACTCTCTTTGATTCAATGAAAGCTGGGAGAGGTAAGGAAGCTGCAGAAGAAAAGCTTGAAGCTAAAAGGTTGGTTCATGAGGTTTAAGGAAAGAAGCCATCTCCATAACATAAAAGTGCAAAGTAAACAGCAAGTGCTGATGCAGAAGCAGCAGCAAGTTATCCAGAAGATCTAGCTGAGATAATTGATGAAGGTGGCCACACTAAACAATGGATTTTCAGTGTAGACAAGATAGTCTTTTATTGGAAGAAGATGCCATCTAGGACTTTTATATTTAGAGAGGAGAAGTCAACGCATGGTTTCAAAGCTTCAAAGCACAGGCCAATTCTCTTATTAGGGGCTAATGAAGCTGGTGACTTTATGTTGACGCCAACAATCATTGACTATTCTGAAAATCCTAGGGCCCTTACGAATTATGCTAAATCAAGCAAGATGGGTGACTAGAGATGCCTGGTGCTCATCTCCCCTACAAGAAAGAACCGAGGCAAGAAATACACATCTAACATTTGATTGGAGTATCAAAGGCATAGTCCTGGAGTGCAGCAAAGGAGTGGAGACACACCTTTGGTGACTGGAAGTCCCCACAGAATGGAAGCACTCAGCTTCTGCAGCCCCTTCTCCCCCATCTGAATTGAATTGGCCCAGAGACAGGAGGTACTTCTCATTGCAGGGTGAAGGTAAGCAGAAGATCCCCACCAGCCCTACTGCCATCGCAAACACAAAGTCTTTACAACAGGAGAATCTCACAGTCTTTGCAAGCCCTCAGGCCAATTTGGAGTATTACCAAGAATTGACACAGCTGCATGCACTGGACTAGGAGTACAAGGTGAAAACTTCCCACCCCTAGAGACGTAAGCTGCAGCAACACAGCACCATCTTGAGACCAGAGTCATCTCTTGAGTGTGCCCTCCTCTGGGGGCCAGTAGCCACTGTGCCTCTCCAGCGCTGGAGCTTTATCTTCAGTACACCAAGCCCACATGGGTGGGTTAAAGCCACAATCCCAGCTGTGTGGAGATTGGTCCCAGGACTGGCTGTAACTCAAGTACTGCAGAGCAGGGAAATCAACCCCCACCACCACACTTCCAGACAGAGGAATAATCTGCAGTCCCATCCAGGGTAAACTCACTCTTAAGCCAGCCAAACCACTACATGCCCTCTCCCAAGTGGGAGAGGCCCCTAAGCCTCTGAGCAGCTGATACACCCCCAGGTCAGCAGAGTATGAGCCCATGCTCAGGACCTGAGAAACAGCCCTGCAGGCCCCATCCACCACAGACATGCTCCTGGCCTGCCCAGGAGCCCTCTGCCATTAATAAGGGCCTGAGCAACAGTCCCACAGGCTGTCCCCAGCAGGCACACCGCCGAGTGGGCCTTGCACCTGTGTCTCAGACCTGAGAGACAAGCAGCTGTGTACGCCCAAGTCTCAGGGCCGAGAAACAACCCTGGGAGTTTACTCTGGCCAGCAGACTGTCAGGCCAACTAAGCAGCCACATACCTACGTCCCAGCTTGAGGAACAGCCCTATAGGCCACCCCTAACAGAAACATTCCCAAGCCAACTAAGCAGCTGTGCAACCTTTCATGAGCCTGAGAAACAGTCCTGTGTCCATTCCCAGCAGATGCACCTCCAGACCAGCCAATCAGCCATGAATGCCCATGTCCTGGACCTAAGAAAGAGCCCCATGGGCTACTCCCAGAAGACATGCCCCTAGGCCAGCCGAGCAGCCTTGTGCCCACATCCTGGCTCATAGAAGCAGTCCCCTGGGCTTCCCCTGGCAGGCACCACCCAGGCCAGCTGAGCAGCAGTGTGCCCACATCCTGAGCTAGACTAGCCCTATGGACTACCCCCAGCAGTCACACATCCAGGACAGCTGAGAAGTCATTTGACTATATCCCAGGCCTGAGAAACACCCCCTCTTGGCCAGCCCTGGCAAGGATATCTTCAGTCTAGCTTAGCAGCCATGTGGCAATATATTTGGCCCATGAGATTCCCCCAGCAGATTGGCCCCAGGCCAGATGAGCAGCTGTGTACCCACATACCAGGTATGGGAAACAGCCCTTCAGGCCACTCCTGGAGTGCATGCTTCCAGGCCAAGCAAACAGCTGTGTGCCAGCATCCTGGGCCTGAGAAACTGTCCTGCAAGGCACATCTGGCAGGCATGCCCTGGTTGAGCAACTGCATCCCCATGCTCCTGGCTAGAGTGACAGCACCATGGCCAGCCGCATAAAGCCATACTCCAAGTTTTCTGACCCACTGTATGCCTGCACACACCCCTACCCTGAGAAACAGCCTAGTGAGCCCACCTCTGGCAAAGCTGCACCACCATCACCACAAACTTCCTTAGCCTAGGCCACTGAGTAACTTGCAAACGTTACTAGTGTGGATCACAGCTGAATAAACTACATGGAGACTACACTTACTGCATCCATGTAGAAGCAAGGCCAACATACCCCAGCGAACTGACACCCAAGACCCATTCATACAAATAAATTCATACAAGTAAACCTACTCCATAAGTGACTTTTTCACCAGATGCATAGAACTCAACATAGAAACACATCAACCATGAAAATGCAAGAAAACATGTCACCTACAAAGGGAAATAATAATTATCCAGTAATAGACCCCAATCATAAACATAGGAAATGATAGAAAAAAGAATAGTCTTAAGGAAACTCAGTGAGATGTAAGGTAATACAGATAGACAAGTCAATCAGGAAAACATGATTTGAAAGAGAAATTCAGTAAAGATACAGATACCATAAAAAGAACCAAACAGAAGCCCTAAGAGCTAAACAGTTCAATGGATGAAAGGAAAAAATGCAATCAATGGCTTTACAGACAAGAACAAGCTGAAGAAATAATTTCTGAACTTGAAGACAAGTCTTTTGAAATAACACAGGCAGGCAAAAAAGAATAAAAAAGAATGAAAAAAGCCTACAGGATTTATGGAACACCATTAATTTGATCAAATATTCATATTATGGGCATTCCAGAAGGAAAAGTGAAGAGAAAATGTGAGGAAAACATATTTAATAAAATGAGAACATAAAACTTCCTAACTCTTGAGAGAGAGCTAGACATCTAGTTCCAGGAAGATCAAAGAACCCCAAATACATTCAACCCAGACATTATAGTCAAATTGTGAAAAACCAAAGACAAAAATTTTTTAAAATAGCAAGAGAAAAGTAACACACTTATAATGGAATCCCCATTAGACTAACAGCTGATTTCCCAGCAGAAACCTTAGGCTAGAAGAGAATGGGATGATATAGTCGAAGTTCTGAAAGAAAAAACAATCTTTCAGCCAAGAATATTATACCCAGCACAGCTATCCTTTACAAATGAAGAAGACATAAAATCTGTCACAGATAAACAAAAACCAAGATAATTCATCACCACTAGACCAGCCTTACAAGAAATGCCCAAGGGAGTCTTACATCTGGAAGTAAAAAGATGATAACCACCATCATAAAAACATGCAAAACTTTAAAAGTCACTGTTAGAGTCAATATTTAAAGGAGAAAGAGAAAGAGATGAAACCTTATCACTGCAGAAAACTACCCAACTTCAAAAGTAAACAGAGAGGAAAAAAGGAACAAAACATATACAAAACAACCAGAAAACAATAAAATGTCGGAAGTAACTCCTCACCTACCAATAATAACTTTGAATGTTAATAGATTAAATACCCCATGAAGGATATAGACTTGCTGAGTGGATTAAAAAAAAAGACCCAACTATATTTTATCTAAAAGAAACTCACCTTACCTGTAAAGAAACATAGACTGATAAGGGATGAAGAAAGATATTCCATGCAAATGGAAGCCAAAAGTGAACAAGAATAGCTATACTTGTATCAGACAAAACAGACTGCAAGTTAAAAACCATAAAAAGTGACAAACAAGATGATTATGTAATAATAAAGGGTTCAATTCAAGAAATATAACATAATTGTAATATGTGTATAATTATAAATATGTATGTACTCAAACACCAGAGCACCTAGATATATGAAGCGAATATTACTAGATCTAAAGAGTGAGACAGACCCCATTACAATAAGAGTTGGGCACTTCAGTATCCCACTCTCAGCATTGGACAAATCATCTAGACAGAAAATCAACAAAGAAACATCAGACTTAAACTCCACCATAGACCAAATGGACATAACAAACATATACAGAAGATCTCACCTAACAGCTACAGAATGCACATTCTTTTCATCAGCACATGAAACATTATCCAAGATAGACCATATGTTAGGCTACAAAACAAGTCTCAACAAATTTTTAAAAATTGAAATTATATCCGGTATCTTATCTTACCACAATGGAATAAAATTAGACATTCATAACGAGAGGAACATTCAAAACTATGCAGACATATGGAAATTAAACAACATGCCCTTGAGTTGCAATGAGTGAAGAAATTAAGAATGAAATTTAAAAATTCCTTGAAACAAATATAACTAGAAACACAACATACCAAAACATAAGGGACACAGCAAAAGCAGTTATTAAGAAGTATGTTTTTAGCAATAAATGCCTGGATCAGAAAAACTAGAAAACTTTCAAATAAAAATTCTACCTCAAGAAAGTAGAATAGTAAGGACAAACCAAACCCCAAATTAGTAAAAGGAAATAAATAATGAAGACCAAACAGAAATAAACAAATTGAGGCAAAAATTACAAGAGGTTAACAACAAAAAGCAGGTTTAAAAATATCAACAAACCATTAGCTAAACTAGTTAAGAAAAAGAGGAGACCCAAATAAGTAAAATTAGAAACAAAAAAGAGACCTCATAACAGATATGACAGAAATAAAAAGAATTATTAGAGACTGTTATGAACAACTCTACAATAAATTTGAACCTAGAGGAAGTGGACAAACTCCTTGACCCATACGACCTACCAAGACTAAACCAAGAAGAAATAGAAAACCTGAACAGACCAGAAACAAGTAACAAGATTGAATCAGTAATAAAAAGGCTTTCAACAAAGTCCAGGACCTGATGGCTTCACCACTTAATTCTCACTTGTGAAAAGAAGAGTCATTTGCTACAGCAAACTTCATTGTTGTCCTATTTTAAGAAATTGCCTCAGCCACTCCAACCATTGGCAACCACCACTCTGATCAGTCAGCAGCCATGAACATGGAGGCAACGCCCTCCACCAGCAAAAAGTCTATGACTTGCTAAAGGCTCAGGTGATCATTAGCATTTTTTAACCAATAAAGTAATTTTTAATTAAGGTATGTACATAAGTTTTTTTAACATAATGCCATTGCAAATTTAACAGGCTACAGTGTAGGGTAAACATAACTTTTATATGCACAGGGGAACCAAAACATTTGTGTGAGTTGCTTAATGCAGTTTTTGCTTTATTGCAGTGGTCTGGAATGAAACCCACAATGTCTTTGAGATATGTCTATACACATTTATGTATTATATATCTGTGTACATATTCTTTTATATATCTTTATATGCATATATATAGAAAGAGACAGAGAGAGAAAAGAAGATAAAAATATGCAAAATTCAGTGTTAGGAGTATCCATGAGGAAAGAGTTTCTGGTTAATGATTGTAATTTTCTTTCTTAAATTTTAGGTCTTCCAGTGAGCTAAGTCATGTTTACTATATCCTTTAGATTCATGGGATTCTTGTTATTCAAATATATTTTTCATCACTATTTTGTGTAGCAAATATCTAATGATATATTTTTGCTTTTTTTTTTCTGGTGGCTAAAGTATGTTAGAACAACTTTCCAAGTTTGAAGTTGAAGATGCTGAAAATGTTGCTTCGTATGAGTAAGTCAGTTTGAAGTTTGAAAGGAGGGAGCCATTGATGGATCTCTTATCTTTAGTTAAACAGGGCTTACACTGAGACAAGAAGGACAAAGGGAAACTATGGAAAGATATCAAAATATATGGGTGGGAGGGTACACCTTATTTACTCCAGTTGAATTCTTAGACAAGTATTATTTTGAAAAAAAATTCCATCCATTCAGAAATAAATGTTCTTCTAGTTTGAAAATGTAAAAAGTATTCTTAGAAGAAATTAATTCCATTAAAAGTTTTTTCTTAAAAAAACAGGAATGCGGAATGCTACTTAACTCATCAATAATGAACATTTCTCATTTTTACTGGATATTGTGTGATTCCCAATTTTGTAGATTTTGCCTATGAGCAAATAGTATTGATAGCAAAAGCAAACATGTTTTGCTGACTAAAGACCTCTTTATGCTCATTGGGATTTTATTCTTATTTGTTTCTAATCTCACTAGAGTACTTCCTGTTGCACTGACCTGAAGGCATTTTATCATGTACTCACTGTAATGAAACAATACATTCTTAAACTGGCTTGTGTCTGAACTGCAGACATATTCGGGAGATTTTTCTTCTGCTTCTTTCTTGCTCAGTTGTATAACCATTCTCCAGCTTGTGTCAATGCTGGAGAGGAAGTACTGCCATAGAGGAAGTTAACTCACCGTGGTTGTAAGCTGTTGGTGTCTAAACAAAGATTGGAAGCAAAGAGGGCAAATACAAATAGTTCTTCAAATTACCCTGAATTTGCCACTGAATTAAACTGTGTGTCTGCAAATTAGCTATACGTTTTCTGTAATGGAGCTGCCCAGGGCTGAAGCAAAATTAGACAGATTAAGCAAGGCAAGCATTTCCTTCTTTCCCCACTCCAAACAAAATAAAGCAGGTTTTCGTTTTATTTTATTTTTAAGTTACAAAGTCTCATTACATAGGTATCGGAGGAATTTGCAGTAGTCCCTGTGAGAAATGCTGGTGTTTCATACCAGGGGGATGATATTGGATTTATAGTAAAAGCTGGAATCAGTACTTGGCTTTGACATCATATATTCATTCACCTGATACTCAGCAAGTCACTAACCCTCTTTAACTTTCAGATTATTCAAATGTAAACTGGTTATAATGCTATCTATGTACTGGATATTGTATTGTAAAAAATTAGTAATAAAACTAAAATAACATGCAAAAGTACTTTGAAAACTCTGTAGCTCCGTAAATAGGTTTTATTCTAAAAACTGAAAATAACATAAGAGTTCATTAAAGGAAAATCAGAAAATACAATCAACAAATCTACCCACGTATAGTCATTCTTAAACTTTGATGCATGCACTTCTAAGTTCTTTAAGCATATACTTGTTTTGTTTACAGATATGATACCATACTTATTATTCTTTTGTAAATAACTTTATTACTTAATAACATCATGACTATATTTTTTGTTAATATATATTCATGTGCACTTACAACATTATTTGTAACTGTTGTGTAATACTTCATGATGTAAATGTGCCATAATTTATTTAATAGTCAGATATTGCTGAACAATTAAGTTTTTTACAAGTTTTTAACTGTTACAAAAAATGAATATATTTGAGGCTAAATCTCTGTATATTGTTGGTTATTTGCTTGTTATAAATTCTCAGAAGTGGAAATTCTGTGTCAAAGGGAATGATTGTGACACTATTGGTATTGATATGTGCTTTAACATCAAGATGCAAAGTGTACATTTCTCCCCTCCCACACTTTACACTAGCCATCATTGGTTTCTTTGATATTAGTAAATATATTTGTTCTAATGCACATTCTTTGACACACCTTCATTTACCCTTTTCTGTCTTTGTACTAAAAAGTTAAATCTGTTGATCCTTTTTCTATTTTATGTAATATAAGTAATTTCTCTCAGGTTGTCTTGCTTTTCACTATATAAAACTATTTAATCTTCATGTAATCAAATGTATCTGTACTTTTCTTTGTGATTTTGCCTTTAATGTTATTCTCAGAAAGTCCTTCTTACCCCAAGATTTTAAATATATTCACCAAAATTTCTGTTTTGAATTTATTTTCTTCATTTAAATAAAATATCTGCCCTGAATTTACTTTGTCTTAAGGTATAAAGTGTAGAAATTTACTTTTCTCCTAAGTGACTCATAGTTTTCTCAGCATGAGCATGTCATCCCCCTGTATTGTCCTTACCCTGTTTTAGTGATCTAGAGTGAGCAGGAAGACCAGAGTCACTACAGTGTTTTTCGTGCGTTGTATCATGGCCACCTCCCTACACCCAGAGTCTGTACCAGAGAAAAATGTGTCCAGTGGGAGAGATAGCACCTGCCTTCAATACAAATCCCATTTCATTAAACATGGTCTTGTTAGTGTCATGTAGCTTCCACCTTCTATTGATAAAAAATAAGTCATGTTCATAGTTAATATTTGTGCTTTTAATTCAACTTTGATATTAATGTTGGAACTTTTAGTGTTTTAAGGTTTAGTATCTCATATCTTTTTTTCTCTCTCTTTTTTTTTTGAGCCAGAGTCTCATTCTGTCACCAGGCTGGAGTGCAGTGGCGCCATCTCAGCTCACTGCAACCTCCACCTCCCAGGTTCAAGCGATTCTCCTGCCTCAGCCTCCTGAGTAGCTGGGACTACAGGCACGCACCACCACGCCCAGCTAATTTTTGTATTTTTAGTAGAGACGGAGTTTCACCATGTTGCTCAAGGATGGTCTCTATCTCTTCACCTCGTGATCTGCCTGCCTCGGCCACCCAAAGTGCTGGGATTACAGGCGTGAGCCACCGTGCCTGGCCCCTATCTCTTTATTTTTAAATTGCCATTTAAATTTAGGTTTTGTCTCTCGTGTATAGCATGTAATGCCTTTAATTTCAAAATTATCTGAGAGTATTTCTCAATATGCAATATGAGAGTAATATGTTTGTATTTGTGATTTCTGGTATGTTTGGTTTTATTTATCATCTTTTTCTTTATTAAAAACATTTTGATATTTTCTTTTTAAATTTGTCTATATTTTGCTATTACTTGATTTGTTTTTATCCCTTGCATTTTTTATTGATATGCAAGTCAGAAGCCCATTTCTAGTCTATCAATGTTTATATTTAAATGTTTAGAAAACATAATTATACCATTTTTCTCCATCAATATCGAGAATAAAACTGGACTTGTACCTGTGAAAGATAAGAAATGCGACCTGCCTTTACTTCTATCTTCTTCCACACCTTGAATCCTAGTGTAAGAATGCCTAAAAATTCAAATCAATACTATTATTCATGATTTTATATTATTTATCTTTATTTTTAGAATCATTTATTTACATTTTCACCTGCTACATTTTTATCCTACATTAACAATTATTATTTAGACCTAACTAATTCTGAGTTTTTATTATTTACCATCTTTTCTCTGTAAGTCATCTTCCTTATTTCTGTGTTCTTCATTTTGATTCATTGCTCAGCTGACTCAAGCACTTTGAGTAACTGTTTTCAGGAAAGGTACATGGAGAATATGCTTTGAGTTGCTGCATGTTGGAGTGTCTGTCTGTTGCTCCGGAGTGTGAACAGTACTTTTCCTGAAAATGGATTTATTGAGTCATAGTTACGTCCCTGCAAACTCTGCACATAACTGCTTGAAGCTGCATTTACATAGTACACTTTTTTTTAACCAAAAAAGTCTCAATTGTATTTACTTGGTATAGTTTCAGAGGACACTGAAACAGATTAAGGGGCTAAAGCCACCCAAGCCACTCCTTCATGCCTTCGTAAACTGTCAGGCTTGGTTCTGTATGGTGACATTGTCAAGTGAGTTCAGATTTATGACATTTCCTTGATACCCAGAGATCCAGTAGACTGTGGGATCGGAGGTTCTTGTAGTAAGAGAATGGCAACTTGAGGAGAGAATTCACCTCTTTTGGCCAATTGATCCTCCATCTACATCAGCCTTAACTCTCCAAGCCTGGGTGGAGGTGGTGGGTCCAGGTGCAGGAGGGGAAGGTTAGAAGGATTGGGGATTTCCCTTATCTCAGGTTAACCTAACATCATTCATCAAAGGCCAATTTTGTTTTTTTAGCTTTTATTTTAGGTTTGGATGTACATGTGAGGTTTGTTACATAGGTAAACATGTGTCAGGAGGTTTTCTTTTTACATATTATTTCATCATCCAGGTATTAAGCTTAGTACCCAAATAGTTATCTTTTCTGCTCCTCTTTCTCCTCCTACCCTCCCCACTTAAGTAGACCCCAGTGTCTATTTCCTTCTTTGTGTTCATAAGTCCTTATGATTTAGCTACCACTGAGAGGTGAGAACATTCAGTATTTGGTTTTCTGTTTCTGCACTAGTTTGCTAAGGATAATAGCCTCCAGCTCCATCCATGTTCCCACAAAAGACATTATCTCATTCTTTTTTTATGGCTGCATGGTATTCCATGGTATATATGTACCACATTTTCTTTATCCAATCTGTCATTGATGGGTACCTAGGTTGATTGCATGTCTTTGCTATTGTAAATAGTGCTGCAGTGAACATTCATATGCATGTATCTTTATAGTAGAATGATTTATATTCTTCTGGGTATCTACTCAGTAATGGGATTGCTCAGTCAAATAGTTCTGCTTTTAGCTCTTCAAAGTATTGCCATACTGCTTTTTACAGTGGTTGAACTAATTTACACTCCCACCAACAATGTATAAGTGTTCCCTTTTCTCTGCAACCTTGCCAGCATCTGTTATTTTTTCGCTTTTTAGTAATAGCCATTCTATTACTAAATAGCATGTGAAATGGTATCTCATTGTAGTTTTGATTTGCATTTCTCTAATCTGTGATATTGAGCTTTTCTTCATATGCTTGTTGGCCACATGTATGTCTTCTTTTGAGAAATGTCTGTTCATGTCAACGGCCAATTTTGTCAGTGCCCCAGTTCTGCTCAGTATCTGCCCTCTTTGTTCTCTAGTCTTAGGCACAGGCTGTGACCATTGTCTCAGGATTCATGGCTCTTGGGATGGAATTTGAGTCCTGTGTTGGAGGCTTCAGTATGACAGAAACTTCCTGAAGACTTCTCCTACTGAAGCCTCCTGTGTTGGAGGCTTCTCCTCCTGAAGAGCCTCCAACACAGGAGACTTCAGTAGGACAAAAAAATTGTTCCTCATCAGCTACCTTGTCTCCAGCCATAAGGTAAAATGAGGCATTATTGGAGGCTCCATCAAACAGGTTCTCCTTCCTTTGACTAATGGAAGGAGCCTGGTCTTTCGGGTGTTTCTCCTTTGAAGTATATCTTACTAAAATGCCTTACCTCTGAAGTTCATTTGCAACCTCATATGCAACTCTTGCTAATGTGTATCTGTTCACTAGGTGTCTAGTCTGAGGAGATGACAAGAGCATCATTTACTCCCTGTGCTCATTCCTGAAACACCTTATTTTATGGCGGTGGAAACTGAGATCTGGCCAAAGTTTGATGACTTGCCCAGGCTGGCATTAAAATACAGTTCTCTTCTACCACCCTTTTCTGTCTTCATGCTATACTCCTTGAGTTGATGACCACAAGTTTAAGTTTAGTATTGCCATAAAGTTGGGGTTGGGGCTTTGTATGCAATGGAAATGTTACTAAACATCCAAAGTTTACTGTCTTATTTGCATATATTCTGGATAGCAAAGTAAAAAGGTAAAGTACTCATGGAGCAGGAAGAATAAAATTTTAGCGATTAGTAAAAAGTATTTTGTTATACAACTTCTGAATAATTTTATTTTAAAATTATATTTATAAAGGCCTTTGTTTTTTGGTTAAATTTACAATATAGGTTAGAAGAAATCTGATTAATTTTATTTTTACTTCTTTTTGCAGCAGCAAGATTAAGAAAATTGTGCGTTCAATTGTATCATCCTTTGCATTTGGGTATGTGAGACATAGAAAACACCATGTATTAAATATATCTGAGACTTGGCTGGGCGCAGTGGCTCACACCTGTAATCCCAGCACTCTGGGAGGCCGAGGAGGGCGGATCACCTGAAGTCAGGAATTCAAGAACAGCCTGGCTAACATGGTGAAACCACATCTCTACTAAAAATACAAAAATTAGCCAAGCATAATGGTGGGTGCCTGTAATCCCAGCTACTCAGGAGGCTGAGGCAGAAGAATCGCTTGAACCTAGGAGGCATAGGTTGCAGTGAGCTGAAATTGCACCATTGCACTGCAGCCTGGGTGACAGAGCAAGACTCCATGTAAAAAAAAAAAAGAAAAAAAAATATATGAGTCTCATATATATGAGACTTAATACTTCAATGAGGAACACTGAAATCAAATAACAAAAAACCATTTTTTGTTATATATATATGTCTCATATATATGTTATATAACATGTTATATATGTTTTGTTTTGTTACATATATAACATGTTATATATATAATATATAATATATGATATATAGTTATGTATAATTAATATATAATTATAAATAATTATATATAATTATAAATATATATAATATATAATATATATAACATGTTACATATATTTTGTTATATATGTCTCATATATGTTATATACATATATAAGTCTCATATATATGTTTGTTATATATATATGAGTCTTAATACTTCAATGAGAAACACTGAAATCAAATAACAAAAAAGCATTTCCACTGTCCATCAGTTGCTAAGTAGCCATGTGCCCCAACTAATGTAATCTAATTTATCATGGAATTTTGGTTTAAACTGGACATTCAGACTTGCAAATAAATGGCTTTTGCCTAAGATTAATAGTAACATATTAATATTGTTTTTCTTCCATCTGCAAAGTAGAAAACAATATAATATTGTTTTTCTTCCATCTGCAAAAGTAACGTTAATGAAAATCAAATGTTAAAATTCTATAATTATAAGTAAAGTGTTTTATTAAGTACCTTATACATCTAGAATTACTCTTTAATTCCGGAAACAATTTACTTAGACTCTTCTCTACATAAGAGTAAGATTTCATACTATGATATAGATTTATGCAATATAATTGTTTCCTTTTGAATTAATAATATTTGAATTTCAGCTGCAAGTTTTTAAAAAAGTACTTTGAAGACTAATTCATCTTCATGGATTAGGCAAATAGTCTAATCAGTTTATGGAGAAAGTATTTAGAATATGTAACAGCAAGTGGCAGGAGGTACTTTAGAGTTCAAGACTCATATGCCCATCACTATGCTAGAAGTACCCATAAATATGGAATCATGTACTTGTTGAAAATGTCACTGATGGGCTGGGCGCAGTGGCTCACGCCTGTAATCCCAGCACTTTGGGAGGCCAAGGCGGGTGGATCACGAGGTCGGGAGATCGAGACCATCCTGGCTAACACGGTGAAACCCCGTCTCTACTAAAAATACAAAAAATTAGCCAGGCGTGGTGGCGGGTGCCTGTAGTCCCTGCTACTCTGGAGGCTGAGGCAGGAGAATGGCGTGAACCCAGGAGGCGGAGCTTGCAGTGAGCAGAGATCGCGCCACTGCACTCCGGCCTGGGGGACAGAGCAAGACTCCGCCTCAAAAAAAAAAAAAAAAAAAAGTCACTGATGAAAAATCTTGGTCTTTTAAGAGCTTATGTTACTCATGCTTTCATTTGGTTTTTATTAATAAATTCTTTAGAATTATCCAGATTAATGAGGGTTTATTTTTTATGAGAAATTGGTATAAACTTCTTAGGAAATTCTCAAATTTTAAGAAGAGTTTGCAAACAGACACAGGTGATTTTAATTCAGTTTTACTTTTCTCTCTTGAGGTGTTGGTCTGATGTGTCTACTCTAAAAGGGCATGATAATATCTTGTGAAGTGGTTTGGTGAGAATTTTGTTTATTAAGAACTGCTTCTCGCAAGGGGTCAGGGAGTTCCCCTTCCAGGGGTGACAGACGGCACCTGGAAAATCGGGCCACTCCCACCCGAATACTGTGCTTTTCCGACGGGCTTAGGAACCGGTGCCCCAGGAGAGTATAGCCCGCACCTGGCTCAGAGGGTCCTACGCCCACGGAGTCTCGCTGATTGCTAGCACAGCAGTCTGAGATCAAACAGCAAGTCGGCAGCAAGGCTGGGGGAGGGGCGCCCGCCATTGCCCAGGCTCGCTTACGTAAACAAAGCAGCCTGGAAGCTTGAACTGGGTGGAGCCCACCACAGCTCAAGGAGGCCTGCCTGCCTCTGTAGGCTCCACCTCTGGGGGCAGGGCACAGACAAACAAAAAGACAGCAGTAACCTCTGCAGACTTAAATTGTCCCTGTCTGACAGCTGTGAGGAGAGCAGTGGTTCTCCCAGCACGCAGCTGGAGATCTGAGAACCGGCTGACTGCCTCCTCAAGTGGGTCCCTGACCCCTGACCCCCGAGCAGCCTAACTGGGAGGCACCCCCCAGCAGGGGCAGACTGACACCTCACAGGGCCGGCCAGGTACTCCAACAGACCTGCAGCTGAGGGTTCTGTCTGTTAGAAGGAAAACTAACAGAAAGGACATCCACACCAAAAACGCATCTGTACATCACCATCATCAAAGACCAAAAGTAGATAAAACCACAAAGATGGGGAAAAAACAGAGCAGAAAAACTGGAAACTCTAAAAACCAGAGTACCTCTCCTCCTCCAAAGGAACGCAGTTCCTCACCAGCAACGGAACAAAGCTGGACGGAGAATGACTTTGACGAGCTGAGAGAAGAAGGCTTCAGACGATCAAATTACTCCGAGCTACGGGAGGATATTCAAACCAAAGGCAAAGAAGTTGAAAACTTTGAAAAAAATTTAGAAGAATGTATAACTAGAATAACCAATACAGAGAAGTGCTTAAAGGAGCTGATGGAGCTGAAAACCAAGGCTCGAGAACTACGTGAAGAATGCAGAAGCCTCAGGAGCCGATGCGATCAAATGGAAGAAAGGGTATCAGCCCTGGAAGATGAAATGAATGAAATGAAGCGAGAAGGGAAGTTTAGAGAAAAAAGAATAAAAAGAAACGAGCAAAGCCTCCAAGAAATGTGGGACTATGTGAAAAGACCAAATCTACGTCTGATTGGTGTACCTGAAAGTGACGGGGAGAATGGAAACAAGTTGGAAAACACTCTGCAGGATATTATCCAGGAGAACTTCCCCAATCTAGCAAGGCAGGCCAACATTCAGATTCAGGAAATACAGAGAACGCCACAAAGATACTCCTCGAGAAGAGCAACTCCAAGACACATAATTGTCAGATTCACCAAAGTTGAAATGAAGGAAAAAATGTTAAGGGCAGCCAGAGAGAAAGGTCGGGTTACCATCAAAGGGAAGCCCATCAGACTAACAGCAGATCTCTCGGCAGAAACCCTACAAGCCAGAAGAGAGTGGGGGCCAATATTCAACATTCTTAAAGAAAAGAATTTTCAACCCAGAATTTCATATCCTGCCAAACTAAGCTTCATAAGTGAAGGAGAAATAAAATACTTTACAGACAAGCAAATGCTGAGAGATTTTGTCACCACCAGGCCTGCCCTAAAAGAGCTCCTGAAGGAAGCGCTAAACATGGAAAGGCACAACCGGTACCAGCCACTGCAAAATCATACCGAAATGTAAAGACCATCGAGACTAGGAAGAGACTGCATCAACTAACGAGAAAAATATCCAGCTAACATCATAATGGCAGGATCAGATTCACACATAACAATATTAACTTTAAATGTAAATGGACTAAATGCTCCAATTAAAAGACACAGACTGGCAAATTGGATAAAGACTCAAGACCCATCAGTGTGCTGTATTCAGGAAACCCATCTCACGTGCAGAGACACACATAGGCTCAAAATAAAAGGATGGAGGAAGATCTACCAAGCAAATGGAAAACAAAAAAAGGCAGGGGTTGCAATCCTAGTCTCTGATAAAACAGACTTTAAACCAACAAAGATCAAAAGAGACAAAGAAGGCCATTACATAATGGTAAAGGGATTAATTCAACAAGAAGAGCTAACTATCCTAAATATATATGCACCCAATACAGGAGCACCCAGATTCATAAAGCAAGTCCTGAGTGACCTACAAAGAGACTTAGACTCCCACACATTAATAATGGGAGACTTTACCACACCACTGTCAACATTAGACAGATCAACGAGACAGAAAGTCAACAAGGATACCCAGGAATTGAACTCAGCTCTGCACCAAGCGGACCTAATAGACATCTACAGAACTCTCCACCCCAAATCAACAGAATATACATTTTTTTCAGCACCACACCACACCTATTCCAAAATTGACCATATACTTGGAAGTAAAGCTCTCCTCAATAAATGTAAAAGAACAGAAATTGTAACAAACTGTCTCTCAGATCACAGTGCAATCAAGCTAGAACTGAGGATTAAGAATCTCACTCAAAACCGCTCAACTACATGGAAACTGAACAACCTGCTCCTGAATGACTACTGGGTACATCACGAAATGAAGGCAGAAATAAAGATGTTCTTTGAAACCAACGAGAACCAAGACACAACATACCAGAATCTCTGGGACGCATTCAAAGCAGTGTGTAGAGGGAAATTTATAGCACTAAATGCCCACAAGAGAAAGCAGGAAAGATCCAAAATTGACACCCTAACATCACAATTAAAAGAACTAGAAAAGGAAGAGCAAACACATTCAAAAGCTAGCAGAAGGCAAGAAATAACTAAAATCAGAGCAGAACTGAAGGAAATAGAGACACAAAAAACCCTTCAAAAAATCAATGAATCCAGGAGCTGGTTTTTTGAAAGGATCAACAAAATTGATAGACCGCTAGCAAGATTAATAAAGAAAAAAAGAGAGAAGAATCAAATAGATGCAATAAAAAATGATAAAGGGGATATCACCACCGATCCCACAGAAATACAAACTACCATCAGAGAATATTACAAACACCTCTATGCAAATAAACTAGAAAATCTAGAGGAAATGGATAAATTCCTCAACACATACACCCTCCCAAGACTAAACCAGGAAGAAGTTGAATCTCTGAATAGACCAATAACAGGAGCTGAAATTGTGGCAATAATCAATAGCTTACCAACCAAAAAAAGTCCAGGACCAGATGGGTTCACAGCCGAATTCTACCAGAGGTACAAGGAGGAGCTGGTACCATTCCTTCTGAAACTATTCCAATCAATAGAAAAAGAGGGAATCCTCCCTAACTCATTTTATGAGGCCAGCATCATCCTGATACCAAAGCCTGGCAGAGACACAACAAAAAAAGAGAATTTTAGACCAATATCCTTGATGAACATTGATGCAAAAATCCTCAATAAGATACTGGCAAACAGAATCCAGCAGCACATCAAAAAGCTTATCCACCATGATCAAGTGGGCTTCATCCCTGGGATGCAAGGCTGGTTCAATATACGCAAATCAATAAATGTAATCCAGCATATAAACAGAACCAAAGACAAAAACCACATGATTATCTCAATAGATGCAGAAAAGGCCTTTGACAAAATTCAACAACCCTTCATGCTAAAAACTCTCAATAAATTAGGAATTGATGGGACGTATCTCAAAATAATAAGAGCTATTTATGACAAACCCACAGCCAATATCGTACTGAATGGGCAAAAACTGGAAGCATTCCCTTTGACAACTGGCACAAGACAGGGATGCCCTCTCTCGCCACTTCTATTCAACATAGTGTTGGAAGTTCTGGCCAGGGCAATTAGGCAGGAGAAGGAAATCAAGGGTATTCAATTAGGAAAAGAGGAAGTCAAATTGTCCTTGTTTGCAGATGACATGATAGTATATCTAGAAAACCCCATTGTCTCAGCCCAAAATCTCCTTAAGCTGATAAGCAACTTCAGCAAAGTCTCAGGATACAAAATCAATGTGCAAAAATCACAAGCATTCTTATACATCAATAACAGACAAACAGAGAGCCAAATCATGAGTGAACTCCCATTCACAATTGCTTCAAAGAGAATAAAATACCTAGGAATCCAACTTACAAGGGATGTGAAAGACCTCTTCAAGGAGAACTACAAACCACTGCTCAAGGAAATAAAAGAGGATACAAACAAATGGAAGAACATTCCATGCTCATGGGTAGGAAGAATCAATATCATGAAAATGGCCATCCTTCCCAAGGTAATTTACAGATTCAATGCCATCCCCATCAAGCTACCAATGACTTTCTTCACAGAATTGGAAAAAACTACTTTAAAGTTCATATGGAACCAAAAAAGAGCCCGCATCGCCAAGTCAATCCTAAGCCAAAAGAACAAAGCTGGAGGCATCACACTACCTGACTTCAAACTATACTACAAGGCTACAGTAACCAAAACAGCATGGTACTGGTACCAAAACAGAGATATAGATCAATGGAACAGAACAGAGCCGTCAGAAATAATGCCACATATCTACAAGTATCTGATATTTGACAAACCTGACAAAAACAAGAAATGGGGAAAGGATTCCCTATTTAATAAATGGTGCTGGGAATACTGGCTAGCCATATGTAGAAAGCTGAAACTGGATCCCTTCCTTACACCTTATACAAAAATCAATTCAAGATGGATTAAAGACTTAAATGTTAGACCTAAAACCATAAAAACCCTAGAAGAAAACCTAGGCATTACCATTCAGGACATAGGCATGGGCAAGGACTTCATGTCTAAAACACCAAAAGCAATGGCAACAAAAGCCAAAATTGACAAATGGGATCTAATTAAACTAAAGTGCTTCTGCACAGCAAAGGAAACTACCATCAGAGTGAACAGGCAACCTACAAAATGGGAGAACATTTTCGCAACCTACTCATCTGACAAAGGGCTAATATCCAGAATCTACAATGAACTCCAACAAATTTACAAGAAAAAAACAAACAACCCCATCAAAAAGTGGGCGAAGGACATGAACAGACACTTCTCAAAAGAAGACATTTATGCAGCCAAAAAACACATGAAAAAATGCTCACCATCACTGGCCATCAGAGAAATGCAAATCAAAACCACAATGAGATACCATCTCACACCAGTTAGAATGGCAATCATTAAAAAGTCAGGAAACAACAGGTGCTGGAGAGGATGTGGAGAAATAGGAACACTTTTACACTGTTGGTGGGACTGTAAACTAGTTCAACCCTTGTGGAAGTCAGTGTGGCGATTCCTCAGGGATCTAGAACTAGAAATTCCATTCGACCCAGCCATCCCATTACTGGGTATATACCCAAAGGACTATAAATCATGCTGCTATAAAGACACATGCACACGTATGTTTATTGCGGCATTATTCACAATAGCAAAGACTTGGAACCAACCCAAATGTCCAACAATGATAGACTGGATTAAGAAAATGTGGCACATATACACCATGGAATACTATGCAGCCATAAAAAATGATGAGTTCACGTCCTTTGTAGGGACATGGATGAAATTGGAAATCATCATTCTCAGTAAACTATCGCAAGAACAAAAAACCAAACACCGCATATTCTCACTCATAGGTGGGAATTGAACAATGAGAACACATGGACACAGGAAGGGGAACATCACACTTCGGGGACTGTTGTGGGGTGGGGGGAGGGGGGAGGGATAGCATTGGGAGATATACCTAATGCTAGATGACAAGTTGGTGGGTGCAGCGCACCAGCATGGCACATGTATACATATGTAACTTACCTGCACATTGCGCACATGTACCATAAAACCTAAAGTATAATAATGATGATAATAATAATAATAATAATAAAAGAAAAAAAAAAAAAAAAGAACTGCTTCTATGGGGTGAAAACAGTGATTTTTCTGAGATTCTAAGGCATTACAGTTTTTCCTGCCACTGGGCAGCTTGATACTAAATAATAACATTTTGGTACCTGATCAGTGGCCTAAATATAGTATAGCTATAGGGACAAACGCCCCTTTATCTTTGCATTTATTTATTTATTTATTTTAGAATATTTGGAGTTTTCCTGGTCTTACCGGATGTCACTCTCCTCCTTGCCGACCTAATTTTCACTGATAGCAAACTTTATATTCCTTTGGAGTATCGTTCTATTTCTCTAGCTATTGCCTTATTTTTTCTCATGGATGTTCTTCTTCGAGTATTTGTAGAAAGGTAAGTTTGATTATTTTTATAATGCATTAAGCCATTTTGTACTTTTATAAGAAGCACTTTGGGAGGCTGAGGTGGGAGGATCCCAAGGTCAAGAGTTCGAGACAATCCTGGCCAACATGGTGAAACCCCGTCTCTACTAAAAATACAAAAATTAACTGGGCGTGGTGGTGGTTGCCTGGAATCCCAGCTGCTTGGGAGGCTGAGTCAGGAGAATCGTTTGAACCTGGGAGGCAGAAGTTGCAATGAGCCGAGATCACGCCATTGCACTCTAGCCTGGGTGACAGGGCAAGACTCCATCTCAAAAAAAAAAAAAAAAAAGAAGCATTTTAAAATAATTAACAGGAGCATTCACCACAAACTGACTTAAGGGCCTTTGGGCCTTATGAGAACATTGGTGGTAGTCTGGCGGTACCCCCCTTGGCCTGTGTTTGAGGTGGCCATGGATTGATGCTCCTCTGCCTTTGGACAGGGGTGGAAAGAGTGGGAGGGACTGCATCTTGTGGTTTGAGTGACAGCTCAGCCATAGCACAATAAAACACTAGGTAGACTTTTAAAGTTTTTGATCTAGGCCCTGATTCCCAGACAGCACCTTTGGATCCACCTGGAGGCTAGGAGAACTTGCCATCCCGAAGAGAAGTTCTACAGGATGGCAAGTTTTTACCATGTGATGACTGTAGAGCCCCAGGGCCTTCAGCAAACTTCTGCAATAGCTAAGGAGTGATTACAGCAGGTCTTGGGCAAGACCCAGTGCTGTGCTGGCCTCAGGTCTCACCCAATGCAGTCACAGTAGTGGTGGCCACAGGGGTGCTTGTGTCACTCAACCCCAAGCTTTAGGTGCCTCAGAACAGAGAGAGAGAGACTCTGTTTGTTTGGGAGAAAGTAAGGGAAGAAAACAAGAGTCTCTTTTTGGTAATGCAGAGAATTATCCTGGCTCTTGTCCAAGACGATTAAGGCAGTACCACTATGAGTCTGCAAGAACCACAGAGTTTAGGAGGCTTGGGGTGCCCCCTAAAGCAGATACAGTTTAGATCACAATATCCAAGTTCTTCAAATATCTGGAAAGCCTTCCCGAGAAAGATGGGTACAAACAAGCCCTGACAGTGAAAACTACAATAAATACAGTGAAAACTACAATAAATACCTAACTCTTCAATGCCCAGACACCAAAGAACATCTGCTAGCATCAACACTCTTCAGGAAAACATGACCTCACCAAATGAACTAAATAAGACACCAGGGGCCAATCCTGTAGAAACAGAGATATGTGACCTTTTAGACAAAGAACTCAAAATAGCTGTGTTGAGGAAACTCAAAGAAATTCAAGATAACACAGAGAAGGAATTCATAATTCTATTAGATAAGTTTAACAAAGAGATTGAAATAATTTAAAAGAATCAAGCAGAAATTCTGGAGCCAAAAAATGTAATTGGCACGCCAAAGAATGCATTAGAGTCTTTTAATAGCAGAATTCATAAACCAAGAGAAAGAATTAATGAGCTTAAAGACAGGCTATTTCAAAATACATAGAGGAAACAAAGGAAAGAATAAAAAACGATGCATGCCTACAGGATCTAGAAAATAGCCTCAAAAGGACAAATCTAAGTGGTATTGGCCTTAAAGAGGAGGTGGGGAGTGTAGAAAGTTTATTCAAAGGGATAGTAACAGAACGTCCCAAACCTACAGAAAGATATCAATATCCAAGTACAAGAAAGTTACAAAACATCAAGCAGATGTAACTCAAGACTACCTCAAGGAATTTAATAATCACAGTCCCAAAGATCAAGGATAAAGAAAGGATCTTAAAAGCAGCAAGAGAAAAGAAACCAATAATATACAATGGAGCTACAATATATCTGGCAGCAGACTCTTTAGTAGAAATGTTTCAGGCCAGGAGAGAGTGGCATGACATATTGAAAGTGCTGAAGGAAAAAAACATTTACCCTAGAACAGTGTATCCAGTGAAAATATCCTTCAAAGTGAAGGGGAAATAAAGACTTTTCCACACAAAAGCTGAGCGATTTTGTCAACACCAGACCTGTCCTAGAAGAAATGCTAAAGGGAGTATTTCAATCAGAAAGATAAGGACATTAATGAGCAATAAGTAACAACCTGAAGGTATAAAACTCACTGGTAATAGTAGGTATACAGAAAAATGCAGAATGTTAGAACACTGTAACTATGATGTATAAACTACTCTTATTCTAAGTAGAGAGACTAAACTATGAGCCAATCAAAAATATTAACTACAACTTTTCAAGACATAGTGGTATAATAAGATAGAAATAACAAAAAGTTAAAAAATAGGGAGACAAAGTTAAGTTGTAGAGTTTTTATTAGTTTTCTTTTTACTTGTTTATGAAAACAGTGTTATTATAAGATTAAAATAATGGATTATAAGATAGTATTTACAAGCCTCATGGTAACCTCAAACCAAAAAACATAACAATGGATACACAAAAAATAAAAAACAAGAAACTAAATCATATCACCAGAGAAAATTACCTTCACTAATGGAAGACAGGAAGGAAAGAAGGAAGAGAAGACCCCAAAACAACCAGAAAACAAATAACAAAATGACAGGAGTAAGTCCTTACTTATCAATAATAACATTGAGTGTCAGCAGACTAAACTTTTCAATCAAAAGACAGAGTGGATGAATGGATGAAAGAACAAGACCCATCCAGGCATGGTGGTTCACGCCTGTAATCCCAGCACTTTGGGAGGCCAAGGCAGGCAGATCACAAGGTCAAGAGCTAGAGACCATCCTGGCAAACATGGTGAAACCCTGTCTCTACTAAAAATACAAAAATTACCTGGGTGTGGTGGTGGGCACCTGTAGTCCCAGCTACTCAGGAGGCTGAGGCAGGAGAATCGCTTGAACCCGGGAGGCAGAAGTTGCAGTGAGCCGAGATGGTGCCACTGCACTCCAGCCTGGTGACAGAGCAAGACTCCATCTCAAAAATAAACAAATAAATAAATAAACTAAAAAGACCCATTGATCTGCTGCCTACAGGAAACACTCTTCTCCCATAAAGACACACGTAGGCTGGAAGTGGTGGCTCACTCCTATAATCCCAGCACTTTGGGAGGCAGAGGCGGGTGGTTTACTGGAGGTCAGGAGTTCAAGACCAGCCTGGCCAATATGGTGAAACCCCGTCTCTACTAAAAATACAAAAATTAGCTGGGTGTGGTGCCGGGTGCCTGTAATTTCAGCTACTCATGAGGCGGAGGCAGGAGAATCACTTGAACCTGGGAGGCAGAGGTTGCAGTGAGCTGAGATCACGCCACTGCACTCCAGCCTGGGTGACAGAGTGAGACTCAGTCTCAAAAAAAAAAAAAAAAAACCCAAAACCAAAAACATGCTAATCTATCTGATAAATATTGATGCAAAAATCCTCAACAAGATACTAGAAACTGAATTCAACAATATATGGGAAAGATCATTCATCATGACAAGTGGGATGTCTCTCTGGGATGCAAGGATGGTTCAACATTTGCAAATCAACCAATGCGATATATTATATCCACACAATAAAGAATAAAAACCATAAGATCATTTCAGTTGATGCTGAAAAAGCATTTGATAAAATTCAACATCCCTTCATGGTAAGCACCCTAAAAAAACTGAGTATAGATGTAACACACCTCAACATAATAAAAACCATATATGACAGACCCACAGTCAGTACCATAATGAATGGGGAAAAACTGAAAAGCTTTCCTCTGCCATCTAGAACACAATGAGGATGTCCACTTTTACCACTGTTATTCAACATAGTACCCGAAGTCCTAGCTAGCGCCATTATAGAAGAGAAAGAAAGGGAATAAAAAAAGAAATCCAAATTGGGATGGAAGAAGTAAAATTATCCTTGTGTTTGCAGATGATACATTTTATTTGGAAAATACTAAAGACTCCACAGAAAAAACTATTAGAATTGATAAATTCGATAAAGTTGCAGGACACAAAATCAATATACAAAAATCAGTAGCGTTTCTACATATCAACAGTGAACCATTTGGAAAGGACATTTAAAAAGTGGTCCTATATACAGTAGCCACAAATAAAATTAAATACCTAGAAATTAACCTAACCAAACAAGTGTAAGATCTTTATAATGAAAATGGTAAAACACTGATGAAAGAAATGGAAGAGGACACCAAAAAATGGAAAGAGATTCCACGTTCATGGATTGGAAGAATCAATATTGTTAAAATGTCCATACTATCCAAAGCAATTTACAGATTCAATGCACTTCCTGTCAAAATATGAATGACATTCTTCACAGAAATAGAAGAAACAATCTTAAAATTTATATGGAGCCACAAAAGACCCAGAATAGCCAAAGCTATTCTAAGCAAAAAGAACAAAGCTGGAGGAATCACATTACCTGACTTCAAATTATACTACAGAACTATATAACCAAAACACCATGGCACTGGCATAAAAACAGACACATGGACCACTGGAACAGAATAGAGAACCCAGAAACAAATCCACACACACTTACAGTGAACTCATTTTTAATAAATGTGCCAAGAACATACATTGAACAAAAGACATCTCTTCAACAAATGGTTCTGGGAAAACTGGATATACACATACAGAAGAATGCACCTAGACCCCTACCTCTCACCATATACAAAAATCAAATCAACATGGATTAAAGACTTAAATCTAAGACCTCAATGAAACTACTATACTACAAGAGAACATTGGGAGGAATCTCCAGGACATTGGTCTGAGCAAAAATTACTTGGGCTATACCCGATAAGCACAGGCAACCAAAGCAAAAATGGGCAAATGGGATCACATCAAGTTAAAAAGCTGCTTCATATCAGAGGAAACAATTAACAAAGTGAAGAGACAGCCCACAGAATGGGAGAAAATATTTGCAAACTACCCATCTGAAAAGGGATTAATAACAAGAATATGTAAGGAGCTCAAACAACTCTCTAGGAAAAAATCTAATAATCTAATTTTTTAAATGAGCATAAGATTTGAATAGGCATTTCTCAAAAGAAAACATACAGGTGGTAAACAGGCATATCAAGAGATGCTTAACATCATTGATCATTAGAGAAATTCTCAGTGTAGAAAACTACAATGAGATATCATCTCACCCCAGCTAAAATGGTTTATATCCAAAAGTCAGGCAATAACAAATCCTGACAAAGATGTGAAGATAAGAGAACCCTCATACACTGTTGATGGAAATGTAAATTAGTAGAACCAATTGGAGAACAGTTTGGAGGTTACTCAAAAAACTAAAACTAGAACTATCATATGATCCAGCAATCCCACTGCTGGGTAGATACCCACAAGAAAGGAAATCAGTATATAGAAGAGATATCTGCATTCCCTGTTTGTTGCAGCAATGTTCGTAATGGCTAAGATTTGGAAGCAATCTAAGTGTCCATCAACAGATGAATGGATAAAGAAAATATAGTACATATACACAAGAGAGTATTATTTAGCCATAATAAACAATAAGATCCTGGCCAAGCGCAGTGGCTCACGCCTGTAATCCCAGCACTTTGGGAGGCTGAGGTGGGCAGATCACCTGAAGTCGGGAGTTTGAGACCAGCCTGACCAACATGGAGAAACCCCATCTCTACTAAAAATACAAAAATTAGCTGGGTGTGGTGCCGGGCGCCTGTAAACTCAGCTACTCTTGAGGCTGAGGCAGGAGAATCACTTGAACCCGGGAGGTGGAGGTTGCAGTGATCTGAGATCACGCCATTGCACTCCAGCCTGGGCAACAAGAATGAAACTCCATCTCAAAAAAAAAAGAGATCCTGTCATCTGGAGCAACATGGATGGAACTGGAGATCACTATGTTTGTTAAGTGAAATAAGCCAAGCACAGAAGGATAAACATCACACGTTCTCACTTATTATGGGGCTCTTAAAAAAAAAAAAAAGACAATTGAACTCATAGACCTAGAGAGTAGAAGGATGGTCATCAGAGGCTGGGAATGGTAGTAGGGGCTTGGGGGTGGGGAGGTGGGGATGGTTAATAGGTACAAAAAAATAGACTGAGTAACGCCTACTATTTGATAGCACAACAGATTGACCATAGTGAACAATAACTTGATTATATATTTTTAAATGACTGAAAGAGTGTAATTGACTGAAAGACAAATGCTTGAGGGGATAGATACCCCATTGTCCACAATAAGGGTGATTATTACACATTTAGTTATATCTCTTATTATACTTGAATTGCCATGTTGGTGTTTTAGTCACATATAAGTGTCAAATGATGAATATAATTTTATTGTTTGAAAAATTCCCATGAATGTTATATTTTTCCCTTAGTCTACTCTAGAAAATACATTTTAAATAATTCATGATAGTAGAATTCTTAATGGGGATGAGTCAATAGTTTGTGGTCTTTAAATATTCCTATCTCTTCTTGCAGGGGGGAATGAACTTTTTTTTTGTTTTATATTACAGGAGACAGCAGTATTTTTCTGACTTATTTAACATTTTAGATACCGCCATTATTGTGATTCCTCTGCTGGTTGATGTTGTTTACATTTTTTTTGACATTAAGTTTCTTAGGAATATTCCCAGGTATGAAACGTAAGACTTACCTCTCTTAAAGTTTTTCATTAACTTTAGCATTTTCTGTGGATTTTATTCTATATAATCTTTTCAACTTCAGATGTTCTCATTCTATACCAAATACATTGCTTTAAAATGAAATGTTTAGGTAAATTCCCACATACTTTGAAACTAAAAGATTGCAATATTTAGGGACCAGTGAAGAGTATACACACTAAGTACCATTAATTGAATAAAGAAGATGCAGTACCCAAAGAAGGACTGTTACTCTTGTACTAACTTTAACTTCTCTACATTTTGAAGTTCTCATCAAATTCCCATTTGTATCATTTTTTGGCCTTTTGGCTAAGATCAAGTATAATATTCTTATCAGTTTAATATCTGCTATATCAAAAAAATTTATACTGAAAACAATTCCCCTCTGTGCTTTAATTACAAATCCCTTACACATAGTGTTCTGTCTGGATTTTTCCTACAGCCAAGAGGGAATTTATTTGAGCATAGGCAAAATTTGAGTGACTTCAATCATGAGTTTCTAAAAATTAGCAAACAGAACAGAAACTAGGAGATGACACATGTAGCAACACAATGGTAGAGTTTTGCAGTATAGTTGTGGTAGAAACAAAGAAAGCTTAGGCAAAGTTAGAACTGTTAGGGATTAGGAAACTAAAGAGTGTATGAGGCCCTGATGACTTTTTTTTCTTTTTTTACTGTGACAATGAGGAAAATGAAAGAGCAAATGTATACTGGGATGTAGATGGTGGCTTCCTAAGCTTGTTCATGGGTCAAATAGCTGATTTCTTTTCGTACCCTAGCTTCCCTGGACTACAGCTCAGGCCCCAACTAAAAGCATGTTAAGTGATAGGCTTTTGGAGTTATTTGAAAATAACCTCAGCCAATGTGGTCCTCTGACTAGAAACCTCAGCATCACTTGACAGCTTGCTAGAAATATAAGAAAAAAAATACCTTAGGCCCCACCCTGGACCCACTGAATTGGTATCTCTGGGACCCAGCAATCTGCAGCTTAACAAGCTTTTCCAGATGGCTCTTATTGACATGTGCCCAAATCAGAGAAGCACTAGTCCATACCATCAGTTCTGTGCTTTGGTGTTTCTGATGGTAGGAGAGAAACCAGCTAGCACACTTTGGAAGTATCTCAATCTGTTGCCTGCCTGATGTGCATTAGCAGCTGTAGTGAACATCTGTTACTCATGGGAATAACAAAGATGAACAAGAATAATCGATTTGTTTTGATGTGGAAAAATTGAAAATGCTAGTCTTAAATCCCAAAATTAAATTTACAAATGCTAAGAGTCTATTGTATCACTATTTCTCTAGACCAGAATTTCTCAGCCTCAGCATTACTGACATTTTGGGCCAGATCATTGTCATAAGAGGGTGATGAGCAGTTATATTAATTGCAGGATGTTTTAGCAAAATTCCTGGCCTCTATTCACTAGATGTAAGTAACACACAGACACACACACACGCACGCACGCCAGTTGTGAAAACCTAAATGCCTCCAGACATTGCCAAATATCCCCCAGGTAGGTAATTGGAGAGAGGAGGGAAAATTGCCTCTGGTTAACAACTGCTGCTCTAGACATAGTTTATATTGATAAAATTCTGTTTCTGAAGCAAAAATTGATCTTTTTAATTTATTGTTAGATGGACATATTTAGTTCGACTTCTACAACTTATTATTCTGATAAGAATTTTTCGTCTGGTTCATCAAAAAAGACAACTTGAAAAGCTGATGAGAAGTCTGGTAAGTGAGCAAAACATGCTTATGATTCAGAAAAATATTTTGTATTTTGGGACCCATTGGCAAGGGTTGATATCTATACTGTATAATGTTTCTTATTTTTATGTTGATGAATGTTTCACAAACTAATGATGATTTTAAACTCTCAGGTTTCAGAAAACAAAAGGCGATACACAAGGGATGGATTTGACCTAGACCTCACTTACGTTACAGGTTTGTGACACTTAACTCTTGATTTACTTGTATTACTTCACTTTTTCTTGTAATTGTATTTTTTTTGCCTCATCTAAGACATATTCATTTGAAATATTCTTTATTCAAGAGGATATATGCCACTGTGATAGTGTGACATATTTGTGGTTTAGCCCTGGCAATGAAGATCTGCATGTCTTCTCAATTCAGGACTACTCAGTTGCAGCATAGGAACTTGAATGGATTTTCAGCTGACTCCATTTGGGTTTCAATTTATTAACTTCTAGTAGTTATTTCTGAGTCCCAAGGATCCTACAGAGACCTCTTCTCATCCTAGAACCCCAGAGAATGAGGTCAGTGCTTTGTAGATCTCAGGTTTTCTGAGTCAGAGGGCTGCAAAGCACCTTGGGAGTTCCCACCTTCACTGGTGCCCAGAACTCTTGGATTTTTTCAGGTATTTAAGATAAGAAATAAATTCTAAGAACAGGGGGAACTTCAGACTGAGGCCATCATAAGTACATGGCATACAGTTAGAACTAGTGGAGACTTAAGAACGCCATGCCAGTTTAATGGTCATTGTGCTGGATAATTTAATATGTTATTTGATTATCCTGAGTATTAGCTTTTTTCTGTCAACCTCAATCTTAAAAGGTTTTTTCTGTGAAAATGGAGTCTGATCATGTATAAATTAATTTTTTGTGTGTTATATGAAATCTATAATAATGTTTGTAATAGTGATGATTTTGACTTTCAGAACGTATTATTGCTATGTCATTTCCATCTTCTGGAAGGCAGTCTTTCTATAGAAATCCAATCGAGGTAAGGGTCTTTATCTGACAAATACTCATTTCTCAGTGAATGTAGACTGTGTAGTCATAAGTTTAATATTGACCCAGATATGGCAGTATTCTTTTAAAAATGTATTCTTTCAAGTAAAAAAATCATAATGGATTGATACCAGTTACAATTGTGCCAGTAGTTACAAACCACCCCAAAACTTACTGGCTTATAACAGCAACTATTTATTTGGCTCATGATACTATGGTTTGTGAATTTGGGATGGGCTTAACTGTCCAATTCAGGTGCTTGCAGAAAGGATTTCCTGTCTCAACTAAGCTCATTCATGTATCTGTGGGCAGCTACTGGGTCATCTGAGGACTGGCTAGTCTAAAATGACTTGGATATCCTCAGCTGACAGAGCCACTGCATGCTACATGCACCCCCCAAGGCCCAAGGCCCATCCCATCTGGCACCCACTGCTGCCAACAGCCCCACTCCCTTCACCAGCAGAGCCACCATATGCTGCATGCACTTCTAAGGCACTGAGGACTGGCCTGCCTGGTGCCCACCCTGCTGTTGGCAATACCCCACAACTAGCAAAGCCACTGCAGCTAGCATGCATATGCCTAAGGCCTGAGAACTAATCTGAATGATGGCTCTCACACCAAGAAAAGCCATATGACTGTCTCCACAAACACTCACCGTCAGGACACTGAGGCACTCACGACACCACTGAATGCTCATTACAGCCAAAAAAGTCACCTGAAGACTATATTACTGCACCCACCCAGAACCAAAGTCAAATTACCCTACTCAGTGAACACTATAGGAGACAACTATTGGAAAAACTATTTATCTATGAAAGCTCCCTAACATTGGAAGAGGCAACTGTTCCCCCAGATGTGCAAAAATCAGTTTAGGACCACAAGAAACATGAAAAGCAAGGAAACATTACACCTCCAAAGAAACACAATAATTCCCCATTAACAGACCCTAAATTTAAAGAGTATATCAAATGGCTAAGAAGGAATTCAAAATAATGATCTTAGGGAAACTCTATGAGATACAGAGAATACAGATAGACAAATCAATGAAATTAGAAAAACAATTTATGATCTTATGAGAAATTCAACAAGGATATATATGTCATTAAATACCAGACAGAGATCATGGAGCTGAAGAATTTAAGGAATAAAATAAAAATACAATCAAGAGTCCAGGTGCAGTGGTTCCCACCTGTTATCCCAGCACTTTGGGAGGCCAAGGCAGTGGATCACTTGCGGCCAGGAATTCAAGACAAGCCTGATGAACATGGCGTAATCCTGTCTCTAAAAAATACAAAAATTAGTTGGGTTTGGTGGCGCATGCGTGCAATCCAAGCTACTTGGGAGGCTGAGACACCAGAATTGCTTGAATCCAGGAGGTGGAGGTTGCAGTGAGCCAAGATTGTGCCACTGCACTCCAGCCTGGGTGGCAGAGTGATACCCTGCCTCAAAAAAAAAAAAAAATACAATCAAGAGCTTTAAAAACAGACATGGGAGAGATATGGCCAAAATCTAGGAAGCTCAAAGGTTCTCAAATAGATTCAACCCAAAAAGGTCTTCTCAGAGGTGAATAGTAGTCAAACTGTCAAAAGTCAAAAAGAGGGAATATTCATCAGGTGCGGTGGCTCACACCTGTAATCCCAGCACTTCAGGAGGCTGAGGCGGGTGGATCACTTGAGGCCAGGAGTTCAAGGTGAGCATGGCCAACATGAAGAAACTCCATTTCTACTAATAATACAAAAAAATTAGCTGGGTGTGGTGGCGTGAACCTGTAGTTGCAGTTACTTGGGAGGCTGAATCACGAGAATTGCTTAAACTCAGGAGGTGGAGGTTGCAGTGGGCCAAGATCACACCACTGCACTACAGCCTGGGTGACAGAGCGAGACTGTATCCAAAAAAAAAAAAAAAAAAAAAAAAAGGAAATGTTAAAAACAGCAAGAAAAAAGCATTAAGTCACATATAAAGGAACCTCCATTTGAGTAACAGCCACTCCAGCCTGCCAGCTATGGAGAATACAGACAGTCTGGACAAGGAAGAGTTCCCCACAACACAGCACAGCTGGCTTGTCAGATCATGACCAGACTGCTTCTTTAAGCAGGACCCCAATCCATTCCTCCTCACTGGGCAGGAATCCCTGCAGGGGCTTTAACCACTCCAGCAACGGTTCTATGGACAGAGCTTTGGTCTCTCCCTGAAGTGGAGCTCCTGGCGGGAGGGGCAGCTGCCATCTCTGCAATTTGGTCAACTCAGCCACTCCAACCTGCTGGCTTTGGAGAATACAGGTGGTCCAGAGGAGGAAGGATCCCCCACAATGCAGCACACCTGCTCTACCCCAAAGCAGCCAGACTGTTTCTTTGGATGGGTCCCTGATCCCATGCCTCCTGACTGGGTGAGAATGCCCAACAGGGGTCTCCAGCCACCTCCTGCAGGTATGTGCGGGCTGGTGACAGGTCAGTATCCCCCTGGGATGGAGCTTCCAAAGGAAGGAGCTGGCTGCCATCTTTGCTGTTTCTCAGCCTTCACTGGTAATACCTCATTCGGAGTCTATGAGGAACTTAAATTTACAAGAAAAAAACAACCCCATTAAAAAGGGGCAAAGGATCTGAACAACACTTCCCAAAAGAGACATGCTTGCAGTCAACAAAAATATGAAAAAAAAAGCTCACCATCACTCATCATTAAAGAAATGCAAACAAAACCACAATGAGATACCATCTCATGCCAGTCAGAATGGCTATTATTAAAAAGCCAAAAAATAACAGATGCTGGGAAGGTTGTGGAGAAAAAGGAATGCTTTTACACTGTTGGTGGGTGTGTAAATTAGTTCAACCCCTGTGGAAGACAGTGTGGCAATTCCTCAAAGACCTAGAGGCAGAAATACCATCAGACCCAGCAATCCCATTATGGGGTATATACCCAAAGGAATATAAATCATTGTCTTATGAAGATACATGCATGCACACATATGTTCATTGCAGCAGTATTCACAATAGCAAAGACATGGAATCAACCTAAATGCCAGTCAATGATAGATTGGATAAAGAAAATATGGTACATAGAGCGGGACGTCTGGCTTCTGAGTAGTGCCAGTGATGAAAGAGAGAATTAAATATGGGTGATGTTGAGAAAGGCAAGAAAATTTTTGTTCAGAAGTGTGCCCGGTGCCACACCATGGAAATGGGAGGCAAGCACAAGACTGGGCCTAATCTCCATGGTCTCTTCCGGTGGAAGACAGGTCAGGCCATTGGATTATCTTACATAGACACCGATAAGAACACAGGCATCACCTGGGGAGAGGATACACTGATAGAGTATTTTGAGAATCCCAGCAACTACATTCCTGGAACAAAAATGATCTTTGCCGGCATTAAGAAGAAGGCAGAAAGGGCAGACTTGATAGCTTATCTCAGAAAAGCTACTAGTGAGTTATAACTGGCCACTGCCTTATATTACAAAACACAAATATCTCATGACTTTTTTATGTGTACCATAATTTAATAGATCTCATACACCAGAATTCAGATTATGAATGACTGTCAGAATATTTTGTTGGGCAGTCCTGACTTAAAACTAAGACTGGCTTGTGGTTAAATGTACAAGTTTGGTTTTTGAATATTAATAGTAATTCCAATTCAGTAAATGCTATCACTATTTACCCCTTCTAAAGATATGATTAGACTTTGTTAATAATGTTCAACTTTTCACAAAGATGGTGAGTACCATCTTAAAACTTATTGAAGATTGGTTTTATATTTATATTTATGTTGGTTTATATTTAGATTTATATGACTGGTTATGTGAATATATTTAAATACTGGGGAAATTCCTTCACTGTCTCAGAACCAAGCAAGATTCACCTGTATTTTGTGTTTATTTGCCTCTTAAAGGCAAGGGTTGAAGATAAGGTAGCAATGTCTACTTTGTATTTTTGGCCTTAACTATGCCAATGTAATTAGAATTCCCTGTATTTAAGATGATTCCTTTTACTTATTCAAAGGCATTTTGTGTGGTTTATGTGTAATATCAAATAAAGATTATTTAACAGTTAAAAAAAAATGTGGTACATAAATACCATGGAAAACTGTGTAGCCATAAAAAGGAACAAGATTACATCCTTTGCAGGGACATGGATGGAGCTGGAAGCTGATATCCTCAGCAAACTAACACAGGAACAGAAAACCAAACACCGCATATTCTCACTTATATGTAGGAGCTGACAATGAGAACGCATGGGCACACGGTGGGGAACAACACACACTGGGGCCTGTGGGGAGGGAGGGGATGGGGGAAGGAGAGCATCAGGAAGAATACTTAATGGATGCTGGGCTTAATACCTAGGGATGGGATGATCTGTGCAGCAAACCACCATGGCACACATCTACCTGTGTAACACACCTGCACATCCTCCACATGTACCCCGAACCTAAAAGAAAAGTTGAAGTAAAAAAGATATATAAAATTATCTGTATATACATATGCCCCGATGTAAGTATACATTATATATGCATGCATCTATAACCACATTTTTATTGAGGTATAACACATATGATAGGTTGCACTAATCAAGTATATATCTTGATGATATTATACCTAAGTATGTATGCATGTAACCAACACCTCTATCAATATATTGGTCTATGACTGACCTCCAATTAATTGTTGTAAAGATATAGAGTATCAAGGTTCATGTGTTTCACATAGCTCTCAATTCCTCCTGTACCATTTATTGTAAAGAGCATGATTTCCCCCAATGAATTGCAGAGGTGCGTTTATTGCAAACAAAGTGAACATGTGTGTATATGTCTGTTTCTGGGCTTTTTGTCCTTTCATTATAACTGTCTATACTTAAATCCAGACCATAGTTTTAATTATTATGGCTTTATAGTGACTCTTGAGAACTTGTGTATAAGTCTTCCAACTTTGTACTTCTTTGTTTAAAAACTATCTTGGCTCTCCTAGATTTTTTGAATTTCCATATAAATTTTAGAATCATCTTGGCAATTTCATACACACACACACACACGCAAACCCACACAAACACACCCCCACACCCTGTTAGTATTTTGACTTGAGCATTGACTACATAGCTTAATTTGGAGAGAATTGACATCTAAAAATACTGAGATTTCCAACTCATGAACATAATACATCTCTCTACTGATGTCTTCTTTGATTTCTTTTAGCAATGTTTATAGTGTATAGGTTTTACACATCGTTTGTTAGTTTTATTTCTATGTAGTTGATAAGTTTTTATGCTATTTTACATGATATTTGAAGATCTTCATTTTCTAAATATTTTCTCTTGGTATGTAGGAACATAACTAATTTTTGTATATTGACTTTTGTTTATTTGTTTGTCTTAAGACAGGGCCTTGCTCTGTCACCACAGGCTGGAGTGCGGTGGCATCTGGGCTCAAGCATTTCTCCCACCTCAGTCTCCCACATAGCTGGGACTACAAGCAGGCATCACCACACTTGGCTAATTTTTTAAATTAATTTTTGTAGAGGAGTCTCTCTGGTCTCACTGACCCAAGCTGGTCTTGAACTCCTGGATTCAAGCAATCCTCCCACCTCAGCCTTCCAAAGTGCTGGGATTACAGGTGTCAGCCACCACACCTGGCCTTGTATGTTGACTTTACATTTAGCATCCTTCATAAATTCACATATTCATTTTAATAATGAATGTGTAGATTCCCTGGGATTTTTTAAATGTATACAATCATATGAAGTTACTACTTTCTTCCCACTTTTTATACTTTTTTCTTTCTTTATTGAATTATCTATGACTTTCATGGTAATATTGAATAGAAATGGTAAAAGGAGGCAGCCTTGCCTTGTTCCCAAACTCAGGTGGAAAGAATTTCATGCTTCACTATTTGAAATGATGTTTGCTATAGGCTTTTGTAGTCATTCTTTACTAGATTAAGACAGTCCATTTTATTTCTAGTTTGCTAAAAGTTTTGAATCATGAATTGGTGTTGAATATATCAGATATTTTTTATGCATCTATCAAGGTAATCAAAATGTTTTTCTGTTATTCCATTAATGAGATTTTCAAATGTTAAACCAACATTTTTTATTTTTGGAATAAACTCCTTTTGGTCTTAATGTATTATCTTTTTTATGTATCACTAGATTCTATTTGCTAATATTTTATTTAGAACTTTTCATCTGTGTTCATGAGGGATATGTAGTTTTCTTTCCTGAAATGTCTTTATCAGCTGGTCTACAATTACCTTAGCTTAGGTGTCTTGGGTAACTCCTATCTGCTCAACTCATCTTTATCCTCCATCAGGATGAATATGATGGGTATGTTTCAAGGTAATGGCAAAAGGAAAGAGCTAGAGTGGAATCTTACAAATGCTTTTGCAAGCCTCTCCTTTGTGGCATCCCAGTGACCAAATCAACTCACATAATGGAACACAAAATTAGAGCGAAAGGGCACTACGAGGTGAAATGTGAGGGCTTGGATTCAGGAAAAGTTGAAGAATTGAGACCATTGATGGAATGATTCTACCTTATTCTCAGGCAGGGAAGCATTTTTATATATGCAGATAGTTAACAAGAAATAACTACTATATAGTCAGAGACTCAAGACTTCAGCAATTATATAAAAATACATTTGTAAATACCTAAAGACCTTGAAGAGAAGGGTCTGAACCACATCTCACCCAGGTTATGCTATTTACGGCTAAGACATGACTCTACCACTCCCTTTGCCAATTTTGAAAATTGTTTCAAACTATTTATTTGAGGTGGAAGTACTTTCTGTCGCTCCTAATGGGCACAGTCACGGAGTAATGTGACCAGGGTCCACTGGATGGGTCATGGCACTTGAGGGCAGCCATCCCAAAATTTCCAAATTCCATCTTTATGGGGAAAACATCTCTTGATTGCTAATATTGTTTTTTAAAGCAAGTAAAGTTAATAACTCTGAGTTAATTATAGCATGTCTAAATTGAGCCAATTTTCTTTTAGTTGATTTGGTGGTGACTAATATAAATTTGACAACACTTAATATTAGCTGGGGTGTTTTTCAAAAGCCAAAAACTTTTAGCATGTAAATCAAAACAAAGACATTACTATTTTTTTCTGGGGTGATCTCTAGACTCTTGGTTTCTATCAGTTATTAAACTGTTATCTCAACTGTTAATCTCCTTGGGGCATTGACAAAGTACTAATAAGTCGTTGATTCCTTTACCATTTTTAATCAGAGTATCCCAAAAGGAGGTAATCATGTGTTTTAATAAATTCCACAAATCATAAACCACCCAAAAAGCAAATCTACCATCCATATTAATATTTAGTCTTTAATCTTTGCCAGAGTGCAGCCCCAAACCTAAGCTACTAGTTCAGCTACCTGGGCAGGCTGGGAATCAGGCCATGAAGCCCTTCAGTGATTGCATGTTCAATGATAACATGTCCTGCACTGGGAGTGTCTCTGTCATATTTGAGAAGCATTTACAAAGTATATTAAATCAAAGTTGTCTAAAAGAGAGAAGATTCAAATCCAGGCATACTTAACTCCTGAGAGGATGCTAAACAGTCATGTGATTCCCCTTTATTCTTAAAAGTGAATAAAGTTGCAGGGTTACATTTTGAACAACAGCAAATAAGCAAAGCAGACATTACAATTTCATAAGTGGTAAATTTGCTAGTGGAGAAATGTCAGATGCTGCCTTGAAGTAGCAAAAACTTTAGAGATGCAGGACCCATAGAGTTAGTGGAGAAACAAGCACTATGGTGGAAGCATCAACAAGTTTGGCCACTGCTACCACCTCATGCAAGTATGGAAGGTATATCTTTGCCTCCAAATCAAGGAATGTACTAAGATAGGCAGAGAGAAGAGTGTGGTAGATTTAGGAAAACCCATAGGTGGAAGTTGTTGCAAGAGGCTTTCAAAGAGGACACAGCATTTTTTTCTACTTTTGCATCACAAGGAAGAGTTTCAGAAATTATAAACTTTGTAAGCCCATGCAAAGGCGGAGCTATTGAGGAAAATCAGGTATATAATTACCTACATTCCTACAATCTTCTTAGCCATCTTTTAATTTCTGTTCTTGGTAGAATTGAATGTGCTTTATTCTGGCTGAAAACAGAAACTGTCCATCTGGTGACAGACTGTGACCAGAAAAATGTAGATTCTTGGCAGAGTTGAAATTTTTTCTAGACTCTTTATGTCCTTTTTCACCTACTTTGGATAAGAGGTATTTGGAGTCTTCGGTAAACTACTTAGACCAGAAAACACAGCAGTAAATCATCTAAATGTTGAGTTGCTCTCTCTCTCTCTCTCTCTCTATATATATATATATATATATATATGATTATAAAAATGATATATATGTATATCATTTTTTAGACATTGAGAGAACTAGGAAGTGTATTTGGAAAAATCCCTAAAGCTTAACTGTCCAGGTATATTTGTTTTCCCATGAAAAAGCAAATATTGACTGTTTTTCTATATATGTATACTAAGGAAGGCTGCACAAAAATTACCAGTGTGAGATATTTACTTGTTGAGAGAATGAAGGACAGGGATGGGCGCGGTGGCTCACACCTATAATTCCAGCACTTGGGGAGGCTGAGGAGGGTGGATCACCTGAGGTCAGGAGTTCAAAACAGCCTGGCCAGCATGGTGAAACCCTGTCTCTACTAAAAATACAAAAAATTATCCAGGCGTGGTGGCAGGTGCCTGTAATCCCAGCTACTCAGAAGGCTGAGGCAGGAGAATTGCTTGAACCTGGGAGGCAGAGGTTACAGTGAGCTGATATCGCACCATTGCACTCCAACCTGGGCAACAAGAGTGAAACTCCATCTCAAAATAAAACAAAACGAGACAAAATAAAATAAAATATAAAATAAAATGAAGGACAGGACGGTATTCTAATGGTTGCATGATATTCCATTAGTGCTATGATTAACCTCTAATGTTGGACATTTAAGTGTCATTATAATCAATAATACAGCAACAGACATCTTTGCGCATAAGGCTTTTTCTGTATAGATTTCTAGGAGTGAAATTACCTAGCTAAGAGTATGAATATTTTTAGGGTTCTTAATATATATTGCCAAATCCAAGAGCAATTGTATTCTTGTATCAACAATAAATCAAAGTTTTAAATTTCATGCCTTATTTTGCCAGCATTGGATTTTCTCATTAAAAGAGAAAGGGCTAATTGCATGGGTGCAAATGGCATTTCATTGTTGTTTTGACTTCATTATTGGTGACACTGAATGTTTACCTAGGTTGTTAATCAGTTAGATTTTCTCTTTTACGGATTGTTTATGTCCTTGGCCCATTTATCTATAAGGTGAGTGAGTAATATTTAAGTTGTTGTTAATGAATTATTAATTTATCATACTAGGCGTAGTCCCCATTCAGTCAATTTTTCTGAAAAATCATTTCCCCTGTTATTCATTATAGCATTTTTAAGCAGAAATTTCAGATTTTTATGAAGTCAAACCTAAGCCTATTGATATTCCATTGATTCAACACCTTTACTTCTTCCTCATCCAAAGAACTGATTAAAATTTGCTTAAATTTCTCATAGGTATTTATAGTTTTTTATGTGATTTCTAAACCCGTATGGATTTTATGTAAGAAATTCCATGAATTCTGAAGTATATAAAACTATTTATCCTTGCCTCCCCCACTATGCAGATTCAGAGTGTTCATCTTTTTGACTTATGATTTCCTCCTAACAGAGATAGCCAGTTTAATAAATGGATGACTTTGATATGTTCATTTTATTTTTCTCAGTATTAAGCCAGTAAACATTTCTCTGAGGGTACCATACTCATCAGTTTTAAATTTTGTGTCATTTTTGTTGTTGCACAGAGATATATACATATGTGTGTGTACGTTTCAGAAAGATATATTTACTGAAAGTTGGATTCATATAGTGGTATTGATTGTATTTTAAATAATAACTACTATTTGTTTTTCATTTTAAAGGTTATACATATATACATATATATATATACACACTTATAGGTACACATATATCTTCATTTAAAAAAATAAAGAGAACAAATGAGCCAAAAAAGTCTCCATATTGTTACCAGTTATTTAAAATTTGGTATATTTATCTTTTTCTATCACGCATACACACAATCATACTATATACTTTTTGCATTTATTTGTTTACATAGTGCTTAGGTAGACTGTAATATGCAGATCACTCTCTAAAGATGTATCTATTCAGAATTAAATTTAAATAAGAACCAATATAAATTAGATTTAAACAAGAACCACATTAACTGTGAATTGATTTAGAACAAATTACTTAAAGTTAGTTAACCAGCTAATTTACTTATCTGATAGCTTTAAACAGGGTGTATTTACAATAGAGACTCAACTGTGTAGCCAAACACACTTTGTGGACTATTTGAAAAATCACAGTGGATTAGAACTTGAAATTTGCATACCCTCTTATTCCCTGAATCTCCCCTAGAAGATGCTAGTGAGAGACAAATTAATGAAAATAATAACCATTTTAGGTTCCCCCTAGGAAATAGCTTATGTTGGTGCCATGTAAATATGTAAGATATGTGTTTGTCTTTTTTAGGAAGTTGTGCAGTTTCTAGAAAATAAACATCCAAACCACTATCGAGTCTACAATCTATGCAGTATGTACATTACTCTATATTTTGCTACTGTAGATAGAAAACAGATTACTGCATGTAAGAAGATGACTTTGTTTTTTATATCGCATTTAATCATAAGTATTTGGTGGTGGTGAGGAATGAATTTAAAAATCCCCATCTTGGACTGGCCCCATTTCGTAGAAGGAGTTAGCCCAGCAGCACAAAGTACCCTATGAAGGATGTGGCTTTGGCAGGACCAATGAGGCTGGAGTGGAAGCAAACCATTTTAGGGAAGATCTGTTCTAGCGATATTAGGTTTAGGAAAATCTTTCTGTTTTTCCTGCCAGATTGTGTTATGAGGACATAGACAATTTAACAAATGAGTCTTCTGACCCATCAGCAGTGGCATGTGATGAGAGCAGAGCTCTAGATGGGAAAAAAGCAAAAAACTCTGTAGAAAATAGGTTGTTACCCAGCTTAATACTGTGTCTCTCTTGATTTTTTCCTCTACCTGTATACTCAATAGACATGTTCAGGGGGCAAACATTTTGGTCAGCTACATTTGCCTCTTGTGTGGTTTCTAACTACCCTGCAATAATATAATGAATAGTCTGTTAGAAAGTTAAAAATTATACCTATTAAACAAAAATAAGTTGAGTTTAGGTTACATGAGATGGATAAACCACTACCATCCTTATGTTTTTGAAACCCTTGTGTTTATTTTAGAGCAGCAGGAGCAACTTGGAAAGCTCTTTTTGAAGATAGATAAGGAATTCTAATAAGATATGTTAACTTATTCATAACTTCATCATTTATCATATTATTCCCTATAGAGATATGACATACCTATTATTTATTTTAGGTGAAACAGCTTATGATCCTAAGCACTTCCATAATAGGGTCAGTAGAATCATGATTGATGATCATAATGTCCCCACTCTACAGTAAGTTCTATGCTAAATTGACTATCAGAAGAGGGCTAAATATATTGGGCTTGATTTTTTGAAAATATTTTAACTAAAAATCTTCAACTTGAAATCAGTGAGATGGTGGTTTTCACCAAGAAATTAAATGAGTGGATGGCTCAAGATCTTGAAAACATCATAGCAATTCACTGTAAAGGAGGCAAAGGTAATAACATTTTCCTTTTTATTTCTCCCTTTCTAAAGACATGTAAATATAGATAAAGTACAAGAACAAGATACATATTGCTATTAATATGTATTAATAATTGTTAGCATTTTGAAATATTAGCTCCAAGGCTGAAAGAAGGGAAGGAGAAAGGAAAGAGGAGAGGAGGAAGGGTAGGAGATAGGGAGAGGATAAGGAAGGGAAGAAAGTAGGAAAAAGGAACTAAAGAAGGTTGAGCATATTTTCCCTTGTTTTCCTAGTATTTGGATTTCTTTATTTTTGGTTTGCCAGTTTATATCTCTCAAAATACCAACAGTCTTTAATTTTAGAATGTCAGAGTACTTTTATTTTATTTAAGGCTGATCTTTTTTATTTTTAAATTAACAAATAAAAAATCAATATATTTATGGTGTACAACATGATGTTTTGATATATGTAAACATTGTGAAATGGCTAAATCAAGCTAATTAACATATGCATTACTCCACATATTTTTGTGTGAGAACATTTAAAATCTACTGTCACAGCAATTTTCAAGTATACGTTATTATTAACTATGGTCACTATGTTGTACAATAAATTTCCTGAACTTATTCTTCCTGTCTAACTGAAATTTTGCATCCTTTAATCAACATCTCAGGCTGGGCACAGTGGCTCACATCTGTAATCCCAGCACTTTGGGAGGCTGAGGCAGGTGGATCACATGGTGAAGCCCCATCTCTACTAAAAATACAAAACATTAGCCAGCTGTGGTGGCATGCACCTGTAATCCCAGCTACTCAGGAGGCTGAGGCAGAAAAATTGCTTGAACCCGGGAGGCAGAGGTTGCAGTGAGCCGAGATCACCATTGCACTCCAGCCTGAGCAACAAGAACAAAACTCCATCTAAAAAAATAATAATAATAAAGTAAAAACCAACATCTCCACAATCTCCCCAATTTTGTCCCCCCAGTCCCTGGTAACCACCATTCTACTCTCTGCTTCTATGAATCTGACTTTTTTAGATTCCACAAATAAGTGAGACATGCAGTATTTGTCTTTCTATGCCTGGCTTATTTCACTTAGCATAATGTTCTCCAGGTTCATCCATATTATCTCGAGTGACAGGATATCCTCTAAGGCTGAACAGTATGCCTTTATTTATATATACCACATATTCTTTATCCATTCATCCACTGATGACATTTAGAATGACTCCATAGCTTGGGTATTACGAATAATGCTGCAGTGAACACGGGAGTGCAGATTTCATTTCCTTTGGATATATACCCAGAAGTGGACTCTCCAAATCATATGGTAGTTCTATTTTTGGTTTTTTGAGGAATCTCAGTGCTGTTTTCCATAATAACTACTAATTTACATTCACACCAACAGTGTACAAGGGGGATCCCTTTTCTCTTCATCCTCACCAACTCTTCTTTTGTCTTTTTGTTAATGACCATCCTAACAGGTGTGAGGATGTCTCTTTGTGGTTTTAATTTGCTTTTCCCTAATGATTAATGATGTTTAGCATTTTCTCATTATACCTCTTGGCCATTTGTGTGTCTTCTGTTGGGAAATATCTTCTCAGGTTCTTTGCCCATTTTCTAGAGAAGTAGCTTGTTCTCTTGCTATTGTGTTGTCTGAGTTCCTTTTTTAAAAAAACTGTTAACCTATTATCGAATGTATGCTTTGTAGATATTTTCTCCCATTCTGTAGGTTGTCTCTTTACCCTATAAATGTTTCCTTTGCTGTGCAAAAGCGTTTTAGTTTGATACAGTATCATTTGCCTACTTTTTCTTTTGTTGCCTGTGCTTTTCAGTCATATCCAAAAATATCTTGGCCCAGACCAATGTCAAGAAGATTTTCACCTATGTTTTCTTCTAGTAGTTTTCCAATTTCAGGTTTCACAGTTAAGCATTTACTTTGAGTTGATTTTTGTATATTGGGTGAGATAGGTTGCAATTTCCTTCTTCTGAAAGTGGATATTCAGTTTCCCCAGTATTGTTTATTGAAGAGATTGTCCTTTCCCCATCTTGGATTCTTGGCACCTTTGTTGAACATCAGCTGAGTATAAATGCATGAATTTATTCTGAGCTTTCTATTCTGTTCCATGGGTCTAGATGTCTGTTTTTGTTCCAGTAATATTTAAGGTTGTTCTTAAACTTTGTGAGAAACTTTTAGAGTAAGGGAGCCAACAGAGATGCTATTTCAAAAATTATACTGGAATTTTTATAGTGTAATGATACGAAGAAGTTGACATTGGTGGAGTTAAAATGGGGAAAAAGCCATTTGTAAATCCAACCAATTTAAGTTCAGTTAGGTTTTCTCTCATTCAGGTTTAGGCTTTAAATAATCATCTAAGCATATTTCACAAATTTTGACAAACACAAATAATTACATTTTTAGTGGGCTCTAAATGAATTTTTATATCAAATTCCAGGAAAACATAACACTGTAAACTGACTTATATAATTCAGTAAAATCAAGTTTTAGTCTTATTGGCTAGTTTCAAGCCCATTAGTTAATATACAGGTTCTGTGTTTAGCTGTATATTAGTTAATATACAGGTTCTGTGTTTAGCTCTACAGGTTGGAATATTGTATATAAACTGGCAGTTTACAATACCGTAGTTAAGAATATAGCGGTTGAATCATTTGAAATTGCCAGTTTTTAACCATCTTTTGCTTTAAAAATGGCCATTTCACATTGCCCAACCTAAAATGTTATTATTCAAGAAGTTAGCATCAGTTTTCTATTAACTAATGCTAATTCCTTGCTTGAAGGAAAACATTCATTTCAAATTTGACTTTTTTCTTTTTTGCTGAGAGGGGGTTTACATTATTCTGTGTTCACATAATATTTTGTTGATTTTGTTAAAGGTTGTTTAGAGGGCTAATATTCAGCTGGTATGTACCAGAGCAGCCTCTTTTTTGTGTGTTCATTCATATTAGTCTTGCTGTCTTCTGGTTGGTTGCTGCCTGCAGGTTACCAGTAGTATCATGATAGTAAAAATAGTTTATATTGATTTATAGGAGTTCTTTAAAGAATCTGAATGCCAATTTTTCTTAGTATTGCAATTATATTCTCCCCACATGTTGCCTTTTAAATTTGATTGTGATTTATTTTGTTGTACAAAAGTTTGTAAATTTTTGTTTTGTTTTGAGACATGATCTCGCTCTGTCACTCAGGCTGGAGTGCAGTGGCACGATCTCGGCTCATTACAGCCTGAACCTCCTGGGGCTCAAGCAATCCTCCCATCTCAGCCCCTCTGAGTAAGTGGGACTACAGGTGAGTGTCACCATGCTTGGCTAATTTTTGTATTTTTAATAGAGACAAGGTCTCACTGTATTGCCCAGACTGGTCTCGAACTCCTGGACTCAAGTGATCCACCCACCTCAGCTTCCCAAAGTGCTGGGATTACAGGCATGAGCCATCATGCCCGGAGAGAAGTTTGTAATTTTGAATATGGTAAAATTTGTTTATCTATGTGTGTGTATGTATTTCATGCTTTTCTGTCATGTTTATGAAATTCACCCCTATACTGATGTAGCAAAGATATTCCACATTTCTTCAAAAATATTCAAGTTCCATTTTTAATATTTGGGTCTTTAATCTAATTGGAAGTTGGGGGAAGTGTTTTTTTCATATAGATAGCCAATTGTCCTAACACCATCAATTGCATGCTATTTTGTTCTCCGTTAATTTGTAATCCCTCTCAGTAATATACCAACTGTTTGTAAGTTCTCTCTACCACACTTTTGTAATTATTGTAGTTTTATAATATGGTTTGATAAAGACAGAATTGTCTTGCTCTTCTTGGAACTTTATTATTACATTCAATTTTAAAATCATTTTGTGAAGTGCCATAACAAAACACTTTTAGGATTTTTATTGGAACTACATTGAATTTATAGATTAACTTGAGAGAACTGACAACTTTGCGATATTGAGTTGTACATGTGAATCATCTTGTTCATTCTTTAATAATATTTTATAATTTTTTTATCATGTCTTTGCACATCTTTTCAAAAATTCATTCCTACACAAATTGTGACTGAAAATGGAATCTCTTTTTTTCTATTACATTTGGGTTGTTTCCAATTTTTATTGTGATAAATTATGTTTTTTGTTTTTTGTTTAGAGATAAGGTCTCACTCTGTCACCCAGGCTGGAGTGCAGTGACATGATCTCAGTTCATTGCAACCTCCGCCTCCTGGGTTCAAGCAATTCTCGTGCCTGAGCCTCCAGAGTAGCTGGGATTATAGGCGTCCACCACCACACCCAGCTAATTTTGTATTTTTAATAGCGATGGGGTTTTGCCATGTTGTGCAGGCTGGTCTCTAACTCCTGACCTCAAGTGATATGCCTGCCTCTGCCTCCCAAAGTGCTGGGATTACAGGCATGAGCCACCGTGCCCAGCTCAATAATACTGCTTTTAAAAATACACATTTCTTATTGCACCTGTGACCACATTTTTGTTGAGTGTATACCTCAGACTAAAATTGTTCTGTCTTAGGGTAATGAATCTTGAACTTTACTTGATAATGTCACCTGTTTTCTAAAACAGTTGTACCAATTTTTACTCCACTGGTATTGTACACTTCAAGCTTTCCATATCTTCCCCAATACTTGCAATTCTAAGTATTTTTATTTTTAGCCTTTGGGTGTTTGTGTGATGGCATCTTATGGTGGTGATCATTTGCATTTCTATAATTACTAATAAGATTGAGGAAGTTTTCTTAAGATTATTATTTGGATATCCTTTATGTAAAGTAACTTTTTAATTTTCTTAACCATTTTTCTCCTGGATTATTCATCTTTTTTCTCCTGATTGTAGGAGTTCTTTATGTATTCTGATTTCAATTCTGTTCAAAATGTATTCAAGAAAGCTTTTCTGCTCTGTGATTTGCCTTTTCTCTCTCTCAGGAGTATCTTTTGGTTAACAGAAGTTCTTAGTTGTATTACCATCATAGGTATCATGCTTTCCCTTTATAAAGTTTGTGTTTTTGTGTCCTGATTAAGACAATTTTCCTTGAGTTTAAAGGACATTTTACTACTATATTTTCTTCGAGAAGGTTCATTCCTTTTAAAATTGACTTATGTGTGTGGTGTGAGGAAGGCATAAGATTTCATCTTTTCCCATGTATGGCTATCCAGTTATTCCAGCACACTGGTTCAGAAGATTTTCATTTCTTTACTACCCTGAAGAACATGAATCTGTTTCTGACCTTTCTATTCTGTTCATTGATTTTTCATCTGTGTGCCAATAGCACAACTATCTTACTGTAGCTTTCTAATACGTCCTCATCATCTTTTTCTTTTTCTTCACAATCGTTTGGGTATTTTAGGTCATCTATATTTCCATATAAATTTGGGAATCAACTAGTCAAATTACACACACTGGATAGAAATTTGTTTGGAATTGCATTGAATTTATAGACTGGGGAGAATTGAATCTTTACAATATTGACTCATCCAACCCATGAACCAGAGGTATTCTCTCATTTAGTTAGGTCCTCTTCAATTTCTCTTTATAATGCTTTCTCATTTTCTGTATAGAAAGCTTGCATATTTTTGGTGAGATTTATTCTTAGATGTTTTTGTGGTTATTTAAATGATATCCCTTTAAAATGTTTATTTTCTAAATGTTTTTTATTGTTTTAAATGCAGTTCATTTTATTTATTAATCTTGCAATTAGCAACTTTCCTAAACTCACTTTTTTTTTTTTTTTTTTGAGGTAGCGTCTCATTCTGCCACCCAGGCAGGAGTGCAGTGGCATGATCTCGGCTCAGTACAGCCTCAACCTCCCTGGGCTCAGGTGATCCTCCTATATCAGCCTCTTGAGTAGCTAGCACTGCAGGCAGGTGCCACCATGCCCAGCTAATTTTTTCATTTTTTGTAGAGATGGGGTTTCGCTATGTTGTCCAGGTTGGTCTCAAACTCCTGTGCTCAAATGATCTGCCAGCCTCAGCCTCCGCCTCCCAAAGTGCTAGGACTGTAGGCCTGAGCCACCGTGCCCAGCCTAAACTCACTTATTAGTTCTACTAATTCATCTATAGATTCTTTTGGATTTTATGGTACATGATTACATCATATGAAAATAATAAATTGTATTTTTTCCATTTCAGTCATTTATCTCCCCTAGCACTGGCTAGAACCTTCAGTACAGTGTAGAATTAGAAGTGGCAATAGCAGCCATCAACATACAGTTCCATTCTCAAAGGAAAAGCTTTCAACATCTCTCCAATTGCTTTATGACTCTGTGTGTGTGTGTGTGTGTGTGTGTATTAACTACCATTTATCGATTAAGAAATTCCTTCCTTGGCTGGGCGCCATGGCTTGCACCTGTAATCCCAGTACTTTGGGAGGCCCAGTGGGGGCAGATCACTTGAGGCCAGGAGTTTAAGACCAGCCTAGGCAACATGGTGAAACCCTGTCTCTACTGAAAAATACAAAAATTTGCCAGGTGTGGTGGCACATGCCTGTAATCCCAGCTACTCTGGCTGAGGCACGGGAATCACTTGAACCCAAGAAGCAGAGGTTGCAGTGAGCCAAGATCACACCACTGCTCTCCAGCCTGGATGACAGAGTGAGACTCTGTCTCAAAAAGCGAAACAAAAAAAAAAAAAGAAAGAAAGAAAAAAGAAATTCTTTTAGCTTGCTAAGAGTTTTTTTTTTTAATCATGAATGGATGTTGAATTCTTAAAGATTTTTCCGAATCTTTGAAATGATAATTTTTCTACTTTATCCTATAAATAAATGTGGTTAATTACATTGATTAAGTGGTAAACAAACATATTTCTGGAATAAACATAATTTAGTTGTGCTGTATTATTTTGTTAAATATTTATTAAATTATTTTATTATTAAATTGCCGGATTCTGTTTGTTAATATTTTGTTTAGGATTTTCAAATTCATGTCATCTGGGCGATTGGTTATAATTTTCCTTTCTCATAGTTTTTTCAAATCTTGGCTTCGTAAAATGAGTTAGATTTCATTTTCTCTGTTTTTATTCTCTGGGTAAATTTATGCATGCTGATGTTTTTCCTTCTTAAGTGTAAAGTGAAATTCACCAGTGAATGCACATTGGGCTAGAGTTTTCTCTGGAGAGAAGTCTTTAAATTACGGCTCAATTCCATATATAGAATGTTTTTATAATTTTATTTCTTTTGCCCATTTTGGTAGATTATAGTTTTCCCAGCATTTGTCTATTTAATCTAACTCTGCAAATGTCTGGACATCAAATTGTTCACAATATCATTTTACCATTTTAATGTCTACAGAGGTGTTCCCTTTTTTATTCCTGACATTGCTTTCTTGGTGCCTTCCCCTTTTTTTCTTTTGATTAGTCTCACCAGGGATTTATCAATTTTACTAGTCTTTTAAAAGTACCAAATTTTTGGCCTTATTGGTGGTCTCTATTTTTTATTTATTTTTTATTTCCTCAATTACTATGATATTTAGTATTTTCTTCTGTACTCCTTGGGTTAATTTTTTCTTTTCCTGACTTCTTGACATGGATAATTCTTAGAGTGTCGACCACTCTCTTTTCTATTTACCATTTAAGGCTACAAGTTTTCCTCTAAGAATTGCTTTAGCTTCATCCCATAAACTTTTATTTGTAGTGTTTTTATTTTACTTAGTTCAAACTATTTTCCAACTTTGTGCTTGTTTTTTTTTTGACCCATGAGTAATGTAGAAGTATACTTCCTTATTTCCAAACATATGAGAATTTTGTATTTATCTTTAAATTTTTGATTTCTGATTATATTGTGTTGTGGACACAGAACATACTATGTATTTTTTTCTTTTTCAGTTCTTTGAAATTTGTTTAGACTTGCTTTATGGCCCAGAATTTGGTCGATATTGTCAAATGTTTTCTGTGCATTTGAAAATAACATGTATTATGCATTGTTGAGAACAGTGTTCTATGTACATCTATTTTATTTAACTCTTCTATTTTCCTACTGACGTTCTGTTTTCATTCGATTGAATTTTAATAATATAATTCTTTCCTTCTCACCCTCTGTCATTACCTTGGAAGTCATATACTCCTTTTCTGTGTTTTTATTAATTACTGTAAATATTTCAACCTGCATCCTTGATTTAGCTATTAATTTTTGTTTATGTTGAGCCTGCATCTAGAAATCTCCCTAAACTCTCTCATTAGATTAAGGAGTTATTCTAAAGATTTACTTACTACACTGACTTTCTACACTGGTTAGGCTCTGCAGTATACTGTTAAATGGAAGCAGTGAAGAGAGGGCACTTTTGTTTAATTCCAGGCTTTAAAGAAAATGCTGTCAATATGATGTCATTAATATGATGTTCCTGGTAGGTATTTTGGTAGATTCTCTTTGTTGAGTTAAGGAAGTTTCCTAATTGTTGTTAATTTTTAAAGTCACAGGTGCAGGCTGAATTTTAGTGAATGCTTTTTCCTGCATTAATTGAGATAATTGTAAGGTATGTCTTCTTTAATCAATGAATATGATAAATTGCATTAATATAGATTTCTGATATAGGATGATTCTTGTATTTTTTGTTATTTGTTTTTTAATGGGCAAAAGACTTTTTTTCTCTTTTTGAGCTTAGATTTTTGGTATAACTTAACTTTTAGATTTGGACGTACATATGCAGGTTTATTGGTAATATTGTGTGATGCTGAGGTTTGGGGTGTGACTGATCACATCACCCAGGTACTGAGCACAGGACCCAATAGTTAGTTTTTCACCCTGTGCCCTTTTCTGCTGTGCCCCCTCTAGAACTCCCCAGGGTCCATTATTGCCACCTTGGTGTCCATGAGCACCCATTGTTTAGCTTTCACTTATGAGTGACAACATATGGTATTTGGTTTTTTATTCCTGCATTAATTTGCTCAGGATAATGACTTCCAGCTGCATCCATGATGCTGAAAAGGAAATGCTGCTTTTTTTTTTTTTTTTTTTTTTTTGAGATGGAGTTTCACTCTTCTTGCCCAGGCTGGAGGGCAATGGTGCAATCTTGGCTCACTGCAACCTCCACCTCCCAGGTTCAAGTGATTCTCCTGCCTCAGCCTCCCAAGTAGCTGGGATTACAAGCACCTGCCACCACGCCCAGCTAATTTTTGTATTTTTAGTAGAGATGGGGTTTCACCAAGTTGGCCAGGCTGCTCTCGAACTCCTAACCTCAGGTGATCTACCCACCTCAGCCTCCCAAAGTGCTGGGACTACAGGCATGAGCCACCACGACCAGCATGTTTTTTTGTTTGTTTGTTTGTTTTTTGAGATGGAGTCTTGCTCTGTCACCCATGCTGGAATGCAGTGGTGCAATCTCGGTCACTGCAACCTCTGCCTCCTGGGTTCAAGCAATTCTCCTGCCTCAGCCTTCTGAGTCACTGGGATTACAGGTATGTGCCACCACGCCCGGCTAATTTTTGTATTTTTAGTAAAGACGGAGTTTCACTATGTTGGCCAGGCTAGTCTTGAACTCCTGACCTCAACTGATCTGCCTGCCTTGGCCTCCCAAAGTTCTGGGATTACAGATGTGAGCCACTGCACCTGGCGCATGGCTCTATTTTGAAGTATGTTCCTTTGATTCCTAGTTTCTTGAGTGTTTTTTTTTTTTTGTCAAGAAAGATGTTGAATTTTATCAAAAGCTTTTTTTTCTGCATCTATTGAGATGATCATGTGGTTTCTGTTTAATCCTGTTTGTGTGGTGAATCACATTTATTGGTTTGCATATGCTGAATCTTGTATCCTTAGAATGAAGCTTACTTGATCGTGAACTTTTTGATGTGCTGTTGGATTTGGTTTGCCAGTATTTTGTTAAGGATTTTTGTGGCCGTCTTCATCGTTGAGATTACCCTTTAGTTTTCTTTTTTTTTATTGTGTCTTTGCCAGGTTTTGGTTTCAGGGTGATGCAGGATTCATGGAATGAATTAGGGAAGAGTCCTTCCTCAGTTTTTTGGAATAGTTTCAGTAGAACTGGTACCAGTTCTTCTTTGTATAGTTGATAGAATTCAGCTGTGAATACATCTGATCTGGGCTTTTTTGGTTCATAGGTGTTTTATTTTTCTTTTTTTTTCGAGATGGAGTCTTACTCTGTTGTCCAGGCTGGAGTGCAGTGGCATGATCTTGGCTCACTGCAACCTCCACCTCTTGGGTTCAAGCAATTCTCCTGCCTCAGCCTCCCGAATAGCTAGGATTACAGGCACCTGCCACCACACCTGGCTAATTTTTGTATTTTTAGTAGCAACGGGTTTTCACCATATTGGCCAGGCTGGTCTCAAACTCCTGACCTTGTGATCTGCCCATCTGCCTCAGCTTCCCAAAATGCTGGGAGTTCTTTAGGTTTCTATTAGGTGCAATTGGTCAAGTGTTGAATTTAAGTCCAGAATTTCTTTGTTAGTTTTCAGTCTTTATGATCTGTGTAATGTTATCAGTGGGGTGTTGAAGTCCCCTGACTATTGTTGTGTGGCTGTCTTTTCATAGGTCTAGAAGTATCTGTTTTATTAACCTGGGTGAGCCAATGTTGGGTGCATATATATTTAGGATAGTTAAGGCTTCTTGTTGAATTGAACTCCATATCATTATGTAATGCTCTTCTTTGTCCTTTTTTACTATTGTTGGCTTAAAGCCTTTTTTATCTGTTTTAGGAATAGTGACCCCTGCTCTTTTTTGTGTTTTCTTTGTGTGATAGATCTTTCTTCAACCCTTTACTTTGAACCTATTGGTGTTGTTACATGTGAGATGGGTCTCTTGAAGACAGCAGACAGATGGGTTTTGTTTTTTTAATCCAACTTGCCACTCTGTGACCTTTCTTTCTTTCTTTTTTTTTTTTTTTTCAGAATCTCACTCTGTCATCAGGCTAGAGTGCAGTGGCATGATATTGGCTTACTGCAACCTCTGACTCCCGGGTTCAAGTGATTCTCCTGCCTCAGCCTCCTGAGTAGCTGGGATTATAGGCATGTGCCATTACGCCTGGCTAATTTTTATATTTTTAGTAGAGACAGGGTTTCACCACATCGGCCAGGATGGTCTTGACCTCCTGACCTCGTGATCTGCCCACCTTGGCCTCCCAAAGTGCTGGGATTACAGGAATAGCCACCGCACCCAGCCCACTCTGTGACTTTTAAGTGGTGTGTTTACATTCAAGGTTACTATTGACATGTGAGCTTTTCACCCTATCATGAAACTGTTAGCTGGTTTTTTTGTACTTTCTATTGTGTGGTTGTTTTATAGGGTCTGTGAGCTGTGTACTTCAGTGTGTTTTTATGATAGCAGGTATCATTCTTTCATTTCCACGTTTAGAACTCCCTTAGGCATCTCTTGTAAGACTGGTCTAGTGGTAACTCTCTTGGCATTTGCTTCTCTAGAAAATATTTTTATTTCTCCTTCACTCATGAAGCTTAGTTGGGCAGGATATGAATCTCTTGATTGTAATTTATTTTAAGAATTCTGAAAATAGACCCCTCAATCTCTCCTGGCTTGTAAGGTTTCTGCTGAGAAGTCTGCTCTTATCCTGATGGGGCTACCTTTGTATGTGATCTGGCCTTTTTCTCCAGTGCCTTTAGGGCTTTTTCTTTGACAGTGACCTTGGACAGTCTGGTGAGTATATGCCTTGGTAATGTTCATTTTTTATAGTATCTCACAGGTGCTGTCTGGCTTTATTGTACTTAGATGTCTATCTAGCAAGATTCAAGAAATTGTCTTGAATTATTCCATCAACTATGTTTTCCAGGTTGTTTTCTTTTTCTATTTCTCTCTCGGGCATGCCAGTAATTCATAGGTTTGATCACTTTACATAATCTCATATTTCTGACTTTCTTCACTTTTAAAAAATCTTTTTTCTTTATTTTTGTCTGACTGGATTAGTTCAAAAGACCAGTCTTCAAGCTCTGAAATTATGTTTTCTACTTTGTCCAGTCTATTGATAAAGCTTTCAGTTGTATTTTGAAATTCCTTAAGTGAGTTTTTTTAATTCTAGAAGTTCTGATTGATTTCTTATTAAGATGTTTATCTCTTCCCTCATTTCCCAGATTGATGTAGAAGTTTCTTTTTGTTGATTTCAACCTTGTAACTCATTGAGCTTCCTTGCAACCCAAGCTTTGAATTGCTTGTCATTTCTGAGTTTTCATTTGGGTAGGAAGCATTGCCAGAGAGCTAGTGTGATCCTTTGGTAGTGTCACTACATTCAGATTTCTCATGGTGCCAGAATTCTTGCTTGGGTCCTTCTCATCTGGAGATGCTAGCGCTTCTAATTTGTGTAATTATTTTTGTTTGAGTAGGATATTTCTTTTTCTTTCCTTTCCTATAATATTCTTGTTATTTTTTTCTTCTTTCCCTTTCCCTGTTCCCTAGGGTGTGTGACTGTAGAGCATGCTGGGTAGGGTCTTTCCGCTTTGCTTCTGTAGCCCCATGCACTTCCGTCGGCAGGTTTTATATTGGGTGTGTGGTTTGACCGACAAGCCAGTAGATGGCGCCATGGGTAAGAGCTGGCTGTTGCCAGTGCCGCCGGCTATGTACTTGATCCTTGTTTATTGGGAGGAGCTCTCTGTTGCCCCAGGCAATGGGCTGATTTCCTGAGTACACATTAATCTGAGCTCCCTCAGCCCTAGGGGTAGGGGGATTGGGGGCACAAGATGGGTGGGGCCAGATAGGGAAGACTTCCCCAGTGTTGTCCTGCTCCCAGTCCAAGTTTGGGAAAATGCCGGCAGCGTTTCCCTGTGTCTTTCCCCCACAAAGTCTCCAAGTCTCTCCTCAAATGAGCTCCAAGGCTTGGGAGAAACAATCTCTTCCTCTGCCCGGGTTGCGTGGATCTCCAGTGGAAAGGTGAGACGGAGGGATGCTGTCTGCCTCTCTCACATACTGAGGCTTCACTCACTTTTATCAGTCGAATGCTGTCCTGAGGGCTGCTCGCCTGCATTGTCCTCCCCAGGATCTGGGATGTCCTTCATAATTCCGGGGAACTGCCATTTTCTTTCTTGAATTAAAGCTCACAGAGTTGGTCTTTATGTACTTGCTTGCTATTTCCAAATGACTGAGACATGCTAAAAGCCTGTAATCTGCCATCTTGGAAAAAACATCCTTGCATCCTTAAGAGAAATGGCACTTGGTGTTGATACATGGTGTTTCTACATTGCTGAATTCACTTTGAAAATATATGTATATTTTTAAATCTACATTTATATGTGAGACTGGTGTAAAAATATCTTTTCTTCTACTGTATTTGTGCAATTTTGGAATCAGTTATATTAATGTACTAAATGAGTTGGGAATTTTTCTTTTTTACTATTATCCAAAAAAATTATGAAAGACATAATTGTTGCTTTCTTATAGATTTAGTAAAAACCTCATCGTGTCCTTTTGTGGAGAGATGGTGAGAGATATTTTTACTGTAAATGTAATTTGCGTATTTTTCACCTGTGAGGCAGAGGTTGCAATGAGCCAAGATTGTGCCACTGCACTCCAGCCTGCGTGACACAGCAAGACCCTGTCTCAAAAAAAAGAAAGAAAATCAACTTAAAATGCACTCCTTGAATATTTCTGAGTGTATTTTTATACCACGTATGTTCCTTGAACTAACTTCTTTTCTTTTCTAGGAAGAACCAGAACTATGGTTTGTGCCTTCCTTATTGCCTCCGAAATATTTTTAACTGCAGAGGTATGAAAGATGTTCTATACACTTTGTCTTATGATGACTGAGTTTGCTAGTTCTGAAACATCACTGGTAGGACGTTAAGATGATTATTTTAGTCATGGTGCTTAGTAAAATTGTAATTAGAGAAGCAGTTTTTAGAAAGTCTGTTTTTGATACTTTCTTGTTTAACGTGCACTAGTTAGTAGCTGACTTCAGAATCTCTTTGGGCCAGGACTAGAGTGAGGTCAATGAGGTGCAAAATTTAAGGGAATGCTAAAAATTGTAATAATTAAAATAAATAATTTTAACGCAATATTTTAATAAAAATTAATGCAAAAAAATCTATGACATATACAATATCAACATTTTAAATAAAGACAAGACCTGATGGGGCAGGATTAAGGTGAGGGGAGTAAAGCCATGTTACACAGAAAAAAACATTCAGTAATCAAGATGCTTCCCTCATTTCACCTGGCCCTGCTCTTACTCCTGCCGGTACCATGACTTCTTCCTTCCTCGTGAGAATAGTATTAAGCTTAATTAGATAAATTCTCCAAAGAGCCTTGCCCATCCTCACAACTCTTAGGTAGATAAAAAGCAACATTTCATAACTCAAAGCCTCTCCTGAATGTAAATATCTTTGCTTAGTCAATACATGTGGAGTCTGTGACCTCTAGAAATTTCTGATAAGACAAGGTGGGCTGTTTCCACTTAAAGCAGAGTTCTCAGTCATTTTTCTTTCTGCCATTTTCTTGCTGAGATGCTACCATTTCCAGCAGCTGTGCTGGAGTTGTTTGGCCTGCAGTCTAGGGAAGAGGTGGTGGTTGTGCACAGTGCCCAAACTCCAATTCCACCACCTTTGCTTTCTCTCATTTGAGATACACAGATTTTGAAAATGGGTGTTCTAGGATGGTGTTTTTCAAGCTATGGATCATGATTTATCAGTGAGTTTTAAAGTTACTGGGTTGTAACTGACATCTTTTAAAAATAAAATGGAATAGAGCAGAATAGAAAATATCAAAAGGCTTAAATATTGGGTGTGTGTGTGTGTGTGTGTGTGTGTGTGTGTGTGTCTCCTAGGTTTATTAACGTGGATTGCAGCTTAAAAAACAAAAGGTTTGAAAGTCATTGACAGCCATTGATCCAGAGCCCTAGACTGAGATCCAGGGACCTGTATTCCAGGCCTGTGCTGCTTCTAAGTGGCTGCAGCATCTCCATGGCAGATTGCTTGGCTTCCTTTTGGTCTCAGTGTTGTCATTTGTCATATGGAAAGAAGGGTTGGACCAGATGCTTTTTAAGGTCTTTCCAGCTCTAAAATTTTATGAATGTATGAATCCTTGAATGAGAGAAGTCCTAATTTTGTTATTTTCGGTAGCCTCTGCCCAAAGATCACTCGGCTGGGCACGGGTGGCTCACGCCTGTAATCCCGGCACTTTGGGAGGCTGAGGCAGGCGGATCATGAGGTCAGGAGTTTGAGAGCAGCCTGGCCAACATGGTGAAACCCCTATCTCTACTAAAAATACAAAAAATTAGCTGGGCATGGTGGTACACACCTGTAGTCCCAGCTACTCAGAAGGCTGAGGCAGTAGAATCACTTGAACCCAGGAGGCAGAGGTTGCAGTGACTTAGATCCTGCCACTGTACTCCAGTCTGGGTTACAGAGCAAGACTCTACCAAAAAACAAACAAAATCACTGACTTTAGGAAAGAAGGTGGGCGTAGAAACACTAAGGGTACCTAATATAGGAAAGGAAAGAGTGCAGATGAACCATGGTTGGATTGTACCCTTTTTTGTAGGAAAGCCTGTATTATTTTGGAGAAAGGCAAACAGATAAAACCCACAGGAGTAAATTTCAGGGACTAGAAACTCCTTCTCAGGTAAGTTTTCTTTTTAAAAATGGGAGTTATTTTAGCGGAGTGGGTTCGGATTGCCACCTGTTATTTGGTTTCATTTTAGACTCTTCTCCTTTGGTGATCAGGCAGCAGCAGTTGGGTGCCCTGCAATAGGCCTTGGTCCCTCCCTGAGTCTGAGGGTCATGCTTCAGGTGCTGCCCACATGCTGGAGACTCTGGCTTCTCCTCAGAGAATCCTGCTTTCTATTCTATACTGGTTATTGTTTATGGAGCTCAGGAGTTGATTATTTTCCCAAAGTAGGAAGGTCCAGTACCCAAGGCTCCAGGACCCTGAAATGTATCTAAAATCACCAGCCTTTGATTTCAATGTAAAAAAGATCCAAGTCTTTCACAAACCCTTACTAGGACAATTCAGCCCTTGCAGAACATCACAAAGAACTGTTTTTTGGATGACTCCTGGTGTGTATGTATGTGTGTGTGTGTGTGTGTGTGTGTGTGTGTCTTTTCTGTGTGTTGTGGGGGAGGTGTATTTTAAAAGAGAAAATAAAAGGGGAAATAAACTTTTCAAAACCCCTTCTGTATACCAGACAGTATTGCACTTTTACATATCTCATTTAATACCCATAACACCTATATGAAATATACACTGTTACTCTGTTTTTTCTTTTAGAAACATTTTGTTATGGAAAATTTTAATCATATACAAAAGTCCAGAGAATCATACAATATATCCTCATATAGTCATCACATTGCTGCAACAGCCATTTCAGCTGGCAGCCAGCCACGTTTCATCCATTCTTTTCCCACTTCATGCACACCCCCCAACCCCACTCTCCACTCTTGCTTTCCCTAAATCTGAGTTATTGTAAAGGAAATTTCAGTCATCAGATCATTTTATCCCACAGCATTTTAGTATGACATTTAAGTACTCTTAAAACAACAACAAAAAACCTTAACACTTTTTATCACTGCTAAAAATATTATACCTTAAAAATCCTTCATATCAAATTTGTAGTCCATGTTTGTTTCCAAAATTGTCTTAAAATCTTTGAAAATTTAGTTTGTTTAATCAGAATTCAAACAAAGTCCACACATTTCATTTGGTTGCTGTGTCTCCTGAGTCTCTTTTAAGAATCTAAGTTCATAGATTTCTCACCATTTTTTATTACTTGTAATTTGTTTATTGCAGAAACCAGGATGTTTATCCTATAGCATTTACAACATTCTAGACTTTGCTGAACTATTCTAAGAGTTCTATATTCACTATCTCATTTAATATTCTCGGTAACTCTATGAGTAGGCACTACTATGATTCTCATCTTATAAATTAGAAAATTGGGGTTCAGAGAAAGTAACTTTTGAACCAAGGACTGAAATCTAGATGTCAGTCTCTGAAGCCCTTGCTGTGCACAGCTTCTCATTTATATTGCCTTTTCTATATTGCCCCTGATACCGAAGTGAGAGCGGGTTAGGAATTCCTAAATGGATTTGGATGTGGCTGTAAATGAGTTTTTCTTTAAGTGGTGGGAGTTGAGTGAGTACTCTTGGCCCCGTTAGAAGAACACTCTACCTACTGGCCCTAAACCTTTAGTTTGGGCCAGAAGAACTCAGCCTTATCCACTGATACTTTTCTCCCACACCCAAGCCCAAAACAAAACAAAACAAAGATAGTCATAGACCCTAAGCTACAAGTGATAGGTGAATTTACTGAAGCACAGCCCTAATCGTGCCATTTCCATGCTCAAAATCCATACTATGTCCCCACTGCCAATGGCAAGAAACTAAACGTTTCAACCTGGCACTCAAGAGCCACACTTTGACTTTTCCAACCTTCTCTTCCGCTATGTGCATGCACACATCCCATACTCCAACACAGTTAGACTGTGTGCCCTTTCCCAGCCTATGGACACTTGATACCCTCATGCCATTGCTCATTCCCCTTTTCCTAGAGTCCCTTTCCCTTCTCAGCCTGAAGTAGTCTCTTGCTTTTTCAATTCTTAGAGCCCTTTGTGTTTCTTTTACGGACTACGTCACTTTGCATCATTCTCTAGTTATTTGAAGTGATGACTTCTGTATCCCCTTTAAAGGCAAAGCCCGTGGCTGACCCATCTTTCCACCCTTTTCTCATAATATCTTTTTGTTTGTAGTGAGTGCCTCCTATGTGTTGGTTGTATTAATTTCTACTACAAGTCCATGTTGTTTCAAGTTGTAGGAGAAGGAAGCGTGGGAGCACAAGCAGCTTGAGGTCCCTGGTGGTTTACAGCCCTTAGGGAAAGGTGGAGAATCTAGTGGCAGAAGCTAAGGGGATGCTAGATGGAGCTCCTTCAACAACTCTCCCCACACATCTCCTCATCCCCATTTCTTCTGCAGTCATGCATAGTTTCCCTAACTTTAGTCCAGAACTAGCACACCAAAGGCTGCAACTGAATCTCTTCTGATTCACTGAAAAAGCAACAAAGGGACTCAGCTGCACGTTTGAGAGCTGTCTTGGCAAGACCTCAGGACAGAGTGCCCTCTGTGTCTGGTGGTGATTCTCAGACACCATCACATTCTGATCCTGCATTGTGGGCCATTCTACTGACTACGTCTACTCCTAAGTTAAGGACTTTCATGAGCCTATCTCATGACTGGCCCTTTCTAAAGGGACGTATGGCAGTTAGTTACTTTAATGAGCATTTCCCAGTGGGTAAGGAACAGTCTGTGAACCTATGGGTTTTGTTTTGTTTTTAATTTTTGAGACAGAGTCTCGCTCTGTCGCCCAGACTAGAGTGCAGTGGTGCAATCTCAGCTCACTGCAACCTCGACCTCTTGGGTTCAAGCGATTCTCCTGCCTCAGCCTCCCGAGTGACTGGGATTATAGGTGCCCATCACCACGCATGGCCTATTTTTGTACTTTTAGTAGAAACAGGGTTTCACCCTGTTGGCGAGGCTGGTCTCAAACTCCTGACGCCCGGTGATCTGCCCACCTTGGCCTCCCAAAGTGCTGGGATTATAGGTGGGAGCCACCATGATGGCCAACTTTTGAATTCTGAACCAGTTGATTGAGTACCAGAGCTCTTCAATACCTTGAAGAAAGATTCAGGGGACAGCCGTTGTGAACAGCTTGCCCCAGGGAAAGGACAAGGCTAAGAGAATTCCAGGGCTTCCTTGAGAAAACAGAATTGAGGAAATGCAAAGTGAAGAAATTCTAGCTGTCAGGAACAAGAGAAGAATGACGGGAAACCTGCTACTGAGGTTTGGAGGTATTCCTCTGGAGTTTTCACTTATACCATTCCCCAGGAAGCTGCTCTTCACCAAACCACAAGCCTTCCTCTAACTCAGTCACAACTAAGCTTCTATCTGGACACTGATGATGCTGTAACCGTTTTGTTGTGCTTCTGATTAGTTGCCCTCTCAACCATAAGCAGCCTATAAACAGGGCCTGGCTCCATCCTTGTTACTTCCCCATTGCACTGAATTCAGTATTTTTCCCTCAAGGTACATAGTTGTGGGGCAGCATCCCTAAAAATGTCTAGTTATATAATGGCATCCAGTAAATGTTTTCTTAATTACTTACCTCCATTAACAAGCGTTATGCAACAAAAAAAATAAAAGGAATGCTGACTTTAGACTTTTCATCTCCACTTAAAGGAAGATTTCTGTTGCTTTTCAGAATAGATATGTTGGATATTTTGCACAAGTGAAACATCTCTACAACTGCAATCTCCCTCCAAGACGGATACTCTTTATTAAAAGATTCATTATTTATTCGATTCGTGGTAAGTGCTTTATGTATAATTGAAGAATTGGGCAGGAGGTTCGATGTCCCCACTCTGGGAGAGTTTTGCTCATAGTTATGTATACAAATGAGCCTAACTCATACCTATCTTTTTACATATCCTCACACAGGAACTCCTCCTCATGTATGTCCCTCCTCCTGCAATTGCCCATGGATTGCCAGCCCTTCGATGTTCTTCACTTTTTCTTTTCCATCACCAATTTGGGGGACTTCATCCCCTTCCCATCTCTCCTGTTCTCATTGCTCCTCTGGTCTCAACCCAGGGTGGACTTTTCCGGGCAGAGGGAGCCTCTGATGAGGGAGGAGGACCCATGTGCCCTCAAGCCTGCTTATTTCTCAGAACCACCTCTAGTTCAGAGTTTGCCTTGGTGGAGGTGTCTCCGTATCGTATCATTTTCTCACCTTCTTTTAGAGGCATATTTTTTTCTCATCACTCTGGGCTCTCCCTTTCACCTCTCTCCTCCATCTGTAACCCTCTCACTCCCAGCTTACACTCAGGGGAGGCGGGAAAGCAGGATGTGTCTATGTGGAAGGGATGGGGCCTCACCACTCCCACTGCCAGAGAGGTAGCAGGGAGGCGATGCTTCGGAACCCCTAAAGCAAACCTCTTCTAGCAGCCAGCTTGTGGACCTGAGATGGTGCCAGTGCTGAGTGCCCTAGGTGCCGTGGGGCCAGGATGCTGGTGTTCACACAGACAGCCTGGTATTTTTAGCCTTCTGAGTTTAGTTCTACATTTCACTGATTTCTGGTAGACATCAATAGAAAGAAGTTCTGCACCTGGAATGGGAAAGAGGGAACTGAGGCAAGAAACTGTGATTTCTAGTGACAAATGAATATCATGGTGTTAGTGAAAACAAAATTAAATGAAAAGAAAACAAACAGCATATGAGATGAGCAATCAAAGATAATTAATACACTTGTTTATTAAAATATTTGTTTTAATTTTCTACCTTTAGTTTTGTACATATTTGAATTAAAATTAATGTAGAGTTGAGAGAAAAGCAATAAAAAAATTAATTGGCTGAGAAACCAAGTCTTTGAGGAAATGCTAAGGGAAGTGGGTCATTTGAATTGAAAAAAAGGAACAAAAGAGCCTTTGTCTGTAAATATATACTGAACACCACGGGAATTTTTGGATATAACTATCCTATATTTTTATAGAGATTGCATCAGGAACTGGCCTTAAAGTAGGGCCCAAGTAGTTAAACTACAGTATTTATTATTAAGAATCATTATGATTAGAAGTCTGAAGAAAGCAACATATTAGCAAGAAAGGTTGCAAGTCACCTTCCCAGAATTTTCTTTTTCTTTTTTTTTTTTGGAGACAGAGTTTTGTTCTGTCACCCAGGCTGGAGTGCAGTAGTGTGATCTCAGCTCACTGCAACTTCCGCCTCCTGGGTTCAAGCAATTCTCCTGTCTCAGCCTCCTGAGTAGCTAAGATTACAAGCATGTGCCACCACATCTGGCTAATTTTTGTATTTTTAGTAGAGATGTGGTTTCACCATCTTGGCCAGGCTGGTTTAGAATTCCTGACCTCAAGTAATCCTCCACCCACCTCAGCCTCCCAAAGTGCTAGGTGTGAGCCACCATGCCCGGCCTACCTTCCCTAAATATTTTTTCTGGAAAGGTAAAGTGATGGGATTCTAAGTCTTTGAAGCCAAACTGTGTATGTGTTTTTTCTCTTCTCTAGTCTTATAAAATCTACTTTAGGGGACAGAACTAGGCTGGAAGCCTTGTCTTTCAAAGACAAAATCCATGCAAGACCAAATAAGTAACTATTGATACATTGTTAGCTTGGATAATTTTTTCTCTTTTTAATCCATGATGTTAATTGGTGAGACATATTGATGTTCATGCTAACCAACCTAACTTTTTTATTTCATTTAGGTGTTGGAACAGGCGATGTATGTGATCTAAAATTCCTAATAGTAATGGAGAAGAAGGTTGTCTTTTCCGGTACTTCATTAGGAAATTGTTCGGTAAGAGAAAACATGTGAATTGAAAAACTCTGATGTTTGTTTTAAGGCTGAATGTCAAACCAGCAATGTTCACCTCCCTAAACTGTCACTCACCATAAAGAGATTCCATAACACTTTCTGGTTACCATCCAACTTGGTGTCACTGGGTTTGGATGCAAACCAGAGATAAATTAACCTGTTTGTTCAAAACAGTTTTTTCAGGGTGCTTTCCAGAATGTATTTCTTGTCAGTGTTGCTTTGCCTTTCACACTTCCACAAACACTGAGCATGTTCCCAGGAATGTATTAAGGATTTTAATTTACATATCTGGTCATTTTTAGCCATATTCTCTTCTTCTCAGTCATTTGATCTTTTATTATATAGCATTGATTCTAAAAGTTTAGTGTGCATGAAAACCACTGAGGAGCTTGTAAAGATTTACATTCCTAGGTTGTACCCCCAAAGTATGATTCGGGAAATCTGGAATGGGGCCCAGGAATCTATAGACTTAGCAATGTCCCAAGTGATCCTAAGTCAGAGATTCTGTGGGCTAACCGTGTGAGAAACAATGCAAGAGTGAATGAACTGGGGAAGAACTTCTTTATCCAAAGCAAAAGGGACCTGGTAGTCAATGTTTTGCTACAATGAAGAAATGCCTAAAACTATATACCTTTTCTGAGACAGTAAGAAAGCATCCTTCATGGTCTAATAACCATAAACTTTTAGAATTCCTACCTAGGCCTTTGTCTCAAATTCTCCTATTACTAACCCTATTCCCTGCCACCCCCTCCCCACTCTGCCCCCGGCTTTTTTGGCCTCTCCCGACTGAGGGCATTCACCCAGGCCTGACCCTTGGCTTTCTGCTCTTAGCAAATGCTTTATTCTTAAAGGATGACCCATTCCCCTTACTTCAACTATTATTTGTTCATTTACTGAACAGATATTTATGAGCACCCACTGAGTTGTAGATGCAGGAGCTACAACATGAACAGTTTCCACTCCAGCTCAAATGCATTCGCCAGTCTGAATTATCAAGGAGCTTTCTCCCTGCCTCTGCAAATGGCACCAGCATTCTTCCACTCACGCCTTGGGCTTTGATTCTCTTTGCCTCAACCCGTAAATCCAGTTGGTCATCAATCTCTGTTGATTATGCCTTTGACAGTTTTCTATGTTCTCCTTCCTTTCTGTTCTCACTGCCACTAATTGTCCAGAATCTCCTTTGCTCATGCCTAGATTTCTGCAGTGGCCTCCTTACCCTTTCTTTCTCCTTATATAATGCAGTGTATAGAATCCTGAAATATGCATCCTGAAATATTGCTCTCATTGTGAAAAATTGTAGGGAGAGCAGAAGACACACTGTGTGCCCATGGTCAGAGCCAGTTAACACCTTTGGCTCAACATCCTTATCTGTAAAATAAATATCACATCCAAGTGTAATGGGAATTAAATTAGATAATACATATAAAGTTTCTTTGTAAACTATAAATCACTAAATCAGTGTTATATGTGATAATTATCAGGCCTCTTTGTCACATAGGAAATGCCCCACCATATTTTTCAACAACTTCTCTCTTATTTCCTTGGCTCTCGAGCTCTTACTATTATTATCTCGAGGTATAATAGCCCTAACGTAATACCTGAGCTTTTTTCCATCAATAGCTTGACCAGCAGACTTCATTCCAAATAAACTGGGTCATCCCTTTTGGCTCTTGGAACACAACTCTAATTTAGTTGGTTAGTTAGTTAGTTGGTTATTTCTTTCTTTCCTTCTTTTCTTCCTTTCCTTTTTTTTTTCTTGAGCCAGGGTCTCATTCTGTCACCCAGGCTGTAGCGCAGTGGCATGATCATGGCCCACTGTAGCCTCAACCTCTTGAGCTCAAGCAATCCCCCAATTTTTTTTTTTTTATGTTTTGAAGAGGCTGGGACTTGCTATGTTGCCCAGGCTGGTCTCAGACTCCTGGGCTTAGCAACCTGTCCACCTCAGCCTCACAATGTGCTGGGATTATAAACATGAGCCACACTGCCTGACATTGTTTGTTGTTGTTTTTCCAATTTTTTTGTTTTCTTTTTTTTTTTTTTTTTGAGACAGAGTTTTGCTCTTGTTGCCCATGCTGGAGTGCGTTGGCACAATCTCGGCTCACCACAACCTCTGCCTCCTGGGTTCAAGCGATTCTCCTGCCTCAGCCTCCCAAGTAGCTGGGATTACAGGCATGCACTACCACACCTGGCCAATTTTGTATTTTTAGTAGAGATGGGGTTTCTCCATGTTGGTCAGGCTTGTGGGGAAAAGAAAGAGAGATCAGACTGTTACTGTGTCTATGTAGAAAGAAGTAGACATAAGAGACTCCATTTTGTTCTGCACTAAGAAAAATTCTTCTGCCTTGAGATGCTGTGCTTGCAGAAACGTGCTGTGTTGACTCAAGGTTTAATGGATTTAGGGCTATGCAGGATGTGCTTTGTTAAACAAATGCTTGAAGGCAGCATGCTTGTTAAAAGTCATCACCACTCCCTCATCTCAAGTACCCAGGGACACAAAACACTGAGGAAGGCTGCAGGAACCTCTGCCTAGGAAAGCCAGGTATTGTCCAAGGTTTCTCCCCAGGTGATAGTCTGAAATATGGCCTCGTGGGAAGGGAAAGATCTGACCGTCCCCCAGCCCGACACCCATAAACGGTCTGTGCTGCGGAGGATTAGTAAAAGAGGAAGGCCTCTTTGTAGTTGAGATAAGAGGAAGTCATCTGTCTCCTGCTCCTCCCTGGGCAATGGAATGTCTCGGTGTAAAACCCGATTGTATATTCCATCTACTGAGATAGGAGAAAACTGCCGTATGGCTGGAGGTGAGACATGCTGGTGGCAATACTGCACTTTAATGCACTGAGATGTTTATGTATGTGCACATCAAAGCACAACACCTTTTTCTTAACCTTGTTTATGATACAGAGACATTTGTTCACATGTTTTCCTGCTGACCCTCTCCCCACTATTACCCTATTGTCCTGCCACATCCCCCTCTCTGAGATGGTAGAGATGATGATCAATAAATACTGAGGGAACTCAGAGACTGGTGCCAGCGTGGGTCCTCCCTTTGCTGAGCGCTGGTCCCCTGGGCCCACTTTTCTTTCTCTATACTTTGTCTCTGTGTCTCTTTCTTTTCTCAGTCTCTCATCCCACCCAATGAGGAACACCCACAGGTGTGGAGGGGCAGGCCACCCCTTCAAGGCTGGTCTCAAACTCCCGACCTCAGGTGATCTGCCCACCTCAGCCTCCCAAAGTGCTAGGATTACAGGCGTGAGACACCATGCCTGGCCATTTTTCTAATTTCTACTTTGTGTTATTGCTGGTCTTTTTCCCTCCGTTTGGACTGGAGTCTATTTTTGGAGCTCTTCTTCCTTTATCTAAACTGCTTCATGCCCAGTTCAATTTCTACCTCCTTAATGAAATTTTTGCATTCTATACCTTCTGTTAACTAGCCCCCAATAATACATAACAGCACACCCAGTCTTTATCATACAGATTAAGTTATGTACCATTCTACTATTGTTTCTTATGTGTACAGCTCCCAAAAGGGGCCAACTGAGTCTGCACCTCCTTTTGTGTTTTCCACAGGGCCTAGCATAGACCTTTCTTATTGTGGGTGCCTTTATTTATATGAGAGTGAGTCAAAGAAATAGTATAGCCTCAAAGTCATTCATACCAAAACTTGAGCTATCTTTGGTCACTCCATCCAGCAGCCTGCATTGGTCAAGTTCAAAGATCCCATTGACAAACACAAGAGTTCTGATAAAACATGATAAGCAGGGGGACCCCACTCTCCCTCTCCCTTGGGAGGGGCATGCAGGCCCAACCCCCAAGTGTTACAGACCCCCGTTGTTATTTTTTAAATTTAGAAAATAAGAAACCATGATGAGTTACGCATTGCTTTTTGAATGTCAATGCTAGCTTTGAAATTGAGCTTCTTAATATATTCTCAAAAAAGGCCCTAACACATGAACATCAAATGACACACATTAAATGATAATATTTAATTGATTAAAGTCTAATAGAAAATTCAATACTTTTGAAAAGTGCGGCACTTTTGAAAAGTGCCTCATGGCCGGGCACAGTCTCTCACATGTGTAATCCCAGCACTTTGGGAGGCCGCGATGGGTGGATCACAAAGTCAAGAGATCGAGACCATCCTGGCCAACATGGTGAAACCCCATCTCTACTAAAAATACAAAAATTAGTTGGGCATGGTGGCACGTGCCTGTAGTCCCAGCTACTTGGGAGGCTGAGGCTGGAGAATCAATTGAACCCGGGAGGCAGAAGTTGCAGTGAGCTGAGATCATGCCACTGCACTCCAGCCTGGTGACAGAGTGAGACTCTGTCTCAAAAAAAAAAAAAAAAAAGAAAAGTGGTTCATGATAACGCTCAAACATGTTGGCCATTAAAAGACATAAACAGCAGGCCGGGTGCAGTGGCTCATGCCTGTAATCCAGCACTTTGGGAGGCCCAGACAGGCAGATCACTTGAAGCCAGGAGTTTGAAACCAGCCTGGCTAATATAGTGAAACCCCATCTCTACTAAAAATTCAAAAATTAGCTGGGTATGATGGCATGTGCCTATAGTCCCAGCTACCCGGGAGGCTGAGGCACAAGAATCACTTGAATCTGGGAGGCAGAGGTTGCCGTGAACCGAGATCACACCACTGCACTTCAGCCTGGGTGACAGTGAGACTCTGTCTCAAAAAACAAAAAACAAATGAAAACACACACACACATAAACAACAGTATTGCAACTAGAAAAGATTATTAATAATTATTTATGCATGTAGTGATTGGGCTGTGAGACCAAAAGTACTTGATAAATACAGGAAGTCATGATAAGTGAAAAGGACCTTCATTGTTATCATTATCTAGGTTTATAGTTCTCAATTCCATGTGTTCATTCATAGATATTGCATGACATTGAAACAGACAAAGTATTAATTGATGTATTCGACGGTCCACTTCTGTATGATGATGTGAAAGTGCAGTTTTTCTCTTCGGTGAGTAATCACAAAATAGCCTCTGCCATTGTTCTTGTCTGGTCTAATGATTTTATTTAAGATTTGCTTTACTACAGTTCCCAACAAGGGAGGGTTAAGGGGAGGAAAACAATAAATCAGATCTATAACAAATTTTTTTAAAACAGCATATGTAATTTAAATAATTTTTGTTCATTTGTTTTTTTCTAAATTGTAAATTTTCTAAATTTTTCTAAATTTACATGTATTCTCAAATACAAAAAATACAAAATAAACACAAAAAAAGTGAAAGCCAAGATGCTAAAACAAAAGAACTCAAAGGTATGTTTTACTGCATAGCAATGATTCCATTTTGTTTTGCATCTTTTCTAAAAAATTAAGAAATTGAGACAGGGTCTCACTCTGTCACCCAGGCTGGAGTGCAGTGGCATGATCATAGCTAACTGTAACTTCAACCTCCTGGACTCAAGCAATCCTCCCACCTCAGCCTCCTGAGTAGCTGGGAGCACTGACTGGAAAGAGAGTTAGGTTTGGGTGACTCAGTTGGGTGAAACACAGAGAAGGCAGCACAATACAACACATGAAATAACCAAAGCAGTTTTTTATTAATTCCAGAGAGAAGAGGGCAGCACACTTCGCAGGGCCAACTGGAAGGGGGAGCCATCCAGGAGACCTGTGCTCGACTGATGGGTGGGAGCAATAGCGAGAGCGAGGGAGGGACCTGAGAGTGGAAGCCTGTGTTGGGATGTAAGGTGCTACCTGAGCAGGTTTCCTGCGGGGAAGTCTAATTTGGTTTAACACAAGCAGCCATGAGTCTCTGCTGTGACTGAGAGGTGGTCACTGATATATCCATGTGGTCCCTGCAGATTATGGGGGTCTGTGGGGTGAGTCAAGTAGGTTATATCTAGCTGTCCCATAGTGAAGTGGTCATCAGGAGAAGGTTGTATAAGGCAGATATCAGGATCAGTCACATGGAGAAACTGGGAGGAGGTGAACTGGAAACTGCTGAGGGTGACTGAACCCCACTTCTGATATCAGAAAATCCAATTTATAATTAAAAGAGATGCTGAGGCAACAAAAAAATTATAAGAATTCACTACAATGTAGTTGGGTATATATAGGCATAGGTCTTTAGTAGCGTCTGTTTGGCACTATCTAAACCAGATTCAAATAGCAGCATTTAAATTAAATACCTATCATGGGAAAAATACTATTCCTTGAAAATTTTGATAGAAACAGCAAAAGAATGCAATAGCATTTTCTTAAAGCCTCCTCCTTTGTGTCTTGAGTGTATTGTTATAGATTGCAGAGTGCTACCTATTTAATGGTTATAATTGTTTGATAAATATATAAAGGAATAAAGAAAGGAACTTTAATTTCTTTGGAATGATTAGTTCTTGGTGTCAGTTTTACTTTGAAATTTTTTTTTCTTTTTAGAATCTTCCTAAATACTATGACAATTGTCCATTTTTCTTCTGGCTCAACACAGCTTTTATTCAAAATAACAGGTATGAATATAATATAAACCCATAGAAACAGCCTAATCTTCAATGTCTATGTATAAGGTGTAATGGCAAGTCTTTTGCTGGTTGTCATAAACTTAATTTATAGAAAGCAAAAAATCCTTGAACCACCATTGTTCCTTGCCTTACTCCTCTTACTTTGGTTGTTTTAAAAATACATTTGGTCTTGAAACCCACTGTTGCAGTATCCTCAGGGTCCATGCCATAGGACTGTGTTATGAGTTCAAAAGTATTATCATCAGATCTTAAGTGTGGTAGTAAATTCTTCTTGGAGAAGTTCAGTATGAGGCTGCTCAGCACCTTCAATATGTCAGGTCCCTGTCAGTAGGTGCTGATTTACCAATGACGAATCTCCATCACCTTTTGTGCTAAAGTAAGGCAGGACCTAGGGAGGCTTCAACTAGCTGAAAAGCTGACTGACACACTTATATCTAGGAGAAGTTACAAGACACAGTATTAAGGAATACAGCTAAGACATATCACAAAGTAATGGTCTATTTAAATAGCCATTCAAATGTGGCTTTCTAATAACTGAATTGGGAAACCTTTCTGAAAAATTATTAATTGGGTTTGGAGATTATTGTTCCAAAAACACCTTCTGCCATATTTGGAAACTCATTTCTCAGTCTAGAAGTTCTCCACTGTAAGTAGCATTTGTTTTGTGATGGTGAAAAATTGAGATTTTTTTTTTGTATCAACCATACTCTTCAATACAAAAGAACAGAATATTTTGTAAATGATTTAGGTCAGAGTTGAAGAAGTGGCTGTGATTATGTGTGGCATGAATTGGTAGTTATTGTTACATCCCGTCCTAATCTTTTCTTCAAATGTGAACTGGATCGAATAACTCTGTAAGTTCAGCAAGGCGGCAGGAAGTTAAACCTCTGGTCTACACACTCGCCATGCAAGACATTTAATGGATTTTGATAGAGTCAACTTTGGATTTGACGGAAATTTTTACAAGTTTTTTTTTTTGGATGCATACAAACAATAAGCTTTTTCTCTTAACATGAGCAAAGTCCCTCAAAAAGTGAGACCTGGGTGGAGCTTCATTTGATGCTGCTCCTCAAAAGGCGTTCTTGCTAAAGGATACCGTTTTTTTTCCTTTAAAACACTGTGTTCATTTTGGAGAAGTGATAAGCTAGATCACTTTTATTCTTACTTTTATATAAATTTCTAAAGATTTCTGTAACATTTAAATTTACATACTACTTGGTAAAGCTGTTTTTGTTAGTTATGAGATTGTTGTTTAGCCAAAAATGCTAACTTCTATCATTTAGAACACTAGGCATAAATGGGTTAACCAATTTATGCCTAGTGTTCCATTATTGGAACACTCAGCATGTGGGAGTTATATCCTACTGCTCAAGGTCATTTCCAAGGTCTGATTGTAAAAATTCAAAAAATTGCAACCTCACACATAAATTAAAAGAGATATAGTATTTTATTACTGGGTTTTCATTCATGTCTACCCTGATATCTGTCACACAGAGAAATTTAGATATTTTATTAAACTTGGATGTCATTAATTCCATATAAAGCAATGCTAAGAGTCAGCATGTGTTACTGATGTGTTGCTGAAGATTAAAGTATTTTTAAGTCTCAATAAAAAGGTGGAAGGAGCCAACTGAGACACAAAAAAGGGGCTGGGGTTCTATTCATGGTGAGGTTCTTTTTTTGTTTCTTCCAGCTCTAACGTGGGTACCCAACTGTGTGGCTTTTCGGTGAGCCCCAATATAAAATGTAATATTTTTTTTTTCTATTCTTATGTCTTATGTCTATTGTTCCCATCCTTATGTCCAAGGGTACCTGTTGTTTAGCTCTCATAAGTGAGAATATGTGGTATTTGGTTTTCTGTTCCTGCATTAATTTGCTTAGGATAATGGCCTCCAGCTCCATCTATGTTGCTGCAAAAGACCTGATTTCACTCATATTTATGGCTGTGTAGAATTCCATCGTGTATATGTACCATATTTTCTTTACCCAATCCACCACTGATGGGCACCTAGGTTGATTCCATATCTTTGCTATTGTGAATAGCACAGGAATGAACATATCAGTGTGTGTGTCTTTTGGTAGAATGGTCTTTTTTCCATTGGGTGTATATCCAATAATGGGATTACTGGGTCGAATGGTAGCTCGTTTTAAGTTCTTTGAGAAATCTCCAGACTGCTTTCCACGGTGGCTGAACTAATTTACACTCCCACCAACAATGTATAAATGTTCCCTTTTCTCTGCAGCCTTGCCAGCATCTGTTGTTTTTGACTTTTTATTAATAGCCATTCTGACTAGTGAGAGAGGGTATCTCATTGTGGTTTTGATTTGCACTTCTCTGACAATTCGCAATGCGAAGCATTTTTTCAGATGCTCATTGGTCACTTGTATGTCTTCTTTTGAGAATTATGTGTCATGTTCTTTCCACATTTTTAATGGGGTTATTTGGTTTCTGCGTGTGGATTTGTGTGAGTTCCTTATAGATTCTGGATGTTAGACCTTTGTTGGATGCATAGTTTGCAAATGTTTCCTCCTGTTCTGTGGGTTATCTGTTTGCTCTGTCGATCATTTCTCTTGCTGTGCCAAAGTGCTTTAGCTTTATTAGGTCCCACTTGTCAGTCTTTGTTGTTATTGCAATTGCTTTTGGAGACTTAGTTAAAAATTCTTTCCCAAGGCCAATGTCAAGAAGGGTATTTCTGAGGTTTTCTTCTAGGATTTTTATCACTTGAGGTTTTACATTTAAATCTTTAATCTATCTCTAGTTAATTTTTGTATATGATGAAAGGTATGGGTCGAGTAGCATTATTCTGCATATTGCTAGCCAGTTACCCCAACACCATTTATTGAATAGGGAGTCCTTCCCCCATTGCTTGTTTTTGTCAGCCTTGCAATATCAGATGGTTGTAAGTGTAAGGCTTTATTCTGGGTTTTCTATTCTGTTCCATTGGTCTCTATGTCTGCTTTTGTACCAGTACCATGCTGTTTTGGATGCTATAGCCTTATAGTTTGAAGCCTCTGGCTTTGCCCTTTTGCTTAGATGTGCTTAGGCTATTGAGGCCCTCTTTTGGTTTCATATGAATTTTAGAAAACTTTTTTCTAATTCTGTGAAGAACGACATTGGTAGTTTGATAGAAATAGCACTGAATCTGTCAATTGCTTTGGGCAGTATGGTCATTTGAATGATACTGATTCTTCCAATCCGTGAGCATGGAATGTTTTTCCATTTAATTGTGTTGTCTCTGATTTCCTTCTGCAGTGTTTTGTAGTTCTTGTAGGGATCTTTCACATCCTTTGTTAGCTGTATTCCTAGGTATTTCATTTTCCTGGTCGCTACCGTAGATGGGATTCTGTTCTTGATTTAACTCTCAGCCTGGACATTATTGGTGTATAGAAATGCTGTTGATTTTTATACATTGATTTTTTATCCTGAAACTTTGCTAAAGTTGTTTATCAGTTCTAGTAGCCTTTTGGCAGAGTCTTTGGTTTTCTGGATATAGAATCATATCATCAGCAAAAAGAGATAGTTTGACTTCTTCTTTTCCTATTTGGATGCCTATTCTTTCTTTCTCCTGCCTGAGTTCTCTAGGTAGGACTTCCAGTGCTATGTTGAATAGAAGTGATGAGAGTGGGCATCATTGTCTTGCTCCATTTCTCATGGGGATTGGTTCTAACTTTTGCCCATTCAGTAGGTTGGTGGCTGTGAGTTTGTCATAGATGGCTCTTATTATTTTGAGGTATGTTCCCTTGATGCCTAGTCTGTTGAGGTTTTTAATGTGAAGGGATGTTGGATTTTATCAAAATCTGTTTCTGCATCTATTGAGATGATGATATGGTTTTTGCTTTTAGTTCTGTTTATGTGGTGAATCACATTTATTGATTTGCGTATGTTGAACCAGCCTTGCATCCCTGTACTGAAGCCTTCTTGATTGTGGTGTATTAACTTACCAATGTGCTGCTGGATTCTGTTTCCTAGTATTTGGTTAAGAATTTTTGTGTCTACATTAATCAGAGTAATTGGCCTGAAGTTTTCTTTTCATGTGTTTCTCTGCCAGATTTTGGTATTAGGCTGATACTGGCTTCATAGACTGAGTTAGGGAGGAGCCCCTCATCCTCAGTTCTTTGGAATAGTTTCAACAGAACTAGTACCAGTTCTTTGTACATCTGGTAGAATTCAGCTGTTGCTTCATCTGGTCCAGGGCTTTTCCTTGTTGGTAGATTTTATATTAATGATTTGATTTTGGAACTTGGTATTTGTCTATTTAAGGTTTCAATCTTTTTCTAATTCAATCTTGGGAGATTGTATGTTTCCAGGAATTTATCAGTTTCCTCTAGATTATCTAATTTGTGTGCATAGAGTTGTTTATAGTATTCTCTGAGGATCTTTTGTATTTCTGTGGGATTGTTTGTAATGTCATCTTTGTCATTTATGATTGTACTTATTTGGCTCTTCTCTTTTTTTCTTTGTTTAGCTATCAGGCTATCCATCTTGTTTATTTTTTGAAAAACTAATTATTGGTTTAATTGATCTTTTGTGTGGATTTTTGCATCTAGTCTAAAAAAAAACAACACTTCAAAAAGCACTTCATTCAGTGCTTCTCTAATTTTAGTAATTTCTCTTCTGCCAGCTTTGGAGTTAGTTTATTCTTTTTTTCTAATTCCCTTAAGTGCAAAGTAGGAATGTTAATTTGAGATATTTCGAACTTCTTGATGAAGGCATTTAGTGCTATAAACTTTCCTCTTAACACTGCTTTAGCTGCATCCCAGAGATTCTGGTATGTTGTGTCCCTATTTTCATTAATTGCAAAGAATTTTTTTATTTCTGCCTTAATTTAGATTTTCACCCAGGAGTTATTCAGGAGCAAATTATGTAATTACCATGTATTTATGTAGTTTTGAGAGATCTTCTTGATACTGATTTCTATTTTTGTCTCACTGTGGTCAGAGTGTGTGCTTGGTATGATTTCAAACTTTTTGAATTTATTGAGGCTTGCTTTATGGCCAAGCATGTGGTTGATCTTAGAATATGTTCTGTGTGCACATGAGAATGTATCTTCTGTGTTTGTTGGGCAAAGCGTTCCGTAGATGTCTATCATGTCCAATTGGTCAACTGTCAAGTGCAAGTACAGAGTTTGTTAGTTTTCTGCCTCAATGATCTGTCTATTGCTGTCAGTGGGTTGTTGAAGTCTCCTGCTGTTACTGTGTGTCTAAATCTTTTTGTAGGCCAACAAAAACTTGTTTTATGAATTTGGGTGCTCCAATGTTGGGTGTGTACATATTTAGGCTAAGTCTTCTGGTTGAATTGTGCCCTTTATCATTCTATAAGGAACGCTCTTCTTTGTCCTTAATTTTTATTGGTTAAAAATATGTTTTACTTGGACAGGTGCAGTGGCTCATGCCTGTAATCCCAGCACTTTGGGAGGCCGAGGCAGGTGGATCACGAGGTCAGGAGTTCGAGGCCAGACTGACCAACATGGTGAAACCCTGTCTGTACTAAAAATACAAAAATTAGCCAGGTGTGGTAGTGCACCCCTGTAATCCCACTTACTCGGGAGGCTGAGGCAGGAGAATTGCTTGAACCTGGGAAGCAGAGGTTTCAGTGAGCCGAGACTGCGCCACTGCACTCCAGACTGGGCAAGAGAGTGAGACTCCATATTTAAAAAAAAAATCAACCACTTAGAATAGTACACACATTAAGCAGATCCTACATCTAGAATGGGTTAAGCAACCATTTGTAAGCATCTTCATGAGAAATGATCACCTCTGGGTTTTTCTGGTAATATTTGAAATAAACATGGAACAAAACTGTATTTCCCTCAACACATAACTGTCCAAATTGCATGCGCAAGTAGAGGTTTATGTAAAAGCCCTGACAGAACTGTACTCAGTCTTTTGAATTAGGTGCATAAGGCTACTGACCACTCTCTATTTTACTAAGGGAAAGAGCAGTGACTTCTCTATTTCAGTACAATTATGGGCAGAAATGAGATGACACAAAATAGAGGTTCTTCCATACAATTTAAGATGTAGGGTATACGAGAAGACAAAAAAGCAAAATTCCCAAGAAATCAGAATAACTTCACACTGGTCTTGTACTACAAGAAACCCTGAGATGAACTGTAGTCCTCAAACACCTGCACTTGGCTCAGGCCCTCCAAGACACTTCAGTATGCTTCCAACTAGCTCATCATCAACTTCCTGCTATATTCGTAGGCCAAAAAGAGTACTCCATTGTCAGGGAATGCTCGGATCATAGTAGGTTTCAGTCCAGAATATAAGGCCATTATTCCTAGAAGACAAAAGGTCAAGCAAAGACTGCAACAATCCCTCCTTTGGGGACACCCACACAGCTGCATGGCACAGGTATGTTTACACATGCAAATCCAGGCAAGAGTGCTAAAAACCAACAAGGCATGGAAGGATGCTTTCCCAGCTTTCCCTAAATAGACCAACAGAAACAAGAACAAGTATCAGGTCTCCTGGAGAAACTGACTGATGCTCAGGTAACATACCCCAATTCCATGCTTGGTTAACTCTTAGCATATGGATGGGGCAGAGTTGAGGCCTGAGACGGCCAGACAGATGCAACCAGGGAGACAGAGGTGGCCTCAGCTTTGCAGCTTCACCTGGGCAGTGGCAAGAGCACCAACCTTGAGGTTGGAGACTGGTTTATAGTATTAGTATTGCCCAGGGTGGTTATGAAGATTGAATTAGATAAAGGAGGTATAAGTACTTTGTAAAACTTTACATGTTATACAAATTTAAGGGAGGATTACTATGAGTAATAGACAAGGTATCTGTGCTCTATTTGGGACACAAAGTTTCTGTGTTACTGTTCTCTTTCTTTTTACAATCAAAACAGAGAAGTTCATATCTCAGATTTTAAGATGTATACTAGATGCCGGAAAAACAGGTGTTTATTCACCTTCATTTTTCACAACATTTATAAAGGTTCTGATAAATCCTGCCTGTTTTCCAGACATGGAAAGAACTTGAATTCTGGATTTGATACAATCTACTGGTTATACCCCAAGCCAGAGGCAAATCCCGCCAACTCCCTCCACCACTTAACATGAAAGGGACGGGGCCTAGAGAAAAACAAAATAGCAAATGGTATTTTATCTCAAGAACAGCTGATGTGACATTTCCAGAGGTCAATGTAGTAATGGCTGCAGGTAGGTGAAAATAAAAATGCTAATGCTGCGGAATAGAGTTCTTTGTGGAAACTGTCAAAGCTCTTGTTCCCAGGCTCTAAGAACACAAGGTTTTGTTTGGTAGCCCAGGTCTGCCCCTGGGTCTTGCCAAGTACAAGAAGCCCTAGTGAGGGTTGTATTTCATTTGGTCACTCAGGTGTCAAGGGCTGGCCCACATGAACCAGCAGGCCTCCAGCTGAGTGGCAACCCCTTACAGTGGGGAGAAGACAGGCCAAACACAATCTACGTCTTTTTTCAACTTTCTCACTCTTAAGTATTTTAATAGCCTCGATTCTTCCTTTACCATTAAAAGCCAAAATTGTTTTTATTAAACATAGCAGGTAAGTCTGGGAGCTTGTCTAACCCCAGAATAGATTCAACATGCTGAGGGAGATGGTAAGAATAGGTAAATGCATTTGCATTAAGTGGGGTGTGATGGTGTTTGCTCCCTGCAGGTATGGTTTCTGTGGATTCTCTGCTCTTTGTGCTCTCCTCCCCACATTGGTGGCTCCATCTGGCACAGGGAAGCTTCTGGATGCCAGAAGGTAACATGGTGGCAGGCAGTTGATAGCACCCCACCCTCCAGGCTTGATAATTTCCTTAGGACAGGGGCTGAAGCAGTACATCCCAAACTTTCTTACTGGAATAAAGTTTGTTAATTTTTCTGTCTTCTTGGGCAATCGTATCCAGTCCCAAGCCTTTTAAAAAAATAAGTTATACCCATCCTGGTGGAATTCCTGCCCATAAAAAGGGACACCTTCAGACCTCCAGGCACCTCCAGAGAACACTGCTGTGCACAAGGAACCGAATTCAGTTGTGTGGGACCTGCAGGTGCAATCGGGTTTCAAACTCCTATTGCTGGTGATCAAGTTAAAATATGAATGTGCTGGATTAAATGCTTTATTCAGCTTATCTGCATCTAGGTTATCTAAATTACACACCCACTTAAAACATTCTGTCACCTCTTCTCTTGGAATAATTAATTATTTTCATGTAATTCAGATCTCATTTTATCCTAGCCCAGCAGTACCTGGGAGACAGTGACTCTGAATTAATTGTAGTAAAATCATATTAAATTATATTCCACTAATTCAAAATTGGAGATAATTTGGCAATTAAAGGGAGAAGCATGTCATTCCTCTCCTGGAAGAAATGAACAGTAATGATGGGATCACAGAGATCGTACATACAAGGGCCCAATACACACATGCCCACCAGCAACTGGCTTACATACCAGGCTCCCAACCATACTGTTACAATTTCTATCTTTCAAACTAACTGTAAATTGCAAATGTGGTACCCAAATACCTGTATGCACATAAATAGGAAAAGGTAAACTCTTTTTTTTTTTAGATGAATTCTCGCTCTGTCACCCAGGCTGGAGTGTAATGGCACAATCTTCACTCACTTCAACCTCTGCCTTCTGGTTTCAAGCAATTCTCCTACCTCAGCCTCCTGAGTAACTGGGATTACATGCATGCACCACCACATCTGGCAAATTTTTGTATTTTTAGTAGAGATGGGGTTTCACCATATTGGCCAGGCTGGTGTTGAACTCCTGACCTCAAGTGATCCACCCGCCTTAGCCTCCCAAAGTGCTGAGATTACAGGCATGAGCAACCTTGCCCAGCCAAAAGTGAACTTTTTAATTCTATCACAATATGTTCTAGATCTTTGACAGACTAACTGAAAGACATAAAATGTCAAAAGGTGAGACTCTGTCATGTGGCTAAACACCCTCCTACTGCAGAGACAGAACTGAGCCCAAGAGCATTCACGTGCTGGTGAGAGGTGGCCAGAGGCAGGCAGATGGTTGCACCATTCTCAGGGTCAGCATCCTCCCCAGTGTGGCACGGGGGAGGGGAGGGGGAATGGGGCCTGGGAGGCTGTAGCCTAAAGGCACACAGTGGGCAAGAGACTACTGGGCGGGCCCCTGCCAGCCTTCAGTTCCCTGAGCGTCGGGTGCCGGGACGCTCCTTGTGGGCTCTGCCCTGGGAGAAGTGCCCTTGTCCAGTGCTCCTTATCAGCGTCTGTGACGCGCTGTCTCCAGTCCTCATTAGCATACCTTGGCCGACCTTTGGCTCATGGAAAAACACTTTGCTCTTCTCTGAACAATTTCTTTTTCACAACTGAGCAAATGACTGATGAGGTGACCACACTCATGACCATACTCATCTGTTGGTGGTGGGTGGGGGGTGGACTGGGTGAGGACAGCACTGGGCAACACTCCTTCTGGCATCCCCACTGCAGGGAGCCGCAATTACTATGCGAGTCCTATGGGAGGCCAGGGTAGTCCAGGGTTTCCCTTTGGGCAATCAGCATTCCAACCGCTCCTCCTACTTCTGGCCTCTGGAGAACTAAATTACCACCATGCACGTCCCATTCTGCCTGTGCCTCAGCCCGAGGGTCCTGCTCTTCCTGCATGTTCAAGCTGATCTTTCTAGGGAGTAGCCTGCACTGTGCCAGCACTACCCCCTTGTCACAGGCAGCACCTCCCTGTGCCGGGGGAGCCTCAGTCTGCCCTTGGGCTCAGGCCCCTAGGCTCAGGTTAGCTGACATTCCCAGGAAATCCTACAACTTCTCCTGTCCTTTCATGGCTGTAAGACACAGTCCATCATCAGTCTCATTGTAAAAGACACTTCTAAACAGTGTCCTCCTTTCTTTCCCAACACTAGCAGGGACAGTAAGTGGTGTTTCCTGGGAGATGCTATGGTGTTATTTTTGCACTACAAGGGCTCTGAAGACTGCCAGGCTTGAAGTGAAGAACCACGTCACCTGCCTATCCCAGCCAGGTGGCAGTGGACAAGGGGCTTCACCTCTGAGCTGTTTTCCAGCTGTACTGGGCACATGCCTCCCCTCACCCTGACTTGCAAGGTGGTAGCAATAATGGACACTCCTCTACTTTCTGCCACACTCTGAACAATACTACACTTCCGTCAAATGGATTCATCCCAAAGGTAGAGCCCATCGCTTATGGAGGGAGAAAGGTAATGTTTTCATACCACTTTCATTTGATCTCATTTAGAAGGTACTTGAGGAACAGAGAAGACTGGGTTTTCTCTGGGATTATACTTAGGCATTTCTTAATGACCAGGACATGTTCCGAAAAATGTGTCATTACACAGTTTCATCATTGTGCTATCATAGAGCACACACACCCGACCCTAGATGGCATAGCCTACTCCAAACCTAGGCTGTATGGTATGGCCTGTTGCTGAAGGCTACACACCTGTACAGCATGTTACTGTACTGGATACTGCAGGCAACTGTAACACAGTGGTATTTGTGTATCTAAACGTATATAAACACAGAAAAGGTATAGTAAAAGATGGTATAATCTCATGGGACCACCATCAGATACACCATCCATCACCAACAGAAACATGGTTATGAGGCACAGGACTGTACCTGCAGCTGCCACCATGAGGTCAATGGCAGCCTGGATAGTGGGACCCACTCTTCTGCTGTTCTCATGGAAAGCAGCTCTCTGGAGCTTATGACAGGCACCACATATCCCTGGGGGGAGGCAAGAGTTCACCATTAGTCCAAGTCTGCAGCCTCCCGTTCTCTAGGCCTGCAGCCAAATTACTGAACCTAAACTTCTGGGAGCTATGAACTGGGCTCTACGTTGTTCCAAAGGAAAGGGGCTCAAGGTATCAGTGTGGCTTAGCAATTGTCCCCTAGAAAGCTCACAGATCAAAAACCTCCACTGTGTATCAATGCTACAGCCACCAGTAGCACTTCAAGTGACCTTTCTGAAAACTGAAAAAATGAACACCAAATAAGTAAGCCAACCACAGATGTACTAACCCACATCAGGCTTGCTTTTTTAGAGGCCTGCGCTGAGCCATCAACTGAACAGGCTCAGTTCTAAGTCAGACAGCAGCTTGTGCTGGGTGCCTAAGGGGATGTCACAAGACAGTAGGTCTGGAAAGAAGCACCCAGGCAGCCAAGGGTGGGAGCTGCACCCCGGGATCACAAACGCCTTGGTGAATGTCTGCTCTACCTGCAGTGTGGCCCCTTTGCCTCTACAGCTGGGAGTCTTCATCTGTACAAGGTGAATAATAAAAATATTATTAAAAAAAGGCAGTCACAAATAGCCACATTGGTGTTGGGGTGATCAAACCCAACACCAGGACATGGGGGCTACAAAGTCCGGCAGAGTCAAAGGTATGAGACAAGACAATAGTACATAAAGTGGGTTCAGGGGGCCAATGCTAGTATAGAGGCTGTGAAGGCCCTGAGCTCTGGGAGCCCACACTATTTATTGGTGATTAAACAAAGAAGCAGGTGGTGAGGATGTGCTGGTCGAAAGGAAGCAGTCGCATCAAGTGTTTAATTTATAGCTCTGTCGGTTTAGCATTTTCTTTGAAGCATATGGAACATGTTCTGCTACACGAGATAATGTTGAATATGTCCTTCTAACTCAAGATAAAATCAATTTATGATCCTGGGAGAGCAAAAAGCAAGGAGCCAGCAAGTCTGGACACATTCCAGAGGCCAAGAGGGATTTTATGTCCTGAGTCTTGGATTCCATCCAAGCCATGAAGGATTTTATGCCCTGGGCTTAGGTTGTAGTGCAGTGGGGGCAGCCTTCCACCCTTAAGCACAGAGCCTGGTGTTCCATAGGCCACAAGAGGTTTTAAACTCTGGACCTATGACATGTTCCAAGGCTCTTTTCATATTATGTCAGACTAGCAAGTCTTGCCTCAGCTTTTCTCCCAACAATTGGACTGATGAGATGCTCCACTGTGCACAAGTATCATGGGTTCTTAAAACAAGGCCCTGCACAAGCACCAAATATGTTCCTGTCACCACAGTCCACTAGCCCTTCAACTATAAATGTGGACAGGAGTCACCTGGGGGCCTTGCTAAATAAAATGCAGCTTCTGATTCAATAGTCTCGAACAGGACCAGAGATTCTGCCTCTCTTGATGAGTTCCCAAGTGAGGCAAACAATGCCAGTCCACAGACTCACACTTTGAGATACAGCACCTGGGCCATTGTGTTCTAATGTGCTTGATAACCTGGAGCACCTATTAAATATCCAAGTTGCCAGGACTTTCTTCTGGAAATCTTGATTCAGTATGTTTTGTTTGGAGCCTTAGATGTTTGGGAAAACTAGAATTTCTTTCTCTCCCTTTAGACAAATTCAACTACTGCTGAGGCATGGGCTTAATAAATGTTGACTAAAATATCCAGCTCAACAACCAATCCTGTATAATTTTCAAACTGTGTCAGTAACTTGCTGGGTCCAACCTGCAGATCCTGGCCACATGATGGATGAAGAAATGCACTCAGACACAGGTATCCCATGAAAGAGCAGGCTAGGGGACCGACAGCTCCCAGACACCAAGGTGGGTGCTGTAAAGAGTCAGCAGCCACAGCCCTGACAGGCTGGGGCTCCAGGCATTTATTCAGTACAGATTTAATGACAAAGGTCTCAAGTAAACATGACTAGAGGGTAATTAACATTGCTGACCTCCCGAGTAGAGAGCAGTCATGCACCTGCAAATGATCAAAGGTCTTAGGACCACATGAGTAAACAAGCTATTTAGATAAACTCCTCTACATTCCTATGTATCTATGCCCTAAGCTTTTAAGAGAATTCAGCTGCCTTCAGCCAAATCTTTTACTGAAGCTATGCAAACCTCCTGGCCTTCCAAGAAGGTTTGTGTCTATTTCCTACAACTTAATTTTTATAATTTCTCCCACCACCCTGACAGATTCCCTACAAAAGACCATGTTTCTTCTCAGCTTGCTCAGTCCAGCTGAGCCAGCTTTCCACTGGACTCCTGAATGTGAGAAGGACACAGGCTCCCAGGACTATCCAGAAGCAAGCATCCCTCATCACCATAAAGCTCTGAAACACTGGCTGGGTGCAGAGGCTCACACCCGTAATCCCAACACATTCAGAGGCTGAGGTGAGAGGATCACTTGAGGCCAGGAATTCAAGACCAGCCTAGGTAGCATAGCAAGACCCCATCTCTACAAAAAGTACACCCCAAAATTAGCTGGGTGTGGTGGCACATGCCTGTAGTCTCAATTAATTGGGAGGCTGAGGCGGGACTATCCCTTGAGCCCAGGAGTTTGAGGCTGCAGTGAGGTATGATCGCACCACCACACTCCAGCCTGGGAGACAGATTGAGACCATCTCTAAAACAACAACAACATTCCAGGCGCAGTGGTTCATGCCTGTAATCCCAGCAATTTGGGAGGCTGAGGCGGGTGGATCACCTGAGGTCAGGAGTTCAAGAACAGCCTGGGCAACCTGGTAAAATCCTGTCTCTACTAAAAATACAAAAAAATTAGCAGGGCATGGTGGCAGGCGCCTATAATCCCAGCTACTCGGGAGGCTGAGGCAGGATAATTGCTTGCACCTAGGAGGCGGAGATTGCAGTGAACTGAGATCACGTCATTGCACTCCAGTCTGGGCAACAAGAGCAAAACTTCGTCTCAAAAAAATAAAAACTATAAAAAATAAAACAAAAAAATGAGACACAGAAAACTGAAATATTTTATTATTGCTTGTTAGTTGATTAAAGTAATTCTGCTTCCACTTTATTTTTAAAGACAGTAATTGCTACACTGAATAAAGCCTTAATGAAGTTTCATTATAAGTATCTATTACCATTTGATTATTTTCTACATAGAAGCATGCAAAAAGTTTAAAATTCAGTTTCATTTGACTTAGCCTTGACTGTAATGAAGGACTCTATGAAGAGGGGACACAGTGTTTACAGGCTGGAGTCCCAGCAACTGCTTGGTGGCAGAGTCCCAGTCTTTCCCCAGTTCAAGCCGTGGGCAGATAGATGGGTACTGTCCTTCAGTTCTTCTTACCCATTCACTTGCTTTCTTTATTGCCTCAAAAGCCCAGGGAATATTCCTAGATTAAAAAAATAAATGTTTCAGATTTCAGAATAACGTGAAATGTAATGTGGTACTAAACCCATCACATTATATCAGACAAAATGATTCTGCCAAAAATTAAGATATTAATAAAAGCAGTTTTCCTTGACATCTTATGGAAGTTCTTCTACCTGTCTGACCTTGAGCTTATGCACTGCATTGTCAAGTGTCCTGTGCCCCCCACTTCCTGGCTTTCACGTGCCTCCAGGCATTCCTGCTGCCTACAGGACAGCTCAGGTTCCAGCCTCTCTACAGTTGTTTATGGTTGTCCCCTTTCCACGCTTCTCAGTCTAAATCCTATCCACTCTTCACATACAAACTCAAGTACTATTTCACAAACGAGGCTTCTGTTTCTCTCTCCTTCCCACTGTACCGACTTGATTAGGTACCTTCAGAATATCTGACAGTCCCCCATGAAACTGGCATATATTCTGTTGTGTCACGTAAACCAGGAACAACTTGGTAGAATAAGCATATCGAGTCAAGTCTGTGCCCACTAAATGGTGTCAAATATTTGAGACTGTTGAATATTCAAGTCTATTCAACACTCAGAAAAATTCTGAGATTGTTCATTAATATTAATTAGCTACTTCCTCATTTGTTCTGTCATCTGCTGGAACTTGTTAGTGAACAAGTGGCAACACACACCAAAGTTCTTCAGAAAATTCTATGGGGAAAGTTAATATTTTGAAAATTCTCTCCCTGTTCCTGATTTTTCCCTGTGAACTGGGAAAGGGCCGTCAGTATAGCGTGGTGGTGAAGAGCTGGGTTTGAGTCCTGACTCTGCAATCCCATGATATTGGCCATGTGATACTCTGTGGCTTTCATTCAACACTGGGAATCTCAGTTTCCTCAATTATGAGAATAACATGAGGTCCTATGGGTTTGTGGTGGAAATTAACAAAGCTTGTAAATTTAACATGCTTACTAGTCCCTGGTGCACAGTAGGCACTCAATAAATGTTCACTGAATGTCATGATAGAATGAACATACTAAATAAGAAGCATGCCCAAAGTGGTTAAAAGGCCAATGTTTCCTAGTAAATATTCATCTACTGATAGTTACTAACTGCTGAAAACAACAAAACTGGCTTTGAATATTTTCACTGGCTGAGCTGGCCTCTTTTAGTCCAGTGGCCTCTACACTTTTTGGTTCACCTTCCACTAGCAAGAAAATCTTGTGCCTACACCCCCAGGTAATGTGCTCCTGCATCAATGTTACATACATCCTGAAATAGAAAATATAGAACAAAGTTTCAAATATGCAATAAACAGGAAATAAAAAATATTTAATTACATGTGTGCACTAAGGAAAAAAAGTCAATCCATTCTTCATCAGGAAAAACAACATTTAAATAAGTTATTTGTATCTGTAATTTTCATCCTTAAAAAGTCTTAAGGTAGTTTATGATAATTTTTCTCAAATTTCTAAAACTTCTATAAATAACAGTTTCTAGTTACATAAACATTTTAAAAATCAACTGTTTTTAAAGGATATGGATATGAATGCACCATAATTGGTTAACCCTAGAGGTTATTTCTAGATTTTCATTATTGTAACCAATGCTGTGATGACTATCCTCATGTACACATCCTTGTGCACTTATTCAATTATCTTCTTAGTAGTGGAAAGGGAGGTTCCACAGTTATTCATTATTTATTTTAATTCATAATTTTTTAAAATTTTGGGTTTTTTTGTAGATATGGGGTCTTGCTATGTTGACCAGGCTGGTCTTGAACTCCTGGCCTCAAGTGAGTCTTCCACCTCAGCCTCCCAAAGTGCTGGTTTACAGGCATGAGCCACCATGCCCAGCTTACAATTTTATTTAGTTTTTAATAAATAGTAAATTCACATTGTAGAATATGTAAAAAATGAAATAATGACATGTTAACTTCTTCCCCACTGTTGTCCCCAGTTCCTCTCTGCAGAGGCACCTGCTGTCACTTGCTCCTCGCGAATCCTGCTAGAGCTACACTATGCGTAGACACATGGCAGCGTGCTCCTCAGCCTCTTCCATGCCGGCTTTTCCACTGAATTTACCTTGGCGATTGTTCTTCATCATTACATATAGAGCTGCCTCATTATCTACAGTAGCTGGGATGCACATTTCACATGTTTATGCACATTGACTTCCACAAGGTTGCACTCACAGTATGTGAGTTTCTAAAAAGGAGAGACCACATTGGCAGTTCTCTACACAGAAGACAAACTGAGAAGGGAGAGCGGGTGCGAATTACTCATCTGTCCACAGAGATGGTGAGACAGCTCAGTGTGGGAAGCTGTATAAGGGAAGTATATACAATTCTACCTGAACTGGAAGTAAACAGGGACATTGCATTTCTGGTATTCAGCTGGAGTTGAACACGCTTCACAGATGAGGCTCACTATGGCCAAGTCCCAGTGCTGAGGTCCAGGGAGGGGCAGGCTGAGTCAGCCCATCAATTCGTCAACAGAGGGAACAGGAGATGACAGGGGCAGGCCAGCCTGGAACCTAGAGCCTTTGGATTTCTATTTTTACTTCTTACAATGAGGTGGTTTAAAAAAAGAGGAGGGGGCCAGGCGCGGTGGTTCATGCCTGTATTCCCAGCACTTTGGGAGGCCGAGTCAGGCGGATGACATGAGGTCAGGAGTTTAAGACCAGCCTGGCCAACATGGCAAAAACCCCGTCTCTACTATAAGTACAAAAATTAGCCAGGCGTGGTGGCAGGCACCTGTAATCCCAGCTACTCAGGAGGCTGAGGCAGGAGAATTGCTTGAACTCGGGAGGTGGAGGTTGCAGTGAGCCGAGATCGCACCACTGCACTCCAGCCTGGGCAACAGAGTGAGACTCCATCTAAAAAAAAAAAAAGAAGAAGAAGAAGAGGTTAGACTTAACTGTTTCCAAGATTTCATCCAGTTGTGAAATCCTGTTATCTGAACTGCCAGGCCTAGAAGTTCAATTCGAGAGATGGAATGTAGCTTCCTGCAGCCTTTCAATGAACAAAACAAACAGAAAAGCTACATTGCGAAGATGAGTCTGCACTGCATGTCTTTCTTTCTGCATCCAGGAACCTGGCTTACCAGTATATCACCCCAGCATTGACACACTGGTGAGTGACGACAGTGCGCTTTTTGCAAATCCTGTGTACTATGACTTCTCTCCTTCAAAAATAGATATGGCTGGTCTGAAATTCTATTTTCATATTTGGCTGTGCTCTAGTAATATCCTGCCTCACAGGACATGTGGGATTGTCCTGCAGTTCAGGGAACAGGGAGAGGACAGGGCTGGGCCACCTCTGCCTCTCGGAGCCCAGCCTCCCAACCGGCCAAGCCACAGTCTCTCCTGATAAGCTTCAAGTAGCTCACTCTCTCCTGCTGCTAATCTCTGCTTCCTCTTCTAACCATGACCCTGTTCCCTGCATGCGTGATGTTTTATCATACTGTAGTTTATGACATTTGGAAATACCTGAGAATTTAATGAAAAGGAAAATTTTCCGCCATTTTCCTTAATGTCAGTTTGTAGCTTTTTCTTCTGCTGCCAAGGTAAGTACTTCACTTTCAAACAGAAGATACAATTTGCAAAGATTCCCATCATCATCCTGTAGGAAAAAAGTTTTTAAGGACCCTCTCTTAAGTAAATATGACAGTGAATTTAGAATTGTTATACATACAAACTGTGGAAAAATTAGGCATTACCTTAAGAAACATTGTAATCATGTTGTAAATTGAACACATGGTAAAAATTGAATATCATAGCTTGCAACATGTGTGTTGGTTTAAGAATCATTTCTAGCTTTTATGGCTGATATTACAACACCCAAAATCCCTTCGTACAGGCTTATAATATACATCTTAATAAAAACATGACAGATTTCAGTTACAGATTGAGTGTGTGACTCAAGAACATAGAAGCATTTATTTCTAAATTAAAAATTAATATTATGTGATAGTGAAACCATGGGTTTTTATATATAATTCTATGCATTCAAAAAGACTCATTATGTGGGTTTCTGTTAAGACATTCTGGAGAAAAACTGAACAATTGGTAATAAAAATATACAACTATGTTTAAATGGAATATGTATATGTGTATATACACATATATATTCTGCATTTGGGTGTTTTTGGGAGGGAGACGGAGTCTCACTCTGACACCCAGGCTGGAGTACAGTGGTGCGATCTCGGCTCCTTGCAACCTCCGCCTCCCGGTTCAAGTGATTCTCCTGCCTCAGCCTCCAGCGTAGCTGGGATTGCAGGCACCCACCACCATGCCTGGCTAATTTTTTTTCTATTTTTACTAGAGATGGGTTTTTGTCATGTTGCCCAGACTGGTATTTGTCAATTTTTAGAAGCAAGGAGTCACATCTAACAGGCTCCCTCAAAGAAAGCTGCCCTTTGGAGATAGCGGTTCCCGAGTCCCGTGTCAGTTTGGGGGTCGCCGTTCCGGGTCCCTTGTCAGTTTGGGGATCGCGGTTCCGGGTTCGGTGTTAGTTTGAGGATCGCGGTTCTGCGTGCTTTATCAGTTTGGCGATAACTCGCACCCGGAGAACGCAGCGTCCCTCACAGGGACTGTCGCCAGAAGGCGTCTAGTATTGGGTCCCTCCAGGTGGGGAGCGGGATCTGGCCTCAGGCGGGGTTTGTCTTTTCAGCCTGAGGGGGTTCAGGGCTTTGTTTCAGTTTCATATTTCAGGAGGGATTTGGTCAATGAGGATAAATCCAAAGCTCGGCTTTGAGAGAGGTGGGTGGATGGTGCTGTCCTTTAACTGAGAAATGGAAGGGATTCACAAGGGCAGGAAAGAAGAAAATTTCGGGAAAGTTCGGGGAAACAGGACAGTGAGATAATAAATTTACTTTAAGCCTTCCTGAGTTTGAAATTCGTGATAGTGTTTGTAACTAGTTGGAAATATATTTATCTGCCATTCAAGAGAGGCGGAGGCTGGAGATACAGATCTGAGATTCACTGAAATGGGAATAAAGCAATGGGGAAGATTCAGATTTTTAGGATACTGAATAAATGAGAATAGAAAGGATAGAATAGAGAATACAGTGGAAAGGGTATGGCTTTGAATCCTGACTCCACAATTTATTACCAAGGGGACTGGGGACACGGTAATTTACCAAGTTTCATCATTACAACCTACTCTATAGGGTTGTCTAAGAAACAACAAGAGACTTTGGGGGAGGAGAGAGACTCTGGTTTCCAGAGTTACCACATTATAATGCTCAAAATGTCCAATCTTCAACAAAAAATTATGAGGCATGCAAAAAAAAAAAAAAAAAAAAGAAAGAAACATGAAAAAATGGCCAAATCAAAGGAAAACATAAATGAACAGAAACTGTCCCTGAGCCGAGGAAGCGCAGATATAGGAATTATTAGACAAATACTTTAAATGACCTGTCTTAAATATGAACAAAAAGTGAAAAGAAACATAGAAAAAGAACGGAAAGAAACAACCAGAAGAACAAGGTCTCAAAAACAGAGAATATGCAAAAGAATATACAAATGGTCAACAAACATGAAAAAAGCTCAATATCACTAATTATCAGAGAAGTGCAAATCAAAACTACAATGAGATACCATCAGAACAGTTATTATTAAAAAGTCAAGGAACAACATATGCTGGCAAGGGTGCAGAGAAAAGCAAATGCTTATACACTGTTGGTGGGAATGTAAATTAGCTCAACCACTGTGGAAAGCAGTTTGGAGATTTCTTAAAGAGCTGAAAACAGAACTGCCATTTGACCCAGCTATCCCATTACTGGGTACACATCCAAAAGAAAAGAACTCATTCTACCAAAAAGACACATGCACGAGTATGTTCATCACAGCACTATTCACAATAGCAAAGACACGGAATCAACTCAGGTGCCCATCAACAATGGATTGGATAAAGAAAATATGGTACATATGCACCACGGGATACTATGAAGCCATAAAAAGAATGAAATCATGTCCTTTGCAGCAACATAGATGCAACTGGAGGCCGTTGTCCTAAGCGAATTAATAAAGGAACAGAAAAACCAAATACTGCATGTTCAGATTTGTAAATGGGAGCTAAACACTGGGTACTCATGGACATAAAGATGGCAACAACAGACACTGGGGACTACTAGACAGGGAGGGCGGGAAAAGGGCAAGGGTTGAAAAAACTATTGGTACAATGCTCAGTATCTGGGTGAGGGGATCAGTCATACCCCAAACCTCAGCACCACAAATTATACCTAGGTAACAAACCTGCACATATACCCTCTGAATCTAAAATAAAAGTTGAAATTATTAAAAAAATAAAGATTATTAATAAAGAGATAGAAATTATAAAAGGAACCAAACAGAAATTATGGAACTGAAAAGAACCAAAAAAATTGTATAGTTAAAAAGTACAATAGGATGAAGCATGATGGCTCATGCCTGTAAACCTACCATCTTGGGAGGCCAAGGCGGGAGGATTGCTTGAGGCTAAGAGTTTGCCTTGGCAACATAGCGAGACCCCATCTTTACAAAAAAATTAAAAAATTAACTGGGCATGGTGGTGCATGTCTGTGGCTGTAGCTACTCAGGAGGCTAAGGCAGGAGGATCACTTGAGCCCAGGAGTTCATGGCTGCAGTGAGCTATGATTGCACTCCTGCACTCCAGCCTGGGTAACAGAGCAACACCTTGTCTCCAAAAAAAAAAAAAAAATCCACAAGTGACGCTCAACAGATTTGAGCAGGTTAAAGAAGGAATGAGCAAACTTGAAAACAATTGAAATTATTAAGTCTAAGGAGCAGAAAGTAAAAGAACGAAGAACAAAGTCTAAAAATTTGTGGACACCATCAAGTGCACCAGCATATGCATAATGGGAGTCCCAGAGAGAAATAAGAGGGTAAGAAGGACAGGAAGAGTGACTGAAGAAACAGTGGCCCCAAAGTCCCAATTTGATAAAAGACATAATGTAACACTTCTAATAAGCTCAATGAACTTCAAGTATGATAAACTCAAAGAGTTCACAATAGCATTATATTAATAATCAAACTGTTGAAAGCCAAAGACAGAGAAGCTTAAAAGCAGCTTGAGAGAAATTATCACTACATACAAAGGACCTTCCATAAGATTAACAGCCAATTTATTACCATGGAGGCCAGAAGGCAGTGGAATGATATAAAGTGCTGAAAGAAAACAAACAAACTGGCAACCATGAATTCTGTATCTGTCAAAACTATCCTGTAGAAATGATGGAGACGACAGGTGCAGTAACTCATTCCTGTAATCCCAACACTTTGGGAAGCTGAGGCAGGTGGATTGCTTGAGCTCAGGAGTTCAAGAACAGCCTGGGCAACATGGCAAAACCCCATCTCTACAAAAAACAAAAATTAGCTGGATGTGGTGGCGCGTGCCTGTGGTCCCAGCTTCCTGGGAGGCTGAGGCAGGAGGAACACTTGAGCCCTAGAGGTTGAGGCTACAGTGAGTCGTGATTATGCCACTGCCCTCCAGCCTGGGTGATAGAGTCACCCCATCTAAAAAAAAATGTGTAATAAAAACCCACAGAATGCTTGAAAAACCATCAAACTACTATGTAATTGTTGCTATTTTTAAAGAAAGCAAAAATACAGGTATGAAAACTATTATGGTATTGCTCTGCAGTTATCACATCAAAGATTCAAGCTAGAAATCCTTTACAGTCTATTCAACATCATTGGTCAGGCGTTCTAGAATGTAGTGGATGTGATAATCCCTTTGTTGTACAGACCCATTAGGTTTCCAGGATCTTTTGTTGTAAGTCCAATACACCAGCAATAGATTTACCTATATCAAAATGCCAAGATTAAAAAAAAGTCTCTTTGCACCCAACATTGTTGTTAGAATCTTCTTTACTGGCCAGGTGTGGTGGCTCACACCTGTAATCCCAGCACTTTGGGAGGCCAAGGTGGGCGGATCACCTGAGGTCAGGAATTCGAGACCAGCCTGACCAACATGGAGAAACCCTGTCTCTACTAAAAATACAAAATTAGCCAGGCATGGTGGTGTGTGCCTGTAGTCCCAGCTACTCAGGAGGCTGAGGCAGGAGAATCACTTGAACTCGGGAGGTGGAAGCTGCAGTGAGCCAAGATCACGCCACTGGACTCCAGCCTGGGCAACAGGAGCGAAACTCCGTCTCAAAAATAAGAAACTTCTTTACTGAAGTAATTCTAGAAATCTGTTTCAGGCCTTAGTGAAGAACTCCTTCACTCTTCCTGCAGGTGAAGGAGGTTGTGGGTTTTCTTGGGTTTGCCTAGGTTTGCCTAGAGGCCAGACACATGCATCTCCCCAACCTGCTGGAGTTCCCCTTTCTAGCCCGGATCACCTGGGCTTGGGGATCTGCCGGGACTGTCCTGCAGACTCTGGATGAGCAACAGATGAAAGGAGTATTCAGACACAGGTATGCAGTGTTTAAGAGCAGCTAGGGGACTGTTGGGCACTAGTGGCTTAAGAGTGAGTTGTCTTGAACAGCTGGAGCTGCCTGTTTTTATTCAGTACAGACATAATGCTGAAAGCCTGGAGCAAACACAATCTGCAGGTAATTAACATTATTGTTCCCTCTTCAGGGAAGGGGTCACATGTGTGAATGATCAACGGTCAGCTCCTGGTCAACGTAAGTAAACAAGCCTGTTGTTAGTATTCGATTTAACCTTCTGAGATCTTACTGACTGGGATGTTAGTACATATCCAAGATATTTCCAAGGAGAGGACATCTGTACCTTTTCAGGTGCTATGATTAAGCCTGTTAACTGTGTATTCTTTTTGACAGAGGCATATAAATTCAAAAGTATTGGCTCCGTTGGGGCTGCCAGTAAGATGTCATCCATATAATAGATTATCTTGCAATTAGGAAATTCTTTTCTACTGGGGAGCAAAGCCTGATTTACATGATACTGACACATGGTAGGACTGTTCAGCATTCCTTGAGGAAGTACTTTCCAGTGAAATCGGGGAGCTGGCCTTTCATTATTGATAGCTGGTATTGTAAACGTAAATTTTTCTCTGTCCTGTTTTGCAAGGAGAATAGTATGAAAGCGGTCTTTTAAGTCAATAATGACTTAAAACTCGAGGAATCACTGCAGGGGAAGGGAGCTCCTGTTGAAGGGGCCCCATAGGTTGCAAATTAGCATTGATAGCATGTAAGTCATGCAAAAGTCTCCATTTACCAGACTTTTTGGGAATGACAAAAATGGGTGAATTCCAAGGGCTGTTTGCTGGTTCTGTATGGCCGGCTTTTAATTATTCCTCAATTAATTCATGGGTTTGTTGTAATTTCTCTCCCTTTAAAGGTCACTGTTCTACCCAAATTGGATCTTGAGACAGCCATGTCAGGGGTAGGGGAGGACTTACAACAGTGGCCACTATTAGAAAGGGCTCTGCATAGTGACCCCCGAATTGCGCTAATAGGTCCCATTCCCAAAGATGAACAGGGATGGGCATGATTAGAGGTTGTATAGTTGCTTTTCTTCCCTCCAAATCGTGACTTTAGAGGGTGTGCACTCTGCTTGGCTGTGTGCACTTCTCCAATGCTGACAATTTTCTGTTTCTGAGTGACCCATGTGTTTTACCCAGCCAATTGATTCTGGTTGGCTTGTCATTCACACAACTCATCATATTCTGCCCTCCAGAGGAGGTATTGACTGGCCTCTAAAGGTGTTTGAGCTAGCACTGACCAGTCCCATGGGATCATAAGGAAGTTGTCTACTATGGCCTCAATTAATCCTTTTGTAGATGGGCTAGCAGCTCTGTTTTCCCTAATACTTTTTCTTATGTCTTTATAGGTGTTGGAAGTGATGGGCTCATATACCTGATTGCTTTGTTGAGCTTGCATCACAGGACGGGCCAAGAGCTCCCCTTCAATGCCACTTGCCTAAGACAGTACATAACTGTAGTGCATCCTTTGTCTTTTTTTCCAATTTATTGGAGGAGGGGGCTCAGGGAAACTCTGTCTCCTCTGTGGCACCTTTACCTAGTAACAGTGGGGCTGAGGGAGGAGGAGGCGGTAAGGTAGGTGGATGGTTCCTCTTCCCTTTCCTTTTTAGGCTCTTCTGTGTAGAGCAGGGCCAAAGCAGCTCTGATTAAGGCCCATAACGTTAAAGATGTTACTGGGACCCGTTGCCCTTGTGCATGATGTCATTTAAGATTTCCCCCAACTTGCTCCCAGAGCTCTTGGTCTAATGTGCCTTCTTCTGGGAACCATGAGTTATTGAAAACAACAGTTGGCATTAGGCCCCTTAATTGAGCCTCTGAGACCGAGGCTCTGCTAGCTTTAAGCAGCTGTTTCAACACTTACATATAGTGTTGCTGTTGAGCTGATAACTTGTCCCATGATGAAACCCTAGGTTGAAAATTCCCTCAAACTTGGAAATCCCGAGCGGGCAATAATTACTTACTTCCTGCACAGTCCCTTCACCTCGTTTTTGGGGGTTCCATCATGATCTGTTGCAGCATTCCTCACACGGGGCACCAGCTGCTGGGTCTGTCCCACAGACCCTGGCTGGATGATGGATGAAACGAGTACTCAGACGCAGGTATGCAGTGTAAGAGCAGCTAGGGGACTGCTCGGCACTAGTGGCTACAGAGCGAGCAGGCAAACAGCTGGAGCTGCTTGCTTTTATTCAGTATAGACATAATGCTGAAAGCCTGGAGCAAAAACAATCTGTGAGTAATTAACATTATTGTTCCCCTTGCAGGGAATGGGTCACAGATGTGGATAATCAAAGGTCAGCTCCTGGTCAATGTAAGTAAACAAGCCTGTTTACGATAAATTCCCCTATGCTTCCTGGTACCTAGTCCTTGCCCTCTGCCTCAGGGTCAGAAAACAGCTGCCTTCAGCTTATTCTCCCTGGAGGCTATGCAGAGCCTTCCGACTTTTCTGAAGGCCTCCTCCTTTCCCTATAGTTTCTCCCACCACTCTGACTGATTTCCTACAGGAATCATCCCTTGGCCAGGCTAGCCCTGATGTCCTCCCCCACTTTTTTTCTTTTTAAGAGTTGGGGGTTTCACTCTGTCGCCCAGGCTGTAGTCTAGTGGTGTGATCATAACCTTCAACTCCTGGGCTGAAGTGATCCTCCTGCCTCAGCCTCCCAAGTAGGTAGGGCTACAGGTGCACACCAGCATACCTGGCTAACGTTCAAACGTCTGGGCTCAAATGATCCCCTTCAGTCTCCCAAAGTGCTGGGATTACAGGTGTGAGCCACTGCACCTGACATGTCCTCTCTGGATAGAGTGGACACTTGCTACCATCAGACCAGCAATGAAAAGCTGTCAACTCTTTGTCACTCAGATCAACTTTGATTAAAAGAATTATTACTAGCCAAGCACAGTGGCTCATGCCTGTAATTCCAGCACTTTTAGAGGCCAAGGTGGGAGGACTGCTTGAGCCTAGGAGTTAGAGATCAGCCTGGGCAACAGAGTGAGACCCCTGTCTCCACAAAAATAATTAATGAAAAAGAATTATTTCCAAATAATTTGGGAATACAACAAGTATTATTCTGTATCTGGCACAGCATTTGACATGACCCACAGAGCTAGGCTTTGGTAGACAGAGTTCACCAACAGTTAAATTCATGATAAAGATGAAAACACCTCCTGTTCATTGACTTTTTACTATGTGGAGGTTTCATGCTACGTTTTCATACATAGTCTTTCTTTTAATGTAATCTTCTTGACAGTCCTATGAAGGTCTCATTATTATCCACCCCTGTTTTGCAGATGAGAAGACTGGTTGCAGAAAAGTTGAGTGCTGAAGACTACAAAGCTGTTTGTAAGTTATCAAGCTAGGATTTGATCCCAGGTCTGCCTGATTCCAAATCCTGGACTCTTAACCATGACATAGGAGTGCCCTCTTGACTCCTATGATGGCATAAAGAATTGTATCAGAACAGGTAATCTGGCATTAAAACCCCTGTGCCACAACCGTTAGTCTAATTTTTCTCTATAGCACCATCTGAAGATGCAACAAGGATAGGAACCACTGATAAGGCAGAACCTTTTATTTATTGTCTGGCAGAGCAGAAGATGGAAGTTCCTCCCCACTAGCCTTTCCACCTTGTAATGGATTTGAACCCTTGAAGCTTAGTGGGCAGTTTTGAGAATTACATGGGCTACAGGTGAAAACTTACACATTATAACCTTAATTTAACAGCCAGTTAAGACTTGAGTGTGGTAAAAGATTCATTTATTTATTCAATCAACAAACAATGTGGCACTACATACTATATTAAAATAAAAACATACAAATAAAATATAGGTACAAAAAATAGAGGACATTGTGACTATCCTTAAAGATACACATTTTAGGAAGAACGATGAGACTTTTGGGCATGCTTTCAAGCTAAAGGGCTATCATAAATGAAAAGGAAGATTGTTTGGGTCCCTGTCTGGCATCTTAAGTAGTTGTGTGATCTCGGAAGTCTCGGGCTTTAGCTTCCTCACCCACAATGAAAATTAAAAAGAAAAATTGGGCCGGGCGCAGTGGCTCACGCCTGTAATTCCAGCACTTTGGGAGGCCCAGGCGGGCGGATCACGAGGTCAGGAGATCAAGACCATCCTGGCTAACACGGTGAAACCCCTTCTCTACTAAAAATACAAAAAAAAATTAGCCAGGCCTGGTGGCGGGCGCCTGTAATCCCAGCTACTCGGGAGGCTGAGGCAGGAGAATGGCGTGAAGCCGGGAGGCGGAGCTTGCAGTAAGCCAAGATCGCGCCACTATACTCCAGCCTGGGCGACAAAGCGAGACTCCATCTCAAAAAAAAAAAAAAAAAAAAAGTAAAGAAAAATGGAAAAAAGAAGCAAAACCGAAATCTTGATTTTTTTGAAGTAGAAAGCAAAACAAATTTCGGAGGGCCAAATTTCTGTGAAATATTTTTGTCTTTAGCGGTCGTTTGTTTCAGTTATAACGATTATAAATGGCACTTCATTTGATTTCTTTAAACGTTTTACTTGGCCTGCTGTTTAATCAGACACGGAAGCCAGGTATGTAGAACTGTGGTAACTCACGGTGCTGTAACTTCCTAGATGAAAGGGCCGTGGCAGTTAAAACGAAACAAAACAAAAAAACATTTCTTGAATTCTGCACTGTCAGTATTCAAACTAGTTTCAGAATCTAATGGACACACTCTGCCAAACCACCGATTAGCCATTTGAGGAGAGATGAAAGATGCCTATTTTTGGAATGAATTCTCATAGGCTTATTTTTGTCTTATGAAATGGTGTAGTGGACTGCCCTTTTTCTCCTTTACTAAGTCACACTCAGCCAAAGCGGAAAACAAAAGAAAAAAACCAAACCAAACCAAAAAAACGACAAAATAGACCGTACGCAAATAGAAAAAAAAAAAACCCAAAACACCTTCTAAAGCGTCGGTCAGGCTCTAGGTTAGCTTTGAGTCCCTGTGCTCCCTGCTTTGCTGGGAACACGGAGATCCATCGCTCCCTTAGGCTCTCCCTTTAGTTTTCTAAGTGTCGGAGCCTGGGGCGACGTCCACCACGGAAGATCTCTCCCGGAAACGGTTTTCCGTCCCTCCACGCCGCCCGCCTACGTCGACCACTGCCCCGCTGCTGGTCGGAAGGCGACGCGCCGTCCATCCCCCGCCGGGCAACGCCCGTCGCTGTGGCGTCACTGGGAGTTGTAGTTTCACTGGGCTCAGCGGCGCCTGCGCTTTAGCGAAGAGGCGCGGGTGAGATCCTCACTTCCCACAGGCCCTCGGGACGGGGGCGGGGCTCCGACGGAGGCGGTGATTGTGGCGGCTCATTTGTAAATGCTGCGGAGATTCCGGCGTCGTTTCCTGCTGCTGAGCGGCCCGGGCTTCACGGAGTGGTAATTTGTGGGAGAAAGGAGCGGAGGAGCTCTTTGTCCGCTGCCCCGCGCCGGAGATGGACGGCGGTGGGCGGGCAGGACTCCGCTCGGACCTCGGGGTTGGCTCGGCGAGGCGAGGAGGGAGCGGGGGCTGGGGCGCGCTCAGGCCCACGGGCGCGCTGAGGCCCACGGCAGTTCAGTGGCTTCGTTCATTCTAGCTGCTTTGTTCTTCGCAGAGCTGGGAAAGCCGGCCTCTCTGGGGTGTCTGTCTGTCCTGGCTGTGGCGGGGACTTGAGTTCCTGTGGGCAGCGCGGCAGCCGCAGTCCGCTAGAGCAGGGTGGTGAAGTAGCGTTGCTGGCTGTCCTAAGGGCCCGTCTTGCCCCAGCTTTGTCAAGGGCTTCTCTCTTGAAGCTTCGTGTGGATTCATGGCTTTCAAGGACGTGTTGTATTTTAGGGGACTGCTAAATCACTTCCCAAACCAACTAGTTACTTTTCACGGTCTAAGAGTGGCTTTGAATTTGCTGTTTGTATCCACTCTCCTCCGTCACCGTGCAGAGAATTTATCTTTTTTTCATACTGCTTTAAAGAATGTTTACATAGCACTCTGGAGATTTCAAGGCTGTCAATTTGTTACATTTTTAAAAAGTTTTATTGAGGTATAATTGCTATACAATAAAAATGGCACATGTTTAAATGCATTCCATTTGATGAGTTTGACATACACGTGCACCCGTGTCCTTCAGATTTTGATAACTGTAAAGTCTGAGTCCACATACTAATCCTATCTTGGCATATATATTATCAGTGCTCCCTTTACCAAGACCTCAGTATCAATAATAAGTAGCAGGTTCTGGTGAAGCTGTCTTTATACTTCATGCTGACATTAAATATATTTTTAGAAGGTGTGTTTGGTGGGGAGTTGGAGGGGGAGATGCAGATGTCTGGCTACTGCATCCCAAGACTGCTTGCACTTGTCAGTCTAGTAGGGAATTTTTCTAGTTTTCCATATTATGAAATGACCTTGTAGTTTGTCTCCCTTCTGAATTTGGATTTCGAAAGATTTTCTGCTAAGGTCATTGAAATTAAGCAAAGTTACGTGGTTGATTTTGAAAAAAAAAAAAAGTCATTACTTTTTTAGATTGGTTTCCTACTGAAAAACAATTTGCTTAGAAAAAGTTTTTACAAATTATTCAGGAATAACAGATATCCAGTAAAGTGCGCTAATCTTAAGTGTACAGCCCAAATGTATCTACTCCCTGTATTAACCTTCCCAGTTGTTGAAGTCAAAAATTTGGAGATGAATCTCTAAGTTTAACGTTTTATTTGGGAAGAAAGACGCCTGTTCCAGGCGTACAGACCAGGTGGTCTTCAGTATGTCCAAAGAACAAAGAGAAAGCTGGAGGTTTTATAAAAAAGAGAATTGTTATATGTGTCGCTCTTTGAGAAAGTTCACTGGTTCTCCTAAGGTTCTGGGGAGGCAGCAGGTCCTACCGAGTGGGCCATGGTGGAGGGCAAAATTAGTCCTACAATTGCAGCAAGTTACCTCAGCATCTATAGATCAAACTGGTCTCGGGTTACAACCGGCAGTTTCAGCATACTGACTTATAGAGAATTCCATTCTTGGAGCAAAGTTGTGTGTCCTGAATGCCTTTCTCTCTTGACTTCTTGATTGTTTAGTTGGATATGACAAGAATTACCCAGTTCGTATGATCAACTTTCACAGAGTCAGGACAACTCCCATTTTCCTGGATAACGACCAATATGCCTTTTATAACTATGGGTTTATTTTGCCTGTTCTTCAGCTTCATATACGTGGAAACATGGGCCAGGTGCGGTGGCTCATGCCTGTAATCCCAGCATTTTGGGAGGCCGAGCCAGGTGGATCATTTGAGTTCAGGAGTTTGAGAACAACCTGACTAACATAGTGAAACCCTGTCTCTACTAAAAATACAAAAAAATAGCCAGGTATGGTGGTGCATGCTTGTAGTCCCAGCTACTCTGGAGGCTGAGGTGGGTGAATCGCTTGAAGCCGGGAGGCTGAGGTTGCAGTGAGCCAAGATCACACCACTGCACTCTAGCCTGGGCAACAGAGTGAGACTCCATCTCAAAAAAAAAAAAAAAAAAAGGAAACATATATTTGTCTGATGTTCACACATCATTATTTATTTTTGTTACTGCCTATGGCAGCAATTTTTGTTTTTTAAAATGCCTGAATAGCTGTGGTTCTCAAAGTGTGATACAGTGAGAAAATGTACATCACATTGGCATTTTTGTTTTTGGTTATTAAATGGTTGGCAGGCAATCATCTTGCTCCAAGAAACTCTTCAGCTGCAATTAATGGTACAGTAAGCCTTTATACAGCTCTTCTACAACCAGGGAGTGATGGCAAAAACACAGTATCATTACGTTCACTGTCTTCTATGTCTTTTAACAGTTCTATAAACTGGCAGTTGATAGCATTTGTACATACTGAACAATTGTAACAACTATAGTCATGATACTATTCGTGGATTATGCTTCAGAAAACCAAACACAAGAATTTTCAATGTGTATTATACAGGGGAATGAATCAGCGGGGGAAACAGCAGTCTCTTGTTGTAAAATCCCATTAAATTCAGATTTTTTTGCCTTATAGAATGACACCATCTGTCATGATAGAAACTGATTTTTAGGCTGGGCGCAGTGACTCACACCTGTAATACCAGCACTTTGGGAGGCCGAAGCAGGAGGATGGCTTGAGCCTAGGAGTTCAAGATCAGCCTGGGCAACATAGAGACACCCCGTTTCTACAAAAAAATTAAAAAATAAAAAATAAGCTGGGCATGGTGACACACACCTGTAGGTCCAGCTACTCTGGAGGCTGAGATGGGAGGATCACCTAAGCACTGGAGGTTGAAGCTGCAGCGAGCCGTGATTGTGCCAGTGCACTTCAGCCTGGGCGGCATTGTGAGACCCTGTCTCAGAAAAAAAAAAAAAAAAGTAATGTTTTCATATCTAGCTAAAATTCTTCTGTCGGTCATAAAATATTGGGCGCAGGGACTCACGCCTGTAATCCCAGCACTTTGGGAAGCCAAGGTGGGAGAATGTCTTGAGCCCAGGAGTTCGAGACCAGCATGGGCAACACAGGGGGACCACTCTTTAGAAAAAATTAAAAGATTAGCTGGGTGTGGTGGTATATGCCTGTGGTCCCGGCTACTCCAGAGGCTTGAGGTGGGAGGATCACTGGGGCCTGGGTGGTAGAGGCTCCACTGAGCCGTGATCATGCCACTGCACTCCAGCCTGGGTGACAGTGAGACCCTGTCTCAAGGAAAAAAAAAAAAAAAGATTAAAAAATATCCATGACACAGATTCAGTTTTAAGGCTTTGAATTGATATCATCTCTGTAAATTTAGATAATCTGTGAGATAAAACACACCTAAATTGGTGATTGGTCAGTCTCTCATTGCATTACTCAGATAAAGCTAAAGACAAGTGCTTGTAATTTTTTACGGCTTTGAACCTGGATGGTAATAGAAGGGTCTATGGACAATTGTTTGGTCACTTCGTTGAAAATTTTTCTCTTTTTAGAAAATATTTTTAACCTTTTAATTAAAATACCTTTTTAAATCTCACAATGTTCTAACAAAATTTCCTCAACTCACATAACCTATTTACCTCCTCTTCATCTGAAAATAATTTTCTTTTTCTTTTCATTTCTATCTTTTTCTCTCCCCTCACCCTCCTTCTTTCCAGGCTTTTTTATAACTGGCCAAAGTTAAAAGCTCAGATTCTGTTGAAAATCATAAAACTTTTTTTTTGTTGGATATTTGGTTCTGACACAGGTGACTAATTACAGTTGACTCTCGAACAACATGAGTTTCGACTTTGTGGGTTCGCTTATGCTTGGATTTTCTTCCGCTTCTGTCACCCTTGAGATAGCAAAACCAACCCTTTCTCTTCCTAAGCCTAGTCCAATGTGAAGACTAGTGACACAAAGACCTTTACTATCCATTAAGTGGAAGTGGATTGTCATAAAGGTCTCCCTGCATATCTTTTATGTGTTTATGTTTTTTAGACACCAAGTATGAAGTCTGAAGACCTTTATGATGATGCATTTCCACTTAACCAATAGTAAATATGTATATTTTTTATTATCTTCTTAACTTTTTTTCTCTAGCTTACACTATTGTAAAAATACCATATATAATACACATAACATACAAAATGTGTGTTAACTGTTATCGATAAGGCCTCCAGTCAACAGTAGGCTATTAGCAGTTCAGTTTTGGAGAAGTCAAAGTTATACTTAGATTTTCGGTTGCATGGGGAGTTGGTCCCCCTAACCCTTACTGTGTTGTTCAAGGGTCAACTGCATATCAATTTGTTTTTTTATTATTGAGAATAAACTTATAAAAAATTGCTGTGTTTTTGCTGAAAATGTCTCAATATTAGTTCTATTAAAATTTTAAAAAACTTTTTCTGTTCGCTTTGCCACAGCAAATTGTGGTTGCCATTTGATGTGAAACTTGTGAGGTTCCTCCTTCCAGTCTTTTTTCCTTCACTATTCTGGTCATAGTGCTAGCTTCTGCATCTCCACTTGAGTCTTCCATAGTGTAGCTTTGTTTTAAATTTTAAAAATTGTTCATACATATTTTTCAAACTAGAAAAATATGCCATAATTAAAATACTAAACATTTCAACTTAATTACTGCTATGGCTTGAATGTCCGCTCCAAAACTGCTGTTGGAAACTTAATTCCCAATGCAGCAGTGTTGAGAGGTGAGAAATTTAAGAGGTGATTAGGTCATGAGGGCTTCACCCTAATGAATGGATTAATGCTGTTATCTTAGAAGTGGGTTACTGATTTCAGGGGTGGCTTTGTTATAAAAGAGAGCCTCTCTCTCACAGGCTGTTTTGCCTTTCTACTCTTCCCCCATGGGACAACCCTTGCCAGTTGCCAATGCCATGCTCTTGTTTTTCCCAGCTCCAGAACTGCGAGAAATAAATTTCTTTATAAATTACCTAGTCTCTTCTCTGGTATTCTTTATAGCAGCAGAAAATGGACCAAGATAATTACCAATTACAATTTAAATAGATCACTGTAACTTGTACTGTTTTCATAAACTATTCAAATAGACACGTAACAGTGTTATGTCCATGTGTTGAAAAAAAATTATTCAAACAGAATCAGTCCATTGACACTGATGAGATTGCAGACATGTTTCTTTGCAATCTGGGGGGTGATGCACACTGACATGGGCTTCAATACAGCAGCATCTTATGCCATGCAGTGGTTAAAGTGAAATGCAGTCCTACCAAGAGAATAAAGTGTTTAAGAGAAAAATATTTTGTACTTATTCACTTTTTAAATTTAATTAACTTTAATTAAAGTGGAAAATTCAGTTCTTCAATCACATTAGCCACATTTCAGGTGCTCAGTAGCCACGTGACTAATGGTTGCCGTACTAAATGCATAGGTCCATGTAACTGTAATTTATTTATTTTTGAGACAGAGCCTGGCTCTGTCCCCCAGGCTGGAGTGCAGTGGCGCGATCTCGGCTCACTGCAAGATCTGCCACCTCCTGGGTTCACGCCATTCTTCTGCCTCAGCCTCCCGAGTAGCTGGGACTACAGGCGCCTGCCACCACGCCCGGCTGATTTTTTGTATTTTTAGTAGAGACGGGGTTTCACTGTGTTAGCCAGGATGGTCTCGATCTCCGGACCTCGTGATCCGCCCGTCTTGGCCTCCCAAAGTGCTGGGATTACAGGCGTGAGCTACCGTGCCCGGCCGTAAATGTATTTTTTTGTGTTTATTTCTTATAATACACACTGCTATGCACTTTGTGTTTGTAACTAGCAACATATCTTGGATATATTCGCTACTTTCGTATCAGTAAAGAGCTTACTTGTTCATTTTAACAGTTGCATAATATGATTATCATGATTAGCTGATCTCCTGTTAATGGACATTTACTTTCAGTTTATTGCAAATGTGAGTTTATGCCAGTATAACTGTGGGACAAAATGCCTAGATGTGAAATTGCTGAGTCAAAGTTCCTCTGCATTTACAGTTGGCTGGATGTTGTCATATTGTCCTTCAAAATGTTGTACCAGTTTATTTGCTCAGTAAGTACTTCATGAAAGAGTTTCTTCAAGTTGAATGGTGAAAAACAAACAAAAGCAAAAGAGTTTCTGTTTTTCATACTGGGTATTACCAGTTTTTAGTCTTTGCCAACCCAGGGTGGGGAAAAAATGGTAATGTTACTATTTTCATTTCCCTCTCTTCAGTGGAGTGAGAATGCGCATGTTTTAATGTTTTGGCATCTGTATTTCTTTTTCTGTTTATATTTTTGATATGTTTATGTTTTTTAGACACCAAGTATGAAATGACATACATGTTTGCCTCCACATTGCCCTTTTTTGTTTTCCTTTGGTTATATATATATTTTGCTGTATTATATTGTTAAAGTCTAAAATTTTATCGGGAAAGTAGTGTGAGATATTATTCCACTTCAGTACTAGACTCGTCCCATCTCCTCAAGAACATGACTGTAGCAATTCTCCCCTTTCTCCATCCTCATCAGCCTACACAAACATGCTTTTATTTCTCCTATTGTAAAAAATACTCCTCTTCACCTTACTTTTCTATGTAATTTCTTCCCTTTATAACAGAACTCCTGGTGTTAGCTGTGCCTACTGTCTTCAATTTCTTATTCTGTCATGCATCCTCTCCACTCAAGCTTTTGCTGTCCCTGCCCTCAACTACTCTCATTGAAGTTCTCATGACCTTTGCTTTGCCAAGTTCAGAGGTCACTTCTCAGTTCTTCTTACCCTTCATCTGTTCACAGCATTTAACATAGCTCTTTCCTCCTCGAAACACTTTCATCACTTAGCCTCAAGGACACTACACTTTTTGCCTCTTATCTGTTTTTCGTTTTTTTTTTTTTTTTTTTTTGAGATGGAGTCTTGCACTCGTTGCCCAGGCTGGAGTGCAATAGCGCAATCTCGGCTCACTGCAACCTCCGCCTCCTGGGTGCAAGCAATTCTCCTGTCTCCTGAGTAGCTGGGATTACAGGCTCCCGCCACCACACCTAGCTAATTTTTTGTATTTTTAGTAGAGATGGGGTTTCACCATGTTGGCCTGACTGGTCTCGAACTCCTGACCTTAGGTGATCCACCCGCCTCGGCCTCCCAAAGTGCTGGGATTACAGGCGTGAGCCACTGCGCCTGGCTGCCTCCTCTCTTTTTGACTACCCTCAATCCCTCATTGATCTCATCCAGTGTGAAGGCTTTAAATACCATCTTTATGCTGAAGATGTCCAAATTTATGCTTCACAGCCTTGGCCTCTTCGGTGAGTTCCATTCTGGTGCATCCAGCTGCTGACCCAGTGTCTCTACATGCATATTTCATAGGCATCTTAAAATGTCCTAAATTCAACTCTTGGTCTGTGATTCCCCAAAACCTGTTTCAATCCTCCATCTTCCCCATTTCAGTGAATGGCAAATCTGTTCTTCCAGGTGCTCAGCCAGGAAATTTTAAGAAATGAGGGAGAACATCCCACTGATCTCTGGAGGTTGGTAGACAATAAAGGAGGGCAGTAGATTGTATAGTTTGGTCATATGAGAGTCAGAATTGCTTTTTATTAATTAATTTATTATTTTTTTATATAGAGTCTCACTCAGTTGCCTAGGCTGGAATGCAGGGGTGTGATCTTGGCTCACTGCAGCCTTTGCCTCCCAGGTTCAAGCGATTCTCCTGCCTCAGCCTCCTGAGTAGCTGGGATTACAGGCGTGCACCCTGACGCCTGGCTGATTTTTTTGTGTTTTTATTAGAAACGGGGTTTCACCATGTTGGCCAGGCTGGTCTCGAACTCCTAACTTCAAGTGATCTGGCTGCCTTGGCCTCCCAAAATGCTGGGATTACAGATGTGGGTCACCACACCCGACTTATTTATTTATTTTTTGAGATAGGGTTTTGCTCTGTTGCCCAGGCTGGAGTGCAGTGACACATCACGGCTTACAGCAGCCTCGACCTCCTGGGCTCAAGCAATCCTGCCATCTCAGAACTCCCAAGTAAAATTGCTTTTTATGGTCTAGAAAAGGAGTGTAGTCTGGAAGGAGAAAAAGAATAAGAATATATGTTTTGTCTCCAGGCTCAGTGATACTGGCATACAAACAGATGTTCTCAGGAAGGTGAGGGAGTGCTCAGAGAAGAGGATGAGGATAATGGGGATTTTGCTGATGATGGACTGTGAGTGTTTTGGGGCTCAGATGTTTGGGAGATGGAGCAGAATAAGGTGTAGGGATTACTGTGTAAGAAGTGAAGCCTGGCTCTGGATCTCAGGGCTTCCTGTGGTGAGTGATATAATAGGTTTAAATAGGTAGGTAATGGTGATGGGGTTTGAGAACTGGGGGTTTCTGGAGGAATGGGGTGTCAGTGGGAGTGTCTTGCAGATGACGGTTAGGAAGGCTGGGTGGCTGGGTCTTACTTTGCCCCAGATAGCTGCACAACTTGCACCTTCTCCTTCCCTTGGTCCTTAATTTTACCTTCTAAATGAGGATGCTGTCCACCCTGTCTAAAGTTACAACCTCCTTTTCCCACATGGCTTTTATTTTTCCCCTTTGCACTTATTGCTGTTTAACATACTGTATAATGTGTGTGCGTGTGTGTCTTCCCCACTAGACTTTGATTTATGAACTGCTATGTACCCAGGGGCGAAAACAATATCTGGCACAGAGTAAGAACCCAATAAATGTTAGTTGAGTAAAATCAGACACACACACAGGCAAGGTTTATCTTCTCTGTTAGGTCCTGTTTAAGTATATCTATCACACAGTGCAAAGTTACAGTAGGAATTTGGTTAATTTTAAAGTCTGATAACTCATACAGAGTTGTGGCATGAGCCAATGTAATTTTCATGTAACTACCTGCCAGACATGGTGCTTGGCAGTAGTGAATATATAGATATCTTCAAGGAACTTCACGGATTAGTAATGAACAGGAAAGCAAAATGCCACTAATAATGAGATAAGTGCTAGAAGAGTGACATTACTATTTTACCTCTAGGAATACAGATGAGGGGCTATCTGGTGGGTGAGGTGTTAGTAGGGAGACGAGAGAGGAAGGGACAGGTGAAACAGTGCCAGGTAAAGCCACGAGTGCTGGTGGTGACTTTTGTTCTAGAACTAGGGAGAAAACAGGTTCACCAATTGGGCAAAGAAGCAATGTTGAACTAGGGTGAGAAGCAAGAAAGTGCTTAGTGTGGGTAATATCTGATGGTGGCTTTTTTTTTTTTCTTAAGTGAATAACTTAAAAGGTATTTTATCTTCCATTGTTTAGTTCAGCTAATCTAGCACTTGTATAAAATCATTAGTAATGGAATGGTTAGGTCAAAAAGAATCTTAGGTTTTTGATCTACTCAATTTGGTTATTTTTAAGACTTAAAAAAATGTAGCTCAATGCCCAGTTGCTTTGCTAGTTAAGGTCTTTTGTATATGAAATATTGAGGACATTTTTATGCTGGGTTGAGGTTTGGGCTCATTTTGGGTAGGACATCTAATGGCTTTACCTAATACATTTTGTTGGCTATTTTTGTCTACAGGTGTTGGAAATCAATAGCTCTTCTAGCCTTTGCATTGTTTAAATATAATAGTGTCATTGGACTAAGATGTTCCTGATGTCAACCTCTTCAGAGTTAAACAGTGGGCAGAACTTCCTAACCCAGTGGATGACCAATCCTTCTCGGGCTGGGGTCATATTAAATCGTGGATTTCCTATTTTGGAAGCAGACAAAGAGAAGCGAGCAGCTGTAGACATTTCTACCGGCTTTCCTATTAAAGGCACACATTTTTCTGATAGCTTCAGCTTTATAAATGAAGAAGATTCACTTCTTGAAGAACAGAAGTTGGAGTCAAACAGCCCTTACAAACCACAGTCAGATAAATCTGAAACCCATACAGGCTTTCCTTGCATTAAAAAGGGACCACAGGTAGCGGCATGTCACAATGCTCCTGGACACCAAGAAGAAAACAAAAATGACTTCATCCCAGATCTTGCGAGTGAATTCAAAGAAGGGGCTTATAAAGACCCACTTTTTAAAAAACTTGAACAGGTACAATAGGATTTGGCCTACTGTGAATTTATGTCATTGTAGGTTTCTGTTCATGTAATAAAGTCATCTGTTCTAGGTCTTCTTGTTTTTTCCCCTTCACTCTGAAATCCTCAGAATACCAGATTTTGCCCTTTGTCTAATGTGAAACATTAAAGTGTGTTTAATTAGCACTTATAATAACTTTAAGTTGTTACCTCATTTGGCAAAAAGTAAGAAATGGTTGATCAAGTATTAGGGGAATAAATTGGATGATATACTGATGCCCATCCTATTTTAACAATCAAAGGATTTATATGACTGTTTCGGTTTCTTAGTTGAGATAGTTGATACGATTTCCTTCGTAAGGATTTGAGTTTTAGATTTTTGGTGGCTGATTTAGTTACCTAGGGATCCCTGTCTAAAACTTCTTACCAGGAAAGATAGGAGGAGGGAGATGGGAGGAATTAGGATGAGAGGAATTAAGGGAACAAGGCGTCCATGAAGAATTGTAAAGTTGATTTAATAAAATTAATTTTGTATTAAAAAAGCTGAAAGAAGTACAACAGAAGAAGCAGGAACAATTGAAGAGGCAACAGTTGGAGCAACTACAGAGACTCATGGAAGAACAAGAGAAGCTGCTCACCATGGTGTCTGGGCAGTGCACACTTCCAGGTATGCTTTGCCTACACAGGGCTTCAGTACAATGCACATTTCTGACCTGTAGTTGTTTGACAGGTTATTTCTATCGTTCCTGTGTCATGTGTTGTGAACTCCAGTTTCTTTAAGGGCCAGCCCGATAAATGTGAAATGGTAGAGTTGTAATGTAACTGGAACAAGAAGGAGCTGCCACATTCTGGTGTGCGCATGCACTGCTTTAAGGCATTCATGTTTATTCATTAAAAAAAAAAAAAATGAGCTGGTTGTGGTGGTCCATGCCTGCAGTCCTAGCTATCCTGGAGACTGAGGTGGGAGGATTGCTTGAGCCCAGGAATTTGAGGCTGTAGCCGTGAGCTATAATGGCACCACTGCATTCCAGCCTGGGCAACAGAGTGAGACCCTGTCCCCCCAAAAAAGGTCCAATAGAAGAAAAGTCAGATTTGGCCTAGAGCTACTACTGGTATCCAACTCCTGCCTGATGAATGAAAATTGTTGGGTGTCATAAAGGTAAATATATGTAGGAGCCACTCTGTTCAGCTGAAGAACCATACCAAAGATATTTTCTGTGGTAGGAGATGACAGTAATCTGTTGTGTGACCCATTAGTTAACGGAAAGCATCATGTGCCAATCAGGAAAGAAAACTGGAAATGTGACCTAGAGCAGTGGTTTGAAAGTTTCTTGACCACACTCTGTAGTAGTAAAAATGTTTAAAATCGTGACTCATAATGACAAAGCAATTTCATGTCATCAGTCCTTACTGGTGTTCCTGGCATGTAGTGAGGACATTTTCTATCTTGTTTATTCTAGTTCTGTATCATTTTAAAAAATGCTACATCCAATGATACAATTATTATAGATTGTGTCCCATAGTTTGAAAAAAACTGAGGTTGGAGCCATGTGTTTGCTTCTTGGTGCTACTTTTAAGAAATATACTTTACTGACCCAGGAAAGCACCTGTTCTGCTCAGAGATTGTACTGGGCATTGAGAATACAAGGAAAAAAAGACTTGGCAAGTGAGTGAGGCTGGGTGCAGGGGTCGGGTGGGGTGTGGTCGTGAGAAATTGTAGCACGTAAACAATGGTTTAGGGAATTTGGATGTTTATCTTAGAGAATATAGAAAACATTTGTGTGCCTTAAAATAGTTGAACGGCTTAGGGTTTCTTTATGGAATACATACAAAGAATAATCAAGATCACTTAAAAAACAGCTGTGATACTTTTAAAGGTAGAACCGCACTATGACAGAATGACAGGGAAGCTGATTTCAAAGTTATTTACGTAAGAAGTAGCCTCATGCAGTCATGGAGCAGTTTGCTTTGGAGCAGTAGTTTTCAAATATTTTGGTCTCGGGACCCCTTAGGATTCTTAAATATTTGAGGGCCCCAAAGAACTTTTGTCATATGGGCTGTATTTATCAATAACTTACTGCATTAGAAATTTAAACAGTCTAGACATGGTGGCCCACGCCTATAATCCCAGCACTTTGGAAGGCCAAGGCCGGCGGATCACCTGAGGTCTGGAGTTCAAGACCAGCCTGGCCAACATGGTGAAACCCCATCTGTACTAAAAATATAAAAAATTAGCTGGGCGTGGTGGCACATGCCTGTAATCCCAGCTACTCAGGAGGCTGAGGCACGAGAATCACTTGAACCCAAGAGGTGGAGGTTGCAGTGAGCTGAGATCGCACCACTGCACTTCAGCGTGGGCGACAGAGCGAGAGTGTCTCAAACAATCAATGGTTTTGTTAAATACCATTTCCTAATAAAGGGAAAAAATACTTTTGTCACTGCGGAGAAGCCTTTGTGGGGTGGGGTCACTACTGGGGATAAAAGAGAAAATGTTGAAGGAAGTCATCAGCTTTGTTGCTTTTCTTAATTGTAAGGTTTGAGTTTACTGCCTGATGATCAGAGCCAGAAGCACAGATCTCCAGGAAATACCACCACTGGAGAGAGAGCCACACGCTGCTTCCCATCATATGTCTACCCGGACCCAACTCAGGAAGAAACATACGCGTCCAACATTTTATCCCATGAGCAAAGCAACTTCTGTAGAACTGCTCATGGAGATTTTGTCTTAACTTCAAAACGTGCGTCTCCTAATTTATTTTCTGAGGCACAGTATCAAGAAGCACCTGTGGAAAAAAAAAATTTAAAAGAAGAAAACCGTAACCATCCTACAGGTGAGCTACTTATGTTTCTCTCTTCTGTACTTACAGTGTTACTAAGTTGTCCTAAGATAAAGCCTTTCCATGTTTTTTCTTTAAAAATTATTTTTTCAGAGGTGGAGTGTTGCCATGTTGCTCAGGCTGGACTCAAACTCCTGGGCACAAGTAATCCTCCCCCATCAGCCTCTCAGGTAGCTGGGACTATAGGCACATGCTACCCTGCCAGCTCTTTCTGTATGGTTATTTTTTTTTTATCCCCTGTGGCATGTTTTGTTTTTTTTTTTTTTTTTTTTGGAGACAGTCTCTCTCTGTCACTCGGGCTGGAGAGCAGTGGCACAATCTCAGCTCACTGCAACCTCTGCCTCTCGGGTTCAAGTGATTCTCCTGTCTCAGCCTTCCAAGTAGCTGGGATTACAGGTATGTGCCACCATGCCCAGATAATTTTGTGTATTTTTAGTAGAGATGGAGTTTCACCATCTTGGCCAGGCTAGTCTCAAACTCCTGGCCTCAAGTGATCTGCCTGCCTTGGCCTCCCAAAGTACTGGGATTGCAGATCTGAGCTACTGCACCCAGCCATAATGCCTTGTTCCTAATTTAGAGTTAATTCATCAGTGTGGAAAGCTCAAATATGTTTTTCTTCTTTTTTACACAACATGTTTCCGTAGTCTTTTATTTTGGAAAATTTCAAACATCTAGAAAAGTTGAAAGACCACTGCAGTGATTACTGATATACCCACCACGTAGATTCAGCACTTAATATTTTGCTGTATTTACATTGTCAGTGTATGTATGTGTATATATATCTTTTACATGTATATCCTTATTTTTACGTCTATATGTGTATAATTTGCTGAACCATTTCACTGAAAATAGTATGCAGGTATCTTGTTACTTCATTCCAAATATTTCAGTATGCATCAAGCAAAAACTAGGACATTCATCTGTATAACCACAGTGCTATTATTATATCTAAAGAAATTAATGATAATTCCTTAATATTCAAGTCCATTTTGGGATTCCCCCAGTTATCCCAAAGTATCTTTTAAAGGTGCTTTTTTTTTTTAAAAGATCCAATCAAATTAATGCATATCCAGTTAAGTTCATGTATTACGTTTGATTCTTACAACTCTTTAGTCTTTTTAATCTCTAGAAAACCCCACACTTTTTTTCCTCATAACATTAACCTTTTGAAGAATGTCAAGTGTCTTTATTTTATTTTATTTTGTTTTTGAGACAGGATCTTCCTCTGTCACCTAGGTTGGAGTCCAGTGGCACCATCTTGGCTTACTGCAACCTCTGCTTGCTCTCAGCCTCCCAAGTAGCTGGGATTACAGGCATGTGCCACCACGCCTGGCTAATTTTTTTTTTTTTTTTTTTTTTTTGTAGAGATGCGGTTTTGCCATGTTGGCCAGGCTGGGCTCGAATCCCTGGCCTCAAGTGATTCTCCTGCCTTGGCCTCCCAAAGTGCTGGGATTACAGGTGTGAGCCACCATACCCGGCCTCAAGTGTCTTAATTGGAGTTTTGTAGTTTCTCTTAATTATATTAAAGAATTCCTTGAGTGTTGTAAAATCTTTGATATATGTTACTTTTAATTAAAAAATTTTTTAGCATAGTAACTTGTAGAATTCTCATGTTTTAAGACATTAATATGCTTTTCTTGAGCTAAATTGTTCCTAATTTTTATCTCAGGAGAAAGTATTTTATCATGTTGGGAGAAAATGACAGAACAGATTCAGGAAGCAAATGTTAAGAACTTACAAAAACATGATGATTCCTCAGAAGTGGCTAATATTGAAGAAAGGTATTATTCATGTTGAAAGTGAGAAATGTGACTATTTAGTACAATAGCTAGCCTTTGTTATTGAACACTTTCTTTGTTTGAAAGATCTATACTTTTCTTGTTTTTGCTTGACTATGCTTTTAAGGTTAAAGATACAACCTATTATGTACTGTCAACAACAAAGGAGGTTGAGGAGATATGTCAGTTAAAGCTGCCTTGACATTGTATTCTCAAAGCTTTTTCACTTAAGAGAAACATCTGGATAAAATCAGTTTTCTCTCAAATAGTTAAATCCTATTTTTGGAGAAGGGAAAAATTAAGTATTGACATCTCCCATTTGGTTTCACTTATCAATTATAATTGCATTATCAGTTTAGTTACAGAATTTTAAAATATGGCAAAGATTAAGTATTTTATATTTTAAGTAAGTTGATTATTTTAAAAATTTATTTCAAAATTTTTAATATAATATGGACAAAATGACTTTTCTGATTATTGCTCTACTCACATTAAGGGCCTTTCTTAATTAAAAAAAATGCATATTTAGTGATCTATTTTTGAAATACATTTTAAAGTTATTTGATGAATATGTTACTCCGTGTGTTAATCTGTAGTCGATAGATGGACTTCAGAAGGGTTCTTAGGACTCCAAAGTCATGTGAAGAGTATTGTATGTTTCTTTATTTTAAGGGGTGGAGAGGGGTTGTGGCTTTTGTTAGGTTCTCAAAGGGAGGCACTGATTTTGGGAAAAGTTAGTTCTCCATGTTGCCAAGGGTTTCTATACCAGGCACACTAAGTGTAAAATATTCACACATTATGATTTGCATGTTAAATAACTTTCTGTTTCTAATTAGGCCCATTAAAGCTGCTATTGGAGAAAGGAAACAGACCTTTGAAGACTACTTAGAAGAACAAATTCGGTTGGAAGAGCAAGAACTGAAGCAAAAACAGCTGAAGGTCAGCAATTGTGCTCTTCTGATTAAATCATTCTAAGGCTTTAGAGATTTATCTATAATTTGCCTTAAAAATAACTTTGAGATCACTTGGATATACCAAAATTAATTCGAATATTATTCTTTTATTTTAGGAAGCAGAAGGACCATTGCCAATCAAAGCAAAACCAAAACAACCATTTTTAAAACGAGGAGAAGGTTTAGCTAGATTTACTAATGCTAAATCTAAGTTTCAAAAAGGGAAAGAAAGTAAACTAGTGACTAACCAGAGCACTTCCGAGGACCAGCCGCTGTTTAAAATGGATAGACAGCAACTCCAGCGGAAAACCGCTCTTATAAATAAAGAGCCGTGTGCAGACAACCCTATCCTTAAAAAGGACAGTAAAGCTAGAAGCAAGAGTGGTTCTGTCACCCTCAGTCAGAAGCCGAAAATGCTGAAGTGTAGTAACAGGAAAAGTCTTTCTCCGTCAGGATTGAAAATACAGATGGGGAAGAAATGTGATGGGCAGTTTAGAGACCAGATCAAATTTGAAAAAAAAGTCACATCTAATCATAAAGAAAATGTACCTGAGTGTCCAAAACCTTGCGATACTGGCTGCACAGGGTGGAATAAGACACAAGGTAATGACAGACTTCCTCTTTCAACAGGGCCGGCCAGCCGCCTGGCTGCTAAGAGCCCCATAAGGGAGACCATGAAAGAGTCTGAATCTTCTCTTGACGTTTCTCTTCAGAAAAAGTTAGAGACTTGGGAACGAGAAAAGGAAAAGGAAAATTTGGAATTAGATGAATTTTTGTTTTTGGAACAAGCTGCTGATGAAATATCATTTTCTAGTAATTCCTCATTTGTACTGAAAATCTTAGAAAGGGATCAACAGATCTGCAAAGGTCACCGGATGTCTTCCACCCCTGTCAAAGCTGTGCCACAGAAGACAAATCCCGCAGATCCCGTTAGTCAGTGTAACCGCAGTGAGGATTTGGACCACACTGCACGTGAGAAGGAGAGTGAGTGTGAAGTCGCACCCAAACAACTTCATTCATTGTCCTCAGCTGATGAATTGAGGGAACAGCCTTGTAAAATCAGGAAAGCCGTCCAAAAGAGCACTTCTGAAAATCAAACTGAATGGAATGCACGTGACGATGAAGGTGTTCCGAATATTGACAGTAGCACTGACTCTGAGGAACAGCTTGATGTTACCATAAAACCATCGACTGAGGATAGAGAAAGGGGCATCAGCAGCAGAGAGGATAGCCCACAAGTCTGTGATGGTAAGGGGCCTTTTAAGGACACCAGGACCCAAGAAGATAAAAGGAGAGATGTTGATCTGGATTTGTCTGATAAAGATTACAGTAGCGATGAGTCTATCATAGAAAGCATAAAACATAAAGTGTCTGAGCCCTCGAGATCCTCATCCCTAAGTATGAGTAAAATGGACTTTGATGATGAAAGAACTTGGACTGACCTTGAAGAGAATTTATGTAATCATGATGTTGTTCTTGGGAATGAATCCACTTATGGGATGCCGCAGACATGCTACCCTAATAATGAAATAGGTATCCTGGACAAAACAATAAAAAGGAAGATTGCACCAGTCAAGAGGGGAGAAGACTTGAGCAAGTTCAGGAGGAGCAGAAGTCCTCCTCCTACATCGGAGCTGATGATGAAATTCTTTCCTTCTTTGAAACCAAAACCAAAGTCAGATTCACACTTGGGAAATGAACCCAAGTTAAACATAAGTCAAGACCAACCACCTGGTGAGTCAGAGCATTATAAAATATGTATCAGAATGTTAGAAATTTATCAGTATGCTGTCAGAATGCTTAAAATCCTAACTTTCCTTATTGCTCAATAGAAGTCAATGGGTGATTTGTAAAAATTTGATTTATTTTATGGGTCTATATAAGGCTTTAAAATTAATTACTTTTTAATAAAGTGAGATAACATCAAAGCTACATTTCCTTTCTTCCCCAGACCTGGTTCAAGTACCCCTTCCTAGAGGTACCAGTATTACCATTTCGTTTGTGTATTGTAGAGTCCGTGCATATAAAAGCATATATGTCAGTTTGTGTGTAATTACCTTTCTATACAAATGAAAAGACGCTTTTTGTATACTGTCCTGCACCTTGCTTATGATAAATTTTGAAGATTGTTCTAACGCATGTACACATCTACCTCATTCCATTTAATGGATGTGTAGTATTTCTGTTGATGTAACGGACTTTTTAAAGTCACCCTGAAAGATTCCTTTCCATTATATTATATTATAAACTAGCAGAGCATAGGTGCTTTAAAATAGAAATTAAAATAGAAATTATGACGTTAATTTTCAAAAATTCTGACTTTAAAAGTAATTTTTTTGTACAAAGTTTGGAAGCTGAAAAAGCATAGAAGCAAAAATATTTACAACTTAACTACCCAAAAGTAACTGCTATGCCATTTTGGGATATTTCATTCCAGTCATTTTTTCTATGTAGTTTTAATATGACAGAGTTGTATAACTTACCTCATTTCTTTAGCCTTGTGGATCACATTTAGTTTCTAAAAAAGTACTAATTGATAAAAATGCTTGAAGGACAGAAGCACTGGCTATTTTACATTTTAAATAGCAAATTTGATAAAGGGAAAACAATTTGCATTTATTTGATTAATAGTGGGAGTAAACTTTGATTTTGGTGTTGATTAGCTCTTCAGATCTCTTGTGGATTACTTATTCATATTCTTAAGCTATTTATATATATTGGTCTTTGAAAAATTGATTTGAATGATTTCTTTTTATGTATCATGTTGATTCCTTGTCAGGTCGATACTCTTTTGAGGTAGATTAATTCTTTCATAAATCCCACTGATTTCCTCAGGAAAGTTAGGTTTAATTTTTTTTCCTTTTCATGTTTGAAGCATTGTTTCTAATGCATTTTAATGGCACAGATGTTTGCCATATTCTTGGCTCTTAGTGTCGCTAGCTAGCTAGTGTTTTTGCTGCAGTAATGCCTTTTGTGAAGTTCAGTATTTATGGCCTATTTCATAGGTGACAATGCTCGATCCCAGGTTTTGAGAGAGAAAATTATTGAATTGGAAACAGAAATAGAAAAGTTCAAAGCTGAGAACGCATCTTTAGCTAAACTTCGCATTGAACGAGAAAGTGCCTTGGAAAAACTCAGGTACGTTTGAGTCTGTAAGTTGGGAAAAAATATGCAGTGACTCAGTTATACCTTTAAGACCATCTGTAAACAGTCTGAAACAATTTAAATCAGTCAAACAAATATAACTGAAAAGGAGGTGAAATCTGTATCATAGAAGTTTTTTACTGAATAAAATGACCCAGTGTAGTCAATGATGTGTACAAAGGGGAATTTTCTTAGTGGAGAGATCATAAATTAAAATTTGAAAAACAGTTTGGAGCTATGGTACCTTCAGGTGGTACTTTGGCTAGTTAGTGTATTGGTTTCTCTGGGCTGCTGTAACAAAGTACCAGCAACTGGGTGGCTTTAAACAATAGAAATGTATTTTCTTGTGATTCTGGAAGCTGTTAGTCCAAAGTCCAGGCATCAGCAAGGCAGGCCATTCTAGCTCCTCCAGCTTCTGGTGGTTTCAGGCACACCTTGGTATTTCTTGGATTGCAGCTACATCACTCCAGTCTCTGCCTCTGTGGTCACATGGCCATCTTCCCTCTGTGTGTGTCTTCACATGGCATTCTCCTCTGTGTGTGTTTGTCTTGGTGCCTCTTTTAAGGATAGGGTCATTTTGGTTTAAGGGCCCACCCTACTCCAGTATAACCTCATCTTAACTGGCATCTTAACTGTATCTGCAAAGGCCCTATTCACAGGGATTGGGACTTCAACATATTGTTTTAGAGGACACAACTCCACCTACAGCAGTTGATAGTATGACATATCATTTCCTACCCTAGGTCATGATCTTACCTGACTTTATTGGTTAGCAAAACTTGAACTGAACTTACATGAGGCTATTTATAGATATTATATTTATTATTTCTCTCTATATAAATTTTACGTAGACATATTTTTTAATTGTACTTGTGAATAGTACTAAGTTCTGTTGCAGGAACATACTAGTACTTTTTATTCCAGGTGTTGCTCTGGGTCTTGTTGGGGATATTAAATGTCACATACACACCGTATTTCTTTGTTTTTTGGTATTTGTTATTTTAATGTTTGAGGAGAAATTCATACAACTGTAGTTCCCATGGCTGCCTGCTGCAGGATTGGATCTAGGGGATGGTAGCTGCTATGCAAATGCTGAAATTCACCCAAATTTCCCAGCCTCTTTGTTCTTTAGCACTGCCCAGGATGCTGCAAGTCTTTCGTTAGTGTCCAGAGTTCCGAAATGGTTGATTCTGACAGGTGCTGCTAGTTCAATAGCTGCTTTGGTGGAGGGACTGATAGTTGGAGCTTCCTACTCCACCATCTTCCTTAACATCTCTTCTGTATTTCTTTTCTAAAACCTGAAAAATATGAATTCTAAAGCACACCTGGCCCATAAGTTCCAGATAAAGGTTTATAGACAGCTATTAATCCACTTAAAAAGGAAATTCAGTTACTATACTATAATCTGCAGTATGCTTAAAAATCAAATTCTGAAAAGTTGTTACTTTTTCATGGAAACATCTTTGTTTTTCTGCTGATACCTACTGTAAATATATGCTTATCATAGTAGTTATGGGTAAAACGTGGAACTTATTCCAATCACTTCTCCACCCAAGATCACTTTTAAAATGTCTCTGCTTCATTATTTCAAAATGGACATCTTTTTCTTTTAAAGAACATTTAAGTCATAAGATAATGGCTGGGTTTTTGTTTTTTTGTTGTTGTTTTTTGTTTTTTTAGCATTTTCCCTATTTCAGTTTTGCTTTGTTCTAAGCAAAATTCAGTCCTCAAATTTAGACATTGTGTTATCCTTCCCAATTTACAGATGAGGAAACTGATGCACTGAGAAGCAAGTTTTTTAAGTTTACCTCCTTAGTCAGTGACAGAGAGCCTCAGAGCCAGCCTAGGCAGTGTGGTTCAGTAGAGCCCTGGGCTCTACTGTATGGGCTCTTTAATCTGCTTTTTATTTTTATTTTTTTGAGACAGAGTCTCACCCAGACTGGAGTACAATGGTACAATCTTGGCTCACTGCAACCTCTGCCTCCTGGGCTCAAACCATCCTCCACCTCAGCCTCCTGAGTAGCGGGGACTACAGGCATGCACCACCACGCCCAGCTAGTTTTTGTATTTTTGGTAGATACGGGGTTTTGCCATGTTCCCCAGGCTGGTCTTGAACTCCTGGGCTCAAGTGATCCCCCTGCCTTGGCCTCCCAAAGTCCTGGGATTACAAGCATGAGCTACGATGTCCAGCCTTGCTTTTTATTTCAACAACATAATAGACATCTTACCTATTAGCACACCGTAGTCTTCTGTATCCTTGAAATGACTATATTATATGAATGCTACTGTGACTAATCAATGTGTTAATGGAAATTTAGCTTGTTTAGAATTTTCCACTATTATAAATTATTCTGCAGGGAATATCATCATATGTATAAGACACTTTTTATTTAAAAATCTACTTACTTGTGATAAATTTTAAGAATGTCCATTGCCCCAGTCAGCATCTGAGGCTTCTCACCCCTTTCCCCATCACTGGAGTTGAGCGTTAGCAGTCTTTCAAATCTTGCCAACCTGATAATTATGCCATCTTTCACCTGCTAAAGTTTGCATTTCTTTAATTATTGATAAAGTTGAGCATGCTTTTATATTTAGTGGTCATTTGTGTTTATTTTGTAACTTTCTTTGTGATCTTTGCTCATTTATCAGGATATTTAACTTTCTCAAATGTGCCACAAGTATTCCTCCCCCAGTGTTTGCTTTGACTATGATTGTGTGCACACGGTCGACATTTTGAATATTTAGTCAATAAGAATGTCTTTTACCTTTTCTGTCTGCTCTTCCTCCAGTGAGGCAGGGAGAGACTTGTCCAGTCTTGAGGCTTTAAATGCTGTTACTCCCCAGATCCAGATCTCTCGCCCACATCTCCTATCCCACTGCCTCGTTGTTCTCTCTACCTGGAGAGCTGATGAGTGTTTAAATTGATCCTCTAGAAAAAGTGAGCTCCTGATGTTCCCTCCTGAACTTACTCTTCTCTTCTTCTTCCCTGTCTCAGCACATAAGTCTGCTCTTCCATTTGCCCAGTGGAAAATCTTGGAGTCATGCTTGAGTCTTCTCTTGTTCTCTCAGTCCATTTCTAACCTGACTGCTTCACTGCCTCAGAGCTGCCACTCTCCACCAGGGCCCCATTGGCTTTCTCTGGTTATTAAATTCGCTTCCTAGCAGGTCTCTCTGCTGCCCGTGTCTGTGCTCTTCACACACATCCAGAGCCAGCCTGCGTTTGGACAGTTCATCTGATCAAGGCCTCCTTCCTTTTTTTTTTTTTGAGATGGAGTTTCGCTCTTGTTGCCCAGGCTGGTGTGCAATGATGCGATCTCGGCTCACTGCAACCTCTACCTCCCAGGTGATTCTCCTGCCTCAGCCTCCCGAGTAGCTGGGATTACAGGCATTCGCCACCATGCCCGGCTAATTTTGTATTTTCAGTAAATACGGGATTTCTCCATGTTGGTCAGGCTGGTCTCGAACTCCTGACCTCAGGTCCAGCTCCTGACCTGATCTGCCCGCCTCGGCCTCCCAAAGTACTGGGATTACAGGAGTGAGCCACCGTGCCTGGCCTGTCTCCTCCTTTTTTGACACCTTCTCCTGCTACCCATCCTTTGCTGACTCTGTTTTAGCCACACTGGCCTCCTGGCTGTTCTTTGAACACCTCAGGCACATTCTTGCCTCAGGGCCTTGGCACTTGCTGCTCCTTCTGCCTGTACTGCTGTGTGTGGACAGCCTTGTGACTGGCTCTCTCATTTTCTTCAGGTTTCCTTCATGTTATCTCAGCAAGATAAGCCCTCACATACAACACAGTTTCACCCTCCCACTCTGATATTTTCTAAACTTCTTCCTTGCTTTATTTCTCTTTAATGCTTCTGATATTCCATGTACTTATTTATCTTCTTTATTATCGTCTGTCTTCCAATAGAATGTAAGAAGCTGCATGGGAATACAATTTTTTTTTTTTTTTTTTTTTTTTTTTTGAGACAGAGTCTCTGTGTCGCCCAGGCTGAAATACAGTGGTGCGATCACGGCTCATTATAACCTTGAATTGCTGGGCTCAAGCCTGCCTCAGCCTCCCAGTGTTGGGATTCCAGGCTTGAGCCACTGTGCCCAGCTAGAATGTTTGTTTTTTTCACTGTGGTTTCCCCACTACTTCGTAGAATGCCTGATTCATCGTAGGCACCCAGTGAATGCTTATTGGATGAATGCTTTAGTGAGTGGATTGGCTGTTATTTCAGGCCTATGGATTGAAGATGAATTCACTAAGACTAGCAGTTACTAGCCTGTGAGCAGGTTCTGCACATCACTGCACCAAGATGGTCTCCTTAGGTGATAACATAGTTTGGTCATTTTAGGAAAGAAATTGCAGACTTCGAACAACAGAAAGCAAAAGAATTAGCTCGAATAGAAGAGTTTAAAAAGGAGGAGATGAGGAAGCTACAAAAGGAACGTAAAGTTTTTGAAAAGTATACTACAGTTGCAAGAACTTTTCCAGATAAAAAGGAACGTGAAGAAATACAGGTATGCTAGTTCTTTATGTTATATTCATGTAAGTTAGTAAAGGTGACAATCTTGTAAGAATCTCAGAGTTATTTCTTATGTCAAAGCAAAACTGTGTATAAATCAATTATTCATTCAACAAATAATCTGTCTGAGACAGTGCATCAGGAATATCTTTGGTAGTCTGACTTTTAAAGAGTAGAAGATTTCAGTTCTTTTCTTACTAGTAAAGTCTTCCTAGAAAAGACCACGATAATGTCATGGATGAATTAACAAGCCTGGAGTTGGAAATTCACCAGCATAATGTTGTGTTAATCTTTTTGACCTACCATGCACCAAATATTGTTAGTTCTGTTCATTTATCATAATTTATGGCTGTAAATAACCAGGTGTTTAATTCTAAAACTTACAAACTGATAGGCCAGATTATCACTCTTGTTCATTTCATAGTTAGAAGTGGACATGCTAAAACTATAAACCTTCTAGAAAAAAATAGGTGAATTTATTTACGACATTGGCATATCCGAAGATTACTAAGAGAAGACACAACTAACTATAAAAGAAAAAATGGATATATTGGACTTCATCAAAGTTAAGACTTATCAAAAGAGAAATTTAAAATGGCTATCCATTGCTTCTAGCATAAAATGCACCTTCCACTGTCTGTATTTTAATTACTAGCATTTTTGAGTTCCATCCTTTGCTTTCTTCCTGTCTCATGTAGCCATCCTTGAGCAATCTCACCTGCACACCTACAGCTTGAGTTATTGAATGGCATGGTGCTCAGGGTCTTTAATTCTCCTTCTTCATTTTTGTGGGAGGAAACGTACCATTGTGTTTTGGTTAATGCTTAGTTTATTAAATCTAATATGTTAGATGTTGACAATATTAAAACTTTTATTTCAAAAGGTAATATAAATATATTATCATTCAAAAGTTACAAAAAGATGGGTGGTGAAATTCCTCCCTCACCCTTGCCCCGGCCACCTATTCAGTTGTTTTTTGAAAATAATTTTTTATTATAGAAAGTTTCAAAAATACATAAAAGTAGCAAGAACAGAATGAATTCCCATATTTTACCAGTGATCATTTTGTCTAATTTCATCTCTCTCTCCCCTGTACTCTTTTTTTGCTTTTTAATCTGGAATTTAAAAAGTGAAATCCCAGACATCTCATTTCACCTATACATAGTCTAGTATGTTTCCCTGAGAAAGACACCTTTAAAAAATAAGACTATTGGCTGGGGGCGGTGGCTCACTCCTGTAATCCCAACACTTTGGGAAGCCAAGGCAGGCAGATGGCTTGAGGTCAGGAGTTCGAGACCAGCCTGGCCAACATGGCAACTCGCCATCTCTACGAAAAATACAAAAAAATTAGCCGGGTGTGGTGGTGCGCCTGTAGTCCTAGGTACATGGGAGGCTGAGGCAGGAGAACCACTTGAACCCGGGAGGAGGAGGTTGCAGTAAGCCAAGATCATGTTACTGCACTCCATCCTGGGTGACAGAGTGAGACTCCGTCCACGGGGGGGGAAGAAATTATCATACCTTTGTCACACCTACAGTAATTCCTTAGTATCAACTAATACTTAGTCCATATTCAGATTTTCCAATCGTTTGGTATCTTTTTATAGTTATTTGTTTGCATTCTAATTCACCTCTTGAAGCAGCCAGTGTTATCAATCTTAGATCTTTCCAGAGAAATTCTTAGAAAGTATATATATATATTCATGATTTTTTTTAAACATTAACGATAGTCTACTGAAATCATTATGTATCTTAACAGAACATCTTTATTCTTTGTTTTATTATTGTATAGAATTGTAATATGTGCCATAATTTACTCACCTAAGCACTATGTATTTCTGTTCTTTTTCTGTTTACAAGAATCCAAGAAGGGCTGTACTGAATAACTGCGCATATGTGACCTCTCACAATCATTCTCCCACTTATTCATTCAGCATATGGCTACTGAGTACCTGCTGTATAGCAGTCATATACTGGCAATGCAGCAGTGAACAAAACAAATCAATCCCTGTCCTCATGTAGCTTACTTATGTCCTGGAGTATATCTCTAGGATGGATTCCTACAAGTGAAATTTTGAGGTTAAAGGTATGTACATTGATACAAATTGCCAGATTATCCCTCCATAAACATCATGCCAAATTTTAGTTCAGTTTTATTTTTTATTTTTATTTTTTGACAAACTCTGTGGCCCAGACTGGAGTGCAGGGGCTCAATTTCAGCTCACTGCAACCTCCATCTCCCAGGTTCAAGCGATTCTCCTGCCTCAGCCCCCCAAGTAGCTGGGATTATAGGTGCCCACCACCATGGCTGGCTAATTAAGTTTTAGTTCTACTAGCAATTCTTAGAGTGTTTTTTGTTCTCTACCTGATAGATAGAGGTTAAAAATTGATTTTAAACTTAATTGAATTTCTTTTAAACAATCTGAGTTATAGTTACAAATTTAGTATGGCTGTTTTTGGTGAACAAGACATATACTTGAAACAGTAGTTTTAACAAATTCTGCTATCAGAAAACTTCACTAAATTAAAAACCATAGCCTATTCTAAAATACATGATGGGTTTGTCATTTCGTTTTTCTTTCTGGATCTCCTAGGATTAGAGATAACCTTGCTGTGTTATGAAAATCTTACCAGATCCAAAGGGAAAAAATAAATAACCTCCTTAGACCACACAAGGTTATGAGATTGATTGCTTTTTTTCCTTCTTCTCTTTCTCATAGCTCTGATCCTGACTACTTCTTCCAAGGTGATTCAAACCAGAGCAAACACACTTCTTTTTGTTGTTGTACTTTGTTAGGTGAATAACGTGGGTTTTCTTTTCTTGCAACTTGATGCCTTTCCCTCACAAGATGTGTCCTCTGATTCTCAGGCTCTGCAGTCCAGGCTGCTAGCTCTTATCCCTGTGTGGCTATTTCCATTTAAATTAATTAGTGGTAAATTGAAAATTCAGTTTCTCATTCCCATTAGCTACATTTCCAGGACTTAGTAGCCACCTGTGGCTGGCTGGTGGCTGCCACACTGCACCGTGCAGGACTGGGCACATCCTCACTGCTGGCAGCTCTGGGCTGTGCCCATCAAGGGGCTAGTTGGGTGGCAAGGGGCTGGGCTGGTGAGTTGCCGTCCCTCTTCAGGGACTCATTCTCGAACTCTCGCCTTTGTTTGTTTATATGACTTCTGGTGTTGATTGAAGTTTGGACCCTGTTCATGTTGGTTATCATGTGTAACCCTGGGTATTCATTATTTCTTGCTGGTTTTGGTGCAGTTCCTTTTCTTCCTTACACTATTTGGCTTATTCATAGTTCCCCGTATTTACCTTTCTTTCTACTTCTGTGCAAAAATATACTTTAAAAACAGATACATACTTAATAGAAAACAAACCTATGTTTATTGATACTCTATTAAATCATCAAAAAATTAAGGAGAGGGCATATTTAACCTTCCTTTACATTACAGTTATGTTAAAAAATATTAACTATTTTATTTTGGGTATTCAGCAAATTTATTGAGAACTCCTTATGTACTGGACACTTGTAATCATTGAGGAATTGATGATGAGTTAGCAATTTCTGCCCTCCTGGAATTTACATTCATCATTACTGAGTCATAGCTTTTCACATACTCAGGTTACTCTAATTAATTATAAAATTTCCATTTTGATATTTAAGTGGCCCCAACTTGACCAGTGGGGGAGCCCCTTTAGTCCATGGCTCCCTTGCCATTTAGTGCTGCCCTTGGCGTTTTGAGAGCACTGCTTTCTGGAACAACGGGTTATTTAAGACTATTTGGTTTTGGCTTTCCTTCCTTTTTTTCTTTTCTTTTCTTTTCTTTCTTGACGGAGTCTTATGCTGTCAACCAGGCTGGAGTGCAGTGGCGCGCCCCTCCCGGCTTCACGCCATTCTCCTGCCTCAGCCTCCCCAGTAGCTGGGACTACAGGCGCCCGCCACCACGCCCGGCTAATTTTTTTTTGTATTTTTGGTAGAGACGGGGTTTCACCGTGTTAGCCAGGATGGGCTCGATCTCCTGACCTCGTGATCCGCCTATCTCGGCCTCCCAAAGTGCTGGGATTACAGGCGCGAGCCACCACACCCGGCCTTGGCTTTCTTTTTTAAACGTGCTCGGGGTCTGGCATCTATTGCGCTGCAAGGAGCCAGGCTCCTCCGGAGCTGCTCTGAGCGTAGAGCCTGTGGAGGTTGACAGAGCCAGCCGCGCCTTCTGCAGGTCCCGAGTCCCCTCGGCCTTCCCTGCCCTGGCTTCTGCTCTTCCCATTTTCACGGCGCTGGCTCTCAGCCGCCGTGCTCACCGGGACCTGGCAGCCGCCTCTGCCTGAGCCTCACCCGCGGGACGTGGAGCCCCTGCAGGGTGTGGTGGTGCCGAGGGACCTCGAGCTTTCCCAGCCTTGCCTCTGAGCTTTCGCGCTGCGCTGGAAGTCTGCGCCCCAGCCGCGGATACCACCCGCCAGCCAGGCCTGCTGGCTTCACCTCGCAGGTCGTTTCCTCCTGCCCGTTTCCCCTCCCGGCTCCTCTCCCGTCTGTCTGGGTCTGGACCCTCACCAGTCCCCCAGCCTAGGGGCTCCCCTCTCTTCCTCTCCCCCATCCCCAGGGTGTCCGCTGGCTGGCTGCGGCCTCTCCCTCCCTCTGCACCCCGAGGGCGTGTCATCCTCCACCCAGTCCATCCCCGTGTCCTGCCCACGGAGCCCACCCTCCGCCTCCGCCTTCTGTCTCCACCGCGCGTTCTGCCCCCAGCCTTCCAGTCCTTACCGCCGGCTGGCATTTCTTTAAACAAAACTCACTCAACCCCACAGCCCTATCTGTGTTTTCCTTTGCAGCAAAACTCCTTAAAAGCCTTGCCCATATTCACTGTGCCTGGATCTCCAAATCTCATCAGCTGTTTTCGCCACACGCCCTGCAGCGCGGCCTCCGGTCATTCTATGGCACTGACACGGCCCTTGTGGAGCCCCTGTGCACACCCCAACTGTGAACCCCCAGGCCTCATCGCGGCCGTCTGCCAGTGTCCATCCTGCTGCCATCTTCCCCTGTGCTTGGGCCAGAGGCCTTGAATCATTCTCGAGGCTTCTCTTGCTCTTCCATTCCATGCTGTTCTGACAGAAAGTCCACTCAGATTCCAGTTGCCACCTCCGGGTTAATGACTTGCTGGCGGCTTGGCCTCCACTCTCACCCCGTCCCTGTGGCATCGCTCCAGGTGACAACGGATCCCCTTTGCTCAGACACCTCTATATGCCTCTGCTTTCCTTCCTTCAAGAACCTCAGTCCCTATGTGACTGGGCCTCTTTTCCCCTTCCTGTCCCTGGCCAGTCCTCCTGCCATTTACCTGTCACCTGCGCTGGTCCCTTGTAGTGCTGGCACTGTGCCAGGCACCCTCCTGTTGCTTCCCACACGCGCTGCCTCCCCCAGTTCTGTTCAGTGACACCCAGCACGTGTCATGCTGCCTCCCCACACGGCCCCACCACCTTACCTGCCCTGGACACTCTCCCGTCACCCCCTCACCTGCCCCGGCCACTCTCCCATCACCCTCCCACTGTCCCTGGCAGAGTGAGCCTCATGAGGTGGAGTTTTCTTCTTAGTATAATGAGGGCCTGTGACAGTGCCTGATAACAGATACTTTGTAAATATTAATTGCTCTTGAATTCTGAACCCATTTAGACTTGTATTTTGCCATTTTCATATTAAATCCATATTCCTGCATGATAAAAGTGCTTACCAGAAATTTTTCATTTATTGGTCATAATCCATCTCACAAATGGGAAGCCTGATGTTCATGGAGGTTGTGGACTTTACCTTGTTTTAAGCTTTCAAGTCAGAAAACTCGGATGTGAATGTTGATGTCACCCAACCCAAAGTCCACGCCCTCTGTGGTCGGGCCCGGATGTCCTCCCCGTCCTCACCAGGCTGCCATGTGGCTGCCACAGGGGTTACTGAGGTGCAGGGGCATGGGCCGGGCCGCGCCCGCTGCCTCACCCTGATGGGCTTCAGTGCCCTGCTCCTTCCTCGACTCTAGGTCAGTCGCTATCACTTGCAGCTGCACGTGATCTCGAATTGCTTCTAGACATTTCCAGCATATTCTTCCCTTATTTTAGTCTATCTAAAACAACTCATTTTTCTGGAAATTTATTTCTTCTCATGAATTTCAGATAGTTTTCAGGGCAGGTAGTTTTGACTTTGGAATCTCTTATTCTTTAGCTCTACTCTTCCTTCAGTTATTCATGAGTTCCTATTGCATTTCTTCTTTTTGGGATCTCCCCCATGGATCCCTTTCAGTTAATAGCTCAGGTGAGGTCTTTCCTACCTCTTGGCAGTTTTCTGCTGTCAGCTCCCACGTGCTGTCTGCCTGCCTTTCTCCTGGCTTCTGGAATTAGTTTTGCTGATGGTCTGCGGTGAGACTCTGATCCCCTCCTCCCGCCGCTGAAAACCACGACATTCATCTTAGAATGTCTGTTGACTAAGCCTTCTCTTTCTTGCTGGCTATCCTGCTTCATTGCTGGGTCTCTATTTTTCTGTTGTTTGAATTCTGGTAATGTAATGCTTTTGTGTTTTTGTTTTTTTTTTTTTTTTGAGAGACTTTAAAACAGCGAATAGCAGATTTACAGGAAGATTTGAAAAGAAAGGAAACCAAATGGTCAAGTACACACGGCCGTCTCAGAAGCCAGATAGAAATGTTAGTCAGGGAGAACACAGACCTCCGGGAAGAAATAAAAGTGATGGAAAGATTCCGACTGGATGCCTGGAAGAGAGCAGAAGCCATAGAGAGCAGCCTCGAGGTGGAGAAGAAGGAGAAGCTCGCGGTAGGTGGGGAGGCGGGTGGGTTGTGTCAGGCCAGGGGGAGCTTCATTATCTGAGCATTCAAATTCATAGAGTCAGAAAGTAGAATGGGGGCTGCCAGGGGCTGGGGGGCAGTGGGGAGTGACTGTGAATGTGGACAGTTTCCATCTTGTAAGATGAAAAGTGTCCTGGAGCTGGATGGAGGGCGATGGTTGCACTACACTGCAGATATCCTTAATGCCACTGAAGTGTGCACCTAAACATGCTGAAGACGGTGAATTTTACGTGATATCTATTTTACCACAACTAAAAAGATTTTTCAAGCATTGCTATAAACGGGTACTTTGCAGACTTATTTTGCAGACTCATTTCTCTAATTCCTATGGAGGAGGTTTGCCACAGTAGGCAGATCATCTCTGTTAAAAACAGACCAGGGGAGATTTTGGCCGAGAGTGGCACGCATATGACACTTTTTAATCAAGTAATTGGTCTTTCATTCATCTGTGTGAACAACCAGGGTGTGCCAGGCACTGCATTAGGTGCTTGGGGTACAGCAATAAACAGACAAAATTCTTTGCCCTTATGAAGCTTACATTCCAGTGGTGGAAGAAAGACTGTAATAAGCCAAATAATAAAACATGTGGTGTGTGAGATGGTGATGAGACCTTCGGAGAAGCAGGGCTGTGGAGGGGCGTCGCCGTCTGGGTGGGATGGCCTGGGAAGCGCATGTGAGGAGTGGCCTAGGTGGCCGCCTGAGCCTGCAGAGGAGCCCCAGGCTGCAGCAGCGCGTGAGTGGGCCTGAGACGGGGCAATCGTAGTAGTGGGTGAGGAGCGGTGGGCCAGCCCTTGGGGTGGGATGGGACAGTGGGCAGTGGATGGGATTCCTAACAGATGGCAGCATGCACATGGGCATTTTTTGAGTGAGTGGGAGTGTGGAGGGCTCTGAATGAAGGGTGGCCGGGCCTCTTATTTTATCTCTGACTGCTGTAGACCGGGAACAGGTGGAAGGGAGCATGGGCAACACCAGGAACGCGGTAGCGCTGGCGGGGACTGGGTGGCAGTGGCAGGTGGAGAGAAGCAGACTGTGTTTGTTGTTGAGCTGTGTGTGTGGTTGGTGGCGACAACAAGGAAGGAGTCAGGAATGGCCTCAACTGTGCTTAGTTTTGTGTTTTGGTCTCATGAAGGTCCCACTGACTAGGAGCAACCGCAAGAAGGGAGCACATGGCCACCAGGAGCTCAGGCTTGGACAGGGGAAGTTGAAATGCCTACAAGACACACGGGAGATCCGACTAGGCAGCTGCACATGGCAGCACAGGCTCTGGTTGGGGACATACACCTGGGGTCATCCTGACGTGTGATACAGCACTGGGCAGGGAGAGGCCAGCAGGGCTGTGAGTAGGCAGGGAGGAGCAGATGAGCAGCTAGAGAGCAGGAGGCCAGGAGTCCGTGTGGTGTCCTGAGAGCAAGTGAAGAAAAGGCTGCAAGGAGGAGAGTGGCCACCTGTGTCAGGTGTGGCGGTGACTTCAGAGGAGGACTGAAACCGGCCATGGGGTTTACCAGGGAGAAGGAACTGTGGGCCTTGAGAAGGACTGTTTCTCTGGAGTGCTGACGAGGAAAGCCTGATCCGCTGGGAGCGGATAACAGCTTTGTTGAGTAGTTTTGCAGTAAATTAAAGACATGAGGGTAGTGGCCGTAGGGGATTTTTTTTTTTTTTTTTTTTTAAGATGGTAAAATTAACAGGTGTTTGTGTATTGGTTGGACTGATTCAGTGAAGAGGAAGATATTGGCGCAGGAGGAAGGGGAAGAATTGCAGAAGCACCATACTTGGTGAAGTGAGAGGAGCTGGATCCAGGCAGTGAGTGGAGGGCAAGCTGTGGCCAGGCGATGGCCTTTGTGCCCACAGCGGGAGGTGCAGGCACAGCCCAGGCTCCTGTGAGGGTGGAGGCGGCAGGAGGGGAGGAGATGCAGAAAGCCAGAGGTCATCTCTGTGAACAAAAGCAGAGGCTGGGGGAATAGAGTGATTCGTGGCTGTACCTGGGCCAACCTGGGTCAGAGACTGAAAATTTATAATGAGAATTGCACATATTTTTTTCCTATTCAGCTTGTGGTCATCCAAGTGAATGCCACCAAGTGAGCAGAGGCAGGGAAGCTGACCGTGTGTGTGGCAAGAGTGCCTGTTGCATAGTATACTTTAGCTGCATGAGGACAGTGTGGGCCCGGAGGCTTTCAGGACATGGCAAGCACTGGGGGTCGAGGACCCGCAGGGCCATGTCAGCTGTGAGCATGGTCAGGGGTGGGGAATTAACAGAATGAGCTGCAAAGACAGGAGAGTAGTGAGAAAGCAGCATTCTTCTCCCCGCCGCTCCCTACCTTTTTAGTATGAAAACTTCCCAAAATAGAGAATAGGTGAAAGAATAGTACAGTTAATACCTGGATACCCACTTGGATTCAACCACTAGGAACATTTTGCCATAGTTATGTCTATGTTTCACTGAACCATTTGAAGGTACTTGTAGGAATCATGGCAATTCACCCCTAAATGCTTTAGCATTTTATTAAATTGCATTAACTTTTGAAGAGACCAGGCTGATTGCTTTGTAGAATGCCCTACCTTCTGGATCTTTGTAAGTAGAATGCTTTGAAATTAATAATTTTGTGGTTATTGATAATTGCAGATGTTGATAGTATTGATAATGACAAGTTCTAGGGTTGACCATTGGGGTATGGAGCTGAGGTAGGACACCAAGAAGGACGGCACTGGAAGCATCATCTCCTGGCAGGGACGGACATGGCGGGGGCTGGGGCAAGTAGTATTGGGGCTTGATTTGGCCAGAAATGCAGGTGGGGTGCAGAGAGGACTCACCCCACCTCATCCTCATGGGGAATGCTCAGTGGTGGTCTCAGGGAGAGCTGGGCTCAGCTGGACTGTCCTGGTGGGAGTGGGAGTGGGGCACACCCAGGAGAGGCTTTGTCCTTGAACACCATGAGCTGAAGGGCCTGTGTGCTCCTCGTCTGCTCTGTAATGGTCAGAGGAGATGGTTCAGGTTACCTTGCCTACTGTGTCCTAACTTGAATGAATGTTTGTCAAAAGGAGCGTGCGCGTGCATGTGTGTGCACGCGCGCAATGTTTCCTAGATAACAGCTTGTTTGCTTTGGCCTATTATATAAATGAAAACAATATGAATAAACAAAACCCACAGCATTCTTAGCACTATCTGAGTTTATTAGTGTCACTTAGTGTATTAATAGACTAACACTCATTTTAAATAAAAAATTATCTCTTATACTATAGAACACATCTGTTCGATTTCAAAACAGTCAGATTTCTTCAGGAACCCAGGTAGAAAAATACAAGAAAAATTATCTTCCAATGCAAGGTAAGAGGCTGCATGATCTTTTTATAAAACATTTCAGAATGTAGGGAATAAACAATTTATACCCAACTTAAGAAATAAAACATTTCTTAATAAATGTTTTTGAACATTTGAATGAATTTGAATTAATAAATGTAATTGAAGCTCCTGTGCATCATCTTATTCCCCCAGCTAATTTTTACCCTGATAATGGTCCATGCTTCGGTTTTAAATTCTTTTACCATGTTGCGTTCATAAATTGTTATACTGGTCGAGCGCCCCAAATCTGAAACTTTTTGAGGGCAAGCATGATGCTCAAAGGAAACATTCATTGGAGCATTTTGAATGTGGATTAGGGATGCTCAACCAATAAGTATTTGCAAATATTCCAAAACTTGAAAAAAAATGGAGATCTGCAATACTGTTCCCAAGCATTTCTGATAAGGGACACTCACCCTGTAGTATTGTTTCATATTCTGTGTGTCCTTCTGCAATTTGTTTTTTTCCTCTCAATACTGTATGACTTACCCATCTTAACACATAAAAACTCCAGTTGATTGATTTTAATAGCTATGTAGATTGCATTGTATACTTCCGCAGTTCAGCATTCCTGGTGATGGGCAATTAGGTTTGCATGATAATGAGTAGGGCTGCAGAGCGTGTCTTGATCCTGTGGCGTCTCTAGGATATATATGAAGAGTAAGATGCCGGGCCATGTCAGCTGGAGGTTTTCCCTTTGCTCTGCAACAGGGTTGTACCAGTTTTTTTACTGTCAGCAGAGTATGCTCTTCATACTTGCAAACACTTGATCTGGCCAGACTTTAAAATTTTGGCCAGTTAATGTAAAATGGTGGTTGATTCCGTGAGCCGGTAAGGCCCTGTGAGCATGTTTTCTTACATTTAGTCAGCATTTGAGGTTCTCCTTTTGTGAACTGCCTGTTCATTTCCTTTGTCCATTTAAAATTTTGGATGTGTGTGTGTGTGTTTCTCCTTATAAAGTTAATTATTCTGTATAGTAATCCTTTGTCAGTTATAAGCACTGCTAATATTTTCTCCAATCTGGGTTTAGGTTTTCAGTTTGTGTTTTTTTAAATGTATGTTTTTCCTTGTAATGTTGAATTTACTAGGCTTTTAAAATAGTTTTTGGTTTTCATGATTTTAATTCTTCTCAATCCTCAGGCCACAAGTACACCATTTTCTTCTATGCGCTTTTGCATTCACATCTTGAGTTTTTAATCTGGAATTTTAAAAAAATATTTTTGTGAAATAAATTTAGTAAAGATATATGCAGTTTGACAATTACAAAGCAAATACTCGGTTACCACCACCTACGTAAAGACATAGATGAGTGGCAGCCCAGAACTGCCTTCTGTGGAGCCCGTGGCTTTTCTTTATGGCACTCTCATTTTCTCATGCTCTGCTTTACTGTGCCCCACACAGACTGTGGTTTTTACAAACGGAAGACTTGTAGCAGCTCTGCACTGAGCAAGTCTGTTGGTGCCATTTTTCCAACAGCATGTGCTCACTTTGGTAGTATACATTAGCAGTCCTCAACCTTTTTGGCATGAGGGACCAATTTTGTGGAAGACAATTTTTCCACGGACCGGGGTAAGGGGGATGGCTTTGGGATGATTCAGCACATTAAATTTATTGTGCACTTTAATTCTAATATTATTACATTGCAATGTATAATGAAATAATTATACAACTCACCATAATCTAGAATCGGGGAGCCCTGAGCTTGTTTTCCTGCAATTAGATGGTCCCATCTGGGGGTGATGGGAGACAGTGACAGATCATCAGGCATTAGATTCTCATAAGGAGCGTGCAGCCTGGATCCCTTGCATATGCAGTTCACAATAGGGTTCTTGCTCCTATGAGAATCTAATGCTGCTGCTGATCTGACAGGAGGCAGAGCTCAGGTGGTAATGCGAGTGATGCGGAGCTGCTGTAAATACAGATGAAGCTTCGCTGGCTCGCCCACCCGCTGCTCATCTCTTGCTGTGTGGCCCAGTTCCTACAGGCCACAGACCAGTATACCGTGGGGTTTGGGGCCCCCTGGTATAAATGGTATACTTATAATCTACATAAATTGCAAATCAGTATCTTCTCCTAGTTCATGGCTTGTCTTTTTGCTCTTTATAGTATCTTTTGATAAACCTAAATTCTTAAAGTAGTTCAATTTCAGTTTTTCCCTTTGGGCAGTCCTTCTTAATTCTTTCCCTATCTTGGGGTCATAAACATCCCTCCCCTAGTATCTACCCAGCTATTCCAGCACTGTATATTCCCTAGCTTCCACTGTCCCCACTTTCCTGTTGTAGGTATTTTGTAAGGTGAGTTCACACAGTCCTGCAGACAGTGGGCTTGCACCTGGAGCCTGTCTATGCCCACGGTCACCTCTCATCCTGCCCAGTTGCTACATACTTTGGGGGTTCAAGTTAATGTTAGTTCATAATCAGCCTGGGAAGAATTAAACTTGATATATAGTGGGTTTGAATCCTGGTTCTCCCTTTTATTAGTTGACAACCTTGGCAGGTTATTTAACCACTTAGCCTTGGTTTTCTTGCCATAAAATAGGAATAATATTCTAGTCTTTTCTCTAGAGGTGGTTATGAGAAATGATATCACACAGCTTTAGTTATAGTTTAGTTTGCACACATAACCGTGGGGGTGAAGCATGACATTCTTGTGTCATCCCAAACAGAGCACTCCTGCTATCCCCAGAGCCTTGTCTGCCATCTGCCCCTTTGCTCAAGCCCAAATCCCTGTGTACTCCCAGTACTTTTTCTGTTATCCTTCACCATCCACTCCCAGTAGTCCCTAGACTGATCCCTCTGATGTTATTTTCTGGATCTATTAGTTACATTGAATCATATGAAATTGCTGACGTGTGGCAGTTTGGGACCTATGCATCAGTGATTTCCCACGGTGTAATGGAACTATTCCTGTCTCACAGGCACAGCACAGCCGCCTCACACGCCCGGCAGCTTGTTGGCTGACCACCTGCTTCCGCTCTCCTCCTTCAGGCCATTCTCCCGTAACATCCAGCTCCGTTACACTTTTTAACATGTAGGTCAGATTCTGGCACTTGCTCGAGACCCTTCCAAGTTGAATGTTTACAGTATGATCCATTGGCACATAGGATGAAAATAATGGCACTTCAGTGTATTTTTAGAGATTCACCTCACTTTGTTGTTGGTGGGGGTGTCTTTATTTTGTAATGTATATGTTGCTGGTAACAGTATGTGATTGGTGTGCTGGTCATATTACAAAAAGTTTATACCATAGCCACAAGGGCATTTATGTTTTAACTAAATACCCAGTTATTTGATGAAGCCAAATTCCACAGGTCTTAGATGCCTCTTTTATCTGCACCTTACACCTTGTGATTGTCTCTGAAATACATTTGGGTCTGTCTGTCAGGCTGTTTGATCACCTGTCTCTTCCCCAGGATTGTAAACTCTGAGACAAGATACTGTCTTTCTTGGACATCTAGGACTTAAGTACCTGTGTCAGAGAACTATAAATTAGTAAAGAAAAATATAACTAATGGATAAAGGACAGCAGTTCACAGGATATGAACTAAGGAAATGTTTGATCATACTAATAAAATTTTCAATTAAATATTAAATCTAACTCTTGACAATTTTATTCTAATAGGCAATCCACCTCGAAGATCCAAGTCTGCACCTCCTCGTGATTTAGGCAATTTGGATAAGGGACAAGTAAATCTCTATTTTTATATATTCAAACATACATTACTTAGGCTTGAAATCAATTTGTTAATAGACTTACGTTTCTAAACCATGTGTAAAAGAGAGTTTTTACTTAACATTATAAATGTTATATTTTGTAAACACTAGTCCTAGAACCCTATATCAGAATCTGGCTTTGGAAGTAAGAGTAGGTTTTAGCTGCTTGAAATGTCTTGTGTTTACAGGCTGCCTCTCCCAGGGAGCCACTTGAACCACTGAACTTCCCAGATCCTGAATATAAAGAGGAGGAGGAGGAAGACCAAGACATACAAGGAGAAATCAGTCATCCTGATGGAAAGGTTAAAAAATGTTTTTGAAATAATGAATTCTATAAAAAATAAACATGGGTTAAAATAGTTGAAACACAGAATCTAAAATAAGGGCTCTTTGGACAACATGCCTTTAGTTGCCATTTCTCGTTCAGAGATTCAGCAAAAGGCGGCATACAATCTCTGTATGATCTTTGTTCTTACTCCAAAGCCTTTGTAATCCTTGGCACTTCTTAAAAGCTTCAGTTCATTCTAGGTCTTCCTTTCATGCAGCCTTTCTTATACTGATTCTGAGTCAGGGGCCTCTCTCCTCATCTCCAGCCAGCGCAGTTTTATTCTTACGCTTAGGAAAGTTTCTTAGTGGGAAAACTGCCTGGGGGTTCCAGCTAAAGGGAATGAGGAAGAAAGGGATATATACAGGTTAGAGGTGATGAGGGAATTTTTTCCTTAGGTTTATGGAAAATTTACTTCCCAAATACCTAATCTGGTCCATTTCTATTGAAATTATAGGGTTAGAGTTCACTGCTATCCTTGAGGAATGAGAGAAGGACAAAGAACAACAGTCAAAGTAGTAGTTAGACTTTCCTGTACAACGTCTACTTTAGGGTAACAAATCGTTGATAAGGGAAGGTTTTCTTTTTTAGGTAAATTCCAGCTAATACATGGAAAAGGAATGAGAAAATTAGAAAATCACGAGTTTGCTACTCCTGATGAAATAAAGGATCTTTTAAGGGAATGTTTTACATTTTATTATAAAAAATTTCAAAGTAGGCAGTTGGGAGGAGAATTAGGCATATTTTGGTCAGGAGAAAATCTTAGGTGATAATCTTATGTTGTTTTTTTAGGTGGAAAAGGTTTATAAGAATGGGTGCCGTGTTATACTGTTTCCCAATGGAACTCGAAAGGAAGTGAGTGCAGATGGGAAGACCATCACCGTCACTTTCTTTAATGGTGACGTGAAGCAGGTCATGCCAGACCAAAGAGTGGTATGTTTCCAGAGGTGTTCTCCTCCATAATTTAACCATCTCTAGAGAAAAGGCAGACTGACTGTGTGTCTTTACAGATCTACTACTACGCAGTTGCCCAGACCACTCACACGACGTACCCGGAGGGACTGGAAGTCTTACATTTCTCAAGTGGACAAATAGGTACAAACTTGCTCCACCCCTCTCATTAAATTCTTCCCTTCCTTCAAAAAATATTTACTGTAACTTTTTAAACAGAAAAACATTACCCAGATGGAAGAAAAGAAATCACGTTTCCTGACCAGACTGTTAAAAACTTATTTGCTGATGGACAAGAAGAAAGCATTTTCCCAGATGGTACAATTGTCAGAGTACAGCGGTATGACACCATTATGTTCACAGAGAAACCACTCAGTGTGACACCTGTTCATCTGTGCTCAGAGGTGCCCCAGCCTTGCGTTTCTGATGATATGTGACACCCATATTAGGGGGTTCAGTTTGAATGAATGTCCCACAGGCATGTCAAGTAGTCAACTTGATGTGAATTATTTTTCACATTCTGCTTTTTTGTTCCATTCTTTCAAAACAGATTTTAAGTCTGATCATGCCCCTTCCCAGGAATAACTCTTCCCCACCTGATACAGAGCAAACACTCAGATGGTTTTTAAATTAGTGAAAGAAGGGTCCATTTTAATACAACAACCAAGAGGAAGAACACAAGTTAAAAAAAGTTACTAAGCATTTGGTGATGAACATATAAATGATTAAAACAATGCTAATCTGATAATTGGAACTATCACCATGAAGCAAACACTGTAGAAAGTTACAATTGTATAGGGATAACCAAGGGATGTCTCCAGAAGTAGCTGCCAGAATCAAAAGGCTACTTTTCAATAGTTTTTCTGTTGTCTATTTTCTAATTTTTTTTTTTTTAAGAAATTCTATTTTAAATTTTACAGTGATGGCAACAAACTCATAGAGTTTAATAATGGCCAAAGAGAACTACATACTGCCCAGTTCAAGAGACGGGAATACCCAGATGGCACTGTTAAAACCGTATATGCAAACGGTCATCAAGAAACGAAGTACAGATCCGGTCGGATAAGAGTTAAGGACAAGGAGGGTAATGTGCTGATGGACACGGAGCTGTGACGATCCTTACGTGATCATGAAGTAACAGTAACTGATTTTTCTTGTTAAAAATGTACATTTACTGTGGATTCTGTTTAATTTATTGTGTTATGTGTGGGGAAAAGATTGGATTCTAAAAAGTTTATCCTGTGGCATCTTCATTTTTATATTCTTTGAAATGCAATGATTGATAGCTCTCATTTATAATTCACTACCCTGTCTTTCAACAGACTAAGGAAAGCATTTTTACTCTTTAGAAATTGTGTATAGGTTTTTACAGTAAGTAGGTGTGTTTATTGGTTAGAAATGGCTATAAAAAAACCAAGAAGTACAGGAAGTACACCACCTAGATGTCCCACAGACACATCAGCCATAGAGCAATGGACTTGTACAGAAAGTGTACTCAAGGAGTAAACACGTGTCTCTGTAGCCAAAATATTACTATGTTCAGTTAGTACCAAAATTAGAGCATTTGATCTACTACAGAGATTCATTAATTATAACAGAATGGGAAGTTACAACAGCGGATGAATATAAATAGGTCACACACAACAGGTAGTAATCATGGTGAGGAGAAAGCAGTTATAACAAGGCTGACTTTGTAATGTCTCAAAATGGGACACTTGAGAGTGGAGGGGCATGAACAATGACTAGCCAGTTGTTAACCCATGGACCACAGCTACGCTGTTCTCAATCACAGTGAGATTACTGTAGCCTCATGGAAGCAGGATGTCCCTGAAGGATGAGCAAGTCACTTACTTGTAAATTTCTATAGTAATTACAGATTGGTCTAGATAGACCTTACCTGTCACATATACTATGAATCAGGTTTTGTTAATGAAATCTATCAATTCCAGGTGACTTAACTGAATATGAAAAACTTTTCAAAGAATATAAGTACATATATCTATATAGATATATCTATAGATATATCCAGATATATCTATATAGATATCTAGATATAGATATATCTATCCTTACCTCTCCTGAGGTATCTATAGAATATGTCTATATAGATATCTATAGAATATATCTTATATATAGATATCTATAGATATATAGATGATATATTCTATAGATACCTCAGGAGAGGTAAGGATTTTTAAATGAGACAAAAAACACAAACCTTAAAGGAAAAGGTTGATAGGCCGGGCATGGTGGCTCACACCTGTAATCCCAGCACTTTGAGAGGCCAAAGTTGGCAGATCACTTGAGGTCAGGAGTTCGAGACCAGCCTGGTCAACATGGTGAAACCCCGTCTCTACTAAAAATACAAAAATTAGCTGGGTGTGGTGGTGCATGCCTGTAATCCCAGTTACTTGGGAGGTAGGACAATCACTTGAACCCAGGAGGCAGAGGTTGCAGTGAGCTGAGACCATGCCACTGCACTCCAGCCTGAGTGACAGAGTGGGACTGTCTCACAGGAAAAAAAAAATGTTGATAAATGAGTGAACATTTCTGTCAAATGATGATATTACAAAACAGGGGAAAGGCAAGCCCCAAATTAGAAGACAAACAACTGATTAAGGATGACTAGAATACATTGTTCCTACAAATCAGTAAGAAAATTGCAAATAATTCAATAGAAAAATGGACAAACGATATGAACAAGCAATAAACAAGTGACAGAATGGTCACTAGCTAATAAACCAGTGAATGCATATTCAATGAGACATGCACTGATGAGATACCTTTTCTTACTAATATCACAGTCTGGCAAAAGTCTGGTGACACCAAGTGCTGGCAAAGAACTCAGACAATCGGTGGTGGGATAAATTGGTAGAATTACTGTTTAGAAAGCAAAAAAGTAGTTGTGAAGTAATTGTAAAAGTCAAAAAGTAACCCCATGGCCCAGCAAATTCCATCACTATGTATATGTACTAGAAAACCGCTCATGTATAGAAGGCCCCTAAAGAGGAACATTTATGAGAAAAAAACTGGTAATGGAGTATCAGGATAAATTATGTACACGGATATAGCAGTAAAAGTGAATAGAGTTATACACACCAACATCGATTAAAGAGCAAATAAAATAGAAAATAAAAATTGTGTGACAGCAGATACATTAAAAAATACCATGTCATTTATGGATGCATTCATATGTAGTAAAACTATAAAGATGTTTATATGAATGATAAACACCAAATCATAACAACAGTAGTGTTTACCTCTTAATATGCTTTGGCTGTGTTCCCACCCAAAATCTCAAATTGCAATCCCCATGTGTTGGAGGAGGGACCTCGTGGGAGGTGATCAGATCACGGGGGTGGTTTCCCCAGGCTGTTCTCATGATTGATAGTGAGTTCTCACAAGATCTGATGGTTTTATAAGGGGCGTTCCCCCCCTTTGCATTTCTCCCTCCTGCCACCTTGTGAAGAAGGTGACTTGCTTCCCCTTTGCCTTCTGCCATGTTTGTAAGTTTCCTGAGGCCGCCCCAGCCATGTGGAACTGTGAGTCAATTAAACCTCTTTCCTTTCTAAATTACCCAGTCGCAGGCAGTTCTTTATAGCAGTATAAGAAGAGACTAATATACTTCTACAGAAGGCAGGGGGAATGTGCTTGGGAGAAGCCTTTTTGTACTAATGTCTTACTTAAGCTGAATCATTAGGTATAAAATGAACTAAATTTTTTTCATGTGTCTTAGCTATTTCATTTTGAAATTATGGTAAAATGAAACAAGCAAATGTTTGGAAGCGAACATTTATTAACTTTTTTTTTTTCCACACAATTCCTAACAGTTCAATTAAAAATGAGAGGTAAAGCACTAGTGCTGAACAAGTTAGGAAAATTAAGCCTGAAATAGTCTAAAGATAAGACATAGTCTAAACATAACAGAATTCTTCTAGGCTTCTATAGATGCTCTGCAGTGTATACCTGGAAAACAAAATGTGTTATTTTAAACCTTTGCTTAATGTAAATGTTCAAGCCTAGCTGAATCATTTCTTATGGACAAGATAAAAAGTTAGCTGCTACCCATGTAAGTACATGGTATGAGGATGGTGACTGCTCAGTAGTTCTATGTGCTTAGCAGATATTTATGTGCTTAAAATTATTTACAGTGGCCACTCTCTCCTGCTCTCCCTATGTACCTGGTACTGTGAGAGTCATGACAGCCCATCCAAGCATCCTTACAGATGGGGGACCTCTTTGATACTAGTGAATAGGTGAGAAGGGCCTATGAAGAAATCTGGTGGAGCGTTGCTGTCATTCCTTTGAGAAATCAAGGAAAATCCACTGGTGCTTTTCTGATCAATCTAGCATTAATCTCCACTAGTCCCATGCCTTATGCTATGAAGAGAACGAGAACTTACACTTAGGCACTTATTCATCTTTATCTGCAAGCCCCATTTCTACTAATGGCATATGAACTGGATGCTGTTCATCATCATATAATGTCACTATCTGTTCTGGTGCTGGAGCCTAAAATTAAAAGATACAGTTGTCAAGAAAACAGTAATGTCTTTGCTGCCTTTTCCCTCTCGTATCTGGCCATTCACACAGGTGGGAAAAGGCGTTCTCAGGGGCTTATTGATAATTTATACTGTATGCTTCCAAAAGGCATCTGTAGTGGTTTCCTGCAAAATCCCATTCTTTCCATTCTTCTGCTCTAGTTAAATTCCTTCTCACGAGGTTTTCCTAAATGAAACCAGTGGGCTTTGCCACCACCATCCCTTGTTACAGTTCATTTGCATTCCACACAAAGCATTATACCTTTATGCATAAACTGACTGTGATGGTTAATATTAGTTGTTAACTTGGCTGGATTGAGGGATGCCTCAATGGCTGGTGAAGCATTTCTAGAAATGGTGTGTCTGTGAGGGTGTTTTCAGAGGAGACTGATGCTAAATCAGTGGACAGGAAGACCCACTCTCTATGTGGGCAGGGGACATCCAGCTGGCTGGGAGACAAACAGGCAGAAAGGGGGTTCTCTGCTCTCCTTTCCTTCCTGAGTGGGGGATACCTTTTCTCCTCTTGCCCTCAGACATCAGCCTCCAGATTCTTTGGCTTTTGGACTATAGAACTTGCACCAGTGACCTCCCAGGGGCTCTTTGGCCTCGGACTAGCGGCTGCATTGTCAGCTTCCCTAGTTCTGAGGCCTCCAGACTGAGCCACGCTACCAGCTTCTCTGGTTCTCCAGCTTGCAGACAGCTATCATAGGACTTCACCTTTGATTGTGTGAGCCAATTCCCTTAATAAATCCTCTCATATATCCTATGGTTCTGCTTATCCTTACATACTGACAAAATGTTGATTAGAGAAGTGAAAAAATATCTATCTATAAGAAATACTTGCCCTATTTTCACTGGGTTGAGAGAAATCCCATATGAGCTATTCATACCACTGTGCACATGCAATAGCATATATACAGAGGTTTTCAAAAAGCACTTTCCAGGAACCATGTTGACTGATTATGAGCTCATTTTTGTCATAGCCAGTGTGTCAGGAATCCCCAAAAATCATGGCACCAGGCAGAAATCACAAAGGAGGGAAGCAGGTTGAGCTGCACACCAGCAGTGAGGACTAGGTGAACTGAACGTCACATGTTCTCATCTAAGGGGCTGTGACTACACTTTCAGCTGACTGCCATTTCGGGGGATGGGGAGACCCAGGATTCCTAGTTTTTAGAATATCTAATCAGGGCCAGAAATACAGACTTTTTGGGTAAAATTTCCAACTTTTAAAACACTGTGTGCTAAATAAAACAAGGTACAGGCCAGATTCTGCCTGTGGGCTACTGTGACATGCTGAGCCTAAGAGGAAAACATTTACATTAAATGCAGTCTGGAGTTTTTTAGTTAACCTTTTGACACACGTTCTACTACATCAAATAATTCAAAAGTAGTACAATTATGAGATTAGTATAATTAGTATAATTCAAGCCTTTCTATAATGAGCAGAACAACCATTCTTTCCCCCTCTTTTAGGATGCAAGTGAAATGCCACGTTCCTGTTTTACTTATTCAATTAAATACTTGAGTGGCTTCTAAGTAGCAGCTCAAACACCCTTTCCTGTCCTCTCCAGATGCAAATAATCATTTCTTCTTACACTTCCCCCACCCACAAAGTTAGCTATAGCTCTGTTATAGTACTTATTTCATTCAATCTCACACTTAATTGTTTGCATATTTGTTTCCCCATTATAATTATGGGATACTCATCTTGAGCATTTTATTAATTACATAAATGATATTTTATATCACCATAGGGGTAAGCAGTTTGTTAAATATAAACTAAGACATTTTAACAAGCCTCAAAATTAAGCTTTATATGTATATATAAAGTTATACATATAAACTATATCCTATATAGCTTTATATGCTTTAGTATACTCTCATGTGTAGACACTGCATAGAAACAAACACTTTACAAAGTATGGACACAGAAATAGCTTTACAATAATTTTGGCTACTTGAGACACTTACCATGGACACAGCATAAAGTTGTTTTCCTTGAAGACAGTCTATCATAGCCCACAGTGCCTCCATGCTCCATTTGGGACAATATGGTATTCTTGTCTCCCCTAGATCCCTTAAGGGAGGTTTAAACCCTGCCAAGAGAACCTTTATGGCTCGAGCTGGATACCGCATAAGATGAGAAGGAATTTGGCACAGTCTGTCACAAAAGAAATTCTTAAATTAAAATTATCTTCCAGCTGAAACTATACAATTCTTAGAAGAAAACATAGGGGAAATGCTTCATAACATTGGATTTTGCAGTGATTTTTTTGGATACGACACCAAAAGCACAGGAAATGAGAAAAATCAGATAAAATGGACTTCCTAAAAAAATTAACTTCTGCGTATCAAAGGACACAACAGAACAAAAAGGCAACCTACAGAATGGGAGAAAATATACATAAACATGGACATTACTCTAAAGATCTACAAATGACCAACAAGCACATGACAGGATGTTCCACATCACTAATCATTAGGGAAATGCAAATCAAATCCAAAGTGAGATTCCACCTCACACCAACTAGAATGGCTATTATAAAACAACAAAATTACAAGTGCTGGTGAGGATGTGCAGGAATTGGAACCTTTGCACACTCTTAGTGAGAATGTAAAATGGTGCAGCCACTGTGGGAAACAGCATGGAGGTTCCTCAAAAATTAAGTATAGACCATATGATCCAGCAGTTCCATTTCTGGGTATATACCCAAAATAATTAAAAGAAGGTACTCAAAGAGATAAATGTATACCCGTGTTTGTAGAAGCATTATTCACAAGAGCCAAAAGCAGGGAGCAACCCAAGTTCTACCTTCCAGGGAAGGGATAAATAAGATGTAGTATATACTGTATGAGGGGGCTTCAAAAAGTTCATGGAAAAAGATGAAAATAAAAAATGTAAACTTTATTTCTCAACATAAATTCCATCACGATCATGACACATTTGTAAGCTATGATAACAGCCCTTTAGTCCATCCCTTAAGAACTGAGGGTCCTGGGAATATAACCATGTCAATGTGATCTTTCTTACATTATTAACTGGAGAAAAATGGGTGCCCTTTAAATACTTTCTAAGATTAGGAAACAAAAAACAAGTTAGAAAGGGCCAAATCAGAACTGTAAATTGGATGCCTAATGATTTAGGTAAAACTCTTGCAAAATCGCCCTTGTTTGATGAGAGGAATGAGCAGGAGCACTGTGGTGGTGAAGGACTCTCTGGTGAAGCTTTCGCTAACTTTCTCAAACACTCAAAAGAAGATCTTGTCATTCTTTGGCTTTCCAGAAAGCCGGCAAGCAAAATGCCTTGAGCATCGTAAAAAAATTGTTGCCATGACCTTTGCTCTTGACTGGTCCACTTTTGACTGGACCACTTCCACCTCTTGCTTTCACTGTGCTCTGCCTTTAGGATCATACTGGTAAAATCATGTTTCCTCTGCAATTACAGTTCTTTGAAGAAATGCTTCAGGGTCTTGATCTTGCTTGTCTACAATTTCCATTGAAAGCTCTGCTCCTATCTGCACCTGATCTGGGTCCAACAGGTTTGGCACCCATTGAGTGGAGAGTTTGCTCAACTCTTTCAGTCAGCATTGTATAAGCTGAACCAATTGAAATGTCTTTGGTGTTGGCTATTATTTCTGCTGTTGTTGGTCCTCTTCAATTAGGGCATGAACAAGATTAATTTTTTTTCCTCACAAATTGATGGGGAAGGACTACTGCTATGGGCTTCATCTTCAACATCATCTTATCCCTTCATAAAACAAGCTATCCATTTGTAAACTGCTTCCTTTGGGGCACTGTTTCCATAAACTTTTTATAAAGCAAAAATGATATCACCATTCCTCCACCGAAGCTTCACCATAAATTTGATGTTTGTTGTTGTTTCAATTTGAGCAGAATTCACGTTGCACTTATCCTTTTTAGTGCCTCAAACTAGATCCTGTTCGGACATGTTAGAACAAGTTAGTACAAATTTATTTTCGTGAAAAAATTCTGAAATCCATGCAGTTTTTTTCATAGTATGCATTTTCCATGAACTTTTTGAAGACCCCTCATATATATAAGGAATATTATTCAGTCTTAAGAAGCAAATTCTGACACATGCCACAACATGGATGAATCTTTAAAAATTATGTTATTGAAATAAGCCAGACACAAAAGGACAAATACTGTATGAATTTACTTATATGAGGTACCCAGAACAGGCAAGTTCAGAGACAGTAGACCATGGGTTACTAGGGACTGGGTGAGAATGGACTGTGATCCTATTCCTTAACAGATGCAGGGTTTCTGTTTGGAATAACAAAATTGTTCCGGAAATGGAAAGTGGTGATAGTTGTATAACCTTGTGAATGTATTTAATGCCAATTAGTTACTATACCTAAAAATAACTAAAATGGGCCAGGTGTGGTGGCTGATGCCTGTAATCTCAGCACTTTGGGAGGCTGAGGCGGGGGGATCACCTGAGGTCAGGAGTTTGAGACCAGCCTGGCCAACATGGCGAAACCCCATCTCCACTAAAAATACAAAAAAAATTAGCCGGGATGGTGGTGGGCACCTGTGATTCCAGCTACTAGGGAGGCTGAGGCAGGAGAATCGCTTGAACCTGGGAGGCGGAGGTTGCAGTGAGCCAAGATTGCACGACTGCACTCCAGCCTGGGCAACAGAACAAGACTCACTGAAAAAAAAAAAAAAAGCTACAATGGTAAATTTTATGTATACTTTAACATGATAAAAATTCCTAATTTATAAACAGCCTTAGAATAACCCTTTTCTTTTACAAGAGGCAAAAATATTCTCAATAAGAAAACTATTTTAAAAAAAAGAAATCTAATTCAACACCCCGACATTTATTTTTAACCTGTTTAATGTCAGCTTTGCAGTTGATCCATAATCAACAAATTGTACTAAGATAGATAAAGGATTAAATTCTTTAATGGCAACAATCTTCGCTCTATACCATAAGCCATCATCATATTCTGCAAGGCAAGGCATTTCTGGAAAGACAGAAAAAGGGAAAAAATCATATTGTCTTTTATTAAATTTTTTTAATCCAAAGGAAATCAGCATATCAAAGGGCTACTTGCACCCCATGTTTGTTGCAGCACTATTCACAATAACCAAGATATGGAATCAACCCAGGTGTCCATCAACAGATGAATGGATAAAGAAAATGTGGTGACTATATACACAATGGAATACTATTCGGCCATAAAAAAGAATGGAATCCTATTATCTGCAGCAACATGGATGGATCATTATATTAACTAAGATAAGACAAGCACAGAAAGACAAATATCGCATGTTCTCACTCATATGAGAGCTAAAAAAGTGGATCTCATGAAGATAACAAGTAGATTAATGGTTACCTAAGGCCATGAAAGGCAAATATACATGTGTTTGGGGTGGGAGGATGAAGAGAGGTTGGTTGATAGGTACAAACATAGTTGGAAGGAATAAGTTCTAATATTTGATAGCAGAGTAGGGTGCCTAGTTAACAACAATGGATTGTATATTTCAGATTAACTAGAAGTCTTGAAATGTTCCCAACACATAGAAATAACTGCTCGAGGTGATGAATACCCTAAATACTGTCTTGATAATTACACATTCTATGCATGTAATATCACATGTACCCCATAAACATACACAATTATGTATCAAAAAATGTTTAATACAGAAAAGTACAAAGAAGAAAATGTAACAAATATAGGCTTACCATCCAGAATTAAACATTGAACAGTTGGTCTTATGTTGCCTTCTCTTTTTCTGTTCATATTTTATAAGCCTTTGTTCACTAATTCCTAAGGATTAAGCTTCAAAGAAAGGCATTTCTCCCATTCTCAGAGTTGCTAGTTCTTGTATTCCTAAGACTTATTAATTAGCTCATATTGCCACTGCCCCAACTTCTGATACTCCCCTAGTCTCTTTTAGCATGGGCCATCATCTTTGGCAAAGGATGATAAATATTTGCTGTTCCTGCCTTCCATTCTGTCCTTTCATTTGCTATGGGACCACCAGAATTAAATTTTTAAAAATCCAATTACATTGCTCTTACTTAAAATTCTTTAATGGTACAGCTTAACTGCCTGTAATATCAAGTCCTTATTACAATGTACAGGCTTCTTCAGTTGTTTGTTCTCCCAAACAACTTCTACCACATTTCCTCAATGAGTTACCTAAACAGGATTACTTAAAACTTTGATCCCTCTACTCAGTTTATGGCTGTCCCCCCCTCATCTAGAGTAAAGTTTTCCTGAGCCCTTCTTTTTATGATGTTTATCATAAACATCAGGAAAACATTCTGACAGTTTTTAGGGTATTCACCACCTTGAGCAGTTATCATTCTTCTTTCAAAGCCCAGCTCCAACATGACCAACAAAGCCCTAATAACTGATCACTGCTTTCCCTGTGATCCTATGGCATTACGCACACTCCTTTAAGAGGAGCTATTCTTTTCATACTCTACTTGGTTTACACGTCTCTTCTCTGCTTAGAGCACCTGTTCTTGAGTGCAGAACTGATGTCTGTATTCCTAACATGGTACCTGATACAAGCAAATACCCAGTAAAAAAAAAAGTGTACCAATGAGCGCTAGGCTTGAGTTAAACGGTGAAAAAATTAGTACGGTATATACTTCCCTTCGTACATCCTTAGATTTCAGAGTGATGGCATGTGCCTCAGTTTCCCATCTTGTTCTACTTCCTTATGTCATATGCTTTCTGTGTAATTTCACAGAGAATTCTACTTGTGGGCAAGTGGCACTGAAATACTTGACTAATGAATAAAGATTTTTATTTCAAGCGATTTTAATTAAAGAGTTATAGACAATTTCTTGCATATATAAACTCATCAGGGCTGGGCACGGAGGCCCATGCCTATAATCCCAGCACTTTGGGAGGCCTGAGGTCAGGAGTTCGAGACCAGCCTGACCAACATGGAGAAATCCCGTCTCTACTAAAAATACAAAATTAGGCAAGGCGGTGCATGCCTGTAATTCCAGCTACTTGGGAGGCTGAGGCAGAAGAATCGTTTGAACCCGGGAGGCAAAGGTTGCGGTGAGCCAACATCGCGCCATTGCACTCCAGCCTGGGCAACAAGAGCGAAACTCTGTCTTCAAAAAAAAAAAAAAAAAGAAAAAGTCATCAGTAAAACAATAAAGAATCTCATCTGGGCCGGGTGTGGTGGCTCACACCTGTAATCCCAGCACTTCGGGAGGCCTAGGCAGGCGGATCACAAGGTCAGGAATTCGAGACCAGACTGGCCAAGATAGTGAAACCCCGTCTCTACTAAAAATACAAAAATTAGCTGGGCGTGGTGGTGCGTGCCTGTAATCCCAGCTATTCGGGCGGCTGAGGCAAGAGAACTGCTTGAATCCAGGAGGCGGAGGTTGCAGTGAGACGAGATTGCACCACTGCACTCCAGCCTGGGCAACAGAGCAAGACTCATCTTTAAAAAAAAAAAAAAAAAAAAAAAAAAAGGGCTGGGCAAGTTGGCTCATGCCTATAAGCCCAGCATTTTGGGAGGCCAAGGTGGGCGGTTCACTTGAGGTCAGGAGCTTGACACCAGCCTGGCTAACATGGGGAAACCCCATCTCTACTAAAAATACAAAAATTGGCTGGGCGTGGTGGCACGCACCTGTAATCCCAAGTACTTGGGAGGCTGAGGCAGGAGAATTGCTTAAACCCAGGAGCAGGAGGTTGCAGTGAGCCGAGATCATGTCACTGCACTCCAGCTTGGGCAACAAAACAAGACTCTGTCTCAAAAAACAAACAAACAAAACACTCACTGAATACAGGTAAGACATTAAGCTGATGTGTGTTTTTCCTTTGCTAAAATATCGAGAATAAATACATCTCTATGCATCACATACTACAATAACTAGATACATTTTCCTCAGAGGAGAATCACACATATTTAATAAAGATGGGAAGAATGGACTGAAAAGATAAAAGAGTAGAAATCTGACCTATCCCGACAGAACAGGTCATACTTTGAGCCTCCACCTCAAGATTACCATTGTAGGTGGCTTGTAATTAACATGATGACCATTAAGGTCTGAATGACAACTCCTGCAATTTCAGCTACTGATAACCTCAAACTCAGAAAATAATCTTTATGCAATTTTCCAACACTGTCTTATTTGTGGAACATGAAAGTGTCCCCCAAGGGAGTTTACTTAACGTCTCTTAGTTCACCTTCCTTATCTAGAAAATGAGAAAGAAGTCATCTTCTGGGTATCTTGAGGATTCCAGGAAATCATGCATATAAAGTGAATATGAGGAAGATATCAACATTAGAGATAGCCCAAGGTCATCAGCCCATTAAAACAAAATCCAAGTTTTATTAAGTATCACCTGTTTCATTCAAATATAATAAGTATACCTGTTCTAAAATCCGTCAGAGGAGGAAGCGCCTCTACCTTCTTATTAACCCTCTGCAGTGCTTCATCAAGGCTCTCGGATTGTGATTCCCCGCTGACTCCACTATCATCTGTGTCACTATGCTGGTTAGACTGGTTACAAGTTTCTATAGAATCAAGGCAAATATACACCTAAGTGGGGAGAATGAAAGGAAAACTTTCAGATTCTGGAATTTCAAGAATTCACATATGTGGACAAAATTACTGTGGCAGACAGCCTCCAGCGATGCTCCCAGAGACCCCTATACCTCCTGATATTCACCTCCTATTCCTTCCCACATCCTACCACACTTATCTTGTGATCAAGAGAACATGATTAGGCCGGGCATGGAGGCTCATGCCTATAATCCCAGCACTTTGGAAGGCTGAGGTGGGAGGATCACTTGAGTTCATGAGTTCAAGACCAGCCTGAGCAACACAGTGAGACCTCATCTCTACTAAAAATCAAAAAAATTAGGCCGGGTGCGGTGGCTCACACCTGTAATCCCAGCACTTTGGGAGGCCGAGGCAGGGGGAATCACGAGGTCAGGAGATCGAGACCATCCTGGCTAACACGGTGAAACCTCGTCTCTACTAAAAATACAAAAACAAAAATTAGCCGCGCGTGGTGGCAGCTGCCTGTAGTCCCAGCTACTCTGGAGGCTGAGGTGGGAGAATGGTGTGAACCCGGGAGGTGGAGCTTGCAGTGAGCTGAGATCGCACCACTGCACTCCAGCCTGGGCGACAGAGCGAGACTCCGTCTCAAAAAAAAAAAAAAAAAAAATTAGCTGGGCATGGTAGTACATGCCTGTAGGCCCAGCTGCTCGGGAGCCTGAGGCAGGAGGAATGCTTGAGCCTGGGAAATTAAGGCTTCAGTGAGCTACGTTTATGTCACTGCACTCTCCAGCCTGGATGACACAACATGACCCCTATCTCGAAAAACAAGCAACAAAAACCACAACTGCAGTGACAGTGTATGACTCCTGAGACTGGCTTATAAGGACATGTAGCTTCTGGCTTGGTAGAACTGCCAGGGAGTTCATGCGCCAGGAAGCCATAGCCATGCTTCAAGCAGACAACTGGAGAGGCCAAGGGCAGGAAACACAGCCTTCCAGGTGACGCCATGTGAGTGAGTCTTTTTGAAAGTGGTTTCTGCAGCCCCTGCCAACATCATGATTGCAACCTCCTGAGAGCCTGAGCTAGAGTGCTTAACTCAGCAGCTCCCAGATTCCTGACCCTCATGTATGTTTGTATTAAGCTAAGTTTAGGGGTAAACTGTGATGCAGCAATAAATAAGCAAAATTACCAAAACCAGCAATAGTTGTTTAGCAACTATATAGAGCATAACATGCTACTTACTCTGCTCTCTGATGAAATTAGAAAGCAAATCCTTCCCCTGCCTGTGAAAGAATGGCTTACTGTGTAAAAGGCTGAAGGAGCTGCTGAAGCTACTTATTTCTTCCTCTCTTTGTTAGCCAAGGACATGTAATTGAACTTTCAGTGCCTTTATTCACGCATTCAATCAATATTCACCAGGTGCTTAGTATTTATCAGGCACTATTCTAGGTTCTGGGGATACCTCAATGAACAACATGGAGCTATACCCTAAGGGGAGGCAGACAAACATAGTAAGTGGAACACGGTGTCAGCCAGGTGATTAAGTGGAAGAGTTCAGTGCAGGAAGAGGAAGGGAAGCGAGATGTTTAAGATTTCATAGGTAGAAACGGTTCCACCTTAAAAATCTAAATATCGGATATAAGCATAACATGGAATAAAGCAGCACAACACCAGGAACCCAGTAGGTCCTTAAAAAACACTTGCCTTAAATATTAACAAATATCTGAAGAGGATACTATAGGGTGGGGCAAACTAGAGGTCACGAATTTGCAACATTTGAAATCAGGAAGATAAGTGAAGAGTCACTTCGAGTTTTTAAGACCAAGATAGCCTGTTATGTTTTTATTCACCAACTAATCATTTAGATCACATACTTCATTAGGTGAGACAACGTGCTTAACTTGAACAGCATAGAGTTCTCCTGGAGAAGGCAGAGATGAAGACAAATAAGGTGGTAAAAGAGGAGTGTCTGTTTCAGCCGAAAGCAATTCCTAAAACATCACAGAAAAATTCAAATTTCAGAATAAGGACAAAAATCTATTACATTATAAAAATTCATGATGGTGCCAATTTACTTTTCAATTAGCAGAAAGCAAGCTCTCTTAAATACTGAATACCATAAAGTGATTTTATTACAGTAGGACCAAAATGTGATGATAATCAAAGATCTTTAGTATTCTTTTGTCCTCTAATTTTAAAAGTGTTTTGTGCAAAAAAATGCATGAATGTTTATTGATGTGCATATTATCTACACATACAATTCTACATACAATTCTAGAAGAATAATAGTAACTGCCACTAATGAGGGCTGGGGTGTTTGAGGTGCAGAATGAGGAACAGATCCTTTTTCCTTTTATACATTTTTGCAGTATTTAAGAATAAGTACTTTCTAATAAAAACTAAAATAATACATGAAATGCTAAAAAAAAATTTAAGTTAAAATCATCAAAAAGGTGTGCTTTCTCTTAAGCCCTATGAAAGCAAAGGAATACTACAGTTACGTGATTCCCAGGAAGATCACAGCACCTAGCAATTGTTAAAAGCAAATGTGTATAAAAATGTGGTGCATGTTTTTCTGCAAATACAAGCAATATCTTTATAAAAAGTTCTTATTCTTCAAGAATATGGTAATTATCTTAAGTAAAACCATCATATTCAAATTTGTAGGTTAATTTATTACTATTTAACATTTCAAACTGGTAGACAAAACAAAAAAAAAGTTTGAACCTAGGAAAATTCAGCAAAAAGTGATCAGCCACTGTTGAAATTTGTTGAACTTAATTAAGTAATAGGCAATTTACAATAAGGTTATGTTATTTTCATAAATTACAAACGTTTATGTACTAAAACTCTTCCTGCACCAAAAAGTCCAAGTGACAAAAGAAAAAAACAGATAAATTGGACTTCATCAAAATTAAAAACTTTGGTACTTAAAAGGACACTATCAAAAAAGTGAAAAGAAAGCTGGGTGTGGTGGTCCATGCCTTTAGTTCCAGCTACTCTGCAAAAAGGCAAGAGGGCTGCTTGAGCCCCGGAGTTCAAGACCAGCCTGGACAATATAGCGAGACGCTCTCAAATCCATTAATGTGAAAAGACAACCCACAGAATAAAAGAAAATATTTGCAATCATATATTTGATAAGGTACTTGCATGCATAAAGAACTGTTATAGCTCAACAATAAAAAGATACATAACTCAAATAAAAATGGGGAGTAGATTTGAAGGGATTTCTCAAAAAATATATATATATATCCAATAGGCACATGAAAAGATGCTCAACAATACTAATCACCAGGACAAGCATATCAAGTCTACAGTGATATGCCACTTCATGCCTATCCTAAAATGGCTAGAAAAACAGATTACAAGTAGTAATCTGGTGAGGAGGTGGAAAAAATGGGGTCCTTGCACACACACTACTGGCATACATGTAAAATGATGCTGCCACTTTGGGAAACAGTCTTGGAGATCTTTAGAATGTTAAACATAGTTACCACAGACTCAGTAATTCCACTAATAGGTGTATACCCTAAAGAAGGGAAAACATATGTCTACATAAAAACTTGTACCTGATCAGACAGCAGCATTATTCGCAATCACCATAAGGTGGAAACAACCCATGTGTCTATCAACAGATGAATGGGTAAACAAAATATATCCATACAATGGAATTTTATTCAGCAACAAAAAGAAGTGAAGCACTGATATATACAACATGTATGAACCTTGAGAATGTTATGCTAAGTGAAAAGCCAGCGACAAACGACCACATAGTGTACGATTCCATTTATATGACATGCACAGGATAAGCAAATCCATAGGGACAGAAGTGGCTGTCATGAAGCTAGGGAAGGAAGAATGCAGAATGACTGCTGCTGGTACAGGGCTTCTTTTGGGGGTGATGAAATATTCTGGAAATAGATAGTGGTGATGGTTACAAAACAGTGAACAATATTAAACAACACTGAACTGTATATTCAATAGGTAAATTCTATGATATATAAATAACTCAATAAAACTGTTTTTTATAAAAGAGAGCTGTCCTGTATCAGATCCTGCGTATTAATGAAGTGTCCAAAGTTTCCAAAATACTTGGATTGTTACTTACCTCAAACCTTATTTCCCATTGTTCCTCTTCATACTTTTTATCATGATCTGATCTTGGTTTCTGAAATAATATGGTATTGAGTAAAATCACCTTTAGATATATTGTTTTAAGGTACTTTCCATATTTCATCCCCACAAAAACTGGGTGCATTTCCTTGTTGGTATTATTTATTTCAGATCAATTACAGGAAAATCTAACGTTCTGAATAATCTCACCATAAGTTTTCAACAATAAGAAACCTCAAATGTATGTTAACACATGTCAAAGCTAATTCATTTATTATAAGAGTGGGAGCTCTTACCTTTCCCTTTAAAATGTTCACAGTGAATAGTACAACTAGAACAGAAAGACTAAGTAATCTTTATAAAACCTATTTAATAACAGACGTAACTTCTTTTACACACTCACACACTCACCCACAACAACCACACCTCTGCTTTAAAGAAAAAGCTGGCAGTGAGGATTACAGGTACAAAGTTATAGCACAATTTCTATTTGAGAGAAGAAAGTAGTTTTCTTTATCCATAGAACAATGTTTGGTTGTGTACTATCACCAAAATGAATATTAAAAAGTCTAACAAGTAGACTGCAACTCTAGAAATAAAAATATCGTGATATAAAATATAATGATGCATAATCTATTCCTATAAAAGATTTATAGCAGCTTGAAATGTGAAACCATATCTTGTAACAGGCTATATTTTTTAAAGTACTAAACCACAGAAGCACCAGGCAAGGAATGAACCACTTATGGAAGCTAAGCTCAAAATGTGACTCTGGGTTTCCTGTGAGAAGGCAAATGAGAGAAATTTTGTAATACATGGCTTTTGTGTCAAGTAAAAGGAAAAAATATTTTATCTGGAGCAAGAGCCCTCTGCTGGTACTGAATTCTATAAAGATTTTAGAATGTGCATCCCTACATTCAAACAACACTGAATAGCATGGGCATCGCGCTAGGTTTGAAGGTACAGAAACATTAATTGAATCTTAATGTAATTAAAGTCTTTTACAGGACATTTATAATGCATGACACAACCTATTTATCTTTCTCAGCAAAAATGTGTAAGTCCTTTAGACTCTCTTAATAGATCAGATATGCAGAATCATATTTAAGACATAGTGTAAGACAAAATGTGACATTTTAACTAGACTTTTCTACACTTTAGATTTTTATAGAAAAATAATTCACTTACTTCTTTCAACATCTCCTCAGTATGTTCAGAAGTACAGTATTTATAGTATGCCATAAAATAAGAAAGTGACATTCCATCAAAATAGAGGTGAATAGACAATTTCTCCCATGGATTTTTAGGTAACTCCTATTTAAAGTTCAATAAAGATAATTATAAAAATAAACTCCACTTGATGACATTTTTATAGTCAGCAAATATCAAATTTAGCTTCTGACAATCATAGTATTAACTAGACAGTTTGGCTAGTGACTCATTTCATAGAATTTTCTTCCTGGTATTTTGATGCGCTATAAGCGAGTAATTCTACTACTTTGGTTTATGTAATATACACTTTCAAGTTCATAGAGTTTTCTAGGTATTTACCACAAAATAACTAGTTATATATAATTCCAATTCCCAAATACATCACCTTTAGATGATACTAATAAATTACACTACGTAGAAAGAGAAAGAAAAGGTTACGTTCAGAGGTGAAGAAATAAAGTTTCATTTAAAAATCCAAAATTGGTGGGACTCGAAACAGTCTAAAAGCAGGAATCATGGTAACTTTAAAACTCTGAATAAAGTTCACTTACAGTTATTGGGTACTGAATGTGTCCGTAACTGATAAGCTGACCTACAGCAATTCTCTTCATTTCCACTGATTCCACCTTTGTCCAAACTCACTGCTCCTCACTGTTTTACTGCTCCTCACTGAATTACTGTTGCTGCCTCCCAGCAGATCTTGTCCTATCTCTTCTTACCATTCACTCTTCTGCCAATGCAGTCCCCTCCCTCCTAGCCCTGCTCCTGCCTCAGCACTCTTCTCCCTGCACCCGCATGGTCTGTCCTCTAACCATTTTAAGGTGTTGACTCAAACGTTACCTTTGCAGCGACGTCTTCCCAGATGCATGTTTAAAGTGGAACCTCCTCCCTGGCCATGCCATTCCTGTCAGCCTCTCTCTTATCTAATCTCATATTCCTCATAGTTTATTTTCTCTTTCCCACCACTGAAATGCAAGCTCTAGAAAGGCAGGGATTTCTTACTGCTCAGCCCCCAGCTGTGTGTCCAGGCCTAGAGCAGAGGCTAGCACCTAAGAGGCCCTCGGTCAGCATCTCCCTTTGTGTACAAAGGGAGAGGAGTGAGTCTGGGCAAGGCCTGCTGTTGGTTGGGTTGTGTGGCATGCACATTCGTGGTCTCTGAGACACCTGGCAGCCTTTGCTATATCACAAGCTGTTTTTCTGTGTCAATTAAGCGAAGAAGCAATGAAAGATGTCTAGACCAACTAAAAATTTCAATCTCTACCATATTTCAGTGACTTGCCATGGAGACTAAGTAACTAGGGAGGGACTCTTAGTACTAACAAAAGCCACTTTCTTATGTAAGTGAGTGTGTGCCTCCTTTAGGTTTTTATCACTCTATCATCATCCTTTAATACAGAAATACTTTGCTGACCATGTATCTTCCCACTCAGGCCCTGCAAACATAGCAGCTGCAGGTTGATCTTATTACCTCACTGCTCAGAAACCTCCACTGAGGCTCTCCATACCAACCCCACCAACTGGCCCCTACCTCTCCTGAATGCTATTCACTACCACTACTACTCACAAAACCTCCACTATTCAAGTCAAACAGTTACACCATTTCCCTAAAATGTCTCTCTGTACCTTTGTGCATTTCATTTCCCCAGTCAGGAGAACATTACAAGGGCTACCTCGATTCTCACCATCTCTAAATTCCTATTACATTTACTCTTTTTACCAGTCACTTAGCTCTTGGCATGTTACTTTGTAGTGCAAATGTTTTAGGTTTTTGCCTTGTTTCACTAGCCAAATAAGGGCTTTGAGGACACGGATCATGATAGACTCCCTGAATTACCTGGACCTGAGACAGTGCTGAGTGTTCAGCACCATCTTGGAAACTGCTACATATAATTATAAACATGTCCAACAATTTAATACTGCTTCCTGTAACAAAACAAGCTGTTAATAAAGAATCTTTCAAATTAGTGACTTTAATGGTTATGAAAGTTCTCAGGAACTTGTTCAAAATCAGGCTTATTTAAAGCAAGCCTAGGAACCAAACTGGTAGTTTCTTTTATGCTAACAAGCAATTCACATAAGAAGGTATATACCATTGCTTATCATAAAAAATATCCCTCAAATTATGTTAATTATAATATTTTACGGCAAATAATTTATACCAACTATATATACTTTAAATTACCATAATGTGAATGTCCACCTCTCTCTTTGAAAGCAGTTGTTGAAGAACTTCTATTGCATCTGGTTGCCACACATTCCCAACCTATTTGAGATTAATAAACTCAGATTCTTTTATGCTTTCATAAAATCAGAGCAGGAAGCAAATTAAGATACATAAAAGTAGCCATAAACAAATAATATCAGACAGTAGTACAAAATACACAAGCAGTTCTCAGAGAATATCATAGGTACATGATAAAAATAATCTTTAAAAATGAACAATTTGAGTACTCATTTTATGCTTTAAAAATATAAACCTGTTCAGCCAGAGGTGAGAAAACACACACACACACACCCTACATTTAAAAACAAAACATTACATTTAAGACTTTTTAAAAAAGACCAATATGCCAATGCAGTGCTTGTATAAGGCCTGCAATATGTACTCATTAAGGAATAGTAATTGTTACGTTTTTATGCGTTGAGAGGTTCACATGGTGAGGAAGTGAGGCTTCCTGCCAAAGTGATGTGAGTCAACCATCTGAAGTGGACCCTCTGTCTCCAGTTGATCCTTCAGGTGACTACACTTACGGTGGACAGCTTGATGGCAGTATCACAAGGGACCATGATATGGTTTGGCTGTGTCTCCACCCAAATCTTATCTTGAATTGTAATCCCCACGTGTCGAGAGAGGAACCTGGTGGGAGGTGACTGGATCATGGGGCAGTTTCCCCCATGCTGATAGTGAGTTCTCACAAGAACTGATGGTTTTGAAAGTGTTTGGCAGTTTCTCCTTCAATCTCGTTTTCTCCTGCAACCTTGTGAAGAAGGTATGTGCTTCTCCTTCGCCTTCCACCACAACTGTAAGTTTCTTAATGCCTCTTCAACCATGGAGAACTGTGAGTCAATTAACCCTCTTTTCTTCATAAATTACCCAGTCTTAGGTAGTATCTTTATAGCAGTGTGAAAATGGACTAATACAGACCCCTTGTCAAAACAACCCAGCTAAGCCACTCCTAATCCCTGAACCACAGAAACTGTATGAGATAATGAAAGTTTATTGTTGTTTTAGACCACTAAGTCTCAGCTTGATTTGTTATGCAGCAAGACAGAATAAGACACTCTTTTATCTGATCTCCAGCTTCAAGTTTGTTGTAATTTCATTTCATAAAGAAATAAATTTTTGCAATCTTATACCTTCCCACTTATGAACACGTCTCTTCATTTATTCAGATGTTTTACAGCCTTGAGCATAATTTTGTAATTGTCTTCATAAAGGCTGTTTAGCTGTCTTAGTAACTTATTTGTTGGTGTTTCATTACTTTTTTGTTGAAACTGAAATTTCATTTTACATTCTAAATATTTCTAAAAAATTATTAATAAAAACTAATATTTAAAATTAATCATTCCACAAATTATTATCTACTCACAGGTGTGGTATTATGGAGCTGACAAGGAATACAAAACTGGGGTATATCAGGATACAGCAAAATAGGGTAAAGATGGCACTGTGGAATCTTTTCAGTGAATCCATGATCTAAATATTGTACCTGAAACAGGACAAATACAATTTACAGTTAAAATTTATTATCAAAAGCTAGGGGACAAAAGGTATTTCCTGTTATTAGAAAAAAGACAGGCCGGGCTTGGTGGCTCATGCCTATAATCCCAGCACTTTGGGAGGCAGAGGTGGGTGGATTGTTTGAGCCCAGGAGTTTGAGACCAGCCTTGGGAACACAGCAAGACCCCATCTCTAACAAAAATACAAAAATTAGCTGGCTGTGGTGGTATGTGCCTGTAGTCCCGGTTACTCAGGATGCTGAGGTGGGAGGACTGCCTAAGCCTGGGAGGTCAAGGCTGCAATGAGCTGTGATTGTGCCACTGCCTCCAAGCCTGGTGACAGAGGAAGAACTTGTTTCAAAAAAAAAACAAAAAAAACTGAAAGGTTTAAAATCTGGATTTCAAAAATTTCCAGGAAAAAAAGCAATACTGTATTTATTCTCTCATCCAATAGTGTATCAAACCTCATTGTAAAAAGGTTTTCTTACACTTAACCCATCAGACTTTTTTAAAAAAAAAAACTGGGTTTTATTGGATTTACAAATTCCTCAAGAGCAATCCCTTTTTGAAATGCTTTAATTTTGATAATTCAATTTCTAAATTGTCCGAAGAATACGGAATGCCAATAAATTATTTCTTCTGTCCCAACTTAATGAAATGAACATATCACTGTTTAACTGGATTTGCTTGGCAATTACCATTAAAAAATAAAATAGAATTAAACAAAAAATGTCTGAATACCTCACAGATAATTAGGATATGGTTTCACGAGACGTTTATTTCTTAATGTGAATCACAGGATAAACTTTGAAAGATACCAGGTTAAGAAATGAAAAATCCATTGTGTATACTAAAAATGTAAAGTGACCACATGAAAAAAATAAAAGGTGATGATTAAACTATCAAATTTCTTTTAAGTAAGTTAAAATAAACAGATATTTGGACAGCATGAGAATTTTTATAAAAGTTCACCATCTTATTTATTTTGATTCTACAAATGTAAAGTTCATGAAGTATGATAACTTGATGAACACTGAATTTCATTTTACCTTTGTAGAGAAAAAAAGGTCAGGGGTTATCTGAGCAACTCAAATGTATGTATAGGTGAACGTATGTCACTCTGCACATACATTCAAGTTGCTCAGATAACCCCTATAACTATCCAGATGTTTAAGTACTTACCCCAAATTTGAAACTATTTTACTTCTATGAAAACCATTAAAAATTTGTAGTTCAATAGAAAAAGCGTAAGACTTAGAATCAGAAGTTTAGGAATCAGATGCTTGGATATTAACTCTAGCATTACTACCCAGTGACCCTGGCAGGTCACTGAACCTAAATTTCAATTTTCTTATTAGTAAAATGGGAATAATAATCTGTCTAGAATAATTGTAAACAAATTATAAAATATAAATGCATATATGTGAAGGAAGCTAAAAAACCTGAAGTGCTATGTAATCATTAGTTATCATCATCAAACAGAAAATAAACTCCTGTCTAGGTGGAAACAAAAGACTTTTTCACTTAAGTTTTTCTCCCCTCACCCCTAATTAAAACTAAAGTTTTCAAGTGCTGAATATATGATGAAGTACTTCATCAATTTCATTGCTTACTTATACAATGTATTAGAGGTATTTAAAATACAATGTATTAGAGGTATTTTCATATATATATTTATATATATTATATTTATATATATTATATATTTACATATTATATATTTATATATTATATATATTTATATATAATATATAGTTTTATATATTTATATATAATATATAGTTTTATATATTTATATATTATATATTTTTATATATATATATATTTCAAAGGATGTAGCTATTTTTGAAGATTTTGAATGAAACCTGAGTGTTAGTTACCTCATTATTCTGGAAAGGTAAATTAGTCGTTATCCTGAAAAACTAACAGGGCCATAAACAAATTTGCTAGCGAGATATTTAACATACTGGAAAACATATTGTTTTACTTAACACTATGTGTGGAAACAGGGCTACCAATTACAACTAAGAGGTCTATCCATTAACCAATGATCAAATCCCTCCCTATTTTTTGCTTATTCAGGTTACTAAATATATTTGTAAATAAAATGAAAAATTATCACAAATAAAACTATAATATAACCTATATTCCTACACAATTTTCATCAAAAGATGTTTTAATCCAACTTTCTTGTGTTCAAATGCACAAGACTATTTAATGCTATAGCATTTAGCTTTATAACAGTCACAAAAGAATATCAGACTCACTCTGACGGCACCACCTACAACCTCCATCACCTTGCCACGATACCACAGAGTATCGGATCCTCTAACTGCACATGCTTCTCCTTTTTTCCAGAAATAAGGCTCCAAAAGACCAAGGCATTTTAAATTACTTTGAATTTCATTTGTCATTTTTATTAGCTCAAATTCTGAAAAAAAGTATTAAAGATAGAAAGCATTAAGGAAAATTCCCTATCATTTGTCAATTTAATAACTTCATCTCTTCAGTAATATAATTAAAAACCAGTTCCCAAAACAGAACTTTTGTAAAAATCTGTGTTTTAAAACATACTAGTAATAGCATATAAACCATATTATGATCTTTGATTATATTTTGAGAGTACAAACATCATAAGGAGCTCTAAACACATACCAGCTAGCCTAATATGAAAGTCCTACCAATTCAAAATAGGGTCAGTTTGACAGCCCTAAGTAAAACAGAACATGGGTTATATACTACTTGTTGCTTAGATACAGTATGATGATGGGAATATAAATTAAATTTTCAATTTTGCTTTTATTGCTAATTGGCCCATTAGTTCCACAGTAAATATATATATATATATATCCATAACTGATACCATAGAAGGCAAGCTCTGGAGTCAGTTACCATTCCCATCTTACTGCTTTAGTTGTGTGATCTTGGGTAGTTCCCTTACCTCCAATAAGCCTCAGTTTATCCTTCCATAATACCACCACCTATTCTGGGTGTAACAGCATCTTCTGGGAATAACAGTACCTGTCAGTATCATCAAGTGCTGCAGGAGGATTAAATGTAAAGCATCCAGCACACTGCCTGGCAGATAACAGGCTACTAGTTTGAACAATGACTATTTATACATGTCAAGCAAAGTTTCTGGGTTACGTATTATTACTACAGGTCTCAAACGTTATTTTTTCCAGAACAGCCAATTGTACTGATTTTATTCTGTCTTTCAAATTAAAAAATATATTTAGGAGATCAACAAATGAGAAAAAAATTTCAGTAAATTCATAGCTACCATACCCTTACCCATAGGTACTAATTAGGAGCTAATGACACTAAGCCCTACAGGTGCTAGAGTTACCAACTATTCTGATGGGCCCAGGTTATAGTCAGGAAGCATTTGCAGCATTTGCACATAAGCCTAAAGATCTCATGAGGGACCTGAATATTCTCAAAGGTTCCTAAAGCTCCAGTTATTTGTTGTGATTTCTTTTCTCATTCTCAAGAAATATAAACTTCTGTATTTATTTTTAGAAAATGAGACAGGGTCTTACTCTGTTGCCCAGGCTGGAGTTCAGTGGCATGAACACAGCTCACTACAGCCTTGACCTCCTGGGCTCAAGCAATCCTCCTGCCTCAGTTCCCTGAGTAGCTGAGATCCAGGCATGCACCACCATGCCCAACTAATTTTTGCATGTTTTGTAGCGATGGGGTCTCACCATGTTGCCCAGCCTGGTCGCAAACTCCTGGGCTTAAGCAATCTTCCTGCCTTGACCTAAAGTGCTGAGATTACAGGCGTGAGCCACTGCACCCAGCCTGTATTCTTTTTTCATAGGGAGCCTCCAAACTTGTGTAAGTGACAGGTCTTACAAACTTGGAAACCCTCCACCCACACCCCCAGCATCTTAGTCCCAAGGTGAGGAAAATAAGGGAGACACAATGGTGGAAAGCAGGTTAATTTATGCTAGTCCTGATCTAAGAGTCATTTTAGCAGCCTATAGAAGCTGGTTTCATGTTGCTTCTCTTCCATGCTGGGAGGGTACTGAGGATGTCTACATAATCACTGGTGGCCTCTCTAAGTTCTAAATTCTGCCAACCACATGTGTCATTGCCACTCTCAGGTGTACAAAAAAATGGGGCTCCAGGATTTTTATATTCTCAAGGATCCCAAGGTTTACAGATGCATAAAAATATTGAAATCATGGAGGAAAGAGTAAAATCCTGAGTGGCAGCCCTCATATATCATGATGCTGAAAACCCAACTACTTCATCATATACCTAACTCCCTTATTCTTACCAAACTTCATTACTTCTATTCTTCCAGCCAGGCTGAACCCCTTTGTCTTATCTATGCCTACCTCCCTAAAGTTCCTAACTCTAAAAAGGTCTACCAGTATTTTTTCCCTGTCCATATCTATCTATATTTCCAAAGCCATGGGGTTTGGAGCATTTCTCAAAAGTTATCTTTTCTCATCTCTAGCCTAACTTTGCCTTTGCTTTGTGACCTTGCAACACTTTGAACACAGTGTCTCCCACAGAAACAATAGGGTAAAGTGAATAAAACACACGATTGAAGAAGCCAAGATGCACCTAAAGAAAAACAAGAAATCCAATGGATTTCAAGCGTTATACGATACACAACAAAGTAACTTGTATACACACTAAAAGTAGTATAGGCTATATTCAGGAAAAAAAACTGGTATTGGTGTAGGGATAAATAGCACTAACACAGAACAGAAAGTTCAGAAACTACTCATGCATATATGGAACCTTAATCTTTGACAAAGTTAGCATTGCAGATCAGTGGGGAATGTGTGGAGTATAAGCCGATGAGCTAGGACTACTAACTAAACCTATAAAAAAATTGGATCTCTTCTTATCTACTGAAAAATCAATTCCAGGATAGCTTAAAGACTTTCTGTAAAAAACAAAACTATAAACATTTTTTTACAAGATCATATAATGAAATAGCTTTCTGACATCAGAGTAAGAAAGGATTTTTTTTTTTTTTTTTTTTTTGAGACACATTCTTGCTCTGTCACCCAGGCTGGAATGCAGTGGTGCAATCTCGGCTCACGGCAACCTCTGCCTCCCGGGTTCAAGCGATTCTTCTGCCTCAGCCTCCTGAGTAGCTGGGACTTCAGGTGCCCGCCACGATGCCCAGCTAATTTTTGTATTTTTAGTAGTGATGGCGTTTCACCACATTGGCCAGGCTGGTCTGAAACTCCTGACCTTGTGATCCACCCACGTAGGCCTCTCAAAAGTGCTGGGATTACAGGCATGAGCCACTTCGCCTGGCCCAAGAAAGGATTTAAAATGAGATACAAAACCAAAAAACAAAGAAGATTGATAAAATTACATTAAGACCTTCTGTTCATCCAGAAACTCCCAAAAGACACTGAAAAGACAAGTAAGAAACTGAGAGAAGGTATCTGGAACACATAAAACCAAGAAGGGATAAGTGTTCAGGATATATTAAGAACTATGAATCAGAAAGCAATGACTTAATGGAAAGTGAGCGAAGATATGGACAGGCATTCCAAAAACACAGAAATACAAACGACTCAAATAGAAGAAATGATGTTTACGCCATAAGAAGTCAAGGAAATGCTAATTAAAGCCATAGTGAGAGACAATTTCACATCCACTAGGATAGGTAGAACTTAATCTGACCTTATTAAGTGTTAGCAAGGATGTGGGGTAATGAGACTCTTCATGCACTGGTAGTGATGAGTGTAAACTGTTATAAACAACTTTGAAAAACAATTTGACATTACCTAGAAATGATCCACCAATTTTTTTTTTTTTTTTTAATGGAGTCTCACTCACTCTATTGTCCAGGCTGGAAAGCAGTGGCACGATCTGGGCTCACTGCAACCTCTGCCTCCCAGGTTCAAATGATTCTCCTGCCTCAGACTCCGGAGTAGCTGGGATTACAGGCTCGTGCCACCATGTCCAGCTAATTTTTGTATTTTTAGTAGAGATGGGGTTTCACCATGTTGGCCAGGCTGGTCTCAAACTCCTGACCTCGTGATCCACCCACCTCAGCCTCCCAAAGTGCTGGGATGACAGGCATGAGCCACCGTGCCTGGCCAATGATTACCAATTCTGTTCACTAGCTTATGTGCCCTAGAAAAATTCTGCTTGTGTGTAACAAGAGACAGGTACAAGAATGTTCATAGTCAGATTTTTTGTAATCACAGAAAATCTAGAAACACATGTATCTATCAATAGAACACATACTGAGATATAATCATTCATGAACATGCTATTAATTCATTTAAAAAATGAATGAAATATAGTGAAATGCACCAAGGTGGACAAATCTCAAACAGTTTGATGAGAAGTCACAAAAGAGTATGTACATTTTGGTTCTGGTTACATAAAGTTTGAAAGATGGAAAACCTAAAAAATTTGTTTAGTGACGCACACAGGAAATGATAATTAGCAAATTCAGAAAAGTGGCTATATCTTGGGTGGCAAAACAGGAGACGTGATCAAGTGGGGCAACACAAGTCTGCTTAGGTTCTGGCGATGCTGCTTCTTATCATGGGCAATGTGTATGTGGCTACTCATCTTAACGTTGTTATTTAAATAATACATTTTATACTTTTTCACATTAATAACATTTTATAGTAACTTTAAAAAATTCATTTGAACTCTACTTTTAGTGATTTTTAATGTGATCAGCACACTGACCCATTGTGGGAGTCATCTTTTGGGATCCCATCTTCACGTGAGGAATTCCTATTAGATTTCCCACTTTGAATAAAGGGGCCTGGACCTTTATTTCCTTTTTCTTTAACTTCGTGTAGTTATCAAAGTTGCTCAAGGTTTTGTAGTTATGAAGCAACTCTAGAGTGATTGCCTTCTTTGACACATGCTTACCTCCCAGTGTGTGATTTCAGTTTGTTTTGGAGCTTGGTATGTTCTTTACTTTTATGCCAACTCAGTAAATGTTCATTAAAAAAAAAATTGGCATCTGATCTGACTTATTTGGGAGAGTTGTTCATCTGCCATAATAGTGGAAATGGAAATTCCAAATTCCTTTCTTTTTATACTGAGAATAGCACTCACATAATTATAATTATATAACACTGCTATGTTAGAATAATGAAAAACTGCATTAAATGATTTTTATGTTAGGCATTATTAAATGCACTTTGCACGCATTGTGTGAAATCATTTAATCCTCCTAACAACCTTGTGAAAATAACATTCAAAGAGGTTGCCCAAAGTTGTTCAATCCCTGTCGTTCTTACTAGAGAACTAGAGCCTACATAACATAGAAGGTCTCACCTGATAGTTTAGGTACTACAAATATAGTTCCATCATCACCAACACAGCTGACTGTTGCCTCAAATACTTTCAAGTTAGGAATAGCTGGTGGTTTATACCCTCTAGTGGTTCTTGGTTCTAGAATTTTCTCCTGAAATTCAGACACTTTCTGTTCACTGATTATGTCAGCAGTTTTCTTGTCAGGGTCAAAGTTAGTTTTAATACAGTTAGCAACTACTGAATCTTCCTGTTCCAGGGGGACTTCCAGAGACTTCTCAGATAATGAATGACTGTTACCTAATTTATTAATTCTGTAACATCCAAAAAAGAACACATCTGAACATGAGGAAATATAAAATTCTGGGTAAAACAACATAAAAAGAATCCTTCAGATATACATGAAATTGAAAGAAAATATTTGCTCTAATTTGTTACATAAAAATTACCATAACTTAAGTTAAAATTAAAACTACTTTAAATTATGAGACTGATGAGAAAAAGCAATAAAAATTTAAGTAAATGTTTTAAATTTCTATATTTACACACTATGCTCTCTTAAAATTTCATACATATATCTCAAGCATTGTACAATGAATTCAATGTTACTAGAAGATACAACACCTTTAAGATGATTTCAATTTAGTCCACACATAGACATCTGGCAAGCTATTAACATCCATAAATACAAAGAAAATATGAGTCTCCTAAAAAACAATAAGGTACTATCCATATATTACCTAAGTGGTAATATGCTATATTTACTCAGTTTTTCTACTTTGTACCATTCCCTTCCAATAAAAAAAAATAGGTATCCCTATTGTATAAAAAAATAAAATCTTACAAGGAAATATTAATATTGATTGTGTTTTAGCGGAATTATAGCAAGTTTCTATTTCTTCTCATCTCCTGTACTTTTAAAAGGAAATAAGAGCCAAGCATGGTGGCTCACGCCTATAATCCCAGCACTTTGGGAGACTGAGGAGGGAAGATCACCTGAGGTCAGGAGTTCGAGACCAGCCTGGCCAACATGGTGAAACCCTGTCTCTACTACAAATAGAAAAATTAGCCAGGCATGGTGGCACATGCCTGTAATCCCAGCTACTTGGGAGGCTGAGGTGCGAGAATCGCTTAAACCCAGGAGCCAGAGATTGTAGTGAGCTGAGATCACAGCACTGCACTCAAGCCTGGGCAACAGAATGAGACTCTGTCTCAATCAATCAATCAATCAATCAATCAATGGAAATAAAGCATTTATGAAAAAGCCACATAATTCCTCAAATACCCTGCTAGTCCCCCAACCCACCGCCGCCTTAAGATAGCTAGTAGTTTCAGTCTGTAAAAGCAGTAAAGAACATTACAACTGGTAGCAGACAATGTCAGTAGTATTAACTTGCCTAGCATTTTCCATTCTAACATTTCTTCTATCAAGGAATTGCTTTAGCCTAAAGGGAAAGCAATTAGCTGTATGCCAAAGCCCGGGCAATCCAGGCCGCATCTCCCATATCTAGCCTCATGTCCCACTTTCTTTCTGACTTCTAATTCTCTTTCCATTCCATCAGGATTGGGATCCCTGTTCTGAAGAAGCTAAGATATAAGTTAAGGCAAACACATCTATGGAGATCTGGCCATGTATGGTACAAAGTGGCTACTTGGGACTTGTGTCTCCAATTCCAACATACCTCTATATCTCTAGAAAGAGAGAGAAAAGAGGCCGAGCGTGGTGGCTCACGCCTGTAATCCCAGCACTTTGGGAGGCCGAGGCGGGCAGATCACGAGGTCAGGAGATCGAGGCCATCCTGGCTAACACGGTGAAACCCCGTCTCTACTAAAAATACAAAAAATTAGCCAGGCGAGGTGGCGGCCGCCTATAGTCCCAGCTACTCAGGAGGCTGAGGCAGGAGAATGGCGTGAATCCGGGAGGTGGAGCTTGCAGTGAGCCGAGACTGCGCCACTGCACTCCAGCCTGGGTGACAGAGCCAGACTCCGTCTCAGGGAAAAAAAAAAAAGAGAGAGAGAGAAAAGATTAAGCTAGGGCCACAACCATATCCTGATCCTGTCCCTGGACCAAAGGTGCTTAAACTCCAAACATAGAACCCGAAAGGATCTTTAAATGTAAATACTGTTCAATTACTTATTTGCTACTCATCCTGTTTCATATAAATATATTTACATTTCATATAAATACATCTAGTAGGTATATACCTACCAGAATTTCTAAAATAAAGCCTAAACATTCATGTCTAAGCAAAGGATTCCAAAGGGCTCAGATCTGGTATCCACTACATTGTTCTCTTTTTCTTTGGTTTACAGTGTAAATGTCAAAGGAGAGGGGAAATTACAAAAGCAAGTATGTCAGTAAACGGGCTTAAGTATGCAAGAACTGACATGCCTGAAAAATGAAATGAGCAATTCTTAAGGAATCTATTTCTGAGCTGGCTCCTCAGGTCAGCTTATAAATCTTTAAGAGCAAACAAGATGCAATTCAGACTTGAAAGCACACATAAGATTTGAACACGCAACTAAGAGGCATCCATCACAAACTGATGTCAAAAATTTTTTAAAAAGTCTATACCTCCTTTCTCTCAAAGCCAAACCCTTTTTAATCAAATATTTAGAAACATCAACACGCTCTCCTTTTTCATCTCTGCAGAAAATTTTCACAGGTAATGGCCATGTTGTGTTGTTTTCCTGCAGTGATTTAAGAGCAGAGTAAACATGAAACACCAAAATGAAATCTTCATATAAACAATGTACATTTCACAGGCAGTTCTTCTACATTTCTCTAAGCAAGAAATATTCCCAACTGAGTCAAGTTATTTTGATATCTAAACACATCAAAAAATAGCACTGGGCTGAGTGCGGTGGCTCACGCCTGTAATCCCAGCACTTTGAGAGGCGGAAGTGGGCGGATCACTTGAGGTCAGGAGTTTGAGACCAGCCTGACCAACATGGTGAAACCCTGTCTCTACTACAAATAGAAAAATTAGCCAGGCATGGTGGCACATGCCTGTAGTCCCAGCTACTTGGGAGGCTGAGGCAGGAGAAGCTCTTGAACCTGGGAGTCGGAGATTGTGGTGAGCCGAGATCGTGCCATTGCACTCCAGCCTGGGCCACAAGAGCAAAACTCCATCTCAAAAAAAGCAAACAGCATGGAAGAGACTGGAACAGAGAGTTATTTTGTGAAATGCATCAGGAAAACCTCAATGTCAAGGTGAAATTAAAGAAAAAAAATCAAACTAGAAACTTTTTTTTCCAGTCACAGAATGGGGAGTTGGGAAGTGAGGAATACAACATCAGTTAACAAGTTTCTTTATTCTTTTGCATTCTCTGTAAATCAGAGAATCTAAATATATTTTCCAAGGTGTGCCTGTTTTCTCCTACAAAAAGCAAAAGAACTACAAAACATATATTCTGCTTCATATGGAAAAAGGTATAAAACTGGAGAAGGCACATAAATAGTAATAAAGTGAATTATAAAATTCTACTCAATGTAACAAAACATTTAAATTAGAAAAAAGAAAGCAAAGAATATTTTTGAAGTGGTCTGAAAAGATATATGCCTCTTATACTTTGAAATAAAACCAACAAAATTTGTAACAAAATCCAAATAGTTGGCTGCTATTTTCTCTACAAGAAAGAAAATAAATGGAATTGATGGAAACATTAATGAGATCATCAGCACATATCTCTTGTAACTTGTTACCTCACTATCCACCTGTAAGATTATAGTTGCTACAGCTCCAGTCAGGTACAATGAAAGACAGTCACAAGCTGTTGCTGTCCACTTGTCACTCCCACCAGCTGGTCTACAACAGAAAACAATGGCAACTTGTTTTATAAAAATAGCATACAATATTCAAATATACAAAAAACACTATATTTAAACACATATACACTCACAGTTTGAACCAACTATCTGTAGTAAAAAAACAATTTAAACATGGATTCATATTATTTTTACATTTTTTTCTCTCATTTTCCTATCCTTTTTTCATCCCTCTATTTTACTGAGGGCCCATATTACATATTAACTTATTTATATGTATCTCTTCTGCAGCTACATTGAGGACCTGGAAAAAACAGGTATATTTTAAATACTTTTTAAGTCATTATATACACTTCATATATGTCAACTAGACTGTAAACTCCAAGAGAACAGGAATGATGATGTATTATGTGCATCATCATATTCCCTAATGACTAGTATAGTGCCTGTCACATAGAAGCCATTCCAGCAATATTTAATGGAAAGAAAAAAAGTCTCTTTGTAATGATGATTCCACTGCCCATCTTTGGAAGTTCTTTGGATTTAAAATCTAACTGGAATTGCTACCCATAAATAATAGAAATACCAGAAATTTAAATTACTGATTCAACAAAATTTTTTACATTATCTGATAGATGTGGTAATACAGTTTTAAATGACTAAAATTTAGCAGTACCATTGCCTAAGCTTTCAGCAAATACTGTCAGACAGTAATGCATAGTTTAAAAAAATGCTCAATAAATATCTGACAGATAAATGAAATGCAGAGTATCCAATTTCATCATCCATTTTAGTTTACAGAGTTGAAACTGAGTGACTGCAGAGGTGTCCAATCTTTTGGCTTCCCTGGGCCACACTGGAAGAACTGTTTTGGGCCACACATAAAATACACAAATGTAGCTGATGAGCTAAAAACAAAACAAAACAAAACAAAAAACTCAAAAAAATTTCACAATGTTTAAGAAAGTTTACAAATTTGTGTTGGGCTGCATTCAAAGCCATCCTGGGCTGCATGTGGCCTGTGGGCTGTGGGTTGGACAAGCTTGCCTTAGATGTGTCTAACCAGCAAATCTATCCCCAAGAATAAAGAATTAGTAACACAGAAGAGATTACAGATAACATAATGGAGGATCTATAGGCTCTCTAAATATGATTTCTAGTTCCAGAGTTTCATTGAGCTTGCCCATTAACTGAGTAAACAATTAATTCTGGTCAATTTTTTTAAGAGACAGGGCCTCATTATGTTGCCCAGGCTGGCCTTGAACTCATGGGCTCAACGGATCCTCCCATCTTGGTCTCCTGAGTAGCTGGGGCTAAAGGTGTATGCCACCACACTCAGCTTCGCCTGGTCAATCTTTTCACAGTAACATGGCTTATATGGGTGAACTAACCAAATCAACTGGGCACATAACTTGGCCAAACAGGATTTCGTAAATGTGCTATACTACTTATTGTAAAGCCCAGAGAGAGTTCTTATGTGCTAAGAAGCTTAAATTGTTAGGAACTCTTGGAACCAGTAATGGTTTATTTATTACGATGGTATATAAATAAATATAAGTCAATGTAACATCAAGGTTATCCATTGATTTATTATGGATATAAATATTAATTTAACATTTAAAAAATGTATGAATATAGAATTTCAGTTAGGGAAGATGAAAAAGTTCCTGAGATGAAATGGTGGTAAATGCTATATAACAATGTGATTTTTTTGTTTTATTTTATTTTTTTGAGACAGAGTCTCACTGTGTCGCCCAGGCTGGAGTGCAGTGGCGCAATCTTGGCTCACTGCAACTTCTGCCTCCTAGGTTCAAGCAATTCTCCCTACCTCAGCCTCCCAAGTAGCTGGGATGATAGGTGCCTGCCACCACACCTGGCTAATTTTTGTATTTTTAGTAGAGACTAAGTTTCACCATGTTGGCCAGGCTGGTCTTGAACTCCTGACCTCAAGCGATCTGCCTGCCTCAGCCTCCCAAAGTGCTGGATTTACAGGCGTGGGCCACCGCGTCCGGCCATGAATGTTCTTAATGTCATAGAACTGTGCACTTAAGAATGGTAAAAGGGTAAACTGAGTTTAATATCTATTTTATCAACCTAAGAACAATCTATTAAAAGGGATTTCTTAAAATGACAGTAAAACAGAGTGGTTAGAGTCCCGGTTCTGGGTTCAGACTGTGTTTATAATCCTAACTCAACAGTCAGCAGATATTTTATCCAGATAATAAAATACTTAACCTCTTAAATATTCAATTTCCTTACCTATAATTAGTATTTATATCTTTAAGGTTTGTTGTTAGGATTAAGTGAAATAGTGTCTTTAAGACAATTAATGCAGGTTCCAGAAGTTCTTAAAGGTTAGCTATTATTAGGCTTTTAAAATGATAATGGTATTCCATTCCAGTCCATAAGATACCATTTAAAGTATGTACACAAACACATTCTCTGTACTGTTAGGTACAATTAAGGGACTGATATAATTCTGTTCAATTATTCTGAATAAATATTTAATGTCAAAGTGAAAACTAAGATAGGATTTATATAGTATGTGAGCTGAGATTTCCATTCCAGGGCACTGAAAAGATTTACAGTGTCCCATTGTCACCATCAGTGATCACAGACAATAGGAAGAGGTGCCTGTAAGGTTAGAGAAATGGCTCATTAAGAGGAAGGTATCCTATCAGAACAAGGATCTTTAGGGAATAAAACAAATAAAAAAAAAGAAGCTATCCTATCATAATATCAATTTTTAGGCCGGGCGTGGTGACTCACACCATAATCCCAGCACCTTGGGAGGCCGAGGCAGGCAGATCACTTGAGGTCAGGAATTTGAGACCAGCCTGGCCAACATGGTGAAACCTTATGTCTACTAAAAATACAAAAATTAGCCGGGCATGGTAGCGCACACCTGTAACTCCAGCTACTCGGGAGACTGAGGTGGGAGAATCGCTTGCATCTGGGAGGCAGAGGTTGTGGTGAGCCAAGATGACACCACTGCACTCCAGCCTGGGCAACAGAGGGAGACTCTGTCTCAAATAAATAAATAAATAAATAAATAAATAAATAAATAAATAGATCAGGTTTCAAAACAGATAAATCAAACCAATGTTAGATTTATATAGATAACTTTGGGTAAGGTACTTAATTTCTCATCATGAAGTTTCTTCAATTGTAATATGAAGATAATAATAGTTCCATGTCGGTATTATTGTGAGAACTAAACTAACACACGTAAAGCACATCATACAATGCCTGTCCTAGTGGACAATAAATGTTAAGGTATATTGTATAGTGTATCTGGAGTTCTCTCATGAGATCCTTGCAGATGAGATACAAATAAGCTAGATAAACCAGTATGGTTTATTTCTTAAAAAAAAAAAATCACACACAGGTTCATTAAAGTTTTTATAATAATGCTGAAAGGGTCTTTCGGATCTTTTAGCTTTATTGGTAAACATATTTTTAATATTCCTATTTATAATCCATGTCTGAAAAGCCTACACATATATGTATACCTAAGTGTGTGTATGTGTATATGTCTTTTAGCCAAATAACATGCAATTGGCTTCAAGTCAGTGATCAAATTTGAGACAATCTAAAACAAGCTTATCCAACCTGCACGCGGCCCAGGACAGCTTTGAATGTAGCCCAACACAAATTCATAAACTTTCTTAAAACATTATGAGATTTTTTTGCAATTTTTTTTTAGCTCATCAGCTATTATTACTGTCAGTGTATTTTATGTGTGGCCCAAGACAATAATTCTTCTTCCAATGTGGCCCAGAGAAACCAAAAGATTGGACACCCTGGTCTAGAACTACAAGCTACCCCAAGTGATTTGGATAACTGTGGTAGCATATCAAAGCAATAGCAAACGATCTGCCAGTAGACTTAATGATAGAGCTGTTTCCTATATGTACAATTTTACCTAGTATTCTATGGTGAATAGCAGCTAGGATTTATTTAACAAAAGTTAACAACTCTTCTGAACCTCTGGGGGAAGGCCAGTTATTTTTGGCTTAGAGGCTAGATATCCAATTTTTGCCAATAAAAGAAACTCAAATTTTTATGTGAAATTTACTAGTTTTTTAAAGAGTTAATATGCCATGGTTCAAAAAACATTCTGCAGGCCAAGTGCATATTAGTTGGATTTAGCTCATAAACTGTAGACTACAACTCTGACAGAGGTATGCTTTCAAATCTACAGATAATACAACATTAGATGGGGCAGCCTAGACATGGAATAGCAAAATCAAATATCTGAGTTTCAAAACCAATTAGAAGAAAGTTGGCAGGAAAAACTGTAAAATTCTATATTTAGGTTAAAAAATCACTGTGTCAGGCTGGAGTGTAGTAGCACAATCATAGCTCAATGAAGGCTTGAACTCCTGGCCTCAAGTGATGTTCCTGCCTTAGTGTCCCAAAGTGCTGGGATTACAGGTGTGAGCCACCTCACCTGGCCCTTTCCCCTCCTTTCATCTGGATCTTTTCTTTCCTTTGCTCCACTGCCTGTCTTGCTCAAATTGAAGTCTATTCCCAGCAATTTCTTCTCAGTGTGGGGTTATGGGAAGGAATTTCAGTTTACTTTCAAGAGGTTATACGGCTAAAAACGCTCCAGTATTGCGGGAGTTTGGCACATTTACAGATCTCTTTCTCGCATTCAGATAAGAACCGCATCCTGCCTTATCCCTTAGTTTTGGCTGCTATTCTCAGATTGGCCTGCAGGCACCAGTGAAATACCGTTGCCAATTCCTATTCTCAAAGCTGTTGGAATCCTAGTCTGCCTTCCCTCCAAATCCTCCCACACAAGTGTTGATACTGTAAAGGTCCTGGTTCATGGTGTACCCCACCTGCTAATATTTGAGGGCTCACAGAAGTAACCTGTCATCTGATTTTGTTGTAGATATTGACTGTGTAGTCTTTAGTTTTACTATCCAAGTTACTGTTTTTATAGTGGGATTCCAGTAGACTAAAACTGTTCTGTCATTTTCCCAGAATCCTCTACAAATTCACTCTTTTTGGTAATTTACATATTTTTAGCTTTCTATGCAATTCTAAACTTACACAATTTATTTCTGTGTTTGTTGTTCCTCAAAGTAAAATTTTTAATATTCAACAGTTTGAATTCTATCTAGGCACTTTCATACTCACCTATCTCTATTTCTCAATGCCACTAAATTTACGTGCTCCAAACTTTTCTCCTTCCCTCTTAAAGTCCAAAATTAACTAGATTTTAGGAAAATTTCAGAATATCTTAGCAAAATTAAAACTGACGAGAACCCATTTAAAAATAATATTTAAAATAATGAGAAAATTACTCAGCTAAAAACTACCTTATGTCAACCAGAGAACATTCCAAAGAGAGTCTTCCCATTGTCTTTAGATTTTCTTGAAGTTTTCTTAAACAGTCAACATTCACTACTAGTTCAACACCCACATCATACAGCAAGACCTAAGAAAATAATAACTTTAAGTCTACAGACAAACAACACTTTGAAATATTTTTTTGGCAAACTGAAAAACTCAATGAAAACTGTTTTAACTCCAGGGAAAAAAAATACAAAATGCATTCACCTTCACAATTATACTTTTAATTCTGTAATTTACCTCTACCAATGTGTCTGTAACCATTCTGATGATCTGGCCTCTTCGCCACTGATTTTTATCTTGGATCTTAACAGCACAGTGCATATCATTTTCCCATTTAACAGGTTCCCATTTTGAGTTTTGATAAGCAGCTATCATCTTTTCTTCTAAACTATAGAGATAAAAAATATTTAACTTTCCAAACCTTTTCTTATATAATTCTCTGGCTACATGTTTTCTACAATCCCTGCTTGCTCATTCCGCTCCAGCCAAGCTGGACACCTTGTTCTTCCTTAAATGTACAAGTGTATTTCTTCCTCAGGTTTTTGAACTAGCTCTTCCTTCTGCTTGAGATAAACTTCCCTCAGACCCTCATGTGGCTTACCTCCCTCCTTCCTTCTTTGGGGCCTGTTTCAAAAGTCACTGTCTCTGAGGTCTTCTTTGACCATCCTAAAAGTGCCTTCCTCCCCAAATGCTTTATTTTTTTCTATTTCCCTTATCACCATCTGCCACACTAAAAATTTTATATGTTCACTCTCTCTCCCTCTACTAGAGTTTAAGCCACATGATAACAAAGATTTGTCTATGTTTTATACCAGGGTATCCCTAACACTTATAATACTGGTTATCATATAGTAGGTGCTCAATAGGTATTTGTAGAATGAATAAATTCTAATACAGCGAAAACAGCCAACAGATATCCTATTTTCATACTTCTAACTAGCTGAGACTACTTAGTTAAAATAATTTCGCTTGTAAAATCTACATTTATGACTTCTAGATCTTTGAAACAGAATAAAGGATAAAATCATATGCAATATTTTCCTTATATATTATTTTATATATATATATATATTATACCTATTAAGTAAGTTTTCAGTTAACAACCACTGAACATAAATCTTCTCAGGAGATATTACATTACAGATATGCACAGGCAATTCTTTATTATAAAGTGACTGAAAATTCTCATTAGGTAGAGATTTTGCAGACACAGGATTTAAGTTGTGTACTTCATTTGAAATAATTTCTTCTGGAGAAGGATCCCAAACTTCAATATGCATTTGAGAATTATCTTTGAGGATGTATCTGAAAAACAACAAAAGTTAATGAAAAGAACTGTATGCAAAATATTTGTTTGCATTTGCTCAGGTCTGTATCTCGACTGTGATGATGCTTGTATGACTATTTTTGTCAAAATTCATTTAACTGTGGACCTAAAACAGGTGACTTTTTACTGTATATAAGTTATACTTCAATAACCCTCACTTTAAAAAGAAGGGAGAAGATTCAATCCCAAATTTTTTTTTTTTTTGAAATGGAGTCTAGCTCTGTCACCCAGGCTGAAGTGCAGTGACGTGATCTTGGCTCACTGCAGCTTCCGCCTCCCAGGTTCAAGCAATTCTCCTGCCTCAGCCTCCCAAGTTGCTGGGATTATAGGCACCCGCCACCATGTCCCGCTAATTTTTTGTATTTTTAGTAGAGACGGGGTTTCACCTTATTGGCCAGGATGGTCTCAAACTCCTGACCTCATGATCCGCCTGCCTCAGCCTCCCAAAGTGCTGGGATTACAGGCGTGAGCCACTGTGCCCGGCCCAGTTCAACATTAATTTGAATGTTTATTCTCATTTCTTTTCCGCTCTCATTTGAGACCTATAGTGGAAAAGCTCCTGATTCTAGCTCCTCCAGCATGAGAGTGAGCAGGAAAGCATGTCCACAGATCATTAATACTAGTATGAGTCACTGCAGGCCTCTATGGGGCGTCACTACTTCTTTGGCTTATGCTGACAGGCATCACATGTGGGTGCTATCTGAATACTGGCTTTCTTTTTTCTTTCTTTTTTTTTTTTTTTTTTTTTAAGACAGAGTCTTGCTCTGTCAGACAGGCTGGAGTGCAGTGGCACAATCTCAGCTCACTGCAACCTCCGCCTCCTGGGTTCAAGTGATTCTTCTGCCTCAGCCTCCCGAGTAGCTGGGACTATAGGCGCGCACGCCACCACACCCAGCTAATTTTTTTATTTTTAGTAGAGATGGGGTTACAACATATTGGACAGGCTGGTCTCAAACTCCTCTCAAGTGATCTGCCCATCTCAGCCTCCTCCAGGGCCACTCCCACTGCACAAGTCCCTATTGTGGAAGAATTCTTTGTCTTGACCTCAAAACCCTGCCACCTGTCCTTGCCACCACTCTACTCTTCTGCTTCTGGGGTCACCCTAACCACTAGCCTGTCCTGGGTGAGTATTAGCACAATGGCTCAAGCCTGGTTATCATTCAAAGTATCTACTTGAATCCAGGAAAATTAACATTTCTACAAATGGAAATGTAAGCTACTCTACCACTACGCTTATTCTCCATCCTGCCATTTCTCTTCCCAATTCCTTTCTCAATTAGGCACAAGGGGCTTCCTAAGCAGAAATAAGACGGCAGTCTCCTTTCCTTAGAAGCACTCTCAAGGAGCCTTTCTCTTGGTTTCTGGGTTCCTTAGTAATGGAGGGAAAAGTCACTCTAGTCCTCATTAATGACTCCAGTTATTTTCTATTTTTTCTGATCCAGGACAGGGAAAATTCCCAGGTCTACAGTCTAAGCTCATCTCCAATGGAGAATGATATGCCACTTTCCGTTCTTGCGATTACAATGTTACATAAGAACATGAACTAACAATGAAAGCTTACATATCTACTTACCCTATTTCATAAGATGCTAGGCCCTCTTTAACTAGCTGGTCATTAATACTAGTAGTAGTCATTTCAGGAGCACCAAGAGAATCGAAAAGCTCAACTAAGAGCACATTATCTTCCAGAATTTCTGTAAAACCATTAAGAAAGTTTGGGGAAAGAAATATGTCACAAAATATACTAAATGAGGCAATTTTTTTTTTTTTTTTTGGAGACAGAGTCTCACTCTGTCGCCCAGGCTGGAGTGCAGTGGCGCGATCTCAGCTCACTGCAACCTCTGCCTCCTGGGTTCAAGTGATTCTCCTGCCTGAGCCCCCCGAGTAGCTGGGACTACAGACACTGTCGCGCCACCAGGTCCAGCTAATTTTTTTTGTATTTTTAGTAGAGACGGGGTTTCACCATGTTGGCCAGGCTGGTCTTGAACTCCTGACCTCAAATGATCTGCCCACCTTGGCCTTCCAAAGTGCTGGGATTACAGGCCTGAGCCACCGCACCCAGCCTAAATGAGGCAATTTTTTTAAAAATTGGAAACTTAATTTCTTTCATTTGCACACATGACATTTCTTGTAGAATAATGTCATAGTCGCTAGGAGTTAGAGTAGCATTTTGCAGATACAAATGGTCAGTGTTATCTGTAACATATACAAATTAGTGAACATTTTATTTTAGGTTACTGTGTGCCATTATATAAAGAAATCAGTTCAAAGCTTTTAGATTCAGGAAGTATATTCATTGAAGAAGTGTTCTGTTGTATTCTTAATTGTTTTATGGAACTCAACCAAGTTCCAGGAGGACCAAGGTGAATGAAAGTTAACTCAGGCCAGTGATCATCTGCAAAGGTTTAAGCTTTTATAAAAATGGCACAAAGTTTAAAACAACAAAAACTCAATCTAGAACCCTCAATTAACTAGAACTTTTTTCTGTCTCCATGTTTTTTAGGACAAACCATCTAACTTTTAATTCTGTTTATCAGATCTATTTCTTAAACTAGACTGGGAGTTAACTGAGTGTAAGGCTTGTGTCTCATCTGTCTATTTACTTATTTATGGTACACTGCACAGGGAAATTGGTCAATAAGTATCTGAAATATGGTAGACAAATTTCTTTAGAAAACATCTCTAAAAAATGCACTGAGATCTGTATATGCCTACACCTTTCCAGCTGGTAGCTGCTAGTCAGAATGATTCTAAATAAAAAGATAACCATTACCAACAGCAACATTCTATATTAACCAAGTTATAAGAGTTATAACAGTATACATTTAAAAGCTTTTTAAAAATTTTTTTCCATTAAGTTATAGGGGTACAGGTGGTATTTGGTTAAACGAGTAAGTTCTTTAGCGGTGACTTGTGAGATTTTAGTGCACCCATCACCCAAACAGTATACACTGTACCGTATTTGTAGTCTTTTATCCTTCGCCCCCCTCCTACTTTACCCCCAAGTTCCCAAAGTCCATTCCTTTGCGTCCTCATGGCTTAGCTCCCACATATCAGTGAGAACATACAATGATTGGTTTTCCATTCCTGAGTTATTTCACTCAGAATAATAGTCTCCATTCTCATCCAAGTCACTGCAAATGCTGTTAATTCATTCCTTTTATGGCTGTATAGTAGTCCATCATTCATATTCACACACACACATATATATGTATAAATCACAGTTTCTTTATCCACTCATTGATTGATGGGCATTTGGGTTGGTTCCACGATTTTGCAATTGTGAATTGTGCTGCTATAAACATGCGTGTGCAAGTGTCTTCTTCGAATAATGACTTCTTTTCCTCTGGGTAGATATCTAGCAGTGGGAAGGCTGGATCAAATGGTAGTTCTACTTTTAGTTCTTTAAGGAATCTCCACACTGTTTTCCATAGTAACTGTACTAGTTTACAATCCTGCCAGCAGTGTAGAAGTGTTGCCTGTTCACCCTACGCATGCATCTACTGTTTTTTGATTTTTTGATTATGGCCATTTTTGCAGGAGTGAGGAGGTGGCATCGCATTGTAGTTTTGATTTGCATTTCCCTGGTCATTAGTGATGTTGAGCATTTTTTCATACCTTTGTTGGCCGTTTGTGTATCTTTTTTTGAGAATTGTCTATCCATGTCCTTAGCCCACTTTTTGATATTTTTTTTCTTACTGATTTGTTTGAGGTCATTGTAGATTCTGGATATTAGTCCTTTGTCAGTTGTACAGATTGTGAAGATTTTCTCCCACTCTGTGGGTTGTCTGTTTACTCTGCTGACTGTTCCTTTTGCCGTGCAAAAGCTCTTTAGTTCAATTAGGTCCCAGCTATTTATGTTTGTTTTTACTGCATTTGCTTTTGGGTTCTTGGTCATGAAATCCTTGCCTAAGCCAATGTCTAGAAAGGTTTTTCCAATGGTATCTTCTAGAATTTTTATAGTTTACTCTCTTAGATTTCAGTCTTTAATCAGTCTTGAGTTGATTTTTGTATAAGGTAAGAGATGAGGATCCAATTTCATTCTCTTACATGTGGCTAGCCAATTATCCCAGCACCATTTGTTGAAAAGGGTGTCCTTTCCCCACTTTATGTTTTTGTTTGCCTTGTCAAAGATCGGTGGCTGTAAGTATTTGGGTTTATTTCTGGGTTCTCTATTCTGTTTCATTGGTCTATGTGCCTATTTTTGTACCAGTACCACACTGTTTTGGTGACTATGGCCTTATAGTATAGTTTGAAATCAGGTATTGTAATGCCTCCAAATTTGTTCTTTTTGCTTAGTCTTGCTTTGGCTATGTGGGTTCTTTTTTGGTTCTATATGAATTTTAGAATTTTTTTTCTAATTCTCTGAAGAATGATGGTGTTATTTTGATGGGGATTGCACTGAATATGTAGATTGCTTTTGGCAGTATGGTCATTTTCACAATATTCATTCTATCCATCAATATGGGTACCACTGCAATATGGTAGAATCAGATGGATTCTACCCATCCAATATTGATTCTACACATCCATGGGATGTGTTTCCATTTGTTCATGTCCTCTATGATTTCTTTCAGCAGTGTTTTGTAGTTTTCCTTCTAGAGGTATTTTGACTTCTTGGTTAGTTATATTCCTAAGTATTTTATTTTTTTGCAGCTGTTGTAAAATGGGTTGAGTTCTTGATTTGATTCTCCGCTTGGTCGCCGTTGGTGTACAGAAGAGCTACTGATTTGTGTACATTAATCTTGTATCCGGAAACTTCACTGAATTATTTTATCAGTTCTAGGAGCTTTCTGGAGGAGTCCTTAGGGTTTTCAAGTTAAACAATCATTATCATCAGCAAACAGTGACAGTTTAACTTTTTCTTTACTGATTTGGATGCCCTTTCTTTCTTTCTCTTGTCTGATTGCTCTGGCTAGGACTTCCACTACTATGTTGAAGAGGAGTGGTAAGAGTGGGCATCCTTGTCTTGTTCCACTTCTCAGAGGGAATGCTTTCAACTTTTCCCCATTCAGAATTATGTTGGCTGTGGGTTTGTCATAGATGGCTTTTATTACATTAAGGTATGTCCCTTGTATGCCAAATTCCTGGGAGTTTTAAGCATAAGGGGATGCTGGATTTTGTTGAATGCTTTTCTGCATCTATTGAGATCATGTGATTTTTAATTCTGTTTATGTGGTGTATCACATTTATTGACTTGCATATATTACATCCCTGCATCCCTGGTATGAAACTCACTTGATCATGGATTACTTTTTTGATATGTTGTTGGATTCGGTGAGCTAGTATTTTGTTAAGGATTTTAACATCTATGTTCATGAAGGATATCAGTCTATAGTTTTCTTTTTTGGTTGTGTCCTTCCCTGGCTTTGGTATTAGGGTGATGCTGGCTTCATAGAATGAATTAGGGAGGGTTCCTTCTTTCTCTATCTTGTGGAATAGTGTCAAAAGGATTAGTACCAATTCTTCCATTGTCTGGCAGAATTCTGCTGTGAATCTGTCTGGTCTTTTTTGTTGTTGGTAATTTTTAAATTACCATTTCAATTTTGCTGCTTGTTATTGGTCTGTTCAGGATATCTAATTCTTCCTGATTTAAGCTAGGAGGGTTGTATTTTTCCAGAATTTAACCATCTCTTCTAGGTTTTCTAGTTTATGTGTGTAAAAGTGTTCATAGTAGCCTTGAATGATCTTTTGTATTTCAGTGGTGTCAGCTGTAATATCTCCTGTTTCATTTCTTAGTGAGATTATTTGGATTTTCTCTCATTTTCTTGGTTAATCGTGCTAATGGCCTATCAATTTTATTTACCTTTTCAAAGAACCAGCTTCTTATCTTTTGTATTTTTTGTTTGTTTCAATTTCATTTAGTTCTGCTCTGATATTGGTTATTTCACCAGGTTTGGGTTTGGCTTGTTCTTGTTTCTCTAGTCTTTGAGATGTGACCTTAGAGTGTCAGTTTATGCTCTTTCAGTCTTTTTGATGTAGGCATGTAGGGCTAGGAACTTTTCTTAGAACCCACCTTTGCTGTATGCCAGAGGTTTTGATAGGTTGTGTCATTATGTCGTTCAGTTTGAAGAAATTTTTAATTTCCATCTTGATTTTTTGACCCAATGCTCATTCAGGAGCAGGTTAATTTCCATGTATTTGCATGGTTTTGAAGGTTCCTTTTGAAATTGATTTCCAGTTTTATTTCATTGTGGTCTGAGAGAGTGCTTGATATAATTTCAATTTTCTTAAATTTATTGAGGTCATATGGTCTTAGAAATTTCCATACGCTGTTGAATAGAATAGGTATTCTACAGTTGTTGGATGAAATGTTCTGTAAATATCTGTTAAGTCCATTTGTTCCAAGGTATAGTTTAAATCCAGTTTCTTTGTTGACTGTCTTGATGACCTGTCTAGTAATGTCAGTGGAATACTGAAGTCCCCTACTATTATTGTGTTGCTGTCTATCTTATTTCTTAGGTCTATTAGTAATTGTTTTATAAATTTGGGAGCTCTAGTGTTAGGTGCCCATATGTTTAAGACTGTGATATTTTCCTGTTGGACAAGGCTGTTTACCATTATATAATGTTCCTCTCTATCTCTTTTAACTGCTGTTGCTTTAAGTTTTGTCTGATATAAGAATAACTACCCTTGCTCGTTTTTGGTGTCCATCTGCATGAAATGCCTTTTTCCACCCCTTTAGTTCAAGTTTATGTGAGTCCTTATGTGTTATGTGAGTCTCCTGAAGGCAGGAGATGGTTGGTTGGTGAGTTCTTACCCATTCTGTGGTTCCGTATCTTTTAAGTGAGCATTTAGGCAACTTACATTCAATGTTAATATTGAAATGTGAGGTACCATTGCATTCATGGTGCTCTTTGTTGCCTGTGTACTTTGGTTTTCTTGTTCTTTGTTTTTGCTTTTTAACTTGTATTTTTGTTTTACAGGTCTGGTGTGATTTATGCTCTGAAGAGATTCTGTTTTGATGTGTTTCCAGGATTTGTTTCAAGATTTAGAACTCCAAAATTTTAGTAGTTCTTGTAGTGGTGGCTTGGTAATGGCGAATTCTCTCAGCCTTTGTTTGTCTGAAAAAGACTGTATCTTTCCTTCATATATGATGCTTAGTTTCACTGGATAGAAAATTCTTCGTTGATAAGTTGTTTTGTTTGAGGAGGCTGAAGATAGGGCCCCAATCCCTTCCAGCTTGTAGGGTTTCTGCTGATAAATCTGCTGGTAATCTGATAGGTTTTCCTTTATAGGTTACCTGGTGCTTCTGTCTCACAGCTCTTAAGATCCTTTCCTTTGTCTTAACTTTGATAACCTGATGACAATGTGTCTGGGCAAAGATCTTTTTGCGATGAATTTCCCAGGTCTTCTTTGTGCTTCCTGTATTTGGATATCTAGGTCTCTAGCAAGGCCTGGGGAGTTTTCCTTGATTATTCCCCCAAATACATTTTCCAAGCTTTGTGCTTCTTGTATTTGGATGTCTAGGTCTCTAGCAAGGCTGGGGAAGTTTTCCTCAATTATTTCCCCAAATATGTTTTCCTGAGGAAGAAGAGAAGTCTATGGTTTGGTCATTTAACATAATCCCAGACTTCTTGGAGGCTTTGTTCATATTTTCTTTTTTCCTTGTCTTTGTTGGATTAGGTTAATGTGAAGACCTTGTTTTCGAGTTCTGAATTTCTTTCTTCTACTTGTTCAATTCCATTGCTGAGACTTTCCAGAACACTTCGCATTTCTAAAAGTGTATCCAAAGTTTCCTGAATTTTTGATTGTTTTAAGCTATTTCCTTGAATGTTTCTCCCTTCACTTCTTATATTGTTTTTTGGATTTCCTCGCATTGGGCTTCGCCTTTCTCTCCTGATTAGCTTAATAAATAATCTTCTCAATTATTTTTCAGGTAAATCAGAGACTACTTTTTGGTTTGGATCCACTGCTGGTGAACTAGTGTGATTTTGGGGGGGTGTTGAAGAGCCTTGTTCTGTCATATTACCAGGGTTGGTTTTCTGGTTCTCATTTGGATAAGGTCTGTCAGAGGGAAGGTCTAGGGCTGAAGACTGTCGTTCAGATTTTTTTGTCTCATGGGGTGTTCCCCTGATGTAGTACTCTTCCCCTTTTCCTATGGATGTGGCTTCCTGTGAGCTGAACTACAGTGATTGTTGTCTCTTTCTGGGTCTAGCCACCCAGAGAGTCTACCTGGTTCCGCGCTGGTACTGGCGGTTGTCTGCAGAGAGTCCTGTGATGTGAACCACCTATGGGGTCTCTCAGCGGTGGACAGCAGTGCCTGTTCTCGTTGAGGTGGTGATGGGGTGAAATGGGCTCTGTGAAGGTTCTTAGCTTTGGTGGTTTAATGCTCTATTTTTGTGCCAGTTGGCCTCCTGCCAGAGGTGGCAATTTCCAGAGAGCATCAGCTGCGGTAGTACAGGGAGGAACCGGTGACGGGCGGGGCCGTAGAACTCACAAGATAATATGCCCTTTCTCTTCAGCTACCAGGGTGGGTAGGGAAGGACCATCAGGTGGGGGCAGGGTTAGGTGTGTTTAAGCTCAAGACTCTCCTTGGGTGGGTCTTGCTGAGGCTGCTGTGGGGGATGGGGGTGAGATTCCCAGATCACTGGAATTGTGTGCCTAGGAGAATTACGGCTGCCTCTGCTGAGTCATGCAGGTTGTCAGGGAAGTGGGGGAACGATGGCAGTCACAGGCCTCACCCAGCGCCCACGCAAACCAAAGGGCCAGTCTCATTCCCACTGTGTTCCCCCCATCAGCCCCAAGTCTGTGTCCAGGTGGAGAGCAATATGGGTTTGAAAACCTGCCCCAGGCTATCTGCCTCCAAGCTGGGAAAGAAAAGGGCTTGGTTCTTCCCCTCCCTGTGGAGTCTGCACACCAGATCTGTACCCTCCCCCGAGTTCTGGCCAGGAGGCTTCTCACCCTGTTCAAATTGTTACCAAGTTCAGCTAGAGATTTCCTTCTCCCTGTGGAGTTTTACCCCCTGCTCCTCTCCCATTGAATCCCTGTGGCACCAGGCAGGAATGGGCTGCTTGGGGACCCAGTGAGCTCCCAGGGCCTTTCTGCTGCTTCCTCTACCCCTATATTTCACTCAGCTCTCTAAATTGACTCAGCTCCAGGTAAAGTTGGAGACTTCTCCAACAAACAGACCTTCAGCTTCTCCAGTGGAAGTGTGTTTTCAGGAGAGGAGGGTCTCCCTTTCCCACTTCTGCAGTTGGGGTACTCAGTTTTGGGGGCTCTCCCGGGTCCTCCAGGAGCAGTCCGCTTCCTGCAGAGGGTTTGTTGCTTTTTTGTTAATTTGAGACGAAGTCTCGCTCTCTCACCCAGGCTGGAGTGCAGTGGCACAATCTCGGCTCACTGCAACTTCTGCCTCCGAGGTTCAAGTGATTCTCCTGCCTCAGCCTCCAAGTAGCTGGGAGTAACAGGTGCGTGCCACCATACCTGGCTAATATATATATATATTTTTATTTTTAGTAGAGATGGGGTTTCACCATGTTGACCAGGCTGGTCTCAAACTCCTGACCTCAGGTGATCCACCCACCTCTGACCTCCCAAAATACTGGGATTACAGGCATAAGCCACCACACCTGGCCTAAAAAGCTTTTTTACCAGGAGTTGAAAAAAAAAAAAATTCCTGGCTACTTTTCAATGTTCCAGATAAATTATCTAGACACAAAAGGCTAAGCAACACTGAGCCTCAATAAACTTTGATCTCCCCTGCTTTTCCATCTCCTGTTAACTTTAGTTCTTTGGTTTTATACTTCTTATGCAAAAAGTTTTTATTCCAATAGGGTCAACTTTCTCTGTGTTCTGTACCTTTATCATCTTCCCTGCTCTCCTCTTAATCATATATAAATGTTCCTTGCTTTCTAAGGTAACACAGCATGTATTAATGGCAGGTTCCTGTTCTCAGCTGTGGTAGTTCACTTTATTATAAAGGTCTTGAACTCACAATTTTACTGCTGTGCAGGTGAATGGGAAAAGACAGTTTTGGTTTGGCAAGGCCTTCTGGCACTCTTTAAATAAAATAATCTAGGTTAATAACTATGCCACAGCTAGTGTTTGGATGTCACTGGTATTAAATAATTATGTGAAAAAGAAAGAAGAGGAATCAAGAAAGAAACCCAAGAAATCTTGATTGACTGTCCATGGGAAATTATTCTAGGAGGGGGCAAAAACCCCACGAAACATGATTCCTAAAGGAAGGCTGGAAAACAGTTATACAGGTTAAAGTTGGCTCAAAATCAGTGGAGACTGTTCAAGGACCAAGAGGTCTTTAATTCATTTGTTCATTTCAGAGAAGCTAAATAGAAAACTTCTATAGCCTAAGGATACAGTCTGTATAATCACATTCCTCTTAAATGACACTATTTCTTTAGAACAATTTCTTGTTCTGAAGTAAATAAATTATCAGAGATATACTATCATTTCTAGGTTATGACTTTGAGCAATTCATTTCTAGGCTCCAGTTTCCTCACATTGAATAGTCCAATAGTCTTACGATAAAGGAAAGACATGGATACAGTAAAAACTACCCCTGAAAGTCCCATACATCTATGCTAAGAAAACATGGTCTCATGTATCCTGCACTACTATTCATTAAGCCCAGCCCAGCCCAGCCAGTGTGTGTTACAACTTTGGAACTTATCAAAATATCAGATGAAAAACAGATTCCTGGTCAGGCACAGTGGCTCACACTTGTAATCCCAGCACTTTGGGAGGCCAAGGAGGGAGGATAGCTTGAGCCCAAGAGTTCGAGACTGGCCTGAGCAACAAAGTAAGATCCCATCTCTACAAAAAAAATTTAAAAATTAGCTGGCCATGGTGGCATATGCCTGTGGTCCCAGCTACATGGGAGGCTAAGGCAGGAAGATCACTTGAGCCCTGGAGGTTGAGGCTGCAGTGAGCCATTGTTCACACCACTGTACTCCAGCTCGGGTGACAGAATGAAACCCTGTCTCAAAAAACAAAAAAACCAAACCAGATTCCCAATCCCCGTATCTAAAACCCTTAGGGCCAGGCATGTTTCAGAATTCAAAATTCTTCTAATTGAGAAAAGCTACTCAGCACCTATCCTGCATATGTATCTAATACCCCCAGCAGAGTCTGGGGCAGCAGCCCACAAACATTATCTTGAAGTAAAATATGAATATTCACTATAAACGAGATAAAGACTATATACAGCCTCATGCCAATTCAGAACCAATTTTGCTGCTGAACTTTTGATTTTCAGAACTTGTTATGTTACAAAATTGTGGGCTAGTGGTCAAGACTCTATTTTGGGCCCAATTGCTCCAAAAAAGGAGTAACTTTTTTCAAATTATGCTGAGAAGCCACAGTTGAATTCACTTAAGCCAGTGAGACAAAAAAACAGCAAGGAAAAGCTGTTTACCAATCATGTCCCACCTCCCCTCACTTTCCTGGAAATTAAACATTAGCATCCACTATGTTAAGGACAAGGACAGAGCCCTAGCAAAAATGCAAACAAATAAAAGAAGCTAATTCCTGGCTTTGGGGCTTTCAAGGGGCCATGTCAAGGGTGCTTGATCTTTTATGGTGATTTCTGTCCTGATGACTTTAGAGTCCATAAAAGATATAATTCCATTGTACCTAATTCTCAACAAATCTTATCTCTCACCACTACTACTGATGGCACACTGAATTTAGTCTAAAATTTGACAAATGTTATTCATATTATTATTTAAAATTATATGTGATTACATAACAAGTAAAAATGGAACTTACTGATAACTGAACATGTCATAAATTTATCTTGAGCCTTTTCTTCAAATTTTTCTTTAGCTTCTTTGGACCACTGCATTGTCCTTTTATATGGTTCAATATAGGCCAACTTACATTTAATTGCCTGTGTCAGACAAAATTCCACCATTAAGAAAAAAATTTAATTTCTACCTACTTTAGAATTCAAGTTTTATGTAAGTGTGTACAAAACTAATCTTCATGTTTGAATTTAATACATATTAGAAATAATCAAATAATGTGTGAAGGTGTCTGTAAAAGTACTTTATAAACACAAATCATTGAAATCAGCAGAGTATTTGGCTGAATGAACCATTGTACATTCACATACCGGAATAACAAGCATTCATTACAGACACTTATGATACATTAATTACTTGTAAAAAGCAGGTTACAGGACGATTTATAGTCTGATTCTATAACTGCTGAAAGCACAGATGTATCTGGAAGTACAGATATCAAAAATATTGAACAATGATTCTGAGTGATTCTCCCTTTTGCTCATTTGTTTTTTTTTTTTTTTTTTGAGACCGAGTCTTGCCCTGTCACCCAGGCTAGAGTGCAATGGCATGATCTCGGTTCACCGCAACCTCCACCTCCCAGGTTCACGCAATTCTCCTGCTTCAGCCTCCTGAGTAACTGGGATTACAGGCACACACCACCACGCCCAGCTTATTTTTTGTATCTTTTTAGTAAAGATGGAGTTTCATCATGTTAACCAGGCTGGTCTCGAACTCCTGACCTCATGATCCCCCCGCCTCGGCCTCCCAAAGTTCTGGGATTACATGCATGAGCCACTGCGCCCAGCCTGCTCATTTGTATTTTAAAATTTTTTTCTATAATACTACACATTTCCTAAAATGAAAAACACGGCTTAAAAACAACTCAAACAGTATATAAATTAGAAAACAAGGCTCCTTCTTACCCTTCTTTCAGAATACTACTCCTCCCCAGAGATAACAAGGTTCAGTTTTTTACATATTCTCCCAGGCTTCTCTATTGTACACACATATATACTTAAGTATAAATATGATCACAGTAGAAGTACTTTTGAGATAAGCATTTTTAACTTGATATATCATGAACGTGACTCTTACCACAATATATGATCTCAAAATGATATATTAAAAGCTGCCAACAAGTACTTAAGACATAAATATACCTGATTAATGTTTAATATGCTTATTTGCCATGATATACATATTATTTCTTCAATAGTAACCACAGCAGCATTTATCTATAGTCCCTGTATCAGAAACTAGACAAAAAGGGAGGCTAATATTTCTATGGTGACAATAGCTTCTAAAAATACTTCCATATTTGTGCTGATATTCTAGCCCTAGAATTCATAATAAATAGATTACCTTCTCTGGGGCATTCAGAAACTCATCCTTTATTTTACGCACGTCTTTGATTGTTATTTTTGCAGTATTACCAAAGTCCACATATCTAACTTCAACTTCCTGATGTCCAGGCAATCCTTGAAAAATTATGAAATTAGAAATTACAAACTTGGAAACAGAATTATCTAGAAAAATTTAGACTGGCTTATAGCCAAATAGATTAGAATACTTTTAGCTTCAATATACAAACTCTTTTATATTTATATTTTATATACATACTTTTTATATTTTATATATATACTTTTTAAAATGTAAAAAATATTTCAAATATGTGAACCCCGAAATCATCCATAGTGCAGACTTATAAGAATAAAAAACTAGTATGCTTTAAATATTCAAAGGATAGCCAAAATCAGGATAACAAAATTATATGGCAGGTGGTATGACTTAAAAGTTAAGAATTAGGCTGTGAGTCAGACTGACCAGTTTAGAACACTAGCTCCATCACTAAAATTCTATGTGACCTAAAGCAAGCTAATTAATATCTCTAAGATATTATCCTGAGCAAGTTACTTTTTCTCTCTAAGCCTCATTACTTCATCTGTAAAACGGATACACCAATATAATCTAACTTCATGAGATGTTTTTGGAGGATTCGCCTATTTAAAAAGCACAAGGTAGAAAGTAAGCACTTAATACATGTTTATTGTGAGTCAACATAGATGATCAAACAAGGCAAAAGATTCAACAAACTAAAGATTCATTCATATAACAGTATCTGTGAAATTTTGAAAAAATATTGTACTTGGGGTATGTTGCAAAAAAACAAGTAGAGAGAGACCTCTGTGTCAGTCTATTCTCTATACTTTAAAGAAATCTCTGGAAGTTTCAAACACAGAGAAGTTTTTAAAAAAGACGTATCACACACTAACCTTTTTGAAAACACTCAAAATACATAGTTTTCAAACTTAAAGACTAATACAATATCTATCATTTCAATATGCAAGAAAGTCCAGTATTCTCTGCTCCTTGGCAGAAGTAGAAGCAAGTGGCACAGCACTAGCACTCACTCAAGATGACACTCCAAACATAGGCCCTACGGTAGGAGATATCCATGATAATTGAGAAGATATGTGTTATTATAAAGCCAAAAGACGGGGGAAGCTCTCCCAACTTCCACTGGAAACCCCTTGCTAGAAGGATGTTCTCAATTCTGCCAATGCCATTAGATTCTTACTCTTCCTAAAGTCTCTGAATGAAAATGTAGTTTTAAACAAATAGACGGATATGGAAAGTAACTTAAAGAATGTTATTGTTTTATCTTAAGTATCACATGAGAACAGAGTCAGACATGGAAGGTCTCAAATTTCCCCATTTATGTTCTCTGGAGAAACTATGGGAAGATGGCTCCACACGAAAAAGGGAATTAAACTCAAGAGGTAAACATGGCATCCATAAAACAAGGGATCCAATACTGGAGGACAATGAAGTGTATAGCCAACTGAAATACATTTCCAGAATAAAAAATGTGTAGTAAGCCTAGAGGGTAAGCAGCCCAATTGGAGACGATAAAGGATGTTTTTGGCCACATGTGATGGCTCACACCTGTAATCTCAGTGCTTTGGGAGGCAGAGGCAAGAGGATCACTTGAGCCCAGGAGTTTGACCCCAGCTCTACAAAAAAAAATATATAAATTAGCCAGGCGTGGTGGCAAGTGCCTATAGCCCCGGCTAAACTTGGGGCTGAGGTGGGAGGATTGCTTGAGCCCAGGAAGCAGAGGTTGCAGTGAGCCATGATCATGTTCCACTGCACTCCAGCCTGGATAACAGAGTAAGACCGTCTCAAAAAGGATGTTTTCATGCTTTAAAAAAAAAAAAAAAACTAACATTTATCATATGGAAAATGGTTTTGAACTATTAAAAATACACTCACAAATTAAAAGAAAACAAAGTGAAAAGTGAACATAATTATGAACTCACAATAGAATTAAACAAAGTATACTTTATGGCTTTATTTACACAGAGTATGAATTTAATGAAAAATTGTGATACAACTATAGAAAAGAGAAAAAGGAGGACAAAAGGGCTATGGAGATCCAAAACTTGTCTGACAGAATAACAGGTAATATCTAAAACTGAAGTGTCAACTGAAGTATTACATATTAGAAGAAGGAACACAAGTAAACAACAAAATAGCTGAAAGAATGAAAAGTAATTGCCTTCAAGGAGGGAAGTGGAGTGTGTCTTTTAGCATTAACTTTTAAATTAGGCAGATAAAAAACAAAAGAGCTACTATTCACCAAACCAAGTATCATCTTCAAGATGGAGTTCAACAGGACCACAGAAGATACAGGAAAATGGGCCAAACAAATCACACATACATTTCTATTAGCACCCCAAAAGTGGTGCTAATAGAAATGAAGAAGTAGAATAAGCACTATGGACACTCCATCTTCCCCAAATGTTACTACTCAAAGATTTCAGAGGCCTTATTGTTCACCAAATAGATAACATTTTCAAGCCAATAATCCTAATTTGAAAAGCAGTTGCAAAGTCCTTAGTGTCACGAAAATGCTTTTGTTTGCTCCAAAGATACTTACGAAACTATACAGTGGTATCTTCATTGCAATCGTTGGAATGTTTTTGTCTCAAAATTCATGTTGAAACTGAATCCCTAATGCAGCAGTACTTGGGAGGTGACTGAGTCATGAGGTCTCTGCCCTCATAAATGGGATTAGGTGCCCTTATAAAAGGGCTTGGTGAAGGGAGTTTGCCTTCCTTTTTCATACTTCTGGCATCAGAGGTATAATGAGAGACAGTGTCTCTCCCCTCTGGAGGATGCAGCAACAAGGCACCATCTTGGAAACAGAGACTAAGCCCTCAGTAAAACAGTGCCTTGATCTTGGACTTTTTAGACTCTAGAACTGAGAAGTAAATTTCTATTGTTTATAAACTACCCAGTCTATAGTATTTTATTACAGCAGCACAAAACAGACTAAGACATTCGCAAGAACCACATTTGAAAATCTGTAGTTAGTTCAAGTCACTAACCATTAACAAAATTAAAATCAATGGTGACAAATGAAGGATAGAAAACTCAGGTTGGAAGAATAGTTTTGACACAAACAGAACTGATTATATATTAGGAGTAATTTGTAAAGATCTTAGATTACCTTAATAATGGAGAAAACATTTTAAACAGTATCAAACTAAAGTAAAAAAAATTGCCCAGCACAGTGGCTCATGCCTGTAATCCCAACACCTTTGGAAGGCTGAGGCAGGCAGATCACTTGAGGTCAGGAGTTCGAGACCAGCCTGACCAACATGGTGAAATCCCATCTCTACTAAAAATACAAAAAAATTAGCCGGGCATGGTGACTTCTCTTTTTTTTTTTTCTTGAAACAGAGTTTTGCTCTTGTTGCCCAGGCTGGAGTACAACGGTACAATCTCAGCTCACCGCAACCCCCGCCTCCCAGGTTCAAGTGATTCTCCTGCCTCAGCCTCCTGAGTAACTGGGACTACAGGCATGCACCACCACGCCCAGCTAATTTTGTATTTTTAGTAGAGACGGGGTTTCTCCATGTTGGTCAGGCTGGTCTCGAACTCCCGACCTCAGGTGATCTGCCCACCTTGGCCTCCCAAAGTGCTGGGATTACAGGCATGAGCCACCGCACCCGACCTTTTTTTTCAGACAGTCTTGCTCTGTCGCCCAGGCTGGAGTGCAGTGGCACAATCCCAGCTCACTGCAACCTCCGCCTCCCAGGACCAAGTGATTCTCATGCCTCAGCCTCCTGAGTAGCTGGGCTTACAGGCACACACCACCATGCCTTGCTAACTTTTTATTTTTAGTAGAGACGGGGTTTTGTCATGTTGGCCAGGCTGGTCTCGAACTCTTGGCCTCAAGCAATCCGTCCGCCTCAGCCTCCCAAAGTACTGGGATTTACAGGCATGAGCCACTGCACCGGCCTTTCACTCTTTCAATAAAAAAAGGACATATCTACAAACTAGAAAGCATGTAAAAGAAACAACACAATGGGTTAAACTGCCTATGGTATATCTAATTTCATAACCCACAAAAGCTTAGTCTGTAATGTTCTGTCTTAGTCAATGCTGGGGAATAATAAACTTTACTATTTTTGTTGCTAATACCTCCATTTTCATAACTCTTCTGTCTTCAATCCCGCTTTTTATTCTTCCCATTATTTCATAAGTTGAATCAATGACTTAAGGAGGATGTAGAAAAAGTAGAAAAAATATATCGAGAAAACTAGCAGTTCAGTCAATAATTCCCAGGAAAGAAAAATATATTAAAATTGAAGGGAAGCAGAGAGGACACAAAGGACTTACCTTTAATTTGTACCTTGACAATCAAAATAGCATGGGACAGACAAACAGTCAACATCAAGCTAGAGTTCACCGGTTTTTGAATAATTAATTTCTGTTGCTTTGTTCTATCTATACTACTTTTCCAGCAAGATTCCCAATGATCAAGTTCTAGTCAAGTCAAACAAAATATCAGGAGATAGATTCACCTTTCAACATTATCACTAGCTTTTCTAAAGAGAGACGACAGAGCAAATGATAAGATCAAATAACATTACTTCCAAGACTGAATTGGTACCAACTCAAATGATATTAGTTTTGAAGTATAACATCTCCCTGTAGAAACAGCATGCATTCTCCTACCGATAACTTTTGCTCGGTACCAAACTCCATCTTCAAATTTAGCTACACAGACTTCATCTTGAACTGGACAGAGGATTTCCAGATTTTCTCCATCTTCACTTTTATAGAATTCCTCAATTGTCTTTAATAGAAATAGAAAATCCAGGCCCTCTATCTGGCAAATAAAGGGATAAAGCACTGTCATTTCACAGAAACTTAAAATGTAAGTGTTGAATGAATTACAAGCACTGTCATTGAAATTATGAAACATTAAAACTTGAATGTAAATCTATCAATTGTGTTATGTAATTTATTTTACAAAATTTTATTGCAGAACCAGTATAGAAAATTAGTATAGACATAAAAATAAAGTCACATTCTGCTAGATAACTTAGTGTATATATTCTTCAAGATATTTTTCTATACATACACACACACACTCACTGTATATTTGTTTTTACCAAAACTAGACTTTACCACACATACAATCACTTACATTTTTCTATCATTTCTCACTTGTTCTATTTCAGTAACTGTTCCTACTAGCATTTCTAGGTCACATTTAGTTTTCCTTAACCGATCCAAACCCATTACAAACCAAGATTATATACTGCTTCTGACTGTTATCTCCATAACACTTCTATAATCTAGTACAGTCCTCTGCTTTTAATGAACGTGTCTTCTTGAAGACAGCCACCTTATTTTTCTGCAGAATTCCCCATACCTTATGGATTTATGTGGTTATATCCTCATGCTGCTATTTAGCTTATTCTTCCATGGAGTAAGGTCTATCTGCTGAATTTTCCAAAGGCTGAAAGTTATTCCTAAGGGTTTGACGGATCCAAGGCAAATCTTTTTGGCTAGACTGTGTCATAGGTGGCTTTTTCCCACTCAAGTTGCAACACATCAAGGCCTAATACTTAATGACTATTAATATGCTAAGATTCATTTATCAATTGCAGTGATGATCTTGACCCCTCTCAATGTGTATAGTTCTGTTTATGCCCTTGTAATAACCAAGTCTTAAGAATTTATGTGGTGCTACTTTGGCATTATATGAATATCCAGTATCTTATCAACCATCCATCTTAATGTGAACTGATAATTCTTCCTTAAATCAGTAATAATTCAGTAGGGTTTGTGGAATGATTGCATTCTTTTGTAATACAGACTTTTCTCTTATTAAATGGTGCTATCTAGTATAATCAAAAAATAGTTTCTAAAGTTTCCTATACTATCAAAAAAATCAAGGATTATAAGTTTATTTCTCCAAATACCAATTCTTAATGCTAAAAAATATTTTGACATCTATTTCAATGGAAAAAATGAATTTTCTTCTTGTGAGTATAATGATGCAAGTGAAAATTTTCTGAATCCCTATCTTTTCTTGTTATTTCATTTAAATTACTTTAAAACTACTTTTAAATTTCATTTCTAAGTAGATATTATGCAAATTCTTCCATTAACAAGTAAGCCAGAGTGAACATTTAAAAATTCAGCAGAGGAATGACGCCAACCAAATAGAAGATTAGGAAGCTTTAAGTTCTTGTTCCAATACAGAAACATTGAAAAAATGAGAAAGTGTCTCAACCAACTTTATTAGATCAGATCTCTGCAAAGCAATTCAAAGTTTACAGTAACTAAGAAGCCTAATGAAGTAAAAGCAATTTTCTAAATGGTAGGAAAGTTTTGTGGTATTTTTACTTGCCTCACCCTACCCTCTTCCCAGAATGACAATGGTCCTGGTCTTAAGCAGTGGCAGTCCAGTTCTCAGTTCCCTCCCCTGAACCAGAGGGAACAGACCAGAACTTACATGCAAATTACTGTGTATATGTATTCTAAGTCCGGGAGATACCGGCAAGACTGATGCAAAGAGCTAGTTTTTGTTTCATATAACTTGGAACACAGGCAGGAAGAACTGCAGGGCATTTGTAAACGTGGCAAAGGGGAGTACAAGCACAGCTGCTTGGAAGGAAGAGTTTATGAGTAGAAACATACAATAGACCATCTAAGGCCAGGAGAATCTGGGGTGAGAATCTTTACGAAATTAGGACATTCAAAAGCTGTCATATATATGGTAGAGTTTACAAAGCCACATGTCTGCCCTGAGAAGATGCATGCCCAGAAAAGAAATAAAAAGACTTTAACTATGACCTCAGGCTGATTCCTAGGCTCAGCCTATCTAAATGGTGAAGAAGTGCCCACCAAAGAGCTAGTCCGCAAAGTCTAGGAAAGATGGCGCCTTCCTCTTTCTCTGTCTCTTGTTTGTTTCAGCTCCTGACATTCAAGGAACTCTGTCAATCATTAGCCAAGTACAAACCAAAGAAACAACAGACTTCAGTGATCATACATGACAAGGAATGGTCTTTGAAACAGTTTGGAAAAGTACCAAAACAAATGAACTACTACAGCTTTTAAAACAACTCTCTTGGCCGGGCGTGGTGGCTCACACCTGTAATCCCAGCACTTTGGGAAGCCGAGGCAGGCAGATCATGAGGTCAGGAGTTCAAGACCAGCCTGGCCAACATGGTGAGACCTTGTCTTTACTAAAAATACAAAAATTACTCAGGCGTGGTGACAGGCGCCTGTAATCCCAGCTACTCGGGAGGCTGAGGCAGGAGAATTGCTTGAACCTGGGAGGTGGAAGTTGCAGTGAGCTGAGATCATGCCATTGCACTCCAGTGTGGGTGACACAGCCAGACTCCGTTTTTTTTTTTTAAAAAAAGAACACAACTCTCTTAATCCCAAAAAAGAGCTATAGGAGTTCATCACCACTATACCTGCCTTACAAGAAATTCTATGAGTTCTTAAAGTTGAAATGAAAGGACATTAACATGAAAACATACGAAAGTATGAAACTAACTGTAAAGATATGACACAAAGTGTCAAGAATTCCTGACCTCACTGAAAACCAGAAATAAGCAGTAATCCTGAAAGGGGACTGAATAGGGCTTGCAGGTACTGACTGATATCAGAAGTTTCTGTGTCAATGCATCAGGGACCTCTGTCATTTCATTTTATATTCATGACCCTTTAGGTTTCGTTTCATATTGACACAGGAGTTAAAAAGAAATTACTGAGGCCGGGTGCAGTGGCTGATGCCTAAAATCCCAGCACTTTGGGAGGCCAAGCGGGTGGATCACCTGAGGTCAGAAGTTCGAGACCAGCCTGGCCAACATGGCGGAACCCCATCTCTACTAAAAATACAACATTAGTCAGGTGTGGTGGTGCACGCATGTAATCTCAGCTACTCAGGAGGCTGAGCCAGAAGAATTGCTTGAATTTGGGAGGTGGAGGTTGCAGTCAGCCAAGATCGTGCCACTGCACTCTAGCCAGGGGGACACAGTGAGACTCCATCTCAAAAAAAAAAAAACAAAAACAAAAAAAAGAAATTACTTAGGCAGAGAGTGAGAATACAGGAAGGAGTCCTCGGCAAGGTCTTCCTTTTCAGTGAAAAGCAGCCCCCAAATCATTTTCTAACAAAGAGCAGCCTATAAAATTGAGCTGCAGACACAGATACCGGCAGTTGCGCCAATCCTGTTCAAAATGGCAGCTCCATCCTCCCTTCTCTCCTTGCCAGCCACATGTACAGTAAGAAGCACACAGGATGGTGTCAGTCAAGTGGAAAGCCCATTTGCATAATAAGATTAGGGTGGGGTGGCCAGCCTTTCTGGCGTGCTATGTAAACATCAAACCTGACTGAACCAATCTGTGGGCCCTATGTAATCAGACACCACCTCCTTAAACCTGCCTACAAAATCCGGCACATCCACCGCCAGCCAGTCTTTCCCTTTCAGAAGCCCCTTTCTCTCACTAGAGACAGAGCTGTTCTCCTTTCTCTTTCTTCTGCATATGAAACCTCCACTCCTAAACTCCTCATGTGTGTCTGTGTCCTTAACTTTCTTCGTGCGAGATGACAAAGAAGCTGCTTCAATATTTTCTGAAATTCTTTTAATAATTATGCAGACATGTGCAACCAGAAAAAAAATGCAAATCAAAAATACTCAACTGTCTTAAATATGTTAAAAGGGCTAAGGGAAAACAAAGAACTAAAGAAAAGTGGGAAAATGATATATGAATAAAATGGGAATAGCAGCAAGTGATACAAATTATAAAAAGGAAATTCTGGAGCTCAACAGTATAATAACTAAGGAGAAAAAATTCAATGCAGGGGTTCAAAAGCAGCATTGAGTGGAAAGAAGAAAAATAATCAGTGAACTTCAAGATAGGAAAATTTAAATATCAAGTCTGAGAAGCAGAAAGAAAAAAGAATGGAGACAAATAAACAGAGCCTAAGGGGCTCAAGTGAACCAATAGAGACATTATGGAAGTCACAGAAGGAAGAGAGAGACAAAGAGGCAAAAAATTATTTTTAAAAATGGCAGAAGTCCCCAATTTAAAGAAAGACATGAACCTACAAATCCAAGAAGTCTAATGTTAGGAGTTGATTTGTATCTTCCCCCAAAGATATGTTGGAGAGCTATAATCTCCAGTATCTCAAATATGACCTAATTTCGATACAGGTTCTTTATAATCATGTTAAAATGAGGTCATTAGGATGGGCCCTAATTCAATATGATTAATGTCTTTATAAAAACAGCAAAATTTGGGTACAGACAAATATACAAGGAGAACTCCATGTGAAGATGAAGGGAGAGATCAGGGTGATGCAGCAAAGGCAAAGGCGCACAAAAGATTGCCAGCAAGCCACCAAAATCTAAAGCAGAGAGGTGAAATGGATTTTCCCTCAAACCCCTCAAGAAGAAATCAACTCTTCTGACAAACTGATCTCATACTTCTAGACTCCAAAACTGTTGACAATAAATTCTGTTGTTTAAGCTACCCAATTAATAGTAATTTGTTACACCAGCTCCAGGGAACTAAGGCACTATTAGACTCCAAATAGGATAAACCCAAAGAATCATATACCAAGACACATAATCAAACTCTAAAAAAGGCAAAGCCAAAGAGAAAATCTGGGAAGCAGCAAAAAAGATGCAACATGTCATATACAAAGAGACTCAAGAAGATTGTAAGTCAGTTTCTCATATTAGAAATCTTGGAGGCCAGGCCGGGTGTGGTGGCTCATGACTGTAATCCCAGCACTTTGGGAGGCCAAGGGGGGTGATCACTTGAGGTCAGGAGCTTGAGATAAGCCTGGCCAACACAGCCGAAAGCTATCTCTACTAAAAATACAAAAATTAGCCAGGCGTGGTGGTGGGCACCTGTAGTCCCAGCTACTCAAGAGGCTGACGCAGAAGAATTGCTTGAACCCGGGAGGAAGAGGTTGCCGTGAGCCAAGATCGCACCACTGTACTCCAACCTGGGTGACAGAGCAAAACTCCATCTCAAAAACAAAAACAAAACAAAACAAAACAAAAAAGGCCAGGTGCAGTGGCTCATGCCTGTAATCCCAGCACTTTGGGAGGCCAAGGCAGGCAGATCATCTGAGGTCAGGAGTTCTAGACCAGCCTGGCCAACATGGTGAAACCCCATCTCTACTAAAAATATAAAAATTAGCCAGGCATGGTGGCGCGCACCTGTAATCCCAGCTACTAGGGAGGCTGGGGCAGGAGAATTGCTTGAACCCAGGAGGCAGAGATTGCAGTGAGCAGAGATCGTGCCACTGCCTCCAGCCTGGGCAAGAGAGCAAGACTCTTGTCTCAAAAAAAAAAAGAAAAAAGAAAAAAGAAAAAAGAGACAAGAAAGAAATCTTGGAAACCAGAAAGAAATGGGAAGACAGAGATATATATGATGTACTAAAGAAAAACACAACCTGTCAACTGAAAATTATACATTTGGCAAAACTAACCTTCAAAAACGTGAGAAAAATTAAGACAGTCCCAGATAAACAAGGGCTGAGGGACTCTACTACCACTAGACCTGCCCTGTAAGAAATGCTAATGGAAGTCCTTCAGGTTGCAATGAGAGGACACTAGACAGTACCTCAAAGTCACATGAGGATATTAAGATCTCTGGTTAAGGTAAATACCTGGGTAAATGGGAAAGTCAGTATTATTGCAATTTTGGTTTATAATTCTACTTTTTTATTTTCTACAGGATTTAAAAGACAAATGCATAAATAATTACAAATCTATGTTATTAAGCACACAGAGTATAGAGATTAATTTGTGACATCAAAAATACTGGAAAAAGAGAGCTGCACAGAAGTAGTTTTTTGTGAAGTTAAAATTATGTTGGTATTAACTCATATTGGATTGTTATAACTTTAGGATGTTATATGTAATCTCCACGGTAATGATAAAAAATAATCTACAAGATAAACACAAAAAGGAAACAAGAAGGGAAGCAAAACCTGATACTATAATATTTGCATATCCATGTTCATTACAGCAGACAATCCAAATGTCCACTGACGAAGGGATTTTTAAAATGCAGTATATACATACAAAGAAGTATTATTCAGCCTTAAAATAGGAAATCCTATCAATGCTTACAACATGGATGAATCTTTAGGACATTATTATAAGTAAAATAAGCCAGTCACAGAAAGACAAATTCTGTCTGAGTCCACTTATACAAGGTATCTAACACAGTAAAATTCATAAAAATGCAGAAGTAATATTGTGGTGGCCAGAGGTTGGAAGCAGGGAGAAATGTGCTGTTGTTCAACGAGTATAGTTTCAGTTTGCAAGATGAAAATGTTCTAGAAATCTATTGCATGATAATATGAATATGGTTAACACTACTGAAGTTACACTAAAAAACTGTTAAGATAATAAATTCTGTGTGTTTTTTAACACAATTACAAAACAGATTTTAAAAAATACATCATACTAAACAGAAAAAAGCAACTAAACACAAAAGAGGGCTCTAATGGAGGAAAGAAGGAATAAGAGTGCTAAGGTACAGAAAACAGCAAATGGCAGAAGTCTTTCCTTATCAGTAATTACTTTAAATGTAAATGTATTAAACTCTCCAATTAAAAGACAAAGATTGGCAGAATGAATTAAAAAAAAAAACATGATCCAACTATATGCTGTCCACAAGAGATACACTTTATTATACCTTATGCCATACACAGGTTGAAAGTCAAAGGATGGAAGAAAATACTCCATGCAAATAGTAATCAAGAGAGATCTGAGATGGCTTTACTGGTGGTATCAGGCAAAACAGACTTTAAATAAAAAATTCTTACAACAGAGAAAGGACATTATAAATTGATAAAAAGGCCAATTCACCAGTAAGATACAACAATTATAAGCAATTATGCAGTACACATCAAAGACCCAAATATATGAAGCAAACATTGACAGAATTGAAGGAAAAAATAGTTCAATAATAAAAATAGAAGGCTTTAATATTCCACTTTCAATAGTGCATAAAACATCCAGACAGAGTATCAATAAGGAAACAGAAGACTTGAATAACACTGTAAACCAACAGGTCCTAAGAGACATACACAAAACATTCTAGCCAATAGTAAAATATACCTTTTCTTTTTTTTTCCTACAAGGCCACTTAGGACATTCTCAGAACAGACCATATGTTAGGCTGCAAAATGTCTTAATAAATTTCAAAAAACTGAAATCATAAAATGTATTTGTCCCTATGACAATGAAAGGAAACTGGAAATCAAAAACAAGAAAAACTGCAAAATTCAAATATGTAGAAACTAAACACCACAAACTACCAACAGGTCAAAGAAGAAATCCTAAGAGAAATTAGAAAATGCTTCAAGACAAAGGAAAATGAAAACACAACATACCAAATTCATGAGATGCAATAAAACAGTGCTAAGAGGGAAATTTATAGCTATATACACAATTTTAAAATATTGCAAATTAAGAACCTAACTATATACCATAAGGCAATGGAAAAAGAGAAAATTACCCAAAGGTAGCAGAAGAAATAATAAAGATTAGAGCAAAAATAAATAAGACAGGATAAAGAAACAGAACATCAATAAAGCCAAAAGTTGATTATTTGAAAAGATCAGCAAAATTGACAAATCTTTAGCTAGAATAACTAGAAAAGAGAAGTCTGAAGTTAATAAAATCAGAAATAAAAGTGGAGACAATACTACCAATTTTAAGAAAAAAAAAATTTTTTTTTTTTTTTGAGATGAAGTCTTGCTGTCACCCAGGCTGGAGTGCAGTGGCACAATCTCAGCTCACTGCAACCTCTGCCTCCTAGGTTCAAGCAATTCTCCTGCCTCAGCCTCCCGAGTAGCTGGGACTACAGGTGCCCACCACCACAGCTGGCTAATTTTTGTATTTTTAGTAGAGATGGGGTTTTGACATATTGGCCAGGCTGGTCTCAGACTCCTGACCTCAAGTGATCCACCTGGCTCGGCCTTCCAAAGTACTGAGATTACAGGTGTGAGCCACCATGCCCGGCCAAGAAGTAAAAAATTGTAAGAGATTATTGAAGACAATTGTATGCCAACAAACTGGATAACCTACATGAAATGGACAAATTCCTAGAAACACACAACCTTCCAAGACTGACTCATGAATTAGAAAATCTGAGTAGACTTATAACTAGTAAAGAGGTTCAAACAGGATTCAAAAACCTCCTACACATGAAAGCCCTGGACCAGATAGTTTCACTGCTGAATTCTACCAAACATTTAAAGAAGAATTAACACCATTCCATCTCAAATTCTTCCAAAAAACGAAAAGATGGAGGAATAGTAACTCTAAGAGGCTGCACTGCCCTGATAACAAAGCTATATGAAGACACTATAAGAAAATTACAGATCAATATCCCTTGCAATACTGATGCAAATATCCTCAACGAAATACTAATAAACCAAATTCAGCATATTAAAAGATTTGTTTTCTTCTAACTTGGTCTTCGGGTCTCTCTCTGGAGAGTGGCCATGAACTCTAGCCCTGCCCCGACAAGGCTCTAGAGGAGGTGGTCACTGATGTTTACAGTAAATCAAAAGAGGATACTTCTTTATCTTGGTGAATGGAACAATGCCTTCTTGCCTGACCTGTGACCAAGTGAATGTCTCATAGGAAACTTGTTTACACTAGCAGATGCCCTCGTGGTTCTTGTCCGACCTGTGTCCAGTTTATTCCTACCAAGACAGCCACTCTCCAGGAGTGCTGACTGGGAGGAAAGTTAGGTATGTGTATGTCAGTCAGGTGAGACACAGAGGCAGCAAAACAAAACACATGAAATAAAAGAAGCATTTTGTTAATCACAGATAAGAGTGAATCTGTGGAACTCTGCCTTTATTAAGGTCCACAGGCATTATCTCTTAAGGCTTTCCAGCAGGGGTTGTGAACTGGCTAATTTAAAGAAAATATGTGTAAAGGGGAGAAATTATTTGCATGACTCTGGTGTTGACTCTGGTTTTATTGTGGTAAGCAGCTGTGGGATATATTGAGTCAGTGAGATGTAGAACAAGTGACCCACACTGCAAACAGTCACATGGGGAGGGAAAGTTTTAACTAGGCCAAAGATGAGGTGGTATGACTCAGTTTCAAACAACTTATGTTAGGCCTCAAAATGGATGCCAAGGCAACAATGATGTTAAACAAATTTACGATAAAAAGTTTATACACCTTTATCTAGTGGGATTTATTTTTAAAATGCAAGGATAATGACATATGAAAATCAATGCAGCAGGCGCAGTGGCCCACGGCTGTACTCCCAGCACTTGGGGAGGGTAAGGTGAAAGGATCACTTCAGCTCAGGAGTTTGAGACCAGCCTGTGTAACATAGTGAGACCTCATTTCTACAAAATAAAAAAATTTTAAAAATTAGCCTGGTGTGGTGGTGTGCACCTTTGGTCCCAGCAACTCAGAGGGCTGAGGCGGGAGGACTGCTTGAGTCTGGGAGGCAAAGGTTGCCGTGAGCTGAGATCATGCCACTGCATTCCAGCCTGGGCAACTGAGGGAGACCCTGTCTCCAAACAAACCAACAAGAAAACAAAACAAAATCCAAAATCAACGTAATACACCACATTGACAGGATGAAGGAGAAAAGACCAAAACATGATCATCTCAATTGCTGCAAAAAAGAATTTGAAAAATTGAACACCCTTTCTTGACAAAAACACTCAATAAACAAGAGACAGAAGGAAACTTACTCAACATGGTAAAGGTCATTTGGGAAAAACTCACAGATAATATGATACTCAATGGTCAAAGACAAACGCTTTTCCCTTAAGACAGGAATAAGACAAGGAAGCCTGCTTCTTCATCTTGTATTCAACATGATATTGGAAATCCGAGCCAGAGGCATTAGGTAAAAAGACAAAAGGCATCCAAATCAGAAAGGAAAAAGTATAAATATCTCTGTTCATGGATGACATGATCCTCTATGTAAGAAAATCCCCCCAAATTACACACACACACACACACACACACACCCCCTGTGAGGGCTACCAAATTAATTCAGCAAAGTTGCTAGACACAAAATTCACATGTAAAAATCAGTTGTGTTTTAATACATTAGCAAATGAGCAAATTGAAGAGGAAATTTAAAAAGCAATTCCGTTTACAACAGCATCTAAAAGAATTAGGAATAAACTTGACCAAAGGGGCCAAAAATTGATACGCTGAAAACCACACAAAACTGTTGAAAGATATTAAATAAGATGTAAATAAATGAAAAAAATCCAGTGTTCATGGATATGATGACTTAAAATTGTTAAGATGTCAGTGCTATCCAAAGTGATTTACAATTCAATGTAATCCCTATTAAAATCCCAATGACATTTCTCTGTTCACAGATGACATGATCTTATACGTGAGAAAATGCCCCCAAATTACATACACACACCTTCTCTCTCTCTCACTTGTTAAAACAATTAATTCAGCAAAGCTGCTAGACACAAAATTCACATGTAAAAATCAGTTGTGTTTCAATACATTAGCAAATGATAATATCATACTCAGTATCATACTGTATTTCTTGGGGAAATAGAAAAACCCATCCTAAAAGTCACATGGAATCTTAAGAGACACTGAATAACCAAAATAATCTTGAAAAAGAACAAAGTTGGAAGACTCACACGTTTTGATTTCAAAAGTTACAACACAACTACAGTAATCAAAACAGTGTGGTACTGACATAAGGACAGATACACAGACAAATGGAACAAAATAGAAAGTCCAGAAATAAACTTTCACTTTTAACAAGGGTGCCAAGACCATTCAGTGGGGGAAAAGACAGTGTTTTCAACAAATAGTGCTGGGAAAACTGAATCCAATTCAAAATAATGAAGCTGGGCCCTTACCTTATACTTTGTACAAAATTAACTCAAAATGAATCAAAGATCTAAACCTATAAAACTCTTAGAAGAAAGCATAGGGAAGAAGCATCATGATGTCAGATTTGGTAATGATATCTTGGATATGACACCAAAAGCACAAGCAACAAAAGAAACAATAATTAAATTGGCCTTCATAAAATTAAAAACTTTTGTGGAACAAAGGACACTATCAAGAAGGTGAAAAGACAACCCACAAAACAGGAGAAAATACAGCCAGCCTTGGAACACAGGTTTGAACTATGCAGTTCCAATTATGTGCGAACTTTTTTCCACCTCTGCCAGACCTGAGACAGCAAGACCAACTCCTGCTCTTCCTCAGCCTATTCAACATGAAGATGATGGGCATGAAGACTTGTAGAATGATCCACGTTCAGTTAATGAATAGTAAATATATTTTCTCTTTATGATTTTTAATAATTTTCTTTTCTCTAGCTTACTTTAAGAATGCAGTATTGAATATATATACAAAATATATGTTAGCTAACTGTTTATATATTATTAAGGCTTCTAATCAACAGCAGGCTATTAGTAGTTAAGTTTTGTGGAAATCAAAAGTTAAACGCAGACTGAGTGTCAAGGCTCATGCCTGTAATCTCAGCACTTTGGGAGGCTGAGGCAGGAGGACTGTTTGAGACCAGGAGTTCAAAACCAACGCGGGCAACATAGCAAGACCCTGTCTCTAAAAAAAAAAAAAAAAAAAATTAGCGAGCTGTGGTGCATGCCTGCAGTTCTAGCTACTTGGGAGGCTGAGACAGGAGACCACTTCAGTCCAGGAGTTTCAGGCTGCAGTAAGCTATGATCTTGCCACTGCACTCCAGCCTAAGCAACAGTGCTGGACCTTGTCCCAAGAAAAGAAAAAAAAAAGTAGTTACACGCAGATATTTGACTACACAGGGGTTGGTATCCACCACTACCACTTGTTCAATGATCAACTGCATTTGTAAGTCATATATCTCATAAGAATTTAGTATCTAGAATACATGAAAACTCCTACAATCCAACAACAAAATAAACAACCCAATTAAAAAAGTGGACAAAGGTTTGGGCATGGTGAATCATGCTTGTAATACCAGCACTTTGGGAGGCCAAGGTGGGAGGATCACTCTAGCCCAGGAGTTCAAGGCCAGCCTGGGTTACCTAACAAGACCCTGTGTCTACAAAATAATAATTAGCCAGGTGTGGTGGTATGTGCCTGTAGTACTAGCAATATGGGAGACTGAGGCTAGAGGATCCCTTGAGCCTAGGAGATTGAGGCTGCAGTGAGTTTACAATCATGCCACTGCATTCTAGCCTGGGCAACAGAGTGAAGCCCTGTGTTTAAAAAACAAAAAACAACAAATAAAAAGTTTTAAAAATTTAAAAAAATAAATGGATAAATGACTGGAATGGCTATTTCTTCAAAGATACACAAATGGCCAATAAATAAGGACATGTAAAGATGTTCAGATCACTGGCCATTAGGGAAATGCAGATCAAAATCACAAAGTGATACCACTTTACACTTATTAGGAATGCTATTGGCCGGGCACGGTGGCTCATGCCTGTAATCCCAGCACTTTCGGAGGCCGAGGCGGATGGGTCACGAAGTTAGGAGATCAAGACCATCCTGGCTAACATGGAGAAACCCCGCCTCTGCTAAAAAATACAAAAAATTAGCTGGGTGTGGTGGCGGGCGCCTGTAGTCCCAGCTACTTGGGAGGCTGAGGCAGGAGAATGGCGTGAACCCAGGAGGCGGAGCTTGCAGTGAGCCAAGATCGTGCCACTGCACTCCAGCCTGGGCGACAGAGCGAGACTGCGTCTCTTAAAAAAAAAAAAAAAAAAAAAAAAAAAAGAACACTATTATTCAAAAGAAGACATTGATGCGACCAACAAACATATGAAAAACATGCTCATCATCACTGGTCATCAGAGAAGTGCAAATCAAAACCACAATGAGATACCGTCTCACACCAGTCAGAATGGCAATCAGATGCTAGAGAGGATGTGGAGAAATAGGAATGCTTTCACACTGTTGGTGGGAGTGTAAATTAGTTCAACCAGTGTGGCAATTCCTCAAGGATCTAGAACCAGAAATCCATTTGACCCAGCAATCCCATTACTGGGTATATACCCAAAGGATTAGAAATCATTCTACTATAAAGACACTTACACAGGTATGTTTACTGCAGCACTATTCACAATAGCAAAGACTTGGAACCAACCCAAATGCCCATCAATGATAGACTGGATAAAGAAAATATGGCACATATACACCATCGAATACTATGCAGACATAAAAAAGGATGAGTCACATCCTTTGCAGGGACATTCTCAGCAAACTAACACAGGAACAGAAAACCAAACACTGCATGTTCTCAGTCATAAGTGGGAGTTAAACAATGAGAACACAAGGACACAGGGAGGGGAACATCACACACTGGGGCCTGTTGTGGGGTGGGGACAAGGGGAGGGACAGCATTAGGAGAAATACCTAATGTAGGTGATGGGGATGGGTGCAGCAAACCACCATGGCACATGTATACCTATGTAACAAACCTGCATGTTCTGCACATGTATCCCAGAACTTAAAGTATAATAATAAAAAAAAGAATGTTATTTAAAAAAGAAAAAAAAAACAAGTGTTCATGAGGGTGTGGAGAAATTGGAACCTTGTGGATTGCTGGTAAGAATGTAAAACTGCAGCTGCTGTAGAAAACAGTTCGGCAGTTCCCCCAAAAAGTTAAACATAAAATTACCATGTAATCCAGCAATCATTCCTAGGTATTATACATACCAGAGGAACGGAAAGCAGAGACCCAAATGGATACTTTCATGCCAGTGTCCATAGCAGCATTATTCACATAGGTCAAAAGGTGGAAACAATCCAAATGGCCATCAACAGATGAACGGATAAACAAAATGTAGTATACCCATACATGGAATATTATTCAGCCATATAAAGGAATGAAATTCTGATACATCCTACATAATAGGAACCTTGAAAACATTAAGTTGAAGTGAAAGAAGCCAGATACAAAAGGAAACATTGTATATGATTTCACTTAAGAGGTACCTAGAATAGGCAATTTCACAGAGACAGAAAGTAGAACAGCAGTTTATCAGGGACTAGGGGAGAAGAAATGGTTATGTGATTGTTTAACAGGTACAGGGCTTTTGTTTGAGATAAATAAAAAGCTCTGGAAATGGATGCACAAACTTAATGGCCTTAATGGCACTGAATGGTATACTGAACAATTATTAAAAACTATGAAATTATATTATGTATATTTTACCATAAAAGACACTGTAGAAAACCAACAAAAGAAATAAACGCAAATCCTAACTTAGATAAACAGCTTCCACAACTCATTTGAGGAGCCACTACAGTGTGGTGCAGTGCTTGAGATGACAAGTTCTGAAGCTTGGTCAATCCTGGTTCTACCCTTTCAGAGCTGTGTGATCTTGGGCAAGATGCTTCATCTCTGTGGTTAGGGTCTCCACATTCAAATGGAGACAACAGTGTCTTTCTCACAGGATTGTTGCAAAGATTAATGAGTTAATTCACTTAAAGTCTTAAGGGCCTTATGGGTTAAATCATATAAAGCACCCAGAAATCAATAAGGATGAACTATTATTGTTATTATCTAAACACATCAGTCACACATCCAAAGTTCAATACGAAATGCCTTTTATCTGTGTCTACTTTGGTGTTCAAATTCAGAAAACACCTAATAATAATCGGTAAATTTTCAGAGGTACAGGTTAGAAAAAAATTTATCATTATATTTCTATTGTTAACTCTATATGCTTTCCTAGTCTCCAGATTTCAGAAGGTAGCAAGAAACATTTATACATTAATTATCCTTCATTGTTCTTTTAATTTATGATAAATCATGTAAACTTGTTTGAAGTTGCAACTACTAAGAAATTTAAATGTATAGAAGGTTAACAGTGGTATGTTTGCTCTAACTAAAATTGACGGTAGATACTCATTCTTGTTATACATGTCTAATTAAAATTTTTTTAAAAACTTCATTTCAAAAACACATTATATACTTACCAACTGAAGATAGAAATCTCCAGGACTATTTATATGACAAACCGTTACTGAAACATCTGTCATTTCTTTAGGCAAAATAGGTGGATGATAGTGAAAAGTAGTATTTTTTTCAAAGTGACTTCTTAGTGATTGTGACTTAAACCTAATTAAAAGCATAATGAAAAGCGTAAGCAGGGTCTCACCCTGTCACCCAGGCTGGAGTGCAGTGGTGCTATCATGGCTCACTGCAGCCTCTACCCTCCTGGGCTCAAGCAATCCTCCCACCTCAGCCTCCCAAGTAGCTGGGATCACAGGGGCATACCACCACACCTGGCTAATTTTTGTAGAGACAGGGTCTCCCTACATTGCCCAGGTTGACCCTGAACTCCTGGGCTCAGGCGATCCTACTGCCTTGGCCTCCCAAAGTGCTGGGATACAAGTGTAAGCCACCCTACCTGGCCAAGCCATTTTCTTAGTCTCTTTTCTCTCAGTGACTTGATCTAAAGGAAGGACTTGTACATGTACTGACTTATTTACCAAAAGCACTCATCTTCCAATTTCTTTCTTCTAACATTTCTTGGTGTTGTCTTCAATTATCAAACCAGGTTAAATAAGATATCAAGTCTCACAACTTTAGAGCTAGGCTTTCATGTCGTACTTAGATTCAAAGCTGCTTCTATTTTTTGTGTTACATTGATATCTGTGGTCTGTGTCAGCTGAAGGGTCTCTGTGGCTCCTTCCAGATCCAAGACTACTTGTATTTTTCTAGAATGGAACCTGCTTGGGTTCCATTCCCAATCACCCAGTGTAAAAATTAGAATCTTTGACTACCTCTATGGTTACTTAAGTCATCAGAAATGATGGACAGCCTAGGCACTGTGGCTCACGCCTGTAATCCCAGCACTTTGGAAGGCCAAGGTGGGCAGGAGTTCAAGACCAGCCTGGCCAACACGGTGAAACCCTGTCTCTGCTAAAAAATACAAAAATTAGCCGGGAGTGGTGGTGTGTGCCTGCAATTTCAGCTACTCGGAAGGCTGAGACATGAGAATCTCCTGAACCTGGGAGGCAGAGGTTTCAGTGAGCTGAGGCTGTGCTACTGCACTCCAGCCTGGGTAATGGGATGAAGACTCTGTCTCAAACAAACAAAAAAGAAATGATGGACAAAGAAACTTTAAACATCTATTCTAGATTCATACATTGAATATAGAGTAGTGATCATGAACTCATTCCAAAGGCTACAAAATTGAGGAAAATTTAGGAACAGTTAAACTATAATTATTGAAACCAGCATACAGCTGCTTATAAAGTTATCAAGAGTCCAAAAGATGTTAGGTATTTACACATACTTTTATATTTTGAGCTACCTTAATTTCTCTAATTTTTCTAATTTTCGTTTTTCTTTACAGACAGGGTCTCACTCTGTCACCCAACCTGGAAGTACAGTGGCAAGAGCACAGATCGAACTCCTGGGCTCAAGCAAACCTCCCACCTCAGCTCCTGACCTGAGAAGCTGGAACTACAGATGCATGCCACCACGTCTGGTTTATTTCTTTTTGTATTTCGTTGTAGAGATGAGGTCTAGCTATGTTGCCCAGGCTGGTCTCAAACTCATGACCCCAAGGAATCCTCCCTCCTTGGCCACCCACAGTGCTAGAATTACAGTTGCGAGCTGCCCTGCCCAGCCTATTTTCTTAAATCCAATTATCTGAATTCAGTTTTCACAGACAACAACTGTACTTAGAAAAGTCTAACAGCAATATTTTTCACTTCTTCAGGTATGTTAAGGTTTACTTTAGAGACATGGTTTTTAAAGACAAAATCTGCTACTCTTATTTATAGCTATAATCTCAAAGAATATTTAAGTTTTAATAAGTTACTTACTTTGCTAGTTCCATAAAAACTAGCGCATCTCTAAGAGACACAGGCATATCACTGCTTATTTTATTCGGTGGTGGTTTTTGCAGATCTACAATAAGCACACCATCTTCTTCTCTAAAAACTTTCATTGAAACAGCCTTGTTATTTACCATTTTCAAAAATTCCACTTTAGCTTCCTCTTCCCAGCCTTCATTCTGTGCAAAAAAGTAAAATTCCATAGCAATTAGTAATTATAAGTATTACTAATGTTACAATGTTCTGGATTTAGGTTTGTACCAACCACAGACGCAACTGTGAACAAACTGAACCAACCACAGACATTAGGAAAGAGCCAGGGCAGGCTGGGCGTGGTGACTCACAAGGTCAGGAGTTCAAGACCAGCCTGGCCAAGATGGTGAAACCCTGTCTCTACAAAAAATACAAAAATTAGCGGGGCGTGGTGGCAGGTGCCTTTAATCCCAGCTACTTGGGAGGCTGAGGCAGGGGATTGCTTGAACCCGGGAGGCAGAGGTTGCAGTGAGCCGAGATCATGCCACTGCACTCCAGCCTGGGCGACAGAACAAGACTCCATCTCAAAAAAAAAAGAAAGAAAAGAAAGAAAAATAGAAACAGCCAGGGCCACAAACTTAGGGGCAGTCTTTATGAATGTACAATGTGTGTATACCTTTACTTTATAAATATATTCTCAAGGTTTTACTTTAGAATTTAGTTTCACTTTTGAATATTAATATGAAGGTCATAAAGAAAGATCTCAAAATGAAAGAAGTATTCAATTTTCCACTTAGATGAAAATTCAAAGGGTAATTTTGAAAGTATAGGTATGCCTAAAATAAAATCTAAAAATTTACAATCATCAGTTAATCTAGCTTCCATTACTAGCTGCATAAGATTTATGCTACTTAAGTGATTTAAAAAAAAAAATCCACCCACTGGGCAAACAATTTTTTCTTTTGAGACAGGGTCTTACTCTGTCACGCAGACTGGTGTGCAGTGGCATAATCTCAGCTCATGCAATCTCTGCCTCCCAAGCTCAAGAGATCCTTCCACCTCAGCCTTCATGGTGCACTACCACGCCAGGCTAATTTTTGTGTTTTTGGTAGACAGGGTCTCACCATGTTGCCCAGGCTGGTCTCAAACTCCTGAGCCCAAGCGATCCTCCCATCTCGGCCTCCCAAAGTGCTGGAATTACAGCCTTGGGCCACCAAACCCAGCCAAAAAACTTTTTATGTTGATCTTTGAACATTTAAGTACCATATCAAAAGTAAATTTCAGGGTCAAAACCAGAAATTCCTTAAAAACAAAAAAAGTGAATAGCTTTCTGAAGTTTTTATGATTATAAATGTAAAATCTACTCAGTGTAAAAAATGTGAAAAGTTAAAAAAGAGAAAATTATAAACAAACACTCACCATTTTAAAGAAAACCCAGTGCTATTATTTTTGTGTTTCCTTTTTTTATTATTAACTTATTTGTTATTTCAAGTATGTGTTGAATGCCTTCTATGTGGCATGTGATCTGCTAAATGCTGGGAATACAATGATGAGCAAAGACAGACTCCTCTGCTCTCATAGACCTTGTAAGAATACAACTGCTTAACATGTATTGTTACAATTTCTGTCTGTTAAGCGTTTACAATCTTGCTGGAGAATAAATTTTCATAAATAATACAAAACGCAGAATGCAATATGGCCATTAAATAGGTAATAAAGGGCAATGGAAATATGATAGAGAAACACACACATCATAAACTTATTTCTCTGTATAGTTGACTCCAAAATTACTGGTTTACTTGGATACTTAACCAATCATTATGTTAATATATGCTTATTCAACTCGATTTCCCATTAAAAATGTTTTCAATTGTGGAAGCCGAAGTTCATTTCCTTTTCTATTAGAACTAATAGTTTAATATGCACTATGTATTTATCAAGATTACTGGTTCCCTGAGCCTATACTTAGCAATCTAATTAGCAATACATAGCTAAAATTGTAATAGCCTCTGAAGGAAAAAATAATTAAAGTCTCACTTACTGAATTCTGTGGAACAATGTCTTTCAATGAGCATGGTTGTGCTAACGGCTGGATGTCTTTTAGCAGCCCTTCAATATATGGTTCAGATTTCCTTAGAACCAGACATAAATCATTTAGTGCAATATGCTGCTTAGCAGAGTGTTCTGGTCTCACATGGGTATCAACAACTCTAGGAGAAATTCAAGTAATATTTATTGAAAATAATGCTTCAAACTTAAATTTGTTTTCCCCCACAGAAGGTATGCATTTCTAAGTATAATTTTTCTTAAGTTACACCTTTTAGAAAGTTATATTCCAAATTAATACTTTCTTACTATATAGACTTAGTTTAGCTTCTATAAGCAGAGACACTGTTTTCCTCCACAGAAAGAAATCTCAGCTACATTTGCACTTTCATATACTCATGCAGTTTGAGCTTAAAGGAGATAATGACACTTCCCCCCATATAAATCTATTTATTCATAAAGCTATAACCATTAAGTGATCATGCTATGGTTAATACTGGTCCTTACTACAGAAACATATCAGTTTGTATTATTTTCCTAGAATACAGAGAAAACCATTTAAAATAGCTACAGTGAGTTAGACAGTATGACACTTTAAAAAACATTAATGAAATTAAAGAAGTCTGATTAAAAATTTAACTCAATCATCTGTTGCTAACTGTTACATTTAAAAGAATTAGTTTCTGTATTATTCCCTGCTTTAAAGTGACATAAGAAGAGTACTTAAGTTTGGAGTTCCTTTTCTAAGCTCTCCATCTAGTAGTACTGGTAAATGATAAAATTTTACTTATCAAGACAACTGTAGAGCAAAATAATAAAACGTATGTCTTGGAAGTTAAGAATGACAAATTACTCCTCTCTACCTCTAATTTCCTTTACTCTTTAACTCCACCTCCCTCCAAAATGTTTCTAAGCAGGCCAAGGATACATATTATAAAATATCATACCCTGTGACAATCAGGACTTCAGAATTTCCAAAATCTACCATGAATATTTGCATTAGTGCAACTTCATGGACAAATAATCTGGTTGGACTACAAGGTTTTCTGGTATTTTTACCCTCTATTGGAATTAATTCTGTGATAGTTCCTCGACACCACATTCCATTTTTAATACTGTTGACAAATATTCTTGCACCTAAATAATGAGGGAAACAAATCATTATCAACATTTATCAATAAAAGCCACTTCATAAGTTTACAGACACGTTAGTTCTACCAGGAAAAAGTCTTAATTCATTTATTTACTGATGATATAGTACTGTGTTCAAGTGCTATGAGAAAGATATAATACAGCATATTATGAAAGTTCGTTATACAGAAACAAGCTAAATAGGGAGATAAACACCCAAAGAATACTAAGTTAGCAGTCACTTAATGAGGACCTGCTTATGAGCAATAAGAACAAAGATGAATGAGACTGTCTTGCCATCAAGAAGCTCAAGAAAGGAAGAGAAACAGGCAAATTAATTACCATAATTACACTGTACTTACAAGCAAGACCATCTGTCTTTGTGATGTACACATGTACACTTACTGACATACACATACTAAAGTTTGTAATGAGAGAAGAAACAATTATCTTCTCTTTGTAAAGGGGAGTGAGAGTAAAACAATGAAAGGTAGCCTGTGAAATGCCAAAATTATTGGCACACAGTGGTGTTCAGAGAAGAGGGAAGATGAACTAAGGACTTAGCAGTAGAGGAAGACCTTTGTAGGGACCAGTTGGATTACAAATTAACAGCCAGGAAAAAAGAAGATCAAACAAACAAACAAAAAGGCCCACAGGTGAATGCTTACTATGAGCTCAGAAATGTTCTGTGTTTTGTTTGAATTCACTTACTCCCCACAACAACCCTATGAAGGTAGTGTTTCTATCATAGGTGAGGAAAACTAGGCAGAAAACCTAATCTAGCCCAACTCACATGGCTACTTAGAAGAAGTAGCAGGAGAACTCAGGTAGTCTTAGAGCCCATTTAAACTACATATTTTGGAAATGAATCTGGTAAATTCTGATCACTGATTATATACAGAGAGATGCTGTGTAATCTCTGTATATGCTAATAACAACAGGATAGTTGAAAAGCACATTATAGGCAGCCTTTTAAGTCCTACCAAAACGTTTGATCTTCAGTTTGTCAGTGACCCTTCTCTTATTTTGCTACACTACTATACCAACATTCTTAGTTTTAAAATATAGTAAATCCCCACTTAATGTCATTGATACATTCTTAGAAACTGTGACTTTAAGCAAAACGGCAAAACAAAACCAATCTTACCACATAGGCTAATTGATATAAACAAGAGTTAAGTTTCTACGTGTATTTCTGGTCACAAAAACATCATCAAACTTATAAAGACCCCAAACACTTCTAATATTAAATACTGAAACAAGTGTGAGCTAAACGTACATTTAAGAAAGATGAACAAGTAAGATATTTACTCAATTTTCGGTGAATCAGTGAGTGATGGCAGTCATAGTGGTAGTGGGTTAACTCAAAGAATTACAGCTTGCAAAGTGAGAATTGTAGGGAGTACCTCCTGGCACCACAGTTCAAAAACAATCATAAATAAGGTGGATTCACAGAGTGCTTTTGTACTGCATCATTTATTGTCATGTATTTGTATAGTTACCAAATACTTTATGAATTTTATGATAATATATATTTATTTATTCATTCTCCAACTCGCTTATTCTAGAGTCGAGGGTGGCTGAAGCCTATCCAGGCAGCTCAGGGCACAAGGCAGGAAACAATCCTGGTCAGAACACCATTCCATTGCAGGGTACACACACACACACCCTGGTCAGAACACCATTCCATCGCAGGGTACGCACGTGCACACACACACACACCCCCTGGTCAGAACACCATTCCATCGCAGGGTACGCACGCACGCACGCACGCGCGCGCACACACACACACACACACCCCCGGTCAGAACACCATTCCATCGCAGGCGCGCGCGCACACACACACACCCCCCCACACACCCACACACACACCCTGGTCAGAACACCATTCCATCGCAGGGTACACACGCGCGCGCACACACACACACACACCCACCCACCCGGTCAGAACACCATTCCATCGCAGGGTACGCACGCACGCACACACACACACACACACACACACACACTCTCTCTCTCTCTCTCTCTCTCTCTCCCCCCTCCCTCCCTGCCACTCAGACTGGGACAATGTAGACACACCAATTAACCTAACGTGCGCATCTTTAGGATGTGCGAGGAAACCAGAGTACCTGAAAAAATCCACACAGACACGGGGAGAATGTGCAAACTCAACACAGACATTTGCCCAAACCAGGAATTGATTTTTTCTCATCAAAATTATAATGAGATAATGTTATTTGAAGACCTGCTGTATATATTCTATAAAATTATTCTTTCTTTCAATGGATAAAAGTCTGCTGAAGTCATTTACTGTTCTTCATAATGAAGTACAGAGGCAGGAAAAGGGAACAAGAGGATACGCTCCTCTGCTAAATCAACAATTCACATGTCTTCCCTTATCACTAATTTCTCAAAATATGAATGAATGTTTTAATCAGTTGTATTTACCTTGCCAACATAATTATCATTAACAACTTAAAGCACAACTTTTTGGCTTTCTTAGAACATTTTCTGAAAATAAGCTATTTTTGGCATGTATTACATTTTAGACACATTATTTGCAACCACAAAAATCGAATTCAGTACTACATTCCCCTCCTCTTAGATACTAACAACCTAATGTTCCCAGCTCACATGGCATAAATGTTATTTTTTAAGTTTTAGAATTACTATTCATTTTTGTCAAAGTATATGATGATCCTACTCTTCTGATATTCTGAAAAGCTACATAGATGAGCTGAAAGTTAATCATACTTTTAAATGACTATCAATCAAGACTAGACAGATAAAACACTTTCTGTATTAGTTATATATAGGTATTGATTGCTACTAACATAATGAGAAAAATACTCTATTAATACAAATGAATCATAGCTTCATCATATTACAAGGTACAATCAAATTCAGTCAACGTTATAAGAAAAATACTCGTAACAAAAGCCCGAAGCATGGCAAATTCACATATTCTCACAATTAAAAGACTGACTGAATTTACAATTATCCTCTGTAGGGCGCTGGGAATGGGTGCCACAGGACTCCTGAATCTCAGGTGCTCAATGCTAGCCCCAACACTCACACACAGCGAGCAAGAGACTGGAGTTACACAAGAAGAATCATCTTAGAGGCACAGTTCTTCATGGAGACAAGGGGATAGGCTACATAACCTGTCATGGGTTTTGTAGTTTTAAAAGCAATTCGCCCTACTACATAATGGAGTTTCTGTACATATCTCACTCTAAAAATGTACCAACATTCCATCTTAATCCTTAGCTAACTTGCCTAAATAATTTATGTTAAATAATCCTAAAACTTTTATGCTTACTACAAATGAACTTAGAGCAAAAATCTATATTATAAGTCTTATGTGGGTTGGCCAAGTTATTATAATATTTAAATAAATTTGATACTTTAACTTGGATTAATATTTCATTACCTAGTTCCAAAATGTCTGAAGGATCAAGGTGTGAACTCCTATTGCAAAATTCATTCACCTTCTTCTCCAGTACTTTGGCGTCTTTTATTTGTGAATACTTCCGAATGTAGAAATGGCAAGGATCTATTACATGGCTTACAAAAACTAGCTCTGCAGAACCTGGATAAAAATATTTAAGCCACATTAATAAACCATGAGTTAGAAAATAATTCATGAAAGCTGAACAACCATAATAGCCTCTAAAAGAATGCCTTATGGCATTGTGAACTCTGGGAATACTGCACGTAGGCCCCAGGAAGTAGTCCAAGCCCTAAATGATTGATAAAACAAATGGATCACTTTCAACAATGAATTCTTTAGTAACCTGAACTGCAAATACTTCATAATACTTGTAAAATATGCTAAATAAGTGAAATCACAGTCCATGTGATAGTTAAGATTCTAAAGTCAACATATATGCTGTAACTCTACTGTATTACAAAAGTTGTTTCTTTATGAACATATTTGGAACTCAGAACCCCTACTGATAATGATTAGGTTTCTAGGATAACCTACAAAAGCCAGCTCCATCTATACTCTACCTATAGAACCAATACAGCTCATAGCCACTCTGACTCCCAAGTCTTATAAATCAGATGTGAAAAAATGTCTAGGCAAAGCCAAAGTACTGAGCAGCATTTAGGGGAATGTGTGTGCTTTTTGGTGGGGTGAGTAGAGGTAAAGACAGAAAATTTTCTTAAGTCAAGTGTCTTCACTAATATGAAAAGATCTCCAAAGTACAATGTTAAGGAAGGAATGCAAAAAACAAAACAGTGGTATGCTACGTTTTGTGTAAAAAAAAAAAAAAAGACCCCCCCCCCCCCCCCCCCCGCAACACACACATAGAGAGGGAGGGAGAAAGGTTTGGAAAAATAATTTGTGTTTATTTATAAATGCATAAAGAAAATGTGGAAGAGATGGAGACATTGAATAGAATGGGAATAGGATGGGGGGAAGTTTCACATAATATTTTAATATATATTTAATTTCTGAATGAGGTAAATGTTTACATGGTAAAATTGTTTAAAAAACAAAGACTAGGAGGAGTGGAAATGAATATAGTCAAGTATAGGTAGATGACAGAAACTGAACAAATGGATCATTTTAACTATCCAACAGAAAATATAAAGAATAATGCCCATATTTAGGGTGTGGTAAAAAGATAAACACATACAACTGGGGTGACATCTGAGAGAAGTATAAATTTTGGAAATATTCCTGGCTGCGCACGATGGTTCACGCCTATAATCCCAGCACTTTGGGAGGCCAAGGAGGGAGGATCGCTTGAGGACAGGAGTTTTGAGACCAGCCTAGCCGACATGGTGAAACCTCATCTCTACTAAAAATACGAAAATTAGCTGAGGATTGTGGTGCGTGCCTATAATTCCAGCTACTCTGGAGGCTGAGGCACGAGAATCATTTGAGCCTGAGGAGGTTGCAGTGAGCCAGGATCGTGCCACTGCATTCCAGCCTGGGCAACAGAATAAGACTCTGTCTCAAAAAATATTTTTTTTATTGGGGGGAATATTTCTGCCAGGGTCAAAACATTCATTCATTCATTCATTTGAGATGAGAGGTCTCACTGTTACCCAGGGTGGAGTGCAGTGGTGGGATCTCAGCTCATTGCTACCTCTGCCTCCCAGGCTCAAGTGATCCTCCAACCTCAGCCTCCTGAATAGCTGAGACCACAGTTGCGCACCACCACACCCACTTATGTTTTTGTACTTTTTGTAGAGACAGGGTTTCACCATGTTGCCCAGGCTGGTTTTGAACTCTTGAGCTCAAATCATCCACCCGCCTCGGCCTCCCAAAGTGCTGGGATTACAGGTGTGAGCCATGGTGTCTGGCCCCAGAATTAAAACTTTTAACATTAGAAAGTAATATATTTTAGTTATCAGTGAAATTCACTTTACTTACTACCTCACACTAGGTAAGAGTTACTTACTACACATACAGTAAACTCCACTACATCAAGCTCAGACAGTTGTTACAGTACCTGCTTTTGATCCAAAAGGAACAGATGAGTTTTTCTGAAGAGGCTTTTTTGGATATCTAGGTGTCTCCCCAAGATCATCTGTGCCGCATGCTTCATCAAAATAAGAAATAAAGACAACTTGTACTAACTATGTTAACAATGACATGCTAGTTTTTAAAAAGCTGTACTGAAATTGGCAAAACACTGGAATGGCAACAACCCTTGTATCAATGAATAAAGTTATTACAGGTATCTTAAGTAATTGAAACATCAATGATAATACAGTGGAAAGAAGTGTGTCCTTTTCTAAATTGTAATTCTGGAGAGTCAACCAATAAAATAGACAACGGGTGGGGGAAAATAAAAGCTGATCTTGAAAAATGGTCTTAAAGGAGACTATTAGTATAAAACTACATAGTGTAGTATCTCACTCCATGTTAATGGAAAGAATACTGACATTAGAAATCTAATCAAATACAACTGTGATATATTTAAATGTTATAAAAGAGATAACATTATAATCATGATAATTTATATAAACCTCACAACAAAGATTGAAGAGAAGATGTTCTTAATTCAAAGAAAGTAATAAAACTATGTCCACAAATCACATCTCTCTCAGTTATTTATATCTTTTATATAAGGCTTATATGTGAGAACACTAAAAAACTCACAATACCCTAATTAAACCAGATATTAATTTATACCTCAGAGGTTAGCTATATTACTGCATTAACAATAAAAATTATCCTAACTCTGGAAAATGTGAGAGTAGGGGCAGGTAATGAACAGGTTTTAACTCATAATGAGGAGTAAGATTATAACAGCAATTATATTTCTGTTAAATGCATGGACGAAAAAGGTACCAACTGTGTCTAATTACAGATACAAGATCTTTCCCCTCTGCTTCTACATTTTTACTTACTTTCCATGTTGTCTTCAATAATTTCTTCAATTATCACATCAGGGCTAGATCCCATCTGAGGTAACACAGCAATGGTTTTAGGGGATGCTGTTGCAACGTCTTTCTGTGGCTGGAAGTTTTTTGCTTCTAAATGTATATCATTTGTCTCAGGTTGCAAAGGAGGTGGTGGTGCTTCATTGGTTAGGACAGACATGTCAACCTTTTTCTTTTCTAGTCGTGGGTATGTATCGTAACAAGAAAGTCCCTTTTTGTTATTATATTTCTTTTGAACATTCTGTCTAATTTCATTTTCTTGGGGATAACATCTGTTTAAAAATACAGAGATATAAGCTATGAATACAGAGGTATATGGTACAACCATGAATAAGTCACTAGAAACTCCCACCATGGCCATTAATCTGAATCTTTTGGGCATGATTATTCAATAGCCACTAACCCACTGCCAGTTACTTATCCATTCTACTCCATATTTTTCTATTTTCTCCACATATCCAGACAGTTTTTAGGCTATCAAATCTACAAGTATAGAAATTTTACAATGAGATAAGATTGGGTTTCATGAACTTTATATTTTAGTTATTCCATGACGGATTTAGCTTCTTCACAGATCACTGTTTAAGAAGCCACTGTGGAAATAACGACCAACAAAGCCAACTGGACTTAGCAATGATGCATCTTTATCTGCCTCTTCCACCAGAGGACATACATTTAACTAAGTAAAATTGATCTATGTTGAAGTCCAAACACCTGACAGTCATACATATGTACACGACCTTGCAATCTAAATATCTCTTTTCATAACAATTCTTATTAGACCTGAGACATGCAACATTATTAATCAGCTCCAGTGTCATAAACCTCTGCTTTGACTTATACAACACCACTTCTGTTCTCCTTCAACTTCCGTCTGCTCCTTCTCAAGTTTTTTTTACAGATTACCCTTTCCCTGCTTTAAATTTTAGTATCCTTCCAGGGTACTGTCCTTGACCTGTTTGAATACCTGCTTTTACTGTGCAAACCCATGGTTTAACTACCATTTGTAATCAGTACATGCAGGTTATACTAGGAAAAAATTTAAAAGGCAGCTCTCAGAGTTAAATTTAAAGTAGAAGATCAGTACAGATGCTTAAAGAGGCAGAATAGTTTTTAGTGTCTTAGAAATGCTGATAGTAACCATATTCAAGTTGTGAAAATGTCAAAAACAACATATTGATTGCAAAGGTTGTTGATTATCCATGTAAGCATAAAGTCAAGTCACAGCAGCAAATATGGGGCAGGGCTCTCCCAAGCATGGAGAAAGATGACTGAGCCAAAGGACTGGTATTCCACTTCCTCTGGCAAGGTCTTCCCTCTGATGGAGAGGAATATAATCAGCTATCTTAGCCTAATTCTGTTAACCTATTTGATTAATTTTATTCCCTTTATTCAAAAAAGATTACCAAAAAAGTAACTTCTGACAAGTTAGCTCCTCAGTTCTAGTCCCTGTTTACAATTATATTTATCCATTAAGTTAACAAATTGGCATTTTGACTACACATCAGTTTTGTGACCTTGGCTTATATGAATTTACCTGGCTTAGAGTATATACATCATCCTATGTGCTTCTGAAATGGTAATACTGTGAGCCAGACTAATTTGTTCCCTAAGGTAACAAATGTGTTGCTTTTCTCGGGAGACCATTTCCATTGGAGACAATCCACCTACAATGAAAGAACTTATTTCTCTTTTGGTGGTTTCTACATCTATATTCTGATTACTCCTAAACCCAGAATCAAGACCAAGATCTCTTAAGTTTCAGCATTCATATCCAATTAAGCTGTACACATTTCTCCCCAGAAAGCTGATAAACAGTAAGTACTCAACATACTATCTTCCCCCTCCCAACTTACTTTGCTTCCTGTATTCCTAATCTTGATGAATAATACCACAATCCATCAACTTAGTCACCAAAGTGTAACAAACCATTGATGATGCTTCCCTTTTCCTCATGCCTCACGTTCAAGCATTACTCAGTTGTATTAATTTTCCCTATTTTGCATTTGTCATATCTATTCTCAGTCCCTATCCAGTGCTATTAGTTAAGTTTTAGTTCTCATGAGTTGCTGAGTTTACTGATATGATGGCCTAAGTGATCCTTCAGCCTTCACTGTCATCCTCTTAACGCCAAATAATCCCCCAAATGGCCACCAAAATTATCCCTAAAAAATGTAATCTAATCATTTTTACTTTCATGCTTAAAACCTTTTAGTGGCTTTCTACTCCTTAGAACTATACTGTACAACAGAACTTCTGGTGATAATAGAAATATGCTGCATTGTCTAATATAGCAGTGCTTTGGTCTAAATGTTTCAAAATTCATGTTGAAACTTAATTCCCATTGTGGTGACATTAAGAGGTGGGGCCTTTGGGGAAATTAATGATCAAGTAATGAGGGCTCTGCCCTCATGAATGGATTTGTGCCTTACAACAAGTCTGGAGGGAACTAGCTTACGCCCTTTTTTGCTCTTCTGTTCTTCCACCGTGTGAAGATAGTTATTTGTCCCTTTTATGCTCTTCCATGCTTTATGCCATGTGAGGACACAGCATTCGAAGTACTATCTTAAAGCAGAGATCAGGGCCCTCACCAGAAACCAAATCTGCCAGCATTATGATCTTGGGCTTCTCAGCTGCCAGAACTGCAAGCAAATAAACACCTGTTCTTTATGAATTACAGAAGAATAAACAACATCTGTTCTTTTTAAACTTTGTTATAGCAGCACAAATAGAATAAGACAGGTAGTCACTAACGACATGTGGCTACTGAGCACTTGAAATGTGGGCTAATGGAACTGAGGAACTGGATTTTAATTCTATTAAATATAATTTTAATTATATAATTAAATAATTATATAATATAAATAATTATATAATTAAATATAAATTTAATTAATTTATGTTTAAATTTAAATAGCTACATGTGATTAGTGGCTACCATACTGGACAGCATGGATCATAAGGTTCAAACATCATCAGACAGCATACAAAGTCTTTAGGACTTAGCATCTATGTATCCTTGGGGACACAGAGAATGGAATTATATACACCATTCCCTGAACCTAGCATGCTAATTCACTGCCCATATATTCACTGCCTATAAGATGCATACTTCCTTTTTCTCCTTACTACTTGCTACTTAATTTTAATAGATAAGGGGAAAAAAAAAATCTTTCCAAGTCCTGTTACCCCAGGAAGAACTGATCATTCCCTTGCTTTGCACCTCAGGTAAATTCTGCATACGTTACCCTAGCAATTATGCATTTTATTGTTTGCACGTCCTTCTTCCTCTACTTATTGTAATTTCTCGGACATTTATCTCAATATCTAGGGTGTTAGTGCCTAGCAGTGTTCAATGCTTGCTGACTGAATCAATCTCAAAGATAACTTCGACATGTATATTGCTGAATACTGATCTCTTCTAGGCCTTTTAAAAAACATTATATGTAGAATTTAACCATAGAAACTATTTTGCCCTTTATTTTTCAGCTTTTGAATTACACTAAACATCAATTTTTCTGTCTCTCAGATAATGTAGGTACTTTCAGACACTAATGGCATGTTACCATGCTTATAAATACTTACTTTGTTGAGTCCCCAAATTCAATCTTTCCCATATTGTTGAACATACAGATGATCTCACTGCAATTCACACTCAACCTATAATAAAACATTAACATATACATAAATGTTCTGATACAAATGTATCATGTTCTCCAAACGAAAATCAGTTGCTGACATTAATGAATTGAAAAGGAAACATTTAAATAACTTTCTAAGTTAGCACAAATTACACTTATCTTAATTTGGTTGCTAACTTAGTAAACATTTGTGACCCAAAATTTCAATTTATTATTACTTGCTATTTTAATACATTTAAGTTCCAGCACATCTTTATACTTGTTATGGTCTCCTGAACTATGACTTACTCACCTGGGAGGGTTCCTTAGTTGTGGAGAACTAACTTGTGCTAATTCACTATCTGAAGTTAACTGCAAAGTCCGGATAATCTAGAATTAAAAAAAAAAAATCATTCATGTGTGAATCTTGTCACAAATATTGCTGAACAGTAAGATTTTAGAAAGAAAATTGTATCTTTTAGGTATTTCATTAATTAATGCATTCAGGCTCAATTTGGGGCACTCAAAGGGATACAAATAAGTGTTTATGACTTTTGGACATATGTATAAAAGGTAACAATAGACACTAAGAAATAGGATAGAGCTACATGATCAGAGAAAACTCGATCAGATTCATTTTGCAACTGTGTTGCTATCTTCAAGAGTTTTCTCCCTTTTTGCCCTATTTTCTTAGCTAGATTAAGTAGGATAAAGACCAAATTTTATCATTTTTTCATCACCTAGTGTCGCACGTGTAATACATAGGAAACAACTATTATTGTTTTAGAACTAAAGCCTGGGACACCTAGCCAAGTAGGGTCATGGCAAATTCTCCCTTCATTTAACGTTAGAGACTTTGGAGGCAGGTAAACTAATGGCTTCTCTTCTATACATCTGATTATCCACAGGAAGTGAGATCCTGAAGATTCAAAGATGACTAAAGCAAGATCTATACCCTTAGGGAGTGAGGCAGAAGTCAGCAAAGATCTGTGATTAATCTCGTCCTGTCAAAGTATAAGAAACTTTTTTTTTTTTGCCCAATTCTGCCCCTTAGGCACATGATTAGATGACAGGAGATGGCTGAAGCTGTCTCTTGACTTGCACAATTTGGAAGGGAACTGGAAGAGAAAAATTTGACTAGGATTTTGAATTAAATTTTAACATTAAGAGTTGACAGCCATACCTAAATTGTTTATGTGAACAAAATAGAGTCCTATTCAGTTTGCTACCCTTATTTGTCCTCATTTTTTTAATCAGGTGTCCTAGAAACCTAAACTTTCACCTCAATGTCACCTTACTTGCTCTCAGATCAAGTGTTACAAAGACTTAATTGCACCATTTCCCTAACTGGTCAAAAATAACAAAAGGTCATATAAATTTTACAATGTCTTAGATTTCAAACATTATCTTATTATAACTTAGATTATCCTAACCTATATTGTCATCAATTTAGAATTCTAAATAACAATATAGGTTAGGATAATCTGAAAAACAAATTCTTGTCTTAAATATATTCCAAAGCATGTAAAATAAGCTACCACAGAAATAACTCACATTGTGAACTATTAAATTACCTGATTCAGGTCACAGTATCTTCTTAGAGAAGGTGATAATTGTAATGCTCTTGCTATGTTCATAGCTGCATTCAAATTATTTTTTTTCTCTTCAATGTAGCTTTTAGCCTCTATTAAATTTGATAGATAATCATCAGTAGTTCTTGCAAATTCTTCACACAGGTTCTTTTTCCTTCATTTAAGATTCCAAAGTTATTTTGCAGTATTTCATAAATACTTACAGAAAAAGTATATGTATAGTATCTTGAAGAGTAAGTTCAGTAGTTGACGAATTTTACATAATATGGTTAAGTGAGGCAAACAATAACTGAACTGTATCTGAAAGGGTACTTTCACTTGTTGATAAAATTAACATATAACATGGTAAATGAGGCATTAAATTGAACTGAAATGTATTATAGTTAAAAGCTATGTATACATAATTAGAGAAAAGCAAATTTTGTGGAAGGCAGGAGATTATAAGTAGAGACATACAATAGACCATCTAAGGCCTGGAGGAGAATCTGAGCTCAGACTCTTTAGGACATTAAGGCATATAAAAGCAGTTATATATACAGGGGAATTGAAAAAGCCACACTGAGGCCCAGGCAAGATGCACGCTCAGAAAACATCTGAGAAGATCTTAAGCCTGACCTCAGGCTGATCTCAAAGCTCAGGGCACACACAACCACTCAGTGAAGGACTGTTACATCAAGAGCCAGTCTGCAAAGACAGGGGAAGGTAGCTATTTTCTCAAATGCCCAATTTCAACAAAAATACCACAAGGCACACAAAGGAACAGAAAAACATGACCCATTCAAAGGAAGAAAACAGAATAGTAAAAACAGTTCTCAAAGAAGCACAGGCGTTGGACTCAATAGGCTTAAAACAACTGTCTTAAATATGCTTAAAGAGCTAAAGGAAAATATGGACAAAGAAATAGAGAATAATCAGAAAAATGATCTAGGGGACAAAATGATAATATCAACATAGAGAAATTATATAAAATAGCCAAACAGAAATTCTATAGATTGTATTGAAAAATACAGTAATTGTAATTTTAAAAATCCACCAAAGGTTCTACTGTAGATTTGGACAGGCAGAAGGAAAGAACAAGCCAACTTGAATATAGGACAATTAAAATAATGAAGCCTGAAAAAAATAAAAACAACAATGAAGAGAAGTGAACAGAGTCTAAGGTACTTGTGAGTCACTATCAAGCAGACTAATGCATGCATTATAGGAATCACAGGAGAAGAGAAGGACAAAGAGACAGAAATTATTTGAAGAAATAATGGCAAAAAAACTTCCAAAATTTGATGAGACATCAATCTATAAATCTAAGAGCTCAAGGAACTCCAACTGCTGAAGGACAAAGAGAATCCTGAAAGCTGCAAGAAAAATGCAATTTGTCAAGTACGAGGGATCCTCAATAATATTATCCACAAATTTCTCAGCAGAAACCTTGGAGGCCCAAAGGCAATGTATATTTACAGCACCAAAAGAAAAAAAGCTGTCAAAGTATTCTTCAAAAGTGAAGGAGAAATTAAAATATCCCCAGATAAACAAAAGCTGAGGGAGTTCATTACCAGTAGACTTTCCCTATAAGAAATGCCAATGAAAGTCCTTCACGTTAATGTGAAAGAAGGCTATGCAGTAACTCAAAGCCATACAATGATAAAAATATCTCTGGTAAAGGTAAATACATGGGTAAACATAAAAACCAATATTAGTGTAATTTTCATTTATAATTCTACTTTTTATTTTCTACAGAATTTAAAGGACAAATATGTAAAATATCAATCTATCTTAACGGGTATACAATATAGAGGAATGTAATTTGTGACATCGAAAAAATAAAGGGGGGCATATTCGTAAAGCAGTAGAGGTTTTACATGCAACTAAAGTTAAGCTGTCTACTCAAAACAGATTGTTATAACTTCAGAATGTTATATGTAATCCTTATGGGTAACTATAAAAACTATTTATAGACTATGCACAAAAAGAAATGAGAAAGGAATCAAAATTTGTGACTACAAAAGAAAAAAATCAAGTAAACACAAAGAAAGGCAGTAATGAAGGAAATAAGCAACAACAAATAAGCCATAAAACACATAGAAAACAAACCAAATGGCAAAAATCCTTCCTTATCAGTATTTTAAGTGTAAATAAATTAAACTTTCTAATCCAAAGGCACAAATCTGAAAAATGGATTAAAAATATGACCCAACTATATGCTGCCACAAAAATTTCACTTTAGGTCTAAAGACATATAGAGGTTGAAAATGAAAGGATGGAAAAAGATAATACACGCCAATAATTTAAAAAGCTGGGGTGGTTCCACTAATTTTAGGCAAAATAGACTTTAATGTAACAATTATAAGCATATATGTACCAACATTAGAACCCAAAACATATAAAGCAAACATTTGCAGAATTAAAGGGAAAAACAGACATGTCTACAATAATAATTAGAGACTTCAATATCTCCCTTTCAATAATGGATAAAACAACCAGTGCAGAATCAATAAAGCAATAAATTACTTGGACAACACTACAGACTGATTGCACCCAACAGACATATTTAGGACACTATACCCAACAACATGAGGATAAACATTTTTCTTAAGTGTGCGTGTAACATTTTGAGACAGAACATATGTTAAGACCATGCTGACTAATGTTTAATGTTCATTAACATTTATTAGTAAGTCTTAATAAACTTAAAGATTGAAATCCTGCAAGGTATCTTTTCTGACTACAATGGAATGACCTAGAAATAACAGGAAAAAAACCCCAGAAGATTCATAAACATGTAAAAATTAAACAATATACTCCTAAATCCCAATGGGTCAAAGAATAAATCACAAGGGAAATTAGGAAATTATCTGGGGCAAATGAAGCAAGAACACAAAATTTATGGGATGCAATGAAAGCAATGCTGAGGGAAATTTATAGCTGTAAATACTCACATTTAAAAAGGAGCTTGCAAATGAACAACCTAACTATATACCATAAGTAACTAGAAAAAGACCAAACTAAACTCAAAGCAGAAGGAAGGAAATAAAGAAGAAGAGAAGAGATAAATATACAACCAAGAAAAATGAAAGCAAAAGTTTGACTTCAAGATTAGAATTAAACCTATAGTCACACTAAGAAAAGAGAATCAGGCCAGGCGTGATGGCTCACGCCTGTAATCCCAGCACTTTGGGAGGCCGAGGCAGATGAATCACAAGGTCAGGAGATCGAGACCATCCTGGCTAACACAGTGAAACCCCATCTCTACTAAAAATACAAAAAAAAATTAGCTGGGCAGGTGGCAGGTGCCTGTAGTCCCAGCTACTCAGGAGGCTGAGGCAGGAGAATCACTTGAACCCGGGAGACAGAGGTTCTGGTGAGCCGAGGTCGCGCCACAGCACTCCAGCCTGACAGAGCGAGACTCCATCTCAAAAAAAAAAAAAAAAAAAGAATCAAATTACTATAATCAGAAATAAACCGGGTACATTACTATCAATTTTACACAAATAAAAAGGATTAAAAGGCTATCATGAACAACTGTACACAAATTATATAACTAGGTGAAACAGACAAATTTCCAGGAACACATAACCTATCACAACTGACTCATAAAAGTATTAAAAAATCTGTACAGACTATGACTAAGGAGATAGAATGAGTCATCAAAAAACCTCCCAACAAAGTTTAGCCTTGGACCAGACAGCTTTACTGGTAAATTGAACCAAACATGTAATAATCAACACCAATCCTCCTCAAACTCTTCCAAAATACTTGAAGGGCAGAAATGTTCCCTAACTCACTCTATGAGGCCAAAACTACCAATACCAAAACCACACAAAGACACCAAAGAAAACTGTTGACCAGTATCATTTATAACTATTGATAGAAAGTCCTCAGACGAACTAGCAAACCAAATTCAACAGCTTAGTAAGAGAATTATACACCATGACCAAGTGGGATTTATTCCTGGAAAGCAAGAATAGTTCAACATACAAACATTAACATGTGATTAATGTAACACACCACATTAACAGAAAAAAGAAAAAAGCCCAAGTGGTTGTCTCAATTGATGCAGAAAAAGGACCTGACATAATTCAACACAATTTCATGATAAAACCACTCAAACTAGAAGATGACTACCTCACTATAATAAAGACCCTATATGGAAAAACCCACAGTGAACATGATACTCAATGGTGAAGACTGAAAGCTTTTCTTATAACATGAGGCACAAGACATACCTGCTTTTGCTACTTCTGTGCAACACAGTAATGAAAGTTCTAGCCAAAGCGATTAGACAAGAAAAAGAAATAAGGTATTCAAATTGGAAAGGAAGAAGTAAAATCATCTTTCTGTAGGAAGTAAAATATTTTATTTGCAGATGACATGATCATACATGTAGAAAACCCTAAAGATGCCATAAAATACTGAAGCTAATAAATGCACTCAGCAAAAAAGTAGGACACAAAAATCAACATATAAAAATAAGGTGTGTTTCTACACAGTAACAATGAATAATCCCAAAAGAAAATTAAGGAAATAATCCCTTTTACAATAGCATCAACAGAAATAAGAATAAACAAAGGAGGTGAAAGACTTGTATATGAAATTGCTGAAAGAAATTAAGACACAAAAAATGAGAAGACATCCCATGTGCATAGATTGAAACACTTAATATTGTTAATATGTCAATACTGCACAAAGTGATCTACAATTCAATGCAATCCCTAACAAAATCTCAATGACATTTTTTTGTGAAAATTGAAAAGTCCATCTTAAAAGTCCTATGAAATCTTAAGAGACCCTGAGAAACAATCTTGAAAAGGAACAAAGTTGTATGACTCACACATTCTGATTTTAAAACTTACTACAAAACAATAGTAATCAAAACAGCATGGTACTAGCATAAGGAAAGACATACAGAACAACGGAATAAAACAGAAATCCCAGAAATAATCCTTCACATATATGGTGAGCTCATTTTTGACAAGGGTGCCAAGAACATTCAGTGGGGGAAAGGACAATCTTTTCAACAAATAGTGCTGGGAAAACTGGATATCCATTTCAAAAGGATGAAGTTGGATCCTCACCTTATACCATATACAAAAATTAACTAAAGATGGATCAAAGATCTAAATGTAAGAACTATAAAACTCTTAAAAGAAAACACAGGGAAAAGGCATCATGATGTTAGATTTGGCAGTGATATCTTGAATATGACACCAAAAGCACAAGCAACAAAAGAAAAAATAAACTGGACTTCATAAAATTAAAAACTTTTGTGGATCAAAGGACACTATCGAGAGAGTGAAAAGACAACTTACAAATGGGAGAAAATATTTGTAAGTCATATAGACAAAAATTTAATATTCAAAATATACAAAGAATTGCTATAACCCAATAGCAACAAAGTAAATGATCCAATTCAAAAATGAGCAAAGAGCTTGAATGAATACCTCATCAAAGACATACAAATGGCTGATAAGCACATGAAACGATGCACATTACCAGTCATTAGGAAAATACAAACCAGGCCATAATGATATTCCATTTCACACTCATTAGAATGGCTACCATCAAAAAAGAAAACAACAAAAAATAAGTGTTGGTAAGGGTGTACAGAAATTACAACCCTTGTGTATTGCTGGTGGGAAAGTAAAATGGTATATACAACCACTGTGGAAATCAGTTTGGCAGTTCCTTAAAAAGTTAAACATAGGCCAGGCACAGTGGTTGACGCCTATAATCCCAGTGATTTGGAAGGCCGAGGTGGGAGGATGGCTTGAGCCCAAGAGTTTGAGACCAGTCCTGGCAACACAGCAAGACCTCATCTCTACAAAAAATCAAAAATTAGACAGGTGTGGTGGTATGTGCCTTTAGTCCTAGGTACTCTGGAGTCTAAGGTGGGAGGATCTCTTGAGCCTGGGAGTCTAAGGTTGCGCCACTGTACTCCAGCCTGGGTGACAGAGCTAGAATCAGTATTTAAAAAAAAAAAAAAAAGGCCGGGTGCAGTGGCTCACGTCTGTAATCCCAGCACTTTGGGAGGCCAAGGCAGGTGGATCACGAGGTCAGGAGATCCAGACTATCCTGCCTAACATGGTAAAACCCCATCTCTACTGAAAATACAAAAAAATTAGCCAGCGTGGTGGCACATGCCTATAGTCCCAGCTGCTAGGGAGGCTGAGGCAGGAGAATCCCCTGAACCTGGGAGGCAGAGGTTGCAGTGAGCCAAGATCACGTCACTGCACTCTAGCCTGGGTGACAGAGTGAGATTCCGTCTCAAAAAAAAAAAAAAAAAAAAAAAAAGTTAAACAGAATTATCACATACCACTAAACTGTATGCTTAAGAACACTTAAATGGAAAAAAATACAATTACCTTTCCAAGAAAAAAAAAAAAGACATGGTTAAAAGGTAATTTGTGTACTGTATATTTGACTGGTATAACAAAATAAACTCATGCACATGACCTATTACTTGAATGTTATAATTAAAGACCAAATGTGAGATAGGACCAACATGGAGAATAGAGCATAAACAAATTCATTCATAGATTCAGCCTATGTTCCAGGCATCCTTTGGAATTTTTGTTTGTTTGTTTTTGAGACGGAGTTTCGTTCTTGTCGCCCAGGCTGGAGTGCAGTGGTGCAATCTTGGCTCACTGCAACTCTGCCTCCCGAGTTCAAGCAATTCTCCTGCCTCAGCCTCCCGAGTAGCTGGGATTACAGGTGCCCGCCACCACGCCTGGCTAATTTTTTGTATTTTTAGTAGAGACAGGGTTTTGCCATGTTGAGCAGGGGCTGGTCTCGAACTCCTGACCTCAGGTGATCTGCCTGCCTCGACCTCCCAAAGTGCTGGGATTACAGGTGTGAGCCACTGCACCCGGCCAGGAAATTTTTTTAAAAGCACTGATTTAAGAGTCAAATGGACAAGTGGCATTACTAAATATATTACCTTGACCATGTTACAATTTTTAAGAGCTTGTTTCTTGAAATGCATAATGGAGGGAATATCTATTGTACCTCCGTCATGTGAGCAAAGATAATATATGTCAAATGGCTTTCTAAATAGGTGACGAATATATAATAGTTAAAGGTATTTAGCAATGCCTATTAGGCTTCTGCTCTGTTGCAAAAAAGCACATGACTAAATGGCAAAACTATGTATAAAAAATTATGTATTTTCTCAAGTATATGGAATTCCACAACATAATTTAGGTTAGGAAAATCTTTTTCTGTGCTAACTGCTTTAAGTAAGAAGCTTATTTACTTTTTTGAGATGGGGGTCTTGCTTTGTCATTCAGGCTGGAGTGTATCGGCAGGATCCCCACTCACTGCAGCCTTGATCCCTTGGGCTCAAGCAATCCTCCCACCTCAGCTTCCCACATAGCTGGGACTACAGAAATGCACACAATGCCTGGTTGATTTTTTTTTTTTTTTTTTTTTGTACAGATGGAGTCTCGCTGTGTTGCCCAGACTGGTCTCAAACTCCTGAGCTCAAAAGATCCTCCCATCTCAGCCTCCCAAAGTGAGCTTAGACAGGATGATCACCATGTAATCCTACAGGTGTAAGCCACCACACCTGGCTCAAGCTTGTTTACTTTAACAGTTAACAGCTTCAGCTGGGCACGGTTATGTATACCTGTAATCCCAGCACTATAGGAGGCTGAGGCAGGATGATCTCTTGAGGCCAGGAGTTTGGGAACAGCATGGACAATGTAGTGAGGGAGACCCTTATCTCGGAAAACAAAAAACAACAACAACAACAAAAAAAACACAAAATTAGCTGGATGTAGTGGTGTGGGCCTGTAGTTCCAGCTACTTTGAAGGCTGAGGTGGGAGGATCACTTCAGCCCAGGAGTTTGAGGCTGCAGTGAGCTATTATGACAGCATTGCACCCCAGCCTGGGCAACAGAGCAAGACCCTGTCTCAAACAAACCACCATTAGCTTCAACACCAGAAGGTAAATAGCCAAAATTTTTAAAAGCTTACACATTATTTTTCATTTTGAAGTTCTAAAGATCAGTCTGTAGGGACTACAAACTTCCAAACTTGTTTAAAAGTTACCCATTACTTCATTCTAAACAAAGGAATACAATGACAAGTTAGTGTTAGAAACTTCAGTTTCATTGAGTCCATATTTTTAAGTTGCTAACCTGGAATCAAAAAAAGCCAAAAGTTGGTCAAACTGTTTCTCCACAACTTCTATAACTCTTTCTCTCTCCTCTATCGTTTGCTTCTGCATGTGTTCAAGTGCCTGGAAAAAAACAAGACAAAAACTTAATTTGGGAATTTTTATTTTGTAGAAGTTGTAGAATTTTGAAAGTAAAAGGTACTTTCTAGACTCTTCAAAATAACACAAGAGGTAATGAGATGATAATAATATAAACAGAATAAGTCACAAGGTTCAACTTTTAAGTTTTACTATCTGTGAGCAAGACCATATCTTTTTGTTTTACTGAGACAGGGTCTCACTTGGTTACCCAGGCTGAAGTGCAGTAGGCTGAGCATAGCTCACTGTAACCTTGAACTCCTGGGCTCAAGGGATCCTCCTGCCTTGGCCTCCTGAGTAGCAATGACTACAGGCACGTAGCCTCATGTCCAGCTAATTTTTTTTTTGGCAGTGGGGAGGAACAAGGTCTCATTATGTTGCCCCGGCTGGTCTCAAACTCCTGGCCTCAAGTGATCCTCCTGCCTTGGCCTCCCAAAGCACTGGGATTACAGGCATGAGCCACCACACCTGGCCTTACTGGCATTTTCTACTGATAATATGGCAACAAGACCTAAAAAAAATCCACTGATGAGTGTACTAAGTTTTTTTCTTGTCATCATTACAGGAAACAAGTCATTTTAAGTAGCTGAATTTCTCTTTGATAGGACCCCATGGATTAAAAAAAAAATCTTAGAAACCATACTTGAATTAAAATGTTAAGTATTACACAATCTTAGTATTTTTGAAGTTTTAAGTACTGTTGCTTAGATCCATGACCCCTTCTTTCCTTCTGATTCTTCCAATTTAGAATGGGAATGTGGAATGTCTATCTTATATTCCTGCTTCACCGATGTATTTTAGAAGCAAGTAAGTTCTTGTCTCGTTTCACAGGCTCATAGTGGAAATGAATTTTGCCCTAGGATGAATCGTATATCGAGTCTTCACCCACACCTAACTTAGAAGGTGAGATTTTAATTTTTATTAATTAAAAAAATTTTTTTTTTGGAGACGGAGTTTTACTCCATCAACCAGCCTGAAGTACAGTGGCACGACCTTGGCTCACTGCAACCTCCGTCTCCCGGGTTCAAGCAATTCTCATGCCTCAGCCTCCCCAGCAGCTGGAACTACAGGTGGGTGCCACCATGCCCAGCTAACTTTTGAATTTTTAATAGAGATGGGGTTTAGCCATGTTGACAAGGCTGGTTTTGAACTCCTGACCTCAAGTGATCCACCTGCCTTGGCGTCCCAAAGTGCTGGGATCATAGGCACGACCAAGTGAGCCTGCCCAGAAGGTGAGATTTTAATATTTACAATTGATGCTGGAATGGGTTAAACTTTTGGGGATGTCAGGATGGGGTGAATGTATCTTGCATTGAGAAGGACATGAATACTGAGGGCTAGAGAACACTCTGTTTTTAGTTGGATTGTGTCCCCACTATCCCAAATTCAGATACTGAAGTCCTAACCTCCAGTTAATTTACCACTGATTTGCTCTTCTCCACTATATCTGGTACTAATTATTGCTGATCACAGGTGACATTATTTTTTCCCCTTTTCTCTCAATGTTGTTTTTTTCCTCTCATAACTCTTCTATCTTATTACTTTTATCATATTTCTCATTCCTCTTGAGAAATGACTTTTGATAGTGACTCTTAGCCAATCAAAAATGTCCTGTCCTTCTATGCAAAAAAGCAGCCACAACATAATCAGCTATAACCTTTTGAACTCCTTAATTGTAAATTTTATTGCTAGGTGCTGAAGAACTTGTTTTGTGTCACCAAATGAGAGAGTCTCTTTCGGAAGGTGGAGCAGGAAGAAAGAGACTCACTAAGGGGGATACAGCCAAACAATGAGCAAGTGTTGAAAAGATAATCTGCAATGCTTCTGAGACAAAATTCAGCTCACAGCAAGTAGAAGTCATGGTTCCTTATTAAAGCTGGAATTTTATTAAGTTCCTAGCACAACAATGTTACAAGACCAATCTTGGCAGCCCATGGGAAAAGTTTTCCATTCTTTTTTAGATTATCATGCTTAATAACTCAGTGCTAAGCTCTAACCTCAGTGGTAACATCTCCAAATGTACACAATTAAAGAGGACATGCTTCACTTCATGATAGAATTTAATCCTGCAAATTGCTTACTTTTCCAGCAATGCTTAATTGTTCAAAATTATGGTGTGCTGTATTCAATGCTTCATCAATTTCTTCTGCAGTATCAGTGTCCTAAGAAGGGAGGGAAATCACATACAAATATAAAACTAAAAAACAGATGCCTAGATATATATATATATTATAGTTGCAAAAAATTCAGGCTACCGTTTTGGTTACAAAAGCAACATAGACTCACTACAGAAAAGTGAAAACAAGCAACAAAAATAACATTCAATCCTGCTAACCTGGAGATAAAAACCATTCATATTTTAGAGCTTTAGTTAGACCATTCCAGATTTTTTTCATAAAGATATTTTTTAAAAATGGGATAATGCCCTGTAATTATCTTTTCAACTTAAAACTACCTTGAACAATTTATCATGGCAATACATGTATACATATAAAAATTATAAATAGTTCTTAAGGAAAAAAAGATTATAATTTGGCTCCATTAAGATTTACACTTGAAGTAAAAGTCAGCAAGATTAAGTGCTTTCTCCCCTTCCCCAGCCCATTAATGATTTTTTTTTTTTTTTTTTTTTTTTTTTTGAGACAGAGTCTCACTGTTGCACAGGCTGGAGTGCGGTGATGCTATCTCTGCTCACTGCAACTTCTGCCTCCCAGGTTTAAGTGATTCTCATGCCTCAGCCTTGCAAGTAACTGGAATTACAAGTGTGCACCACCACAGCACCACATCCAGCTAATTTTTGTACTTTTAGTAGAGATGGGGTTTTGCCATGTCGGCCAGGCTGGTCTTGAATTCCTGGCCTCAAGTGATCTACCCGTCTTGGTCTCCCAAAGTGCTGGGATTACAGGCATGAGCCACTGCGCCTGGCCTCCATTACTGATCTTAACACAAAAACTTAATACTTCACTCAATATCATTTTGGAGTTTGTTCTATTTCTAATCTTAATACATTATTTAAAGTTATCAGCAGTAGATAAAAGGTAAAACTCTATCTTCAGCAATAACATTAACAACAGCAAATGTAATTAGGCCTCTTGGTTGCCATTAAAATAAGTGAAAAATCACATTTAAAATTTAAAAACTCATGCTTTACATGTTTCACAGAACCTGGATTCAATAACTAGTTTCAAAGGGAAGAAGCTACACACAGGTAAATATCAAGAACTTTGAAACAGAGTCAGTCAAAGGTAGAACAGGCTGCCTTGGAAGAGAACTGTCTAAGCATAGAACAAAAGAGATTCAAGTAGGAGGGTGGGTTTACTTCTGTTACGTATAAGCTTCCAAAAGAATCTATAATTATAGGAGAAGAAAGTTGAGCTACTAGAGACCAAGTCAAACATTTGCCTTCATCGTACTTCATGATCAACATGTTTCATACCAACATTACAGCTGATGAGTTCAAAACAGTCCTGTGTGTGGAGGCTGAATGTTCTAAACCAGTAGTTAGCTGATCAGCAGTCTTCTTAAAGTCCTGAGAACAATTCTTTATCCTGAAAAGTATCAAGTATATTATTTTATTTTTTGAGACAGGATCTTTCTCTGTCACCCAGGCCGGAGTGCAGTGGCACCATCATGGCTCACGGCAGCCTTGACTTCCCAGGCTCCAGCGATCCTGGACTCGCTTCCCAGCCTCGACTTCCCAGCCTCCTAAGTAGCTGGGACCATAGGCATATGCCACCACACTCGGCTGATTTTTGTATTTTTTGTAGAGATGAGATTTCAAAATGCTGTCCAGGCTGGTCTCAAAATCCTAAGCTCAAGTGATCTACCCGCCTTGGCCCCCCAAAGTGCTGGGATTACAGGTGTGAGCCACTGTGCCTGGCCCACGTACATTATTTTAAATACCAACATTACCTCATCAATCAATGTAATGGTTTTAATCTTCCATTCAGATTTTACCATAAAAAAAATTCATATAATGACTTATAAGAACATGTACAGTGAATTATCAATTAACCATAAGTGGGAAGAGAGAAACCATGAGGAAATATGTTTTCATACTAATTTTAATTTAAAAAAATTCCAAAAATAATGGCTTAAAGTATATATTGTATTTTAATTTCTTAATTACTGGTCCTTACGTGGTATTTTTTGGTACAGATGCTGATAATCAATGAAATGTGATAAGCTCATCAATTAAGTAAGTGTTTATATATACAAATGCCAGCTATTAAAAAGAAGGTACTTAACAAGTCTGGAGAATTAAAAAAAGGTAATGAATTTAACTAAGCAAGTTAATTGCAAAGAAAAAGTTAGTTGCATTCTCTAGTCTATAGAAGCCAGAGTTTTATTTATTAATTTATCTGTTTTAGAGATGGGGGGGGGGGTCTCACTATGTTGCCCAGGCTGGTCTCGAACTCCTGGACTCAAGTGATCCTCCCACCTCAGCCACCCAAAGTGCTGGAATTAAAGGCATGAGCCATCATGCCCAGCTATTTTTATCTTTATATCACCATATTGGCTAGCACACAGTAACGAGTGTTTGCTGCGTTAATCATCAGCTTACAGCTTATGGAGGAAAATATGATGTTTAAATGTTACAGAGAAAAAATACTACACCAAATAATTTTTAAACATTCTATTCTTTGAAAAGTGAATATTCATGTTCTTAATAACATGAGTGCATTAGCCCTGAGGATTCCATTATTGAATTCCTGTTTCAAAATATTAAAGACAAATCAGTAAATGAGTCAAGGATTACTATAATTTAAAAATATACAACCATTTTAAAACCAAACAGCACCTTAGAGAATAGCAGTTTCTAAAATAGATCTAATTGACATAAATTTAATTTTTTAAATGGTTATTTGGAACAAATTTGGGTACTTTCTGGTTAAGATGGATTCATATACCCCTGAAAGTAAAATTTCACTTTGCAACTCTAACAGACATTATACATATATAGACGAGAGTACAACCTGGTTTGACTGGCATCATGTGTCAGAAAATTTCACACACAAGTACAGATCTCGAGTTTGTCTTGAGAAAAAAAAGATGTGGCAACATTGGGTTGGTCTTAACACATAATAATAACTGGCTACAGCTGAGTAGGAACTGCCTCCTTCGGAAGGGGTGAGCTCTCGTCATCTACCGCAATCCTCACCACTCATTGTTTAAACTCAGTCGACCTCACCCAGTAAGTTAACTGCTTAATTCGTGTAGGTGTTCAAATTTGGGAGCCCTAAATTTGATAAAAATGGCTACTCCATGGGGACTCACGATGAGCCAGAATGATTCTAAAAGATTTATTCTAATAACTCTACACAGATCTCATGGAGGAAGTGATCAGTGGTATAGGAGTTGGGAGCAGTACTGGTATTCAATAAACCTAGGTTTACATTCTGGTTCTGTGAATAACCAGCTGTCAGACTTTAGCTAAGTGGTTTTACCACCCAAGAAAATGGCTACAACCATTCTTTTGTTTTTTTCTAAGTACTCATTTAGGTCTGGAAAGAGAAGCTACGGTGGTAATGTGAAGTGCCAGGAATTCTAGACTGAATAATTTTGAGTTTTAATTGAATACTTAATGAACAACTATAGCATTAAGGAAGAGTCAGACAAGGAGCTACACAAAAGAACATGAGAATTAAATAAGGCAGTAGAAATGAAGATAGGTTATGGACATAGGAGATACTACAGAAGTCAGAATCTGCAGGAGGTAAAATGAATGCAATAGAAGGAACTAGAGTGATTTATAAATACTTGGTGCCATTAACAAAATTGGAAAGTTCCACATGAGATTTTTCCTTGAAAGAATCCTATTTTTTATTTCTTGCATAGTCTACTTACCATATTAAATATGCTTTAAAAAGTTTAGTTATATACAAATTACCATCTGAGTACAGTTCCAGGAAATTGATCGGAAGATCCTTTAACACTTAAAAAGCTGCAAAAATCAAACATGTACTGTAATAAACATTACATGTTTACTCTGTGTCCCAAACCAGAGATATAAAGGGGAATAAAATGTGGTCCATTCCCTTAAAGGGGCTTACAGACTAGCAGGAAAAGACATACAGAAGCATTAGTAATTAAGTGAAATAATCAGTAACATAGGTACTCATCTCTGGCTGGGTGTATTTAAAAAATACTACTAATTCAAAAAGAGAATCTATTAATGCATACATGTATAAAGTCTTATACAAGAATGGAAAAATGAATAAAAGAACCCCAAAGGTATTATTTTTCCTTTTATAAATCACCTCTCAAACCAACTCTTCACAAAGTCTTCCATTGTACTATACTTGCGCTACTTTTAAGAATCAAGAGAAGCTGGGTGCAGTGGCTCACGGCTGTAATTCCAGCACTTTGAGAGGCTGAGGCAGAAGGATCACTTAAAGCCAGGAGTTTGAGACCAGCTTGCGCAACACAATGAGACTCCACGTCTACAAAAAAATTTAAAAATTAGCTGTGCATGGTGGTGCATGCCTGTAGTCCTAGATACTCCAGAGGCTGAGGTGAGAGGCTAGCTTGAGACCAGGAGTCTGAGGCGGCAGTGAGCCATGATCAAAACCACTGCACTCAAGCCTGGGTGACAGAGTGAGACCCTGTCTTTAAAAAAACTTAGAATTTTAAAAATTTTTAAAAAGAATCCAGAGAGAACTAAGTTACTTTTTTTTCTCTATAACTTCCTTCCATCCAGCACGAGTAACTTTAACCAGTGTCCTCTCAGCCTTTCTTGATGTGGTAATCCTTAACATTCTTTCTTTAAATAAGGACAAACAAATGCTGCTTCTTTAAAGAGCTGAAGTCTCCATTCCACTGACAGCTAAGATGAAGTATAAACTTAAAGAGCATTCCATAAACAGCAGGTTAGAAATGCAGACTTAAGAATGACATTTTATCAATAATTCTAAAACTATTTCAGTAACACATTGACTTTAAATACTCAAATAAGTACACATGGAACATACGTCTTAGGCTGCAGTTTCTCCATTACGGAGTCTTCTTTAACATATCCAGCCATTGGGTAGTAGCGTTGTCTAGTATTTACAGCTGTAGCAACCTTAGGACAAAAAAGGGTTTAAAAAAACAAAGAAAGTCATCCAATAAATTATGTCTATCCAGAACCTAAACAACTATTTAAGTGTGCCATTCATAAAGTTAATGATAACCTTAAAGATCCTGAAATCCCCTGTAAATCAAGGAGAAAACCGTGCTTATATGAATTTTTGACCCATTTTAATTTTTGGAAGCAATCAGGAATTTGGCAACTATTAATTTTTAGGTAATTAACCAAAATACTTCACTCTACCATAACTGTAAAGGAAATACTAGCAATACTTTCAATTTTACTTTAAAAATGTTAGGCCAGGAATGAGGGCTCACGCCCGTAATCCTAGCACTTTGGGAGGCTGAGGTGGGTGGATCACCTGAGGTCAGGAGTTCAACACCAGCCTGGCCAACATGGCAAAACCCCATCTCCACTAAAAATACAAAAACTAGCCAGGCATGGTGGCAGACGCCTGTAATCCCAGCTACTAGGGAGGCTGAGGCAGGAGAATCACTTGAACCTGGCGGGGCAGGGTGTGGAGGTTGCAGTGAGCCAAGATTGCACCACTGCACTCTAGCCTGGGTGAAAGAGCCAGACTCTATCTCAAAAAAAGTAAAAAAAAAAAAATAGTAATATACGTTCAAAATTCTAAAATATTTAATTTAAAACTTTTTAAAATCATGTGGTTCAATAGAATTCCTAAAGTCCACCGTGGCCCACAGACACTAGATGAAGAAAAATCCCTGCTTGAGACAGTGTTCAAGTAAAATGCAGTTAGAAATAGAAGAAAGTTGGATAGTTGATGGTTGACTTTTTTCTGAGAAGTTTTCTTATGTTCATTTATTTGAGGTCCTGTGGTCTCTGATTTTTTTCCACATATTTTAAAAGCCACTCAGATCATGAACTGATACCTGAAAGAAAAATGAAGAAGGCAGAAGGAAATGCAACATCATTCTCTGGGTGCCTAGGTCCTACAAACTTGGCAAACTATCTCATTGAAACCTCACAATACAATACAAAAAAGAAAGAAAAGGAAATTGAAGTAAAGCTGAAGTATGTCCTCTAACTTCACTCAATCAATTAAAGGATAAGCCAGGATGTGAAACTGAAATTATCTTTTTCTTTAAAATTTTAGATTCAAGGGGTACGTGTACAGGTTTGTGGCAAGGGTGTAGGGCATGATGCTGAGGTCTGGGCTTCTGTTGATCCCATGACCCAAACAGCGAGCATGGGACCCAACGGGAAGTTTTTCTGCCCTTGCCTCCCTTCCTCTTTCTAGCAGTCCCCAGTGTCTAATGTTTCTATGTTTATGTCCATGTGTGGCCAATGTTTAGCTCCCACTTGAAGTGAAAATGTGGTACTTGGTTTTCTGTTTCTGCATTAATTTGCTTAGGATAATGGCCTTCAGCTGCATCCATGTTGCTGCAAACGACATTATTTCATTCTTTTTAATGGCTGCATAGTATTCTGTGGTGTATATGTACAACATTTTCTTTATTCAACCCACCAATGATGGGACGCATAGGTTGATTCCATGTATTTGCTATTGTGAATGATACTGTGATGACCATATGAGTACAGGTATCTTTTTGGTAGAATAATTTATTTTCCTTGGGGTATGTACCCAGTAATGGAAGTGCTGAGTCAAATGGTTGTTCTATTAGTAGTTCTTTGAGAAATCGCCAAACTGCTTTCCACAGGGCCTGATTTGCATTTCCACCAACAGTCTATAAACATTCTCTTTTCTCCACAACCTTGACAACATCTGTTAGTTTTTGACTTTTTAATAATAGACATTCTGGTGTGAGATGGTATCTCATTGTGGGTTTTGATTTGCATTTCTCTGATAAGTGATGTGAGCATTTTTTCATGTTTGTTGGCTGGTTGTATGTCTTTTAGGAAGTGTCTGTTCATGACCGGGGGTGGTGGCTCATGCCTGTAATCCCAGCACTTCTGGGAGGCTGAGGCGGGCAGATCATGAGGTCAGGAGATCGAGACCATCCTGCCTAACAAGGTGAAACCCCATCTCTATTAAAAATACAAAAAATTAGCCGGGCGTGGTGGCGGGCACCTGTAGTCCCAGCCACTCGAGAGGCTGAGGCAGGAGAATGGCATGAACCTGGGAGGCAGAGCTTGCAGTGAGCTGAGATGGTGCTACTGCACTCTAGCCTGGGTGACACAGCGAAACTCTGTCTCAAAAGAAAAAAAAAAAAAAGTGTCTGTTCACGTCTTTTGCCCACTTTTTAATGGGGCTGTTTCTTTTCCTGCTGATTGAAGTTATTTAGGAAAATTTAACAAGAAAACTATAAGCTCTAAGTAAAGAAAACTTTTTAAAAAATCGCACCTGGCTAGAGGTCATAAAACAAGAACAACAACAACAAAAAAATGGAGACTCAAACCAGGTTCCTGGAGACAAAGACTGAATGTCCTAACATCATCTAATATGAAATTAATACAATTCTAAAATACGTATGGAAAAATATATTGTACAAGAACTGCAAAAACTTTAACATAGAATTCAGCATAAATTTATTCCACCAATTAATAAGACTATAGCGCTACCGTAATAATTAAAACACTATGTGCTAGCATAATATATCAGTAGAACAAAGCCTTGAAACAGACCCAACTCTCTATGAGAACTTAATATAGAATACAAGTGGGATCTCAATTAAATGGAAGGATTACTCAATAAAAGGTATGACAAAATCAGCCAATCATTCTGAAGAATAAAGGTATACCTGCACCTTACATCACATAACATATAAAATAATTAAACATATACTGCCCCCACTTTTTTTTCTTCAGATGGAGTTTCGCTCTTGTTGCCCAGGCTGGAGTGCAATAGTGCGATCTCGGCTCACTGCAGCCTCCGCCTCCTGGGTTCAAGTGATTTTCCTGCCTCAGCCTCCCGAGTATCTGGGATTACAGGCATGCGCCACCACGCCTGGCTAATTTGGTATTTTTAGTAGAGATAGGGTTTCTCCATTTTGGTCAGGCTGGTCTCGACTCCCGACCTCATGTGATCCACCCACCTCAGCCTCCCAAAGTGCTGGGATTACAGGCATGAGCTCAGCCAACATATACTTTTTTAAAAAAAGTTAAGTATTGAAGATATATATACATATAACTTTGAGTTAGGAAGGTCTGCCTAGTCAGAAAAAAAAAAAAAAAACCCTACCTAGAATTCATGAAGCAGGGGTAAAAATGACTAGTTAAGAAACACTTCTGAATGGCTAAATGCAATAAAATCAAAAGTGAGAGACTGGGAGAAAACAGTTACACAGGATGAAATGTTAATACGGCTATCACATACAGTACTCTTACAACTTAGGAAAAAGACAAGCTGGATACAGTGGCTAACACCTGTAATCTCAGCACTTTGGAAGGCTAAGGTGGGACCAGCCTAGGCAACATAGCAAGGACCTAGCCTAGCCACATAGCAAGGATCCACCTATTCCAAAAAAAAAAAAAAATTATCTGTGTGCAGTGGTACTCCCCTTTAGTCCCAGCTGCTACTGGACTGGATGAGTTAGGAGGATTGCTTCAGCTGGAGAGGTTGAGGTTGCAGTGAGCTGTGATCACATCACTGCACTCCAGTCTGGGGCAACAGAGCAAGACCCTGTCTCCAGAAAAAGCAAACAACAACAAACAACAAGTTAGGAAAAAGACAATTCAAAACGAAAAGATCCAAACGGTCTGAAAAGAGCTGTTAAAGATCCACACAGAAGAGGCACTGATAAGTCAAACATATGAAAAGTTGCTCAACTTCACTGGTCATGAGGGAATTACAATTTACAACAAGGAAACAGCCATTTTTTACATCAAAATGCCAAAACACTAAAACAAATATAACAAGCCCAAAATAGGAATTTCTTTTGGAGTTAGAAATTGCAGAATCTACTGATGGAGGTGAGGTTGAGGAATTGTACACAATTATAGTGAAAAAATTTTAAAACTAAATGTTTATCAATAAAGAGATTAGTTAAGAAAATTATAGTGCTTATTTTCATGAGAACAGATGAAGGTTGCTAAAAGAAACAAAGCAGATTACTAATTGTTATAGTGTCCCATTTTTGTGAAATGTACATCTTTGGTGGGGAAGAGAACGTTCTTTCAAGGTTTCAAGTATTATGTACTTAAAACCATGTACTTGTAGCCATGTATTATTAGTTTAATTAGGTTACTTTTAACAAATCTCACTGAGCTGAATGGTATTTTAAGTCCCTTTTCCCCAAAATTGGGGTTTAAAAACTTAATTTCTATATACCTCCTAGTTCATCACACTTTGGCTTAGCATTTCATAAGAGGTTAATACTATTATCAGCAGATTTGATGCAGGACATTTCTTCCAGATAGTTTAAGAAAGTATTAAATACAACTAATTTAAAAGATTTTAAGTAAAAACTGCAGAAAGACTCTTAACTTGTAACATATATAATAAAGGTTTTCTTTTATCCCCTATAGCTTGTCATTTAAATTTTATTTACGATGGTGTTTTGCCTGCTTTTGTTGCTTGTAAATGAAAAACTGTGGTCAAATTTAACAAGCATTTATTCTGTAGTTTCTGATTCCTATTTGATATGCTTATCAATGCTTTCCTATCCAAGATTATACAATTATCTGTATTTCTGTCTAGTTTACATTTCTAATTTTTATATATTAATATTTCCAATCATGAGATTTTAGTATATATGAATTATCTATTGATTGGATGATTTATCCTTTCTTCATGGCCCAATGTATTTTAGAATCAGGTCCAAAAGTTAATAAAATGCCAGTATTTCTAAAATAGCACCTAGGTATAATTCTATCCTTGAATAAAATCTGTCATTTTGCTGTGCAAAATTATAGAAAGATTAACCATTAACATCAATCAATAGCAGAGAAGGAAGATGTTATCAAAAACCATTCAACTATCAAAAATAAAGACTGTCAAATAAATGCACATTCACCCAAACTCAGAAATAAGAACAAAAGGATACCTATTAATCTTGAATGGATTTTAAGCTTACATTTGAAGTAAACAGCATTACCTAGGCCTCTGAAGTTAAAGATAAATTATAAGTCTAACGTGAATACAGGAATCTAAATCTTAACTTTTTAGAGCAGATACCTTGTTCAAATGTAATAAACTACATTCCTCAAATATTCCATAAATTCAGACTTCACTAAATTTAAACTAGATTCTTCCATTCTCTGTATACCTTATTCCAAATAAATATTAGGTAATAATACAAATCTAAAGTTTAAAAAGAGTGGTAACAATTTCAGGAAGGTTTCTTGAATGACTTCTTTTAATAGGGCCCAGCTCACCAGTGTGTCTGAAGAATGTGAATATAGTCACTTGTCAATTACCTGGGCTAACAGTAGGTGGGTGTGGGGATGGGAGAATAGGAACGGAGGATGGGACAGGTCACTTATCGCTAAAAGTAAAAGTTAGAGCAAAACCAGTCAATGATACAAAATAGATTTATCACAACCTTAAAATCAAAATTAGTATTTGTAAACACATTATAAACACTCCTACACATTATCCAAAATCCCAAAAATAGTACAAGTATAATGATTTAAGAACATTAAATGTGAAATCATTTGCCAAGTCTTTTTTTTTTTTAATATTAGAACAGGACAGATATGGACACAGACAGTTCCAGCTGCCTGCTCCTTTCCTTTCCCTTCACTTAATCTTCACCCACAAGACTGAATCTATCAGGGATCTACCACCACAACCACAGGAGGAGGGCTCACTTCATCTTACCCACATAGCCAGCCACGTCTAAGGAGCCCCATATCAAAAAAAAAAAAAAGAGAAGAGGTTAGGAATTTCCCACAAAATAGGCAGCTACTAATACGTAATTTTTTGTTATAATTTAAACTTTCATTAATTACAATATATGGTTTGGGTTTTTTTTAACCATATTTAACTTGCAAGGCAGTTCATTCAAACCTAAATAATGAAGGGTTATTTTAGTAGTCTAGAAGCTTATGGAGAACTGTTACATAATTCAGATTTGATTCTTAGCAATCCTAGGAGATAAGACAAAGCAGGTATTATATCCATCTCACAAATGAGGAAACCCAGGCTAGACTGACAGAATGAGAATTGCATTCTAGGTCTCATGCCTCCATAGGGTCTGCCACACTTCCACAGAGAACAAATGATACAAAGCCTTATCACCTGATTTATCCAGTAAAACATTAAGAATTTACAGCTTGGCCAGGTGCAGTGGCTCATGCCTGTAATCCCAGCACTTTGGGAGGCCAAGGTGGGCAGATCACGAGGTCAGGAGATCGAGACCATCCTGGCTAATACAGTGAAACCCCCCTCTCTACTAAAAATACAAAAAATTAGTCGGGCGTGGTGGCACACGCCTATAGTCCCAGCTACTTGGGAGGCTGAGGCAGGAGAATCACTTGGACCTGGGAGGTGGAGGTTGCAGTGAGCTGAGATTGAGTCACTGCACTCCAGCCTGGGGGACAGAGTGAGACTCCATCTCAAAAAAAAAAAAAAAAAAGGAATTTACAGCTTGAGTCAACTTCCCAGGAACAATATTATACAAGCTGAACTACACTTACATTTGTATTAAATGAATAGGATATCAAGTAAATTTTATTTTACATCCTTAATTTGTTCTCATTCTTATGGGTAGATTTTAGTCTTAATGGCTTCTGAAGTAAAAATTTTAGGCAGTAGTTTTGCTTCTCTATCTTGTTGTAGAATGGCATCTCCCAAATGTACATTTGATGACACACAAAGGTTGAGGGGCAGGCGGGAGTTCAAAATGTGGTTGCATGGATTGGTGGGTAAAACAGGGGCTAGGGTTTTTAAAGGAATACACACCATTAAAATAAACAAAACACATAATTTTCCACAGAAGTCGCCAAAGAATCAAAATATGTAGGCCGATAAGTGTATGACTTTAGCCTTTTATTTTTCCTGATCATTTTGCACAATTATAAAATGGATAGAAAAAGTTTTATCTTTTGTTAGGTTTCTTTGCTTAAAGATTCAGCAGCAAAAATGCAAGATTTTAGGGGTTTTTTTTGTTTTTTTTTTTTTGAGACGGAGTCTTGCTCTGTTGCCAGACTGGAGTGCAGTGGTGCAGTCTTGGCTCACTGCAGCCTCCACTGCCCGGTTCAAGTGATTCTCCTGCTTCAGGCTACCGAGCAGCTGGGACTACAGGTGTGAACCACTAGGCCCAGCAAATTTTTGTATTTTCAGTAGAGACGGGGTTTCCCCATGTTGGCCAGGGTGGTCTTGATCTCTTGATCTGGTGATCTGCCTGCCTCAGCCTCCAAAAGTGCTGGGATTATAGGCGTCAGCCACCACGCCCGGCCAAGTTTTTAGTTTCTAACTAGAAGTATGTTTTACTACTGTAGTATTTTTACCATTAACATTAGGTTGTGATATGTTTCATCTGAAAAATTATAACACTTACCTCACAATCAGGGCATATAATTGTGGTGCATTCTTCAGTCATTAACAAGCATAGTTCACAAAAAGCATGTCCACATTGAAGTTCACAATGGTGCCCTATTGATGAAATTCTTAATTATTATTTTGATGATGATGATTATTACTGAGACAAGGTCTTGCTCTGTCGCCCAAGCTGGAGTGTAGTGGCACCAGCTCACTGCAGCCTCCACTTCTTGGGCTCAAGTGATCCTCCTACCTCAGCCTCCCAAGTAGCTGGGACTACAGGTGTGTCCCAACACACCCGGCTAATTCTACTGAAGAAATTCTATTGTGATTAAACTGCCCACAGTGTGTTAATGTTGAATGGGCAACACTGATCAAAGGGAAATCCAAAGAGGATCCTACTGTACAGGAAAAGATAGCTACTACAGTTTGAAATGGTTGACTTATTGAATATAAATCAGGAGTAACCAACTATTCAGGTCAGGAGGGAGAAAAATCAAGAAGAAAAACCAAGAAGAGCTATGTAATAGCATTTGCATTAATTCAGATAGCTATTTTGTACCTAGAATACTTTGAATCTGCCATATCTTATACAAAGTGCTCTGACACATTTTATTTGTTATTTGTAAATATCACAGTTAAGTGGGCTGGAGATGAAATAGCATTTTGGAGATTTGGTTAACTAAATGGTATAATCCAGACTCCTATCTAGTTCTGTTTCCAAGTCTAACATTCTTTCTGATTGATCATACTGCCCTCTACTACTTTATATTTCCCATCCTGTGAAGAGGTCAGGAAGGGCCAAAATGAGACACTGGCAAGACCGTGCTGTTAGAATCATTTAAGACATTGGCAAGGCCAGAAGCCAGATGCTACTATTATCACATACCTACAACTCACATTTTCACAAACTTAGCATTTATGAAAGGAAATATCGTAACTTGATTGAAAACCTAACATCATGATTAAATGCTCTAAGAATATGAAGTTTATAATAAATAACATTTGTTTTAGCTATATAATTTCGAAAGGTTGTCATTTTTAAAGTTTTGCAAGAAAACTGAAAAGGGAAAAAAACTAAATAAAAATCAGTCATCTTTTACTAGCAAAATAATTATAGAGTTCTTGCTGAATTATAATTGCATTAATTTTATTCATTTATTTGTTCATCCATTCATTCATTCATTCTGAGACGGACCACAATCTCGGTTCACTGCCAACTCTGCCTCCTGAGTTCATGCTATTCTCCTGCCTCGGCCTCCGGAGTAGCTGAGATTACAGGTGTGCGTCAGTATGCCTAGCTTATTTTTTTGTATTTTTAGTAGAGATGGGATTTCACCATGTTGCCTAGGCTGGTCTTGATCTCCCGACCTCAAGTGATCCGCCCACCTCGGCCTCCCAAAATGCTGGGACTACAGGCGTGAGCCACTGTGCCCGGCCTTGCATTAATTTTATTTTTTAAAAACTTTACAAGTCTCCTATCCTACTGAAATACTTGAAACTTGCTTACAACCATGCTAAATTTTAAAACCCTATTTAACTTCCAGAGATAATATTGCCAAAGAAATAAAAACACTTAACTGTTATTATAAAATTTCTGATACTGAATAACTCAAAATAACTTGTGGTAAATTACAGCTTAAAAAGCACTTTCAGGATTCTATATAGATAACCACTACTTTTCCAATTTAGTTTTTCTAAGTATTATAATACTAACGTATGGAAGAAGTACTCATTTTAAAAGGTTGTGTTCTTGAACTTTATTCCGTAATTTTAATTTCATTCAAAAATGGAAATTTTCTACGTAACGGTAGCAGTGATCTAAACCCCAAGTAGGAGAAACTTGGTTCTCCACTGAAATCACAACTAACTTTTTCTGCAGAGGCTCACATCTCACAGAGTCCATCTTGACAAGACTGAGAAAACTGATCGAATAACCTTAACTTTTGAAAGTATAAACGTTACACCAGGTAATACGAATTTTCAGTATCTCCAGGAATTGAGATTCAACAACTCATCTGTATTAAGAGCACACTAAGGTATTTTAAGTTACATTAAAATAACTTGAACCGGCCGGGCACGGTGGCTCACACCTGTAATCCCAGCACTTTGGGAGGCCAAGACGGGCGGATCACGAGGTCAGGAGATCGAGACCATCCTGGCTAACACGGTGAAACCCCGTCTCTACTAAATATACAAAAAATTAGCCTGGCGTGGTGGCGGGCGCCTGTAGTCCCAGCTACTCCAGAGGCTGAGGCAGGAGAATGGCGGGAACCTGGGAGGCGGAGCTTGCAGTGAGCCGAGATCGCGCCACTGCACTCCACCCTGGGCTACAGAGCGAGACTTCGTCTCAAAGAAAAAAATAATAATAAATAACTTGAACCTGTGATCACTTGAGTAGATTGTAGGTGAACAGACCAATAATACTGCAGTGTATTTTTCCCTTCACGTATAAAGACCAACACACACCCACACACACACCCCCTACAAGGTGCACAAAAGAAACTATCATTTTCCAAACAGTGTTTTAGGCCAGTGTGAGCCATAATGTAAAAAACAAACAAACAAACAAAAACCCCACAGAAACAAAAAAATGCTAACAACAACAACAACAAAATCCAAAACCATTTCACAATGGTCTACTTGTTACTCCTACAACAAAAACTATACGAGAAAATCAAGTTTCGTTCCTTCTTGATGACAAAACAATGGGCTACATTTTATGTCTACTTTTGCATGAACCCGCTAACCTGCCTTGTGAGGGGTAGATTAAAGCCACCCGGGCCCCCATCCTCCCGGCTGTAGGGTCGGTGAGGCCTGGATGGGTAAGTGGAGAAAGCCGTCAAAGGGGCAGGTGCTGCCCTAACCAACTCAAGCACGGCCCTCTTAGGGGTTAGCTGCAGCTCGCGGGAAGCCTGTGACGCAGTTTCCAGTGACACCATGATTGGATACAGCTGACCAAGCCTCACGCGCCCACCAGCTCACCTGGCCCCCAGCGCTCCCTCCAGGCTGCCTCCCTGCTAGGTGGGCCCTTGGGCTCCTCACCGGATGCTCTGGATACCCTCCTTCCACACCTGGTGCACTGGATTTCAGCGGCACCCCAGGGCTGACTCTTCCTCCCCATCCGCTGGTAGGAAGACCGAGAAGGCCCAGTCTTCGAAGCCCCTGCCGCCATCGCTGTCTCTTTCTTCTCGAACAACCGCCGAGTGCGGGTCCCGGCGGCCCTCGCGGCAGCAACCAATCATTGGAGGCCAGCACCTGCAGATAGCCAAACAGTGGGCCGGGAGATTAAAGCCCGCCCCCAAGCTCGCTCCTGATGGGGCTGGGGCAGTTTTCCGTTATCCTGGGAGGTACCACTCCTAGAAGGGGCGCCTTGTGGCCGTTAAGGACCGTTGGTTATTACGTTCTACCCAAGGAGTCACCACTTTAGCGCTTTTAGTCATCACAAATTAAAATTTCGCATATTATTACTTACATTGTGAGTGACTTTATAAATAATCATTTGTATTGAAGCAATCCCCTTTCCCTATTACGTGTCAGGGCCAGAAGCCCTAAACCTGTGTGCTTCGGGCATCCAGGGCTTAGCTAATAGCAGCTGGAGTGGAGAAGCTAATCAGCAGCTATCGTTGGGGTAGATTCAGTGAACGCTTTCGAATTAAGGAGTGTTCATCATTACTAACTGCTGTTGAGCCTAATAATATACACGGTAGCGTGCCAAGAGTGGTTGGGGATGCTAAGAATTTGTGAACTAACAGGTTTCTGCTTGAGAGGTATATAACTCCTTAAAAAAACCCAGTAACTTCCGCCAAAATAACTAAGTGTTATGTGCCGGACGTGTGTTAGAGACAAGAAGAATTACTGCCTTCTGGGCCCGGCGCGGTGGCTCACGCCTGTAATCCGAGCACTATGGGAGGCCGAGGTGGGCAGATCACGAGGTCAGGAGATTGAGACCATCCTGGCTAACATGGTGAAACCCCGTCTCTACTAAAAATACAAAAGAAAAAAAAAAATTAGCCAGACGTGGTGGGGAGCGCCTGTAGTTCCAGCTACTCGTGACGAGCGCCTGTAGTTCCAGCTACTCGGGAGGCTGAGGCAGGAGAATGGCGTGAACCCGGGAGGCGGAGCTTGCAGTGAGCCGAGATCGTACCACTGCACCCCAGTCTGGGCGACAGAGCGAGACTCCGTCTCAAAAAAAAAAAAAACAGTTGAAGCAACTTGCCCAAGCATAGTTCACAAAAAGCAATGAAGAAATGAAGTCAATATGGTCTACGGTGGTATGAAGTCTTCGTAGAGGATATAGGGTTTGTCCTAGACCTTACAACCTAGGTAGTACTTACAGGAGTAAACAAGAGCTAAGGGATTCCAAGAATAAAGAACACATAAGCGAGGGAAGGTAGATGCGAGGGAAGGTAGATGGAAGACACAGTGACTTCTTGAGAATTTAAAGACCATTTAGCCAGAGTATGAGTTTCCTTAAAGTAAGCTTCTTTGGAGAGGTATGTCAGGGAAGAATTTCGGAGAATCTCGAGTGTCAGGCTGAGGAGTTTGGACTTTACTCTTTAAGCAGTAGAGTGCATGAGACGTTTTGTGAGCAAGGAATGAAGTAATCTAGTAGAAAGGTGGCAGGTGTATTTCAAACAAAACATCTGGAGGTGGCACGGTTGCCTTTTGCTGCTAAGAATAAAGCCTGCCCATATTCCTCATTTTCTTTTCTCTCTACACTGTGTGTGGGTAAATAGAAACTGTGAAGTAAGTATTCTGTTGAAAGGCTCACTTCTGCTAAAAAATCTTTGTAATTTGTTGTCTTCGAGAGAAAAGTACTGCTTCCCTAAATTACCCCCATTCTACTACTCACCCAATAGTTTCCACTACTAATCCATGATGGAACTGAGTACCAATCAAGCCAATATTCTCATGTAACATGTTGACTCTTCTACAGTTTTGTGAGTATTATTCCCTATTCCCTCATCTGGAATACCTACTGTTCACTCTTCATCAATTCATATTCTCTCTTTTTTTTTTCTTTTTTTTAGAAATGGAGTCTTGCTCTGTCGCCCAGGCTGGAGTGCAATGGTGAGATTTCGGCTCACTGCGACCTTGGCCTCCGGGTTCAAGCAATTCTCCTGTCTCAGCCTCCCCAGTAACTGGGACTACAGGCACACGCCACCACGCCCAGCTGATTTTTTGTATTTTAGTATTGACTGGGTTTCACTGTGTTGCACAGGCTGCTCTCGAAATCAAACTCCTGAGCTCAGGCAGTCTGCCCGCCTTAGGCCTCCCAAAGTGCTAAGATTACAGGCGTGAGCCACCGCGTCCGGCCCGTATTCTCCTTATCCTTCCTGGGTCAGCTTTAGAAGCACTTTCTCCTTTAAACCTTCACGTTTCTCTCCATGCTTAATGCTACTCTAGCATGTAGCAAGCCTCTTTTTCCTCTAGGATAGCTGTACTGTAATTTGAATAATGACAATCTCGTTGCATAGGTGTTCATCTTGGGCCATAATGTGGATATTTAATGTGGGTCTTGAGTTTCATCAGAGATGCCTTTGGTAATCCCAGAAATTGAATTAATCTTGGATAAATCAGGGCCAGTGAGAAATACACTGACAGATGATTATACCACATTTGTTCATTTCTTAGCACTTACCAAGAACCCGCAAATAGAGCAGCCAGAAATGGCTTCTTAACATTCAATTTAGGTTGTTTAAATCCTTTGTTTGGAACCCTTTAATAGCTTCCTATGAATTACAACAAAACCTTAATGGCTTTGGAGGTTTGCCCTCTGCCTGCCTCTCTACCAGTGCCTTTCTAGTGCTCTAAAATCATCTAAACAGATGAGAAATGAGATAAACAGGGCTCCCTTCTTGAATACACAATTTTTATAAATTGCATCTGACCCACAGTGAATGTCTTTTAGAAAGTTTCACCAAAACTAAAGAGAAATTCAGAGATCAAATAGCAGCAGCAGATCAGAGAAAGAATGTAGAACTACGCAGTCACAGAGCTAACCTGCAAGCTGCCCTTAGCCCTGTGCACCTGAAATCAAATCCATGGTCAAAGTTAGGTTTCTTTGTTGTTGTTAAGCATATAACATATTTATTCCCAACATAAGAGTGGGATTAATAGAATAACACCAAGCCAAAATATTAATATTCTAAAACCAAATTATTGAATAGAAACATATAACATATTTATTCCCAACATAAGAGTGGGATTAATAGAATAACACCAAGCCAGAATTTTAATATTCTAAAACCAAATTAATCTATTGAATAGACGTATTTCAGCATTTAACTGAGTTAACCCATTCAGTTACCTTCTCGAAAATATTCACAACAAATAATTTATACTGTTTCCCATAATGGCTGTACTAATTTACATTCCCACTAACTGTATAAGGGTTCCCTTTTCTCCATATCCTTGCCAACATTTGTTATCTTTTGTCTTTTTTTTTAAATAATCTCCATTCTAATACCTTCTGTAATATCTCATTGTGGTTTTAATTTGCATTTCCCTGATGATTAGTGACATTGAGCATGCTTTCATATACCTATTAGCCATTTGTATGTCATCTTTTGAGAAATGTCTATTTAGGTCCTTTGCTCACTTTCTGTTTGAGTTGTTTTCTTCCTACTGAGTTGTTTATGTTCCTTATGTATTTTGGATATTAACCCTTACCAGATGTATAGTTTGCAAATATTTTCTCCTATTCCATAGGCTCTTTACTCTGCTGACTGTTTCCTTTGCTATGCAGAGTTTTCTATTAACAGTTTGATGTAATCCTGTTTGTCTATTTTTGCTTTTGTTGCCTGTGCTTTTGTTGTCATATCCAAAAAAATCATTGTCCAGACCAGTGACGTAGAGCTTTCCCCCTATTTTCTTCTAGCAGTTTTACAGTTTCAGGTCTTTTAAATCTTTAATCTATTTTGAGTTGATTTTTGTATATAATGTGAGATAATGATCTAATTTCATTCTTCTGCATGTGGATATCTAGTTTTCCCAGTATTGGAATGACTTTTAAAAGGTATTCATTCTCTGTTAACATTTCTTTCTGGAAAACTTGTATTACTTGTATTTATATTCACATTCTTTCAAGTTCATTTTCCCCATTGGATAATGTGACTAGGCCCTTTTTATCATAATCATTTTTCTCAGATATCCAGTTAACATACATTTTGTTTTACTCTTTAAGATTCTCAATCACTACATCTTGTGTATATGTGCATGCATCTCTGTGTAAAACTAAGACTATATATATATTTTTTGAGATGGAGTCTTGCTCTGTCGCCCAGGCTGGAGTGCAGTGGCGTGATCTCGGCTCGCTGCAACCTCTGCCTCCCGGGTTCAAGCAATTCTCCTGCCTCAGCCTCCCAAATAGCTGGGATTACAGGCGCACTCCCCACGCCTGGCTAATTTTTTGTATTTTTAGTAGAGAAGGGGTTTTACCATGTTGGCCAGGCTGGTCTCAAACTCCTGACCTCAGGTTATCCACCCGCCTCAGCCTCCCAAAGTGCTGGGATTACAGGTGTGAGCCACTGCGCCTGGCTGCGACTACATTTATTCTTATAGAAACCAGTCTTGGGTCTGAGACACAATGACTTTACAGTCTCCTAAAGTTTTGTTATTGTTTTCTTTTTAACTTGGTGGTAGGAAATTCTTCTCTCTCCCTCTCTCATTCCTTCACTCCCTTCCTTTTTTTCTTTCTTTGTTTAAATTACCTTTTTGGTAGGCTTCTGAGATTTCTGCCCATTCTGCAATCATTTTTGACTAGAGATAGTCCTATGATACATCTTTTTGAGAAAGTTTACCCTGCTGTTTAAATTTCTAGAGATGACAACTACAACATCTTGTGATAGCTTTAGAAACTCTTGCTTCCCTCACCCTTATTTTGACCATTTCTTGATTCCTCTGTTTAACTAATTCAGAATGTGCATATTGGAGGCATAATACCTTGAGGGTTCTGAAAATAAATTATGTATGTGGTTAGCAATTTATTTTGGTCCAGAAGGAACTACTACAGTTATTATGTCTTGGTTCCATATGCTACATTAATATATTTTATGTCCCAAAGGAATTTTTAAATTGTGTTTGTGGGTTATGCTACCAACAATGTAATACTAGCTTTTCTCTCAGCTTAGTTTTCCCCATGAGAAGTATTCACTCAGAAGTTACAATCTTGACCTCTGCTGTCTCCATAACTCCAGAGATGTATGTCATGTGTCCTCACATTCATGGGCAATCCAGATCTCTTTTTATTCCACAGCTACTCAGCTACTCAATTCTAATTTAGAATGTAAGTGTTTTTTTTTTTTTTTTTTTTTTTTTTTTGGAGACAGAGTCTTGCTCTGTTGCCAGGCTGGAGTGCAGTGGCACGATCTCGGTTCACTGCAACCTCTGCTGCCCAGGTTCAAGTGATTCCCCTGGCTCAGCCTCCCGAGTAAGTAGCTGGGACTACAGGCACGCACCACCATGCCCGGCTAATTTTTTGTATTTTAGTAGAGACGGGGTTTCACGATGTTGGCCAGGATGGTCTTGGATCTCCTGACCTCGTGATCCACCCACCTTGGCCTCCCGAAGTACTGGGATTACAAGCGTGAGCCACCGCGCCCAGCTGAATGTAAGTTGTTTTTGATAGTGGACATCTATCAACTCTGACTTCTATTTCTTTTTTATTTTGCCTAGTCATGGTAAAGATGCTTGCTCCAAAAATCAACCTTTTCTTCTTTGGTTCACAGAACTCAGAGATACAATATACAAATACTATATGCAATGGTACTAAAATTTAGTGGTTAATCCCTGGTAGCTCACTTAAAAAGGGCTATCACTTCTTCAACCTTTGTGCTTTGTATTGGGTGAGATTCAGGTTATTAAGTGCTCTGAAACAAACTGATCTCCTTCTGTATCAGCTTCCAATTAGAACCTTCTTCTTACACCAGTCATAGATGTCATATCTATTGTGTATCTATTTTTAAAATATATGTTTTTCAGATATCCTCATCACTATTACAGAAGTTATTAGTCATGATGTCTATCATCATAAAAAGGGTTTATATTTAGCATGATAACACATGGAACAATTGATTATAAAATAGATAAGGTAAAAATTTGAGGTGGGTGGTCAGAGACCGGGGAATCAATAAAGAATAAAGGGCAGATGGAAAGGGGACAAAGAATGGGGAATGAAATGATCTTCCTGGAAAGTTTTATTAATCCATTCTCACACTGCTATAAAGAAATACCTGAAACTGGGTAATTTACAAATAAAAGAGGTTTAATTGGTTCATGGTTCTGCAGGCTTTACAGAAAGCATAGTGGATTCTTCTGGGGAGGCCTCAGGCAACTTACAATCATGGTGGAAAGTGAGGGGAAGCTGGCGTGTCTTACATGGTAGGAGCAGGAGGAAGATCTCATGAGAACACTATCAGGAGACAGCACCAAAGGGGTGGTGCACCATTCATGAAGGATCCACCCCCATGATCCAATCACCTGCACCAGACCCCACCTCCAACATTGGGGATTACAATTTGACATGAGATTTGGGTGGGGATACCAATCAAAACCATATAAAAAGTGAAACATCAGAGCAGGAGGAGATGTTTTGTGTTCACAGAACTGCCCAAGTGGAGAAGAGAAATACAGAAAGCATTATGTCATTCAAAAGTTTGTATATTTTGAAAACATTTATAGAAATACTGAATATATAACAAAATATCCCCTAAAATATTTCTGCTCATAGATTTTTCCAACTATTATATGTTCTTTATACTTAAGAATATTGTTGGCCGGGCACGGTGTCTCACGCCTGTAATCACAGCACCTTGGGAGGCTGAGGCTGGCGGATTGCCTGAGGTCAGGAATTTGAGACCAGCCTGGCTAACATGGTGAAACCCCGTCTCTATTAAAAATACAAAAATTAGCCAGGCATGGTGGCACACACCTGTAGTCCCACCTACTCAGGAGGCTGAGGCAGGAGACTCACTTCAACCCGGGAGGTGGAGGTTGCAGTGAGCCAAGAACACGCCACTGCACTCCAGCCTGGGTGACAGAGTGAAACTCCGTCTGAAGAAAAAAAAAAAAAAAAGAATATTGTCCTGGCAGAGCCCTGAATATGATTGTATGCTTATCAAGTACAGTAGAATTTCAGCATGGGATTTGTAGTTAGGAAGAATAAAGTTCTGATGGGGAGGGATGAAAGGTGTGAATCAAGGACCGTTCTGTATTTCTTTTACTTCCTTTTTTCCTAGAATCTAACACAGAAGATATAAATTCACCTTTTCATTGTGGAACGAGGCTTTCATTCTTGTTCTGGAACATGGCAGCAATCATTCTCCAGTTAGATCTAAATGATTGAATTGCAAGGTGAACTGTCTTGGTGGCTAATTCGTCTTCCCTCACCTCCAGCACCCTCTTTTCCCAAGATCAAGCCATGTTCTTTTGTAAGGAACTGTATCTACTATCAAGTAGCCTGAAAATTAAGAGGTCCAATGTGTCTTCCAAGTCCTTGTTTCTATTTGGTATCATGATGTCTTTCACTGCTACCTTGCTGATCTGTTTTCCAAGGCTATACAAAGGAGGACTGCAAAAGTGAAGGGAATGGCAGAACAATGTCACATATGGGGGAAGGCTTCAGTCGATTTTAAGTTATTCAGGAAATAGTTTTCTAGCTAATGGGTTGTCAAATTATTTGCATCAGAACCTTTTATCTGGTTGATAGCTTTTAGGTGAGCTCTGTACTGACTAGCAATGGAAAGGGAACGGATGCCACAAGGACCTGCTTTAAAACCAACATCAACCTCCAGAAGTGGATCTGAGTGGTTTGATTTATGCCCATGACATACCCAAATCTGGAGAAAGTAAGTTCAAAGGAGGACAAAAATGTATGTAAACTAAGTAATAAAGAAAAAAAAACCCAACAGAATTCAAGCTATACATTTTCTGGATTCGCTATGACTTCCACAGACACAGAAAACAAAACGAGGAAGAATTATGATCAATTTATTTGATCAGCTCAAGAAACTATATTTTTTCATGTTGTCAAATTTTAGTATTTATTTTAGCAGACAATATGTGAGTAATTTCTTCTAATCATTTCTGCTATTTATAAAGTTTACGCTAAACATTTGATGTTTTATATATTCATATATTACTTTTTGGCACTAACTGAAAATGTCATCAGTTAGCTAATAATGTCTGCCAGAAAATCTTCCATATTTTTATGACATTATTTTATAAAAAGTAAAATAGATATTTATGTGTGACTTTACCAATCAAAAGTATGATATCAAATGGGTAGATTCAGGAAATGAGTTAAGCTACTAAAGAGAGAAGACACTTATTTAATGCCAGTAATTAATTCAATATACAGAAAATGACTAAATTCCACAACTATTTACAACATTAAAATAATGTAAATTGTTACTTGTAAGTAATAGCAAAACATGTCGAATAATGGTGATTTCAAATGTGTTTGCTTTACATACTATTTTAACTAGAAATGACTTTACCTACAACTAAAATATGACTGCTGAAGGTGAAACAACATAATTATCTAAACCTATATAGCAATACTATAAAGCAATATTAGATCCATGAAGAAAGTAATTTGGCTCCTTGTGGGCATTTTTTTTTAGGACCTGTAGGAACATCTTATAAAGTAACCTAGAAAGAAAAATGTGATTCAATTCAATTGTATTTGACAATTAATAGAACACCTTGTCCAAAGTCTAGGCAGATAATTTCAGAGACAAAACTTTTCATAAAACCAAACCTCATCCTTTGCAAAAACTTTCAGAAATAAAAAGCAAGTATTTTCCAAAACTCTGTCAGGGTGAATTTAACATAAAAGAGCTTAACTAGGTTTCAAGATGCAGAGACAGAAGGATCATTGATGTAATCCAGTATGGAATTTATTACATACTTATATGTTCTTGATTAATCTATTTAAGGGTTTTCCCATATACATATTATAAAATATTGAACAATTCATATGTTCCAATCTGTGAATAAGCTACCAATTTTGAAAAATTTGTAATCATGGTGAGACAAACTCTTAACTACTGCTAGTGGCAATACCTATTGGTGTAATCCTTTTGGAGAGTAAGCTGCCAAAACATTTAAAAAGACAGCCATGTTCATTCCCACTAATTCAGTAATTTCAGCTTTGAGAATACTTCCACAGGAAATGATCAAAAACCAAACAAACAAAAATGAAAACTATATCATAACAGTGTTTATTGTTAATAAAACAGAAAATAGGAAGTAATTTAAATCCATACCAATCTGTAACTGGCTTAGATCACAGTATATCAATTTAAGAAACACAGCAGTCAAGTGGAAAAGGACAAATATAGATATTATATATCTATATAGGAAAATGTACATGATATATAAGTGAAAACAGCATAATACTAAATTATATGTAGTTCTTGGCATATGTAAAAACTAGAATGTAATTATGTAACTATATAAATTATATATGGGAAAAAAAGATTGAATAATGCAATCTTTTTTTTTTTTAAGACAGGGTCTCACTCTGTCACCCAGTTTGGAGTGCAGTGCCGCCATCATGGCTTACTGTTGCCTGGACCTCCAGGGCTCAAGCTATTCTCCTGCCTCAGCCTCCCAAGTAGCTGAGGCTATAGGCACAGGCCACCACACCTGGCTAATTTTATTTTATTTTGTTTCTGCAGAGATGGTGGCTCACCATGTTGTCCAGGCTAGTCTCAAACCCTGGTCTCAAGCGATCTGCCCAGCCTCGGCCTCCCAAAGTGCTGGGACTACAGGTATGAGCCACCATGCCTGGCAGCAATCTTTATTGAATAATACAATCGTGGGTAGGAACAGGGAGGACTGTTTTTACTCCAAGCATCATATAATGTTGTGGTGGGAGATGCATACTTGTCTCCTCAGACGTCTTCTAATTGCATACCACCTTTGTGCAAAGCAGAAGGTCCTGAAAGAAAATGAAACAGAAGCACAGAGAGATGCAGAGGCAAGAAACAGAGAGGTGCTGCTTGCCTTTCTAAAGGTGTTCTGATTCTTTACATGTGAGACCTGGCCTGTATGTCTACTCCTGGAGTCTGAAAAAAACAAAAGCAAAAACAAAACTCTTGTGTCCTTATTATAAATTCCTTTAGTTTGTTTTAGACCATTTTGAACTGGATTAAACCAAAAACCAAAACTAAGACAGTTTTAATAATTTCTTTTTTCTTTTTTTTCTTTTTATTTTATTTTTGAGACAGTCTTGCTCTGTTGCCCAGGCTGGAGTGCAATGGTGCGATCTGGGCTCACTGCAACCTCCACCTCCCAGGTTCAAGTGATTCTCCTGCCTCAGCCTCCCAAGTAGCTGGGATTACAGGCACCCACCAAGACACCTGGCTAACTTTTGTATTTTTAGTAGAGTCGGGGGTTTTACCATGTTGGCTAGGCTGGTCTTGAACTCCTGACCTCAGGTGAGCCACCCACCTCGGGCTCCCAAAGTGCTGGGATTACAGGAATGAGCCACCGCGCCCGGCCAGTTTTCATATTTCTATCACAATCTTTAACTTGTATTTTTAAAAAGAATCTGTACTCCACTGTACTCCAGCATGTGCGACAGAGCAAGACTCTGTCTCAAAAAACAAAACAAAACAAAACAAAACAAAACATTTTTAATGGGGGACAAGATCCTCTACATTGATTTCACTATCTACTAAAGAGCCACAGTGGCCTAAGAAATTCCATGTACAACACAATCCACAACCTTTTGCTCCACAAATGACCCTTCTACTCTAGCTTAATTGGTTTATTACCCACAGATATTCTCAGAACCATCTCAGGCCTAGAATTGCCTCCATCTCCTCTCTCTTCCTCAACTCCTTGCCTTTCTTCCAGGCAAGGACAGTTCGTGGACTGAGTCAGTCCCAACATCCCTGGCCATCAGGTAAGGTTCCCCCTCTGCCTCCCCAAGCACTAACTGGCTCTCCTGCCCTTGGAGCACCAAACAATTCAGCACTGAAGTGTCTCTTTTAATACAGGTCATGTGTGATGCTAGATTGTTTATTAAGTACCAGGAGGCCACGTGTTTCCAGACCCAAACAGCATCCCACACTTAGGTTATCAATACATAGAAGAACTTTTAGTTCATTTCTTCAGTTACATCCCCTATTCTTCTTCACATGAAAATTTAGAAAGGGATCACAAATATTAGTCATCTGATTTATGATGCTTCAGAAGTTCTATTTTGCCAGAACCTTCTTTTTTAGCATCAACATTGTAATTATCTTTTCCGTTAGATTAGAAAGTCTGATTGGAGGGCCCCTTATATCATCAGCCACATCCCCCATCCCTGACACTCATTAAAGAAAGAAATGTCCCTTTCAGATTTGACCTGCATGCACAGAACTTCTTGCCCAAGGAGAAGAACATATCTGGGCAGTGTCCTGGGCGAGGGGGAGTAGCATGAGATGATGGGGGCTAACGAGGGAGGGTGGGAGAACAGAAGCCAGATCAAGTAGGGCCAGGCAGGCCACGCCAAAGATTCTGGAAATGGGAAATGGCTAAAGGTCTAAGCAGGGAACTAACAATCCAACTTACATTTAAGACTACTCTGGCTGTCATCTGGAGCAGGGCTCCCCCACCCCTGGACCAGTATCGTCCCTGGCCTGTTAAGAACCTGGCAGCACAGCAAGAGTGAGCATTACCACCTGAGCTCCACCTCCTGTCAGATCAGCGGCTTCCATCCACAGTGCAGGATGAGGCAGCCGCAGCCTCGGCGGGCCATCTGTGTTCCTCCAAATGACATCTTTTAATTATCTTGATGGCCAAAGAACATTCCTTTGTGTATATATATTAGAGTTTCTTGATCCCTTCATCTGTGGATGGGCAGGAGATAAAGCTTTTTGGAGTCCACATGCCTGAGATCACGCAGTGTGGGACTTTCTCCACCAGGCTCATTTTCTTGGACCTAATATCCTCTGGGTTTCTCCATGTGGCTGCGGATGACAGGATTTCCCAAAGCTTTATGGCTGAAGCATATTCTGTGTGTATCCGCATGGCAGTTTCTCTATCCCTTCAGCTGTGGATGGACAGGGCTGCTGTACATTTGGCCTGTGCCCATGGCCACGTGGAAGTGGGGACTCTCCTGGTGAACTGAAAATGCCACATTGACATTGCTGATAAACAAAATGGGATGCCTTTGAGGAGGCTGTACATTGCCAGGAAGAGATTTGTGGCATCGTTCTGCTGGAACGTGGATGTCTACGGCAACACTGCTCTCCACTATGCTGTCCTATAATGAGAGTACATTCCTGGTAGAAAAACTACTTTCCTATGATACGGATATTGAAGTGCTGAACAACGATGGACACATACCACTTTTACTTGCCGCAGTTTGCAAAAGACAGCAAATGCTGGAATTTTTAGTGAAGAAACAAGCAAATGCACATGCTGTTGATAGGTTGAGAGGAACAGCCTTCACGCCTGCCGTACATTATGGCTCGTTAGGTATAGTCGGCATTCTTCAACAAAATATTACTGTCTTTATTCAAGATATGTATGGACAGACAGCAAACGATTATGCTATTTGTGGTGTTTTGACTAGCATTCAACAACAAATTTTGCAACATAAAAAAAAAGATTCTTGAAAATGGTCTTCAAAATGACAATCCAGAAGCATCAAAAGAATGCAAGTTTGAAAAAAGGAGGAGCAAGTGCAGAAGATTCAGGGAGTTCTGATGAATCTGCATTCAGTATTTTCAAAGAACTGTGTGTTGATTCATGCCGTAAACTAGATGATGAAGACTTGACTTTTACTACCAAGCAGTATATCCCTGAGACTGCTTCAGAGTCTTTACTTGAACCTTCATTTAAAAAAGAAAAAAAATATGGTAAAAGGAGAAGGGCCTCCTGTAAAACATCTTTCCTTGAAGCCTACCACTGAAATGGAAGAGTCTGTTGTGAAGAATGCAGTAAAAAGAAAGGATGTATAAACATCCAGAGCAGAACAAGACTTAGAAGTGACTTCAGAGGAAGAAAAAGAAAGGCCTGAGAAAAGTGAAAATAAATAACCACAGGTTGAAGGAGGAAGAAGCACAAAAGTAAAAAAAAAAAAAAAAAAAAAAAAAAAAAATATATATATATATATATACATACACAAGTATCAGAAAACCTATATAATAGTACATCTGCTGACGATGATGATGGATCAATACAACAAAATCAAGGTGTGAAAACTTACCATCAGCAATTTCCCAGGAAGGAGAAAGACGAGTATGACAGGCCTGCAAAGAAAGCGTCAAAAGAAAAAGGTCAAAAAGCAAACACATTTTAAGGATGGCCTTGATGACTTAATTTGGCCATCTGAACAATACAAAATTCTCTGAGAGAACTTCTTGTCTCATGGAGTTTACTTTTTAGGGTATTGAATTTAATTCCAGCTTTAGAAAGTTGTTCAGTAACTCACTGTTATCTTTTACCTCAAAAAAAAAAAAAAAAAAAAAAAAAAAGTGTGCCAAAGGACCTAAGCCAAACACAGCATCAGATAAAGAAAGCAAGACTATGCAGAGGAGCGGATATCTCAACTACAACATGAAAATCTGTAGCTTGAACAGCAACTAGATGGTGCTCATAAGAAAGGGGATAATGAACAAATAGTAATTAATATCCAAGGCTGCTGTTTCAAGAGTGAAAAAGAAGGTCTGCTAGAAGAGGAAAATAAAGAATTAATCAATAATTGCAATCATTTAAAAGACTGTTTCGTTATAAAAAACAGAAATCAGAAGGCGAAGTAAGTATCAAGAAAAATAAATATTTTCAAGCTTCTGGAGAGAAAATTAAATATTTGGTTATGGCTACATGTTAAACTTAGTTGAATATAAAAATAAGTAGATGAAAAAGATGTTTACCATACTGTATAATTCCATTTACATGAAACATCTGGAATAGACAAATGTATACAGACAGAAAGTAGATTAATGTTTGCATAGGGCTGGGGCTGGAAATGTGTAGTGACTGCTAATGGGCATGAGGCATCTTCTTGGAGTGATGAAAATGTTCTAAAGTTGGACTGTAGTGATGGTTGCATGACTCAGTAAATTTACTAATAATCTTTGGACTGTATGTTAAAACAGATAAATTCTATAGTATATAAATCATGTTTCAATAAAAAACCAAAAGCCAAAACTAAACAAACAAAAACGAATGTTAAAGAAATCTCTGACAGGCCACAGTGTGCCATCAAAATTTTGTGACATGAATTATAAATTATGTATTTTTTAATTTTATTTTTTCTGAACTAGAGATAATCTGAAGAAAAAAATTTAATGAGAATTTTCACACCAGAGCAAACCCAGAAATGATAAGTCAATGAAAATGAGCTTAAGGCAGAGTCCCTTATGAAAAACAGAGCAATTGGCCACGCACAGTGACTCACGCCTGTAATCCCAGCACTTCGGGAGGCCAAGGCAGGTGGATCACTTGAGGTAAGGAGTTTGAGACCAGCCTGACCAACACGGCGAAACCCCGTCTCTACTAAAAATACAAAAAAATTAGCTGGGCATGGTGTCACATGCCTGTAGTCCTAGCTACTCGGGAGCCTGAGGCACAAGAATCATTTGAACCTGGACAGCAGAGGTTGCAGTGAGCCGACATCGCACCACTGCACTCCAGCCTGGGCAAAAGAGAGAGACTCCATCTCAATAAAAAGCGAAACAAAACAAAACAAAAAAGAGCAATTAATAACAAACTGGAGGTCCAGCATTTCCTCTCATCCTTTTGTCTGGCCATTAGCTTTTGGGTTCTCAATAACGGAAGTTTTCTCTGAGTTCAGTTTCTCTGGGTCCAACTCAATGATCTCATATTCCTTTTGAAATGAGGCATATAGTCAAAAGCTCATTGCATTGGTTAGACATTGTTTTTTAACTGCAGAGAGAAAAAGAATAAGGGAAATTGATTCTAAAATCTTAAGCAATTGTTTTACTCAGAAAGTTCTAGGCCAGCTGGGTGTGGTTTTGCACACCTGTAGTCCCAGCTACTTGGGAGGCTGAGGCAGGAGAATTGCTTGAACCCGGGAGGGGAGGTTGCAGTGAGCCGAGATCGCACCACAGCACTCCAGCCTGGACAACAGAGTGAGACTCTGTCTCAAAAAAAAAAAAAAAAAAGAAAGAAAGAAAGAAAGAAAAAGAAAAAAGAAAGTTCTAATGTTTGAACTGTGCTGCTGCACTCTTCATCTTTCTGCAAGTCAGCTGGAATCCTGTATATTGCTGAGAATATCAAATCAAAATTGAGTAACAATAGGTTCCGTAATTTTAAAAAATTCCCTCAAATCAAATGTTGTGCAAAAATAGATGAACTTAAGGGAAATAATTTTAAGGTGAGCAAGGTACACTTCTCTTCCAGTACATTTTAATTTTAAAAGGAATCATGGCCGGGCGCAGTGACTCAGGCCTGTAATCCCAGCACTTTGGGAGGCCGAGGTGGGTGGATCATTTGAGGTCAGGAGTTCACCACCAGCCTGGCCAATATGGTGAAATCCTGTTTCTACTAAAAAAGTACAAAAAAATTAGCCGGGCATGGTGGCACATGCCTGTAATCCCAGCTACTCAGGAGGCTGAGGCAGGAGAATCGCTTGGACCTGGGAGGCGGAGGTTGCAGTGAGCCAAGATCATGCCATTCGTTGCACTCCAGCCTGGGCGACAGAGTGAGACCCTGTCTCAAAACAACAACAACAACAAAAAAAAAACCTTTTAGTTCTTATTACACTTATGAGGAACAAACCCTTGGCACAGATTGTTGCAAAACACTTATCCCTGAATATGTTTTATCCTGTATCTCCACATAGACATTTCAGTCTCACTGCAAGTCACCTTACCATTTTACTCGTTGGTTAAAACAAAATGAAAACACAAAAGGATGCAAATTAAATCTGCAAAATAAGAGATTACCAAAATAAATTACGTGTGAAAAGGTTACATTAAATCCTTTTTGTTGTTTTTGTCTTGAACATTCACTATTGAACTTGAACAAGCTTCTGCCACTACCGGCAGTTACAGCTAACACACTTTTGTAGATTTTCTATTTAAACCCATTTCTAAGTCACAGGCTATCTGGGCCATGAGCCGCATGTGCCCCAGGTGTAAATCAAATGAAGCCTTAATTACTGCCACTTTTGATCTGTATCTAATTCGACCTTCTACCCTCATTAGCAGAGGGCTGTGGCTCCATTTGGTTGTGGAGAGGTTTCCCAAAGCCACAGGGTGTCACGATAACTCAATTAGGGGTGAAAAATTCAAGAACAGAGGTGCTTTCTTCCAGGACCCTGACCCTCGCTTCCTGCCTGGAATCCGGAGCTGCGTGGTTCGTGGGCTGGAAAGGAAATGTTAAAGCTCGGATCAGTGCGGATGCGAGAGGCAGATGTCAGGTCCAGCCCGGAGCGGGAGGGAAGCCCAGCAGCCCCGCCCCGGCAGCAGGGCCAGGCCCGACTGTGGTTCCGACGCCGGTACCGGGCCGAGGCTTCCCTCCTCTCACCTGAACCAGGCTGGGTAGGGCCCGAGCCCTGGGGCCTCGGTTTCCGTACCAGGAACCGCTTTAGCCAGCCTGGGACTGCCTTTAGAGCCGCTGCGGCTTCCACCTTCTCTCCCGAGGTTTGTGAGCCCTGGCTGGAAACGCTGCGTTGGGCAGGCAGGCCGGCCGTTTGAGCGCAAACCGAAACTCAGCTAAGGGCTGTTCCATGGCGCGCGCCTCGCACCTGCTTGCCCAGAAGGGAGCGCGCCCGTTTGCGGCAGGGCCCGTGCCCCGCCGTGCGCCTGTGTGGCTAAGACCCCTGCTGCGCGTGCGCGCGGGTGTGACCCGCGTCCGCGGAGTTTATGACGTCCGGGAGACGGCATGTACCTTCCGCCGTCCTCCCTTCAAACGCACGTCGACACAGTGTCACCTCCTCAAGCCATAGGGTGCCGAGTCTAAAGCACAGGGCCGCCCCATGCCCCTCTCCCAAGGGCCGCTCTGCCTTGCTCCATCTCACTTCAGGGCCCCAGTCCCCACTGATCCAGGCCTGCCTGCGGGAGCTCTGTTGTTGGCACCAGTGAAGAGCAGCACCGTGAGAGGATGGTTCCAAGGCATGGGAGAGGCCCCTGATCTCTAGGATGTTCTGGTGTCAAAAGGAAGGACGCGAAGATAACAGATTGTCTAAGCAGCTGTGTTCTCTGGAAACAGGATCAGAATTGGGCAAACCACACCCCAGCTGGCATACCGAAAATTATTTCAAACCCTATTAGATAAGCTGTGAGTTCCTTCAATGCATTTACCGCAGCATAAACGCGCACTGCGAGCTGGCGAGACCCAGCGAGAGGTGCAGACTGCGCTGAAGGGGGGCGGGAGCGGCGTAGCGGGCACGGTCCCAGCAGTAGAGCCTTGGGAAGACGTCGCCGGCCTGCGCGGCTCCCTGCTGGGGAAAAACTCCAGTCTCCTCAGCTTGCCCAGAGCCCAGGGCTGGCGGATGGAGCCCCCTCCATAACCACCGCACGACCCCCACAGCTTCCCCGCCGCGCTCCGCCGCCGCCAGTGCCCCCGCGCCCGTCCCCTCCCCGGGGCGAAAGCCAACGGCACCCATTGGTCGCCTGCGGGCCGCGAGGGCGGCTTTCACCGCTGCGCGGCGCATCCAGCCTTGGGACGCGGCCTCTCGGCGAGGAATCTGAAGAGGTCCAGTGTTGGGGCAGGGGTACAGGTGGAAGGGGCGCCCAGGGGCTCAGGTCTCCTGTCCCCGCCTCCCCGCTCTCCCCACGCGCAGGCAGGCCCGCGGGTGGAGAGCAGCTCTCTGGGAGAGCACGAGGGCCCTCGCCTGGCTTTCCAAATTCAGGAAGGAGAAGACCAAGGGCTCGAGGCCACTGCCGCGCGCCCTTCCCTGCCCATGATGACCCTCACGACAGTCCCCACCACCTTCGCCAACGCCCGCTGGCCTCTCAAGGAGAACGCGGTGACGTGGGGCGCGCACAGCAAGGACCAGGAGAACGGAGGCCTCTTCAGCAGCGACACTGAGGGCGACCCCGAGAAGACAGAGATTGACCCGAAGGAGCATCCATCTCCACAAGACCAACACGCACCATGGCTACCACAGCCCATGCTCCCTGCGCACCCCCACACCTCGCCAGGCCTCTCTAATCTCAGCCGGGGTCCAGGTGAACTTGGCATCCGGAGCTGCGCCTGCGAGCGCGCGGCGCTGTGGGCCGGGGCCTGGTCTCCGCGGAGCACCCCTGACCACCGCGACGGGCGGCTGCGGTGGTGGTGGCGCAGGAAGGGGAGGCCTCGGGGCGCCACACAGGGGGAGAGGGATCCCGGAGCGAGGAAGGCCCCCTCCGCCCAGCTGGAGCCCTTGCCGGCATGGCGGGAGTGCAGTCCGTGGCTGCGCGGGAAAGCCGGCTGTGGCGGAGGCGCGGGCTGGGGACCCTGCGCGCCGGGGTGGCCGGCAGGCAGCGGCGTAAGCAAAGCGGTGGGCGGGCCCTGCGGGCGAGAGGCTGCCCTAGGCAGCCACCAGATCTTGGACTTCCCCGCGTGGCTCACCCTGCAGGCCGCCCGCTGCAGCGCTGGAGCTAACCGGCTCCTGCAGCCAGGCTCTGGGACCTCCTTGGCCAGACCCAAGAGCGAGCCTTGGGGTTGAGCACGTTGGCGCTGCCAGCGGGGAGCCCTGGTTCCGGGTGAGGGCGGCAGGGACGCATGTTCCTCAGCCCTGTCTTCGTCGCCCTCGTTGCTCTGGTCGCCATCGTGGGTGTTGGTCTTATGGAGATGGATGCTCTCCAGGTCAATCTTTGCCTTCTCGGGGTCGCCCTCAGTGTCGCTGTCGAAGAAGCCTGCGTGCTCCTGGTCCTTGCTGTGCGCGCCCCACTTCACCGTGCTCTACTTGAGGCGCCGGTGGGCGTTGGTGAAGCTGGTGGGGACTGGCGTGAGAGTCATCTTGGTGATGGTGGCCAGCATTCTCTCCTTGCCTTTGGTGGGGAAGGGGTTCTTGTGGTGCCCCTTGAGCCAGGCCTTGAGAGTGCCTGTGCTCTCGCACGTGGCTTTCTCGGGTCACCTGGAGATCCCCTTACTCGAACTGGCCATAGGGACAATGAGCCGGTGCAGTGTGGGCCGAGAAGGTGGCAGGGTGCACCCCAGGGTTGCCCTTGAGTTTATCCTGCGAGCCCTTCAGCCACAGGGCAGAGCCAGAGAGGAGAGAGAGGAGGGAGGTGGAGAGAGAGAAAAAGAGAGAGAGTAAGATATGAGTCCCTGAAGCTGGGAAAGTCAGGAGCACCCGCCTGTGAACTAGAGGGGGCCTCCTTGGCGCTTTGCAGGGCCCTGTTCTGCTTCCTAGAGCAGGAAGCCCTCTCACCCCACCCACCCCAGTCCACTGCTGTGGGAAAAGGGGAATCAGAACCACTAGCTGACTCCAAGAACTGCCCTTTCACTGACCATGGAGATCTTATTTTTCCCCCCCACTCTAGAAAAGTTCCCAAAACCACACCTCTCCAGAAGAGCATGCAGGAGTTCTGCTCCCTACATGCTCCCTAGGCCACCCTTGGTCCCCATTAACAACATCTCAAGAGACCCGTCTTTCCAAGCTTATCTTACACTAGGAGATGAAAAAAAGGTTTCAACGAGGGTGATAAAGCTTGCAAGCCCCCACCCACCCCTTGACCCCTCCCTCACCAAGCCAGAGGTTTGGCAGGAGAGCAAAAAGGCAGCCACATCTTTCAGCAGCTGTTCCTGGTTCCAAAACGTCATCTTGGCAGGACTCGGGGAAGTGAACCCCTGCCTGGAAGAGGAGCAGAGAAGCTTGAACCAGGCAGAAGGGAGGCAGGGGGTGGTAAGACAGATGCTGCCTGGGGCTAGCAGGAGCCACACTCACATGGCTGGACAGGCCCACCAGCACCGAGGGCCCCAGATGCTCCCCCAAAGAGGCCCTATCTCACCCCACAGGGCTCCAGTGCTGACCAACCCCCACCAGTTGCCTGGTTAGATGTCGGGGTTGGAGGGCCTTCTCTGGAAGGCCAGGCTGCTGATGGAGCTGACTCCCTTGCACACGTTGAAGATCACTTCCTGGTGTTGAGGGTCTACTGTGGAGACAGGGCACATTGGGAGGTGGCCACACTCCACCATTGGAGGAGTGGCTGCCTGAATCTCACCCCACAGCTCCTTGTGGAGACATCTCCCTGCCTCTCTCAGAGGCTGGGTCATGAGCGATGCCTGACAGTGATCAGCTGTCAGGACAGGCTGGGTGCTCTCCCCTGGCATCCAGAGCAACCCCACCTGTGCTGTCCTCTGCAGCAATGCTCTTAGCCAGCCCCTTCCCCTTGGCCAGGCTGCTAGCACTGCTGCCCTTCTCAATTCCTGCCTTGTGTCCCAGAGGGTCTTCAAGCTAAGACTCCACGGAAGGAAGAGTGCTATTTTCCAGGGAGGTAGGGTGCTCCAGCCTGCTGGCTTTCTGCTGCATCAGGCTGCAGGGCAGCAGCTTCATGAAGAGGAAGCACTTGGAGTACACCAGACAGGGTGGGGCAGGAGATGGTAGAGGGGGATTCGGAAGCTTTGCTGGCTTGGCAGCGTCCTGGCCTACTGTGGCTGAGGAATGTGGGTCTGCACAACCTGCAGGCATGGGGACTTATCCTGCCCAGTGTGCAAGTATCAACATGGGCGTGCACACACCCTACAGCAGCAGGTCACAGCAAAACCCAACATCTACCCAGCCAGAAAGAAGACAGTTATAGTATGAAGGGGGCAGAGAGGGGCTCCCCATTCAGGCTGGGGCTCTCAACAGTGACAGGAATGCCACTGGCATTTGAGAAAGAGAGTTATTTGTGGCTTGGGACATTTGACATGGCCAACTCCTAAGCACGAAACACCAGTGGCACCAACACCCAGTGTCCCACCTGCCCACCCCTGACATGGTGACATTCACAGCCACCCAGCAGATTTCCACATGCTCCTTAAGGGAACAGTACTGCCTCAGTAGGGTCACTGGTTTGGCTGCTCCCTAGTTTGCAACCAACATAGGTCTCTGCATTTGGGAGACTGACCACAGGGTGGGTGGGAGATGGGAAGGGGGCTCTAGTGAGTGTGGCTTCTTCACTTTCCAGAACTCTTTTCAAGGATCCAGCCCCAGAACAACCCAGGGTGGCCATGCTCTCTGGCAGGATGTAGCCTGCCCCAGCTACAGCCTTCCAGGGCTGCTTCTCACCTGTACTCCACCAAGCCACTCACTAGCTCTGTGACTGCACTGTGGTGCAGGCAGCACAGCCCCTGCCGGTGGGCATGGGGGAAGCTGGCACAGCATCTGCATACTGGGCATGTGCAGGAAGCTGTGGTCGGGGGAAGACACACAGCAGGTGGAGGGTGTAGTGGTGCCTGTTTTGCCAATGACATCCACCAAGAAGCAGAGCTCTACCTCCTCATCTCAGTCATTGAACACACAGTGCCTCAGAATCTTGAGGTCCAACTTGAGTGCCCCAGCAGCTCCAGGTACTGTGGCTGTGACACCATCCTCTTGCCAAAGTCAGTGGAACCGTAAATGAAGCTCTGCTTCTGGTTCCACTCCAAGACGCTGGGAAGATGATGGACTGGGCCATGACCCGGTAGCCACAGTTACTCACCATCACTGTGCCCAGCGTGCACAGCCCCTCCAGATGCACCACCTTGTATGTGTGCATGCCATTCAGGTAGGTGGTGGGTGCTGTGGAGGCCACCACATCCCTGCCAAAATCCTTACAGTAGTACCAGATGTCAAAGCCCAAGCTGGAGAAAATGTCATGGCAACCCCAATCCCCTAGCAACTGAGAAGCCCCATCACATTGTGAAAACCTGCCTGACTCTAACGACAGAGCAGACAGGAGCAGGAGGGGCAGAGGTGGATCAGCTTTCAAGAAGCAGCAAGAGGAAGGGCAGGTGGGAGGAACTTCCCCCACTGGGTCCCTGAGAAAAGCTATGCTGGCTGCCAAGACCGGAGTGAGGGGAGAAGCAGGAAGGGCTTCCGCCCAATGTCCAGCAGCAGTTTTGAGCTCAGATCCCAGAAGCCAGGAGCCAGAGATCTGGACCTAGATGGACAGCCTGTCCTTGGCCTGTCTGGGATGGGAGGCATGGGGGAGGGGAGGGAAGACAAGGAAAGGTAGCCCCCATTCTTCCTCCCAAGCCCAGGGAATCCTCCACCCCCATGGGTAAGATTTCAAAGTAATATGGCTGGTCCCCCAGGGACCTCCTATCACTGAGACCTCCTGTCCTGCCCCTCCTTCTTCCTCCAAAGAACCCTGAACGTCTTCCTATCTCTGGATGAAGGCCAAGCGACCTCCCCAGCAAGAGGGTAGCCAACGGGTTCCCGAGGCTCCCACTGCCCAACTGGTGCCACCCTCTCCTGGACTCTGGAGTCTCAGGATGGCCACGGTAGCAAAGTAGCCAGCTTTCTGGCCCAGGCCTGGCACCGCCTGTGTCCCTCATTCCAGTCTCTGCCACTACCCTTGCCCTAATGCAGTCGTTGGTCCCCGGGCTGGAGCTCCAGCTGACTTTGGGTTTCAGTGGGACCAGGCCTGCTGGGGTGGCCCCAGGAAGGGTACACTCCCCGTGACTTGCATCTAGCTCTAGGTTAGCCCAAAGGACGGCTGTGGACCAGGAGGCCTCAGTGGCTCCAGGATACCAGGGGGACCTGCTCCCTGCACTCAGGCCCACCTGCCTATAGCCTCAGAAAGGGGGCTGCTGCTGGTAAGGATGCTGGAAGGCAGGAGAGCCCAGCATTTGGGGTACATGGACCTGCAAAGATCGAGGGCCTAGGAGATTGGCTGACAGGGGCAGGCCCAGCAAGGGGGTCCTCTCCTCAGCTCCCACCCCAGGGGGATGGGCAGCTGCTTTGGCTAGCTGCTGGCAACAGCTGGTGCAGACCCAGTCCAAGGCCACGAGGCGCTACCCCAGTCCACCAGTCTCAGACACTGAGTGCCTTGTCTGCTTCCTGGGCTAAATGGCTGACTGGGGACTCTGTCTCCTGCTGCCCCCTGTAGGTGGCCCGGCAGGCACCTCCTTCCCGCGAGTCACTCATTCTGGTGGGAGGGAGGGAGATAGACACCCCCACCCCATCTCCCAGAGGACAACTGCTCCCGTGCCCCAGTCCTCTGAACTCCACTAAGAAGCTAGCAGGCTCTACCTTTCCGTCCTCACAGCCCCTGCCCTGCCAGGAGGGAATCAAGTCTCTCCAGGGGGAACAGAGCTGGCAGCAAGAGGCCGAGGGCTGTGTGGCTGGGGGGGAAGGAGCATGCCCAGCTCACCAGGGTGTCTCCCCAGGGCCTCTGCCATGTGGTCAGGGCCCAGTCAGGATGGCTCCACTTCCACCCTCACCAGGGTGAGAGAAGCCAGGCTCTCCCTCCATCCCTGCCCCTTCAGGCCCAGAGACCCAGGCAGAACCTGTGTCTCTACATAGCTTCATGCAGCGTTCTGGACCTCACACAATGATCATAGGGAAGAAGGGCCAGGCCTAGGCAGAACCCCTCTCCCAAACCCTCCCCAAACACACCCTCACCTTACAGAGAGAGAAGTGGCACAGGGCGGCCAGACAGTGACCCAGAAGAGTATTGACAACTGCCCCCATTCTGGTTACCCTACAGTCAATATCACACTAGGCCCAGACCATAGCTGGTCCCTAAATCGGCTCAATCACCCCATCTCACCCAAGGAAATGGGCTCCACAGGGCAAGGAAGCAGCTGCCCAAGGTCACAGAGGCAAGGGGCAGCCAAGCCAGGTCAAGAAACATTCAGATATGTCCGAAGGCCAAGCCCATGCCTTTGAGTGCCACCCTCACTGAGCACAGGCCCGGCGGTCCTGCTCCCTGGGGCCAGACTGCAGCACCCACATGTCAGCAGAAGTCCTTTCCTCCTCCAGGCCTCAGGACCTGCCCAGGGGAAGATCTAGCCCAGTCATAGGACCTGCAGAGGCCTCTACGCCTTGGGCCAGTACCCCCTCCTCTCATGTTCCAGGGCCACCTCTGAGGATCTGAGCTTTAGGGAAAGGGAAAAAAGAGATCCTCTGGAGAACAGGCCAGGGCTGCCCTCGTAGCACTCTGCACACATGCAGCTCGAACACATGCCTCCCCAGCCTTAATGAAAGAAATTAGGGTGAAGAGATGAAGCACACCCTTGTCCTGGCCTGGGAGCACAGAAAGCCCAGACAACAGATAGGAGCAAGAAAAGACACTTAGGCCACCCCAGGTGGCCTGTGTGCCTCCCCAGCTTGGCATAGACCCACTTGGGAGACTATGCCAGGGCCAGGCTGCACCCCAGCCCAGGCCTCAGCAGGTGAAGCCCCAGCAGGAAGTAGGGCCCCAAAAGGCACATCACCCCATCCCATCACAGCAACCCAGAGCTTCAAGAAAAGAGAATGAAGCAAGCAGGCAGCCTGTGGAAGCCCCAAAAGAGGTGGGCACCTCTGTTTGCCTCCTCCCTGTCCCGCCCAGGCCAGAGGCAGGTCTTCAGGGCCTGAGGATCACCCAGAGCTCCTCTAGTTACTCTCCCCAGATCTCATCCCAGAGAGCTTCAGCATCCTGTTGGGGAGCTCCCTGAAGCCCCCCACATCTGCCAGCCCCCTTGTCTTCCCCTCTGGGCCTCAGCTCTAGGGAGCCTTCCCCTAGGCAGAAGGAACTGGACACTCCCCTATGAACTCGGAAAAACTTGCCTGTTCTCTTAACCCCTACCAGCTGCTTTATTCCCAAGAAGGTAACTGACCCTTGCCCCACCCCCAATGGCTTTCATCATCTCATCCTTGAGTGGACTGGAGAGTTTTATAGAGCTGGGTCCTGGGGTCAGGAGCCTCACTTTAGATGCTCATGTGGGAGCCTGCTGAGGATCTTAATTAGGGCTTCCTTGAATAGATCCAGGACTGCTGTAATGGAAGCCCCAGCCATCTACACCAGCTTCCCAGGGACATAGACGCTGATGTCCTACCCACTAGTATGCTCCCAGTTTCCCCAAAATGAACAGCTGTGCCCTCCCCTGACCCAGTTCACCCCAGATAGAGGCCCTCAGTTGAGAAGGGGCTTCACTGATGCTGTCCCAGAAATTCTCCAACAGACTCTGCGCAGCCTCTCATTCTCAGCATGAGATTCAGAACAACACGCCGGTCCCCGTTTCCTCCCGGCCAGACCAGGCAACTTTGGCTTGCTGGCCATGAGGTGGAAATCCAAGTGCTCCCCTAAACAACTTGGTCATGGTGTGACCTTGGGCAAGTTGCTTCAACTCTTCTTCTTTTTTTTTTTTTTTTTTTTTTTTTGAGATGGAGTCTCGCTCTGTCGCCCAGGCTGGAGTGCAGTGGCGTGATCTCGGCTCACTGCAAGCTCCGCCTCCCAGGTTCACGCCATTCTCCTGCCTCAGCCTCCCAAGTAGCTGCGACTATAGGGGCCCACCACCACGCCCGGCTAAGTTTTGTTTTTTTGTTTTTGTTTTTTTTGAGACGGAGTCTCGCTCTGTCGCCCAGGCTGGAGTGCAGTGGCGTGATCTCGGCTCACTGCAAGCTCCGACTCCCAGGTTCACGCCATTCTCCTGCCTCAGCCTCCCAAGTAGCTGGGACTGTAGGTGCCTGCCACCATGCCTGGCTAATTTTTTGTATTTTTAGTAGAAACAGGGTTTCACTGTGTTAGCCAGGATGGTCTCGATCTCCTGACCTCATGATCCACCCATCTCGGCCTCCCAAAGTACTGGGATTACAGGCGTGAGCCACTGCGCACAGCCTACTTCAACTTTTTTCCCCAATCTTTGCTAGGGGGAAGTCAGCCAGCCCCAATCTCCTCCTATCTAACCTGCCCCACTGACTCAGAACCACAGCAGCACAAAGCCTGGTAGGTGGAGGCTGCCAACATTTGTTGCTCTGCCCAAACCTTGGCCTTGGTTCGGTCATCAGCAGAGCTGCCCCAGTACCTGTCTCTCACAACAAGGTAACTCCTCTGTGATGTGGACGTGGTCAGAGAACCCCCCTAACACTGTCGCCATCCTGATTCCCCAAGGCAGCCCTGGCCTGCTCACTGAAGCTGGGGAAAGAAAGGATGATGACAAGCTAAGACCACAAATCTCTCCTGAGGGAGTCAGGGGAGCAGGAGATGTGGGTGGTGCTGCGCTCCCATTGCCCCCCAGGGCAGAGAGGACCGCAGTCCAGTCCTCAACCTCTGCGAAAGATTTGGGGAAATGACAACTGAGTTAGGTCTAGGAAGGGGCTTCTAGCCCCGAGGCCAGAGTATGAGACATGATGGAGGGAACAGAGAGAACAGAAGGGGCCTGGGAGAAATGGAGAAAAGGCCCCACACATGCAAGCCACGATGAGACCGAAGACAGGAGATGCCATCAGATACTGGGTTGGATGAAGCAAGAACCACAGGCCCCTGGCAGCAGGTTTTTCAGGCAGGGCTTTCTCCTGGCACTGGGCCTGGCCCTGCCCTGGGGGCATTTACGTTTAACCTTGTGTATAAGATTATATTCATTTATAAATTTTATATATATATATATTATATATATATATCATTCACAAGTAGAAACAACATAATGACAATTATTTTAGAATTTTGGATTTTATGACCTTTCTGGCCTCTGGTCCTTTGAGCAGGCAGCCTGAGATTTCAAAAAGGAGACAGTCTTCTAAGAAATAAAATGTGAACCATATGTGTATTTTAAATTTTCTAATAGCCACATATTAAAGAAACAGGTGAAATTGACTGTAATAATTTATTTGACCCAATATAGCCAAAATATTATCATTTTAATATGAGATCAATATATAATTGTTAATAAAGTGTATAAGTTTTGGTACTAATTTTGGCAACTCCCTGGATTTTTAAGTTTCCAGCACATGTGAGTGCAGAGCAGCCAATTCCAGGTGCCCAGCAGCCCCACGTGGCCAGTGGCCGCCACACTGAAGCGCAGCTCAGAGGACTCTGACTGCCCTGAGCTGAGGGAGGTGACCTATCTGAAACATTCTTTTCTGCCAGAAGTTAGGAGACACCTTCTCCCTCCCAACATCTCTCTTCAGGCCCAAGAGTGAGAGATGGTGCCTCTAGAGGCAGGGGCTACAAGAACAAAGTGTCCACAGGTTCCCCTGCTGCGCACCTGCTGCCCATCGTCTTTCCAGAGATCAGAAAATGAACAAAGGATGATGGGGCCCCCAAAAGGGGGAAACTCAGTGTCTTCAGATCTGTCCACAGCCTTGACCTACAAAGTTTAGATATGGAGGGAATAGATTAAAGGCACACTTACTTTGCTATTTGGCCTTGACCCTAAAGGTCAGGTTGTGGCCATTTGTTTCCTCGCACGCTGTGGAGGACTGCGTAGTTTAAGCACCAATTACAAGCAGACATGTCTACATGCATTTCTGTATAACTCGATGCCATCAAGCAAGAGGCCCAACTTTAAATAAGGGGAAAAGAAAATCAGCAACTGTAGGGTGTCTTCTGTTTGCAGGTAACTTGTAATCAACCTGTCCTTGAATCCTGGCATCCTATCTGCACTGGGTGCATGTATTATTTAGCTATTGCTGCATAACAAATCACCCAAAACTTATTCACTCATGATTGAGCTGTTCAGCCATTTGGGCTGGGCTCAGCTGGGCCATTTTTCTGGACCCAGCTGGGCCCCTTTGGACATGTGTGCTCAACTTTTGGTTGACTAGGCATCTCTGCTTCTGGGGGTGAGTTGGCTGTCAACTGTGGCACTTTGCTTCTCGTGGTTTCTCGTCCTCCAACAGGCTAGCACAGACTTGCTCTTACGGAGATGGTAGAATTCTGAAAGAAAAACAAAGCATTCAAGACCTTTTGAGCCTAAGCCCCAAGCTGGCACACTGTTATGTTTGCAGTCTTCTATTGGCCACAGCAAATAAGGCCAGCTGAGATCCAAGGTTTGGGAAACAGAGTCTGCTTCTCAATGAGAACATCTGTACAGGCACATTGCAAAAGGTCTGGATACAAGGAAGGCTGATGAATTGATGCCATTTTCACAATCAGTATCACTATGCATTTTCTTGCAGGTGGTTTATGTAAGTGTTTCAAGTCAGGGAACTTGTCCAAAGCCCCACAGTGACTAAGAGGCTGGACGGGGACTCAGGACCAAGTCTGCCTGACTTCGACGCCCATGACCTCCATAGCCCACACTACTCATGCAGCTTCCGTAAATTTCTGAAGTCCTAGAGGGTGACTCTTCTGCAGTTTAAGCGAGAATCCCATGGGATTCTCATCCATCTAGTACTCTTCACCATTCGCAATAGTTCCCTCCAGAGAATGTTTCTGAAATGTCTTGGGAAAAGTTGGAATAATTTGGGGAAATGGCTGAGGGCCGTTTAGGAAATCAAGGCCCAATATTATATTTTTCATTCCTCATCACAGGAGAAATTTGAAAGCATGATAATGCACTCCACATGTGTGCAAATCCTTTTTTTTTTTTTGAGATGGAGTCTCGCTCTGTTGCCCAGGCTGGAGGGCAGTGGCGCAATCTCGGCTCACTGCAAGCTCCACCTCCCAGGTTCATGCCATTCTCCTGCCTCGGCCTCCCGAGTAGCTGTGAGTAGCTGGAACTACAGGCGCCCACCACCACGCCCGGCTAATTTTTTTGTATTTTTAGTAGAGATGGGGTTTCACTGTTAGCCAGGGTGGTCTCAATCTCCTGACCTCATGATCTGCCCATCTCGGCCTCCCAAAGTGCTGGGATTACAGGCATGAGCCACCGCGCCCGGCCAAAGTATTATGTGCAAATTCTTTTGATCTCTTTTTGGTATTTGTAGACTATTTAGGATTGTCTTTTCTTTTTTTTTTTTTTTTTTCCCAAGATGGAGTCTTGCTGTGTTGCCCGGGCTGGAGTGCAGTGGCTCAGTCTTGGATCACTGCAACCTCCACCTCCCAGGTTCAAGCAATTTTCCTGCCTCAGCCTCCTGAGTAGCTGGCATTATAGGAACACGCCACCAAGCCCAGCTAATTTTTGTATTGTTAGTAGAGATGGGGTTTCACTATGTTGACCAGGCCGGTCTCAAACTCTTGACCTCGTGATCCACCCACCTCGGCCTCCCAAAGTGCTGGGATTACAGGCGTGAGCCACCGTGCTTGGCGACTGTTTATGATTTTCAACATAAACTACTGTGCCAGAAACAACCTTTATTCTGAAAGCAAGTGACATAAAGATAGATCTGCTGGGAGACACTTCCTTCTGCTGCCACTGAACCACACAGTTGAGTACATCTTGAAGTTGTTCTCTAATTCTTAACAGAGCAAAGCTTTTTTCCAAAAATCCAAATGCAGCAATGGCCATGGGGCAAATTGCTACAGCACACGTGGAAATGAGGCACAGCTAATGCACCTCTCACCATGAACCAGTAGTTCTCACCTCTGGCTGCACATCAGAATCACGTGGGGGCTTTTAAAAATCCCCCTAAACCCAAGTTACAACAGACCGATGAACCCAGAATTCCTGGAGTGAAACCAGGACATCAGTATTGTTAAAAGCTCCCCAGGAATGGAGACGGGTGGTGGTTCACACCTCTAATTTCAGCACTTTTGGTGGTTGAGGTGGAGGATACTTTGAGCCCACGAGTTGGAGGATGTAGTTAGCTATGATTGCAACACTGCACTCCAGCCTAGGTGATGGTGACAGAGCCAGATTTCATCTTAAAAATAAATAAATAAATAAACAACAGCTTTCCATAGTGTGCAGCCAGTCCTCAAAACTGCTGCTTTAAACCAACATTTTTTGGTAAACTCTTTGCAAGTGTTTCTCAAATGAATGTAAAAACATTTGCTGCAGAGTTGTGGTCTTTCAATCTTCCTTGCATTACCTATTCATTGTCTTGGAAGGAACTGACCTCTACTTCATGTTTTGTCCCAAATTTAACCCAGTTTTACAAGTTTTCCAGGGCACTGTGCTAGGTGCCAGGGCCTTGGTGAGCAGCACAGTCGGGGGAGGACTTTACTGAAAAAAACTGCATCATGCAAAATAAAAACCATGCCACTTACCAAGGGTTAGAACATGAATAAATATGTCAAAATATTAAAAGTCATCTGATAATGCCATGAGTGAACATACCCTGTTTTAAAACAAACAACAGTGCTGCCATTGTTCTGAGATGCTGTTAGGATTTTTGTGTTTAAATGTAATATTTAAAATTGTTATTGATATTGTAACATGCATACAGAAATGCATGCACAAAGCATTCATGTAAAGCTCAGTGCATTATTACAAAGTGGATAAACTTGTGTGACCAAGAAATAGAATCAGCCTCTATCATGTCTGAAAATCACTTTTTCTTGTCCTCCCCTGCAAAGATAACCAAAATTTTAAGAACGTTGTAGATAACTTGTCTTTTTAGACCAGTGTTTTATTATAGAACATTTTAAACACAAAGTAGACAAAATAGTATAATAGACCTGTCACCCAGCCTCAAAAACTACTATTCATGTGCCATTTTTATTTCATCTATATTTCAACCCATTCTCCATCCCATTATTTCTTTTAGTTCTTTTTTTTAAAAAATGAGTTCAAATGTACATATATTCATAGGCACAAAAATTAACTGTATATTTTTGACAATTAAATACACCCACATAAACTTCACCCATTTTAAGAATAGAATAATTAGGCAGGGCACCGTGGCTCACGCCTGTAATCTCAGCACTTTGGGAGGCCAAAGTGGGTGGATCACCTGAAGTCTGAAGTTCGAGACCAGCCTGACCAACATGGCAAAATTCCATCTCTACTAAAAATACAAAAATTAGCCACTCGTGGTGGCGGGTGCCTATAATCTCAGCTACTCGGGAGGCTGAAGCAGGAGAATTGCTTGAACCCGGGAGGCAGAGGTTGCAGTGAGCTGAAATTGTGCCATTGCACTAAGAATAGAATAATTCTGGCTGGGCGCAGGGGCTCATGCCTGTAATCCTAGCACTTTGGGAGGCCAAGGTGGGCAGATCATGAGGTCAGGAGATCGAGACCATCCTGGCTAACATGATGAAACAACGTCTCTACTAAAAATACAAAAAATTAGCTGGGCGTGGTGGCGGGCGCCTGTAATCCCAGCTACTCAGGAGGCTGAGGCACGAGAATGGGGTGAACCTGGGAGGCAGAGCTTGCAGTGAGCCAAGATCATGCCACTGTACTCCAGCCCGGGCTACAGAGCGAGACTCCGTCTCAAAAAAAAAAAAAAAAAAAAAAAAAAAGAATGGAATAATTCCATTATCCCCAGGAATTTTCTCATATTCCTTCCCAGGCAAATTTTTCTTTCCCCAGGGGCTATTTTTATTCTGACTTTTTTCACCATAGGTTCATTTTGCCTGAAATCACACAATATGTATTGTTTTGCGTCCAGCTTGTCTCATGTAGCAGGTTTAGGAGATTCGTCTATGGTGTGTTCTTCAGTAGTTTGTTCCTTTCTATGGTTGAAGAGTCTTCTGTTGCATGAATGCTCTACAGTTTGTTCATCTGTTTTCCTAGTGATGAACATTTTGTTTGTTTGTTTGTTTTACTTTTATTTTAAGTTCAGGGGTACATGTGCAGGTTTGTTACATAGGTAAATGTATGACATGGGGGTCTGTTATACAAAATACATATAGTATTTTTCCTAACCCTCTCCCTCAGTGCACCTCCACCCTCCACTAGGTCCGAGTGTGTGTTGTTCCCCTCTATATGTCCATGTGTTCTCATCATTTAGCTCCCACTTATGAGTAAGAACATGTGGTATTTGGTTTTCTGTTCCTCTGTTAGTTTGCTAAGGATAATGGCTTCCAGCTCCATCCATGTCCCTGAAAAGGACATGATCTCATTGTGTTTTTATGGCTGCATAGTATTCCATGGTGTATATATACCGCATTTTCTTTATCTACTCTATCATTGATGGGCATTTAGGTTGAATCTATGTCTTTCCTATTGTGAATAGTACCAGATTGAACATACATGTGCATGTGTACTCATAATAGAATGATTTATATTCCTTTGGATAGATAGCCAATGGGATTGAAGGGTTGAATGGTATTTCTGTCTTTAGGTCTTTGAGGAATTACCACACTGTCTTCCATAATGCATTGCAGGAAGTCATGGACCCCAAATGGAGGGACCAGCTGGAGCCACGGCAGAGGAACAAAAATTGTGAAGATTTCATGGACATTTATCAGTTCCCAAATAATACTTTCATAATTTCTTATGCCTGTCTTTACTTTAATCTCTTAATCTTGTTATCTTTGTAAGCTAAGGATGTACGTCATCTCAGGACCACTGTAATAATTGTGTTAACTGTACAAATTGATTGTAAAACATGTGTGTTTGAACAATATGAAATCAGTGCACCTTGAAAAAGAACAGAATAACAGCGATTTTTAGGGAATAAGGGAAGACAACCATAAGGTCTGACTGCCTGTGGGGTTGGGCAAAAAGAGCCATATTTTTCTTCTTGCAGAGAGCCTATAAACGGGCGTGCAAGTAGGAGAGATATTGCTAAATTCTTTTCCTAGCAAGGAATATTAATATTAATACCCTGGGAAAGGAATGTATTCCTCGGGGGAGGTCTATAAATGGCCGCTCTGGGAATGTCTGTCTTATGCGGTTGAGATAAGGACTGAGATATGCCCTGGTCTCCTGCAGTACCCTCAGGCTTACTAGGGTGGGGAAAAACTCTGCCCTGGCAAATTTGTGGTCAGACTGGCTCTCTGCTCTCGAACCCTGTTTTCTGTTATTTAAGATGTTTATCAAGACAATACATGCACCGCTGAACATAGACCCTTATCAGTAGTTCTGCTTTTGCCCTTTGCCTTGAGATCTTTGTTGGACGCTTATCAGTAGTTCTGCTTTTGCCCTTTGTCCTGTTCCCTCAGAAGCATGTGATCTTTGTTAGACCCTTACTAGTAGTTCTGCTTTTTGCCTTTTGAAGCATGTGATCTTTGCACCCACTCCCTGTTCTTACACCCCCTCCCCTTTTGAAACCCTTAATAAAAACTTGCTGTTCTGAGACTCAGGAGGGCATCACGGTCCTACCGATATGTGATGTTATCCCCAGTGGCCCAGTTGTAAAATTCCTCTCTTTGTACTGTCTCTCTTTATTTCTCAGCCAGCTGACACTTATGGAAAATATAAAGAACTTACGTTGAAATATTGGGGGCGGGTTCCCTCAATAATAATAGTTGAACTAATTTACATTCCCACAAGTGTTCCCGTTTTTCCCAGAACCTCAACAGCATCTGCAATTTTCTGACTATTTAATAATAGTCATTCCATCTGGTAAGAGATGGTATCTCATTGTGGTTTTGATTTGCATTTGTCTAATGGTTAGTGATGTTGAGCATTTTTTCATATACTTGTTAGCCACATGCATGTCTTCTTTTGAAAAGTGTCTATTCATGTCTCTTGCCTACTCCCCTCCACCCTCATTTTGTACCACTTCTCTTTATCCTGTTCCAGATATGCTAGCTCTCTTTCAGTTCTATAAGTAGGTCAAGCTCTTTCTAGCCTCAGAATCTTCTGTCTAGAACTCTTTTCCCTGCACTACTTAAAAAATACTATCAAGTATTTTAGCCACATGAAAAAGTATAAAGAAGTATCTGTGCCCATGTACCTTCCAACCAATTTAATAAATAATCTAGTTTTATTAATAAATCTAGTTTTATTCATGGGTTGGCCAATTCTTTATTCTTCCTTGTGTTTCGTACCTTCTTTCTACAGTAATTTTTGTTCTTCAAGGACATCCTGAAGAAGTGCCTTTAGCTGAGGGTATGCTATTGGTGAATGATGTCAGTTTTTAATTGGATAAAAATGTATTTTTATCTCACCCTCATTCTCGAGTAATTGTTTAGTAACATGAAAGTCTAGGTTGACAGGGTTTTTTTTGTTTTTCTAAACTCGAAAATATAATTTTATTGATTTCTGACTTCTATTACTGCTATTGAGAAATTTTCTTACAGTCAAATTGTCTTTCCATATAGGTAAGTTATTATTTTTCTTTGGTATTATATGCATTCATTATAATATTAAGGTGTAGATATTCATTCACCCTGTTTGGGATTGATTATAATTCTTGGATTTGAGCACTCTTGTCTTATTGGTCTGGGAAATTGTTAGTCATTTGTCTCTTTAAATTTTACCTCTTCCTTGTCATTTTCTTCTAGAATACCTATTAGGCAGTAAATTGGACCTTCTCACTCTACACTTTGTTTCTGTTAACCTCTGTTTTATATTTTCCATTTCTCTCTCTGTGCTGCATTCTGAATAATTTTTTCAAATATTTATTTCAGTTAATTAATTTTCTCTTTAACTGGATTGAATCTACTATTTAACATAACCATTAAGTTTTAAAATTTAAATGACTAGATGTTCTTTTTTAAAAAAAAAAAATCCAAGCCAGGCTCAGTGGCTCATGCCTGTAATCCCAGCACTTTGGGAGACCCAGAAGGGCGGATCACCTGAGGTTAGGAGTTCAAGACCAGCCTGACCAACATGGAGAAACCCTGTCTCTACCAAAAATACAAAATTAGCTGGGCATCGTGGCACATGCCTGTAATCCCAGCTACTTGGGAGGCTGAGGCACAAGAATCACTTGAACCTGGGAGGTGGAGGTTGTGGTAAACCAAGATTGTGCCATTGCACTCCAGCCTGGACAAGAAGAGCGAAACTCTTTCTCAAAAAAAAAAAAAAAAATCCAAATCTGACCAATTTTTTGGTCATGTTTGGTCGTTTCTCATGTTTTTGATTTCATCTTTTATTTCTTTAATATTTTAAATACATTTATGTCTCCCAAAATTTCTTTCTCTGACATTCTTGAAGGGTCTAATTCTGCAATTTATTACTTTTACTTATTCTTATGCATGATGATTTATTTCCTCATGTATTTTGTAATTTTAGATTATAAACTCATGTTTGAAAGGGTTGACTTGTGGGAATACTGTGAGGCATGTATTAAGGGTACATTTCTCCAGATTTTGTTTTTGTTTTGTTAAGGTGCTCCAAGGCACTGTGAGTCTAGAGCTACTATAATTTCTTGGCTTGTATTTTCCTGGACTACTTGAAGATCATTATATTGAATCCTAAGCCCACCTGAGGGCAGGTGTGCTTAGATTATCAGGGGAGTTTTCTGGGGTTTTTTCTGCACTCAAATGTATACAAGATAGAAAACTTTTTTGCTTTTTAGCCTCCCTGTTCACTCCCACCTGCAGTATATGAATCTTCTATGAAAATACTTAGAAAAATACTTGGCAGCTGTTTTTTGGTTTTTTTTGGTCTTATTTTTGCTAACTCATTGAAGGCACTATGAGAGCTCCTTGTGGCTTTAGTTTGCATTTCTCTAATGACTAAGGAACCTAACATCTTTTTCATGTTTATTGGTAATTTAGGCTTTTGTATTATTACTTGCCTTTTGGGTTGTCTCTTATAGTTTTGTAGCTATTATTTATTTATTTTAGATCCCATTGCAAATATACTCTTCCAGGCTATGACTTGCTTTTTAACTTTGTTTATATCTCTTATTGTCGAAAGATGTTTTATTTTCTATGGTATTTTCATTAAGATTTATGATTTTCAAGTATGGTTTGAGAAATCCTTTCTGATTCATTGTATTTATTTTCCATAATTTGTTTTGTATTCCATTCCATGTTTATTCCATAAATACCTTCCATATTTCTTCTCTTCCATAAGCTTCATTACCTTCTTTTCCTGTTTAAAATTCAGCTTTGTTGTTGTTAGTATTTTTGCAGGAGTGGGGTGCTGTTGGGTGCAATAGAAAACTCAAGAGCCCACTAATTGATACAGACAGGGTCATGAACCTTGATTTACCTTTTACATGTTGCTGTAGTGCCATCTTAAAACATGGAGGGAGAGAGAGAGACAGACAGACAAACATAGATATTCTATGATGGCATTTTATTGTGGTTTTTTTTTGAGATGGAGTCTCACTCTGTCACCCAGGCTGGAGTGCAGTGGCGCAATCTCGGCTCACTGCCACCTCTGCCTCCTAGGTTCACGCCATTCTCCTGCCTCAGCCTCCCGAGTAGCTGGGACTATAGGTGCCCGCCACCATGCCCGGTTAATTTTTTTGTGTTTTTAATAGAGACGGGGTTTCACCATGTTAGCCAGGATGGTCTCAATCTCCTGACCTTGTGATCCGTCCGCCTCAGCCTCCCAAAGTGCTGGGATTACAGGCATGAGCCACCGTGCCTGGCCATTTTATTGTGGTTTTTAATAAAGGCTGAAGTATATTTTAACTTTGAGCCTGTTTTTGTTTTAATAAAACCTTGCATTTACCATTTTTCTTCTAGATTTACTGAAAGTATCAGGTGGTAATTAAAATAATTTATAGTTTGGGTGTGGTGGCTCATGCCTGTGATCCCAGCATTTTGGGAGGCCGAGGCGAGTGGATCACCCGAGGTGTAGAGTTTGAGAGAAACCTGGCCAACATGGTGAAACCCCATCTATACTTAAAAAAAAAAAAAAAAAAAATACAAAAAATTAGCCGGGTGTGGTGGCAGGCACCTGTAATCCCAGCCACTCGGAAGACTGAGACAGGATAATCGTTTGAACCCGGGAGGTGGAGATTGCAGTGAGCCAAGATCGTGCCATTGCACTCCAGCCTGGGCAACAAGAACGAAACTCCGTCTCAAAATAATAACAATAATAATAATAATAATTTATAATACAGCACTCTCAGCATCTCAGCATATACAGCATGTGCTCACATGTCAGATCACAGATGGCAGCAGGGAGAACATAGCACCAGCCAGCGTGATACAGTCTCAAAACACACTAGAGGGCGCCAGACCCACACCAAACAATTTTTTTTTTTTTTTTTTTTTTTTTTTGAGACGAAGTCTCTGTTGCCAGGCTAGAGTGCATGCAGTGGCGCAGTTGCCAGGCTGGAGTGCAGTGGAGTGCAGTGGCTCACTGCAAACTCCACCTCCCGGGTTCAAGCAGTTCTCCTGCCTCAGCCTCCTGAGTATCTGGGACTACAGGTACACTCTGCCAAGCCCAGCTAGTTTTTTGTATTTTAGTAGAGACGAGGTTTCATTGTGTTGCACAGGCTGGTTTCAAACTCCTGAGCTCAGGCAATTCGCCCGCCTTGGCCTCCCACAGTGGTGGGATTGCAGGCGTGAGCCACCGCGCCCAGCCACCAAATGATATTAGTAGTTTGGTTTTTGCAGTTAGTTTTTGAAGGTAGTTTTCAAGTCTTTTGCCACTTTGCCTCTGACCTTTCTATCCTTAGTCACTAAAAGCAGAGGTGAGCAGGGAAAAGATTCAAGCTGTTCTCCATACATGTTTCAGAGGAGGTGGAATACCCAACTCTAGGACGAAGTGGCTGGCTTTTTTCTTAGAAATTATAGGGCAGTGGAGTAGGAATGACTTTTAGAAATTCCAGAATCCCACCTCCTCGTTTAGGATGGGACAGCTGAAGCTAAGAACCACTCTAACCTTCTTGGGATTGAGCAAGAGCCCTGAGGGTCCTGATTTTCAGACATGCTCCTGCACTTAAAAACTCTTGCTTTGGGAATTACAACAGAGAAGGACTACACAAACGTGAATTTTTGGATAAATGGAGAGATACTATTGCTGCTTCAGGCCAGATTTGAGGACCTTTTGTAGCAATCAGCAAAGTTCAAACTTTCTGCTATGAGGAGTTAGGGGACAAGATGGGGCTACTATTTTTTCTTGAGAAATAGCCCCATATTGAGCTCTGGGGCATTATAACTAAAAGTTGGGTAGGTGACCTGCAGAGCCTGAGGACATGTGCCCTGTGAGCCTCCCTACAGGGGGCAGAGCATTAGGGCCCACCCACTGTCCTCTCCCTCACTCCTTCAGGACTCCAACACTAGCCGTCACTGACCCTTCCTCCATCCATTCATCGGGAGACTTCTCCATCTGCCTGTCAGGGTGGAGGACTGCTCTCCTGACCAAGCAGGGTGTGGGTGACAGGTAGAGAGCTCAGACACCTCCAGCTTAAAAATCCCTTTCTTGGAGAGGCTGCAGATGTCCCAGCCCTGGAGGTTCTGATTCAGGAGGTTGGAGATGGAGCCCAGGCCAGTGTCCTTTTATAGCTGTCCTGGTGCTGGATGTGCCTGGACTGCATCCTGCATTGGGAGAGAGCTTGCCTTGCCTTACAGAGTTGAGGCTGCATCTTCTGACTCCTCGGTGGTTCACGTGCATTTCTCTAGTTCCTTCCATTCCCCGGCATACATTCACTGCTGCATGCATCAGGGTTTCTCCTTCCGAAAACATGAAGCTGTAGACAGTGTGAAACAATATCTATGTTTCCAGGGATTGCGTTTGCTTGCCCTGAGGCAAGTTATTATGCTTAGGAAACCTCAGAAGGGCACCAGTCCTAGCCCATGCCCTGCGCCTACTCTACTGTGAGGCTGGCCAAGGGAAGCAAGTTTGGGATTGAGTTTTCTTTCTTTTTTCTTTTTTTTTTTTGAGTCCGAATCTCCCTATGTTGCCCAGACTGGCCTCCAGCTCCTGGGTTCAAGTGATCCTCCTGCTTCAGCCTCCCCAGTAGCTGGGAGGGGCTGACTTTTAAGAGCAAAATGCAGCCTGTTGTTTTAGATGGCTACAGAATGGATCCATGTAAGTCAGTGACGGTACCTGCCGCTGGCTGCTGGGTGCCGGCCCCAGGGCGTTTCCTGGGAGCTACCACAGGCACCTGGCTGGGGTGGAGTTGTGGGGGTCCACCACCTGCAGCTGCTCCTCCTGTGTGGCCAAACTCTGATCTGGCCTCCTTTGTGGTGGGAAGACTCTCCATCCCTCCTTCCAGTGTCATAATAGAATAAGAAGTTGAATAGATCCCGAAGCAAAGTCCTGTCTCAGCTCTCATGGGCTCATCACAGCAGTTTTGGGCTAGCACTGTCTGTCCTGCATGCCTTCCTACCCTCTCATTCTCTAGTTGGATGTGCATTCCATGCAGTTCACCAACCCTGGTTATGATTCCAATGGAGATGGATCCATTTCAACAATGGCTTCAGACAGAAGATGAAGAAACAAATGAGGGCCGGTTGAAGCCTAATGGGGTAAGGGGAATTCGAGATTGTGGAAGAATGGCAGCCGGATCATGAGGTCGAGAGATCGAGATCATCCTGGCCGACATGGTGAAACCCCATCTCTACTAAAAATATTTTTAAAATTAGCCGAGTGTGGTGGCAGGTGCCTGTAATCCCAGCTACTGGGGAGGCTGAGGCAGAAGAATCTCTTCAACCCGGGAGGCGGAGGTTTCAGTGAGCCAAGATCATGCCACTGTACTTCAGCCTGGCGACAGAGACTCCATCTCAAAAAAAAGAAAAGAAAAAAGAAAAAAAGAATGGCAGCCCAGTGGAGTGGGCACCCCGAGACACAGCACGCTCACAAGGGGAAAGCAATTCTGAGCCTTCTTTCCCCTCTCAGAGCTTCTCTTCTTATTTCTCCCCACTCCCTCTTCTTTCATCATACAGGCAAGTAAAACTCCCATCTGAATTGACAAGTATTTCTGAAAATACTTACTCCACATACATGAGCCTATCTGTTTTAGTGAAACAGTATCTGAAATGTCGAATGACACCACTGCACTGACACCTTAAGCTGCTTCCAAATCCCCAGTGCCTCCTTCAGACTTTCCCACTCACCAGCACCATCCGCTCTTCAGATCCCTGTCCTTATCAGCACCCTCCATCTCGGAGCACAATTATGCATGCTCTTTTACTGGTCTTTAACTGTTTCACCTGGGTTAGTCTTGTTTTTGAGGCTAATTGCATGTTCCTAAAGATGGCCACCATCCGACGTCACCCTATATGTTCCCCTTTAATGTAATATTGACTCTCTTCCAATTGGTGGTGGGTCTGGAAGCTGGTGGATAAGGAAGAGAGTGATACCCAGTGATGCTGGGGAGGTGGGCAAAGGCAGGCCTGGCAGAGTGTGGCAGGTGTGATGAAACATTGGCCTTTATCATGCAGGGGAATGATGTAATCCAACTGCTTTTTCTCTCTTTCATGCTGTAAGAAGCAGTTGGTAGCAATGAATACAAGAGCTGCAGTTTTGTTTTTTTAGCTCCAGGATAAGGATGTTATAAAAATTATGAGGTCATTATTTTGGACCAAGCTCCTGCACTGGGCTCCAGCTCACCAGAACAGAAGCCAAGATGGAGCCACTTATACTAAAGTTCCATGTCACCAAACCAAATCATCTGACCCTTGGAGAAATCAGGAGATAGAGATAATAGCCAAATCCCCAAACAGGCCATTTTCAGTCAACATGATAATAAAGTTCCCTCTGCCTTTAATCTGCACAACAAAAAGTAACCTGAAATAGGCCAGGCATAGTGGCTCACGCCTGTAATCCCAGCCTTTTGGGAGGCCGAGGTGGGTCGATCACCTGAGGTCAGGAGTTCAAGACCAGCCTGGCCAACATGGTGAAACCCTGTCTCTACTAAAAATACAAAAATTAGCCGGCATGGTGGTGGGCATCTGCAGTCCCAGCCAATCGGGAGGCTGAGGCCGGAGAATTGCTTGAACCCAGGAGGTGGAGGCTGCTGTGAAGCCGAGATTGTGCCACTGCACTCCAGCCTGGGCAACAGAGCAAGACTCTGTCTCAATAAACAAAACAAAACAAAACAAAAAGTAACCTGAAATAACTTGATGTTAACCAATCAGTTATCTTTCTATTGTTCTGTTTTCCTGTTTCCACCCTACAAGGAAAGTAACTTTGAAATGATCAATACTCTTTTTCTTGTTTGTTTCTGCTTTCTTCTACCCTTTTCTGTCTATAAAACCAACTCCTTCTGCTCAGTTTATTGGAACACTTATTCTATTTTACGGAATGGAGTGTTGCCTGATTCTAGAATCACAAAGCCAATTAAGATCTTCAAATTCATTCTAATTCTGTCTTTTGACAAGGAGCTATTATAGCTGGGAGACTCTCCTACCCAGGATCTTGTTCAGGAGGAGGAGAAGAAGGGAAATGGGCCTCCACCACTGGGCAGGGCAGTGTAGTAGGAAGGCTCAGGTCCAGCAAACTCGACTCTATGGACACCTATGAGCTATGTGACCTTGGGGCAAGTTGTGTCCTCTCTGAGACTCTGTTTCCTCATCTGCAAAATGGGGATGATAATGGTGCCCACCTGGACAACCTGCCCAGGATGGGGATGATAATGGTGCCCACCAGCACCTGCCCCACGGAGGGATCCAGTGAACACAGGAACAAGAACAGGAGCTCCTCATTCCCAGCTTGCTCAGTCTCTGGTTTAGTCTCTTCACCTTTAAAGACTTTGAGTGAGGCGTGCACTGGAGTCATGAAGGGAGGCAGGTAGGTGTGAGTCAGTCACTGACTATCTGAGCAACTTCAGGCAAATTGTTCTCTCAGGAACTCATTCTCTTCCCCTGTGAACTGCCCAGATCATTTCTCAGGTTGGGTATGAGGATCAACTTGAAAGGGCTTTGCAAACATCTGCTGCGAACAAGTGTGAGGTGTTTGTGTTGTTCTTAATTGACATTTGTCCTCCTATGTTCCCAGAGCTACTAATGTGTGGACAGAGTCTGGGGCCGTGGCAGGTGGCACACACTGGCAATGATGACCAGTGCCACGGCGACAGTGGCAGCCTGCTCCCTGGACTCTGTGTCCCGAAGCACACGCCAGGCTGCAGCAGCGTCCACAGTGGACAGGGAGCCGCGGGAAGCGAGCTGTCATCAAGCCACAGTTTCACCAGCTCTGCTCTTGGGTGGAACCACTACTTCCCACCCAGAACCTGCAGTTGAAGCAAGGAGGGGCCATGGAGGGATCCAGGGCTGACTGCTTGGAGCCTTGGTTTTCCTGCATTTTACAAATGGAGTTGTAGTCATAAACCTGCCACCTCATTTAATTTCCAATGATGCTGTAAAACTAAATGAAATTTTGAAAATTGTATAAGACCATTCAAATGCTTTTGAGGTTTTATATTTTATGTTAATATATAGCTGTATTAATATAATACAGTACAATAATGCAATACTTTCACTATGGAAAGTATTCTTGGGGAATGCGAGCTCTTCAAGTAGAAGAGACTCAATTAAATATTTTTGGATTTCCCAGGCATTAGTTAAGCTCCTGTTTATGAGAAATGGTGTCACACAATGACTAAAAGCACAGACTTTGGAGTCAAGCTGATCAGGCTTGATTCCTGACTTTGCTGTTTAAAGCTAATTTTGCATGTCTGGGCAACTTAGCCTCTCTGCATCCCAGTATTCTAATCTGCAAGATGGGTTGATAATATAGTTGCCCGTCAGTATTCGTGGGGAATTGGTTCTAGTATTCCCCTTGGATACCAAAATCCACTGATGCTTAAGGCCCTGATGTAAAATGGTGTATTTGTATATAACCTACACACATCCTCCCATATATGTTAAATAACCTCTAGATTACTCATAATAACTCATACAATGTAAATGCTATGTAAATTGTTGTTGTATTGTATTGTTTAAGGAATAATGACAAGGAAAAATAGTCTATATATTCAGTACAGAAGCAAACCATCCATTTTTTTTTTTTTTCCTGAGATGGAGTCTCACTCTGTCACAGGCTGGAGTGCAGTGGCATTATCTCGGCTCACCACAGCCTCCGCCTCCTGGGTTCAAGTGATTCTCCTGCCTCAGTCTCCCAAGTAGCTGGCATTATAGGTGCCTGCCAGCATGCCCAGCTAATTTTTGAGTTTTAGTAGAGACAGGGTTTCACCATGTTGGCCAGGCTGGTCTCAAACTTCTGACCTCAAGTGATACACCTGTCTGGGCCTCCCAAAGTGCTGGGATTACAGGAATGAGCCGCTGCCCCTGGCCATGCATATTTTTTTCCAAATACTTTCAATCACCAGTTGGTTTAATCCATGGATTCGGAGGGCTGACTGTATAGTACCCACCTCTTAAGGTTATTATGAGAATTCAATGAGTTAACCTGTATCAAAGTGCTTTGAAGAGTGTCTGGCAAATAATAAGCACCATGGAAGGCCCTGCAGTGAGTGCCTAGCATGATTCTGGGCACGCCACAGGGGCTCTGTAACCTGTACCATAGTTTTTTTACACTTGTTCTCTTCTCCCACTGAGCAGACTGAACTCAGACATGCCCTGTGTAATAGAGTCTGACCCAATTTTTTTTTTTCTTTTTTTAGACAGAGGCTGACTCCATTGCCTAGGCTGGAGTGCAGTGGCGCGATCTCGGCTCACTGCAACTTCCACCTCTCAAGTTCAAGCAATTCTTGTGCCTTAGCCACCTGAGTAGCTGGGATTACACACGCATGCCACCAGGCCGGGCTAATTTTTTGGTATTTTTATTAGAGATGGGGTTTCGCTATGTTGTCCAGGCTGGTCTCGAACTCCTGGCCTCCAGTGATCTGCCTGCCTCAGCCTCCCAAACTGCTAGGATTACAGGCGTGAGCCACCATGCCCAGCCTGACTCCATTTTTTTGATGTCTGCTGCTAATAGCTTTTAAGCATCACTCCTTCCTTTCCCTTTCTGAGATTCATTCTCCTCACCTGTGAATTGCCCCACATCTGGGCAAGGTGATCAGAAAGCCTGGATGTTCTCTCTTTCGGACACCTCTTTAAAAACTGCATGCCAGTCTTCTCTCCCTGCTCTCTCAAGCCATTTTTTTAGATGGAGTCTTGCTCTGTCACCCAGGCTGGAGTGCAGTGGCAAGATCTCGGCTCACTGCAAGCTCCACCTCCCGGGTTCACACCATTCTCCTGCCTCAGCCTCCCGGGTAGCTGGGACTACAGGCACCCACCACCACACCTGGCTAATTTTTTTTGTATTTTTTTAGTAGAGACAGTGTTTCACTGTGTTAGCCGGGATGGTCTCAATCTCCTGACCTCGTGATCCGCCCGCCTCGGCCTCCCAAAGTGCTGGGATAACAGGCGTGAGCCACCGCGCTCAGACAAGCCATTTTTGGAGTAGCTTGGGAACCACCTTGGGAGAAAGTTTCGTTATGTGAGTAATAAACCTTTTAACACCTTCTTGGTGTGTGTGTGTGGCATCAATAGTCTTGGCATCTGAACCAAATTTTGGGTGGAGTCTATTCTGTTTCTACAGAGTGGCTACAATGGTTTCTCTCTGATAATGCAATATGTGAAAAGGCCAATAACTGCTTATGAAGGAGCTAGATGAACTAATGTATAACATAAATGGAATGGCTGCTAGCTTCTGGAGACTCCAGTCTAATCACAAGGGAAAGATGACACAAATTTGTCCTGTTGCCCTAAATCTTCCATTTTTGGTGGTAAAATACAGCTTTTTAGAGACAAACAGGACACATACTGGGATGCAGCCATCCTTAAGGTAGCCCGAGCATTGGGTTTTAGTGTCTGAAGATTAAAGCAATTTGCTAGACTTGCCTTTGTAGAAGCAGGTTCAATGGGTGGTGGTTAGAGGAGGTAAGTTTCCCCTGAGAAAACGTGACAGCTCTGTCCTCCTTCGCCCTACCCCCAGTTTGCCCTCACTTCCCGATGGCACCCAATCCATCCCTGGCTCTTGCTTCCTGAGACCCTCCTCAGGATCTCCCAGCACAAGCCAAATCCTATCATAAGTCCCTCACAACGCCATCTTACCCAGAACCCCATGGTTTTCTTGGTGCACTCTCTCCGTTGAAGCACAAGTTAATTAAACCTAACTCTGACCACAGGTGTGTTCCTGGTAGTCTTGGTTGGTGGCTCTGACAAAACCCAAGTGGTCTCACTCCAGGGTTAGCTTTTCCTTATGCTACTCCGACTTCCAGTGAAGTGTCACAGGTGTTTGGCAATGTCACATCAACATGGCCTACTCTCCTTCTACCCAGTGAGGGTGCAGAACCTGGGAAACTATAGAGAGAGGAATTTCTAGGACATGGTGTAAAATGCTGCTGAGAGGCCAAGCACCATGAGGACTGAAGAAGGGCTGCTGGACCTAGTGAGAGTAGCCACGGTGAAGAAAGAAGTCAGATCCCAAGGACAAGGGAGCAGGTGCAGCTGGGGACCCTACTTTGCCAATGAAGTTTGAGAATGCAAGGGACAGAGATCACTTCTCTCTGAGCTCAAACTACAAACTATAATGGCCATTAGTGACCTTTTACTAATGTACCCTTTGGACATAACCTGCCCCCAGCCTGGGCTTAGCTTGCTTGCTAATTTGTTTTTTGGATGAGTATTGAGAGCTTTTTATTTGTCTAAAACTAGACTCAGTTCCATGAAGAATATAAAAGAACTAGAGGACACTATCCCTAAGTCTAGCAGTTGAATAAATCTGTTTTCTTTCTCTCTTTCTTTCTTTCTTCCTTCCTTCCTTTTCCTCCTCCTTCTCCTCCTCCTTCTTCTTCTTCCTCCTCCTCCTCTTCTTCTTCCTCCTCCTCCGTTTCCTCCTCCTCCTCCTCGTCTCCTTCTTCTTCTTCTTCCTCTTCCTCTTCCTCTTCTTCTTCTTCTTCTTCCCCCTCCTCCTCCTCCGTTTCCTCCTCCTCCTTCCTCCTCCTCCTCCTCCTCCTCTTCTTCTTCTTCTTCTTCTTCTTCTTCTTCTTCCCCTTCTTCTTCCCCTTCCCCTTCTTCTTCTTCCCCTTCCCCTTCTTCTTCTTCTTCTTCTTCTTCTTCCTCTTCTTCCTCTTCCTCTTCCTCTTCCTCTTCTTCTTCTTCTTCTTCTTCTTCTTCTTCTTCTTCTTCTTCTTCTTCTTCTTCCTCTTTTCTTATTTTGTAGACAGGGTCTTGTTCTGTCACTCAGGCTAGAGTACAGTGGCACAATCATAGCTCACTGCCTCCTTGAACTCCTGGGCTCAAGCAATCCCTCTGCGTCAGTCTTCCAGGTAGCTGGGAGTAAAGGCGTGGGCCACCACACTCAGCTAATTTTTAAATTTTTTGTAGAGATGGAATCTCACGATGTTGCCAGAGTCCATCTCAAACTCTGAGCCCATGCAATCCTCCCGCCTTGGCCTCCCAAATTGCTGGGATTACAGGCATGAGCCATCACCCCGGGGCTCCTCCTGCCTTCTGAGTGCAGGTCTTTCCACGGTTCTAAGCCTCTTTTCTTGACTCGTTCCCTCGTTGACAATCTGTTCCACTCCCCCAGGATCCTTCATCAAACATTCACTGAGCGATTCTGAGTGCCAGGCACTCCTGTGGCTCCAGTGGGGACTCCAGGAGGCGAGGTCCCATCCTCCTGGAGCTAGCGTCCACGGCTTGTAGGTCGGGAGGTGGCAATAGGAAAGCCGTGAAAATACGCGGTGTCAGAGGCTGAGAAAACTGTGCAGAAAAGCAAAGGTGGAGGGGGCAGGGAGTGAGGGGGCAGGGTACCCGGGTGTTAGTAGGGTGGGCAGATGTGGGAAGGTGGGGGAAGAGCTGAGACCGTTGGCAGAAGCATTCCCAGCAAGCAAGCAGCATGCGGAGGCCGTTGCAGAGGCTGCTGAGGTCCTAGCGGCAGGTTCCAAGCCTGTCAGAGGCGCGCGCAGCGTCAGAGGCGCGCGATGCGGCGGGGAGCGCCAATGTGAGGACGCTGCGAACACCTTCCGAGCCTCTTGGAGGGCCCAGGGACTCTTCCAAGGCACTCAACGCGTCCACGCTTGTTCCATCCTCACAAGCCCACAGGAGCTGGCGCTTTGTGTCCTCCGCTGCCCGGGAACGTGGTTCTGACTCACCCCCTGCGCCCTCGTGCCCTTACAGCCGCGCTGCAGGCCAGCACCCGCCCTGCCTTCCCACGCCGGGGTCTGCCGGGGCCGTGGCCTCCGGGGCGTTGATGGCTCACAGAGGCTGATTCCACCACGACTAGGTGCATTCATACAGTCTCGGTGACATTGCCCAGGGCTAGGGGTCTTCACATCCCCCAGCCGGCCTCTTCCCCGGGTTGGGTCACAAGTCAGAAGGTTGGCAGGCCAGTGCGGAGTTAGAGTCAGCAGATGTGGCTTTGCGTCCTGATACCCGGTTCCCAAATTAAGCCCAGGCCTGCCTGGGATGCCATCCTCATGCCTCAGCATGACCAGGCCCCTCCCGTGCCAAGGGTTTGGGGACACACCAACGGGCCTCAGGGCCTGACCCTTTTCTTGGTCTCTGCTATGGGCCCTTTTCTTCTTTTTTTAAATTTATTTTTTATTTTTATTTTAGGTTGAGATGTGCAGGTTTGTTACTTGGATCTATTTCGTGGTGCTGAAGTTTGGGTTTCTAATGATCCTGTCCCCCAAGGGGTAAACATAGTGCTCAGTAGGTAGTTATTCAATACCTGCCTCCCTTCCTCCCTCCCTCCACCCCCCTTTTGGAGTCTTCAGTGTCTGTTGCTCTTATCTTTGTGTTCGTGGGTACCCAGTGTTTAGCTGCTACTTGTAAGTGAGAGCATGCAGTATTTGATCTTCTGTTTTTGCATTAATTTGCTGAAGGTAATAGTTTCAGCTGCATCCGTGTTGCTGGGAAGGACATCTTTTTCTATGGCTACATAAGCCCCTTTCTGATAGACAGCCTTTAGCATCCTGGCTCCTGTGTAAGGTGGCTTTCTGCAGATCTCTAATGTAGCCCTTGATGGGCTGATTAGAGTTCTCCTCCCACAGGCAATCTTATTTCTGTCTGTAGGGATTTGGTCAATGGATACTGCAGGCCCCCTAGGAATACCAGGTGGAATGCTAGACCCAGGTCATGGGGTCTCTGCCCCACATTGACTTTGTCCTGGAGGGAGCCAGCTCACAGGGACATGGCTGTGACCCACCTGGGCACATCTTTGGCCCCTGCCCCTTCCTCTGCTTCACCTCTGCAATTGGAACCCTACTCCTCAAGGCTGAGTTGGGTGCCTTGCCTCCTGGCACCCTCCACTATTGCCCACCAAAGATGGTCTCCCTGGACACCCACAGCACTGTATACCTCTCAAGGCCTGGGCCAAATCCTGCCCCTGATTGATAGTTTATTTGCAAACATGCCTGGTCTTCCCTATTGCATCATTTTGTCCTCTCAGACCAGCACAGCATTGTTCCGCACTGTGCTGTGTACCTAGCAGGTGCTTAATTTGAAACAACGAAAGTGGTTGGGTGTGGTGGTTCACACCTGTAGTCCCAGCACTTTGGGAGGCCAAGGTGGGTAGATCACTTGAGCCCAGGAGTTCAAGACCAGCCTGGGCAGTATGGCCAAACCCCATTTCTACAAAAAATATAAAAATTAGCTGGGCATGATGGAGTGCACCTGTAGTCCCAGCTACTCAAGAGGCTGAGGCAAGAGAACTGCTTGAGCCCGAGAGGTAGAGGTTGCAACTGAGATCACACCATTGCACTCACTCTAGCACTCCAGCCTGGGTGACTGAGCGAGACCCTGTCTCGAAAAAAAAAAAAGAAAGAAAAGAAGATTGAAAGCAGAGGCGGCGGGGGCGGGTGGAGTGGAAGAAATCCCTTTGTGTAAATAGAAAAAAAAAAAATTAGAAGAAAAGAAATCCCCCAAACTGCAAATAAACTCTTGCATTGAAATGCTTCACTCCACCAAATCTCCATTTACCTGCACAGCAAGTCTGAGGAGGGCAGCTTCTATCCCTTTAAAATTAATCAGGCTTTTACCTTAAATTTCCAGTTAACTTTATCTTAGAACCTCTGGACCAAGAAGATAAAATCCCCCAAGCTGGGTTCTGGTATGTCAGAGGGGAGGGTGGGAAAGTAGGAATGGGGACGGGGAAGAAGGAGCTTGCTGAGAGAACTGGTCTGAAGCAGAAAAAAACAGCATCCCTGCCCAATAGCAGAATGGCCCTGGAGCGTGCGGGGGTTCAGGAGCTTGGACTGGCTGGGTGCCTGGCTCCACGGAGGGGCTGAGAAGGACCCTAAATGAGGAGGGAATCGTGCTTTTCTTCCTCCTTTATCATTGTGTAAGGATAATTTTTTTCATACAGATATGAGTGAATACATATTAAAGTTTTTTTTAAAGCTCGCCACTTAAATAGGAAACTAGGCAGTTGTTAAAATCTACTGAGAGGAGCAAAGAGGCACACGTTTATCTGGAATCAGGAATGTTGGTTGATTGTGCAAAGGGAGCAAAACTGGCTTTTCCAGGGAGGAAAGATCTTCACCCACTGGGTAGGATTCATTTGCATATCTACAGAAATACTTTGCGTTGCTCTCAGTTATCAGTAACCTGCCGAGCTGTAAGACAGAACTCAGCACCTGCAGGCTATGCTCTAGAGGCATCTATATTCCATCCAAGGGCAAACTGTCCCTAAACCACTTTCCAGATTCTACAGCGGAGCCTCTAACTGGGCAAGAGAGATCATAGTGCCAGGAAGTCACTGGGCCTCTAGGCTTAGCTTCCTGAGTGTAAAGCATGGCTGATGCCACAGCTGACAGGGCCGTTGCGAGCGTTAATAAGATCATGCTGTTAGGAACCCAGAACATAATAGATACTTAATAAACATGAGTGATTGCCACTGTCTTTTTTTTTTTTTTTTTTTCAGACGGAGTCTTGCTCTTTCACCCAGGCTGTAGTGCAGTGGTGTGATCTCGGCTCACTGCAACCTCTGCCTCCTGAGTTCAAGCCATTCTCCTGCTTCAGCCTCCTGAGTAGCTGGGACTACAGGTGCCCGCCACCATGCCCAGCTAATTTTTTGTACTTTTAGTAGAGATGCGGTATCATTGTGTTAGCTGGGATGGTCTCGATCTCCTGACCTTGTGATCCGCCCGCCTCGGCCTCCCAGTGTTGGGATTACAGGTGTGAGTCACCCGCCCGGCCGGCCACTGTCTTTTTAAGAGACATCAGATGCCACTAGTGGAACGATGATAGCAGAACGAACAAATGTGGAGAACTCATGATCTTTGTAGAGTCAGAAGCACCTGCCCAGGCTCTTAAGGAGTGCAGCCATGTGCATTGAGACATGTATCTTGTTCTAGACTCCTGGCGAGATGACACCTGCTTGAGCATCTCTTCTGTCTCTATCTTGATTGTGATGTGGGCAGTCAGGGCAGTTGTGAGCCTTTCTAGGAGCCTGAGTTGAACATTTATGTCTTGAGTCACCTAGCGGCAACCCCGCTTAAGAAACTCCTCCATTGAGTCTGTGTATTCCGTTGAAGGTACACTCACACCAGTTACCACAGCCTGGTCTGCCTCCCATCGTCTACACAGAAGCCAAAGTGATCTGAACATGTGAACTGGATCAGGTCACCTCTTTTATTAATTGTCTTCAATAGCTTGTTTATTCGTTTTTGTAGAGATGGGGTCTCCCTGTGTTGCCCAGGCTGGTCTCAAACTCCTGGTCTCAAGTGATTCTCCTGCCTCAGCCTCCCAAAGTGCTGAGATTAAAGATGTGAGCCACTGCACTGAGCCTAATAGCTTGTTTGGAAATTAAATGCAACCTCCTTCATTTGGTCTCTGAACCCCTCTAGGGTGAGATTCTTTCCTGTCCCTCCAGTTCCCCATTGCCAGGTCTTCCCTGGCTGTGTGTTCCTGGTAGGCCCCTCTGACTTCTCAGAGTTTTGCTCATGCTGTTCCCTCTTCCTGTCATCCTGTCTGCTTCTTTGCATTCATCTCCTCAAAAAGGACTTTGCTAGGCTGGGCATGGTGGCTCACGCCTGTAATCTCAGCACTTTGAGAGGCCAAGGTGGACGGATCACCTGAGGTCAGGAGTTCAAGACCAGCCTGGCTAACATGGTGAAACCCCATCTCTACTAAAAATACAAAAATTAGCCCGGCGTGGTGGTGGGTGCCTGTAGTCCCAGCTACTGGGGAGGCCGAGGCTGGAGAATCACTTGAATCCAGGAGGCGGAGGTTGCAGTGAGCCGAGATTTTGCCACTGCACTCCAGCCTGGGCGACAGTGTGAGACTTCATCTCACACTCAACAACAAAAAGGACTTTGCTGACTACCCTATTTAAAAGGACTTAGCTGACCGCCCTCAATCCTATCACCTGATTATCTAAGCCCCATTATGCCTTTCAAGACCTTATCACAATTTGTATTTTCCTTTCACCCCTCTACTGGTGTACTGGCTCCATGCTCTATCTTGTTCTGGGCTATGTTCTCAAGCCATACAGGAGCACTTCCTACATCTTTGTCAAATTATAGAAAGCTCTATGGCTGACTCAGCATTCATATCTTAATGATAGGCAAGATAAATATTATTTTTCTTTTGCTGGTGGGGGTGTAAACTGGTACAGCTTATCTAAAGATAAATTAGGCAATGTGTAGCCAGAGCCTTAAGAATGCTCTGAATGCGTTAATTTCAATTTGAGGAATCTTTTATAAAATGGAGATGTGTGATATAATATTGAGGATAAGATGCAGCCTTTTTGAGAAAGATGCCTAGTAGGAAATTAATGAGCTATCTCACAGGGCAGATATAGTTAGCGAAAGCACTCTCAATCTAGAATACTGTGCAGTCATTAACACCATGTTTTTGATGTTAAATAAAAAAGGCAGAATTGAAAACTTCATTTAATTTTACCTAAAAATAAATATATGTGCGGAAAAACTCCAAAGAAATAATTACTCTTTCATTTAGGTATATGACTACATAGTGAGATTCAGGGTGATTTTAATTTACTTTTTAATCTCATTTATTCTAAATTTTCTATTTAAGAAAATAGCTCATTTAGAGCTGTAATTTTACAATCAGAATGAATTAGATTGTTTTAAAAAGCAAAGACTCTAGGAATTCAGCCTCATGTTTATGTCTCTGAGATACTCTACCACATCAATTAGATTTAAATTGACATCGTTTTTTTCTTATAATAAAAGCTATCTAGGCTTCAGTGGGTCAATTAAATAGTTCCTTCAAAAACACCCTCTGAAATGGGATTTTATTGCCTTTTTCTGTCTACAACTTAATAAAGCTACTCGATAATGCTAGTGTCTTTTCTGGGATTTCTTAAGTTAGTTATTTGTTAATTTTATAAATATTTGAGTGTCAACTCTTTGCAAGAGTAAATAAGCACAAATACGAACATTATTTCATACATAGTTCCTGCTATGAAGACGCTTCTAATTCCAAGTTAACTCCTTTCAACCCTAATCCAACCCCAAGTTAAACCTTGCAGCTTTGTGCTAAATTGATGGCCTTGTCCTGCTGGCATTGGCAGGACCAAGAGCTGCCAAGCATTGCAGCCATGAGCATTCACGCAGCCTGTCAGGAAAGAGTAAGTAAGGTTATTCTTAGCTGAAGTCTAGAAAGCATTAGCTGCCTTGTCGAGACTGGAACGAGAAAGCCATGACCACACTGCCCAAACCACTCTGGGAAGTGTTTCCAGTTCACTGGAACTACTGATAGGAGATTAGTCCAATGATAATTGTGGCTGAACATAGATTACAAATCTCCTGAGGACAGCAACATTATTCTAGCTTGCATGGCTGCACACAATATGCACTGGAATCTATATACATAAAATTACAAGGATAGTCTCCTTCCCTCTTTCCTGCTCCTACATGTGACCCCAAGAGCATGGTGACTCTAAGCCTGCCTTTTCCTGTCCCGGAGATGCCAACCTAGAGCCCCAGATGCCCCGGAGTGAAAGACTGTTAATGGAGAGAGAGAGGTGACCAGGCAGGCCACCGGATGAGGAAAGCTTAACCAAACATAATTCTCAGGTTCTGTCAAATGAGTTAGTGTGAGGTGTGCAGTTGATGGAAAGGCTGTAGAACCCTTCTCTCGAGTGCTGCTGCAGAAAGACGGGCCCTCCCACAGGCGTCCGACCAAGAATCGCAGGCGCATCAGAGGCCCCAGCTGGAGCCCTGGGGCCATGAGGAAGAGTTCAGAAGAAAAATCCTACATTCCCAGATGTTCCACAGATAAGTAAAATGACCAGAAGGAGCAAGGAAAAGAAAATAAGAAATCATATCTTATTTTTTTGTCCCATGCTCGTCATTCTAGAAAAATGTGAATCAATTAGAACACCACAATTAAACCTAGTTTATAAAACATCTTTTAGTTACAAATGAGGCCTTTCCGGGCCTGTCAACATGGGTGTGCCACACTTGAATACACCTAAGTTAAAACATGAAACATGACTGACAAAACGTTATTGCTGGAGAGCACCTGGCAACTGTTTTACCAGAAATAAATATTACTATTGAAACCACAACAGCTCTCTACTAGGGTTGAATCCTGGTGAAGAAAGCCCCCTTGGATAAAATGAGCATTTTGAGTTAGGATATGCAGAATGAACTGGGAGCTCAGTTTTGGAGGAGCTGATGTAGGGGTGGAGGGCGACAGGGGCATAAAGGGCTGGGGAGATGACCAGAGGTGGGACGGGGTGACGTGGCCAGGGAAACTGTGGCAAGAGCCTTCAAGAAGGACGTCTCAGAGTTAAACAAGTCAAAGCTGAGGTCATGCGTGCTGCTGTGATGTAAACCTGCCGCCACTTCCATCTCCTGCAGACCCTTGGATGAATTGGCCTTTTTTGAGCAAGGAGACCATGAAAACATATCTTCTCGGGGGATTTGCAGAAATCTTAGGGAGGTCATGGGGCCTTTAATAGGGTGTGGAAAGGAGTTCTGAGCAATCCTAGCTAGAGCTTAATGCAGGCCCCAGTAGATGCCAGGGTTACACAAGACTATTAACATCAAGGAGTTTCAAATACATATAAACACATTCTTCCCTATATCATTACCTTGAAATGTACATATTTTTTAATGAGGAGATGGAGATAGAAAATAAAAATCCTATATAAAGAGTTGAATTTCAGTTTTAAAGTGCAAAACATCAGTGAGCATCCTGCATACAGCTTGCTGCATGAAAATTTCCTCTTCTATGAATTTTGATGATGTCTGCCCTGCAGGGGAATAGCCCAGCAAACGGTCAGAAGATGAACAAGTGTGCCCCAACGTGCCGCTGAGAGACATAGGAAGTGAGGTGGTCTTAATAATACATGTTTTTATCCCACCAGCCTGTAGAGGTAGAGAAAAGCACATCAGAAATGGAGAGTCTGTTGAAGTGGGTAAACAGAGCCTCTAAAATCATAGGCTACTCACTTCCAGGGTAGAGCCTGATGAAGAGCTTCCGCACCTCATCATACACCCAGATCAGGATGGCGTGCGGCACAGCCACAAACCAGTACTGAGCCCTGGAAGCAGAGAGGTGGAGGGTGAGCCCTGACTCATCCACAGGGATAGCCTAACCCTGCCCAATGGGAATGGGGGTTCTCGTTCATTTGTCCTGCTTTACTGCAAAGAACAACAAATCCACGAGGTCCCACAACATAAAGGTGGAAAGCTCCTTGTTTAACCTGCACTGTGACTGCTAGAAGCAATGTCTGCCTTTGAAGCAACCTGTTGGCCAACCTGTTGGACGAGGATGAAGGCGGGTTGGTGAGGTCTAGAAAACCCATTTCCACTTCTGGAAAATGCAGATCAAAGCTTTGGGCTCATAGAGCATGGGATCAGTTTGATGTCTTTTGAAAGACTTGGGGAAGAACCCTGGGAATCCTCAGGTTTATTTAGGCTGCGACAGCTCAAAGCAGAGGCTGGCTCTTTCCTCCATGCTGTTGAGGGCGAACTCACCTAAGCATGGTGAAACTCAAGGCTGTGACACTTCCGAGGCCATAGGAGAGGATCAGACCAATGATGATCTGTGAGGCGATCCCCACCCAGATGACTTTATTTCTGCAAGACACACAAAAGCAGACAGACTTGGGATTCTTGTGGCTTCATGATCATACACCCAGCAGACCATGCCACCAGAAGAGTCAGTGCCTCTGGGGTTACAAGTGTGGCCAGAACTCGGTCTTGTGAAAAACAAATCATCGTCATCCTTGCATGGCAGGCCCAGGGCTGCCCCAGGAGGCCAGGCACGGGCAGTACCTGAAGAGACCTTGCTGGAAGATGGAATTCCTCCGGGTTTTCCTGATGATCAGATCTGCTATTTGCTGGACTAGGATGCCAACAAAGAAAGCCGTGTAGCCCGTCCATTCTAGATATTCCCTCTGGTACTTTGTCTGTTAACAGGCAGAGAAGGAAGAGACCTTGAGGCCTAAAGGAAAACTTTTAGGAAATTGCAATGCAGTTCTCCAAAGCTTCATGTTCTTTCCGCACCTCACCCGGACTGAGAGTGGACCACCTCCTAGTGTTTGGAAAGAAACATTTTTCTTTCTTGAACCAGCTGAGTAGAGAAAAATGTTAATTTTTTAAAAATTGTCATTACTATTATTTTTAACACAGACAGGGTCTCACTATGTTGGCCAGGCTGGTCTCAAACTCCTGGGCTCAAGTGATCCTCCCTCCTCAGCTTCCCAAAGTGCTGGGATTACAGGCATGAGCCACTGCACCTGGCCTGAAAGATGTAAATTTATGTGGCCCCACTGTGGGTGTGGCTGGGCTGGTCACTCTTCTATACCAATGGCAAAGCTAAAGTAAAAAAAGGGACCTCTTGGCGTCTAGTCCAAGAGAGGAGGCTGCGCCATGAGACCCGGCAAAGGCCAAACACGTGTCAGCAAGGGGGCCCTGAGCCCTATTAACTGAAGCTTTCCCAGGCTGTTCAGGGACATGGAGGTTCTATGTAAGTCTGGGCAGGGCAATGAGCATGGAGAGAATCAGGTGGACTCTGCGGCAGGGCTCCTGCCACTCACCCATTCCTGCCCATAGCTGTCTTCCAAGTCATTTACGTAGTCCTTCTCCCATTCTACCCGCAGGTTCATGAGAGTGCAGGGCAGAAAGCCCTCCTGTGCATAGATGGTGAAATACACAAGGAAAGCTCCCAGGGCTTGCATGAGGCCTGAAAGAACAAGAGAGATAGGACACAGGTTCTATGATGGCCTCAGGGAACTGCCTCATCCTGTCTGCTCTCGGTTCCCCTCCCTCCTCAACCCTGACCCCACAGGAAAACCACACTTTCTGGCTGTGCCCCTGACTCCAGTGAATTCAATTCTCGGGGCAGGCCCTGGTGTGATGGGGAAGATGCGCCCTCATCGTACCAATGTGCAGGTATGAGTACACAGCGAGCGGCTGGTTCACCAGCCTGTCCTTCTTCTTGTGGCGAGGCTTCCTGTTCATGATGTCACTTTCAGCTTTCTCATATGCCAAGGCAATGGAGGGGATCTAGAGGGGAAGAGGCTGGTGAGGTCTAACCCCAGGATGCTCTGCTCTACCCACAGTAGGGGAGGGGAGCTGGGGTGGGTGGGGCACCTGCTGGATGGGGTGGGGGCACGGAGCTGGCCCATCCAGGCTATAGGTAGTAGAGGGCGTGTTGTCTGTATGGGAATTTAAGAATAGTGCCTTTAGAAATCAGCTGCTTTTTATCACCCTGTGCTGGCAGTTCTGAAGGATGCTGGTTATAAAACATTCTTCCCCTACAGGGAGAATTTCTTGTGCCATCCTCTCCCTCCAGGTGGGAGGACCTGCTAAAAGACAGATCATTGCGCCCCACCTCCAGACTTCCGATTCAGGGGGACTGGGCTGGGGCCAGAGAATTTGCATTTCTTTCTTTCTTTCTTTCTTAGAATTTGCATTTCTTTCTTTCTTTCTTTCTTCCTTCCTTCCTTCCTTCTTTCTTTCTTTCTCTTTCTTTCTTTCTTTCCCTCTTTCTTTCCTTCCTTCTTTCCTTATTTCTTTCTTTCTCTTTCTTTCTTTTTCTCTCTCTTTCTCTCTCTCTTTCCTTCTCTTTCTCTCTTTCTCTCTCTCTTTCTTTCTTTCTCTTTTTTAAAAGACAATGGGTGTACAACCTATTTCCATTCCTAGTCCAGTTATCTGGAATAACATTTTTATTTTATTTGTTCTTAATTTTTATTTTTAAGAGACTAGATCTCTCTGTGTTTACCAGGCTGGACTCAAACTCCTGAGCTGAAGCAATCCTCCTGCATTGGCCTCCTGAGTAGCTAGGCTACAGGTGTCCACCAGTGCGCAGAGTGTGCACGTCTAACAAGTTCCCAGGTGATGCCCACACCAGGCTTGGAGAAACACTGCAGCAAAGCAAAGCAAGCAAATCTGAAGGGCTTGGAAAATGATCCATCAACTTTGGGGACCTCAATACCCCTCAAAGGGAAAGACATCTCCAGTCTCTCTAGGAATTAGGGATTACCTGGGTGTTGTAGAAAACAAGAGAGGGGAAGGGGGCAATTTGAAGGGCCAGTTTCCTGCTAAGAATTCAGCTTACTGTCTGTTGCTTTCCCTGCTTGCCCATGTAAGCCCCAGCCACATGGGCAGCTCAGACGGGGCTTTCTTTAAATGGATACTGGAAAAGGGGAAGGTTTAGGTGACATTACTGTAGGGCAAGGCTTTATAAAGTCTTCATAACTGTTACTTCTCACTGTGTTTAGGTAAAGGTCTTTCATGTCAGACTCTCTTACTTAACAAGGAGTGGCTGTGAGATTATCACTTCAGTCACTGGGCCCCCAGTGGTTATTTGGGTGATTAATTTGAGTGACAGCTTCATCTTCCCAAAAGAAAAGGGAGGCACATAGGCTGAAACTGACCAATGGCATTTCTTTTTTTTTGAGGATGAAGACTCACGTCTTGAAAAGCTTGCTGTAGCTCAGGTGCAGTGACTCACGCCTGCAATCCCGGCACTTTGGGAGGCCAAGGCAGGTGGATCACTTGAGGCCAGGAAACCCCATCTCTACTAAAAATACAAAAATTAGCCAGGTGTGGTGGCACAAGCCTGTAGTCCCAACTACTTGGGAGGCTGAGGTGGGAGAAACTCTTGAGCCTGGGAGGTGGAGGTTGCAGTGAACCAAGATAGCACCACTGCACTCTAGCCTGGGCGATGAGAGTGAAACTCTGTCTCAAGAAAAAAAGGCTCACTATAGAGGGTTTTTAATTTCCAAACATTTGGCAGATGCCTCTGGTCCCTTGCTTTGAGGCGTGGCATGTGGACCGGTAGAATGGGCACCACCTGAGAACCCATGAGAAATGCAGAGCTACAGGCCCCATCACATGGAAGCTGAGAAGCATTGAGTTAGTCCATCCCCGGCCCTTGAAGGTAGTGACCCTGAACTTGACCTCCCCTGGGGCAGGCATCACGCCCTGTTCCCTTCAGTGTCACTTACAATGTCTGTCCCCAAGTCAATGAACAGAATGGTGATGGTGCCAATGGGCAGGGGGAGCCCGACAATGATGTAGATCAGAAAGGGGCACAGCTCGGCAATGTTCTTGGTCAGGGTGTAAGCAATAGTCTTCTTGAGGTTGTCAAAGATCAGGCGACCTAGGCAGAGAGGTTTCTCCTTCAGAACTTACTTCTAGTCCCCCAGACCACCCTAGCCCTTGGGAAGACCCCCTGAGGCTCACTCACCTTCCTCCACCCCTGTGATGATGGATGCGAAGTTGTCGTCCAGCAAGACCATGTCGGCTGCATTTTTGGCTGCATCAGAACCTGCTATCCCCATGGCAATCCCAATGTCTGCCTTCTTTAGAGCCGGAGAGTCATTAACTCCATCCCCTGTCACAGCAACAACAGCATCCTATGGCGGGAGACCCAGGGAGAAAGTGGGAGTGAGCAGGCCCAATGGGTTGCAGGCCTGGCAAGAGCAACGCGACCTCCCTTTCTCTTGAGGTTGCGAGGATGATTATGGCTGAACGGAAAGGCCCATTTAGGGGAAAAGATAAAGATGAGAAATCTTAGAAGCAGGAACAAGTGTCTCCAAACAAGATGTGTGCAAATGAGGAAAACCTAATGTGCAGGTGTTTTATATCTTATGTCTTCACATTTTTTGTTTTAAATCTTTGCATTTTAAATCTTTCTTTACTCACAACTACCACAGTGGCAAATGCTTCACCAGGCTCTCATGACAAAATGCAGAGAGCTGGGGTGAGCCTTTCGGGGAACATGTGGTGGGGGTCTCAAAGGAGGACAGGGGCCAGCCCACCTGAGAGGGTGGAGAGGTCAAGTGATGAGGATGAGCCAAGAACTCTCTCTTGAAGTTTCAAAGGCACCATAGCCTGATGTAAGATCCAGACCTCTGCACTTGCCCATGGACAGTGATGGGCCTGTCAGTCCTCTGGACACTGCTGTCCACCCACCTGCCTCTGACAACCCTCCACAATGATCAGCTTCTGCTGGGGGGATGTCCGGGCAAAGACAATCTCCTGGTAGTTGGCTAAGATCTCATCCAGCTGTTCCGAGCTCATGTCCTTCAGCTCCATGCCAGTCACCACAGCGGCCTTGGCATCCCTAGAAGAGCCAGAAGAAACTGGGTGAGGCCCAAGGGCAGATCTTAGGTTGAAACACTGTTCCAGGCAGGATGCTGGCTGAAGCCTTTCTGACTTGACCTGGATGGAACCCAGTGTCCTTGATACCTAATGCTCTAGTGAGGGAACAGGAGTCCTGGGAACACCTTAGTCTCCATTTCAAGAGGGCAAACTGAGGCTAAAATATAACACCATTTCTTGGTACCATATAACAATAGGAATAAAAAACCAGGTAGCCTTATCCCTACTAGAACAGGTGAGAGTGGTACTTCCCAGAGCATCACTTTACTTCAGAAGTAAAAGGAAGTTAAAAAACTGCCCATTCATGGCCAAACGCAGTGGCTCATGCCTGTAATCTCAGCACTGTGGGAGGCTGAGTAGGAGGATCACTTGAGGCCAAGAGTTCAAGACCAGCCTGGGCAACATAGTGAGAGCCCCTGTCTATACAAAAAATTTTTAAAAATTATCCAGGTATGGTGGCATGTGCCTGTGGTCCCAGCTACTCAGCAGGCTGAGGCAGGAGGATTGCTTAAGCCTGGGGGGTTGAGGCTGCAGCGAGCCACGATCATGCCACTACACTCAAGCCTAGGTGACAAAGTGAGACCCTGTCTCAAAAACAAAAATAAAAATAAAACCCCCAAACTGCCTGTTCATGTGTTTTGGGTCCTAGAATTCTTTTATGCCCAAACAAGGGGTAATAATTACTTGCTGTTGGGTATTTCAGATTCACAGAGTGTCATCTTTGTGCAATGTGCTATGTAGGCAGAAGTTTACTGAAGTCTTTGAGCAGTGCTATTGCCTGCTGACTATAAAAGTAAGGTTCTAGGGCCTATTGATTATGCAGAGCTGCCTGAGCCACTCCCCTGCTAAAACTCTTCAGGGGCTTCCCACTGTGCTTGGAGCAGACCCCAGAATCCCTAACTTTAGCCAGCGAGCCCCGGTGGGGCCTGCGTTGTCAAGCTTCGCCTCACCTTGGGCTCTCCCTCCTGCCCGCTGGATGCTCTCAGTTCTGACGTCCTCCATCCCCCGTACCCTAAGGCCTTCATGGGTCTGGCTCCCTGACCAGGAATGGGCATCTCTCACCTCAGCTTCTTGTGGCTAACACTACATTTCAGCCTTCAAATCTCAGCTTAAACAATGTAGGTACAAACCACTGCAGGTCTTTTTCTCTACAATTTGCAAGTTTTGAGCTTTCTAGGTCTGTTTTACCTCTTGGTGCTAAATATTGGAATTCTAGCACTTGACTCAAACTACAGGTCTTCTTAACTGCTGGCAAAAAAAAAAAACAACAACAAAAAAACAAAGTAAGAGAAGAAAGAAGGGGTGTTTCCTTTCCCCTTACACGTGCTAAGATGCAATTTTTATATGGTCATGAAACTAGAGCTGATGAAGTGAATAACTGAAAACATCCACAAAAGCATCTACTTCACTCAGTGTGGTGATTTGTACAAAAATGTGTAATCCACTCTTCCCTTTTGTGGCCATGAGCGGAGTGGCAGTGGCCAAGAGGAAGTTCAGTCCCTTTGTGACTTTTGACTGAGGCAAGAATCGTAAAAGGCATTTCAATGCACCTTCCCACATTCGTGGGAAGATTATGTCTTTCTCTCGTTCCAAAGAGCTGAGACAGAAGCACATTCTGGGGTCTGCTCCAAGCACAGTTCCATCCATGCCCGTCCGAAAGGATGAGGAAGTTGAGGTTGCACAAGGACACTATGCAGGTCAGCACATTGGCTAAGCGGTCCAGGTTTATAGGAATAAATGTGCCATCTATACTGAACAGGAGCACAGGAGGAGGCTAAGGGCAGGACCATCACGTGCACATCACCCAGCACGTGGCCAACACCAGGCTAAAACTGGACAAAAACCACAACAGATCCTTGAATGGAAGGCCAAACAAATCTTCCTAAGTAGGGAAGGAAAGGCAAATATAAAAAAGAAGCAATTGAGAAGATGCAGGAATAAGATATCTTATATACAACTTTCATTAAAAATTGCTAAAATGGGCCAGGCGCGGTGGCTCACGCCTGTAATCCCTACACTCTGGGAGGCCAAGGCGAGCAGAACCCTTGCAGTCAGGAGTTAAAGACCAGCCTGGCCAACATGGTGAAACCCCGTCTCTATTAAAAGTACAAAAACTAGCCGGGTATGGTGGCACGTGCCTGTAATCCCAGCTACTCAGGAGGCTGAGGCAGGAGAATTGCTTGAACCCAGGAGGTGGAGGCTGCAATGAGCCGAGATTTCACCACTACACTCCACACTCCAGCCTAGGCAACAGAGAAACACTCCATCTCAAAAAAAAAAAAAAAAAAAAATCTGCTAAAATGAAGCTGGGTGCAGTGGCACAAGCCTGTAGTCCCAGCTACCTGGGAGGCTGAGAGGGGAAGATCCCTTGAACCCAGGAGGTCGAGGCTGCAGTGAGCTATGATCACACCATTGCACTCCAGCCTGGGTGATCTGACAGGACACCTTGTATCTAAAAAAAGAAGACTTGGCTGGTCTGAAGGTAGTAGTGAATTAGCTCAACTGATTGTTCACAGTCAGTTACAGATCAAACTCTTCTACTCTTTCCCCTCTTCTCACTACTGCACTTGACTACTCTTTAAAAAATTTCTTTTAGGCCGGGTGTGGTGGCTCACACCTGTAAGCCCAGCACTTTGAGAGGCTAAGGTGGGTGGATCACTTGAGGTCAGGAGTTCGAGACCAGCCTGGCCAACATGGCAAAGCCCTGCCTCTACTAAAAATACAAAATTAGCCAGGCATGGTGGTGGGTGCCTGTGGTCCCAGCTATTCACGAGGCTGAGGCAGGAGAATCACTTGAACCCAGGAGGTGGAGATTGCAGTGAGCTAAGAGATCACACCACTGCACTCCAGCCTATGTGACAGAGAGAGACTCTGTCTAAACAAACAAACAAACAAACAAAAATTTGTTTAAAATTCTAAAGTGAAAAAAAGTATAATCCGATTATCTTACAAAACCAAACAAATAAACAAGCCCCAAATTTGTTTTCATAGAGAGATGTTATGTATACTAAAGGGCACTGCAAGACTCTTAGACTTCAGGTACTGTTGCTGTGCCCAGAGGCGGGAACCCTGGTTGGTTGTCTAACTTGGTAATTTGTTATGACCTGACAGCTGTGTGTCCCTAAAAGACCTAAGTGCTTGCAGAAACTGAAGAGGTGCATTGGTCTTTCCCTCATCTCCCGCATGCGTGAAAGCATAACCCAGCTAATGAACATTTCTTCTCAACCTGAGAATTTGGAGTCTTTGACTCATGGAGACCAGGCACAGTCCAGGCCACTCTCCCGCACGCCCAGCTCCCTAGCCCTGTGTGTCTCCCTCATTACACTGAGCACATCATTGTTAGCTTTGTTTGTGTCTCCTTGGCTCAGTGGAAAGATCCCCAAGGGTGTGGATAGTATTGTTCAGTTTGCTACTGTAGTTCCAGGTCTTGCCTGGTATGTAGTTGGCACGCAGTAAATACTTGTTGAAAGGATAAATACATGAGTGAATGTACAGTTGGATGAACATGATTAAAAGAATAAGGATAAACATGATTAAAAGAATTAGGAGAAACAAGGAAAAAAAACTTTCCTTAGGAAGCTTCCATTCTATTTATTACCAAATAAAAAAGAAGGGTGTGTTTACATAGCTACACGTTATGAAACCGGGTGGATAAATACCCAAGATGCTTACCAAGGGGGGTGCATGAAACAACCCACAGGGTTCCTATGATTCCAAATTATGCAACTGCATCTATGGCAAGTAATTTCACATAAACCCTTTGTTTCAGTTTTTCTTATTCTAAATTGGGCACATAGGTTTTGTGCCCAGGGCACAACTGGATTTTGAAATTTCAAACAAGGAACACATAAAGGGTTATTTCATGGTGTCAATACTGTGCCTGGCACATATTAGCTGCTCAGTGAAATTAGAGTGAATACATGGATATGCAAATTATAGCTCAAACCAGCCCAGCATCACTCTGAGAGCAAAAAGCTGATTTGTTCCAAGTAGTGCAGCTCTTTAGAGCCAGTGGGGCCCCATGGGTATGAACTGGAATTTTTGCTATGCTGCTCCTGTGCTTACTGTTTGTTAACTTGCTCCACAGCAATGTTGAGGCGATGTGCAATGTCTTCCACCGTTTCACTGTTGGCTGAAATGATCCCCACACTCTTGGCGATAGCTTTGGCTGTGATGGGATGATCACCAGTAACCATAATAACCTAGAGCACAGACAACGAGAAGGCCCATGGGTAATGAAGAACTCGGTTGGCCACAGTGGGTATGGTTCAGTATTACCTACTCCGTAGTGCCCTGGGAGAATGTGGTTGGTGATTACAGTGGCAGCTCTGGCTCTACAAGACAACTGTCTTTGGAGGAAACACTAATCCCATTGGGTCTACCCTTGCTCCTAAGCTTCATACGCTTCCTCCTCTGACATGAAAGGAAGCCCTTCCCCTTTGATACCACTTTATTTGTGAAAGGGCTGGTGAGTGTCTACTTCGGGGTAGCCCCATGTTACTTCAACAGTCTTAATATTAACCTAGTAATGATGAACATGGATTATGGGGGCTGAGCCTCAAGATTGAGTAATAAAGCCTTTTTTCTTTCTTTTTTTCTTTTCTTTTTTTTTTTTTTTTTTGAGACAGAGTTTCACTCTTGTTGCCCAAGCTGGAGTGCAATGGCATGATCTCGGCTCACTGCAACCTCCGCTTCCTGGGTTCAAGCGATTCTCCTGCCTCAGCCTCCCGCGTAGCTGGGATTACAGGTGTGTGCCACCACGCCTGGCTAATTTTTTGTATTTTTAGTAGAAACAGGGTTTTGCCATGTTGGCCACGGCTGGTCTGGAACTCCTGACCTCAGATGATCCACCTGCCTCTGCCTCTGCCTCCCAAAGTGCTGGGATTACAGGCGTGAGCCACCGCGCCCAGCCAATAAAGCCTTTTAGTATCTACCACGGACTAGGGCGAGATATGGTCACTTCAAGGCACTAGAAGATTCTTCTCATTGCATTTACTGTTTATGTGGTTCATTCCACATAGACACAATCATTTCATTTTTGTGGGACAGTTTCAGTAAACTTAGCACAGTGAAACTAGAAATAGAATAGGAATTATGATATTTACTTTAAGACACCTAAATACTGACCGTCTGCTATGAAAAACATTATTAGAAAGGAAAACGACATAAAGAGAGAACTTCTTGAGTCAGAAAAATAACTCCCACCTTGATCCCTGCACTCCGGCATTTGGTGACTGCATCTGGCACGGTGGACCGAGGCGGATCGATCATTGACAGGAGTCCCACAAAACAGAGGCTGGAGGTCGGAAAGTTCATAGCGTCTATGTCAAATGAGTAGGTTTCTGGAAACTCATCTGCTGGCAGGTAGAGATGACAGAAACCTGTAATACAGACAAATTAGGGAGTCAGTGAAACTAGAATAGGAAATGAAAAAAAAATAAGAGGAGAACATGCTGATACACCTCTGTCCTCTACTGTTTTACCAATACATCAGAATAAGCCAGAATTATTTAATTTCTTCAACTCCATAATGCAATTTTTTTAGGAAAGACATATTTCATCCAAATATAATTCACTGTGTGCTCATTAGGCTCTGTGTTCTGGAAATATATCTTGCTATATTGCCGAGTTCTAGGGCGTACACAGTCTCAACTTCTGAAGCTTAGCAGGGCACAGAGTTAAAGGGATCAAGCACAGGGTACATCTCAGGGCAGAGACAGACTTCAGCTGCCTGGAGGGTCAGGAGAGACTTCCCCAAGGAGGTCACATGTGAGCTGAAGCTTGAGAGGGGCACAGATGATTTCTAGGGAAAAAAGGGAGGGTGGCGGTGGGAAGGCCACTTTCAGCAGAGAAAACAGCATGTGAAGGAACAAGGGGGTTCAGTGGAGAGGCACAAAGTTCAGTATTAGATCAAAATAAGCCCAAGAGAAAGGCCAGCAGGAATGGGGCCGAGCCATCCTTTTCTCAGAAGGCATCAGCCTCTCATAGGCCGAGGTGGAAGGGACTCTTGTGTCTGGTGGGACCTCCAAGATTGTGTGATCAGCTTTCATATCCAATTTATTTTCAGCCTGGCCCACTGCTTTGCAAATGTCAGTGGAGCAGGCTTTGAGAAATCAAACGCAAGTGGGCATTGATCCCGTGTAGAATACCTGGTGCCGTGGGTTATTGGATGCCTAAAGCATCACCATCTCATTTATATGCTTTATCTGCTTTGCTAACTCCAATAGCCTTTAGAAACACACATTCCACAGACTGCATCTATATTGGTGAGGACTTCCATGGTGTTTAATGAGCCGGATCGTCAACCATACACTTCTGTTTCCTTGAATTTGTCATTCTGTGGTCCTGATGGGGCACCATTCCGCCAGCCCTGGTGCTGACAACAGGACACACTGTCCCCTTTGACAACACCGCAGGCACCCCCATTGGGTCCTCCTCCTGTTGCATTTCTAAGGTTCCTTTCTTCCTGACACTTCGTCTGCATCACTGGCATCACTCTCTTCCTAGTCGTTAAATGGGAAGCTTAATCATTTTTAAACTGACTATCCTCCTCTAATCGGTTCTAAATCTTACCAACTCTACCTCTATGAATTCTCTTGCCCTGATGTCTCCTTCCCATTCCCATCACCCTGATAAAATTCCCATCCCTTTTGCCTGAGCAAGGGCAGCCACTTCCTATGGAGTGTGCATCTCTCCTCTCCCTGCTGCCACCAAAGACATTTAAAGGAGTTAAAGAAATTTAACTCCTTCCATAAAGTCTTCTCCAGCCCTGCGACTGCCCAGCTCACTCTAGCAGCACAGCCCTCGGTGCTCTCTACTGACTGCAGGATGAAACCTGGCTCCTCACCCAGATGTTCAAGACCTCCATCTCATGACCTCCAGTGTAGCCCTTGAACCCTGTTTCTGTGACGGTGCCATCTCACCTGCTGGCAACACCCAATGTGCCCTACGCCGTTCTGCCTCTGTATTGGCCTGTGCTGTTCCCTGGGCCCTGGATACTTTCCCCTATCTCCCCTCAAATGCAGTCACTTAAGGCCCAGTTTGAAATTTAACTCCTTCCATAAAGTCTTCCCTGAGCTTGCCTCTCTGGAGGCCACCCCACCCTGCTTGGTGCTGTCACACAGCGTCCTCTCCTTGTTCCCATCCTGCTTATCATGTTCTCCTTTACACGCTTCACGTGGATGCCATGGCCACTCGGCTAGGTCACAAGTCCTCAAGGCGCCTGCCTCATCTCTGTGCCCACCAGGTGATGGGCAGGGCCCTGCCGCCGCACTCACCCAGCACACGCTCGCCCAACCCGCCCAGCTCCATGTAGGCTGTGTGGAAGGTCTTGGCGGTGCTCTTGTCCAGTGGGTGCTCCTTGCCATTGATCATGATGGTGCTGCATTTCTCTAGGATGCGCTCAGGGGCCCCCTTCATCACCATGAGGAGACGCTTGTCGTGGGGGTCATCTGTCTCGTGGATGGAGAGCTGGGAAGGAATGAACCAAGCGTGTTACTTACAGAAAAACGCATTCCTTCTTCTCTACTGCTCCATTAAATGTAAAGGAGGAAGAGGCACAATGGCATCCTCAGCATGTTCCGCCCTTTTTCTTTCTGTGGCCAAGTAAGACAAAGAGCTCTAGACTTGGCCCCAGCCCAGAGTGGGGCACCCACTCTGGATAAGCGGAGCTCATCTTTCAAGCAAAATTGGCTGCTTTGGGCAGGCTAGATGTGGCCGTCAGCGTGTGAAATCTTGTGCCTTGAACAAGATCTCCCAGGGTGCCCGTGAGAGTTAGGGGGCTGCGAGCCTCTGCATCTCACCTCCTCTACCTCCCTGTGGGGAGCAGCCATCTTTCAGACCCAAACTATTCTGAGCTCAGGAGGGCAGGAGGCAACAGGAATTTCTGCACCCCTTCACCTCATTGTCCATCCAGTTTTCCTGCTTGGATGTCATAGAAAATGGCGGGGTGTGAGGAAGTGGACACTTCCACGTATAGTGTTTCAGGAAGACAGCCGAGTCACAGGAGTCTCCATTTTAATAGGAATGCTCTTGGCCCAGCAATTCTAATTCTAGATCCATCCTAATAAGATATGCAAAAAAATCGATATACAAGAATAAAATGACTAACTCTTATCTAGCCCTTCTGATAAGCCAGGTACTCTTCTAAGCACTCAAGATGAATCTCAGGAAGCTGGAGTGTTTGGGAGAAAATATGTTGCAAAGAAAAGTGCTACAATTTTGGGTATAACAATTCTTTACAAATCAGTATTTCTTAGACTTTTGGGTATCAAAGATGAGTACAAAAAGAAGTATAGGGCAAATAGGGTTACCAGCTGCTGCTGCTGCTCTTTTTAATGATCAAGTAAAGACACTGAGAAAACCAACCAACCAACAAAAACCAAACCAACAAAAAACCTCCCATTTACTATCCCTATCGCTTTCTAAAACATAGGACTTTTCTTTTTCTTTCTCTCTTAATTTTTTTTTTTTTTTTTTTTTTGAGGCGGGGTCCCACTCTGTCGCCCAGGCTGGAGTGCAGTGGCACAATCACAGCTCACTGCAGCCTCGACCTCCCAGGCTCAAGCAATCCTCCCACCTCAGCCTCCTAAGTAGCTGGGACTACAGGCATGTGCTGCCATGCCCAGCTAATTTCGTTTTTTGGTTTTTTGTAGAGATAAGGTCTTGGTATATTGCCCAGGCTGGTCTTGAACTCCTGGGCTCAAGCAATCTGCCTTCCTCGGTCTCCCAAAGTGCTGTGATTACAGGTGTGAGCCACTGTACCTGGCCAAGATAAGGCTTTTTACATTTAAAACATAGGGATAATATGAAAAACTTTTATGGTGTGTACCACGTGCCAGGCACTGGTCTAAGTGCTGTCCACATTGACTTATTTATCCTCAAAACAACTTTAAGGCCATGGGTACTATTATTATTCCCTTTTACAAAGGAGGAAACTGAGGCACAGAGGTTCAATGCTTCACTCAAGGTTACTGAGCAACAGGTGGCTATCTGGTGGCTGAGTTGGGATTTGAGCCCAGGCTGGCAGGCTCCAGAGTCCCTGCCCTTAATCATGGAGGCTACAAAGGATAATCTTTTAAGTTAAATACATTCATCTTTATATAAAACTTTATAAAACATTTTCCAATTTGCCATAAACTGTTTTAAATGTCTTAACAGACCAGTGTGTTTGGGGCATCACCATTCTAATCAATAAGACATAGGCTTTCCATTTTATTTCCTTCCCGCAGAGACGTCTCCTTCCAAGGCTTAGCACTGCTCATGTGAGGCTGAGCACTGCTCATGTGTAGATATAAAATGACCCTAACAGCATCCAGACAGCACCTCCGACCTCTTCAGCAGGAACTCACACAGGCCCCTCTCCCCTTTCTAGTCCCACTCTATGTAGCCACTTTGTCCTCCAACTTGTACATGAGGCCTCATGGAACCTGCTTTTTCTCCCTTTTGCAACAGGGCATGCCTTTACCCTGGGAGACGGAGCTTCAGCAGGGCTCCAAGTCCTGCTGCTGATGGAGGCATCATCTAACCCCATCTTCACACTGTGCACTGATGCGCGGCACCTCAACCTCCTCATCCTCTAGCCACCCCACAGCATCGTCGTGAGAATGAATGATTTAATATGTGTGGAAATTAGCACAGAACAGCTCCTATTATTACTAGTATTATTAGTATAATAATACTCGTCCTAAAACAGTCTTTTAGGACTGTTGCCCACTCTATTTTCACTGAGGTTTTATGTAAGAGATGTGATTTCTTGGCTTGAGTATTTTACATCATATGTTTCTTGTTAGTTGTCTATTTAGCTAACTGTGATTCTCTGTTGGCTCACTATCCACAAAGAAGACATTTGCAACACAAGAGTTCTTCTCTAGGCTGGGCTTGGTGGCTCATGCCTGTAATCCCAGCACTTTGGGAGGCCAAGGTGGATAGATCACCAGAGGTCAGGAGTTCGAGATCAGCCCGGCCAACAAGGTGAAACTCTGTCTCTACTAAAAATACAAAAAAATTAGCTGGGCATGGGGGTGCATTCATGTAGTCCCAGCTACTCAGGAGGCTGAGGCAAGAGAATTGCTTATACCTGGGAGGCGGAGATTGCAGTGAGCCAAGATCGTGCCACTGCACTCCAGCCTGGGTGACAAGAGTGAAACTCCTTCTCAAAAAAAAAAAGAGTTCTTCTCTAACCCTAAATTCCATCTGAACTAAGAGGGGTGGATAATCACCAGAAATCTCCACACATACAGTTGTGGTTATTCTATTTCTATACTTCACTGTTGTGCAAAGCCCAAGTCCAGATCCAGTGTGGGCTCTGTGGAAAATCCCATCTGCATGGGGACCTGGGGCTCCCAACTGTCATTTGTCTTAACATGGGGAGGCTGTGATGGCTGACTGTGGGCCAGCCCTGCTTGCTGAGATAACCAGGCAAGGAGGGCCGTCTTCTACCACAGCACAGGGGCTGGCCCCGGAAAACGACGGGGCTGTCACCTGAGGGGCCGCTCACCGGTCTCCCCAAAGGGCAGGGCTTTCTCCCATGGCCTGAACTGCGCCGCACTCCCTCTGTGTGATGGTGGAAGAATCGTGGACTTTGTGTCAGGCTTGGGAACACTGGGAGCTGTGTGACTCTGGTCTCTCCACACTTTCTAAGGGCCTGCTTCCCCCTCTATGAGTCAGGATTCGTCAGTCCTACCTCACAGGCTGGATGCGAACATGGAACGAGGCCACGTAGGTCAAGGGCCTGATGCAGTAGAGGTGAGAGGAGCAGGTGTTCAGCCTCCCCGCTGCCCACTTGGCATTTATGCTTTGGAGTGTGGCTGCTGCTCCTCATGGCAGAAGGTACCTAATAGTGGTGGTGTGAGTGTGTTTGTGTGTGTGTGTATGTGTGTGAGAGAGAGAGAGAGTGTGTGCCTGTGACAGAGATAGCTCATTCATAGGAGCAGCCAGGCCCTGATGAGGTCCTTGCCTTTCTTTCTTTCTCTGCCCTGCTTCAGGGCTAGGAAGGAGGCCAGCAAGCGAGCTTGACCTTGGGGACCAGATGCCTGGGTGCTGTATCCCTGACGACTGTCTTTGAAGACAGGTATCCTTCAAAATATGAGGTAAGCAAAGGATACATGCAAGTAGAAAGGTCATGCTGCCGATGACAGAGATTACCGGTTGTGAGGAAAAACTCACCTGAAATTTATTAGTAGAGTTAAAAGGGATTTCAGCTACTTTGCGGTTTCTTTTTCTAATTTCCATCACATCACCCAAAATGACCTCTGAGAATTTTAAAAGAGCAGTTTCTGAGGCATCTCCAATCACAGCTTTCTGGGAATCAAAGAAGAAAAATATTTGCAGCACATATTTAATGAACCAACATGCCCTCAGCATAGGACCCAAAACACACCTCCTGATCCCATTACCATCTAGTTGGAGAGACATTATCACGTGATCAGGGAGGGCTGCAAGACCCTGGTAAGCGTGTAAACAATAGTGCCACCTACTGGCATTAGGGATGTTTGGAGAAGCTGGACCTCTGTGAAGACTGAAGATTTCGTGGAAAAAAGCAGCTACGAACTAGATCTTGATAGATAGGTGGGTTACCGATACACAGAGAAGAAAGCCTTCCAGAAACCAGGATGCGGGTGCAGGGGCATGAGGGGCAGGCTCGTCTGTGAGTGTTCAAGGTAAAAGCGGATGTGGAGGGTGTGGCAAGACCTGGAGGGCCCTGAAAGGTAGCCTGCGGTCTAGACTTGAGAAGCAGAAAACAGGGAAGTACAGAAAGATTTTGAGCAAAGTTAAGTGACTATAAAAGCACCCTTAAGGGAAATTAGTGGCATTTGAGAAAGACTCCAGGAGGGATAAACTGGAATCAAGGAGGTTTAATTCCAATCAACCGGTAATCAGCTATTTAGATGGAAGGTACTGCTGACAAATAGTGAAGTTATGTATATTTTGAAGCAAGAATGATAGAACTTGGTGACTCACTGGATATAAGGAAAGGATAAAGTCAAAGATGACTGCCAAATGTTCTGTTCCAATGACAAATAGAATGGTTATATCATAGAAAATTAGAAAATTGGGGCAAGGCACTGATGTGCAGCTAGGCTGGGTACGGGTGGAAGTTAACGAGCATGATTTGTGCAACTTCCTAGTGGAAGCACACAGCCAGCCGGACATTCAGGTTGGAGTTTAGGTAAGAAATTAGAACTGGACATAAAGATTTGGAAGATATTGACAAAGAAGCAATTGGCCAAAAAGAGCATTCATGAGCTGTCTGACGGAGAGAAAAGCAAACAAACAAACAAAAAAATAAGAAAGAAAAAGAGTCAGGGAAGGAAACAGATGGCAAATAGAAAAGCCAGTAGAACCGAGATTCACTGACTCATTGAGATGGAGAGGAAAAGGGAGGAAGGGAAGCGGAGGGGGGAGAGTTTATTGTATGTTCCGATATTCCAAGACCCCTTAGAGCTTTGTCTGCAGCCATATTCTAGTTAACAGGAGTCCTTTTATTTTTATCCAATCACATTTTAAATTTCCATGAATGGCATGTATATTAAAAGGAACTTTGATTACATCCACTTAGCTGGCAGAAAAGTCAGGAAAGTAACTTAGAGGTGCATTCATTTCCAGAATTTTCTAAAGACCCTAAAGCAATATTCTGAAACCTTTTAAGCATCTTTGTATTCTCAAAGCTAGTGTGCATAAAGAAAACTTTCTGTATGTCTTGTGAGTCCAACTTGCTCTTGCAAGCACTGAACAAACTTTAAGCAACTGGAGAGACGAAATCAAGCACCCAATCAGACCCCAGCAAGCGACTACAAACTGCCTGTGATTTAAGACCGAGTGCTGCAGAAGCATTACCTTCATGATGGGGACATTTTCCTGTCCTGGCTTGAACTCCGCTCGGTTACATAATGTTATTATCTTGGATAAGGAGGCCCAAGTCCTAGAGCTTTGGTCAAAGACTTGGTCTGGAAGACAGAGAAAGAACGGTGGCTGCTGTGGGTTGAGCTGGCTGTCCATGAGTCACTGTCCAGCAATCCTCCGGCTACAGACCCTGCTGTGTGCTCAGCTCAGCCCCAGGATGGAGTCCACAGCTTTGGCCAGACCGAGATCTCCATAAGACTTACTTGAATGGTCTTCACTGGTGTCAGCCACGAATATCTGATTGTCAAACCACAGATGGGCCACTGTCATCCTGTTCTGGGTCAGTGTCCCAGTCTTGTCCGAGCAGATGATGGAGGTGGAGCCGAGGGTCTCCACAGCCTCCAGGTTCTTCACCAGGCAGTTCTTCTTGGCCATCCGTTTTGCTGTCAGTGACAGGGTCACCTAGCAGGAGAGGGAAGGACGCTTTGGGAAAAATCTTCATTTGAACTCAGGTCCAATAATACAGAAAGAGCCAATGTGAGCTGTGATTGAATTTTAGGAGACAGCTGGACTAGTTCTAGGGGAGAGGTGTGGTTGCTGGTGCAGCTAAGCTGACCTGGTGACTTATACACCACCAAGAGCCCTCTATGCCACAATCCTTTTTTAAAGATTAAATATGAGACACTGTTCTTGTTCCTTCATGACTTGAAGAAAACAAGGGACCCACGGGCAGCAAACACGGACACGCTGCTGTGGCTGGTGCTCATGTACAATCATGACACTTCCTGTGGTCCCTAAGCAGGAGTGTGTAAGAGACTGACCAGTGCATGCCAAAGAGGTTGTCCCAAAGGACACACTTATTGCTTTGAGGAATTCAGCAGCCTTTATGTTGTTTCATTTTAAAAGCTCCATATTTTAAAGATGCTTTTAAACCCCCAGATCTCAAAGGGTTCTTTTGGCTCCAATTTCCCCAAATTACTATCTCCTGGAGTCAGAAGAGACCTGGACTTCAAAAACTTCTTCTCTTTTCTTTGGTCAGGACAATAGCAGGCCAATGATCATGTAGTCACAAAACTGGAAACATAAACCCCCTCCTCTCCTACCTCTTGGGACCCCCACAGGAGAGACTGAGGAGGAGGGCGCTCTTCTCTAGGGACTGAATGACATGGGCCCATACAAACAGCTGGGTCTAGGGTTGGCCAGGAAAGGGCTGGAGTCCTCGGCAGGAAAAAATTGGAGGAATTTTTTTTTTTCCCTAAGAGAGGTAAGTGGAGTGTGGCAATGTGCCTAAATGCCTAAGTTGTAGAAACTGCCAAAGAAATGTGGGGAAAGCATCAGGCTTCTAGAAAACCTGTGAATGGTGGAGTCTGTCTTATCTAGATCTTAAGGGGCAGAGTAAGCTGTGTGAATTGCAGATTGAAAGCATAATGTTTTCAAGGAAAACGCAGTCAAATATTAAAAATATGACCATTTTTTTTTTGTCTCTGTAAGGAACAGTCTATTCAGAATGTTCCACGGTTGTCCCTGGTGGGGAGGGCGTGGTGCTCTGGAGTTAGGGGAGATTGCAGTTTGTGTGGGCGCCTCCCCAGCACCAATGCTTTGTCCACAGAGCCGGGTGCAGGCTGTCTAACGGCATGGACTCACAGTGACAGTGGCCAGGAGGCCCTCAGGCACATTGGCCACAATGATGCCAATGAGGAAGATGATGGAGTCCAGGACTCGATACTTCAGGGACACAGCGATGATGAAGAAAAGGATGCCGATGGAGACAGCCACTCCTGCCACAATATGAACAAAGTGCTCGATCTCAATGGCAATGGGCGTCTTCTCATTTCCAACTCCTGAGGCCAAGGAGGCAATATGGCCAATGATGGTGCGGTCACCCGTGTTGATGACCATGCCGGTGACAGTGCCTACAGGGGAAGTAGACATTTTATTCCAGGGGTCCTCAGCTAGGAGGGGAGTGCAGCCAGCTTGCAGCCCTCTCTGGGGGCTGGCACAATCAATAGGCACACCACATTCCAGAGGCAAAGCATCGTCCTCTAGGCCCTTCAGTTCCACGATTCCTCTGGGATGAGCTTTGTAACAGGGTGTGGCAAAGGACAGACCTGAGAGCCCAGGAGGGAGAAAGGACACAGGTGGACATGTGGGCTGAGAGCCAGAGGCGTTTTACCTTCCAGACACGTTGTGGAATAGAAGCAGATGTTCTTCGTTTCCAGGGGGTTTTCATGGGTAAACTCAGAGGAGCGGGGCTGGGGCTCAGACTCCCCCGTGAGAGATGAGTTATCCACCTAAAAGAAACGTTGAAAATGGTTCACAGCTGGGTACCTCATTCCCTGCCTCTTATACTGATGCTGGGAAAGACCACAGAGCCAGCGAGTTTAGAACATGGTCCTTGGGATGGATGCCCCCTGACGCTTACCCGACACCCTTGAGAAGACAGCACCCTGATGTCTGCGGGGATCTGGTCTCCTCCTTTGACCTCCACAATGTCCCCCACCACCAGCTGCTCTGAAGGGATGGTCTTCTTCTCAGAATCTCGGATGACGAGAGCTTGCTGCAGAAGAAAACCATGACAGATGCCTCAGATCCTGGAAGGACACCGGCCCTCCTCCCAAGTCTGTGCTGCACCGAACCCCAGGACAGAGGCCTTGGAACTTCCTGGTCACTGTCACTGTTGAGTCCATGCTGTTAAGCAGCCTGCACCTGGCCCTGTGGACAAAGTATTGCTGCTGGAGCCTGAGGCTGTCAGAATAGCAAGAATGAAACAGAAGACTGCTTCACCTGAGGCCTAAAGACTCTAAGAATTACTTTTTCTTAAGCTCATGGAGATGTTCTTGGAACAGAAGAGTCGCTGTTGGCCAGATCTGGCCAAGCCAGAGACCTGGGCCTCCTGGAAAAGGAGACCACTAAGGGTGAGCAATCCTGGCTGGGCGTTTGGGCAGAACACTGAAGATGGGGCTGGGGAGGGTGATAATCTTGCGAGTGTCAGGGAAACTTTAACAAGGTGATCTCCTGCTTCAAGCTTGGCAGGAGGCGTCTTTTCCACCCAGAATCTCTCCTCTAGCCCACAGTTCTCTGGGCCAGAGACAGTGTGGACACCTGACAGGGGTTTTTGGGGAAGAAGAGAGCACTGGGCTTCCCTGCCAAATGCATTCTGGGGCTCAGGAGCAAAAATGGTCACAGATAAACAATTGCAGGCTGGCCTCCTTGGCTGCCAGTGAAAGAACACTCCCTGACCTTCCACAGGTCCCTTCCAGAACCCAGAAGGACTATCCACAAACACTGAGGAGCAGGAACAGAAGATGCCTTGCGCTAACCAGCACTGCCCTGGGTGGTGCCTCATTTGACCATCAAAATCCTGTGAGGAACTGGGGTTCTGACAGATGGGTTAATTCGCCCACGATTGCTCCGACAGGGAAGGAAGTGGGAACCCGTAGCCCTCAGGGCCCTGTGCCCCTCCCAGCTGAGGCTTCCTCACCCAGGAGTCACCAGAGGCCAGAGGATAGGTGGCTGCCACTCACCTGAGGGATCATCTTATTGAAGCTAGACATGATGTTGGTGCTTTTTGCCTCTTGGTAATAAGCAAAGATCCCCGTTAAAATGACCACCAGGCCAAGCACACAGCCCAAGTACACCTGCATGAGAAGAAGGGCGTCAGTCAGAGAAACCGGCAGCGGGAAGCAGCCAGGCCCTGGGGCTAGAGCTCTCCACGGGAGGATGCAACGCTGGCAGTTATAACCTGGTATAATTTACAGGCCATGGAATTCACCCATGTTAAGTGCGCAACTTATTGATTTTTTTTTTCTAAGTTTACAGAGCCGTGAAACCACCCTCCACCGCAGCCTCAGAGCATCTCCATCCTGCTTGGAGATCCCCCTGGTCCCTCTGCTGTCACTCCCTGCTCCTGTCCCGTGCTCTGGCATCATGGATCTGGTTCCTGCTTTCAAGGATGTGCCTGTTCTGCACATTTCATGTCAATCCAATCCTATGACATGTAGCCTGTTGCCTCTGGCTTCTGTCTCTTGGCATCACGTCGGCCAATTCAGTTCTGTGGATTTGGTACTCATGTCTCGGCAGGCACAGCCGCTCTCCGTGTTAAAGTAAGAGGTTAGCTTGGGGGAGACAGAGCCCCACACTACTTCATATGGATGAAGATTTTCTCCCCCTTAAAAATTCAAGGTGTCTTGTGTATCCCTCTTCATGCCCACACTGCCTCTGGAACATCAGAAAGCCAGATAGAATTTCTGTTTTACAGCTGGGAAAATGCCTGACTTTCCCACACCTAGGCAGTGGCATCCAGCCCCCAGCTGTGTCCCCGAGGCCTCACTGGATGGCTCTGCCAGCAAAACCAGGAGGGGACACCCCAGAGCCTTACGTTGTTCAGGGATGCAGACTTGTCGCTGGAGTACTGAATCCCATATGCAATCCAACAGAGAAAGGCGCCCACCCACAGGAGGATAGAGAACCCCCCCACCATCTGCTTCAGGAACTTGACGATCTCAGGTGTCTGCTTGGGAGGGGTGAGGGAGTTGGGCCCATCCCGGGCCAGGAGCTCAGCAGCTCTGGTGCTGGAGAGACCCTGGGAAAGCCAAACAAAGCACATGCACAACCAAAACAAATATGAATTAGACATTCCTCCTCCCTCAGGGGCTGGGCTGCATATTTTTGCAGCTTGGGGTGAAGCATTAACATGCCCAAAGAAGGTCCCGAGAAAAGCAGACCGTGCCTCACTTCTCCAGCTGCCCAGCTTTTTTGAAAGACTATGTAATGCTTAATACCAGCCAGGCACTGTGCTCTGTATATTCACTCATTTAGTCTTTAAAATAACCCTTGAGGCAGGGGCCATTATTCCTTGGTCTCATCATTCGCAGAGGTGGAATTTGAGGCACAGAGAAATTACATAACCTGCTGGAGGGACCTGGCCTGTCAATGGTAGCGACCAGGTTCAACGTGGTGACTGGGTTCAGAGCCACTGCACTCTGCTCTGCTAAGGGGTTTTAGTTTCTTAGAGGTTTATCTGGCGAGGGGACTAATTTGATGAAGGAGGACTTGGAATGAAGAAGCTGCTCACCAGGGCTAAGGGCAATGCAGTAACTCCCCAGGAAATAGGGAAGCTTCTGGAATTCTGCATAGAGAGCATGTGGCTTTAGTTTCCATCCTTACACCTGCTCCTTTTCTACCTTTCTACACATCCAGCCTAAGTTCTCATTCATCTTGACAGGCATAAGTCCTACCCAAGCCCTGAGCCCATGTGAGCAGCCCCTGCCCTGGGGGGCCTGCCATCCATGAGGCACACTCACCTTTGAAACCCTACATGTTCACAGGAATCTCCCCCCACAAACGATCTTTGGTGGACAAGTCTGTAGACAGCTCTTCTCCCTAATTACGTTGTAAGCTACTTAAAGGGCAGGACTCTGTCTTGGTCTTTTTTTTTTTGAGACAGAGTCTCGCTCTGTTGCCCAGGCTGGAGTGCAATGGTGCGATCTCGGCTCACTGCAACCTCCTCCTCCTGGGTTCAAGCGATTCTCCTGCCTCAGCCTCCCAAATAGCTGGGATTACAGGCAGCCGCCACCACACTTGGCTAATTTTAAAAATATTTTTAGTAGAGACAGGGTTTCACCATGTTGGCCAGGCTGGTTTCGAACTCCTGACCTCAAGTGATCTGCCCACCTTGGCCTCCCAAAGTGCTATGATTACAGGCCTGAGCCACCATGACAGGCCAGTCTTGGTCATTTTTGTGTTCTCTCCTGGGTCTCATGCTTTTTCTGTGGTAGTGATTCAAATATCTATTGAATGGCCAGATTCAGGCTCACCACCTCGATCCCATGTCCCTCCACTTCAATTCCTTTTCCAGAACCCCAGACTCATCTTTCCGAATAACTGCAGAACATTTCCTCAGGGGTGTTCCGGAGAGACTTCTGGTATAACTCACAATAAGTTCATCATCGCCTCCACCCTCCTGCCTTCCCTGCTGTCACCTCCCTGCCCCCACCCCAGCCCATCACCTGACCAGCTCTCCTCCTCCTGCTGCTATGACGTGACTAGCGAGATGAGGGGCTCAATAAAAATCCCCGCAAGTCCTGCTGGTTGTGTCTCTCTGCAATATCTTTCTTTCTTTCCTTCCTTCCTTCCTTCCTTCCTTCCTTCCTTCCTTCCTTCCTTCCTTCCTTCCCTCCCTCCCTCCCTCCCTCCCTCCCTCCCTCCCTCCCTCCTTCCTTCCTTTCTTTCTTTCTTTCTTTTTGAGACAGAGTCTCGCGCTGTCACCCAGGCTGGAGTGCAGTGGTGCGATCTTCGCTCACTGCAAGCTCCGCCTCCCAGGTTCACACCATTCTACTGCCTCAGCCTCCCGAGTAGCTGGGACTACAGGCGCCCACCACCACGCCCGGCTAATTTTTGTATTTTTAGTAGAGACGGGGTTTCACCGTGTTAGCCAGGATGGTCTCGATCTCCTGACCTCGTGATCTGCCCGTCTTGGCCTCCCAAAGTGCTGGGATTACAGGCGTGAGCCACCGCGCCCAGCCCTTTTTTTTTTTTTTGAGATGGAGTCTTGCTCTTGTTGCCCAGGCTGGAGTGCAATGGCATGATCTCGGCTCACCGCAACCTCCGCCTCCTGGGTTTCAGAGATTCTCCTGCCTCAGCCTCCCGAGTAGCTGAGATTACAGGCATGTGCCGCCACGCCCTGCCAATTGTTTGTATTTTTAGTAGAAACGGGGTTTCACTATGTTGGTCAGGCTGGTCTCAAACTCCCGACCTCAGGTGATCTGTCCATCTCAGTCTTCCAAAGTGCTGGGATTACAGGCGTGAGCCACCACGTCCCGCCCCTGTAAGGTCTTTCGACACTATTTCAGATCCTCATTTCACAGTCCTGGGCTATTGTTCCATTCTTCTAGACCCTTCCATTTCTCACTTTAAAAAAAGAATCTTCTACGAGAACTGCCTTTTGAAAACCAATGAAATCACCTCCCTGTGTGGAAACTATGTCCCTTCTGCCTCTAAGACAGCTCCTACTCATTAGTTTAATGTGAATACTTTGACAGGTTCACCCTTCCTGGCTTCATTCCTGCTGCACCTGTCCCCTCTCCACATATACTAGCTTCCGGCAAGCCCAGATTCTCTCCAAGCAGACTCTGTGCTTACTGGCCCTGGGGTCCCCCACCAGCTTAAATCAGAAGCATTTTGAGTCCCAGTGCAAACATGGCAGCAGCCCGAGAGCCAGCTCTGGCCCCTTCCGTCAGAATCCACCTTTCTCCCAGCATAGCGTTCCTACTTCTTGTGGCCATCCCAGGGGGATAGAGTGACTCTCAGGACACTTCCGTACACATTTGCCTCCCCTACCCGGCCACTTTCTCCTTGAGGCCAGGGGTCATCTGTCCCTCTTGGTCCCCCTCACTGCCAGGCCAGTGTGAGCCCCAGAGCAGGTTTTTCTGTTGACTTGAACTGTGTCCAGATGCAAATAACTGCAGTCTCAAAGGTGCTGCAGGGGCCCCTCCTCCTGAAGGTGCCGCTACTCTTCCACACCCCCCCACGCCACACACAGCCTTCCCTCTGTAGAGTTGGGAGGCTTCTCTTCCAAATCCTTCGTTCCCACGACTCACCATAATGATATCTGTGCCATATTTCTCTTCCAATTCCCTATTGCTGAGTTTGTGGTCATCCTGAAGTCCATGAAAGGAAGAACAGAGTGAATTAGATAATTCCAAAAGACTCAAGCCCCAAGCTTTGACCAGCCATGGAATCTGGGTGTAGCAGCCCTGAGGCTGGGAGGGGATCAAGGAGTGTGGGGGACGGGAGAGAAAGAACCCCTGTGCCAGGCAGCTGCCCAGCGAAGGATGGCACTGCCTCAGGAGTGATTGTCCCTGAGTCAGCACAATCCTGCACTTGCTGTTACTACCCAGAAGCTGCCTGCAGCTTTTCTGAACAAAGCCATGCACCTTGCTTCAATCTGAACTCCAGGGCATACAGGTTCTGGCACCCTCGTCTTCCAGGTGTCAGTGAGCTGGAGGCTTCCCTCAGGCCTGAACCCTAGGATTGGCTGGGGCTGATGGCAAAACCACACTAGAACCGCTTCCTAGGCTGGCACAACTCCTCCTCCTTCGCTGTGTGGGCTCTGGCAGGGAAGAGCAGCTTCCCTCACTCAAGCTGTGATGCTCAGGGAGCTCACTGGGCAGAGAAATCCTGCAGGTAAAAGTTCTGCTGAGTAAACCCACACCATTGTGGCTGCCACTTGTGAATTCTGCTACAGAATCATTAGACTACAGCAGGGTTTCTCACCTGTGGCCCTGCTGCTATTTTGGGCAAATAATTCTTTGTTGTGGGCTCCACCCACTAACATCCTCCACTCAGTCCTGGTAACCAAAAATGTTTCCATTTTTCCCCTGGGAGAGGGGTGGGGGAATCCTCTTCTCCTCTTCCTTTGAGAACCACTGGGCTAAAGGACAAGAAGTCTCTTCCTGTAGCAGAAAACCTAGGGTAAGTCTTCCTCGCTCCCCCTAGAAAGTCCAGCACTCAGGGTTTTTTAAACCCTCATTGTCTGAAACAAAGATTGATACTGTTGACTGGTGCTTACATCATCTCTTTTCTTAAGTACATGCAAAAAATAGTTCCACGTTGCAGTAAGAGACTAGGCCTTCCAATAAAACAGAATTCATTATTATCATTATTATCTTGCTTCTAGCCCTCTTCTCAGCCAGATTCTGTTTTGCTCCTTCATCCCTTCTACTAATACTGATTGAGTGTGATATTGCTGGGGATTCAGAAGATTAAGGCTTGTGTTCTGCACAGAGCACAGCACAACCCACTAAGTTTTGGGCAGATACAGGTAGTGGATGATCGGAGCCATTGTTTGCATGCATGGACCTCAGACTTTAAAGTCCCTTCACCATGGGCTTGGGGATGAGAGCATGGGGAGGGGTGGGTCGAGGTGGTGGTGTGTATCTGGGGTGCCCTCTGCTGGCCAGCACTGGACTAGCACAGGGCAGCACCCCACCCACCCCTTGGGTCATTGCCTGGCCCTTTTATCCAAAGGCCGGGATACTTCAGTTGTCATTAAGCACTAATTTGCCAAGAAACGTTGGGAGGCAAAAGCATTCAATATGCTGCTGAGAATTACAGGACCCTTGTAATGTCAAGGGAAAAACAGATATGTCTTCAATCTTAAATGCTAGAGATAATGGGAAATAATAAGAACTATCTATCGTCTGGTGCTGTGCTGTCTTTTCCCCCTTTTATCTCATTTAATCCTCCTAGTAACCCTAAGAGGTAGAAAAAAAATTCTTATATTTTTCAAAATAGGAAACTGAACTTCAGTTACACTGGGATTTGAATTGAGGTCAGTCCAATTTCAGGGATGTGTTCTTAAATGTCTGTCATGATAGATACGGACAAATGCCCAGTGGTGTGCTGTGAAATGTTTAACAAACTCTCCAGGAAAGATAAATACAAAGCTCGGATTAGTAGAGTTTGCTGATTTCTCACTAGAACCAAATTTGAAGCTGCTAACAGGATGTCAGTCAGCCTGTCAAGTTTCTGAATACTTAACAAATGGCTCTCTAGCACAAAAGAGACTCCCCTCGGGAGTCACAGAGCTTTAAGATCTGCCAAGGACGGTGGGGACAATCCAGCCCATCTCAAGCTTCGTGTAGAAGTTTCCCCTTCGGTGTTCCCAAGATAAAATCTGTCACATTTCAGACCCAAGGCAGTTTTATTATTAAAGTGGCCAGTTTGGGCTGGACACAGTGGCTCATGCCTGTAATCCCAGCATTTTGGGAGGCCGAGGCGGATGGATCATCTGAGGTCAGGAGTTCGAGAGCAGCCTGGCCAACATGGGGAAACCCCGTCTCTACTAAAAACAACAAAAATTAGCTGGGTATGATGGCGGGCGCCTGTAATCCCAGTGACTCAGGAGGCTGAGGCAAGAGAATCGCTTGAACCCAGGAGGCGGAGGTTGCAGTGAGCCGAGATAGCACCATTACACTCCAGCCTGGGCAACAAGAGCGAAACTCTGTCTCAAAAACAAAAAAAGGCTAGTTTTAATAACTCCAGAGCTTTTCCTTAATAATAATAATATTGTACTCCCCTAAAGCACGCGAATTACAAAATCCTCATCTCATTTTTCCCCTCATAGAACCCCAGCAAATTATTTATTTCCCATTTTACATAAAGAAAATGGACCTTCAGTGAGGGTCAGTCATTTGTTGCCAGTTTCAGCTCAGTGGAGAAGTGGGACTCTGATGGGGCCTGAGGTCCTCCCAATCCAAGCTCCACATTTTTACCACTGAAATTGCTTTTCCATGCGGTTTCATACCTGCAATCTAGCATGGCCTAGGGGCTTCAGTTTTCCTCCTCAGAAGTTCCAGCTCAGATAGTTTTACTAATCAATTGAAAACTGGCAAGTGGTTACTTAACTCAACTGAAGCAGCTGCGGGGAGAGAGGTCTGGCCATGCCTGTGGGGCCTGGAATCAGAGGCTCTTCCTTCTGAGTTCTACAGGGCCTGCCTCCAACCAGAATGCAGGAATCCTGCAGAGGCCCTGACCTCTGGGTGGATACTATCAGACCATTCAAAACACACACACATACACACACACACACACACGCGTGCGCGCACACACACACACCACACACATACACACACCACACACACAGCACACACCACACATACACACCACACACTACACACACACCACACGCTACACACACACACCACACGTACCACGCACATACACACACCACACACACACCACACACATATATACCACACACATACACCACACACACACACCACACACATACACACACCATACACACACACCAGACACATACACACACCACACACACACCACACATACACGCACCGTACACACACACCACACACATACACACACCACACACTACACACACACACCATATACACACACCACACACCATACACACACACCACACACCATACACCACACACCACACATACACACCATACACACACACCACACATACACCACACAGACACACCACGCAGACACCACACAGCACACACAAGGAAACCAATCTCAAGGGGATTTCAAATCCCTCAGACTGAATGTCTGTGGTAAGAGGTAGGTTCTAGGGGCAAGCTCTTGCGAGGAAGGGCCATAGCCGGCAGGACCCCTGTGGCTTAAGGCTACTGACCAGATGGAGTTCTTTCTGAAACTCCTCTTTGTGATTTTTCTTTTTGAGTTCCAGGCAGTTGTTCTTCAGACCCCTGTACTTCTCCTTGCCATCCCCCTTGTCTGTTTTCACGATGTCCTTAGTTCCGCTGAGCTCCACGGAGTAGATTTCCGGGGTTTTCTGAAAGAGAAGCCCAGGTGCAATTTTGGCCCCAAATGGAGTTTCCAAAGAGGTGCTGAGCGCCCCTCTGCGGGGTCAGGACCTGCAGAAGTCAGGAGCCCCTTCTCCCTTTCCTTCCCTCCTCTGGGGAGGCCGGAAGGAGTCGGACAGTGGAGTCTCTCCCCCACCTCCCGCCGACCTTGGCTTCCTCTCCGCCCGTGTAGAGGGGAGGCGGGGTGGACACAGGCCAGCCAGCAGCTCCTCAGGGTGACCCTTCTCTGGGTGGAGCAGGTGGGAAGTTATCCCCACAACTTCTGACTGATGCCTCCAAGGAGCTGTGAGGTTTCCTTAGAACCTCGAGGTGCCTAAGGAACCTCGAGGTTTCCTCTGAGGTGTGCCTCCCAGAGGACACAACAGCTGTGCGTCCTGTTTCTTGGGGAGGGGGCACCCACTAAGCTTACGACCCTCAGTTCTGATCAGGGGGCCCTAACCGGAGGGCTTTTCAGACCGCAACGCATCCATGTCACCCCATCCTCCGAGTCGGAGCCCGCAGGTGCCACGGAGCTGGCCTAGGACCCCTTGGCCCCTCCTCGCACCTCTGGACTGGCTTCTTTCCCCAGCCAGCCCCGGCGGCCGCACGGAGCCGTGGCGGGGAGTCAGAGAAGCGGTGCCCAGGCCGGGGGGCGCTCAGAGGAAAGGCGGCCTCCTCTTGCCCCGGGACGGGGCGTTTCTTCTTTTCGCCTTTTCCTCGCTTCCCGTCAGCCTGCTCCGGTCCCCGGGGGCCTTGGCCCAGGGTCTCGCGTCCTCGGCCGGCGCGGGGGCTGCACGCACCTGGTGCATGCTGGGCTGGTGGCGCCGCGGGCTGCGGGCGTGGAGCGCGGATCCGGGACCGCAGTGGCGGAGCGCACGGTGGGGGGCCTCGTGTGGCTGTGGCAGTGGCAGTGGCTGAGGTGGTGGCGGTGGAGATACCTGCGGCGGCGCGGGCCCTGCAAGCACCTCCACGGCCGATCGCCAGCCGCTGCACCCGGGAGGTGCCACCAGCCTTAAATGCCGCCCGCCCCGCCCAGGTCCTCGTCAGGGCGCAGGCCAGCGGACGCCTCGGAGGGTAGGAAACCCGCCGGCGCGCGCAGGGAGCGGGACCCACAGCTAGGGGTCGGGAGAGTCCAGGATTGGGGACCCCCTGGGAATCCCCTTCCCTTTAGTAGCCGAACGCCAGGGGGCGGGGTCTCCAGGGGGCGGGTCCGGCGTCCAGGTGAGTACAGCCCTGGTGCCCGCTGGGCGCCCAGAGCCAGACCAGCTGCTCCGGCGAGCTCCCGGCGCGCCCACGTCCTGTCCAGGCTTCCCTGAAAACCCACACACGCCTTTTTTAAAAAATGTAATTTGCCTATCAATAAATCAATTTATAAAAATGTGTATGCTGAGAAGGGGAAATTGCAGTTTCTAACAGCAACTGCTGTTGGAGATGTCCCGGCTAGAAAAGGCCAATGTGTTTTTGAGAATGGATTTAGATAGGTAAATTCAAGCTTCCGAGAGAATTTGGGAATAACTGAGAGACTCTGAAGAGTAGCTGAATTAATTTGCCGGATCCAGATAAGAATTTGGAATTCTGAAACAATTTAGAGAGGGAGTGGGGAGGAGAGATGGGAGGATTAGGGTCGGCAAGACCTCAAGAACCTGGGGCCCCAGGCTGCGGGTGCGCAGGAGCGGAGGCTGTTGTTGGCTGGACTGGGCTGGAGAGGTCTGTCTCCACCTATTTATGTCACTCCCAGCTGAGACTCTATACATGAAGGAGAAGAGAATTTCTGACCCTGAAAGTTGATGTGCATACTAAAGCAGTGGTTGTTTTATACTGCTAAGTTTGGGTTGGTTTGTTATGTAGCAATAGATAACTGGGACATGCTCCATGCTCTTAGTGCCCAGCATGAGTTTTTGCACAGGATAGAAAAGGTATTTTCCCCCTGACACTTGAAACATAATTACTCCAGATGAGAAAGATAGCCTGAAAACAATATTATTAGAGAGATATTTAACAGTTAACAGTGGAGGAAATCAAACACGTTCTTTTAAAAGAATGAATCGTGAAGTCTTAAAGTCAGTGAAGAATATTAATTAATGGAGAGGAACATAAAAAATAAAATCCACGAACAGAGTTTAGTAATCAGCACCTATTTAGAAGAACAATAAGAAATTGACATGATTGAAATATATGAAAGGGAGTAGAGATAAGTTTCAAAAGAGGGGGCACTTTATTGGGCCCTTGATGCTCTGCTAATAAGTTTCCATTTAGATAAGGACTAATAGGAGGGTGCTAAGTTTTATTCTTTTTTAAAGTTATATATCAAATATGGTAAGAAAGATTGTCATTTTACCATATTTAAAATGACTAAGAGTGAGGAGTCCAGAGAAGCGGCAAGAGTAACAATCCCATCATGCAGTGACTAGAACATCTGGCAGAAAACATGAAGAGCATTGGGTACATTTAGAAAAGGTAGAAGAAAAACAATAAGCTTGTGCCCGGCCGGGCACGGTGGCTCATGCCTGTAATCCCAACGCTTTGGGAGGCCGAGGCGGGCAGATCACGAGGTCAGGAGATTCAGATCATCCTGGCTAACACGGTGAAACCCTGTCTCTACTAAAAATACAAAAAAATTAGCCTGGCGTGGTGGCGGGCGCCTGTAGTCCCAGCTGCTCAGGAGGCTGAGGCAGGAGAATGGTGTGAACCTGGGAGACGGCGGAGCTTGCGGTGAACGGAGATCGCCCCACTGCACTCCAGGCTGGGCGACAGAGTGAGACTCCGTCACAATAAACAAACAAACAAAAAAAGCTTGTGCCCAATTCTAATTAGGAATTAATTATAATTTCCTGTTTCTTTCAGATGCTAAATTTCCATAATAATTTCAGAGCATGACTATAGTTGGTAGTGAGGGACAATTGGGAAAAGAAGCTTATTTTGAGGGAATTTGAAGGGTTAGCTGTTAGAGACGTGGTTTTGTAAAGTAGCAGTAGAAACAAAGATACTTTCTCATGACATATTTGTGATCTTAGATTTTCCACACCTCTGTTCATCATGGCTTTCAAATGAGACTAAGGGAATGTGTTGTACTCGACATAGTGAACTGTCTCCATAGTGCTGCACACACAGGTCTTTCCCCGCTCTCCCTCCTTCTTTCTTTCCAAAAGGGCAGAATCTGAAGCCTGGGTTCCTCCCTCTGTGAAGCAAGGATGACAGCAATGAGTCACTTCTTAACTAAAATGATAAGGGGCAGGAAGACTCCTAGTGGCATCTGATGTAAAGATACACATCATGGATTCTCTAGAGTCGGAGGGAACATTAAATTCTAGTCCAAACCCAAGCAACAGTGTGCTTCTGGGGAGTTCTGCGTTCCATTCTTGGAATACTCTTCAAAGGAAAGGTTTGCAGATGGAGTGAGAAATACAAAATGTGTACGAAACTGATATTCCACTGTCTGCTGAGAATCCAAGCTAAAGGTTTTTTTGGGAACAGATGGCTGCTGCTCACCTTAAGCTGTTCCAGCCCCTGCTCCAACTATTGGGACAGATGTAGAGTAGAGAAGCAGGGTCTCCAGAGAGATGTCTCTGAGCTCAAGGCCAGTTCAAGCTCCAAAAGCAAACTCAGATCCTAGGGACTTGACTGAGGGATGGGGAGGGGGGAGGGGAAGTGGGCTAAAAAGAGATGATGACACAGCTTTAGAAAGTACTAACTGATGGCACCCTCACTTGATCCTTAGAGAAGATTGCCACTTTTTTTTTTTTCTTAAGACAGTCTTGTTCTGTTGCCCAGGATGGAGTGCAGTGTGATTACAGCTCATTGCAACTTCTGCCTCCTGGGCTCAAGCCATTCTCCCATCTCAGCCTCCTGAGTAGCTGGGACTACAGGCACAGCTAATTTTTGTGGTTTTTTTTGGTACAGAAGGGGTTTCACCATGTTGCCCAGGCTGGCCTCCAACTCCTGGGCTCAAGCGATCCGCTCACCTCTGCCCCAGAAATACTGGGATTACAGGTGTGAGCCATTGAGCCCAAGATTGCTGCTTATTCCTTTTGGTATCAAGGGTGGAAGACCGTTTATTACCACCAGCCTGGACAAAAACATTTCCATGATCAGGTTCTCTGGCACCTCTCTGATCCTGCAGAGTTCTTGGCTTCTGCCAGGGACCAGTCTCAGCTGTCACTGCTATGGCCCTTGTGGCAGCCTCTGGTGCCATTCAGGTGTCCTGGAGTGTTGACTTCTACCAAAGAAGGAAAATGGGGCCATCCCCCAACCCTAACTCCAGAATCGTGTCCTTTGCTGCCTCTAGTCATCTGGATACCCCACTCTGCCTTGAGGTGAGTAGGCCCTGGGTAACTGTGATGCAGGCATCTGGAGGCACTCGCCTGTAGAACCAGGAATTGGATTTCTCCTGAGACACGTTCAGTCCCAGGGCCATCACCCACAATGTTCTGAGCAATGTACCCTGATCCCACCTACTGCAAATGGCTTCTAGAGGGTTGGCCATAGAGGTCAGGCTGCAGCTGGGAGACTTCCTCAGCCCACATGTGCTAGTAGCAGCTTCTGCTTGAGGTTTTGCTGCGTTTCAAAACAAGCCTGTCCACGACAAGGTTCTCTATTATACCTGCTCATATTGACGAACATTATATATTTGGGATAGGATGTCATGATATAGGTATTTTCAGCTTGTTTTAATTAAATTATATACTTCATGTATTTAAGCTGTACTAGATACAGGGGGTGGTGGGGAGATATGGTACTAAAATCATGCCATCCTCTGCCCTCTAAGAAGTTGGACTTGAGTTGGAGAGACCAAATTAGTGAAGAACCAATAGTAAACAGGCCAAAAGGGAAAATAATTTAGCACTAACTGGTATGGGCTCTAAGTGCCTTCAGAGTTTAGAGGAAAGAGGTTTCTCTGGGGGAAATGGCATAACTTATACTACTTAAGATTAGTTATTCAGATTTTTTCCATCCGTTTGCACCCGCTAAGAAAGTGGGGAAGAGTCTGGGAGAGCAGCTGAGTTGGGGCCTTGTGTGTGTGGCTTCCCTTGGGGGCCCCAGGAGGTCCCTCCTGTGTGCAGGCTGGCCACCAGCTGGCTCAACGAGGTGTGACTGTGAGGATCCCCACACGGAGGAGGAGGATCCAGATGACAATGGGAAGAGGAAGCTCCACTTCCTGCTTTGCGTCCAACTGGCCTGTCCCTCTGCTGCCCACTCGGCCTCTCCCTGTCCCTGGAATTCTCTCCTACACATGGGACAGTCCCCACCTGGAGCCCTCCCTACACACCTGTATCTACTCAGCACGCCTGGCTGTGACTCGGCCAGTGTTCCTCTCCCGACGAGAGGAGGGCCGCCTGGGGTTGGAGCCAGGATGAAAAAACAAAAGAAAGCTTCAGGCAAGCACGCTTCCACACTGTGTCCTCATTTCCTCATGCACAGGAAATCCTGAGATTGGCATATGAACATCCTCCAGAAAAGAAATACTGGCTTTTCAGAAATTAGCAAGTCAGCTACAGCGATTATCCTGCCTGGAGCTGTAAACACCATGACTGATGGGAATCAGCAGTGGTGTTTCCAGAAGCAGGTGCGGGCCTGTGAGGGGCTCAGACAGGTACACCTTCTCCTCCAGTGGGTACAACTCCCCCGAAATGTCGAAATGGCTGGGGTACTTTAGGTTCCCACAGTGTTCATTCCCTGTGACTTATGTTGTGTAACAAGATGCTTTTTATTGTATTTAAAGTGTACAACATGATATTTTGATATACTTATGCACAGTGAGATAGTTATGATTATCAAGCAAATTCACATATCCATCCCCTCCCACAGTTACCTTTGTGTGGGGTTGGGGGGAGAGGGCCTGTGTGATAGGAGCATGGAAAATCTACTCTGTGCACATTTCCTGGATCTAATACAATGTTGCCACTATAGGGCTCATGCTGGGCCTGGGATCTCTAGACTTCTCACCCCACATATCTGCGGCTTTGGGTCCTTTGCCCTACATCTCTCCATTCCCCTAAGTCCCCCATAATGAGATGCTTTTTCAGAAAAATTACCATTTTCCATTTAATAGGTGATTGAAAAACAAACTTCATTCTGAGTTTTTTGATTTTTGTTTTTCAATCTTAGAATGAAAACAGGTTCACCCCATGTGAATCATCTCTACTTTTATCATAGAAAGTTGTAACACATATAAGCCCGGGCGAGGTGGCTCATGCTTGTAATCCCAGCACTTCGGGAGGCCGAGGCAGGTGGATCATGAGGACAAGAGATGGAGACCATCCTGGCCAACATTGTGAAACCCCGTCTCTACTAAAAATACAAAAATTAGCCAGGCGTGGTGGTGGACACCTGTAGTCCCAGCTATTCAGGAGGCTGAGGCAGGAGAATCACCTGAACCCAGGAAGCAGAGGTTGCAGTGAGCCAAGATAGTGCCACTGCACTCCAGCATGGGGACAGAGCGAAACTCCATCTCAAAAAAAAAAAAAAAAAAAGTTATAACACATATAACATATACACAACACATACATGTATGTAAACTGTATATAACAAAAAAACCATTATTCACACAAATCCCTGCTCGTTAATTCGGGAGGAATGTGGCTCTTTGATAAGTGAGAGGCTGCCCTCTTGGTCATTGGCTCCCACACTTTCCATAGCTGGGGGGACAAACACAGACACACAAACATTTATTTATTCCTGAACTATTGATTGGAGGCTTGTGATATGTGTGCAGCATCATACCAGGCCCATCCCCTGAAAGAGCTTTCAACCTGTCTGGGGAGATAAGACATCACACTTAGATGAGAATATTGACGTAAGAGGAGTCCAAAGCCAGCCCAAGGCCAGTGCTGGCTCAACAGGTCAGACCTGTTGTTCAGAGCAGCGAGGAAGGGATGAGCTCTAGGCAAGGAAAGAGGAGCAATTCTGGAAGGGCCTCAAGTTCAAGTGGATTCTGAAGGCTGGGTAAGCTGAAGAGGAGGGCAGTGTGTGATGTGGGAGAAAAGGAGGCAGGAGGAGACTGGCTTCTGCAGAGTCCAGGGTAGGTGTAGGAAGGAACACGTTGGCCCAGCAGACAGTCCCATCAGAGCACAGCAGGAGTCTGGCTGTCAAGCCAGGTAGGCTTTGCAGACACTGGGCTTTATCCTTGTGCTTTGAGGCCCTTGAGAATGAGAGCAACATGATGGAAACAACATTTAGGAGAAGATGAGAGGGTCTGTTGCAAAAAACAAGAGCCCTCCTGACTTTGTGAAGTTGCTTGGCCTGCAACTGTTCCAGCCTGAGACTCCGGCCTGGGTTCCCCTGTGCTGGCTCCTGCCAGGAGCAGATCTGTACCAGGAGGCTCCTGCTTCTGGCAGATGCAGTTGAGCCCTCCACCCTGCCAATTTCCCTGAGACCATTTCAGACACTATTTATTTGCCCTATCAAGAGTCTTTGAGATGAAACCAGGAAAAGGACAAATGCCAGTCATCCAATCTAAGTTAGAGAAATTTCTATGTCTCCTCCCCTCTCCACGCCCCTGATACATGGATATTTATCCGTGTTTCCAGGGTGAACCAAGCTGCTCTAAGAGTTGCATAGGGAAGCGGGAGCTAGGGAATGAGAGAATGTCACAAAGACCTGGCTGCCTTGGTCATAAAGATTAGCTTCAATCTAATAATGATGGGGCTGTCATTCTTAAACGATGATCTAAATTAATTTTTTAAAAAGTAGGATTTGAGATCATGGCTTTTTTTTTGAGACAGAGTTTTTTCGCTCTTGTTGCCCAGGCTGGAGTGCAGTGGCACAATCTCAGCTCACTGCAACCTCCACCTCCCTGGTTCAAGCGATTCCTACCTCGGCCTCCCAAGTAGCTGGGATTACAGGCACTTGCCACCATGCCCGGCTAATTTTTTGTATTTAGTAGAGATGGGGTTTCACCCCATGTTGGCCAGGCTGGTCTCAAACTTGTGACTTCAGGTGATCCACCCGCCTTGGCCTCCCAAAGTGCTGGGATTACAGGTGTGAGCCGCTGCGCCCGGCATGGTTCTTTTTCTAGTTAATAGAGCTGTGTTCATCCCCCCACATTTTCATGCCGGATCTGTCCCTTGTGAGATGCCAGGCTGGGTTTTGGGGTGCATTAGAATGACCTTGTCCTTTTGGGGCCAGTGTCCCTCCAGGGCAGGGGCAGATGATAATGATTACTTCATTATCTTGTCTGCCTTTCTTTCTCTCTGAGGTGCTTTAAATAATTGTCTACGGTAACCCAACATCTAAGTCAGCATGAAACAAGCTGGTCTAGCTCTGTGAACACATCTATCTTGGGATCAGCTCTTCACAAAGACAAGACATTTACTCTTGGAAGAAGTGGGAAAAAAAGAGAAGGAGCACAGCCCACATCCCAGTCTCACACATGCCAGGCGCTGACTTAGTCCTTGCTAACCCAGAAAGGCACACAGAGTGGGCTGGCCACTGCCAGTGAAGGGTTTAAAAACACACCTAGAGACTTTTTCATCGTGTTGAGTGCAATACCTTGGTTAACACCATGGGACCCATACAAAGTGTGACTAGTGATGCTGGAAGTACTCCTGAAAAACAGAGAAAAATAATGACGTTACAAGAAACAGTTGAATTTCTTGCTATGTACCATAGATTGAGGTCTGCAGCTGCGGTTGCCATCATTTCGGACAACTCATCTTGTAAACAGACCATGCAAATTCACAATATTGATAAATACAGTATAGTACTATAAATGTATTTTCTCTTTCTTATAATTTTCTTAATAACACTTTCTTTTCTCTAGCTTGCTATATTGTAAGAGAATACAGCAGATAGTACATATAACATACACAATATGTGTGAATGGACTGTTTATGTTATCAGTAAGTCTTCCAGTCAACCGTAGGCTATTAGCAGTTAAGTTTTAGGAGAGTCAAAAGTTATACATAGGTTTTTAACTGTGCAGGGGATCGGCACCCCAATCCCTGTGTTCTTCAAGGGCCCACTGTAATTGCAGTGCCTGCAACGGCCTTGATACTTTGGAGGCTCTGAAGGAGTAGTAAGAATGGCTTTTATTCTCCAGTAGCTTCTGATCTAGCTGAAGAGATGCTAGTTAGGAGGCAGCGTATAGTGAGTGCGGGACATGCTGTGGGGGTTTACACAGGAGGAAACCAGGACAGAACATCACTACAGTCATGGCTTGCGTAAGGGCGGGGATACAGTCTGAGAAATGCATCGTTGGGCAATTTTGTTGTCCTGCGAATACCATAGCATGTACTCACACAAACCCAGGTGCTATAGCCTACTACATACCAGGCTGTATTGTATAGCCTGTTGCTCCTAGGCTACAAACCTGTACCACATGTTACTGTACTAAATATTGTAGGTAATCACTGCACAATGATAAGTATTTCTGTATCTAAACATATCTAAAGGTAGAAAAGGTAGAGTAAAAATAGAAGGTAAAAGATAAAAAGTGGCATGCCTGCATAGCACACTTACTATGAATGCAGTTTGCAGGACTGGAAGTTGCTTTGGGTGAGTCAGTGAGTAAGCGGTGGGTGGACGTGAAGGCCTAGGTCATTACTGTACACTCCTGTAGACTCAACAAAGCTGTATACTTCGGCTACACTAAATTGATACAAAATATTTTTCTTTCTTCAATAAATTAAACTTAGCTATATTTTTTAAGAGATAAAGTCTCCCTATGTTGCCTGGGCTGGTCTTGAATTCCTCATCTCAAGCAATCCCCCAGCCTCAGCCTCCCCAGTAGCTGGAATTACGGTCATAAGCCCACCATGCCAGGCTCTTTTTAAAACTTTCTGATTCTTTTGCAATAACACTTAAAACACACACTGTACAGCAGTATAAAAATATTTTCTTTCTTTATATCCATAATCTATAAGATTTTTCTTATTTTAAAATTTTATTTATTTTGCTTTTTAAATGACTGGCAGCAAAGTAGGTTTATTCACAATAGCATCACCACAAACATACGAGTGATTTTTTTTTTTTTTTTTTTTGGAGACAGAGTCTCGCTCTGTCACCCAGGCTGGAGTGCAGTGGTGCAATCTCTGCTCACTGCAAGCTTCACCTCCCAGGTTCACGCCATTCTCCTGCCTTAGCCTCCTGAGTAGCTGGGACTACAGGCGCCCGCCACCACCCCGGGGTAATTTTTTGTATTTTTAGTAGAGACAGGGTTTCACCATGTTAGCCAGGATGGTCTCGATCTCCTGACCTTGTGATTGCCTGCCTCGGCCTCCCAAAGTGCTGGGATTACAGGCGTGAGCCACCGCGCCCGACACGAGTGATGTGCTTTAATGCTGTGGTGTTATAAGACCGACCTCACTAGATGATAGGAATTTTTCAGCTCCATTAAAATCTCATGGGACCACTGTCATTGACTGAAACATTGTGTGGCACATGACTGTATTTGGGAAAAGATGTTTTCTGATGGTTAAGGGGCTGCATCTTTTAAGATCAACATGTGCTTTTTGAAGTTAAATAAATTTTAGGAAAACAGCCATTGAAATGATAGCAGAGCTTTAGGATAACAAATGTTCTTATACATTTTTAGATGCATTATGAATCAGTCCTGCCCTTCTGTAAAGCAATCCAGCTGTACAGAATGGTGGCTACAAGCTTCTTTACATCTTTTGGTCCAGTAATTCCACATTTGGGACCAATTATACTTTAGTGAAATGACTCAAAAGTTAAACACTGATTTGTGTAAATATGTTCACAATAGTGCTTTTTAAGTTGCAGACATTTAGAACTGTTCAAATGGCCAAAAGAGGGGTTAGTGCTCAAAACTATAGTACATTAACATGAATAAACGCTATAAAATAATTGGGAAAAGTGACCTCAATATGTAGAAAATATCAATATCAGGACACGCTTACACCAAATAAAGTTAGGGGAAAAGAGCAGAAAGTTACGTGCTGCGTACACTGATTACAACTATGTGGAATTATATGTATGTATGCTAATTAATATAGGAGCATTTGAATGTTCACAGTTTAGAAATTAATATTCTTAGGTTCTTTTCAACCATTTCTGAAGCTTCTAAAAGAGCATGTTTAAAACCTCCCAAGTATCACTTCCCATTATTCGGGGTTGGCAGGAACAAACATTGCTGTGAGGGTCACCGTGATGCATCCACCTGGTGAGGCTACAGTCCCGGGTTATTCAACCAAACAGTCATAGAGGTTGCTGTGAGGTATTTTGAAAATGTGACTAATGTCCATAATCAGTTGACCTTAGGCAAAGGAGATTGTCCTGGCTGACCTGGGTGGGCCTGATCCAAACAGGTGAAAACCTGTAAGAGCAGAGCTGAGGCTTCCTGAAGAAGACGGCACAACTGCCACTGTGACGGCAGCCTGGGCTCACGCCCTGAGCTCCAGCCTGCCCCTGGCAGCCCCCAGAACTGTATCAGCCAATTCTGTGCAGTCAGTCCCTAACTGTATATCTCCCTTGGTTCTGTTTCTCTGGTTGCACTCTGACAGATACAATTGCTCTAAGTGCTCTACAGATGGGAAAATGGAAATTCAGCGGGGTGGAGTGGCTTTCACAATATCTCAGAGCAAGTGAGTGACAACACAAGGACCAATTCCAGGCCTGCAACCTGGAGTTCATTCTGCTCCATAGCCTGACTCTGGGCAAAAGGGAAGGGAGGATTTATTCAATATTCTTTATAAAGTTCCATGAAAAATTTTATGAGAACTAATAGAAGCAAGAAGCCTTTGTTTGAGATCCTAAAGAACTATTTGCCCAGCCTCTCCCTTCTCCACACTCCAAGAATAGCACAGGCCCTTTAAAATCATTATAGGAGATGAATTCATTTTATTGCTGCTCACAGATAAAGTGCTGGTGTTGGTGACCTGGAGCTGAAGATAGATGGCAAGTAGCCCCACTGAGGGCTCAGGGATGGGAAACTTGGCTGGCAGTGCCCCAAGAACAGGAGAGAGAAAGGGTTTCCCAGGAAGTGGCAATTATAGCTGAGTGAACGTGATTCCCATCTCCTAGTTATGGGGAAATTTCAGTCCCACAGTCCAAGTGTATGACTGGGCTGGAGATAACAAAGCAGACAAGGTGAAGGTAGATGGTAGAACACTTTCAGACAGGTGATATGCAACATGCTTTTCTTGGAAGCCTGGAAAACTCAGTTAATCAACTCTGGAGATAGGCAGATGAATTAGAAGGTCTTGGAAAGCTCCTTCCAGGAAAAATGAGTTAGTAAGTAATGAAGTACAAAATTCATCATTCTAAAAAATAGACAAATGGGATCACATCAAGCTAAAAAGCTTCTGCACAGCAGAGGAAACAGTCAGCAGAGTGAGAGACAACCTACAAAACAGAAGAAATCATTCACAAACAATTCATCCAACAAACAGTTAATAACCAGAACTCAAACAACTCAACAGCAAATGAACCTAAATACTCTGAGTTAAAAATGGCAAATGATCTGAATAGATATTTCTCAAAAGAAGACATACAAATGGCCAACAGGTATATGAAAAATGCTCAACATCAATCATCATCGGGGAAATGCAAATCAAAACCACAATGAGATATCTCACCCCAGGCTGCTTTCGAAAAGACAAAAAGTAACATATGCTGGCAAGATTGCAGAGAAAAGGAACTCTCATACCCTGTTGGTGGGAATACAAAGTAGTACAGCCATTATGGAAAACACTAGGAATGTTTCCCAAAAAATGGAAAATAGAACTACCATATGACCCAGCGATCCCATGACTGAGTATGTATCCAAAAGAAAGGAAGCTAGTATATTGAAGAAGTCTCTGCATTTCCATGTTTATCCCAGCACTATTCACAATAGCCAAGGTATGGAATCAACCTAAGTGCCCATCAAGGGATGAATGGATAAAGAAAATGTGATACATGGCCGGGTGCGGTGGCTCACGCCTGTAATCCCAGCACTTTGGGAGGCCGAGTCGAGTAGATCACGAGGTCAAGAGATCGAGAGCATTCTGGTTAACACGGTGAAACCCCATCTCTACTAAAAAAATTCAAAAAATTAGCCTGGCGTGGTGGCGGGCGCCTGTAGTCCCAGCTACTCGGGAGGCTGAGGCAGGAGAATGGTGTGAACTCGGGAGGTGGAGCTTGCAGTGAGCCGAGATCGGGCCACTGCACTCCAGCCTGGGCGACAGAGCAAGACTCCATCTCAAAAAAAAAAAAGAAAATATGATATATATATATGTGTGTGTGTGTGTGTGTGTATATGTGTGTTATATATATGTGTGTGTATGTATATATGTGTGTTTTTTATATATATATAAATAAAATATATATATACAAAGGAATATTATTCAGCCATAAAAAGAAGAATGAAATCCTGTCATTTGTGGCAACGTGGATGAGCTTAGAGGAGAGTATGTTAAGTAAAATAAGCCAGGCACAGAAAGACAAAGCTCACATATTCTGACTCATATGTGGAAGCTAAAAAATTTCATCTCATGGAGGTAGAGAGTAGATTGGTGGTAACTAGGGGCTGGGAAGGGTGTAGGGGATGGAGAGAGGTTGATTAATTGGTACAAACAAACAGATAGAAAGAATAAGTTCTAGTGTTTGGTAGCATAGTAGGGTGACTATAGTTATCCATAGTTTATTGTATATTTTTAAATAGCTACAAGAGAAGATTTGAAATATTTCTAACACAAAGAAATAAAAGTTTGTGGTGATAGGGAGACCCTAATTACTTTAATTTGATCATTACACATTGTATGCATGTATCAAAATATCACATACATCCCATAAGTATGTATGAGTATCCTGTATCAATTTAAAAAAACTTTCTAGATCAGAGGCATGGCTCCTCCCAAACCAGATAAAACTCCTGGGTATAAGGAGGAAGAGAAAGTTTCTCAGAAATATATCCACTGAGATTTGAACTTTGTATTTTCTTTATGAGTTTACCATATCCTTAAAATAGATTTTTATTTGTGTTTTCATAAAGTCTGCATAAATATGGATTCTAATATAGGTTGTAAATTTTTACATCTTCAAGGCCAGATGTGTAAAGTGTGTGTGTTGCACACAAGATTTGGTTTCCTTATGTAATCTTTTCATACTGTGTAATGTAACCATGAAAGTTTCTACCTCCCCTCCCACCATCCTTGTTCTGAGAAGCCGTCAGCTTGCTGGGGAGGTCATCACTTATGGAGATCGTCCAGGCTGTGGAGCCCAGGGCTTAAGTTAAGGGTCATGAATCCTGAATGTTTATAGTGTTCAAGTAGCAAGGATGAGACTCAGACCACAAGCTTGGGTGTGTGAGAAGTAGAACTTTCTTTATTTTTTGAATAACTATGTTTAATTTCTATTTCAAAATCCATTTGCCAGATGGTAGAAAGTCAGTATTGGTTGGTATATTGGGTGTCACCCCAGCTTTCCCTAGTATTGGGACTGGGTGGTACAGAGGGAGTTATGGGGTTCAAGGTGTATTGGGAGAGAGCTGTTTCCAGAATTTTCTGTCCCCTAGATGGACAAAGCCGCTGTGGGTGTGACGTGGGGGAAGGAAGCCCTAACTATAGGACATGGTGTGTTGGGGGTTTGGGGGAGGTGTTTGGGGAATACAGAGCTGATGGGCACAATCGCACTACAGGATTGTTTGGTACTGTATGTCATGAAGTCTGGTTTGGGTTGTGAATGACACAAACCTTTTAGTTCTTCTCCCCAAACTGCAGAGCCAGTGCATCCTAAGGAACTTGCAGAAGGACCTACTGAATTCTCCACTTCCCTTCTCCTCTACAGTGGAGAGGTAGACAGAGGATCCCCTTGGTAGAAAGGAGAAGGAAAAGCAGTAGGAGATGGCTTGAGAAACTGTAAAGAAGGACCTGAGCCACAGCCTCTGTTCTTTTGAGGCCAGAGGCAGGCAGTGGAGTTGCAATCCATAGCTACTCTGTGGGTTTGCTTTGATTTAGTTGGTAAACAAGCATGTCATTTGTAAATAATGAGTTTTCCCCACTTGTCTCCAATCCTAACATATTTTGCTTCTTTATCTTATTGCACTGAGTTAACCCTCAGTATAATGCTGAATCAGGTGGTGAGAGCAGGCACGCGTGTCTTGCTGCTGACTTTAAATGGAATACTTCTGATGTTTCACAATTAAGTTTGATGGTTTTGGTAGATATCCTTTACCAGGTTGGGGAAATTCTTTTTAATTCCACATTTGCTAAGAGCTTTTATTATTTATTTTATTTTATTTATTTATTTTTATTTTTATTTAGTTTTTTTGAGTTGGAGTCTTGCTCTGTCGCCCAGGCTGGAGTGCAGTGGCGCAATCTCGGCTCACTGCAAGTTCTGCCTCCCGGGTTCACGCCATTCTCCTGCCTCAGCCTCCCAAGTAGCTGGGACTACAGGTGCTTGCCACCACGCCCAGCTAATTTTTTTGTATTTTTTAGTAGAGACGGGGTTTTACCGTGTTAGCTAGGATGGTCTCGATCTCCTGACCTCGTGATGCCCCTGCCTCGGCCTCCCAAAGTGCTGGGATTACAGGCGTGAGCCACTGCCCCTGGCCTATTTATTTATTTTTTAAGACAGGGTCTCACTCTGTCACCCAGGCTGGGGTGCAGTGATGTGATCTCAGCTCACTGCAGCCTTGACCTTCTGGGCTCCAGTGATCCTCCAGCCTCAGCCTACACAGCAGCTGCGACTATAGTCACACACCACCACACCTGGCCAATTTTTGTATTTTTTGTAGAGGTGGGGTTTTACTCTCTTGCCCAGGCTGGTCTTGAACTCCTGGGCTCAAGCAATCCTTCTGCCTTGGCCTTCCAAAGTGCTGGGATTACAGGCATGAGCCACTGTGCTCGGCCTGCCAAGAGCTTTTTAAAAATAATTAATGTATTTATTCAATAATAAAGTCAATCAATAGAACCTACTATTTTACAAATAATGAACAATTGTTGGATTTTAATTAGTTTTTGCATCTGTATGAAGCAATCATGGCTTTTTAATTACTAGGCTATTTTTTAGAAGTTTTAGATTTACAGAGAAAGTAAGCAGATAGAGAATACAGAGAATTTCCATCTTCTCCTCCCCCCAACATACACTTTCCCCTATTATTAACACTTTATATTAGCATGGGTACATTTGTTACAATTAATGAATGAATATTGAGATGTTATTATTCACTAAAGTCCATATTTTATTGGATTTACTTTGTTTTTCCCTAACGCCCTTTTTCTGTCCCAGAGTGTTCTACAAAATGCCACGTCACCTTTAGTTGTCGTGTCCCCTTTGGCTCCTCTTGGCTGTGACAGCTTGTCCGACTTTGTTTTTGATGACCTCTGCAGTTGTGAGGAGTACTGATCAGGTATTTTGTAGAATGCCCCTCAGTTGGGATTGGTGTTTTCTTCCCTCATTATTAGACTGGGTTTATGGGTTTTGGGGAAGAAGGCCACAGAGGTGAAGTGCTGTTCTCATCACACTATATCAGGGCAGGTAGTATCCGTATGACTTATCACCATCAATACTGGCCTTGAACATCTGGCTGAGGTAGTGTTTGTCGGTTTCTCCACTGTGAGGTCGCTCTCCTCCTCACACCCCTAATCTGTACTGCACTCTTTGAAAGAAAGCCACATCTATGGAGTGGGAAGTTATGCTTCATTTTCCTGAGGGCAAAGTGGCTACATAAATTATCTAGAATTCTTTTGCATGGGAGATTCATGTATTTTCCTAATTTATTCGTTATTCCCTGATTTTTCTTTAAGGTGGGATATTTTTGAGTGCGGAATCCATTTCTTTCTATTCTTCTACTCTTTCTATTCATTCTTTGACCAAATTTGGCAAGTTACATTTTACTAGGAATTTTTCTATTTCATTAAAGATTCCAAATTTATTGACATAAAACTTGTTTGTAACATTCCCTTACCGATCTAAAAATCTCTGCTGAGTATGTAAACATGCCCCCTTCTCATTCTAAATTTGCTTGTTTGCTTATTTGTAACTTGTTTTTCTTTTTTGCTGCTCAATCTTTCAGGAGGGTGGGGCAGGGTTAGTCTATTTTATTTTATTGTTTATTTATTTATTTACGACAGAGTCTTACCCTGTCGCCCAGGCTGGAGTGCAGTGGTGTGATCTCAGCTCACTGCAAACTCAGTCTCCTGGGTTCAAGTGATTCTGCTGCCTCAGCCTCCCGAGTAGCTGGGACTACAGGCGCCTGCCACCACATCCAGCTAATTTTTTGTGTTTTTAGTAGAGATGGGGTTTCACTGTGTTAGCCAAGATGGTCTCGATCTCCTGACCTCGTGATCCGCCTGCCTCGGCCTCCCAAAGTGCTGGGATTACAGGAGTGAGCCACCGCGCCCAGCCTTTTCTAAAATTTTCTAAAAAGTTTCCTGTATGCTTGAAAATAATGTATACTTCCAATTTTGTTTTTTCTTTTTTTATTTTTTGAGCCAGGGTCTCACCCTGTCACCCAGGCTGGAGTGCAGTGGCGTGGTCACGGCTCACTGCAGCCTCGACCTCCTGGGCTCAAGCAGTCCTCCCACTTCAGCCCCCTCCTTCCCAAGTAGCTGGGTCTATAGGTGCACACCATCATGCCTGGCTAGTTTTTTTTTGTGTTTTTTTGTTTGTTTGTTTGTTTTTTAATTCTTGGTAGAGGCAAGGTCTTTCTATGTTGCCCAAGCTGGTCTCAAACTCCTGGGCTGAAGCAATCCCCTGGTCTTGGCCTCCCAAAGTGCTAGGTATTTTCAGTTTTGGAGTGTATGTTTCTATATACATTATTCGATTAGGCCAGAGATTCCCAAACTTTCTCTGCTCACGTCACCCTTAGTGACTCAGTAATTATTTGTGTGGTACCCTTAGATGAAAAGAAATACCTAATGGTTTTGTTTATTAAGTAGTTAGATCCAAGTGACTTAATTAGTATTTGCATCCTAACAACTTGTAGCTGTTTGAAAAAATAATACATGTACAGTAATTGAAAGAAAAAATATTTTTAGCTTCTTACATAACTACAGTTGCCTCTTCATGAGATGTATGTGTGTGTTGGGTACTGTATCACTTCTCAACTCTTGGAAGCAGATTGGAGGCTCCTGCCACGCTCGTTTCTTGTTCCATTGTGATTTTCCCAGGCTACTTGCTGTTTATCACAGCAATGGCTGAAACCCCAGCTTCACAAAGATATGAAATTATGAAAAGAATGTAGTGTGATCTGATGTTAAACCTATGAACTCTCAAACTCAAAGCTTGCGTGGTTCCTGACCAGATGTTTTGTGCAGCTCTTTCCATGGAAACTTAAAGTCTTCTGCAGCTGAAGTCTCCGGCAGCTTCCCACGTCTCCACTTCGGCACTCTGGGGTGCCTCAGTGTAGAGTTTGTGAACCTTTGGATTGGCTCTGAATGCCATTGTTCCATCATTCTATCATTTAATTAATTTTACATTTGATCTTTTAGTTTCTCATTTAGGGCGGCTTAAAACCTCCCGTTATAATTGTGGATTTGTGAATTTCTTCTTGTAATTTATGTTAGCTTTTGCTTTATGGTTTCGAGGCTCTATAATTTGATATATTATGTCATTAGGTCACCCTGATGAGTTTCTTCTGTTATTATTAGGTAGTGTCCCTCTAACTCTCTTAATAATTTTTTTGTCTTATCTTCTATTTTTCTGGTATTGGTATAGTGACACATACTTTCTTTTGATTCGTATTTGATAGACAGCTTTCCACTAATTTATTTTCAATCTTTCCATGATGGTTTCTTTTAAGATTTGCCTTTTGTAAGTAATTTACAGGTGGATTTGAAAAACAACACAAACTGAAGGGTTTTTGTTGTTGTTGTTGTTTTGAGAGAGTCTTTGTCATCCAGGCTAGATTGCAGTAGTGTGATCATAGCTCATTGCAGCCTCCGACTCCTGGGCTCAAGCCATCCTTCCAAGTAACTGGGACTATAGGAGTGTGCCACCACACCCAGCTAATTTTTTTTTTTGAGATGGGGTCTTGCTATGTTGCCCAGGCTTGTCTCAAACTCTTGGCTTCAAATGATCCTCTCTCCTCGGCCTGCCAAAGCATTGGGATTACAGGTGTTTCAGTCTTTTAATAGGTGGATTTAGCCCATTTATAATGATCTGTGTTTTGTCCAGCTTCTTATTTTGGTGGTGCACCTCATCCTGTATCGACTGAGACCCAGACTCCTGGGATCCGTGCTCATGGAGACCCATTTCACCCAAGAAATAGGCAATGAGAAGGACAATGTAGGATGGTGACTTCCTCCAGTGGCCTTGGTGTCAGTGGTTGAATGGGGACTGAGGAATCTCTGTCTCTCAATGGGCATCTTTATACTGCTCAGTTAAGAAAGTAGTTGCCTGGAATCAGGCATGCTTGCCCAAGGGGTAGTCCAGCATAGGGAAAAGAACTCTGGATAAAGAACAGGAAAGCTGCCAAATGGCAGCTGTTAGTCCCGCCTGGTTTCCTCATGGAGCCAGGCCCCCTCGTCTGGTTGGTGGGCAGGCTGTGGGGAGAGGCACTCCATCCAGGGCTTTGCCTGTGGTGGCTTCCTGGTCTTCAGGGCTGACATGCCAGCACACAGACCATCCAGCCCTTGTTTCCCTCCTGGTTTTCCTCCTTGATTCCTGCTGTTTCTTTTGATAGGGTCTCCTGCAGAATGTGGAAGGGGCCGGAAGGTGGAGGGCAACACAGATCTGTTGGCTTTGCCAGGCTGGCATAATGCTGGGAATGCGCTAAGCAGGTGAAGGAGGAAGTGGAAGCCTTTCATAAAAATCACTTGGGTTGTCCGGGCGTGGTGGCTCATACCTGTAATTCCAGCACTTTGGGAGGCTGAGGCAGGCAGATCGCTTGAAGCCAGGAGTTCAAGACCAGCCTGGACAACATAGCAAGATCTTGTCTACAAAAAAAATTGTTAAAAATCACCTGGGTTTTCTTCAAATTTGGTTTCTTTATGGTTGCATTAGCAGCTTTTTGCATGGAGTGTCCAGGTCAGCTGTCAGGCTTGGACTGACGGGGGCTGCAGCAGCAGATGGAGTTAACGGTTTGCACTTCCAGGGTGATGCACCACAACTACTTCCACAGCTGGACTGTCAAAACTTTCCAGACCCAGGAAAGTGTGTCAGCTTTGAAGACTCATGTCCTTGGGCACAAAAAGTCTAAAACATGTACTAAGTTGTTCATACAACTTAGTTTGGGAAGGATCTAGCAGGTACCTGTCTGTATGTCTTCAACATCTTTCAAAGGCCTGAAATACTATTATTCTTGTTTCCTCCTTGTAGATTTTTTATTTCTAAGAGACTCATTTAGGACATACACATCCTCAGCCTGCAGCAGCTGGTCGTTTTAGAGAGATGCCAGTGGCCAAAGGCAGGGCCGTGATGGGAATGGAGGGCTGGATGATGGAGACACAGAAGCGGGAGATGGGCAATGTAAACTGCGCCTACCTCACAGTTTTGTTGAAGGCTGGTCCTGGTGTTATTTTACATCATGTAAGGTACTTCCCACTGTGTTAACACAAAACAGTTCCGAGACACATAGCCGGGGGAGTAAGTGCAGGAGCCAGCCTGATGGGGGCTGGCAGATTCTTGGTGGCCTGGCAGGCATGAGACTTACCGGGAAGGGGCCCTGCCCTGCCCTGCCCTGAAGTGTGCTTTGCAGGGCAAGACTCTGGGACAGCACAGCATTGCCCAAGTAGACGCTGATCATGCCCAGGGAGGGGTGTCTTCTACAGTGAACAGTAGCTCTCCTCCAAGATGTGCAGGGTGATGGGCTTGATTCTAGACCCTTTTCACAGCCCTGTCTCGTCCTACTGTTTGCTCTGACACTGACAGAACCCTGTGGTTCTAGGAAACTGGTGTGTGGTGGTGAGGGCTTAGGACCTGTCCCAAACCAGCTCCTGCCTCTCATATTAACATGGTTGCTGAGATCCCACCTGGCCCCACACTGCCCTTGTCAGGGTCTGACTTGCAGCGGGAGGGCTGGGGCCTCAGGCGATAAGTCCCCTTGGCAGGCAACCCTCAATCTGTTCGTCTGTTTGGTGGCAGAAGGTGCAGTTTCAGGGTGTATTTCAATGACCCTAGCAATGATCCTAACATACTTCTGTTTCCTTTCATCTTGGTCCTGCATCACTGTGCCTTGAGCAAGCTGTTAGACTGGTTTGAAGAGGCAATTCCAGAATAGTTACCATAATCCCAGGCCCAGGTATGTTCACTGATGAGAAAGTGGGTGAAAGGTCCCAGGAGGCTCATTACCTCCAGCAACTGTGGAGAATCCAGCCTTGCCCGGCCCTCCCAGCCAGTGGTGATGGGAAGGCTGCAAAACCTTTGAGTTTCTACCTGGATCTTCAGCTTTCCTTTCATGTTTTTGGTCTTATCTTTTTACTGTTTCCTTAATATATATTTGTCTCTGATTTTTTCTTTTTCTTTCTAACAATGGAGATCAAAGTCAATGTTTCTGTTTTGTTTTTTTTTTCCTAATGGTGGAAACATTTTCTTTCTTATATTGTCTCACTCTTCATTCTCAATCCTCTAGGTTCACTTTCCTGTTGTTCTTTTTCTTGTGGAGCATTTGCTTTTGCACGTGTTCCAAGCCCCCTGTCCACATGCTTGGAACTAGTGTGTGCTGCAGACAAGGATGTTGTGTCTCAATCAACCCATTAATGTCTGCTTGTGGCACCAAAACTTCTGCTAGAAGATACTGGTTAGGATTTAGATATGCTGATGGGACATTTCCCCAGAGGCTCTGGAATTGTGAAATAAGTATTAAACTCCTTTTCTGTTAGGCCTCACTGTGTTTTTGAAATGTTTATGGTCTTGTTCTTAGTGGAGGAAAGGAGGAAAGGGAAAACTCCAGAAGCCACCAAAGGCTTCCCAGTGAGGCTGGCAGTAGGGCTCTTGGACAGCAAAGCCTCGGCTCTAGCACTGACGCTTCTGCAGCTGTCAAAGGGAAAGGATCCTACAGGAACCATTTCACTGTGAAAAACTGAGTTTGCTGAGGGCTTGCTGTGCATGCTAGGCCTGCAGTAGACAGTGTGCAGTTTAGGAGAGAAATTGAGGCAGTCCTTAGCCATGTTGGCAGGACAGGGTAATGTAGAAAGGAGCAGACCCCAAATGCAGGACAACTGTCATGCGGGAGAAGAGCACTTTCCTTTTCTTTTTTTTTTTTGAGATGGAGTCTTGCTCTGTCACCAGGCTGGAGTATGGTGGCAAGATCTCCACTCACTGCAACCTCCACCTCTCTGGTTCAAATGATTCCCCTGCTTCACCCTCCTGAGTAGCTGGGACTACAGACGCATGCCACCAGGGCCAGTTATTTTATTTATTTATTTTTTAGTAGATGTGGAGTTTCGCCATGTTTGTCAGGCTGGTCTTGAACTCCTGGCCTCAAGTGATCCACCTGCTTTGGCCTCCCAAAGTGCTGGGATTACAGGCGTGAGCCACAATGGCCAGCCAGAAGAGCATTTTCTTACTCTGCACTAAGAGTGGATGAGCTGCTCAGCACGGGGCCTCCTCCACAGACCTATGGCAGGACCCAGGCTGAAGGGCACTTCCATCTTCAATATGTGGCTTCCAAGGTTGCCTCAGAGAGCACCTTCCACCCAGCTGGCTGGAGGAGAAGGGCCTGTGAAGGGCAGGCATGGAGGCTCTCCTTAGGCCAGGCCTAGAAGGGGCCTGTACAACCACTATTCAAATTCACTGGCTAGGAGGCAGTCCTTAGCTGGATCTGATGGCAATAGATGCTGGAAATCAGTTCCAGCTGTGGACCCAGGGAGCTGAAAACATGAATTTTGCCTGATAGCTGGCAGTGTGCCCTGTCCCAGTTAAGGAATGAGTTGTGGTTCTAAAGTGAAACCGTGGATGATTTATATTGATTTCTGTATATTTACCCGTATTTTTCAAAGTCCATTTTTACATGTATTATTTTTATAATCAGAAAAAAGAAAATAGGCTTTATTTAAAAAAACATAATCCTGGACTTTGGAACTTAGAACATTATTATTTTGTTCCATAGAAAGAGTTGAAGTTGCTGTTTGAATCCTCAGGCAGAGTTAGAAAAGCCTATATAATCCACAAAGTAGTTGAAATGTGCCAATCGAATTAATTTTTAACTCTGCCATGTTTCTCTTGGGATTTACAGCTAAATATGAAGCCAACCTGAAACCTGTGCTCCAGCAGCAGGGCGATGAGGAAGGGGCAAGGAGGTGAGGGAGAAGGGAGAAGGTGGGGAGGAAGGGTGGAGGGGAGGAGGGGGAAGAGAGGAGGAGGGGGGAGGAAGGGTGGAGGGGAGGGGGGGAAGAGAGGAGGAGGGAGAAGGGGGGAGGAGGGGAGGAGGGTTTACTCCTCTCCAGGGCTGGCTGAGGGTGCCCTATGCAGAAGGGCTTCCTGCTCCTCCCAAGTTGCTGCTGTCCACTTTATGTCACCTGAGGCACCTTCAGAGTGGCTGTACCTTGCCCAGGCATGCCCACTTTCTACAGTTATCCATCCTCCAAGACTCCTTTCTATTTTCTCCAAACAAAGTGCCTCTTCTTTCATTGACCTCACCTAGGGGTTGTGGGGAAAACCCTCTTTGAATTATTCGGAGAGAGAGAGAGAGAGAGAGAGGAGGCCACTTAGACTTCTCAGAAGACCTGCGATTTTCAAAAAGAAAAATCAGTAAGCCAGATGCCTCTGTCATTGGTAGAACTGGAGGCAGGGTGACTGAGTCGGCATTCTCAGAGGGTACTGGGGCAGATGTTTTTGGTTGAGGCCCCATCCCTGGATCAATACCTCCAGGCACTCCCTGCCTTTCCTACCTTCCTGCTGCCTCCACTTCTTGGAGCCCCCAGTTGATCCCAGCAGCTCCGGGGCACAGACAGGAGTGATCTTCAGGTGTTCCGTGTGCCCTGCGCTTCCCAGTCTCTCTTCCAGTTATGCGGGGCGGTGGGACAAATAGAGGCTGTAGGCGGTGAGCGGAAGTGCGGTGCTCGCCTGGCTGGAGGCTGTCAGGAGGAAGTGTGAGTCCTGGGCACAAACTTCCTTCCAGCTGTGCGGCTACAAGTGAAGATTGGGGATGGCAGGGCTGCTAGAGGAGCGGGAGCTGCCAAGGAGGCCGTTCTGACCCATGGCGGGGTGTGAGGTGAGTGAGGAAGACCCGTATTGGGTTGCCCTTCTTTTTTTTTTTTTTTTTTTTTTTTTTGAGATGGAGTCTTGCTCTGTCACCCGGGCTGGAGTGCAGTGGCACTATCTCGGCTCACTGCAACCTCTGCCTCCCAGGTTCAAGCAATTCTCCTGCCTCAGCCTCCTGAGTAGCTGAGATTACAGGCGTGTACCACCACGCCAAGCTACTTCTTGTATTTTTTCTAGTAGAGACAGGGTTTCACCATGTTGGCCAGGCTGGTCTCAAACTCCTGACCTCAAATGTTCCACCTGCCTTGGCCTCCCAAAGTGCTGGGATGACAGGTGTGAGCCACCGCACCTGGCCTGGGTTGCACTTCTAACACTTTGGGATTTACCTGTGACCATGTAGTCTAGCTTCTCCCAACTAACAGGCTCATGGAATGGGGAGGGGCCCTGCCTGGAGTGGAGGAATGGAAAAGGGAGGGCTTTTGTAGGCCTAAGGCAGGAGTCACCTTCGAAGATGCTCTCCTTGTTGTGATACTTAAGCTGAGGAAGGCTGGTGATGCCACTCATGAGGGAGTTGTTGAGGATGACATCATCATCATCAACATCATCATCATCATATTGGTTTGTGAGCAGAGAAATAATGTGGACAGAATTATCTAGCTTTAGGGCAAGGGATGCCTAGAGAGAAGAAAGAAAATAGACCTGAGACTTTAGCTAAAAGGCAAGAAAATTTATCTTACTTCAATAAATTAGCTTCTAGTTGAAGACATGAGGACTGTTAATATAACGAAACATTATAATACAAAAAAAGTACAAATATTAAATGAGCCGTACAGAATACAATAGACATTTGGTGAAAGAAAGACTACCATAGGCTGGGAGCCCAGAGAAGAGGAAAGTTTTCACAGAAGAGTGGGAATAGAAGACAGCCTTCTAAGACAGGCCAAACTGAGAAAGAGGAAAAGAAGAGAAGTGGGTCTTCTGGGTGGAAGGATTGACCTGTGCAGACTTTGAGCTAGAAAATCGTGTTAGACTAGTTTGACTGGATGTACTATTTGGGAAAAGGCATGTTACCTGAAGGTAAGACTTCAGAACACTACAGAGAGCCTCAAATGCCACTGAATTACCTTTCAACTTTATCTTGCAAGATTCCTATGTCAATGGAATAGTGGATAATTGGCAACAACCTAGATGCCCATCAGTCAGGGACTGGCTAAATATGTTGTGGTGCTTGCGTACCGTGACACACCACGCAGCAGTTATGAAGACCAAGTTGGACCTACATGCACTCACATGGAAAGCTCTCCAAGACATCGTCGAGGGAAAACACGTCAGGATAGGTCACATCACTGTGAGGAGCAGGTGTACACTCCCAGCTGCGATGCTCCATATCCCTGAATGTACGTCTGTAGAAACACACACAGATGTGTCTGAATGCATCCTCCTTCAAAAAGAAAACACATAAACTCATGACAGTTGTTAATGTGCGGGCAAAGGCATGGGCTTGACCACAGTCCTGCCTGCTCAGAAAGGTGGGAGCCTTGTCCTTGGAGAATTCTGAAGGGAAAGAAGCTGAACCAGGTTCCTCCCTGGTCACCTGAGCCTGCTGCTGTCCCCAGGCCCAGCTTGAACTGGATTTCAGCCTTAGTTATCATGCAGGTGGACCTACATTGGACTTTCTCTCTTCCCTATCAATTAAAATGCATTTAAGGCAGTAAATGCCCTTGCAAAGATAAAGAGATCTCCCTATGGCCTAAAATCATTTCTCACTGAGTAATATTTCTGGCCAAGACATAGACATCCTTTTGAGAGTGATATTTTAACATTTCCCTGTATGAGAAAATCTTTAAAACCTTCATTGGATTAAACAATCAAGAAAAATCTGAAGTGGCCAGTAACATTAAAATACATTTATTAAAACTACAGGATATTGCAGGATCTGGCCAGCAGCCCACAGTGCAACAGGGCTCTTTCTTTGTTCCCAGGTGGATCGGCAGGTTGAGAAATAAAAGACACACACGAGATAGTGAAAGCTGGGTCCAGGGGGGTCACCACCTTCTAGTCCTGCAATGCCGCCAATGCACTGGATATACCAGCATTTATTACTAAGTTTAGTGAGGGCAGGGGTCGGTTAGTGAGGGATTTAGGGTCGTTTGATTATGAGGTGAGATGGTCACATGGGGATGAAGTAATTCTTTAACATAACATTGGTATTCAGAAGTACAGTATACAGAGATCAGAATTTACAATATAGTGTGTGCATCAGCAATTTCTAATAGAGCCTTAAAACAGAAACACAGTCTATCTGTAACCTATGATTAGCAAGATATTAATCAGCAGTAACAGTTGCAGCAAAAGCTGGTTGCAAACAATCAATAGAAACAGGACGTGAAGCTAGATAACCAGTTAGACCAAAAATTCTCAGAAGGGAGTATGCCTTAACCCTAAACAGAGCTGGAAGAGCTGTGGCAAGATGAGGGCGTTTATAGCCCTATCTTATCCATATGAACCGGCACCCCTCCTGTGTCTGTTTACAGGCTCTCCACAAGGGTCACATTCCATTCCCAGAGCTATGAACATCTGCTTTTCTGGGATAGGAATGTTGGTGATGTGAAACCTCCCTGACTGCACTTCCGTTTATAGGCTCTCTACGGGGGAAGCACATCACGCTGTTGGCTTGTTCTGGCAGCCCAACCTGGCATTGTCTTTACACAATCCTGCATGCAATTTTGTATTTACAATAATCAGGAGCATTTCATCTTTTATTCCATAGCAACAGTTTCAGGGGGTCTCCCTACACAGGACAATGAAAATATTGGAAAAAAAAAAAAAGACCATGCTGGGTGCAGTGGCTCATGCCTATAATCCCAGCACTTTGGAAGGCTGAGATGGGAGGATGGCTTGAGCCCAGGAGTTCAAGACCAGCCTGGGCAACATGGCAAAACCCCATCCCTACAAAAAAAAAAAATTAGCTGGGCATGGTGGTGCATACCTGTCCCAGTTACTGAGCTGGACTTGAGTCCCAGCTACTCAGGAGGCCGAGGTGAGAGGATTGCTTGAGCCCAGGAGGCAGAAGTTTCAGTGAGCCGAGATCATGCCACTGCACTCCAGTCTGGGTGAAAGAATGAGACTTTGTCTCAAAAAATAAAAATTAAATAACAATAAGAAAGGAAAGATAAAAAATTATTTAGAACATACTGTAATAGGAAACATGAATCATTCAATAAATGGTACAAGAAAAAACAGCTGTAGAATAAACTATATTTTGATTCTCACCTCACTTCTGCCCAAACATATTTCAGATATGTTAAAATCACTATCAAAATACAACACAGCAAGCAAAATAAATCCAGAATTTTATTCAAAATAAAAAGAGCAATAGAGTTTATCTAAGGAGTGCAAAAAAATCTTCAATGTAATCCATCGCACTGGCAAATTAAAAGAAAAAAATCATGTTGTTATATCAGTAGATTTAGAAAATTCACTCAAATATCCCAACTCTGCTTATGATAAATAATCTTTAATTTATTAAAAGTGTATTGCCTCAAAAACTATAGCAAACTTCACACTGAACAGTGAAATCTTAAAAGAGGTTCATTAAAACCAGACACAAACATCCCTGTTATCACCTCCACAGTTTAATATTACACTGGGGATTCTGACCGATGTAAAATTTATACCGTCAGATGAAATATCTATAAGGAAAATCCAAGAGAATCTCATTATGAACTGTAACTACTATTAAGTGAGCTCAACAGTTTGTTGGATAGATCCTTTATAAATTCAACAATAAAAGATATTTGGAAAATCCCCAAATATTTTTAAATTAAGTAACACATTTCTTATGTAACCATGGGTAAAAGAAGACACCACAAGGGAAATTAGAAAGTATTTTGTACCAATAAAAATGAAAATAAAAACATATCATTTGTCACAAAAATGTACATGAAATGTATATGCTGTATTATAGCAAATAATACAGCATATTAAAATCAGAATCAGTGACTCCGTAGCACTTGGGTTCGAAGTGGAGTTGGGAACCATGTGTGGTGATGGAGACATTCTGTATTGTGACTGAGGTGCTGGGCCATATGGGTGTATATGCTTGTCAAAACTCACCTGGCTCAGTGTGGTGGCTCATGCCTGAAATCCCAACACTTTGGGAGTCCAAGGCAGGAGGATTGTTTGAGCCCAGGAGTTTGAGACCAGCCTGGGCAACATAGTGACACCTTGTCTCTACAAAAAATAGAAAAAATTAGCTTAGCTGGGCATGGTGGCATGCACCTGTAGTCCCCAGCCACTCGGGAGGCTGAGGCAGGAGGATTGCTTAAGCCTGAGAGGTTAAGGCTACAGTGAGCTGTGTTTGAGGCACTATACTCCAGAAAGGGTTCTTGAATCTTGTGCAAGAAAGAATTCAGAGCGAGCCCATAGAGTAAAGCGAAAGCAATTTATTGGGAAGGTAAAGGAATAAAGAATGGCTACTCCATAAGGCAGAGCAGCCCCGAGGGCTGCTGGTTGCCCATTTTTATGGTTATTTCTTGGTTAAATGCTAAATAAGGGGTGGATTATTCATGCCTTCCCCTTTTAGACCATATGGGGCAACTTCCTGACATTGCCATGGCATTTGTAAACTGTCATGGCGCTGGGGGGGAGTGTAGCAGTGAGGATGACCAGAGGTCACTCTCATGGCCATCTTGGTTTTGATGGGTTTTAACTGGCTTCTTT